>NC_134082.1:95510273-97933398 GCF_000715075.1 Nicotiana tabacum
GAGAGCGTAGGAAAAATACTGCTCAGAGTCATGTTTTAGTGTATACACTAAGTGTACTTATTTAGGGAATATTAGGGTTAACTAATAACCCTATTGGGCCTTAGAGCACCCCTTATGGGTGGACCCAATATTTCCTACATCTCCCAGTCACATATAATGGGAGTGCTCATCTAGCCAGAGAAACATATTCTCAACTTATCTCCTCAATCATTCATACAGGAAGTAGATCGTGCGACCAACATACTGTGAGAGCTAAGTGCTATACATCTGTTAGGAGTATAGCCTCTCGTCGAGCACAAACCTGCAAGTAGATCATAAAGTATGAAGTACCCTAGATCATATAAATCACATTTGATATATTCTCAAAATCTCATATATCATTATTTCTTGTATTCACAATCATAACTCATAAGTTATAATTGGTGAGACTAGTGAATACAAATAAATGAGATTCCATCAATGATCTTCCTCTTCTCACGATTCCCATAACATTAGTATGACTTCTTTTCTAGATATGCTCCGCTAGACCGAATCTGTGTACATGGTCTTTTGGAAATACACTAAGATAGCTAACATCACACTAAGTCTCAAGCAACTGATCGGAGTCTCTAAGGGTACAAAATCTTGAGCTATCATAAAAGCTCTGGGTCTCACACAACAATAAGTTGAGAATGAACTTATGTTAACCCAATTGATCGACATTAGCACACATGGTACGAACATGTGCTACAACATTTTCTCCCTTTTCCCAAGGAGCGTATGTCTTTATCTCATAAAGAATGTTGTACAAATGATATTTAGACACCATAGTATCTAAATTTGAGTTCTTTGATCTACAATATCATTTTTAACTCGCATCTGGCTCACAAAGTAGACTAGGTGAACGTTTTTCACCCTAATGACCTTATGTCATTGTTTAAGTGACGTTCTGATTTTAAGCGAATAGCTCTCAAATTATCCTTATGATAATTTTACTTAAAATCATGTCTCATCTCCTCATATCACTAAGATAAGGAGGCGGTTTCCTGTGTGAGAAGGCCAACCTCATATCTACTTGACATACTTATAAAAAATGAACAAAAAATTTACATAACATTCAACAATAAAAATATGTATGTATGTAAATCAACTTTATTGATAATCAAAGAACATCAGTTTGAGAACACGGGAAAATAAATAACAAAATAAATTACCTCAGAGTCTATGCAAGCCTTGAGACCTAGTGTATCTCACAAATGCATCTCTAGACAAAGGCTTGGTCAATGGATCTGCTAACATATCTTTTGTAGACACATACTTCACATTCACTACCTTGCATTTAACCATGTCTCTCACATAGTTATACTTGATATCTATATATTTGGTTTTACAATAAAACTTTGGGTCCTTGGTGGAGGATATTGCAGCCTCACTGTCACAGTAGACTAATACTGCTTCAGTATTTTCAGCAATATCCAACAAGTGCTCCAAGCACTTTTTCAACCAAATATCTTCTTGTGCTGCTGATGCGAGAGCCATGTATTCGGCTTCCATCGTAGATAGTGATACACATGATTGTTTCTTACTACTCCATGATATGGCCCCATCACTGAGTAAGAAAACATATCTTGAGGTAGACTTCCTCTCGTCTAGATCTCCTCCATGGTCAACATCACTGTATCCAACTAATCGCAGATCCTTGCAGCCTTGATAACAAATGGCATAATCAGCAGTTCCCTTCAGAGATATCATGATCCTCTTTACTGCTTGCCAATGTGCTAAACTTGAGTCGGTCTGATATCTACTTACCAAGCCAACTGCTTGACAGATATCAGGTCTAGTGCACACCATAGCATACATTAGACTTCCGACTACGCTCCTATAAGGAACTCGGCTCATTCTTTCTATCTCTTCAGGAGTCTTAAGACACATATGATATCCCAAGGTATGGACTTTATTGATATGAGTTTCAACGGGCTACTATTTTGCATATTAAATCGTTCAAGAACTTTTCTAATATAATTCTCTTGTGAGAGATACAATAGTTTCTTTGGATGATCTCTTGAAATCTTAACTCCAAGAATATATGCAGCTTCACCCATATCTTTCATCTCAAATTGGGATGATAACCATGACTTTATCTCGGTTATAAACTCCTTATCATTTCCAGCTATAAGTATGTCATCTACATACAATGTTAAAATCACAAGCTTGTTTCTTGATCTCTTGGTATAAACGCAATGGTCTTCATCCATCATGGTAAAACCATTGGATACAAGAACATTTTGAAAGCATATGTACCACTGCCTTGAATATTTTTTGAGGCCATAAATAGACTTCAAAAGTCTACAAACCTTTTGTTCGTGGCACTTTTCAATGAAACACTCAGGTTGTTCTATATAGATTTCTTCATCTAGTTCTCCATTGAGAAAGGCAGTCTTTACATCCATCTGAGGTAATTCAAGATCCAGGCTTGCAACAATAGCTAGAACCAGGCGAACTGAGGTAAATCGTACAGCAGGCGAGAAAGTCTCTTTGTAGTCTATTCCTTTCTACTGTGTATACCCTTACGTCAACAGTCGAGCCTTATATCTCTCAACTATGCCATCAGCCTTGAGCTTAATTTTGAGAATCCATTTGCTCCCAATTGCTTTGCGTCCTTCAGGGAGGTCAACTAGTCCTCAAACTTTGTTGACTCTTATAGACTCCAATTCATCTTCCTTTGCTTTCGTCCATTTATCCTTAGAAGGGCATGAGAGAGCCTCTTTTACATTTTTAGGCTCGTTTTCTTCTTGTAGGAGCATCATAAATAGTTCTCCGCCTTCAACATCAAATCGTCGGTGGGGAATCTTTTTATATGAACCACGTCTTACTTGTGATTCATCATTGTTCCCATTTGGATCAATGTTGCTCCCACTCGGATCAAGATCATTCATCTTGCTCCCACTTGGAACAAGATTTGTGACCATCTCGCTCCCACTTGGAACAGGATCCATTTGGTCACTTCCACTAAAAGTAGAAGGATTACTTTCATTCGCATCTGATGATAAGGGAGGTCTTTGATGAGAAACTAATTCATCATTTGCTAAAATTCTCCCACTCAAATGAAGTGATCCTTGTACTTCTTGATCCATTATCTCAAATAAGGTTAGGTGTCACGCCCCCGGTTCGCCCTCCATGAAACATCGTGACGGCACCTAGTCTCTTCGACTAGGTAAGCCTAAACTTGCGGTAGATAACCAAAACTTACGGAAGATAACCAAAACTTGCGAAAGTAAAACAATTTAAAAACATAAATAAGGCAATAACAATGTTAAATGTGCTGCTCGGCATACACCATATTTATATAGATCTCAAAACCATTATCTAAATCCAAGACCCGGAAACCCACGAATCACAAGCTAAGAAAAAGAAATACTACATAGCTCTAACTCCGGAATTTGTCTAATAAGAACAGAAAGTACAGAAGGGCTAAATACCAAAAGCAGGAATAGAAAGGGACTTCTCGGTCTGCAGACGCGACAAATATACCTTAAAGTCTCTAGAGCAGTCACCTCCCTCAAGGATAGTAGGCCTGATCAACGGTACTTGGATATGCACATGTAAAACATGAGTAATTGGGGCATGAGTACACCACAACGGTACTCAGTAAGTGCCAAACCTAACCTCGATTGGGTAGTGACGGGGAAGGTCAGGGCCCTACTATGGTTAAACAAATATAAAGATCAACAGTATAGGACAAAACAATATAAATAAGTACAACAGTAAAATAACACAGGATATACAGAACAACAACAATTATACAGAACACGGTAAACTTGAAAAGGAAATACAGCTCAGCACCAATAGTAACAATCGAGGATCTCCCAGGATACCTTCATGTAGTCCCATCTTTACATATCCAGTGAATCTCCTGGGATACCGTCTCGTAGTCCATCATTTATATGTCTGAAGGATCTCCAGAGATCCTGTCCCGTAGTCCATCTGATAGTGCGCGGGGATCTACCGGAATCCCGTTCCGTAGTCCCAAATATAAATACTCAGTACTGGAGGAATCTATCGGGTGCGTTCCCGTAATTCCATATAACTGTGCAAGGGGGATCTACCGAGAATCTAACCCGTAGTCCCAAAGTAAATAGACAAGGGGAGCTACCGGAATCCCACATCCATAGTCCCAAAATAAATACACAGCAGCAGCAGGAAGATAAACAAAAATAGCAAAATTCATATTAAGGCAATAAGTGATTCTAGCCTAGCATGCTGCACTGAATTCAAGTAAGATGGTTAAATCAAATGAAGCAATTAAGTTACTTAGACATGCTTTACTAAGCTAACAATAGGCTTAATAGTGCAAGTAATAGAAACAGGAAAGGAAACATACTAGTAAGTACTTAAAGAAAATCGGATTTCCAACAATTAGCACAAGTACGCACTCGTCACCTCACGTACAAGGCATTTCAATTACCAGATATACCAATCCTAAAGGAAATGTCCCCCACACAAGGTTAGACAAGCCACTTACCTCGAATCTGCTCAAAATCAACCCAATACCACGTCTTTGCCACGAGTACTCGACTCCAAATGGCCCAAATCTATTCAATTCAATCGCATAATGTAAATAACACTTCAAGTAACTGATTCTACAATTAAATTCTAAGCTAATACGCAAAATTATGTAAAATGACCAAAATGCCCCTCGGGCCTACGTCTCGGAATCGAGTGAAATTTACATTTTCAGAAACCTCATACTCTTACGAGTCTATACATAATAAGAACACTGAAATCGGAGTCCAAATAACCCCTAAAATCTTCAATTAAAGGCCTCTTAAACTAAAACCCTAATTACCCATTTTTCCCAGATTTCTCACCAAATATTAGGTTTTTAATCACATAAAAACGAGTTATAAAGTTAAGGATGTTATCTCCAAGTGATTCCCCTTTGTTTTCCTCAAAAATCTCTCTCAAAAGCTTCAAACCCGGATGAGAATGGTGAAAGAATCCCTCAAATTCGCGAAGGCAACTATTTATATGTTCTGCCCAGCGATTTCCGCATTTGCGGCCCTGGGACCGCATCTACAGTCCCGCTTCTGCGGACACAATGTTACATATGTGACTTTCATTAAAATGCCAGCTTCCGCATCTGCGGACATCTAACCGCAAGAGCGGTTCCGCTTCTGCGAGCCCTTCACCGCATCTGTGGTTCCTGAGGAATTAACACAAAGTCGCTTCTGCGGCCCTTTAGCCGCTTCTGCGGCCCTTTATCTGCGGTCCCCAAACCGCAGATGCGAAATACCAAAAGACCAGCTGCTGCAGCAACTTTAACTCCATAATTTCCTCCGTTAACCATCCGAATTCATCCCGAGGTCCCTGGGACCTCAACCAAAGGCATCGACATATCCTAAAACCTTATTCAAACTTGTACAAATCTTCAAAACACTTCAAACAACATCAAAACAACCAAAACACATCGGATTCAAGCCTAAGTTTCTAAAGTCTTTCGAATTCTTCTTTCGATCAAAAACCCAACCAAAACACGTCCGAATGACCTAAAATTTTGCACACACATCCCAAATGACACAACGGAACTACTACAACTCCAGAAATTCCATTCCGGCCCTCGGATCAAAATCTCACTATCGAACCGGAAACTTCCAAAATTCAACTTTCGGCATTTCAAGTCTAAATTAGCTACGGACCTCCAAAAATACAATCCGAACACGCTCCTAACCCTGAAATTACCCAACAGAGCTAACAGAACCATCGGATTTTCGTTCCGATGCTGTATCCACATTGTTCCGACTATGGTCACTTTTCCAACACTTAAGCTCTCATTTAGGGACTAAATGTCCCAAAACATTCCGAAACTCAGAACCGAACATCCCGACAATTCAAAATAGCAGAATAAACTTGGGGAAATCAATTAATAGGGGATCGGAGGGTTAATTCTTAATACGACCGGCCGGGTTGTCACATCCTCCTACACTTAAACATTCGTTTGTCCTCGAATGAGCATAGAGACATACCTAAAGTAGTGAAAAGATGAGGGTAACGGCTGCGCATATCCTGCTCGGTCTCCCAGGTTGCCTCCTCGACCGGCTGACCCCGCCATTGAACCTTCACTGATACAATGTTCTTTGACCTCGGCTTTCTAACCTGCCTGTCCAATATTGCCACTGACTCCTCAATATATCCTTGTCCAACTGGACTGAACTGAAATCCAACACGTGTGATGGGTCACCGTGATACCTCTAGAGCATCGAAACATGAAATACCGGGTGAACTCCTGCCAAGCTGGGAGGTAAGGCAAGTTCATAAGCAACCTCCCCAACACGCCTCAATATCTCAAAAGGGCCAATAAACCTCGGACTCAACTTCCCTTTCT
This sequence comes from Nicotiana tabacum, assembly GCF_000715075.1. NCBI lineage: Eukaryota > Viridiplantae > Streptophyta > Magnoliopsida > Solanales > Solanaceae > Nicotiana > Nicotiana tabacum. The sequence goes on from NC_134082.1 coordinate 95,516,635, forward strand.
TCCCGAATCTCATAACGCCCTTTATAGTTGAAACCTGAAGCAGAACCCGCTCTCCAACCATATAGGAAACATCACGAACCTACCGGTCCGCGTAACTCTTCTGTCTGGACTGGGTTGTACGGAGCCTATCCTGAATCACCTTAACCTTCTCCAAAGCATCCTGAACTAAGTCTGTGCCCAATAGTCTATGCTCACCCGGCTCAAACCAACCCACAGGGGATCTAACTGCCTCTCATATAAAGCCTCATATAGTGCCATCTAAATGCTGGACTGATAGCTGTTCTTATAAGCAAACTCTACCAATGGCAAGAACTGATCCCAAGACCCTCCAAACTCAATCACACACGCACGAATCATATCCTCAAGAATATGAATAATGCACTAGGACTGTCCGTCCGTCTGAGGGTGAAATGTTGTACTCAACTCCACCCGAGTACCTAACTCATGCTGAACGACCCTCCAGAACTGTGATGTGAATTGAGTACCTCTATCTGGAATGATGGAAACTGGAATACCATGCAAACGAACAATCTCCCGGATATAGATCTTCGCCAACCGCTCCGAGGAATAAGTAGTACACACAGGAATAAAGTGAGCGGACTTGGTCAGCCGATCCACAATTACCCAAATAGCATCGAACTTTCTCAAAGTCCGTAGGATCCCAACTACAAAGTCCATGGTGATCCGATCCCACTTCCACTCCAGGATCTCCATCTGCTGAAGCAACCCACCCGGTCTCTGGTGCTCATACTTCACCTGCTGACAGTTGAGACACCGAGCAACAAATCCAACTATATCTTTCTTCATCCACCTCCACCAGTAGTGTTGTCTCAAATCCTGATACATCTTGGCGACACCTAGATGAATGGAATACCGTGAGCTATGGGCCTCCTCCAGAATCAACTCTCGAAGCCCCTTAACATTGGGCACACAAATCCGACCATGCATCCTCAATACCCCATCATCACCAATAGTCACATCTCTTGCATCCCCGTGCCAGACCTTGTCCTTGAGGACAAGCAAATGAGTATCATCATACTACCGTTCCCTGAGTACGATCAAATAAGGAAGACCAAGAAACCACACAAGCTAGAACCCGACTGGGCTCCGAAAGATCCAATCTCACAAACTGGCTGGCTAAGGCCTGAACATCCATCGCCATAGGCCTCTCCAATGCTGGTAAATAAGACAAACTCCCCAAACACTCTGTCCGGCAACTCAAAGCATCGGCCACCATATTGGCGTTGCCCGGGTGATACAAAATAGTGATGTCATAGTCCTTCAACAACTCTAACCACCTTCTCTGGCACAAATTTAGATCCTTTTACTTGAACAAGTGCTGCAAGCTCCGATGGTTAGTATAAATCTTACAAGGAACCCCGTATAAATTATGGCGCCAAATCTTCAGGGCGTGAACAATGGCAGCTAACTCAAGGTCGTGAACAGGGTAGTTCTTCTCATGTATCTTCAACTGTCTAGACGCATAGGAAATTACCCTACCGTCCTGCATCAACACCGCTCTAAGACTAAGCGTCGAGGCATCACAATAGACCATATAAGACCCCGAACCTGTAGGCAGTATCAAAATTAGGGTTGTGATCAAAGCTGTCTCAAGCTTCAGAAAGCTTGCCTCACACTCTTCCGTCCACTGAAATGGAGCACCCTTCTAGGTCAACCTGGTCATAGGGGCTGCAATCGATGAAAACCCCTCCACAAAATGACGGTAGTAGCCAGCCAAACCAAGGAAACTACGGATCTCAGTAGCTGAGGATGGTCTGGGCCAACTCTGCACAACCTCTATCTTCTTTGGATCCACCTAAATACCCTCACTTGATACCACGTGGCCTAAGAATGCCATTGAATCCAACCAAAACTCACATTTCGAGAATTTAGCATATAACTTCTTCTCTCTCAAAGTCCGAAGCACAATCCTCAGGTGCTACTCAAGATCTTCCCGACTCCGAGAATACACCAGAATATCATCAATAATGACAATGACGAACGAGTCAAGATATGGCCAGAATACACTGTGCATCAAATGCATAAAGGCTGTTGGGGCATTGGTCAGCCCAAATGACATAATAAGGAACTCGTAATGACCATACCGAGTCCTGAAAGTAGTCTTTGGGATGTCGTGCTCCTGAATCTTCAACTGATGGTAACCTGAGCGCAAATCAATCTTAGAAAACACTCGTGTGCCCTGAAGCTGGTTAAACAGATCATCAATACGAGGCAAAGGATAACGGTTCTTCACTGTAACCTTGTTCAACTGGCGATAATCAATACACATACGCATATACCCATCCTTTTTCTTCACAAACAAGATAAGAGCATGCCAAGGTGATACGCTGGGCCGAATAAAACCCTTATCAAGAAATTCCTGTAACTGATCCTTCAACTCCTTCAACTTAGGAGGAGCCATACGATATAGAGGAATAGAAATAGGCTGAGTGCCAGGTAACAAATCAATGCCAAAATCAATATCTCTATCAGGCGGCATGCCTGGAAGGTCAGCTGGAAACACATCAGGAAAATCCCGTACTACTGGAACTGAATCAACTGAAGGGGTATCAATACTGACATCTCTCACATAAGCTAAATACGCATCACACCCCTTCTAAACCATACACTGAGCTTTAAGAAAATAAATAACTCTACTGGAAGTGTGATCTAAAGTACCCCTCCACTCAACATGCGGTACACCTAGCATAACTAGCATCACGGTTTTAGCGTGATAATCAAGAATAGCATAATGGGGCGACAACCAGTCCATGCCCAAGATAATATCAAAATCAACCATGTTGAGTAATAATAGATCGGCTCTGCTCTCAAAACCACTAAGAGCAACCAAACACGACCGATAAACGCGGTCCACAACAATAGAATCTCCCATAATAGTAGAAACATAAACAAGAGAACTCAAAGAATCCCGAGTTACACCCAAATGCGGAGAAAAATAAGAAGACACATAAGAGTAAGTAGAGCCTGGATCGAACAGAACCGATGCATCTCTATGGCAAACCAATATAATACCTGTGATGACAGAATCGAAGGCAACAACCTCGGTATGGGCAGGAAGGGCATAGTATCTGGCTTGGCCTCCCCCTTTAGGGCGACCTCTACCTCCCCGACCTTCACCTCTAGCTGGCTGAGTAGGTGGGGTAGCAACTGGAGCTGTAACCATAGCTTGAGAACTCTACCGGGCACACTGTGGCTGAGAAGTCTATGGAGGTGCAACCCTCCCAAGTCTAGGGAAATCCCTCACCATATGTCGTGTGTCACCACACTCAAAACAAGCTCTGGGAGGAGGTGGTGGCTGTGACTGGCTAGGGCCAGGTCTGTTGGACTGATCTCTAAAAGCACCCCGCGCAGGAGGCGCGCTAGAAACTGGTGGTGCATAATAAGGCTCCTGAGGTCTAGGGGGAGCTGGAGCACTACTGGCTGCTAGAAGAGCTGAATGAATAGGGAGATTCATATAACCCCTACCATGACAACCTGCAGTTGGGGTACGGGCACCAGGATAATGGCCTAACTCTTGAGACCTCTTAGCCTCCCTCTCATCTCTCTCCCTAGCATGCATACTCTCGATCCTCCTAGCAATGCTCACCACCTATTGATAAGAAATATCCATCTCCAACTCACGATCCATGCTAGATCTGATGCTGGGAATAAGGCTCTCAATAAACCAGCGAACCCTCTCACGGACAATAGAAACCAAGGCTGGCACATGCCTATCCAAACTGGTGTAACATACAACATACTCTGAGACAGTCATGGCGCCCTGGCGCAAATGCTCAAACTCTATGCGCCATGAGTCCCTGAGGCTCTGAGGAACATACTCTCTCAGGAACAGATCTGAAAACTGAGTCCAAGTTAGTGAAACAGGCTCATTTGGACTGTCTAACTCATATGTGTGCCACCACTCATAGGCGGCTCCTCGAAGTTGAAAGATAGTGAAAGAAACCTTGCTCGATCATGAGATACCCATGGTACGGAGAATGTGGTAACACTCATCAAGAAATCCCAGAGCATCCTCCGACGCTAGATGACTAAATACAGGGGGCTTGTACTTCTTCAACCTTTCAAGCCTCAACTGCTCATCCTCAGAAGCCGCTGCCCTATCCTCGGGCTGAACTGGCACTGCAGGTGGCACAAGAATAATCTCAGGGACCTACTCAACATGCACTCGCTACTCAAGAGTGCGGGCGGCAGGAGTCTGTGCTCCTCCCCTGGCCTGAGACGTAGCTACAACAAGGGGAAGCAACCCTGCCTGAGCCAAGGTGGTGTACATGCTCATGAACTGTGCCAAAGTCTCCTGAAGAGCTGGAGTGGTAGTAGCGGTATGCGTGTTGTGTGCCTGGACTCCGGTTGGATCCGCTGGTGGTACCTCGGCGGCAGCTCGCACAGGTGCTCTGGCTGCACCGTGTGCGCGTCCTCGGCCTCTACCCCGACCCCGACCTTTGACAGCTACAGTAGGGGGCGCAGGTGCCGGATCGTCTCAGGTAGCACGTGTCCTCACCATCCGTGAGAGAATAGAAGACAGAAGTTTAGAATTGTGATGTCAAAATACCGCACGACAAGGAAATCAAATGAAGTGGAAATTTTCCTAACAGTTACATAGCCTCTCGTAGATAAGTACAAACGTCTCCGTACCGATCAGCGAGACTCAAATAAACTGGATTGTGATCCGGGACTCCTATGAACCTAGAGCTCTGATAATAACTTGTCACGCCCCCAGTTCGCCCTCCGTGAACCATCGTGATGGCACCTAGTCTCTACGACTAGGTAAGCCTAAACTTGCGGAAGATAACAAAAACTTGCGGAAGATAACCAAAACTTGCGGAAGTAAAACAATTTAAAAATAGAAATATGGCAATAACAATATTAAATGTGCCGCTCGACATACACCATATTTATATAGATCTCAAAAACAATATCTAAATCCAAGACCCGTAAACACACGAATCACAAGCTGAGAAAAGGAAATACTATATAGCTCTAACTCTGGAATTTGTCTAATAAGAACAGAAAGTACAGAAGGGCTAAATACTAAAAGCAGGAATAGAAAGGGACTTCTCGATCTGCAGACGCTGCAGATGTACCTCGAAGTCTCAAGAGCAGTCGCCTCCCTCAAAGATCATAGGCATGATCAGCGGTACCTGGATCTGCACATGTAAAACATGCACAGAAGGGGCATGAGTACACCACAGCGGTACTCAGTAAGTGCCAAGCCTAACCTCGGTTGGGTAGTGAAGAGGAAGGTCAGGGCCCTACTGAGGTTAAATAAATATAAAGATCAATAGTATAAGACAAAATAGTATAAATAAGTACAACAGTAAAATAACACAGGATATACAGAACAACAACAATTTTACAGAACATGGTAAACATGGAAAGGAAATACAACTCAGCACCAATAGTAACAATCAGGGATCTCCCAGGATACCGTCCTGTAGTCCCATCTTTACATATCCAGTGAATCTCCCAGGTTCGTAGTCCATCATATATATGTCCGAAGGATCTCCCAGGATCCCGTCCCGTAGTCCAACTCATAGTGCGCAGGGATCTACTGGAATCACGTTTCGTGGTCCCAAATGTAAATACCTAGTACTGGGGGAATCTACCGGGTCCATTCCCGAAGTTCCATATAACTGTGCAGGGGGATCTACTGGAAATCTAATCCGTAGTCCCAAAGTAAATATGTAGGGGGATCTACCATAAATCTAACCTGCAGTCCCAAAGTAAATGTACAGGGGGATCCATCAGGAATCTAACCCCTAGTCCCAAAGTAAACAGACAAGGGGGAGCTTCCGGAATCCCACATCCGTAGTCCCAAAATAAATACACAGCAGCAGTAGGAAGATAAATAGAAATAGCAAAATTCATATTAAGGCAATAAGTAATTCTAGCATGCTGCACAGAATTCAAGTAAGGCGGTTAAATCAAATGAAGCAATTAAGTCACCTAGACATGCTTTCCTAACAACATGCTTAATAGTGCAAGTAATAGAAACAGGAAAGGAAACATACTAGTAAGTACTTAAAGAAAGCCGGATTTCCAACAAGCACAAGAACGCACTCGTCACCTCACGTAAAACGCGTTTCAATTATTAGATATACCAATCCTAAAGGGAAGGTCCCCCACACAAGGTTAGCCAAGCCACTTACCTCGAACCGGCTCAAAATCAACCTAACACCACGTCTTTGCCACGAGTACTCGACTTCAAAGGCCCAAATCTATTCAATTCAATCGCATAATGTAAAAACCACTTCAAGTAACTGATTCTACAATCAAATTCTAAGCTAATATGCGAAACTATGTAAAATGACCAAAATGACCCTCGGATCCACGTCTCGGAATCAGGTAAAATTTACATTTTCAGAAACCTCGTACTCTCACGAGAAACAAGAACATTGAAATCAGAGTCCAAATGACCCCTCAAATCCTCAATTAAAGGCCTCTTAAACTCAAGCCCTAATTACCCATTTTTCCCAGATTTCTCAGCACTAATTAGGTCTTTAATCATATAAAAACGAGTTATGAAGTCAAGGATGTTACCTCCAAGCGATTTCCCTTTGTTTTCCTAAAAAATCTCTCTCAAAAGCTTCAAACCGGGATGAAAATGGTGAAAGAATCCCTCAAATTCGCGAAGGCAACTATTTATATGTTCTGCCCAGCGATTTCCGCATGTGCGGCCCTGGGACTGCATCTGCGGTCTCGCTTCTGCGGATACAACATCGCATCTGCGACTTTCATTAAAATGCCAGCTTTCGCATCTGCGGACCTTTAACCGCAGGAGCGGTTCCGCATCTGCGGACCTTTAACCGCAGGAGCGGTTCCGCTTCTGCGAGTCCTTCACCGTATCTGCGGTTCTTGAGAAATTGACACAAAGCCGCTTCTGCAACCCTTTAGCCGCTTCTGCAGTACCGTATCTGCGGTCCCCAAACCACAGATGCAAAAATACTAGAAGACCAGCTACTGCGGCAACTTCAACTCCAAAATTTCCTCTATTAACCATCCGAATTTATCTCGGGGTCCCCGGGACCTCAACCAAAGTCATCGACATATCCTAAAACCCTATTCAAACTTGTACAAATTTTCAAAACACCTCAAACAACATCAAAACAACCAAAATACATCGGATTCAAGCCCAAGTTTCTAAAATCTTCCGAATTCCTCTTTTGATCAAAAACCCAACCAAAACATGTCCGAATGACCTAAAATTTTGCACACACATCCCAAATTACAAAACGGAACTACTGCAACTCTCAAAATTCGATTCCGGCCCTCGAATGAAAATCTCACTATCGAACCGGAAACTTCCAAAATTCAACTTTCGGCATTTCAAGCCTAAATTAGCTACGGACCTCCAAAACATAATCCGAACACGCTCCTAACCCCAAAATCACCAAACGAGCTAACGGAACCATCAGGTTTCCGTTCCGAGGCCATCTCCACACTGTTCCGACTACGATCACTTTTCCAACACTTAAGCGCTCATTTAAGGACTAAGTGTCCCAAAACTCTCCAAAACTCAGAACCGAGCTTCCCGGAAATTCAAAATAGCAAAATAAACTTGGGGAAAGCAGTTAATAGGGGATCAGGGCGTTAATTCTTAAGATGACTGACCGGGTCGTCGTATTAGGTCTTGACCTACCTCTCCCTTCTTAGGGAGCTCATCCTCTAAGAATGTGACATCCCGTGATTCAAACTCAGTTACACTCGTACTGTCTTGCTGCCCTATAAACACATAGCCCTTTGAGGTTTCAGAGTATCTTATAAAGATATTTTTCTTTCCCTTCAGGCATAATTTGCCATATTTGTGAGAGGAATCATATGTATAGGTAGCACAAACCAAAGGTCTTACTACACTTAGGTCGGGTTGTCTTCCAGTCCATAACTCATATGGAGTGGTAGTAATTGATATTGTAGGCACTCGTTAACTACAAATGTGGCAGTAAGCAATGCATCACCCCAGTAACTAATTCGAAGGTTAGCTTGTGCCATCATTGACCTAACCATTTCTAGGAGCATTCTATTTCTTTTCTCCGCAACACCATTCTGTTGTGGAATATTTGAGATAGTCAACTGATGAACTATTCTTTTTTCATCACATAAATTATTAAACTGAGTTGATAAATATTCACGACCACGATCAGTTCGAAGAGCTTTTATCTTCTTGTTTAATTGATTTTCCACTAAGCTCATATAGCTTTTGAAGCAACTTATTGCTTCTGATTTGTGGGAAATAAAATAGACATAACTGAAATGGATAAATTCATCGATAAATATGATAAAATAACTTGTTTCATGCCTAGCCCTAACATTTATATCCCATAGATGTCCGAATGGACTAATTGTAAATGATATTCGGCTCTAGTTGTCTGACTAAAGGTTTTCTTGCAGATTTTCCAGCAAGACAATTTTCACAAGTGGACAATTTCACATGTTCAATGCTGGAAAGCAAACCTTGTTTTTCTAACCTTTGCATTCTTTGTTGGCCAATATGATCAAGTCTAGCATGCCATATGTTTACATCACTATCATATTTATGTGAAGAAACAAACATAGAAAAACTAGCATTATTATTAAATGAATCATAATCCAAATTCATAATAATTAAACCTCTGGTCACATGACCAAAACCAAATAAAGTTGAACCAAAAGTCAACTTGGCAGAATTGCCATGACAAAACAAGTCAAATCCTAACTTAAGCAAAACTAAAACTGAAATAACATTCTGGTGAACTGTTGGTACAAAGAGAATATCGTGTAATATTAGGTATCGACCACCACACAAGACTAACTTGCATGTACCGATCTCTGCAACAACAATCCTTCAACAACAACTTTATTGTTGTTGCCTACATATATCCACTTTGCTCCACGTAGAACTCGCCAAAATTCAACAAAGGCACTACGTTCCCAGGCTTTGTGGTCTGTTGCTCTTGAGTCTACAATCCACAAAGGATTAGATTCAGTTAGAAAAATAGAACTAGAAACACAAAGGTCACTAATTCGAGCATCGTGAAATACCTTTCTAGGAGGCTCAGAGCAATCTCTACCATAGTGACCCTTCTTGTCACAATTATAGCATTTCACTTTATCAACTTTCACACGTTTGGGACGTCTGTTCCTGCCTTTTTCAGTCTTTGCTCTTTTAGCAGGCTGAACTTGAGGTGGCCCTCTCTTCTTTCCCCAGTTCCTTTTCTTTGAATCACTCTTGGTTTTGGAGGTTGTTGCCATGTGTAACTCACCTATTGACTTTGCAGTCTCAAGTCGTTCCTCATATGACTCAAGGTATCTCCGGAGATCTTCCAGAGTTGTGATTCGCTCATTATAGGTCAAATGCATTTTCATATGATTCCAAGAACTAGGTAAAGAGCGTATGACCGCTTAGATTTGTTGTTCATCAGTCAACACATGACCAGCATCTTTCAACTCCCCGATTATATTTGTCATTTGCCTCATATGTGTTTTCATTAAATATTCTAGGCGTTTCTTATATGAGTCAAATTTGATCGTTAAGGATCTCAGTCTTGCAGTGGAACAGGTACCAAACCTTTTCCTCAAAGCATTCCAAAGATCCATAGCTCTTTGGTGATCCTTAAACTCCCTTAGAATGTCATCATCTAAGGTGCTCAATAATGTAATACGAGCATTGGAGTTCTTCTTCTTCTTCTTCTTCCAATTGTCATAGGCTTCATGCTCACGCCTATGCTGAGCAGTGTTGCCTTCCTCAGGCTCATTCATGACATTGTTAATGGCCTCCAGAGCCTCTTGCTCCTCTAGCACATACTGGACTTTCAAGCTCCAGTTTTCATAATTGTCACCGTTGAGTTTCAACCCTTTGTTAAGCTCAGCAACAATATTTTTCGAAGCAGTAGTCATTCTTTAACAAAATAAAAAATAAAATGAAGATCATAAAAAAATTAACGCAAGGCACGATGTTCTACATACATACATATTATGATACTAAGCATTAATTGATTAAGTTAATAAATACATATATTAATTATGGAGTCGAAAGTTCACTATGTTCCCAATCATCGTCCAAGAATTAAAATATTATGAAAATTGACCTATTCAATTATCTAACTAAGTTTCTTGATCATATTTAAGACAACATAATCATCTTGCATGATTTTATAATCCCATGTGAATCACAAGTTAACTAATAACTTATATTAGCATGCAAATAAAATTAATGTCAAACTAATTAACATTTATTACATGCTTTATAAATTCACATAAATTTTACTTTATTGTTAAACTAATTAACATATTATACATGTTAAACAAATTAATAAGTATTGTCAGTATTAAACTAATTAATATTAATTTCATGCTAAATAAATTAACATAAAGCATGTGTTAAACTAATTAACTAAAGTAGTGTTAAAACAATTAATATTTCAAGCATGTTAAATAAATTAACATATAAATTTAATGTTAAACAAATTAACATTTTTTTAGTGTGTTAAACAAATTAAAAAATAAAAATAATGATAAACAAATTAATATTTCAAGCAATTGGGATAATAAAATAATTATAATTTTCATAAAAGAATATAAATACTAAATTAATATTCTGAAACTTAAGTCCATAAGACTAATTTTAATAATCTGAAATTTATTAAAAAAAATAACATAACTAAATTTAAATTTAATTTAGGCCATTAGCCCAATAATTAAATTAAACAAGACATAAAGTGGGTCATTTGCCCATAGAAGCTCTGCCATCATTAAGAAAAGTAATATTTACCTCCTATAGCAAAGCTTAATACCCTATTTATTTAAAATAAATACCATTTAAAAAATTTATATTCTATATATACCTTTTATGATTAATAGCAAAATTTCCAATTTTGGTTATCTCCTACACTTAAGTCACTAAACACGCTATGTACCCTATTTCTCTCTCCATTATCAGATTTTTCTCTCTCATAGTTACCATTTTTCATACAACTTCTCAATACACGTCCATCCTCTCTCTATTTTGATACAATATATTTTATTTCTAGTTCCCTCTAAACACGCTCAAAATCAGAGAATCCTCCTCACACACACCGCTGCTTCCTCCTTCCCCAATCACTCAAATAAACCCTAATTTCCTCTAGATTTTACTCATTTGTTTCTATAATTAGTGTGGTAAGTATTTAATTTTTTTGATTTTCGCTATTTTTGCTCATTCTCAACATCTCTACTCACCAATTTTTCTCTAATCAATAGTATCCAAGCGTATTCTCACAATGGTTGAGAATATACCCCGCAAGTTGATTACTAGAGGTATACCCACTAAAATTCTCAATTTCGATGGGCCCTCTTTTTCTTGCAAATCACTCAAGGGGAATTGGATGCAGGTTTAGCCAAAAATATGGCATTGGAGAAGAGAACAAAAACTCGACCTGACAATTTCAAAGAAACCCAAGTCGAGAAATCATTGAAGGAAACAAGACCTCCCATTGCGAAAAAGAGGAAAAAAGATAAATCTGAAGCTTCATCTGTCAAGGGGAAGGAGGTTGAAGCAAGTAAAAGCTCGGATACACTAGAAGTAAAGGTAATTTCTGATATATTCATCTGTATTTATATGTATAAACATGTTGAATTATCTGTTCAAAAAGGATATTCAATGTATTTTTGTACTTATAGAAATCAATGATACATATATGTATATGTATTCTGATGTATTCTTATAGTTGTAGTTATAAGGATTTTCAAAGTTCCCATCACTGTTTTATTCTAATTGCAATGACTTTATTTGTTGTATGCTTATGTATTATATTAGTACATATATTTCTATCACTGATATCTTACTCCAGTTTATTTTAACAGTTTGTATTTAGTTGTATTCATGTCAGTTATACTATGAAATATGTGTTGTATTCAGTTGTATTTACATGTATTTATTCTTGTTAAATGCAGGGAATTAAGCTGTTTGTAAAACAATAGCCTATATTTGCACCGCATATCAGTGTATATACTAACACCGACATAGTCTCCAAGCTAAAAGAAAATCTTACTCCAGAGCAGTACAAACAACTGGGTAATACTTGTTTTGGAAATTTCCTTCAAATTAAGCGTTGTGAAGTCCAACATCAACTCTTCAGATGCTTCATGGCTCTCCAGTTAGAAGGAACTCCTGACAATGTATTTGCAATACACGTCAATGGTACTTCTTGATCTTTCTCAATAAGGGAGTTTGCGCTTGTGACTGGCCTCAAATGTGTTGGTAACGATGCTGATTTTGAGTTCAATGAAAAGGTTCCTAACCGGCTTATTGAGACTTACTTTGGAGGTGTCAATCTTGTCAAGAAGAAAGATTTGATGGAATGCTTTGCTGACAAGAATTGGGGTCACGACAACGATGGGGATGCCTTGAAGATAGTTGTGTTATATTTCATATGCTCCTTCATTTTTTCATCCGAGAAGATCAACACAACCGTCCCAAGGCTACATTTTGACTTGTAGAGAGTGGGCACTATTCTGAATATCCATGGGGTTTAAAAGCATTTGAAAGCCTGACAAAATCTATTAGCAAGAAGATGGATGCTCAGAAGAAGTACTATAGGATAGCTGGGATGCCCCTAGCTATGCAAGTGTGGTTTTATGAGTGTTGTTCAAATGTTGATCCCAAAATTGCACTCCGAGTTGATAACATATTCCCCAGAATACTCAATTGGAGAAACCACCGGAAATCAGCCAAACTTTGCTTATCTGATGAACGACATGTTCAATGACAAGACAAACATGGTAATTTACAATTTGTATCGTGTCTAGTTTACATTTTACTAATAATTAATGCTATAGACATTTGCATACAGTTATTGATGCATACAACTACATACAGTTGAATATAGTTGTTGTTGCCTTCATTATTACTGTTGCATACAGTTGCATATAACTTACTAATCATTACTGCTACCTTCATTTGAATACAAATTACAGTTTTATTCCAGATTTGCATACATCCATTGTAGTAAGACTTTGATTGTATTTCGTTTTTCAGATTATTTACAAGGACATCCATCCAACCGATATAGAGCTTGCCATTATTCAGATTCCTCCAGTAGGCGTTGCTGTTGAGAACAGTCCTACTCCTACTCATTAAGACAAGTCGGCAGAGGATTCAGATGACTTTTCTCCTACACCTGATCTTCAGTGTAAGAAGAAATATGTTGCAAGTGTTGGTCCATCTTCATCACTGCCCCATAAAAAGCGCAAGGAACAGATTATTCATCCCTCAAATACAGAGAATCAATCCAAGATTCCTCCTGTTGGTGTATCTGAAATTGCACAAAATGTTTTGCATCACAATCAGTTGACAGATTCCAAAAATGATGAAGTATCTTCTTTGAGGAAAGACCTAAAGACATTCAAAGAATACGTGAATTTTTTATCCACACATTACACATTACAGTTTAGTGCTTAACATTCGTATATTTTTGGCGCAATTTTCTAATTATTTTTGTCTTGCTAAGGTTGTCGGCGAGTTCAAGTCTCTGAGATCATTGATCAATGATAACTTTAAGATGCTTTCTGACCATCTTAAAGGCAATCAGAAAAAATAGAGCTTACACCAGATAAAGAAAACCACAGGGAGACGTGATGATGGTATTGAATTGTCATATGATGCTAACTTGCAAGATATTCCAAAAGGTCACAGACAGACTGATACAGTTGTCGGGGATAATGTTGAGGTTTAGCATTTTTTAACATCTTTAGCATATGTTTATATCTCCCGTTTTCTCTTATTTGGATTAATCATATATAAAATAATTTTGTAACATTGTGAAATACAAGTATATACAGAATAATTCATTATTTTTAATTATCTTGATCCTATATGCATTTGTATTTTCCTGACTTTATTTCTACATAATTATTGTACTCTTCTCATGTTGTATCTACGTGTATTCATATACTCCCTCCGTTTTAATTTATGTGAACATATTTCCTTTTTAGTCCGTGCCAAAAAGAATGACCTCTTTCCTTATTTGGAAATAATTTACCTTTACACAATGATTTATAGCCACACAAAATATATGTGCCTCATTTTACACCACAAGATTAAAAGTCTTCTCTTTTTTCTTAAACTCCGTGCCGAGTCAAATGGGTTCACATAAATTGAAATAGAAGGAGTATGTATTATAACATGATATTTGTATACATTTAAGCTGTATTTTACTGTATTCAGATGTATTTTAAATGGCATCATTGTTCTTAAATAACTGCTGTAATTTACTATATTTAGATGTATTTTAAGAGATGTATATCAGTACTATGTATCTAATTGCCTCATTAGTCTTGAATAACAACATGTATTTAAATATATTCAGATGTATTTTAATATTACTATGTAGTTGTAAATTAAAGATGTATTTAACTGAATCTGTATGATATATTTAATTGCCTTAGTATTTTTGAATAACTGTTGTATTTAACTATATTCAGCTGTATTTTAATGTATCTAGATGTATTATTCTTGAATCTGTGTGATGTATTTAACTGATTTTTCACTTATCATATTCAGTTTCGGTAATGTATTTACATGTATTTAACTGTATTCATACAATCAGTTACTACACTAACAATGATGCATACGTCTAACAGAATATAGTGTTTAATGCTATTTGTTTGGAGTGAAGAGTGGAGGGGAATACTACATCAGAGGTGTCGTGCAACATACCACCTATAGGCCAAGAAGGTGTATCTACAGATTTCTATGTATCTCAATTTGAGCTGGACAACAAGTTTCTTCCCAGTCAAATTCCAGAAACTAGAATTGTGATACACGACAGTGCAAAAAAAGTTGAATCAACCCCAGTACCATCTCATAGGAATCAGCGACCAAGTAGATGGTATTCTTCTCCTTACAAGTCTAACTTCGACTCCGCAGGTTAGTATTTTATAAACTAATGATCTATTTCTCCTTGGTTTTTATAATTAAAAGTCTCTATTGATGAATTCACTAAACAACAGGTACCTCAGTAAAGTTGACTCCCATTTTTGAAAAAAGACACCCCTTTAAGGATGATTCAATAACTGGGCCACATCCTACATTAATCATTTAGGAATACGACAAATGAGGTTCGTGATGGTCTTCTCGCTAGACATGAACAGAAGTGAGTTTTCCCCCGTATGTCTATTACGTATTTATATTTTTAAAAATAGATATAATATTTTTTTATATCATACTAGTAGAAGTAATTTGGAAGACCATTATAAGAAGAACAAGTCAACACTTCATATACCATTGGATTTTGGAGTTGATCAAGTCAATTCAAAAAATTGGTTTTACCTTCCGTTTGACGATAAACTATGGGATGACAATGTAAGTTTTACCCCTTCCAACTCCACTATAATTCATTTCTTAATATTGGTTTGTCTAATTGTATAATTCACAAATTGAGCTCACACAAATTTGTCTTACGTTACTTTTAATTTGTATTCAATTGTACTCAGATGTAATTTTATATCTGCTGTATTTAGTTGTATTCAGATGTATTTTAACATTACTCGGTGGTTGTAAATAACAAATATATTTAACTGAATCTGTATGATGTATTTAATGGCATTATTATTCTTAAATAACTGATGTATTTTACTGTATTCAGATGTATTTTAAAAGTTCTAATTAATTGTAACCAACAGATGTATCTCAGTATTATGTATCTAATTTCCTCATTAGTCTTGAATAACAACATGTATTTAAATATATTTAGATGTATTTTAAAATTATTCTGTAGTTGTAAATAACAACTGTACTTAACTGAATCTGTATGATGTATTTAATGGCCTCATTATGTTTGAATAACTGTTGTATTCAACTGTATTCAGTTGTATTTTAATGTATTCAGATGTATTATTCTTGAATATGGAACTGAGTTTTCACTTATAATATTCAGTTTTTTTTATTTGATTCATTGCACTAACACTATGTAATTAAATTTGTGTATACCATATTGGCGTCATATTCTACTATCTGAGAAAGAAGGGAAAGTACAACAAAATAAGCAACTTCAAGTATACAACTGTTGATTGTATATTCAAGACAAGAATCGCAGAAATCTTCGACAGGTATGCTGATACATATAGTAATACAAATGTATCCAAAGAAAAGGATATGGTATGTGAGTACATAAGGGGCTACATATTGCTAGCTAATGTACCTTGGCATACTGTTGACAATGTCTTGATACCAGTCAACTTGAAGGACAAACTACACTGGATATTGGTTGTTGTCTCATTCAAGGAGAGATGTATCAAAGTGTATGACTCGTACAGATCTGCAGGTCATGATGCCTATGTAGCTTCTGAGATAGATAAGCTAGCTAGGCTTGTACCTCTATATCTATCAATCAGTGGCTTTTACAGAGATAGTCAAGGCATAGATTGGTCTACTTACTCAGCATACACTGATAAGTCACGTACTGATCCCTTTGAAGTTGTTTTCATATCAAATTTGTCTCAATAAAAAGCTGGGAGCATGTATGTATTCAGTCATCATTCTTGTATCATTTTAAAACTCTAATTGTATGAATTATTTTTAATTGTTTCAATCAACATTTTTCAGGGATTGTGGGGTGCATGTTGCGGCATACGCAGAGTTTCTGAGCACTCTTGGTGAGATTCCACAAACAACATTTGATTCTAATCTACTCCATCAAAGATATGGTGGTCTCCTCTGGGACTATGGTATGCGGAAGATTGATGCTGATGCCATAAGTGAGAATGAAGCACCCTCCAAGATTGCTAGGCAAATCACGGAGTCAGATTCAAAGTTACAAATAGTGTTAGAGTAGCTCTAGGTGAATGTAGTTTTGGAATGTTGTTTTAGGTGAATACTGTTTTTAGAATATCTTTTTGACTGAAGATGGTATTCAGTTAGAAAAAACCAATGTTTTAATGACTTTATCTACAGTGTTCATGTATGACAATTGCAACTTTTCAATCTATGTTTCATTATTTTATTCATAAGCATCCATGCTTAATCTACAGTTTCTACTCATATGTATCTTACAGGATGTATTCATACGTATTAAACAGGGCGTATAAAGGTGTATTAATATCCAGTCACTTGGCTTATCAAAGTCATTGAAAGTCAGTAACTGTATGCTTCAGGTTTATCAAAGTCAACTGTAAATGTTGCTGTAAATGCATCTTGGCAACTATAAATACTACTAATACATTGAAATACATATGAATACAGCAATCGTATGCTTCAGGTTTTTACATATGTACTCAACTTGATGTATTTATTTTACTTACTCAGATTATATGTATTTATTAAATTTGTTATTTTATAGCTTAGTATATAGTTGTATTCCGATGTATATTTCGCAGATCAAGGCTAACACTACTAATAATGAATCATTATTCTTGTACAAATGAATACTGAAATCTCTGAATAATGAAATTGTTATCTCGCAATTTCTGTACAAATGAATAATGTTATTTTAAATGGCATCACTGTTCTTAAATAACTGTTATATTTAACTGTATTCAGATGTATTCTTCTTAAATCTGGAACTGAGTTTTCACTTATCATATTCAGTTTCTTTTTCTTAATTTGATACTTACAGATACTTACTCAGGTTAAGTGTATTTATTGAAACCCATGTATTCGAATGTATTCAACACAATACTACAACTAAATGTATCCAGAATCTATTGATGAAAGGTATTTCAAAATTTATTACTTCGCAATGTCATCAGAACTAATACATGTTAGAGTGTTAACTAAATCTGACGTGGTGCATTTCTACACGTTCGCTTGTTATGTCCTGTGTGCCCACATATGCTACATGAATGTTGATTTTTAGGCTACATCAATTCACTGAAAGGTTTATCGCGCTTCTTCTTTGGCCTCTAGGAGGTCTTTTCTATTTGGATGGTAATACAACTTCCTCTACAACATGTGCTGGTATATTCCAGTCATTTCTGTCCGGTAGCGGGATCACAGACACATCGTATGTCATTACAACAAAATTTGATTTGTAATAGTTAGAGCAAAAATTTTTTGGCATTAGAAACTTGCTCTTCAATACAGCCCAAGCATGTGGGCATGGTAATTCATCAACTTGGAACCTCCCACAAACGCATTTTCTCTCTAATAGGCAGACGGTGTAATGACTTCCTCTATCGTTAACCGTATGTAAGTATTCAATCGATGGTACCACCTACATTTAAACATAGACCTATAAGTTCTGAGCATATACAAATGAATTTCTTTATGTATAATGCTGATTTATTCAGTTAAATACAACTATAATGTTTGAATACAGAAGAATACATCATATATGTAGACCGACAGACTATAAACTATAATTACGTCTTAGCTTATGAATACAATGACATACATCAAACATCTGCTTAAATTTAGGTAGCTAAAAAGAAAATACATCTAAATACATTTAAATACATGTTGTTATTCAAGACTAATGAGGCAATTAGATACATAGTACTAATATACATATGTTAGTTACAATTACTTAGAACTTTTAAAATACATCTGAATACAGTAAAATACAACAGTTATTTAAGAATAATGATGCCATTTAAAATAACATTATAAGGCTACTACATGACAATACAACTGAATACATATATCTAAAAAAATCTGTATAAGTTATTTCAGAAAACAATTAAGCCATCTAAAGAAATAACTTATATATTATGCAATAACATTAAAATGAAACTTACAGTCATGCGTGTAGACATTGCCTCATTCAAAGTCAGCATCTCCTGGTATTTTTTTCCAAGCGTTGTGTATGTTTGTGTAGTTTCTTTGCGGTTACTGCAATTCAAACGTCCAAACATCTTCCTAACTTCTTCGATGAAGTCGTATATTGGCAATTCCCTTGCTGACACTAGTGCGACATTGATTGACTCAGCAATATTTGACGTCATGGTCCATCCCCTGTTAACAGGTGCATACAACCTAGTCCACTTTTCGTATCCAGCTAACTCCAAGTATTCTTTCACCCTAATATCTACATTCTCCACTTTCTCTATCAGACTGTCAAATTCAGCTTGTGTGTATGCTTTCGCCATCGAAAAGTATATCTCGCTCAACTTTGCATAGCTCTTTTTGAATTTCTTATATACGTTGTTCCATAAATGCTATATACAGGCAAAATGCGGTACATCTGGATGCACTCTCGATACAGATTTAATGATACTCTCATTTCTATCTAAAACGATGCACATGTTTTCCCTGTCACCGTATGCTATCTTGAATTGCTCAAAGAACCACGTCCAAACAGCATTGTTCTCTGAATCAATAACACCATATGCTAGTGGCAATATATGACCTGTAAAGACAATTGAATACTTATTTTTAAAACATGTATTCTGGTCTTTAAAATATTAACAGAATTTATTATAATTCACGTACTCATCTGCACCATCCAACGTGCTTGCCGAGACAAATGTCCCGGTGTAGTAAGATTTTAGGTGACTTTCATCCACAATTACAATGGGTCTACAATGATCAAACCCCTTTATAAAGGCATACAAAGATATATACACATACATGAACTCATTGTTTGGCGATTTTACTATTCTGATGTGCAAACCTGGATATGTCATATCCATTGTATATAAGTATCCTGGTAATTTTTTGTATGAATCAGCCGGTTCATCTCTCAAAAAATTCACTGCCTTTTCTTTAGCCTGTCACGCCAACATGTAGCTAACATCTACACCTAAATCTGATTTCACATCATCAATAATATCCTTTGGGGTGTATTTCCTCTTATGATTAGTAAGTTTAGGCCTAATCATACCACCTATAAGGCTGCTACTTGCCTGTCGCTGCTCATACACCTTGTCCTTAAGCGGACATGTATGGTTATCAATGAACTCTCTCACTTTGAATAGTTCTGATTTGTTAATGCTCGAAGCCTTAAACCTCCATTCACAATCTTCTGACATACATAATAATGCATAGCTGCAAAGAATTTATCATTATACATATGATTAGCATAAATGTTTACCAAAAAATGCACTCATATACACATGAATACATTCTGATATCTATATATATAAATTATGATACAATTGAATACAATTATAGTTATATGCATTTAAATGCAATAAATACAACTAAATGCAATTATAGTTATATGCATACAGTAAACAAAATAGGAAAATAATTAGAGCCTCTGTAATGTAATTATACCAGTAAAATACATATGAATACATGTATTTAAAGACCTTAAACACACAGACGCTAAACACGTCAGTGAAGATCAAGTGAAAATTCACAAATACGCATAAATACTATAACTGACAACTCCAACCAATAATACAATATACAAAAAAATATAATTAAACACACTCAAACCCGACAGCATTAGACCTATCAACCCGGAATTGAAACCTTTGAGATATAGCATAATTCTCCATCACCTCTTTCAATGTAGCATTATCCTTATATACTTGTCCAGCCATAACCTCCCTTTGATTAGTTTTTAAAATTATCAAATCCTTGTCCAGTTCGAACACCCCAATTGCTTGTCCTGAATTGACAAAATCTAGAGCAAGTGCATCATCTGTATCGGAATCATACCTTTGAACTGATTCGTCTATTTGCACAATGTCGCCTTGATTTAAACTACCTCCGGATACAAGTTCTTTTTCAATAGTTGTTATGCACAAAGGATACATCCCGAATTCTCTGTTCTCTTTCTTCAACTCTACATACACCCTATAACCCATATCATTGTGTATTTCCATTAGCGCGCAATTTCCTTCTACTTTGTATTGAATTTTAATGGACTTTGAGCTCAAATCTTGTCACGACCCAAAATCCCCGAACCCGATCGTGATGGCACCTATCGTGAAGATAAGGCCCGTCGGACTGAAACAGAACACCCTTTTTAAACAGTTAATCATCGTAACAGTAATAACATATAATATAATATTCATAACTAGCGGAATTTAATGATAATAACAGCAAGAACCATCCCAACACAGCCCAAACCGGGTGTTACAAGTCATGAGCTACTACAGAATCTGCTATAGGTCTACAAGTATGGAATCCGATACAACAGTCTGAAGAAAACATAAAAGATAGAGTATAAGAGAGACAAGGGGCTGCGGGCGTCAACAACAACCTCGTAACTCCAAATCACTGCCTAGCATGGACGGAATCAGCGCTCAGGTGTGGACTCTGCTATACCTGAATCTGCACACACGGTGCAGAGAGTAATGTGAGTTCATCATACTCAGTGAGTAATAACTATAAATAATGGCTGAAAGTATGAAAACACGTAAAGGCACAAAGCAATTCCGGTAATTTAAGAGGTAAATAACAAGTAGAAATCCGCCCCTCGGGCACAATGTCAATCTCTCAGCATAGTATCAGCCCCTTGGGCTCACTCTCAGTACAGTAGCAGCCCCTCGGGCTCAGTAACAGCCCCGCGGGCTACCTCACAATCACTCATATCAGCCCCTCGGGCATAGTATCAATCGCTCAGCATAATGGGTACTCGCGCTCACTGTGGGTGTGTAGACTCCGGAGGGGCCCCTTACGGCCCAAGCGCTATATCAAGCCACCTCGTGGTATCATCACTCGGAACTCGGCCTGACATCACTCGAGCCACCTCGTGGCATATAAAGTATCTCAGGCCCTCGGCCTCATATCACTCAGCATATCCTCACACATGGCCCTCAGCCTCACTCAGTCCAAAAATCATCACAAGCCCTTTGGGCATTAGTAAAACAGTAGTTCTCAGCCCAAAATATGATGTAGAAATATCATTAAAGTTTCAAATCTGAGTAAAAGTGGCTGAGTTTGTAAAACAGTAGATATCAACAGGACTGAGATCAAATAATAAGTCAAGTAGTGAGGAAACAGTAATAAAAATCCCCGAAGGGTTCAAATAATTGGCATGAAGCCCAAATATGGCAATCAGCCCAAGTCATGATGATAACAAATGAATTTCAGTCAAATATTCGGTAAAATCATCAATCGGGATGGACCAAGTCACAATCCTCAGTAGTGAAAGACCCCACGCTCATCATCCAGCGCGTATCTTGCCTCAATATAGCACTACGATGTGCAAATCCGGGGTTTCAAACCCTCAGGACATCATTTACAACCATTACTCACCTCGAATTGGCTAATTCTCTAGCTCGCGGCGCCTTTGCCCCTCAAATCGGCCTTCACACGCGTCGAATCTAACCAAAATCAGAGTGAATACATCACAATATGCTAAGGGAACAATACCCAATCAAAAACAATCGAAAAATATCAAGAATCACGAAGTTGGAAAAAACTCGAGCCCCGGGCTCACATCTCGAAACTCAGAAATTTTTACGTCATCGGGTTCCTTATCTCGCCACGAGTCTATACATACAAAAATCTCTCAAATCGGACCACAAATGGCCCCTCAAATCCCAAATTTAGAATTTCAATTTCAAGCTTTAATTTCTTACAATTTGGCTATATTTTCATGAATTTCGAAAATGATTTCACAATATAATCATGTATTTAGTTCATAGGACTTACCTCCAATCACTTCCCATCAAAACCCCTTCAATTCCCGTTCAAAAGCTCTCAAGGTTGCTCAAAATGGAGGAACAATGGGTTGGGTTCGCGGATGAAATGTTTTAACATTCCTCCCAGATCACTGTAGCTCTTTCTATGCGATCGCATTAGAGCCCATGCGATCGCATAACACAAATATTTTGCCCCCAGATTTAGCCCTATGCGATCGCATAGGCCTCTCTGCGATCGCATAGCACAAGGTCTTTACCCTGTGCGATTGCATGCCTTCCACCACGATCGCATAGCACAACCAAACAACCCCTCGAATTCCTTCTATGCGATCGCATGACACCCTCTGCGATTGCATAGAACAAAAATACTCTGCAATTTTTCTACTGCATTTTACAACTCCAAACTTCCCGTTAACCATACGAAATCACCCCGAGGCCCCCGGGACCTCAACCAAACGCACCAACATATCTTAAAACATCATCCAAACTTGCTCCAATCATCAAAACACCTCAACTAACACTAAAATCATCGAATTACATCAAATTCAAGCCTAAGTTCTTTTAAAACTTCTAAAACACGCATTTGATCAAAAACTCGACCAAAACACCTCCGAATGATCTGAAATTTTGGACACACATCCAAAATCACCTAATGAAGCCACTGCAACTCTCGGAATTCCATTCCGACTCTCAGATCAAAATCTTATCTATCAACCAGAAATCGCCAAAATACTAACTTCGCCAATTCAAGCCTAATTCTACTTCGGACCACCAAAATCAATTTCGATCACACTCCTAAGCCACATATCATCCCCTGAAGCTAACCGAATCACCGAAAATCACATCCGAGCCCTTTAACTAAATAGTCAACACCCGGTTGATTTTTTCCAAAACAAGCCTCCCTTAAAGAGACTAAGTGTCTCATTTCCTATCAAAACCAATCCGATTTAACTCTAACACACCGAATACCGACAACGAAACATGAAGAAGCATAAAATGGGGGAAACGGGGCAGTAACTCACATGACGACGGGTCGGGTCGTCACATTCTCCCCAACTTAAACAAACGCTCATCCTCGAGCGGGTCAGGAAACATACCTGGGGCCTCAAACAGGTGAGGATATCTTCTCCGCATCTCCCGCTCGATCTCCCAAGTAGCCTCCTCCATGGGCCGACCTCTCCACTGCACCTTCACCGAAGCGATATCCTTTGATCTCAATCTCCGAACCTGACGACCCAAAATAGCCGTTGGCTCCACATCGTAGGTCAAATCATCATCCAACTGGACCATGCTGAAGTCTAAAACATGAGATGGGTCCCTAACATACTCCCGGAGCATAGAAACATGGAATATCGGATGAACGCTCGATAAGCTGGGTGGCAAGGCAAGCTCATAAGCTACCTCCCCAATCCTCCGAAGCACCTCAAAAGGCCCAATGAACCGAGGACCTAACTTACCTTTCTTCCCAAACCTCATAACACCCTTCATGGGCGAAACCTTCAGCAAGACCTTCTCACCGACCATGTAGGACACATCTCGAACCTTCTGGTCTGCATGACTCTTCTGACGCGACTGCGCTGTACGAAGCCTCTCCTGAATCACCTTCGCCATCTCTAAGGCATCCTGAACCAAATCTGTCCCCAATAGTCTAGCCTTGCCGGGCTCGAACCAACCAATCGGAGATCTACACCGCCTCTCATACAAAGCCTCATATGGAACCATCTGAATACTCGACTGGTAGTTGTTGTTGTAAGCAAACTCTGCAAGTGGTAGAAACTTATCCCATAAACCTCCAAAGTCAATAACACAAGCACGCAACATGTCCTCCAATATCTGAATAGTGCGCTCGGACTGTCCGTCCGTCTGAGGATGAAACACTGTGCTCAACTCTACCTGAGTACCCAACTCTCTCTACACGGCTCTCCAAAACTATGAAGTAAACTGAGTACCTCTATCTGAGATGATGGAGACCGGAACTCCATGCAACCGAACAATCTCCTGAATATAAATCCCTGCCAACTACTCTGAAGAATAGGTAGTACACACAGGAATAAAGTGCGCAGACTTGGTCAGCCAATCCACAATCACCCAAATAGCATCGAACTTCTTCAAAGTCCAAGGAAGTCCAACCATGAAGTCCATAGTGATTATCTCCCACTTCCACTCGGGAATAACCATCTACTGAAGCAAGTCACCCGATCTCTGATGCTCATATTTCACCTGCTGACAGTTGAGACACCGAGCTACAAACCCCATGATATCTTTCTTCATTCTTCTCCACCAATAGTGCTTCCTCAAATCCTGATACATCTTCGCGACACCTGGATGAATGGAATACCGCGAGCTATGTGCCTCTTCCAGAATCAACGCTCTAAGCCCATCCACATTGGGCACACAAATCCGGCCCTGCATTCTCATCACACCATCATCACCGATGGTCACATCTCTGGCATCACCATGTTGAACTCTGTCCTTAAGGACAATCAAATGTGGATCATCATACTGGCGCTCTTTGATGCAATCATATAAGGAAGACCGAGAAACCACACAAGCCAACACCCGACTGGGCTCCGAAATATCCAATCTCATAAACCGATTGGCCAAGGCCTGAAAGTCAACTGCAAGGGGTCTCTCCCCAACTGGAATATACGCCAAACTCCCCATACTTACTGCCTTTCGGCTCAAAGCATCGGCCACTACATTGGCCTTTCCCGGATGATACAGAATAGTGATATCATAATCCTTAAGCAACTCCAACCATCTCCGCTGCCTCAAATTAAGATCCTTTTGCTTGAACAAATGCTGAAGACTGCGATGATCAATGAACACTTCACAAGATACGCCATACAAGTAATGCCTCCAAATATTTAATGCATGAACTATGGTAGCCAACTCCAAATCGTGGACGGGGTAGTTCTTCTCATGGGGCTTCAACTGACGAAAAGCATAAGCAATAACTCTACCCTCCTGCATCAACACACAACCAATCCCAACTCTCGAAGCATCACATTACACAGTATATGAACCTGAAGCTGATGGCAAAACCAACACTGGAGTTGTGGTCAAGGCTATCTTGAGCTTCTGAAAGCTCTCCTCACACTCCTCTAACCATACAAATGGAGCACCCTTCTGAGTCAACTTGGTCATGGGCAATGCAATGGATGAAAATCCCTGAACAAACTGGCGATAATAGCCTGCCAACCCAAGAAAACTATGAATCTCTGTGGCTGAAGACGGTCTGGGCCAACTCTGAACTGCCTCTATCTTCTTTGAATCAACCTGTATACCTTCACTGGACACCACGTGCCCCAAGAAAGCCACTGAACTGAGCCAAAACTCACACTTGGAGAATTTTGCATAAAGCTTCTCCTCCCTCAATCTCTACAACACAACACTCATATGCTCCGTGTGCTCCTCCTGACTACGCAAATACACCAGAATATCATCAATGAAGACTATGTCAAACGAGTCAAGATAAGGCCAGAACACGCTGTTCATCAAATGCATGAATGCTGCTGGGGCATTGGTTAGCCCGAAGGACATAACAAGAAACTCATAATGCCCATATCTAGTCTTGAAAGTAGTCTTCATAATATCTGAATCCCTGATCTTCAATTGGTGATAGCCTGAACGAAGATCAATCTTGGAGAATACCCTTGCCCCCTAAAGCTGGTCAAATAAATCATCAATGCGAGGCAAATGATACTTGTTCTTAATTGTTACTTTGTTCAATTGCCTATAATCGATGCACATTCTCATTGTGCCGTCCTTCTTCTTTACAAATAAAACCGGTGCACCCCACGGTGACATACTTGGCCGAATGAACCCCTTATCTAGGAGTTCTTGAAGCTGTTCTTTCAATTCTTTCAACTCTGCTGGTGCCATACGATATGGCGGGATAGAAATGGGCTGAGTGCCCGACACCAGGTCAATACCAAAATCAATGTCCCTGTCCGGTGGCATGCCCGACAGGTCTGGAGGAAAAACATCGGGAAAATCCCTCACAACCCAGAGAAAATCATTACTAGGAGTCTCAGCTCCAACATCCCTCACAAACGCTAGATATGAAAGGCAACCCTTCCCAACCATACGCTGGGCCTTCAAGAAAGAGATCACTCTACTATGGATATAATCAGTCACACCACGCCACTCGATCCGCGATACACCCGGCATAGCCAAAGTGACTGTCTTAGCATGACAGTCTAGAATGGCACGACATGGAGATAGCCAACCCATGCCCAAAATGACATCGAAATCCACCATGCTCAATAGAAATAGATCCACTCGGGTCTCCAGACCCCCAATAGTCACCACATATGACCGGTACACACGGTCTACAACAATAGTATCGCCCATTGGGGTAGATACATGAACAGGTAAAGCAAGAAACTCACGGGGCATACCCAAATAACGAGCAAAGTATGATGACACATAAGAAAAGGTGGAACCGGGATCAAATAATACAGAGGTATCTCTGTGGCAGACTGAAACAATACCTGTAATGACATCATCTGAAGCAATAGCATCTGGCCTGCCAGGAAGTGCATAGAAACAGGCCTGACCGCCCCCTGATCGACCTCCCCCCGGGGAGACCCCTAGCCGCATGACCTCCACCCCTCGTTGGATGGGCGGATGGTGAAGTAATTGGAGCAGAAGTCGAGGGCTGACCCCTCTGTTGGGACGAACTAGCAACACGACGAGGGCACTGCCTCCACACATGCCCAAACTCTCCACACTCAAAACAACTCCCAGGTACTGGAGAAGGGGACGGAAGGGAACCCCTCGCACCGGAATGACCAGCTGATGCACTCGGCATAGAAGAACCCTGAGCTGACGGGGCACGAGATGAACTCTGGGCTGGAAGGGCACTGAGTGATGACTGGCCCCACTGAGATCCATGATGACCATGACCCGAAGATGCCCCGCGATACTCTGGGCGGGCTGACTGAGCATGCCTGAAAGAACGACCCCTACCATGCTGAGACTGGCCCCTCGAAGAAGCACCACTATAACTGCCAGATCCTCGAGGCCTCTTGTCCTCCCTCTCCTCTCGATCCTGACAGCGAACCGTCTCAATCTCACGAGCAATATCGACCACCTCCTCGAACGTAGCACCCAACACCCTCTCTCAGGTCATAAGAATACGGAGGTGATAGTTAAGGCCATCAACAAATCTCCTGATCCTCGCACGATATGTCGGAACCATCCAAATGCCATGACGAGCCAACTCAGAAAACCTCGACTCCTACTGTGACACAGTCATATCCCCTTGTCGCAACCACTCAAACTGTCTACGCAGCTCCTCTCTGCGGGACTGCGGCACATACTTCTCCAAGAAGAGAGTGGAGAACTGCTGCCAAGTAAGGGGCGCTGCTCCAACCGGCCTACGCCTCTCATACGCCTCCCACCATGTGAAGGCAGCCCCAGTAAACTGAAAGGTGGTAAATGCCACACCACTAGTCTCAAGAATCCCTGTTGTACGGAGCATCCGCTGACACTTATCAAGAAAACCCTGGGCATCCTCGCCCTCGACACCACTGAATGACGGAGGCTGGAGTCTACCAAACCTCTCAAGACGACGCTGCTCATCATTCGGCATAACTGGCACAACAAACTCCTGAGTTGGTGTAACCAGCTGAGCTGGAGGTGCCCCCGGTGTCTGTAGTCCCTGCATTACCTGCTCAAGTGTGCGAGCAGCGGGGGTCTGATTGCCTCCCCCGGCCTATGAAGTAGTTGTTGTTGTAGTGGCTGGAACTGCCTGAGCCAGGCTAGTGTAAACTGATAAGATCTATGCCAAGGCCTCCTGAAGATCTGGAACCACGATAGGCACAACTGGTGCCTGAATTGGTGCTGCTGAAGTATCCATAGCTATAGCCTGATCCGGAGCCGGGGCAGCTGGTGGGTCAACGGGTGCTGCCTTCGCTGCTCTGCCTCTGCCACGTCCACGGCCTCTGGTGGCCTTAGTGGGTGGCACTGGTGGTCGTCCACCTCGTCCGATAGCTCGCGTCCTCACCATCTGTGAGAGAATGGAATATCATAAGTTTAGTACTCGGACCAACAAGTTCGCACAACAAGAGTTTCAAGAATATGAAGTCTTCCTAAAGGTTCTGCAGCCTCTCGAGGATAAATACAGACGTCTCTGTACCGATCCATGAGACTCTACTAAACCTACTCATGACTCGTGAGACCTAAGTAACCTAGGCTCTGATACCAACTTGTCACGATCCAAAATCCCCGAACCCGGTCGTGATGGCGCCTCTCGTGAAGACAAGGCCAGCCGAACCGAAACAGAACACCCTTTTAAATAGTTAATCATCGTAACAGTAATAACATATAATATAATATTCATAACTAGCGGAATTTAACGATAATAACAGCAGGAACTATCCCAACACAACCCAAACCAGGGTTTCACAAGTCATGAGCTACTACAGAATCTGCTATAGGTCTACAAGTACGGAATCTGATATAACAGTCTGAAGAAAACATAAAAAATAGAGGATAAAAGAGGCAAAGGGTTGCGGGCGTCAACAACTACCTCGTAACTCCAAATCACTGCCTAGCTTGGACGGAATCAACGCTCAGGTGCAGACTCTGCTATACCTGAATCTGCACACACGGTGTAGAGAGTAATGTGAGTACTCTGACTCAGTATCAGCCCCGCAGGCTACCTCACAATCACTCATATCAGCCCCTCGGGCATAGTATCAATCGCTCAGCATAATGGGTACCCGCGCTCAGTGTGGGTGTGCAGACTCCGGAGGGGCCTCTTACGGCCCAAGCTCTATATCAAGCCACCTTGTGGCATCATCACTCGGCACTCGGCCTCACATCACTTGAGCCACCTCGTGGCATATAAAGTATCTCAGGCCCTCGGCCTCATATCACTCAACATATCCTCACATATGGCCCTCGGCCTCACTCAGTCCAAAAATCATCACAAGCCCCTTGGGCATTAGTAAAACAGTAGTTCTCAGCCCAAAACATGATGTAGAAATATCATTAAAGTTTCAAATCTAAGTAAAAGTGGCTGAGTTTGTAAAACAGTAGATATCAACAGGACTGAGTTCAAATAATAAGTCAAGTAGTGAGGAAACAATGATAAAAATCCCCTAAGGGTTCAAATAATTGGCATGAAGCCCAAATATGACAATCAACCCAAGTCATGATGATAACAAATGAATTTCAGTCAAATATTCGGTAAAATCATCAATCGGGATGGACCAAGTCACAATCCTCAGTAGTGAAAGACCCCACGCTCATCATCCAGCACGTATTTTGCCTCAATATAGCACTACGATGTGCAAATCCGGGGTTTCAAACCCTCAGGACATCATTTACAACCATTACTCACCTCGTACTCGCTAATTCTCTAGCTCGCGATGCCTTTTCCCTTCAAGTCGGCCTCTGCGTGCGTCGAATCTAACCAAAATCAGAGCAAATACATCACAATATGCTAAGGGAACAATAACCAATCGAAAACAATCGAAAAATATTAAGAATCACGAAGTTGGCAAAAATCTGAGCCTTGGGTCCACGTCTCGAAACTCAGAAATTTTTACGTCATCGGGTTCCTTATCTCGCCACGAGTCTATACATACAAAAATCTCTCAAATCAGACCACAAATGGCCCCTCAAATCCCAAATTTAGAATTTCAATATCAAGCCCTAATTTCTTACAATTTGGCTATATTTTCATGAATTTCGAAGATGATTTCACAATATAATCATGTATTTAGTTCATAGGACTTACCTCCAATCACTTCCCGTCAAAACCCCTTCAATTTCCGTTCAAAAGCTCTCAATGTTGCTCAAAAATGGAGGAAAAATGGGTTGGGTTCGTGGATGAAATGTTTTAACATTCTGCCCAGATCACTGTAGCTCCTACTATGCGATCGCATTAGAGGCCATGCAATCGCATAGCACAAATATTCTGCCCCTAGACTTAGCCCTATGTGATCGCATAGGCCTCTCTGCGATCGCATAGCACAAGGTCTTTACCCTGTGCGATCGCATGCCTTCCACCGCGATCGCATAGCATAACCAAACAGCCCCTCGAATTCCTTCTATGCGATCGCATGACACCCTCTGCGATCGCATAGAACAAAAATACTCTGCAATTTTTCTGCTGCATTTTACAACTCCAAACTTCCCGTTAACCATACGAAATCGCCCCGAGGCCCTCGGGACCTCAACCAAACGCACCAACATATCTTAAAACATCATCCAAACTTGCTCCAATCATCAAAATACCTCAACTAACACTAAAATCATCGAATTACATCAAATTCAAGCCTAAGTTCTTTTAAAACTTCTAAAACACGCATTTGATCAAAAACCGGACTAAAACACCTCCGAATGATCTGAAATTTTCACACACATCCAAAATCACCTAACGAAGCCACTGCAACTCTCAGAATTCCATTCCGACTCTCAGATCAAAATCTTACCTATCAACCGGAAATCGCCAAAATACTAACTTCGCCAATTCAAGCCTAATTCTACTCCGGGCCTCCAAAATCAATTCCGATCACACTCCTAAGCCATATATCATCCCCCGAAGCTAATCGAATCACCGAAAATCACATCCGATCCCTCTAACTAAATAATCAACACCCGAATGACTTTTTCCAAAACAAGCCTCCCTTAAAGAGACTAAGTGTCTCATTTCCTATCAAAACCAATCCGATTTAACTCTAACACACCGAATACCGACTACGAAACATGAAGAAGCATAAAATGGGGAAAACGGCGCGGTAACTCACATGACGACGGGTCGGGTCGTCCCATTTCTATGCCTAGTTGATTAGAGATTGACGCAACCAAGTCATTATACGACGCATACTCCTTAATTAGTATTCCCTCAATTGAATAATTGACGTAATTGCTCTCAATGTTCCACTTGCCATATGTATAATGGAATTATACCATATTTTGTATACAATTGTATCAATCGCACTGTTTCTTGGTTGAAAAGAGAACTGGGTACAGAAAAAGGGGAGAATTGAAAATTCAGATGTTGCTCTGGTTTTCGATATTTTTCTTGTTGAATCGTGAATGGAAGAATACAGATTATGGGCAATAATTTGTGTTAGTTGAGTTAAATTAGGAGAATATCAAGTGAATTGATTTCCTTTCCGTTTTAAACAAGTTCAGCCTTCCATATTTTACGCGAAATACGTTACTGTATTCACGATAAGGACGCGTGAATACATCTGAATACATCTCAAGCTTAGCTGGAATTCCAAAATTCACGCCTATTTTTGCTATTGTATTAATGAATACAATAGCTTAAATACATCAAATACATCTTATAACCACATAAAAGGTATCTATAATCCATAATATAGCAAAAGATATCTGTAAATGACTAATTACACCTAAAAGATAGTACTTTATGAAAAATTCTCTTAAGAAAAGGAAGAAGCCCAAGCTTCAGCTATTAGCTTTAGCATAACGTGGTCCATAAGCCCATTTTCAAAGATCTGCCAACATCTTAAAATTAGCTCATGTATCTTTAACCATCAACCTTGCAATTTTAAATGGGCCTTCAGCCCAATTATTTAATTTTGTCCACTTTGAAAGATAAGCTGGTAGCAACGTTAAAGCCCTAATTCCAAAAAGAAAATAGAGAAAATTCTCCTTCTCCTTTCCTTAAACTTTTTAGCCGTTAGCCATGTTTTCCAGATGACTTCTTCAGAAAGTTTCGAATTAGAGAAAGAGATAAACTCTAATTTATCTTCATCTCTTTTGTAATGACCCGACCGGTCGTTTTGAGCTCTAGCGCGTCGTTCAGTAATTTGAGGCCCTGAGTAGCTTCACTTCAGGTATTATGACTTGTACGCATGGTCGGAACTGAATTCCGGGAAGTCCGGAGTTGATTTGGAAAGAGAATTCTCATTTCGGAAGCTTTAAGTTGAAAGAATTGACTAAGATTGAATTTTTGAGTAAACAACATCGGAATTGGGATTTGAAGGTTCCAACAAGTTCGTATGATGATTCCGGACTTGGGCGTATGTCCGGATTGGATTTTGGATGACCCGGAAGCGTTTTGACGCCTATTGTGGAAGTTGACATTTTTGAAAGAATCTCATAAGTTTGGCTTGAAGTGCATTTCAGTGTTATCGATGTCCGTTTGGGATTCCGAGTCTGGGAATAGCTCCGTATGATAATTCTAGTATTGGAAGCGCGATCAAAAGTGGATTTGGAGGTCCGTAGGTCATTTTGGAGTCATTTGGCCAAAGTTAGAAATTTGAAGATTTTAGGAAGTTTGACCGGAAGTGGACCTTTTGATATCGGGGTTGGATTCCGAATCCGGAAGTTGGAGTAGGTCCATAATGTCAAATATGACTTGTATGCTAAATTTGAGGCCAATCGGACGAGATTTGATAGGTTTCGACATCGAATGTACAAGTTTGAAATTCTAAAGTTCACTAAGCTTGGATTGGAGGTCGATTCATTATTTTAGCGTTATTTGATATGTTTTGAGGCCTAGAGAAAGTCCGTAATGTGTTTTGGGACTGGTTGGTGTGATTTGACGGGGTCCTGGGAGCCTCGGGTGGATTCCGGATGATCAACAGATCGAAAATGGAATTGGAGGAAGGGCTGAAACAACTGAGCTTCTGGTGTAACCACACCTGCGTAGGAAGCACGACAGGTGCGGACCCGCAAAAGTGGGGGGGGGGGTGACCCGCAAAAGCGGTTTGGGGCAGCTAGAGGAGGGCCGCAAAAGCGGTATTGGAACCGCACCTGCGGAACCGCAGAAATGGTCAAGTGACCGCAAGTGCGAAAGCGGGCTGGGCAGTGTGTTTGGTTTAAAGGCAGGGTCTCAGCCATTTTCACTTCATTTCCTCCATGGGAGCTGGTCTTGGGGCATTTTTGGAGCTCCATCTTCATCATCCACGTCAAGGTAAGTGATTTCTACTAGTTTTGAGTTAAATACTTGGATTATATATGGATTTGAGCATGAAAATTAGTGAAAATTGTGAGTTTTTGGTGGAAGACCTAGAAATTGATATTTTGGATTTTTACCACAATCTTGGACATGAAATTAAGAGTAAATTATATATTTGAGTCTGTGAGGTTATGAGTAAACTTTATCTTCGAAAAATTTCGGAATCCGGGCACGTGGGCCCAAGGGTGATTTTGTCACCTTTTCGATCGGGGTTAAGAATTGTTATAAATTGGATTATAATGAGTAACTGAACATATATTAATGGTTTTACGTAATTATTGGCTAGTTTTGGAGCGTTGTGCGTCAATTTGATTCTTCGGAAGGGCAAGGAATGCCGGTGATGGAACTTCGGAGCAAGGTGAGTCTCCTTTCCAACTTTGTAAGAGGGAATTGTCCCCATAGGTGAATTAATTGGATATGTGCTTCTATTTGTGGGGGCTACTTATGCACGAGGTAACGAGAGTCCGTGCGTAGCTACTATTATGCTTAAGCCCGGGTAGTTTAGGACCCGAAAGCATGCTTTACTTGCAATATTTGAAATCTGGTTGTCAATTTAAAAATCCTTAAAACATATCAAACATGTAAATGATTTCTAAAAGACTAGTCATCGTTTCTTGATTTTTAAAAGAGAAATTGCCTTTTCTTGGATAATTTGCTCCTTGATGAGTTCTTGATTGACCGTTTGAATGTATTTATATATTGTGGAACAGGCCGAATCCGTCAGTAGATTAAATAGATGCATCTATGGTTCGCGCCATTCGGCCCTCTGGCCGTGCACAGTTTAAATATTGTTAAATCGGGTCGTACATCCTCGACATGATTTGCGCATGCTTGCATTGCTTGCCTTGGGATTTATAGATGTTGATATTTGCTCTCCCTGACTTGAGAATAAATGTATAAATGATGAAAAGGAATTTGGGAATTTCCTATAAAAGACAGAATTGTTTACTTGCTTCATTCTATTGAATTACAATTCTGTTATAAAATTCCTCGATTTATTATATTATGGACGTATCATTATTGGACCACTAGTAAGTGTCGAAGTCGACCTCTCGTCTCTACTTCTTCGTGATTAGACGAGATACTTACTGGGTACACATTGTTTTCGTACTCATGCTACACTTGCTGTGCATTTTTGTTGCACAAGCACATGTATTCCTAGTGACCTACTGGGCATAGCAGCATGGATGATACAGGGACTAGGTGAGCTACATTTCTCGAGGCGACCCGCAGCCAGTATAATCTCTTTCAGCGTATTGTATTTACTTTCTATCCAATTTGTATTCCGGACAGTTATTATACTTTATTCGATTCCTTAATAATTGCTCATGCACTTGTGACACCGGGTTCTGGGATATATATGGAAGTAGTCAGTATTTTGAAATTGTTAAAGATATCATTATTTATTCAGTGAAATTTATTCTTTATTGTTTAAATGTATAAAAGAAGTGAATTCAGAAATATCTAAAACGAAAAATTACTAGTTATTTAGTGTTGGCTTGCCTGACAATGATGTCCGACGCCATCACGACCCTTAGTGGATTTTGGGTCGTGACATCTTTCATCCGCTACTATGTTATAAGAAGAACCTTTGTTTCTTCTTATTTTCTTGAAAAATTGGAGAAGCTGTATTTCTTCTCCTTGTTTTTATTGTTTGTATGGCTGTTTTGCTGACGCTTCAAGAACAACCCTCGTCCTTTTGACTGTGGCCGGAAGTGGTCGTAGCGGCAGTCGGTGGCAATAGTTGACGCTTCAGAAACAAAAGTTGATATTCAAAAAATGCCAGATTAAACGAAACACGCAATAATGATACTGGAAAATAGAAACATATATATATTTCACAATAAACAACAAAATTTATCTATTATTTTTTCGGACAAAAAAATCAGCCTATGGCTCTAATACCAATAAAGAAACACGCAATAATCTAAACACATTAGATAACGCATAAATCGTAAAACGAAAATTTACTTGTTCTTCGTGAAGCGGAAGTGAAAATGGATGAACCGTGGCTGGAATTACTGGTCGGCGGTGATTGTCACGGTGTGTTGGAGCAACCCCCAATTCCACCGTCTAAACCCTAGTTTGATTGTGAGATAGAGAGAGCATAGGAAAAATACTACTCAGAGTCATGTTTTAGTGTACACACTAAGTGTACTTATTTAGGAAATATTAGGGTTAATTAATTACCCTATTGGGCCTTAGAACACCCCTTATGAGTGGACCCAACAATATATATATATATAGACACACATTTCCCCATGATGTGACACATTTCTTTAACAATGAATGGTATTCATTTTGTTGTCATTTTTTTTGTTTTTTATTATTTTTCAATAATCTATATCTATCTATCTATCTATCTATCTATCTATATCTATATCTATATTTATATCTATACTATATTAAAAGCACGAAGACCCTTAGTGAAATATTTTTACCCCTTGTAAATACAATTTATGTTGGATAATTCGTAATTATAATACAAATTGGTATTTCGAGAAAACCAAAATTAAATTGCCCAACAATTTATGTCACTTTAGGTTTTAGCATTATATTTTTCTACCGTAATTAGTGTCATTTTAGATTAGGATTCTTTAACCAGAATTACCGAGCAATTAATGTTAGTCTGGATTTAGTTTCTTTTATCATAATTAAAGCCACTTTTTGGTCTTCTAGAATTCTAAACCAAAAGTAAATAAGGAACAACAATTAATGTCACTAGGTTTAGTATTCTTTTTGTACTTATAATAATTTTCGTAGGTTACAAAGTTAAGTTTTTGTTGTCTAGAATTTTAAATCAAAACGAAATCAGAAGCAGCATTTATTTTTGCTTTAGGCTTGGTATTCTTTTACCAAAATCGAACAAGAAGAATCAATTAATGTTAGTTTAGGTTTAGTCTTCTATTACTAAAATTGCCTAAGGATACACACACAGAAAAAAGATTAGGTTTTCTACAATTTTAAAATCATAACGACCTAAACACTTCTATAAAAGGAGCCAGTATTTCATATTTTTTACCATAAAGTCTTGATAACGTGAACTTGTGTGGAGGTAATTTTTTGTGCTTGTCAGTTTTGATTTTTATTTATGATATCCATGTACCAATATCAGTTTAAAATTATCTTCAGTAAATAATTGTTTACCCTTTTTCATTGAAGTTTAATTAAAAATCTGTAATGTATGTCTTTATGTTGTGTGTTGCACAAACTTATTGGGTTAAACCTACATGAATAGTCAAGTTTTTATTTTTCTTTATACCTGATTTTTAGGTTTTTTCCTCTTTTCTTAATGCTTTTTGTAACTGAATGAGCGGTACTGATATCTATTTGATCTGAAATAATATTTATTAATGTACGTCTTTCTGTTGTGTGTTGCACAAATTTTTTTGGTTAAACCTACATGAGTAGTCAAGTTTTTATTTTTCTTCCTGGTTTTTAAGTTTCTTCCTCTTTTGTTAATATTTTTTTGTAATTGAATGAGAGGTACTGATATCTATTTGATCTAAATAGTATTTGCTAAATAATTAAATATATAAAAATATAAAAATGTATCATTTATTGAAATAATTAAAAAATAATGACAATTCGTTAAGAACAGATTTTGTCTATAAGTTAGAATATGTTTTTTTATTAAAATTAGGACACAGGATGACATCTTTCTTTTTTCATTGGTCAACGAAGAAAATTGCATCTTGCTGAACTTTAAGTTTTCTTTTTCTCATAAAAGGAAATATTTTATTTTGGTTCTTCATGCTTATAGAATGCGTGAGCCCTATATATTATGACTTATTGCATAGAAGTTCAAACACAGAAGGATTTAATATGCAAAATTTTTGTTGACTTTAAATTTCTATTTTTTAGAGAAATAATTTAATAATTATTTTATCTAATGTGAAAGCTATTTTAAAGGGTGAAATAAATCGATTTCATTGGAAGAAGTTAAAACTTAATTATTTTTTAATATTTAGAGATTTAAAATCAACTAAAATTTTAATTATTAAATTTTCCTTAATTATTTGAATTATGTTGAAAGTCCTGATACTTAGGACTTTAAAATCGATTAAATTTTAGTTTATATAATTTTTTTCTTCTTTGAATTGTGTTCTTTATTTGAAACCACTTTTTGGTATTAATAATTCTTATTTTTGTGATAGACAATTCAAGACTCCTCTTGTTGATGACCATGCGCATATAGATATGTTTATTTTAGTTTATATAATTTTTTTCTTCTTTGAATTGTGTTCTTTATTTGAAACCACTTTTTTGTATTAATAATTCTTATTTTTGTGATAGACAATTCAAGACTCCTCTTGTTGATGACCATGCGCATATAGATATGTTGGATACGAAGATAGATACGTTGGATATGAAGTCAAATACTCTATAACCTACAGGTAAATAAAATTAAATAATATATACTTTAATAATTTTTTAGAAGAGATATATTACTCCCTCGAGTATAAAATAAATTTGGAAAGAATTACTTCAGCAAATAAAACCAAATGTGACAACTTTCTTAATATTAGTGTAATATATGTTATATTCTTTCATAATAAACTTTATTTTAGACGTATATTAACTCATCTGTGATTTTAAATCACATTTTGTAATCTTTTAGAATTATTTTTGTAAATTAGGGAATCGCTCCTCCGAGAAGCATGCATGGGGTTTGAACCTATAACCTTCCATGCATTTGGGGATTTCCTGCTCATCAACTTGGCCACCCACGAGGGTATGGTCTGATTATCACTTTTTATATGTATTATGTACCAGTGGCTACATTTTATGAGTAAATGATCAAATAATTCACTTGAAAAGAAATAAGAAAAATAGTTATTTTAGAAAAAGTTGATTAACGTTGAAAAGTTAAATCATTAGAAGTATACAAATAAATATACTTAGAGGAGGAAAAATAACACTTGAAGAGGGAGATAAAAGTACTAAGTAATTAATAAGAGAAGAAAATTTTATCATAATTTATTCACTCATTCGAATAACCTTAACCAAATAAAAAAAAGTATATAATTTAAAAATATTTTATCAAGGATAATCATACATACTATACGATATATATATAACACTTAATACTTGGAATAGTATTTTTTTACACCAAGAACGCTCTTTATAAAGAGATATTAGATCAGATATAAAAATATAACATATCATAATTATCTTCGCACAATAAAATATATGTAAATACAAAAATTATATAATTAACCTACCTAAATTCTTATATTTGCAAGTAAAGAGGATATCTAATAACTCTGCACTCAACTATTTTGTCAATAACATTTATTTTTTAATTAAATGAATGTTGCACTATCTTGACGTCAATTGCTATTTCACATAATATTTTTACTCTAAATTTTATACACTTATTTATTGATAGACGTAAAAAATACGTGCAACGCACGTACACTAAATTTAGTATATATACTATATTAAAAGTGGGAAGGCCTTAAGTCAACAGTTAAATTACAAAAATATCCTCCTAAAATAGGAAAATAAATAAATACATTTAATTACCAAAAGTTTGACTATAAAAAATTAGTTAATTTATGAAACAACACAACTCTTAGTAAAATACACTTCTCAAATAAGTTGTTTAGAATTAATATTAAATTTATATTTGTATATTTTAAAATTTTAAAATAGTTAAATTATGAAAGGAGACAATCATAAGTACAAAGAAACTTTTCAAATTACTGTTAAATTTTAATTTTTGTTTTTTTTATGCTTCGAACAAACACAAGTCATACAATATATATTTTTTGGCGAGCCTATTTACCCTTCTTAAAAATTTAATTATCCTACTAATTACTTTTCTAAGAAAAATATAATAATAATAATATTTAAATGAAAAAAGGAGAAAATTGTTCAGAAGGGTTGTGTTATTAAAATGCTTGACATTAATAATAAAAACCTTGTTTCAACAGTTGCCTTTTAAATAAAGTTCAACCGTTGGCTTTCAAAAAAATTCTACCTTTTGTCTATCCTTCTCTTGCACCAAGAAAGCCACATAAGCTAACTTCACGCTGAAAACAAATAAATGAAGATTATCACTGGAGATTTCTCAACTCTGTGGACAGCCACGAACGATATAACAAAATTAAGAATCTTCTTTATCAACAAATAGCTGGTATTCCATACATTTCATATTTTAGAATTTTTGGACTTATATCAGATTATATGTATAATTGCTTATATCAGATTATATGTATAATTGCTTATATCGCCTAAAATTTTTACTATTTTTTGGTTAGATCTGTAATCAAAGTAAAATATAGAGAAATGTAACTCTCAACATTAGCCGGACAGAAATTACATGTAAATTTGATTATTTTATACATGTTTAAATAAAAACCAATTGTTCTTGAAGTACTGTATCTGTGTTAATAAGTTCTGGAATTGCTCAGTATATATGTTGATGGAAATACTGATGTTATAATTGACATATTGCAAAACCATATACAACACATAAGAATTTATTTACTGCTTTCCTAGAAATATCAAAAAAGACTAATAATGATTATAAATGACTCACCACGATTAAGTCATGCATTGTAGCTATAGATCTGTATAGTTAAAGTTTAAGAATTTCAGAATAGCTGTTTGATTATCCATATTCCCTTGAAGTGAGATTATGTGAATTCCTGTCGGGAAGTAAACACAGAGAAGAACCTAATGGGTCTTATAAGCTGTTCGGGCATTGTTTCCAAAAACATATATATAATGTATTCATGATACATCACTGAAAAGTTTTACTACTAGGTTTCTCTAATGTGTTGTGCTTTCCTTTCTTAAATTTTTCATTTGACATTCTGCGGTGCTATAAATTAATCCTTTTGACCCTTATCTCTTTGCACTGACAAACAAAGTGTAAGATTAACTGGAAATGTGCTAGGGCCACATCTCCTCAGATTAAAAAAGGAACACGAAGGGAAAGATAAGAGCAATTTTCTTCCATTTCGGTCGAATTGGAAATTCTGGAAGGCTGTACCAACGACTTTTACATATGGAAACATCAAACCATTTGAGAGGATCATAAGAGACACTATCAAGATAGTGCATCTCAATAAGGACATGAGGATATAATCAGGTTTACTGTCTTAACTTCACTTATTATTTATTTATCTATTATTACTACCCTTTGTGTGGGTTTTTATGATGTCTAACTCTGGGGAAATGACACCGAAAAATAACAATAATAATACTGCTTCAATATTATTTGTAAGAGGATACACGAATTAACTTGAGTCGTGCTGGGCACTGTCCTAAAAACTATTTCAGCAATGTGAAATGTTTCCCTAGGATTAACAAGCTCATCTCTAATTTATTTAGAGGATACAGGAATCAGCAAAAATATTAATAATAAATCCAGCAAGTTTGGAATGAGGAAATAAATACAGGTTATAAAAGAAATTGGAACACACAAAAGGCTACACGTAATTGAAAAAAGAGAAGGCTTGTAGTGATGATTACTAATCATTAGCAATCATGAGAGAGCAAAGTATTTGTTGGTGTGTTCGGGTGGTATAGAAAGTGGGTATTTATAGTTGTAGAACTGTGCAAGAAGATGACAAGTGTTCATCTACTTGTCAAAAACATTCCATATAAAGAGACAAGTGTTATGTCTCCTTTACTACTTGTTTATAACTTTGCCATTTGGTCATATATCTTCATGCAAAAGGGCACATGGTAGATATTTATGACCAGTTGTAAAATTAAAAGAACACATGGCTATTTAGAATTTTTAAAATACTCCCACAATCCCCGCATAATTTCAAAATTTACAGGAGAAGGATAAAGGAATGGAAGAATAGACTTGCTGGATTTGCATGGTCCAAATGTAATAGGTTTGGTATCTTCTGAACTATGAACCAAACTTAGACCAATAAAATTTAACTCACAAAATTACTGGTGAAATATAATATTTCTATGAACCAATATTCTTATTGTAAGTCAGAGATTTTATCAATCACATTTTAACCCCTGGTAATTTTGCTGTTCAACGCGGTTTTGCGCCCAATAGGCCATGCGCGTGCCTGGTTATTCATGAAAGCTCTAGAGACTAGGCCAAAATCTCATAGGAGCGGCCGACTCCACTCTCATATAGGTGAATTCATCAAGGGTATACTGCTTTTAAATACACCATCCATAAGGACTATGGATTTCATTAAGAGTTATAACTCAGCCTCTCAATTAGTAGCCGTCAAGCACTCTCTTTTAGTGCATCAGTGCCAATATCGATTTGTTATTACCCATATGAACCTACTTCATGGGATCTCCAATCACATAGGTTGGGTTACCATCTCTATTGACAACATGTCGGCCTTAACCCCATCTCTTTTGAGGTTTGAAGAATTAATTTTCTCCCCACAGGTTTAGTTAGAGGATCGGCCAAATTAACTTCTGACTTCACATAATCAATGGAAATTATTCCATCTCTCAGCAGCTGCTTTATGACATCATGTCTCAATTTCATATGTCTACTTTTACAATTATAAGAATTATTCTTTGCTATAGCTATTGCCGCTAGGCAATCATAGTGTATAGACACAGGAGGCAATACGCCCTTTATTAAAGAGATATTAGCTAAGAAGTTTCTTAGCCACTCAGCCTCAGAACCAGCTAACTCTAAAGCTACAAACTCTGATTCCATAGTCGATCTAGCAATGATCGTCTGTTTAGCTGATTTCCACGATATTACACCATCACCAAGGGTGAATACATAACCACTAGTGGATTTTGTCTCATCTGAATCAGAGATCCAGTTTGCATCATTGTACCCTTCTAAAATAGAAGGAATCCACTATATAGGATACCATAATTCATGGTTCCTCTCAAATATTTCATTAGTCTATCTAATGCAGACCAATGCTCTCTGTTGGGATTATGAGTATATCTACTCAGTCTACACACATCATAAGCTATATCAGGTCTTGTAAAATTCATTAAATGCATCAGACTCCCAATAATCTGAGCATATTTAGACTGAGCAACTGGGTTACCATTATTCTTTTTCAACTGAGAGTTAGAATCAAAATGAGTGCTCATAGATGTGACATTAAAATATTCAAACTTCTTAAGAAGTCTCTCAGCATAATGTTCTTGAGACAACATTATTCCATCTTTACTCCTTATAACTTTAACTCCCAATATTGTATTTACTTCACCCAGATCTTTCATATCAAAATTAGCAGACAAAAATAATTTAATACTTTGCACAATATTTAAACTTGTACCCAATATAAGCATGTCATCAACATATAGACATATTATCACATATTCATTGTCTACCACTTTAGTATAAACACATTTATCCACCTCAACTGAAGAAAAATAGTCTCTCAATAAGACTGGTTCAAATTTCTCATACCACTATTTAGGAGCTTGTTTAAGGTCATAAAGAGATTTAATTAATTTATAAACTTTATTTTCTTGTCCAGGAATGACACAGCCTTCAGGTTGAACCATATAAATTTCTTCTTCTAAATCACCATTCAAAAAAGCAGTTTTGACATCCATTTGGTGGACAAAAAGCTTACGGATTGAAGCTAAGGCAATTAAAACTCGAATAGAAGAAATTCTAGTTACTGGTGCAAATGTATCAAAATAATCTATATTTTGTTTTTGAAAAAATCCTTTTGCTACTAACCGAGCTTTATATTTATATAAAGATCCATCAGGATTAAATTTATTTTTGTAAATCCATTTACAATCAATAGGTTTTGCACCAGGAGGTAAGTCAGTTAAAATTCATGTATTATTTTTCATAATAGAATTAATTTCAACTTTTATTGCCTCTTTCCAATATTTAGCATCTGAAGAAGATATAACTTCAAAATAATTTGATGGTTCATTATCGACAAGAAAAGTTTGAAAATCATTTCCATAAGAATAATATTCTTTCCTAGGCCTTTTGCTCCTTCTCAGTTCCTCATTAGAGGTAATTTCATTATTTGTTTCAACCGGTGTATGAGAAATTTTATCACATAATGGATAAATATATTCAAAGAACTCAACATTCTTTGTCTCAATTATAGTATTGCAATCAAGCACATCACTTTTTAAAATAAGGAATCTATATGCAGCACTATGTTCAGCAGTTTTAGAACCTATTTTTCTCCTTTTAGGTTCAGGCAAAAGAACTTTAGCAAGACACTCCCATACTTTTAAATATTTCAAGTTAGGTTTATAACACCTCCACAATTCATATGGAGTTTTTCCAGTTCTTTTATGCGGTATTCTATTTTGTAAGTGACATGCAAATAAAATAGCTTCACCCCACAAATTATCAGGAGCATTAGAACTAAATAACATAGAGTTCATCATCTCTTTAGTATTTTATTTTGCCTTTCAGCTACTCCATTTGACTCAGGTGAATAAGACGGAGTTACTTCATGAATTATTTCTTCTTTTTCACAAAAATCATTCAAAGACAAATATTCTTGTCACGACCCAATAATCCCTCCAAAGAAGTCGTGATGACACCTAGTCTCTAAACTAGGTAAGCCTAATATTTTCTATAACAATATGAATATTCACTAACTTTAAATTAAATTACAATTCCCAAAACCGGTGGTACTAGTCATAAGCCTTTATAAGAATAGTTATACAAAATAGATACATCACTATTCCGAAACAAAAGGAACATATGGAATAAGTACAATTGGAGGTGACTCGGAGGCCTGTGAACGTACTAC
This sequence comes from Nicotiana tabacum, assembly GCF_000715075.1. Classification (NCBI taxonomy): domain Eukaryota; kingdom Viridiplantae; phylum Streptophyta; class Magnoliopsida; order Solanales; family Solanaceae; genus Nicotiana; species Nicotiana tabacum. Next base: position 95,560,807 of record NC_134082.1, read on the forward strand.
AACAGGTTTACCTTGAGTCTCCACCGCAACGATCCGTACAACCACTAACGATCAATTACCTGGATCTGTACAAAAAAGAATGTACAGAAGAGTAGTATGAGCATACCACGGCGGTGCCCAGTAAGTATCAAGACTAACCTAAGTGGAGTAGTGACGAGGTACAGTCAAGACACTCACTAGTCTAATAACATGTGCAATATAGCATACAAAAATAATAGAAAGAAATTAACAACGATGGCAACATTATTCAACCAGTGACATAAATAGTAGGGCAACAAGAACACCATAATTATTGTTCAACGAATAATGAATACAAGTGTAATCAATTAGTCAAGTCCTTCAAATATAAACCTTTCACTTATAAATCCTCCAAGTAATAATCTCTAAGATATAATACTTTCCAATAAATATGTTTCGAATATATTTCCTTCAAATAAACATCTTTCAAATATATTTCTTTCGAGTAAAGGTCACCTTGTGACGCCTCATTTCACAATCATAAATAATATAACTCTCAGCCCACTTTCATATTTTTACTGCATCTCGTGCCCATATTTCTATCATAGCCGCACGGGCAACTCACATGTCATTAAATAAAATCACAATATTTCCCCCGACACCTTGTACCCACATATTTCTATCTCACATTACGCAACAACGTTCTTAGGTTACTCAGTTCATAGGGTCCATAACCCAATACAATTAAGAATGTTCACGGAGCCTCATTTGCTTAACATGAAGTAGAGTACAACTTCTAAACCCATTTGGAACTCACCAAGAAGGATGAAGTTATTTTTAGAAATCATTTGAATAAAGAAAATACCATGTTTCAAATAGAACACAACATCTAATGGATTATTACTTTTACCAAGGGATTTGATAAATTAACTTAGTAGAAATTCCTTCTTAAGTAAAGTACGACCTCAAACGGTTTAAAGAAAATTTAGTTGAGAAATCAATTGAGTTAAAAATGTAACAACTGTTGAAATTGAAGTATTGAAATATATATATAAATAAGGCAAGGTATTGTAAACACTATGGATTCCAACACAAGGGATCATAGCCGTAAAGGAATCTAAACCGTTAAAACACTTGAATTGATAATAACAATTACAACAGAGACAAAATAATCACGGAAGGAGTACAGCTCTGCACAGAGATAACAACCGGGGATCTACCAGGATACCGTCCTATAGTCCCAAATGTAAATACTCGGGGATCTCTCAGTATCCTCCGTATATGAGCTAGGGATCTCTTGGTATCCCGAGGATCTCTTGGTATCCTCAATATAAGTCCTGAGGATCTCTTGGTATCCTCAATATAAGTGATGGGGATCTCTTGGTATCCTGATGATCTCTTGGTATCCTCAATATAAATGCTAGGGATCCCTTGGTATCCTCAATATAAATGCTAGGGATCTCTTGGTATCCCGAGGATCTCTTGGTATCCTCAATATAAATGCTAGGGATCTCTTGGTATCCTCAATATAAGTGAAGGAGGATCTCCCGGGATATCGTTCCGTAGTCCAAACATAAACACACAGCAGAAACACGAAGGAATACTCAAAAACAATCCAACAATCCCATCACCAGGAAATTCACCACCAAGAGTATGATTACATAGCAACAAGAGAATCACGGAGAAACCAAGAAGTGCAATAACCTTAACAAACAACAAGACATTTAAAGCACGTGATAACCACACCGATAACCACAACAAATAGGACACATAGCATATATATACCTGTCACGACATGGTTTGCCCTCCGTGAACCATCGTGATGACACTTAGTCTCTACAACTAGGTAAGCCTAAATTGCGGAAGAAAACCAAAATTTGCGGAAGTAATACAATTTAAAAATAGAAATAAGGCAATAACAATGTTAAATGTGCCGCTCGGCATACACCATATCTATGTAGATCTCAAAACCAATATCTAAATTCAAGATCCGGAAACCCACGAATCACAAGTTAAGAAAAAGAAATACTACATAGATCTAACTCCAGAATTTTCGTCTAATAAGAACAGAAGTACAGAAGGGCTAAATACTAAAAGCATGAATAGAAAGGGACTTCTCGGTCTGCGGACGCGACATATGTACCTGGAAGTCTATAAGCAGTCGCCTCTCTCAAGGATGGTAGGCCTGAGTAGCGGTACCTGGATCTGCACATGAAAAACATGTGCAGAAGGGGCATGAGTACACCACATCGGTACTCAGTAAGTGCCAAGCCTAACTTCGGTTGGGTAGTGACGAGGAAGGTTAGGGCCCTACTGAGATTAAATAAATATAAAGATGACATGATAAGATAAAAAGTACAATTGAGAATCTATAGTAAGAATCTACACAGGAAAATAAGAGCACAATAACAGAAACAGAGATGAAGGCAAACCACAAGGAAGTAACCGAGGATCTCACAGTATCCCGAGGATCTCTTAGTACCCTCAATATATGCTAGGGATCTCTTGGTATCCCGAGAATCTCTCGGTATCCTCAATATATGCTAGAGATCTCTTGGTATCCCGAGGATCTCTTGGTATCCTCAATATATGCTAGGGATCTCTTGGTATCCCGAGGATCTCTTGGTATCCTCAATATATGCTAGAGATCTCTTTATATCCCGAGGATCTCTTGGTATCCTCAATATACGTGACAGGGATCTCTTGGTATCCCGCACCTCAATCCAGATCATAAATACGTACAGGGGATCTCCCGAGATACCGTCTTGTAGTCCCAAATTAAAAACACATAGAAGCAACACACTAATACTCAATTAAATGCAAATTTTGTACCAAGTAAACAGTTAATTCTAGCCTAACATGCTTCATGTAATGCAATTAAGGTAGTTTAAGCAAATAGGCAATTAAATCAACTAAACATGCTCTTCTAAACTACAACAGGATAAATTCGCAAGTAGAATAAAGTAGGAAAAAGGAACTCAATTGAAATACTTAAAGTAAAACTGAATTTTCAACAATTAGCTCAAGTATGCACGCGTCACCTCACGTACAAGGCATTTCAATTACCAAGTATATCATATCCTAAGGGGGAAGGTCCCCCACACAAGGTTAGACAAGCCACTTACCTCGAACTGACTCAAAGTCAACCCGAAACCACGCTCTTGCCATGAGTACTCGACTCCAAATGGCCAAAATCTATTCAATTCAATTGCATAATGTAAATAACACTTCAATTAACTGATTCTACAATTAAATTCTAAGCTAATACACGAAATTATGTAAAATGACCAAAACGCCCCTCGGGCCCACATCTCGGAATCGGGTGAAATTTACCTTTTCAAAGACCTCGTACTCTCATGAGTCTATCCATCATAAGAACACTGAAATCGGTGTCCAAATGACCCCTCAAATCCTCAATTAAAGGCCTCTTAAACTCAAGCCCTAATTACCCATTTTTCCCAAATTTCTCACCACTAATTAGGTCTTTAATCACATAAAAACTAGTTATGAAGTCAAGGACATTACCTCCAAGTGATTCCCCTTTGTTTTCCTCAAAAATCTCTCTCAAAAGCTTCAAACCCGGATGAAAATGGTGAAAGAATCCCTCAAATTCGCGAAGACAACTATTTATATGTTTTGCCCACCGATTTTCGCATTTGCGGCCCTGGGACCGCATCTGCGGAAACTACGTCCCATCTGCGACTTTCATTAAATGACCAGAAACCGCATCTACAATCACCCTTTCGCAAATGCGCTACTGCTTCTGCGGTATTCCTTCCGCATCTACGGAACCTGAAGAAAGGACCAAAATTTGCTTCTGCGATCTCCTTAGCCGCATCTGCGGTCCCCAAACCGCAGATGCGAAAATACCAGAAGCAGCAAAAAATACAGTAGCTGCAACATTTCCTCAACTTCTCGTTAACCATCCGAAATCATCCCGAGGCCACCAGGACCTCAACCAAAGGCATCCACATATCTTAAAACCTTATTCAAACTTGGACCAATCCTCAAAACACCTAAAACAACATCGAAACCTCGAATTAACCATGGATTTAAGCCTAAGAACTCCAATTTCTCAAAATACGCTTTCGATCAAAAAGTCTATCAAACTCGTTCGAATGACCTGAAATTTCGCACACATATCCCAAATGACAGAACGAAACTACTGGACTCTCGGAATTCCATTCCGACCCTCGGATCAAAATCTCACTATCGAACCGGAAACTTTCAAAATTCATCTTTCGGCATTTCAAGCCTAAATTATCTACGGACCTCCAAAACACAATCCGAACACGCTCCTAACCCCAAAACCACCCAACGGAGCTAACAAAACCATCAAATTTCCATTCCGAGGCTGTCTTCATACTGTTCCGACTACGGTCAACTTTCCAACACTTAAGCTCTCATTTAGAGACTAAGTATCCCAAAACTTAAAATCGAACATCCCGGCAAATTAAAATAGTAGAAATAGACTCGGGGAAAGCAGTTAATAGGGGATCGGGGCGGAAATTCTTAAGACGACCGGCCGGGTCGTCACATCCTCCTACATTTAAACATTCGTTCGTCCTCGAATGAGCATAGAGACATACTTGACATAGTGAAAAGATGAGGGTAATGACTGCGCATATCCTGCTCGGTCTCCCAGGTCACCTCACCTCCTCGACCGGCTAACCCCGCCATTGGACCTTCATTGATGCAATGTTCTTTGACCTCAGCTTTCTAACCTGCCTGTCCAATATTGCCATTGGCTCCTCAATATAAGATAGATCCTTGTCCAATTGGACTGAACTGAAATCTAACACGTGCGACGGATCGCCGTGATACCTCCAGAGCATCGAAACATGAAATACCGGGTGAATTCCTGCCAAGCTGGGATGTAAGGCAAGTTCATAAGCAACCTCCCCAACACGCCTCAATATCTCAAAAGGGCCAATAAACCTCAGACTCAACTTTGCTTTCTTCCTGAATCTCATAACGCCCTTTATAGGCGAAACCTGAAGCAGAACCCGCTCTCCAACCATATAGGAAACATCACGAACCTTCCAGTCCGCGTAACTCTTATATTGGACTGGGCTGTATGGAGCCTATCCTGAATCACCTTAACCTTCTCCAAAGCATCCTGAACTAAGTCTGTGCCCAATAGTCTACCCTCACCCGGCTCAAACCAACCCACCAGGGATCTACACCGCCTCTCATATAAAGCCTCATACGGTGCCATATGAATGCTGGACTGGTAACTGTTGTTGTAAGCAAACTCCGCCAATGGCAAGAACTGATCCCAAGACCCTCCAAACTCAATCACACACACATGGAGCATATCCTCAAGAATCTGAATAGTGCGCTCGGATTGTCCGTCTGTCTAAGGATGAAATGCTGTACTCAACTCTACCCGAGTACCCAACTTATGCTGAACGGCCCTCCAAAACCGTGATGTAAACTGAGTACCTCTATCCGAAATGATGGAAACTGGAATACCATGCAGACGAACAATCTCCCGGATATAAATCTCCGTCAACCACTCCAAAGAATAAGTAGTACACACAGGAATAAAATGAGCGGACTTGGTCAGTCGATCCACAATCACCCAAATAGCATCAAACTTTCTCAAACTCCGTGGGAGCCCAACTACAAAGTCCATGGTGATCCGCTCCCACTTCCACTCCGGAATTTCGATCTGCTGAAGCGACCCACCCGGTCTCTGGTGCTCATACTTCATATGTTGATAGTTAAGACACGAGCTACGAATCCAACTATATCTTTCTTCATCCGCCTCTACCAATAGTGCTGTCTCAAATCCTGATACATCTTCGCGGCACCCCGATGGATGGAATACTGCGAACTATGAGCCTCTTCTAGAACCATCTCTCGCAGCCCATCAACATTGGGTACACAAATCCAACCCTGCATCCTCAATACCCCATTATCACCAATAGTCACATCTCTGGCATTACCGTGCTGAACCTTGTCCTTGAGGACAAGTAAATGAGGGTCATCATACTGTCGCTACCTGATATGATCAAATAAAGATGACCGAGAAACCACACAAGCTAGAACCTGTCTAGGCTCCGAAAAATCCAATATCACAAACTGGCTGGCTAAGGCCTGAACATCCATCGCCATAGGCCTCTCCGATGCTGGTAGATAAGCCAAACTCCCCAAACTCTCTGCCCGGAAACTCAAAGCATCGGCCACCACATTGGCTTTGCCCGGGTGATACAAAATAGTGATATCATAGTCCTTCAGCAACTCCAACCACCTCCTCTGGTGCAAGTTTAGATCCTTTTGCTTGAACAAATGCTGCAAGCTCCGATGGTCAGTATAAATCTCACAGGGAACACAGTATGAGTAATGGCATCAAATCTTCAGCGCGAGAACAATGGCAGCTAACTCAAGGTCGTAAATATGGTAGTTCTTCTTATGTATCTTCAACTGTCTAGACGCGTAGGCAATCACCCTACCGTCCTGCATCAACACCGCACCGAGGCCAATCCTCGAGGCATCACAATAGACCGTATAAAACCTTGAACCTGTAGGCAATATCAAAACTGGGGCTGTAGTCAAAGCTGTCTTAAGCTTCTGAAAGCTCGCCTCACACTCCTCCGTCTACTGAAATGGAACACCCTTCTGGGTCAACCTAGTCATAGGGGCTGCAATCGATGAAAACCCCTCCACAAAACGACGGTAGTAGCTAGCCAAACCAAGAAAACTGCAGATCTCAGTAGCTGAGGATGGTCTGGGCCAACTCTGCACAGCCTCTATCTTCTTCGGATCCACCTAAATACCTTCACTCGATACCACGTGGCCTAAGAATGACACTGAATCCAACCAAAACTCACATTTCGAGAACTTAGCATATAATTTCTTCTCTCTCAAAGTCTGAAGCACAGTCCTCAGGTGCTGCTCATGATCTTCCCGACTCCAAGAATATACTAGAATATCATCAATAAAGACAATGACGAACGAGTCAAGATATGGCCGGAACACACTGTGCATCAAATGCATAAAAGATGCTGGGGCATTGGTCAGCCCAAATGACATAACAAGGAACTCGTAATAACTATACCGAGTCTTGAAAGCAGTCTTCGGGATATCTGGCTCCCGAATCTTCAACTGATGGTAACCTGAGCGCAAATCAATCTTAGAAAACACCCGTGTGCCCTAAAGCTGGTCAAACATATCACCAATACGAGGCAAAGGATAACGGTTCTTCACTGTAACCTTGTTCAACTGGCGGTAATCAATACATATACGCATAGAACCATCCCTTTTCTTCGCAAACAAGACAGGAGCACCCCAAGGTGAAACTCTGGGCCGAATAAAACCCTTATCAAGCAATTCCTACAACTGATCCTTCAACTCCTTCAACTCAGGAGGAGCCATACGATACGGAGGAATAGAAATGGGCTGAGTGCCCGGCAACAGATCAATGCCAAAATCAATATCTTTATCAGGCGGCATGCCTGGAAGATCAGCTGGAAACACATCGGGAAAATCCCGTACTACTGGAACAGAATCAACTGAAGGGGTATCAATACTGACATCTCTCACATAAGCTAAATATGCGTCACACCCCTTCTCAAGCATACGCTGAGCTCTAAGGAAAGAAATAACTCTACTGGGAGTGTAATCTAAAGTACCTCTCCACTCAACACGTGGTACACCTAGCATAGCCAACGTCACGGTTTTGGCGTGACAATCAAGAATAACATAATGGGGCGACAACCAGTCCATGCCCAAGATAATATCGAAGTTAACCATACTGAGTAACAATAAATCGGCTCTGGTCTCAAAACCACTAAGATCAACTAAACACGACCGATAAATGCGGTCCATAATGAGAGAATCTCCCATAGGAGTAGAAACATAAACAGGGGAACTCAAAGAATCCCGAGGTACACCCAAATGCAGAGTAAAATAAGAAGACACATAAGAGTAAGTAGAGCCTGGATCGATAGAACTGATGCATCTCTGTGGCAAACCAATATAATACATGTGATGACAGAATCGGAGGCAACAGCCTCAGTACAAGCAGGAAGGGCATAATATCTAGCTTGGACTCCCCCTCGAGGGCAACCTCTACCTCCCCGACCTCCACCTCTAGCTGGCTGAGCAGGTGGAGTAGCAACTGGAGCTATAATCATAGTCTGTGAACTCTGCGAGGCACGCTGTGGCTGAGAAGTCTATGGAGGTGCACTCCTCCAAAGTCTAGGGCAATCCCTCACCATGTGGTGTGTGTCACCACACTCAAAACAAGCTCTGGGAGGACATGGTGGCTGTGGCTGGCTAGGGCCAGGTCTGCTGGACTGACCTCTGAAATCACCCCGCGCAGGAGGCGCGCTAGAAACCGGAGGTGAATAATAAGGCTCCTGAGGTCTAGGAGGAGCTGGAGCACTACTGGCTGCTGGAAGAGCTGAATGAATAGGGCGACTCATATAACCGCTACCATGACAACCTGCAGCTAGGGTACGGGCACCAGAATAATGGCCCGACTCTCGAGACCTCTTGGCCTCTCTCCTCTCTCTCCCTAGCATGCATACCCCCAATCCTCCTAGCAATGCTCACCACCTGCTGATAAGAAATATCCATCTCCAACTCACGAGCCATTCTAGATCTGATGCTGGGAATAAGGCCCTCAATAAATCGGCGAACTCTCTCGCGAACAGTAGAAACCAAGGCTGGTGCATACCTAGCCAAACTGGTGTAACGAACAGCATACTCTGAAATAGTCATAGCACCCTGGCGCAAATGCTCAAACTTTGCGCGCCATGCATTCCTGAGTCTCTGAGGGACATACTCCCTCAGGAACAGATTTGAAAACTGAGCCCAAGTCAGTGAAGCAGCCTCATCTGGACTGTCTAACTCATAGGTGTGCCACCACTCATAGGCGGCTCCTCGAAGCTGGAAGGTAGTGAAAGAAACCCCGCTCGATACTGAGATACCCATGGTACGGAGAATGCGGTAACACTCATCAAGAAATCCCAGAGCATCCTCCAACGCTAGACCACTAAATATAGGGGGCTTGTACTTCTTGAACCTCTCAAGCCTCAACTGCTCATCCTCGGAAGTCGCTGCCCTGTCCTCGAGCTGAACTGACATTGCAGGCAGCACAAGAATAATCTCAGGGACCTACTCAACATGCACTCGCTGCTTAGGAGTGCAGGTGGCGGGAGTCTGTGCTCCTCCCCCGGCCTGAGATATAGCTGCAGCAAGGGGAAGCAACCCTGCCTAAGCCAAAGTGGTGTACATGCTCATGAACTATGCGAAAGTCTCCTGAAGAGCTGGAGTAGTAGTAGCAATAGGCATGTCAGGTGCCTGGACTCAGGCTGGATCCGCTGGTGGTACCTTGGCGGCAGCTTGCGTAGGTGCCCTGGCTGCACCAAGTGCGCGTCCTCGGCCTCTGACGACTACAGTAGGGGGCGTAGGTGCCTGATCATCTCAAGTAGCATGTGTCATCACCATCTGTGAGAGAATAGAAGACATAAGTTTATAATTGTGATGTCAAAATATCGCACGACAAGAAAGTCAAATGAAGTAGAATTTTCCTAACAGTTACATAGCCTCTCGTAGATAAGTACAGACGTCTCCATACCGATCAGCGAGACTCTAATAATCTGGCTTGTGATCCATGACTCCTATGAACCTAGAGCTCTGATACCAACTTGTCACGACCCCGGTTCACCCTCCATGAACCATCGTGACGGCACCTAGTCTCTACGACTAGGTAAGCCTAAATTGCGGAAGAAAATCAAAATTTGCAGAAGTAATACAAATTAAAAATAGAAATAAGGCAATAACAATGTTAAATGTGGCACTCGGCATACACCATATCTATATAGATCTCAAAACCATATCTAAATTCAAGACCCGGAAATCCACGAATCACAAGCTAAGAAAAAGAAATACTACATAGCTCTAACTCGGGAATTTTTGTCTAATAAGAATAGAAGTACAGAAAGGTTAAATACTAAAAGCATGAATATAAAGGGACTTCTCGGTCTGTGGACGCGAAAAATATACCTCGAAGTCTCTAAGCAGTCGCCTCTCTCAAGGATGGTAGGCTTGAGTAGCAGTACCTGGATCTGCGCAGAAGGGGCATGAGTACACCACAGCGGTACTCAGTAAGTGCCAAGCCTAACCTTGGTTGGGTAGTGACGAGGAAGATTAGGGCCCTACTGAGATTAAATAAATATAAAGATAACAGGATAAGATAAGAAGTAAAATTGAGAATCTATAGTAAGAATCTACACAGGATAATAAGAGTACAGTAACGGAAACAGAGATAAAGGCAAATCACAAGGAAGTAACCGGTGATCTCACAGTATCCCGAGGATGTCTTAGTACCCTCAATATATGCCAAGGATCTCTTGGTATCCCGAGAATCTCTCGGTATCCTCAATATATGCTAGGGATCTCTTGGTATCCCAAGAGTCTCTCGGCATTCTCAATATATGCTAGGGATCTCTTGGTATCCCGAGGATCTCTTGGTATCCTCAATATATGCTAGGGATCTCTTGGTATCTCGAGGATCTCTTGGTATCCTTAAGATACGTGCCAGGGATCTCTTGGTATCCCGCACCTCAATCCAGATCAAAAATACGTACTGGGGATCTCCCGGGATGCCGTCCCGTAGTCCTAAATTAAAAACACATAGAAGCAACACTCAATTAAATGCAAATTTCGTACCAAGTAAACAGTTAATTCTAGCCTAACATGCTTCACGTAATGCAATTAAGGCAATTTAAGCAAATAGACAATTAAATCAACTAAACATGCTCTTCTAAACTACAACAGGCTAAATTCGCAAGTAGAATAAAGCAGAAAAAAGGAACTCAATTGAAATACTTAAAGTAAAACCGAATTTTCAACAATTAGCTCAAGTACGCACTCGTCACCTCACGTACAAGGCAATTCAATTACCAAGTATATCATGTCCTAAGGGGAAAGGTCCCCCACACAATGTTAGACAAGACACTTACCTCGAACCGGCTCAAAGTCAACCTGAAACCATGCTCTTGCCATGAGTACTCGACTCTAAATGGCCCAAATCTATTCAATTCAATTGCATAATGTAAATAATACTTCAAGTAACTGATTCTACAATTAAATTCTAAGCTAATACGTGAAATTATGTAAAATGACCAAAATACCCCTCGGGCCCACATCTCGGAATCGGGTGAAATTTATATTTTCAGAGACCTCGTACTCTCACGAGTCTATCCATCATAAGAACATTGAAATCGGAGTCCAAATGACCCCTCAAATACTTAACTAAAGGCTTCTTAAACTCAAGCCCTAATTACCCATTTTCCCCAAATTTCTCACCACTAATTAGGTCTTTAATCACATAAAAATGAGTTATGAAGTCAAGGACGTTACCTCCAAGTGATTCCCTTTTGTTTTCCTCAAAAGTTTCTCTCAAAAGCTTCAAACCCGGATGAAAATGGTGAGAGAATCCCTCAAATTCGCGAAGACAACTATTTATATGTTCTGCCCACCGATTTCCGCATTTGCGGCCCTGATGCTGTCCCGCTTCTGCGGAAACTACGTTGTATCTGCGACTTTCATTAAATGACCAGAAACCGCATCTACGATCACCCTTTAGCAGATACGCTACCGCTTCTGCGGTATTCCTTCCGCATCTGCGTAACCTGAAGAAAGGACCAAAATTCGCTTCTGCGATATCCTTAGCCGCTTCTGCGGCACCACATCTATGGTCCCTAAACGCAGATGCAAAAATACCAGAAGCAGCAAAAAATATAGCAGCTGCAACATTTCCTCAACTTCTCGTTAACCATCCGAAATCACCCCGAGGCCCCCGAGACCTCAACCAAAGGCATCCACATATCCTAAAACCTTATTCAAACTTGTACCAATCCTCAAAACACCTAAAACAACATCGAAACCTCGAGTTAACCATGGATTTAAGCCTAAGAACTCCAAATTTCTCAAAATACGTTGTCGATAAAAAAGTCTATCAAACCTCGTCCGAATGACCTGAAATTTCGCACACACATCCCGAATGACACAACGGAACTGTTGAAACTCTTGGAATTCCATTCTGACCATTGGATCAAAATCTCACTATCGAACCGGAAACTTCCAAAATTCAACTTTCGGCATTTCAAGCCTAAATTAGCTACGGACCTCCAAAACACAATCCGAACATGCTCCTAACCCCAAAATCACCCAACGGAGCTAACAGAACCATCAGATTTCTATTCTGAGGCTGTCTTCACACTGTTCCAACTACGGTCAACTTTCCAACACTTAAGCTCTCATTTAGGGACTAAGTGTCCCAATACTCTCTGAAACTTAAAATCGAATATCCCGACAAATTAAAATAGTAGAAATAGACTCGGGGAAAGTAGTTAATAGGGGATAGGGGCGTAAATTCTTAAGACGACCGGCCGGGTCGTCACAACACGGGGTCATAGAGGAATTTCTAATTAGGAGATAACAAAACAATAAGGAGAACAATTACTTCAATTAAGACAAATAAGGCCAAATAACATGTAAGAATTAGAGGAAGGCTAACAACATTGCATGGAGCAAATAGAGGTAAATTATGCAATTAGGTAACTTAATCATAACTGAATACTTCCCACAGAAGGAACATAAGGACCTAAGAATCTTAAAGGGCAATTCTCTCACAAATAAGACCGAGCACACGCTCGTCACCTCGCATGCACGGACTACAATTAGCATAGGGGACTCAAAATCCTAAGGGGTAGTCTCCTATACAATGTTAGGCAAAATACTTACCTTAACGGAGTTAGCCCGATATTCCAAAATAGCATTCTTTCGCGAAACGACCTCCGGACGACTCCAATCTTTTTTGAGCTTTTCTTACCTTACTACTATGTTTCGGAAATTCTAGCAACTTCAATCTATTTAGAATCATCCAAAAGTGAACCACAATTAGGAGGATATTCGTGAGTTTACCTCATTTAGGCATTTTATCAAACACTATGTGTGCACATTTGACTACATCTTTTAACCATAGAATTAGTTCATCCAACTACTACAATTTACCAACAATTCATCCCCCCATTATTCTTTAATAATTTATACTCCTAACATCACATGTGTGATCAACCATTCACACCCAACCAACAAAATTCCATCAAATAATCACCTTTAAATCCCTACCATGATCATGTATTTAAATTGGGATTTTATGGCTTCCAATCACCATACCATAAGTTCCAATACTTGATTCATACTCATAATTCCATAATAACTCCATATATGTAAGTCTAAGGGTGAAAGATTACCTCTTATAGACCAAATCTTGAAAGACAACTTTGGGGTGTTTTTGAGATTTTGAATAAATCCTATGAAATTCAATCAAAACCATGTTGTAACTAGTGATTGAGAAGTGAAATCACCATAAAACACACTTAAAAACTCACCTTAGGTGTGTAATTGGAGCCTTGACGGAATGGGTGATGGAGAGGATGCCCTAGTCTTGAAAAATGACTTAAATCCTCTCTTTTACCGTCCTTAGGTGTATTTAGGGGTATTCTACTAGGGCGCCCGCGCTAAGGCCGCGGTCACGAGGCAGAAACATCTGAATATGCGCGGTCGCGCTCAGGCCGCGCACCTGGCTGCGCATATGATACATGTACAGTAAAATGGTCATAACGTTCTGTATATACCTCCAAATGACAAACGGTTTAATGCATTGGAAACTAGACTCATAGAGCTTTAATTTGATAGGTTGTGCATCACACAACTCTTTATAAATATGTAGATATGCTCGTCTCAAGTGAGTTCTTGTGCGTACTCATTTACAACTTTAATCTATTATGAAATTTTCCAACTTGGCTTAAACTTAGGACTTTCCTTAGACCCCATATATCTTATTGTATGCCTCGTACAATTGCTATCATATCCAATTGGTATCCATCATGGTAATAGACCTCTTCCACATATAAAATAATATAATTTGAACACGTCAACTTTTTTATTTCGCCAAAATACGCCGAATTATCCTATGGACTTTCAAATCCAAATTCGGACATACATCTAAGTCCGAAATCATAATACGAAGCTATTGACATCATTAAAATTCCATATCGTGGTCTTTTATTCAAAAGTTAACTCTCTGGTCAACTCTTTTCATTTGAGCTTCAAAAATAAGATTTTGTTTTTCTTTAAATTTGACTCCGAATCTTACGAAAACCAAACTAGACCATACATGCGGGTCATAATGTGAATTACGAAGTTTCTCGGGGTCTTAAGCCATTGAACGAGACGTAAATTCTTAAAACGAAAATTTGGGTCGTTACAATTCTCCACCTCTGTCAGATCTGATTCTCTTGATTTTTCTACTAAGTTGATTTTCAACCTCAGTTTTATAAGAAATAAAAGCATTAAAAGCATCATCTTTATTTCTAAGCAAATACAACTTAGTATATCTAAAAAATCATCAATAAAAGTCACATAATATCTTTAACCACCTCTAGTCATAGTTTGCTTTAAATCTCCTAAATCAGTGTAAATCAAGGATAACAATTCAGTTTCTCTATTTACAGAAAAACAAGTCTTTCTAGTACTTTTAGTTTCAACACATATTTCACACTTGCTAATATTATTTGTGTTTAAATCAGATATTAATCCTAGCGACTGCATTTTCTTTATATACGCTACATTACCATGTCCTAGTCTAGCATGCCACAAAGAAATTGACTCAACCATATAAGCAGAAGAAGATACATTTTCTTTGCTAGTATCAGAAATATTTAGCACAAATAAATCATGATTACAATATCCATTGCCCACAAAAAATTTATTTTTGGTCAATTCGACCTCATTATTTTCAAATGAAATCTTTACTCTAACTTTTCGTAATAACCCCATAGAAACCAAATTGGTTAGGATATTAGGAACATGTAATACATCACTCAATGCTAGAGTTTTACCAGATGTGAGTTTGAGAAGAATTTTTCCTTTCCCAAGAACACGAGCTGTTCTTGAGTCACCAAGATAAATAAATTCTTCTCCTTCCTCAATTTGGGTGTAAGACAAAAATTTATTCTTGTCTCCACAAATGTGCCTAGTAGCACCAGAGTCTATCGCCCAATTTCTCACATTGGCCACATTATTTATTTGGGAAATGACCGCAACAATTATATTATTCTCTTTAGTCAAATTTAATTTTGACTTAGTGAGACTATCATTTATCCCAACTCTTCTATCGCATTGAGGTGCATTTTTCTTAAAGGTTTTAATATTAGCATTGGATATGTAATCATGTCTATTCACATACCTGTATTTTGACATTAGTGTTTGCCAAAGTTGTGGATGCAATAACGTATTTGCAACACCATGGATATCTGGCAGGATAACTGGAACAGTAGCAGCAGAGAAAACATCAAAATTGGTAGCACCATAAAAAATTTCGGCAGTAGTATTACTTGCCATAGTTTCTTAGATTGTAGGAAAATGACACCGAAAAAGAACAATAATAATACTGCTTCAATATTATTTGTAAGAGGATACACAGATTGATTTGAGTCGTGCTGAACACTGTCCTAAGAAACTATTTCAGCAATGTGAAATGTTTTCCCATGATTAAACGAGCCCATCTCTAATTTATTTATAGGATACATGAATGATCAAAAATATTAGCAAGTTTGGAATGAGGAAATAAACACAGGTTATAAAAGAAATTGGAACGCACAAAATGCTATACGTAATTGAAAAAAGAGAAGGCTTGTAGTGATGATTACTAATCATTAGCAATCATGAGAGAGCAAAGTATTTGTTGGTGTGTTCGGATGGTATAAGAAGTGGATATTTATAGTTATAAAATTGTGTAAGAAGATCTACTTGTCAAAAACATTCCATGTAAAGAGACAAGTGTTATGTCTCCTCTACCACTTGTTTATGGCTTTGCCATTTGGCCATATATCTTCATGCAAAAGGTCACATGGTAGATATTCATGACCACTTGTAAATTAAAAGAACACATGGCTATTTAGAATTTTTAAAATACTCCCACACTAACTTATATAAACGATACGATAGACATTTCATTAAAATGATGATCACAAACTATAATATGCTTACATGTTATGATTAGAAATAACATACTTGTGAATGTTAAAGTGTTATTGTTTTGCCAAAAAGGCAAATCTCTATGTATCATGCATAAAATCATGTGGAATTTACTAAATAATATGTGTAGGAGTATATTATTTAGGAGGATATATCTATACGTGAAAGTTGATATGTTTTGAGATTATGAGACTCTCTAGATAGTTGTGTTCTTTCATTAATAACTAATTTTAATGAAACTACTTGGCCGTTTGGAAAAGTTCTTTTTTTCCATATATTTCATAGCATAAATATTGTTAAGAGAATAACCATGCATACATCGATTTGTTAACTCTTAATGCGTTTCTACAATCATTAGGCTATTGTTATTCACGAGAAGAATTTGTTTAATTGATTGTACAGATAGACGATTATATTCGAGAAAAGTAATCAACATTCATGCTCCATAATAGCTCAATATTTACTTAAGGAGCGAAATTTGAATCTATTATACTATTTCATATCCACATAAACTTGTATTTTATCTTTTCATGTATAATTATTTAGTCTTTTTCTTAAGTTTAAATATTTACTCAAAACTATGCTCTAATAATCAACAACAACAACAACCCAGTATAATCCCACTTAGTGGGGTCTGGGGAGGGTAGTGTGTACGCAGACCTTACCCCTACCCTGGGGTAAAGAGACAGTTTCCAAATAGATCCCCGACATTCTTCCCTCCAAGAATTTTCCACCTTGCTCTTGGGGAGACTCGAACTCACAATCTCTTGGTTGGAAGTGGAAGTTGCTTACCATTAGAGCAACCCCTCCAAAAACTATGCTCTAATAATATTGGTATTAATTTACTAAATTGCGTACTATGTACATAACTAGGCATACACGTGCAACACACGTGACGAGAAACTAGTATACAAAAAACAAAAAGATTATTTGTTAATATTTTTGCGCATGCATTATTGATAGAAAGCATCTAAAGAATTAAAAAACTTTAAAAATTCCTTTTTGATGAAAGAATAAATATGTTATCATCCTAAAATATCTAGATCAGTAATCATATACATGACGAAATTGCAGAGAACACATTTGCTATCATATTATATAGTAGATAGCAAAACCCGGAAAATACGTAAGTATATTAGACTGGAGTTCCAGGATAAGTATGCTGGAACTCCAGCATAATATGATGGAGTTCCAGCATAAGTACACTAGAACTCCAACATAATATACTGGAGTTCCAGCAAGTATAATTGTCCAGTATAATATACTGGAGTTTGGAGCACCGGTGCTCCAGTCTCCAGTATATTATACTGGAGTCAGCAAAGTATACCGGTCCAGCATAATATGCTGGAGTTCATACACAGGTGCACCGAACTCCAGTATATTATACTGGACCAGTCTCTGTTGCAGCAAAATAGTGACTATTTTTAATTAACTTCGTAAACGTTGGCTATTTTTGAATGACCAATCCGAAAACTGGCTATACCGTGCTATTTTTACTGTATTAACTCGAAACAGGAGGCCCAATTTGAATATCAGTCAAAGGCATAAAACAGAAAGTACCATAAGCGACATACTGGTAAATGCAGCAAAGAATATAAGAAACCTAATTTTTTTTTTAAAAAACAATTCTCTGCTAACAATCCAATCACACTGGTTAATTAGTAATACTACGTCTCCAAAAACAAATGTTATAGGCTACAATGGTGGAGCACAATGTAACTTCCCATTACCTTTGCGAATTAAAAGGTTAACGAAGCAGACACTAACTGTTAAATTAGGCTTTTAGCTCACGATGCATCTAAAGTGCAGTAACACTAAAAGTACTACAAAATAGTTGATATCTCTATTAAATCGTACATCGAAATGCTTTTATTTGATGAATTTGGGTGAATATAGCTGAAGATTTTAGTGTAGATAGATGAAAAAAATAGAAAGAATACTTGATAAGACACACTTGACATGTTTTTAGATCAATAAGTAATTGGTAGGAAATAAAAGTTTAAAGTAACAAATTTATCATGTATGTTACTTGCTTTAGACCAAAGCATATTGAGATGCCAAATGACATTCAATGCAATATTTTTTTCAGACAAAATCAGTCTACACGTTGCACATATAAATAAAACAAATGACAATAGAAAATATTCCAATAAAATAATTTCTTTAGTTTATGGTGAAATTATATTTTTTACGTAAAATAATTTATAGTTAGAAAAAGCTGACATACATATTTAAGTCATAAAAAATCTACCATAAATATCAAGTCTAAATTTATTGTCATTGCAAACTACACTATATTCTTCCTCAAACTAGAGTTAGTCGAACTACAAATATCTCATGAACTTCACCAACAAACTCTCAATCACATAGCATCAACAGATCCACTTATCTAACCTTTGTTCTATTCATGTAGTAACATCTCTTATGTGGACAAAAAAGAGTCCTTTCATATTCGGACCCGATAGGAGTGACTAAAGTTTGTCTGTTGTTTCAAACACCATTAAAGATAAAAATAATAATTTAGCAGACTTGTGGGTATAGGAACTGACAGCAGGACTTAAATTTTCCCAGAATAAAGCCAAAATTGAAATGCTGCACCTAAAAATAGTAGTTATTGACAAGGACTACTCCCTTAAAAGTCATCTCAATCAAAATTTGCTAATTTCTTAGCCATAAATCAGAAACAAATATGTATTCTGACATATGCACCAAGTATTTGTTTCGAAAAATCGTGAGCAAAAGAGATACAATTCACTATCCTGCATGTAAGAAATTTAATAGAGTAATCTAAAATATGAAGAAAACCAAATTGGATCTATCAAATCACATCATCAAGAAATGGGTGCAACAAAGAAAGAAGGAAAATGAAGTAGAATCTACCAAAAATCACAAGTACAATAGAGTTAACGCCATAAGCAACCACAAACCAATCAATCAAACAATTTCACAATTTAAAAGATTGAAGAACAGAAAAAGAGTAGAAGAAAGTTGAGATACAAACAGAGATAATCTTTTAAATGAGAGAGAAATAGTGAGATGTGAAGTAGTACTATAGACTATAATTGAATGTAAGTGCAGTACACGTGATTTTGCTCAAATAATAGTAGCACACGTGTGTCCCTTTGAGAAGACATGAAGAATTACCTATTACCCTTAATTTTTTTGAAATCCCAATGTTCTTACACCACAAGTCCGGCTTCTAAATAATAGCAAAGTAACATAAAGGAAAATTATTAGCTCAACTCGTTGCTTTTAATTTCTTAAGTGATCAATCATAGATAGCTTTATTCATTCCCACTCGGAAGAAATTCCAAACATTTATTCATATTTCTTATAGCACGGCAAACCTTAGAATCAACGCAATATGTATTTGGAGATTGGTGTAAATGTTATTGTGATTAAGCACAAAAATATATGTTACACATGATTTCTCTAGACTAATGACATAACCTTTATATTCCATGCGAGTACCATTCATTACCGAAAAAGGAAGAACAAAAAATTCATTGATTCGTTCATTTTTTTTCTTTTAATAACTGTTTGAATCAAATGTCATTCTTTAACATGAACTCGAATCAAATCAAATCAAATCAAGTTAGTTTTCACTTTCGTTTAATTCAATTTTCAAGTACAAGATACCTTCTAAATTCTTTGTTCAATCAAATACCATCATAAAAAATAAAATGAATGGAGTAATTATGCTTGAAATTTAGCTCCCGATTGATGGAAAATGCCAATTAAAGAGGGGGACATATTTCTTAATGGTATGAATAATTCATATGTAAAGGTAATGGTTAAAGAAGACAACCTAAGATGTTGTGGTAGAAATCAAGCAAAATAGCATGGTAGTCGGTCTACCTTCTCCTTCATTCTCGAACAAACATGATCATCATGAGCCATCCTTTGTTTTCTGTTTTACCTGTCAAATATTTTTTTGTCCATTCATCCCCGCCATGTCCGCTCTTAGACACCTTTCACCACCCTATAAAAGCCACCTTTACCACTCTGTTTAATTCATTCTTTAGCCACCGAAGTATTTCTCTGATCATAAAGAGAAGTACTTATAATAAAGAATCAAATAACTCCCTATCAATAAAACCCAAAACTCAAAAAACAAATCAAGAAACAAAAGAAAAAATGGCACGCCCAGTAATTGCATTGGCTCTCGTCTTCGTTGCCCTTGTTGCAGGATTGGCACAAGCCATTTCCCCTGCTTCATCCCCTGAAGCAGCTAGCATTCCATCAGCAGATTCCATTTCCATTACCCCTTCTGCGTCTCAAGCTCCAGAAGCCTCGAGCCCAGTTTCATCTTCTGATGTGGAGCCCTCATCTCCCCCCGCACCCGCCAGTGAGGCTAGTGCACCAAATGCAGCTGCACCTAAGTCAACAATTTCTGCAGCACCTCAGGCTGGTGCACCAAATGGTGCTTCCCCTGTTGCTGCTGCTGCTGCTGGTCCTGGGGTTTCAACTGCTGCCAATGATGACTACTACTGAAACACCTAATTAAGGCTAATGATTTGGATTTCTATACTAAGATGCATTGATCGACATGTTTGAATGATTAGCTGAATGGTGTTTGGGATTAGAGTGATTCTTTTTTTCGAATGTAAGATTTCCCGAGTTTAGTTATAATAAAAAGCCATATAGATGGATGTTTTTGAATAGTTTCAGGATATGCATAATCATTCTTTCTTTGTCATGGAATTTTATTTAACCATGTTAGGAGTTTTTGCAAGGGTCTTAAGCATGATAATTAATAATTACTCTCTTTTAAACATTTCTCTTAATTAATATTCAATTAGTTGGAGCAGTAAGGGTGAATTAGAGAAAAAAGTAATACATGCCTCTTGTTTTTTCTAAAATGTAAAATATTTTGGAACAAATTTAAAATGCCAAAACAACACATAATATTGGACCTGAAATAGTAATGAATTAGTGCATAATTATCACTTCCCATCCCAATATATGTGTAGCTCTTTCTTTTTTAGTCCGTCGGAAAAATGATATCTTTTTATATTTAAAAACAATTTAATCTTAAAATTTTTTGTTTTACCTTAATGAAACGATTTAAAACCATAAAAATATATATGACTTGTTAGGAACCTCATTTACTAGTTTTAAAAATCTTTCTTTGATAAGCTCTGGTGCTTATTAAAACAATGTCATGTAAATTGGGAAGGAAAGTGTAATTCATTGAGATAAAGTAAAGACAAAATCAACCTAGTCATTTTTCAATTCATCCTTCGGAAACCCTTAAGTTATCGGGTTAAGTAGTTGTATTTTGAATATTTAGAACACAAGATAATGTTTTACTCTTCTTGTCCCCAATTGGATAATGTTTGTTTACTATTCCATGTGAATGCCCATCATACAATAAAAATATAGTTAGACAATAACTATAAAATTTACTGCTACAACAAAGAAACAAATTATCTACTCCGAATTGGCCAAGTTGGAGACAAAAGATTAAATTATCGCCATATTATATTCCATTCATGAAGATTTTCTTATTTAGGGGTTAGTCAGTAATTAAGCAAGAGAGCAAGACACCACAAACTCTTACGTAATAGATATAGAAGTGAATTAACTAATTAATTAGTAGGAGTTTTAGACGCTAATTGTGCGATAAGGAGAGCCGCCTATGACTTGGAGACTCTCTTTGATAGGTGGAAATTGGAATAGCAGCACTTTGTCCTTGTCTCTCACTCCAACCATGTGCAAGTGTTCATAATCTTCCCTTTCCTTCCCTCTGTATAATAGCCTCTGCTCCTTTGGTTCCAAACCAGTTACCATTGACAGCATCATCTTCAATTCACCTGAAAAACCAACAAAAATGCATTTGGTTTCAATAAGATTGGTATAGCTGCAGGCAACTTCCATTAATTATTACATGTATATATGTAGTTACTTTTTAGGTGTATTAATTAGCATTGTATGTTTGTGAAAACAATTGAATATCTAACCGAAAATCTTAATATTATAGGTAGGGTAAATGTAGTATTTGGATGAATATAACATTCTGTAGAACCTTTTTGCACGTGTAACTCTGGTTTTAAGGTTTACATGTATATTTGATTGTTTTTGGCTTTTCTTTTTCGAGAAAAGAGAGAGAGAGTTGGAGGGTCAATAAGGCGAGCCTGGAGCTGACAGACATATATTAAACTCAATAGGCTAATAATCATAAGGAGCAATATGTTAGTGGCTCGATGAGCTGAATTGAGAGAGAGGGAAGCTCAAAGCCAGTGATAGAGCCACCTTATCAAACTAACATTCTTTGGTGGGAAAAATATACTTTATAGGTAGATAAATATTTAGTTTTATATGCATATATACTATATGGTGGATTTCCCGTTAATATTTTCCTATGGTTACTTTTATATATTTTAACACTTCTTAATGAAAATCCATTGGCATAAAGAGAGAACTCACTTATACAAACAGATTCATCAAAGTTAATATTACTAACACCATATGACTTTATGATCATCTCGTTTAAAAATTTAAATTCGTACTTTATTCCTTCCTAATCAAGGCCAAGTGCAGAGAGCAGAACAAGAGGCTTACCAAAAGTTGAAGTGGGTTGGATAGATATGTCATGCCAATTAGAAACAGTTGAGACTCGAAGTGTGATGATCGTTTCTCCACCATTAATGTTGTCACATTCTCTTTTTTGAACTAGCATACCTCCTGGACGTAATTCCCACTTGATTTCACCACAATTAATGCTCTTGCTTCCCACAATACTTTTCCCTGCTGCCTCAGTCCCACTTCTTCTAACTTTCGAATTACTTCTGGATAACCTCTTTGATCTTAACTTGATCATTTTTTTCTTTCACTTTTTAGAGGCTCTCACTTTTTATCACATAAAAATGAAGAGATTGAGAGAAAGAAAGTGGGTGACTTGGCTTCTTATATAGCAACCTGGGAGCAAAGGCCTCGGATCCAAAATTTAAGTTTTATAGTTCAATCTTAAGCCTCTTAGCATTGAACCTATTATATTATTAAATTTATATTATTAAATTTGTGGGTTCGGACCTACCATTTGTAACAATTTTAATAATTTTTTATATTTAAATTTATGCTCTGCACCGAAAACTATGAGTTCGTATGAACCCCGCAATGCTACTCTACATCAGCCCTTGCCTGGGGCCCTGTACGAGGACAAAATAGCAAACTGAGAAAAACATAGAATACGCCAAGAGTTACATGATTAAAATGAACTATATTACTAATTATGTTTACGAGTTACAACCATAATTTAATTAACATTAGAAATGAATGTGAAGGTAAGAAAGAGACACGTGGAGGCAGTATGGAGGAAAGTTCTCGTATGCTGATGTTATGGGGTACTAAATCACATGGGTGGGTGGCAGCTTATAATGCTTGATTATCGGCCCAATTTTAATACTATCATCTAAATACAGTTGATCGTTGTTAGTCATTTTTAACAAGCTACTAAAAATGATTAAAGTGAGACTTTTCATGATCAAGCCACGAGAGGAATGTTGGCATTTTTTAAGGCTGCTATTTTCTACGCTACAATTTTCCAACTTTGCTCAAAGGAAATTCTTTTTTTTTTTAATAAGAAAAAACCAAAGAAATTAAAGTGCTTTGGTGGCCTGCGTGTTTTGGCCATTAAAAGAACACAACATATATGTTGCCTTAGGTTATTTGTTTACAACAACAACAACGACGACCCAGTATAATCCCACAAATGGGGTAGGGTAATATGTACGCAGACCTTACCCCTACCCCGAAGGGTAGAGAGGCTGTTTCCAGGAGACCCTCGGCTCAAAAAAGCAACAGGAGCCGATATATTAGTGCCATAAAAATGCATAATAAAATAACAGCAATATAAGAGATATGAAATACAGAATACGAAATACGAAATAGATGGCTGGTATAGTAAAACTAGCAGGTAAAGCCCTGCATCAATAGCCGACCAATGACATTCTTAGTCTAACTCCTAACTGGCTAGTCTCACTCTATTGTGCTTTAGAAATATTCACAACTTTCCCCTAACCTACAACTTTAATGCTCGACCTCCATAATTCCCTGTCAAGGGCCATGTCCTCCGTAATCCTAAGTCGCGCCATGTCCTGTCTGATCACCTCTCCCCAATACTTCTTAGGTCGCCCTCTACCTCTCCGCGTGCCCACTACAGCCAGTCGCTCACACCTCCTCACCGGTGCATCATTGCTCCTCCTCTGAATGTGCCCGAACCATCTGAGTCTTACTTCCCGCATCTTGTCCTCCATGGGGGCCACGCCCACCTTCTCTCGAATATCTTCATTCCTAATCTTATCCATCCTTGTATGCCCGCACATCCACCTCAACATCCTCATCTCAGCTACTTTCATCTTCTGGATGTGTGAGTTCTTTACCGGCCAACATTTAGTTCCATATAACATGACAGACCTAACCACTACTCTATAAAACTTACCTTTTAGTAACGGTGACACTTTCTTGTCACACAAGACTCCCGACGCTAACCTCCACTTCATCCACCCCACCCCTATACGGTGTGTGACATCCTCGTCAATCTCCCCGATCCCCTGAATAACCGATCCAAGGTACTTGAAACTACCCCTCTTGGGAATGACTTGAGAGTCAAGCCTCACTTCAACTCCCGCTTCCGTCGGCTCAACTCCAAATTTGCACTCGAGGTATTCGGTCTTCGTCCTGCTCAACTTGAAACCTTTAGACTCAAGAGCATGTCTCCAAATCTCTATCCTCTCGTTGACGCCGCCTCGTGTCTCATCAATTAGAATAATGTCATCAGCAAATAGCATGCACCATGGCACATCCCCTTGAATATGATGAGTCAGTGCATCCATGGTTCATGTTTATGATGAGTCAGCAAATAGGTTATTTGTTTCTCTTTTAAAAAATACATGGTTCATGTTTATATACCAGCCCTTAATTTTTTTCTTTCTTTTATTATATGTTTTCTTATCCTTTTTATGTTTCGATTCCTTCAATTCTGAAGGAATATAAATATATAATGTCAATATATCTGCTTATAGTTGGCTACAGCCTACTACGGTGCATTTGAAGTTCCCCGCTATAAATTTCCAATAGATTAAGGTAGATAGAAATTATATCTTAAATTTTATTTGAAAGAAGTTTATGTTCTATAGTTTCAAATATATTTAAATAATCAAATTATTTATAAGATAAATACAGTTAAATCTATATAATAAAAATAATAATTAATTAACATATTATAACAAGTTAAACTACACCAATACCAATAGTATACATATGTTTTACGTAGAAACAGGCACAATCTTTTGTCGTTACTTGTTTACTTGTGATTTCATTTGGTTCTCAAGCGGGAGGGGGTGGGGGTGGGGGTGGATGGCTCTAACAAATTAAATGCGTTTAATAATTTAATCTTATGTTTTAGCAAATTCGGTGATTCGATAACGCATAGAAGGTATCTTCCCATGTGGGAAAGAAAGCCGCATGCGAAAACAAGCGCTCGTAAATTTATAAATCGCTATCTGCGTCTCTTCCAACAGGCAACCACCCCATACATTATTTCTTCATCAAAATTCCTTTTAATTAATTCAAAAAAGAACGAGTCTTGAGCATTATACATTGCACATTCCCGCGTCATTGGAATTTTTACATATATATACTTGATATGAATATATTGGCTGAATACTAAGTATACAGTGATAATTGATTTATATATTAGAATATTGATAGTGCAAAAATTTATATCATTGTCTGAAAGACGGAATATCTCGAGTGCAAATTTGGGGCCGAGCCGACGGAAGCAGGAATGAAAGTGAGGCTTGACTCTCAAGTCATCCCTAAGAGGGATAGTTTCAAGTACCTTGGGTCAGTTATTCAGGGGATCGGGGAGATCGACGAGGATGTCACACACAGTATAGGGGTGGGGTGGATGAAGTGGAGGTTAGCGACGGGAGTCTTGTGTGACAAGAAAGTGCCACCGTTACTAAAAGGTAAGTTTTATAGAGCAGTGGTTAGGCTTGCTATGTTGTATGAGACCGAGTGTTGGCCGATTAAGGACTCACACATCCAGAAGATGAAAGTAGCAGAGATGAGGATGCTGAGATGGATGTGCGGGCATACAAGGATGGATAAGATTACGAATGAAGATATTCGAGAGAAGGTGGGCGTGGCCCCCATAGAGGACAAGATGCGGGAAGCAAGACTCAGATGGTTCGGGCACATTCAGAGGAGGAGCACTGATGCACCAGTGAGGAAGTGTGAGTGACTGGCTGTGGTGGGCACGAGGAGAGGTAGAGGGAGACCTAAGAAGTATTGGGGAAAGGTGATCAGGCAGGACATGACACGACTTAGGATTACTGAGGATATGACCCTTGACAGGGAATTGTGGAGGTCAAACATTAAGGTTGTAGGTTAGGGGGAAGTTGTGAATATTTCTACAGCGCACTAGAGTGAGACTAGCCAGTTAGGAGTTAGTCTTAGGATGCTACTGATCAGCTACTGATGCAGGACTTTATCTGTTGGATATTAGTATACTTTCCATCCTTTTCGTATTTCCTATATTTCTTATATTGCTGTTATTTTGTTATTTTATGTTATGTATTTTATGTTATTTTATTATGAGTCTATTGATAGTACTAATATATCGTCTCTTGTTGCTCTCTTGAGCCGAGGGTCTCCTGGAAACATCCTCTCTGCCCCTCGGAGTAGGGGTAAGGTCTGCGTACATTTTACCCTCCCCAGACCCCACTTGTGGGATTATACTGAGATGTTGTTGTTGTTGTTGTTGTCTGAAAAATTAATTTGATAAAGCAAATAATTTGAAAATTCTTTAAAAATGAGATGATTTCAATTTCTTTTTTTGGTATATATTGAGATCGAGAAAGTATTTATATAAAATTGCTTCATTTTCATAAAATGAAAAAAGTGGAAATAAATTGAAGCACTTGACATAAATATTCTCCTTTTTCGTTTGTCACGTAACATGAGTTTTGATATAAGAATTTTAGTTATATGCATTGATGGTTTAAAAAATATTTACATAGTTACATCACGTAAAAATTATTGTTGGTAAATCAACTATAAACATTGATGTGAATAAATGATCCGTAACCAACTATAATATGTTAAGAAATACTGGTGGTATAAAAAAATCATTACACAGCATGACTTAAATCCAAAAATAATCAATCTTATATTCAACCTTAGTATTAAGAAATCTTGATTAAGATTTGGCAGATATATAGTAGAATCGGAATACAGAACTCATGCGCTTGGGGCACCAATGAAGATTTTGGTTAAGATCATATTTGGATATGATTCCTTTTCCATGTCCATAGTTCTGGGTGTGTAGATATTACTACTAAGTACTTTGGAACTCAAAACAGTGAAGATTTGGCGTCTGTCTTGGGCCTCATTTGTTTTTTTAAGATTAAGATATTTGAATCTAAATACACATCTGAATATCAAGAGGTGTATTAAGATTAAGATATTTGAATTTGAATACACATTTGAATATTAAGATGTGTATGAAGATCTGAATACTAAATGATTAAGAATGTTTGATTTTTAACATCTGAATGTATTAAATTTATCTTTATTTGAAAATTAATAAACATAAAATTCAAATAAATAGTAATTAATTTAATCTTCTATCAATAAAATATATATTTTTTTAAAATATGGTAGTTGTTGGTGGTAATGGCTAACGGTGATGCTTGTGAATGCCAATTAGAGGTAGTGGTTGGTGATAATTTTGGTTGATGATGGTGGTTCAGGGGTAGTAGCTAGTGGTGAAGGGCAGTGGTGGCGATTATTATTGAGGATGGTGATGGTGGGTGGTGATAGGTAATTATGGAGGGTGGTGGTGGTAGTTATGATTGAGGAAGGTGGTGGTAGTTTATAATGATGGGCAGTGCCAACTATGATTGTTCATGGTGATGGGGTGGTTAGTTATGATGGATGAGTGTTGGTTGTGGCTGAGAATGATGGTAGTGGGAGTAGTGGGTGATGGTAGTCGATAATGGTGGCGGCTATAACTGAGGATGATGGTGATGGGTGGTATGGTGGTAGTTGATAATGGTAGGAGGTGACGGCAGTTAATAATGAATATGGATGATGACATCTTAACGAAATTAAGTCTCTATTACAAATCTTAATTATACAAATCTATTCAGACCCATTAAATGGTTGTGAAGTAAAAAAAACATGCTTAATTATAAAGCTCTTAAAAACTAAGATTTAGACTTTAAAAACAAATGCACTTAATGTTTGAGATCTAAATGATTAAGATTCATAGTTCCATTAAGTGCAAATAAATGAGGCCTTATAATGCTTAGCGGGCCAATTTTAATACTATCATATAAATACGGTTGGTCGTTTGGTCATTTTTAACAAGCTACTAAAATTGATTAAAGTGAGACTTTTCATGATCAAGCAACGTGTGATGACCCAAGAGGTCATCACTTCTTTTTAAAGTGAATTCTGCGTTAGGCTTTAAAAACCTCTTTTAGCATCACCTCGATTTGTGTGCACAGTCCGGGCGCGTAGCCGGAAAGTTTATATGCGAAAATCTGTGAAAAATAATAAATTTTGACTATAAAATGAATTAATTTGACTTCGGTCAACGTTTTGGGTAAACGGACCCGGACCCGTGAATTGACGGTCCCGAAGGGTCCGTAGAAAAATATGGGACTTGGGCATATGCTCGGAATCGAATTCCGAGGTCCTAAGCCCGAGAAATGAATTTTTTAAAGAAAATTATTAAAGGATATGGAAATGAATTTTGATTAGAACATATTGGTATCGGGCTCGTATTTTGGTTCCGGCGCCCGGTACAGGTCTTATACGTGATTTAAGATAGTTCTGTGAAGTTTGGTAAGAAACGGAATCCGTTTGGCGTGATTCAGACCTTAAATGCAAAATTTGATGTTTTAAGAAGTTTTGAAATAATCCATTGATTTTGAGGTTTAATTTGATGTTAATGATGTTATTTTGGCGATTTGATCGCACGGATAAGTTCATAGGATGTTTTTGAGTTAATACGTATGTATGGTTTGGAGCCCCGAGGGCTCGAGTGAGTTTCGGATGTGTTTCAGAAGGTTTTTGGATCTCAAAAAGTTGCAGGTTTTTTTCAGTTCTGGTGTGCTGATATTTTCTTCTTCGCGTTCACGGGAGGACCCTCGCAAACGCGATGAGCTATTCATGCTGAAGGAAAATTCCTTCTACGTGAACGCGAGAATCAGGTCACGAACGCGAAGCATTGGGGGTGTCTTCCCTTCGCGAATGCAGGCCTGGTATCGCGAACGCGAAGGCTTATAGCCTGGGCAGAGGGAGGGGTACTATACCCTATGCGAACGCGGCCACCTGGACGCGAACGCGAAGGCTTTGGGAGCTGAAGCTCCACGAACACGAGCCGTTTAGCGCGAACGTGAAGGTCACTTAAGCTAGCTTCATCGCGAACGCGACAAGCCTATCGCGAACACGATGAAGGCCTGTCCAGTGATTTTAAAACAGAACCAAAAAATGGGATTTAGCCAAAATTTCATAACTTCGTCTCTTCAACTCCAAATTGGGCAATTTTTGAAAGGGGATTTCACCACCAATTCATAGGCATGTAATCTTAAACTCATTTTCTTCAATTTCCATTAACACCTATTAGATTTCTAGGCCTAAATCATGTGATTAAGGGTAGAAAATTAGGGATTTGGGTAGAGTTAGGGCTTTTTGATTATGTGGGAATTTGACCTCATTTTTGGGTCGGATTTCAAAACAAATTATATACTCGGGCTCGTGGGTGAATGGGTGATCGAGTTTTGGTCCGTTTTGACCAAGCGAGCTCGGGGTCGATTTTTGACTTTTTGGGAAGAATGATGGGAAAGCTATAATTAAGCATTGAAATTGGATTGTTTAGCGTTTATTGATGTTATTAAGTCGATTATGTCTAGATACAATTGATTTGAAGCCGAATTCGAAAGGAAAGGCGGTGTTTGAGGCTTGAGTTGGCCGTGGAAGTTCGAGGCAAGTGTTCGGTCTAACTTTAGCTTGAGGATTAGGAGTTGTGTCCTATTTGCTATTTGCTTTTTGTTGAGTACGATGTATAGGCATGGTGATGAGTATCTATACGTTGGTGTCGAGCACTACCATGAGTCTTAAATTGCAATTTATTTTGTGTTCTTAAATAGTACTACAGATGCTTTAATTGATGATTCTCGATATTGAGCAAGGATTAAGTTTGTTTTTGTGGAAATTACTTATGATTGAGTATTGGTGTTAGCTGAGATGAGTAGAAGTTGGGTTAAGATTGGTTATAGCTGTTTCTCTCTTGCCGGGACGTATTTACTTTTACTGTCGAATCCCTTGCCGGGATAGTGTAGCTTATTGTTGATCCCTTGCCGGGACTCTTGGTATGGTTGTTGCTAAAGGTATATAAATGTTATGTTGGATCGGGTTGCACGCCGCAACAATACTATATATGGAATGGGTTGCACGCCGCAACAATGTTATGTTCGATCGGGTTGCACGCCGCAACAATGTTATGTTGGATCGGGTTGCACGCCGCAACAATACTATATATGGAACGGGTTGCATGCCGCAATAATGTTATGTTGGATCGGGTTGCACTCTGCAACAATGGAATATTGGATCGGGTTGCACGCCGCAACAGTGATATAAATGGATCGGGTTGCACGCTGCAACAACGTTAAATGATAGGGATCGGGTTGCGCGTCGCAATAGTGTTATTATGGTTTTGTTGTAAATCTTGAATTGTTCTCTCATATTTCTCTTAAGTTTCTGCTGGATTCGATATTTCCCCCATAGCATGTACCCCTCCCATGTTAATTGTTTATTCCTGTTTATTTTCCG
The DNA here is from genome assembly GCF_000715075.1 of Nicotiana tabacum. Taxonomy (NCBI): domain Eukaryota; kingdom Viridiplantae; phylum Streptophyta; class Magnoliopsida; order Solanales; family Solanaceae; genus Nicotiana; species Nicotiana tabacum. The sequence goes on from NC_134082.1 coordinate 95,591,674, forward strand.
CTGTATATTATATAACTGCACAGGTTTATCTGGAGTTTGGTCCTAGCCTCGTCACTAGCTCGCCGAGGTTAGGCCAGGCACTTACCAGCACATTGGGTCGGTTGTGTTGATGCTACACTCTGCACTATGTGCAGATTCCGAAGCATCTTTTGGATAGTAGCACTTGGGGAGCCTGCCTTCAGTCCAGCCAGAGATCCCGAGGTAGTCCTACAGGCGTCCGCAGGCCCGACATTCTCTTCTACTTTATTATGTACTCTGTTTTCATTAGATTTTGAGATAGATTGTATTTCTTTCAGACATTTGTTTTAGTAATCTTTGTCCGTCCATGATATTGTGACACTGGATTCCGGGTAGAGATGTGTGTTGTCATTATCGTACTGGTCTTGGTTATTATATTAAATTAAGACTTCCGCTTGATTTCATTTATCGTTAATATCTAAATGTTGGATACCTGTTAATTCAGATTGTTAAAAAGGTTAAAAATGAAAGAGTTAGAAATTTTCTATGTTTAGTGGCTTGACTAGCTTCTACGAGTAGGCGTTAGCACGACGCCCGAGGGTGGGAAATCCGGGTTGTGACAAGTTGGTATCAGAGCTCTAGGTTACATAGGTCTCACAATTCATGAACAAGCTTATTAGAGTCTGAGGGATCGGTACGGAGACGTCTGTATTTATCCCCCAGAGGTTATAGAGTTAGGAAACATTCCACATTTATTCTTTCCTATCGTGCGGATTGGTTTCTCAATGCTAATTGAAATTTTATTCTGTTCTTTTGCCGATGGCGAGAACACACACTTCCTCATCCACTAACCAGCAGCCCAATCCCCCAGCAACAGCTCCCATGAGGGGCAGAGGGCAAGGCTGAGGCCGTGCTAGAGGCCGAGGTAGGGGCAGAGCTCAGCCCATGGCAGCAGCACCCGCAGCGGAGCCTCAGGTTGACTTTGAAGATGAGGTTCCGACCTCAACAGTTCCGGTGGGCCCAGCTCAGGTCCCAGAGGGGTTTATTGCTACCCCAGTACTTCAGGATGCTCTGGTCCATCTAGTGGGCCTTATGAAGAGTGTCACCCGGGCAGGCTTGCTTCCTATAGCACCAGTTGTCTCTCAGGTTGGAGGAGGATCCCAGACTCCTTCTACTCGCACCCCGGAGCAGGTAGCTCCCCAGTTTCAAACTCCAGCAGTTCATCCAGTTGGAGCAGTTCAGCCGGGTGTGGTAGCTCAAACCGGTGATGGAGCAGCTATGTCTGCTGATGCCTTGTGGAGGTTGGATAGGTTCACCAAGCTCTTTACTACTACTTTCAGCGGTGCATCTACCGAGGATCCCCAGGATTATCTAGATAGTTGTTATGAGGTTCTCAAGAACATGGGGATAGTTGAGACCAATGGGGTTGATTTTGCCACTTTTCGCTTGTCTGGGTCCGCCAAGATTTGGTTGAGGGATTTCTGTTAGGCTAGACCAGCCGGATCGCCAGCTTTGACTTGGGAGCAGTTTACTCAGCAATTTCTGGAGAACTTTCTCCCCATCACTCAGAGAGAGGCCTATCGGAGGCAGTTTGAGCGTCTCCAGTAGGGTTCCATGACTGTTACCCAGTATGAGACCAGATTCATCGACTTATCTTGTCATGCTCTTCTCATACTTCCCACCGAGAGAGAGAGAGAGAGAGAGAGGGTGATGAGGTTCATTGATGGACTTATTCAGCCGATTCGTCTTCAGATGGCTAGGGAGACTGGGAGTGAAATTACTTTCCAGGAGGCGGCCAATGTGTCCAGGAGAGTGGAGATGGTTCTGTCGCAAGGAGGTGGTCATGGGTCGGACAAGAGGCCCCGTCATTTAAGAAGATTTAGTGGTGCCTCGTCTGGAGGAATGGATTCGTATGGTAGATGCCATCCTCCTAGGCCCTTTCAGTCAGCGCTTCAGGTTTCTCACAGTACTTCAGGTGGTCGTGGTTCTCACATGCAGTATCTGGATCAGCAGCACTACAGTGCACCACCAGCTCCTATCAGTGCATTACCGCTCTAGAGTTTTCGGGGTGGTCATTCAGGTCGCCAGGGTGAGTCTCAGTTTTCTTAGCTGCAACACTCATGTGGATGTTTTGAGTGTGGTGAGTATGGTCATATCAGGAGGGCTTTTCCGAGATTGGTGGGTACGCAGTCGCAACAGCAGGGTTCCTGTGCTATGGTTCAGGCACCAGGTGTTCCACAGACCGCCCAGCCAGCTAGAGGTAGGGGTAGAGGTGCTAGAGATGGAGCTAGAGGTGGAGCTCTGACCGCTAGAGATGGAAGCCAGCCAGCTGCAGGCCGTCCCAAAGAGGTAGTCCAGGGTGGTGGGGCCCAGCCCTGATGTTATGCTCTTCCATCCAGGCCTGAGGCTGAGGCTTCCGATGCAGCTATCACAGGTACTGTTCTGTTTGTGGCATAGATGCTTTCATTTTTGTTGATCCAGGGTCTACGTACTCCTATGTGTCATCTTATTTTGCACCGTATCTGGTCATGCCTAGTGATTCCTTGAGTGCCCCTATATGTGTCTACACCGGTGGGTGATTCTATTGTGGTAGATCAAGTCCATCGTTCATGTATAGTTGTGATTGGGGGTCTTGAGACTTGCATAGATTTGCTTCTTCTGAACATGGTTGATTTCGATGTCATATTGGGGATGGACTAGTTATCACCTTACCACGCTATCTTGGACTGTCATGCCAAGACTGTGACCTTAGCCTTACCGGGTTTACCTCATTTAGAGTGGAGAGGGACTCCTAGTCATTCTACCCGTAGTGTTATCTTTTATGTGAAGGCTCAGCGTATGGTCGAGAAGGGGTGTTTGGCCGATTTGGCATATGTTTGTGATTCTAGAGCTGAGGTTCCTTCTATTGATTCTATGCCCGTTGTTCGTAAGTTTCCTGAGGTTTTCCCTTCAGACCTACGGGGTATGCCACCCAACAAGGATATTGACTTTTGCACTGATTTGACTCCGGGCACTTAGCCCATTTCTATCCCGTCGTATCGTATGGCCTCACCTGAGTTGAAAGAGTTGAAGGAGCAGTTGCAAGACTTGCTTGAGAAGGGTTTCATTACGCCGAGTGTCTCTCCTTGGGGTGTGCCAGTGTTGTTTGCTAAAAAGAAGGATGGGTCGATGAGAATGTGTATTGATTGCCGGCAGTTGAACAAGGTTACAATCAAGAATAAGTATCCATTACCGAGGATTGGTGATTTGTTTGATCAGCTTCAAGGTGCCAAGGTATTTTCGAAGATTGACTTGAGATCTGGCTACCATCAGTTGAGGATTAGGGCATCCGATGTCCTTAAGATAACTTTTCGCACTCGGTAAAGGCACTATGAGTTCTTGGTGATGTCATTCGGGTTGACAAATGCCCCAGCAGCTTTTATGGATTTGATGAGCCGAGTGTTCATGCCTTACTTGGATTCATTCGTGATAGTCTTCATGATGATATTTTGATTAATTCACGCAACCGGGAGGAGCACGAGCAACATCTAGAGTGGTTCTTCAGACCTTGAGGGATAGTCAGTTATATGCTAAGTTCTCGAAGTGTGAGTTCTGGTTGAGTTCAGTTGCATTTCTCGATCATGTTGTATCAGTAGAGGGTATTCAGGTTGACCCAAAGAAGATTGAAGCAGTCAAGAACTGGCCTAGACCAGTATCAACTACAGAGATTCGGAGTTTCTTGGGATTGGCAGGTTACTATCGTCGGTTCGTGGATAGGGTCTCATCTATCGCAGCCCCGATGACCAGGTTGACTCAGAAGGGTGCCCAGTTGGACGAGTGTGAGGCAAGCTTTCAGAAGCTCAAGACAGCTCTGACTACGGCACCGGTGTTGGTTTTGCCCACAGGTTTAGGGCCTTATACAGTTTACTATGATGCATCTCGTATTGGACTTGGTGTAGTGTTGATGCAAGATGGCAAAGTCATTGCTTATGCTTCGCGGTAGTTGAAAATTCATGAGAAAAACTACACGGTTCACGATTTGGAGTTGGCAGCCATTGTTCACGCATTGAAGATTTGGAGGCATTATCTGTATGGCGTGGCATGTGAGGTGTTCACGGATCACAAGAGTCTTCAGTATTTGTTCAAGCAAAAAGAGTTGAATTTGAGGCAGGGGAGGTGGTTGGAGTTGTTGAAAGACTATAATATCACCATCACCATCTTATATCATCCGAGAAAGGCCAATGTGGTGGCCGATGCTTTGAGTAGGAAGTCAGCCAGTATGGGCAGTCTTGCTTATATTCCGGTCAGTGAGAGACCGCTTGCTTTGGATATTCAGACTTTGGCCAATCAGTTCGTGAGGTTGGATGTCTCTAAGTCCAGTCGTGTGTTAACTTGCACAATCGCTCGTTCTTCATTATTGGAGCGTATCCATGATCGGCAGTATGATGATCCCCATTTGTGTGTCCTTAGAGACATGGTGTAGCACAGAGGTGCCAAGTAGGTTACCTTAGGTGATGATGGAGTTTTTGAGATTGCAGGGTCGAGTTTGTGTGCCTAATGTGGATGGTCTTCGAGAGTTGATTTTAGAGGAGGCCCATAGCTCTCGGTACTCTATTCATCCGGGCGCCGCGAAGATGTATCAAGATTTGCGGCAGCATTATTGGTGGCGGAGAATGAAGAAGGATATCATTACATATGTGGCTTGGTGCTTGAATTGTCAACAGGTTAAGTATGAGCATCAGATGCCTCATGGTTTGTTCCAGAAGATTGAGATTCCTGAGTGGAAGTGAGAGCGGATCACTATGGACTTCGTTGTTGGGCTCTCACGGACTCAGAGGAAGTTCGATGCAGTGTGGGTTATTATTGATGGGCTGACCAAGTCAGCGCATTTCATTCCTGTGGCAGTCTTCTATTCTTCTGAGAGGTTAGCTGAGATCTATATCCGGGAGATTGTTCGCCTTCATGGTGTGCCCGTGTCTATCATTTCGGACCGAGGTACGCAGTTTACCTCACACTTTTAGAGAGCAGTTCTGCGAGAGTTGGGCACGCGGGTTGATTTGAACATAGCATTTCATCCTCAGACGGATGGGCAGTCCGATCGGACTATTCAGATTTTGGAGGATATGCTCCGAGCTTGTGTCATTGACTTTGGAGGCTCGTGCGATCAATTTTTGTCTTTAGCAGAGTTTGCCTACAACAACAACTACCAGTCGAGTATCCAGATGGCTCCTTATGAGGCTTTATATGATAGACGGTGTCGGTCACTGGTTGGATGGTTTAAGACGGAAGAGGCTCGGTTGTTGGGTACGGATCTAGTTTAGGATGCCTTGGACAAGGTCAGGATCATTTAGGATAGGCTTCGTACAGCCTAGTCCAGGTAAAAGAGTTATGCCGACAGCAAGGTTCATGATTTAGCATTCATGGTAAGTGAGCGGGTATTGCTTCGAGTGTCGCCTATGAAGGGCGTGATGAGATTTAGGAAGAAGGGCAAGCTTAGGCCTAGATTTATTGGCCCGTTTGAGATCCTTGATTGAGTGGGAGAGGTGGTTTATAGACTCGATTGTCGTCGAGCTTATTAGCTGTGCATCTAGTGTTTCATGTGTCCATACTTCGGAAGTATCACGGCGATCTATCCCACATGTTAGATTTCAACACTGTCTAGTTGGACAAGGACTTGTCTTATGAGGAGGAGTCGGTAGCTATTCTAGACCGGCAGGTTCGTCAGTTGAGATCAAAACATTTTCCTTCTGTACGTGTTCAGTGGAGAGGTTAGCCTGCTGAGGCATCGACCTGGGAGTCTGAGTCCGATATGCGGAGCTGTTATCCCCATCTTTTCCCCGACTCAGGTACTTCCTTCTTATGTCCGTTCGAGGACGAACGGTTGTTTTTAAATTGAATTCTGCGTTTCGAGGCTTTAAAAACCTCTTTTAGCATTACCTCGATTTGTGTGGGCAGTCCGAGCGCGTAGCCGAAAAACTTATATGTGAAAATCTGTGAAAAATGATAAATTTTGACTATAAAATGAATTAATTTGAGTTCGGTCAATGTTTTGGGTAAACGGACCCGTACCTGTGACTTGACGGTCCCGAAGGGTCCGTAGGAAAATATGGGACTTTGGCGTATGCCCGGAATCGAATTCCGAGGTCCCAAGCCCGAGAAATGAATTTCTTTAAGGAAATTGTTTTCTGAAATTGTTTAAAGGATTTGGAAATGAATTTTGATTAGAACATGTTGGTATTGGGCTCGTATTTTGGTTCCGGCACCCGGTACAAGTCTTATACGTGATTTAAGATAATTCTGTGAAGTTTGGTAAGAAACGAAATCCGTTTGATATGATTCGGATCTTAAATGCAAAATTTGATGTTTTAAGAAGTTTTTAAATAATCCATAGATTTTGAGATTTAATTCGATGTTAATGATGTTATTTTGGCGATTTGATCGTACGGATAAGTTCATATGATGTTTTTGAGTTAGTACGTATGTTTGGTTTGGAGCCTCGAGGGCTTAGGTGAGTTTCAGAAGGTTTTTAGAACTCAAAAAGTTGCAGGTTTTTTTTCAGTTCTGGTGTGCTGATATTTTCTTCTTCGCGTTCGTGGGAGAACCCTCGCGAACGCGATGAGCTATTCATGCAGAAGGAAAATTCCTTCTACACAAACGCAAGAACCAGGTCGCGAACGCGAAGCATTGGGGGGTCTTCCCTTTGCGAATGTGGGCTTGGTATCGCGAACGCGAAGGCTTATAGCCTTGGCAGGGGGAGGGGTACTATACCTTACACGAACGCGAAGGATTTGGGAGCTGAAGCTCCGCGAACGCGAGCCGTTTATCGCGAACGCAATAGGCCTATCGCGAACACGATGAAGGTCTGTCCAGTGATTTTAAAACATAACCAAAAAACAGGATTTAGCCAAAATTTCATAACTTCTTCTCTTCAACTCCAAATTGGGCGATTTTTAAAAGGGGATTTCACCATCAATTCATAGGTATGTAATCTTAGACTCATTTTCTTTAATTTCCATTAATACCCATTAGATTTCTTGGTATAAATCATGTGATTAAGAGTAGAAAATTAGGGATTTGGGTAGAGTTAGGGCTTTTTGATTATGTGGAAATTTGACCTCGTTTTGGGGTCGAATTTCAAAACAAATTATATATTCGGGCTCGTGGGTGAATGGGTTCTCGGGTTTAGGTCCGTTTTGACCAAGCGGGCTCGGGGTCGATTTTTGACTTTTTGGGAAGAATGATAGGAAAACTATAATTAAGCATTGAAATTGGATTGTTTAGCGTTTATTGATGTTATAAGTCGATTATGTCTAGATACAATTGATTTGAAGTCGAATTCGAACGGAAAGGCGGTGTTTGAGGCTTGAGTTGGCCGTGGAAGTTAGAGGTAAGCATTCGATCTAACCTTAGCTTGAGGGATTAGGAGTTGTGTCCTATTTGCTATTTGCATCTTGTTGAGTACGACGTATAGGCATGGTGACGAGTATCGATACGTTGGTGTCGAGCATGACCATGAGTCGTAAATTGCAATTTATTTTGTGTTCTTAAATAGTACTATGGATGCTTTAATTGATGATTCTCGATATTTAGCAAGGATTAAGTTTGTTTTCGTGGAAATTACTTATGATTGAGTATTGGTGTTAGCTAAGATGAGTAGAAGTTGGGTTAAGATTTGTTATAGTTGTTTCTCCCTCGCCGGGACGTATTTGCTTTTACTGTCGAATTCCTTACCGGGATAGTGTAGCTTATTATTGATCCCTTGCCGGGGCTCTTGGTATGGTTGTTGCTAAAGGTATATAAATGTTATGTTGGATCGGGTTGCACGCCGCAACAATACTATATATGGAACGGGTTGCACGCTACAACAATGTTATGTTGGATCGGGTTGCACGCCGCAGCAATACTATATATGGAACGGGTTGCACGCCGCAACAATGTTAGGTTGGATCGGGTTGCACGCCACAACAGTGATATAAATGGATCGGGTTGCATGCTGTAACAGTGTTAAATAATAGGGATCGGGTTGCGCGCCGCAACAATGTTATTATGGTTTTGTTGTAAATCTTGAATTGTTCTCTTATATTTCTCTTAAGTTTCTGCTGGATTCGATATTTCCCCCGTAGCATGTACCACTCCCATGTTAATTGTTTATTCATGTTTATTTTCCGTTGTATATTATATAACTGCACATGTTTATTTGGAGTCTGGTCCTAGCCTAATCACTACCTCGCCGGGATTAGGCCAGGCACTTACTAGCACATGGGGTCGGTTGTGCTGATGCTACACTCTGCACTATGTGCAGATTCAGGAGCAGCTTTTGGATAGTAGCACTTGGGAGCCTGCCTTCAGTCCAGCCAGATATCCCGAGGTATTCCTGCATGCGTCCGCAGGCCCGTCGTTCTCTTCTACTTTATTATGTACTCTGTTTTCATTAGATTTCGAGATAGATTGTATTTTTTTCAAACATTTGTTGTAGTAATCTTAGTCCATCCGTGATATTGTGACACCGGATTTCGGGTAGAGATGTGTGTTGTCATTATCGTACTGGTCTTGGTTATTATATTAGATTAAGTCTTCCGCTTGATTTCATTTATCGTTAATATCTAAATGTTGGATACCTGTTAATTCAGATTGTTAAAAAGTGTTAAAAATGAAAGAGTTAGAAATTTTATATGTTTAGTGGCTTGCCTAGCTTCTACGAGTAGGCACCATCACGACTCCCGAAGGTGGAAAATTCGAGTCGTGACACAACGAAATGAATGTTGGCATTTTCCGATGCTGCTATTATTTACGCTACAATTTTCCATATATGATGTTAGGCCAAAAGGAAAATGTCATGACCAATTTCCATAATAGATCGTGATGGCGCCCAACACCATTGTCATGCAAGCCAACGCGGAAATATAGTTAAGTTCTCATTTTACTTTCACCCAAAGTAAGTGCAGAAATTCCTTAAGTTAAAGTTAAAACCAGAGATGATCAGTAATGTGCCAAAAATAATTATACAACCCCCAAATTAATAGTCTACTAATGTGTGTGCCAAGACATGGTGTCACAAGTAGTGGGCAACTAGTAAAATGTACAAAAGAATAAAACTATCCTACTGTCCGAGGTAGAAAAGATAGTAAAAGTAAAGAAAGACTCCATCAAGCTGTTGGACGGCACAGGAAGGGGGCAGCTCACCGTGGAAGTCTCGGACTATGAATCAGGGGCACGCACCAGACTGATAGCAAGATGTACCTGCCTTAGATCCAGTACAATTAAGTATAGAAGTGTAGTATGAGTACATAAACAATATGTACCCAGTAAGTATCCCGTCTAATCTCGAAGAAGTAGAGATGAGAGGTTGACTTGATACTTACTAGGGTCAAATAATATAATAAGGTATTATGCTAAGCATGAGAGTCGCAAGTAATCAACAATTTGTAGCAAGAGGTAATAAGTCAGGTTCTTAACAATTTTACAGTTAACCAATTATATTTCATTTTTTACAGAACAAGTCATGGATAAGATTTCACATAGATATCATGCGCACATTATGCCGAGGTCGACGTCCCGATCCAACGGAAAATAAACTGTTCACTGCCAGAGGGTCGAATGGCGCGAACCATAGATGCATCTATTTCTACCGAGGTGATCGACCCGATCCACAAATATCAATTAATATCAAGAAAAACACATGAAGGCGCATTTATGTTCAAACAAATTCATACAAGTGTCCAACAAGTGTATACATTCGCTTATATTCCTTACAAAGTCTCTAGCATATCCTAAGTGATCACACTAGCAAGAAAATGTAGAGACATTCACAAATATAGCATGATACAGGTCCTAGACTACCCGGACAATTAACATAATAGTAGCTATGCAGGGATTCTCGTCACCTAGTGCGCACGTAGCCCCTGCATTTAGTAGCAAGTTATTCAATTATTATACCTATGGGGACAATTCCCTCCAACAAGGTTAGAAAAGAGACTTACCTCACTCCAAAGTGTACTTCCAATACCAAGAACGAGCCCAAACCCTCAATTTGGAGCCGAACGGTCCATAACTAGTTAAATGAGGTAGGAACTAGTCAATATAAGCTCACAAGATCGTATTCTAACTATTTAAGAAATTTCCCAACCTTAAACACAAGTTTCCTAAAATCGGAATCCGGGCACTATTTAAGAAATTTCCCAACCTTAAACACAAGTTTCCTAAAATCGGACCCCGGGCCCACATGCCCGGATTCCGAAATTTTTTGAAAGAAGTTGTTCTTTATAACCTAAGGATCAATAATATATGATTTATAATTCATTTCATAACAAATTTCGTGGTTAAATCTAACTTTTATCAAAACCTTAGGTCTTGCTATAATCCCATAGTTTTCACTAATTTTTGTGTGTTAATATACCGAAAACCAAGTAATAAACTCACATTAAGTAGAATTAATTTACCTCACAATGCTATGTTGAAATCTCTTCTTTGAAAGCTCCCAAATCGCCCAAGTGTAGAGATAAAATGAAATAAATGGCCTAAGTCCCATTTTTTTAAAGTTGTGCCCAGGTTCGCAAATGCGAACTCGCAATTGCCAAAAAAATCTTCGCAATTGCGAACTCGCTCCCTTCCTGCTTTCATCGCAAATGTGATCCTGGGGTCGCAAATGCGAACCCTGCAAGGTTCGCAATTGCGGTGCAATTGTCGCAAATGCGATGCTGCCCACCTGCTGCCTTTATCACAATTGCGGTGGTTTCCTTGCAAATGCGAGGTTGCAATTGCGAACAAATTCCTTGCATTTGCGAGACCTGCAATTTCTCACAGAAACACCAGAAAACTGGGGTGTTTTTCACCCCCAACCCATGCCTGAAACTCACCCAAGCCCTCGGGGCTCCACTCCGAACATCCACGCAAGTCCAACAACATTTTAAAAACTTGCTCGAGCGACAAATCGCCGAAATAACACCTAAAACTACGGATTCAACACCAAAACACATGAAATCCTTAAGAACATTCAAATTCCTATCTTTACAACCAGACGTCCGAATCACGTCAAATCAGTCCCGTTTCTCACCAAATTTCACAGACAAGACTAAAACATTATATTGAACCTGTACCGGGGTCCGTAACTAATATACGAGCCCGATACTAACATGATCAAGCATTATCCCTTTTCATTAAATCCTTAGAATTTCAATTTTACAATTTCTAATAAAAATTCATTACTCGGGCTAAGGACCTCGAAATTTGATTCCGGGCACACGCCATATCCCATATTTTCCTACGGACCCTTCGGGATCGTAAAAATACGAATTCGGATCCGTTCGCTAAAAACGTTGACCAAAGTCAAACTTAGCCTTTTAAGAAAATATTAAGGAATCAAATGAGCATATTTCAACTCAATTCCTTCCAAATCCCAAACTAACCCTCCTATTAGGTCGTAAATTAGTTAAAGCAAGCACAAGAATTTTTATTTAGGATAACAGAACGGGGTTCTAAAAAGTAAAACGACCAGCCGGGTCATTACAGAAAACCTTTAACCAAAGAAACTAAATATTAGGAGTCACATGTCCTGTTGGTTAATTAGTTACATGTACATGTGAGTTACGTGATGAGTGTATATATGTACTATTTTATCATTGAATGAATCATATCAGAATTTCATTTCGCATCATCTCTTCTTCCATCTCGCTTCTCTCTACTGTCTTCTAGATTAAGCAATGAACTCCAATTGAGGTTCCTTATTCTAATATGGTATCAGAGCGGCAATTAGGGAAATTGATACTAAATTGATATTGCTTCTTCTTCACTCAGCTGATTCATAGTTATAAGTTCTAGAAAAATCTGCCATGGGAGATACATCGAAACCTCAAATTGACCATCATCATCCTCTCTACCTTCATCCGTCTGATACACTTGGAGCAATTTTGATAGATATCAAGCTCACAAGTCCAAAGAATTATGGATTGTGGAGTAGGACGATGCATTTGGCTTTATTGCGGAAGAACAAGTTAGGTTTCATATAAGGAACGTGTGCGAAGAGCTAAAGGTGAATTAATAGATCTGTGGGAGCAATGTAATATTGTGGTACTTTCGTGGATTGGAAGGAGTGTTTCACAGGAATTACTATCGAGCATAGTCTATGCATCATATGCTTCAAAGGTGAGGGTTGAGTTCAAGGAAAGGTTTGGAAAATCGAATTCGACCAGATTCTATCATCGTTGGACTCAAATTGGAACCCTAACTCAAGGTACGGATTCTGTTACTACATATTTCACTAGAATGAAGGACCTTTGGGATGAACAGGACACTGATCGCTGCCAACTTGACGCTACACTAAGGTAGGAAGAGCGGGTCGCAATAGCTTTTACCCGATATGAGGGTCGGGATCGATTTCCTCAGGGAGCTAGTAGTGGAGTTGGATTGTCTGTCTAGAATGTCACTTCAAACATTTTTGGGTTTTCGAATTATAACTATTTTTATAAAACTATTGATTAACACTAAATTATGCTACACGAATATTGCTAAGTTGTATCTAATTGGAAGAAGGGCACTAGGGTCGTGACACTACCTAGGTGGCTAATTGACAGGTAGATGTTACTAAGGTTCGATTAACATAATTGGGGCTTATGCTATAACCGTTGCACAATTTTACCCACTCTCACACCTCTCGATAAAGAGAGTGATTTTGCCCAATTGACTCTCGAGAGACCAAATGGGTAGGCAAATTAGACCAAGCAACTAGGGTTCAAGTAGGGTAATTACTCTCTCAAGGTTTAACCCGTTAATTGGGACTATCATTTCTCATGAGTCCATCCCAATTCCTTGTTGGGTAATTTTCGGGGTCATAGACTCTCTTTCTCAAGAAGAGTTAAACCCACAAAGCTTGAATCAGTGTTTGCAACCACCAATTCTAGATTAAAACATAAAATCAACCCAAATAGCAAACACTCATAATCAATCTAACACTAGATGGAAACACCCATCAATTACCCACACTATAGTTAAGCCACAACTCTAGCTAATGGGTTTAGCTACTCATGTTAGATAAAGAAATTGAAGAAATAGATGAAGAACAAAACATATTAATTAATTGCTAAAATTAAACTACAAGAATCTATTGTAAATGTAAAGCAAAAGTGCCAAAAATAGATACAAATATCGTTCTCAGGAGCGCAGCTCACGTCTGAATACTCAAGATTGCCAAAAAATGATAAAATGTTCTATTTATACTAGGCTAGAAAAATTGGACAAAAATACCCCTGCGGGGTCAGTGCGGGATGCACTAAATGGACCGCGGCCACACTGAGCTCTTTGACTTTGACTTGTGCTTCTCTAAACATGGACTCCGCGGACCGCGTAGAATGGACCGCAGCCGCGGAGGGAGCTGGTGCGGTCCATGCAATCACGATCGCAGACCGCATGGCGTTGGCTTTGCAAACTTTCATCTCTCTGAATCTCATGACTGCAGACCGCACAAAAGAGTAGTGTGGCCGCAGAGCCTTCACCATGGACCGTGAGATGTGTACCGCGGCCGCGTTGCCTCTAGCCTGGTTTACCAACTCTCTGAACCACCTAGTGTGGCCGCATTCAACTTTGCGTGGTCCACACTAGGACTTCTTTCCTTAGATTTCTTGGTCTTTAATACTTGAGCAGGTTTCACTCCTTTTTGAGCCGATCTTTGATATTTTGTCACTTTGTCAATCAAACCTGCAATCAAGCACAACTTGTGATCCTTTTAGGACTATTTTGTAACAATATATGATCAAAGCATAGGCAAGTAGGGGCATAAAACATGTTAAAATCCTAACTTATCAACTCCCCCAAACTTAAACCTTTGCTTGTCCTCAAGCAAACAAAATAAGACCCATCCCTTAAAGGAAAATCCAAGTAATTCCAGCTGTCCTAAAGTAACCTCAACAAGCATCAATTGGGACTAACAATTGCCCTCAATATGAATGGATCATTAATAAAATTTAAACTTTGAAAAACTATGGATCAAGTGTGACACAAGAGCATCAAGAATTGACTCATTACATCAAAGAACTCTCTCAATTACTTTGGTCACTGTGGAACCCAAACTCACACATCCTTAACTCTCCCTAAGCAAACCTCACCTTTTAGAGTATAAGCACACAAACCAAGGTTAATGGGAATTCACTCGTCTCTCTCAAGGAAAGGTCACAAGTCCGGATCTAAGTACCATATGCTTGACCCTCATGTAAGTATCCACTAATGCGAGTGTCATCCAACTCAAGATCATATAGGGCTTTTGTGGAGTCAATGTGAAGGCTTTTGGTTCAGGGTAGGAAAAGTTGTTGGTCTATATGGGTTCCATCTTCCCTTAAGCACTTCTTTTGATTCATTTTGGCACAATTCTCTTTGACTCTTTGAGTATTTCACTTCTTTTCAAGGGGTTAGAGAGACACATTGTCACTCGTTCTTATGCAATTCAAAGCATTTTTTCTTTTTCTACTTTTTTCCACACCTTTTTCACTTTTGTTTTTCTTGAATTCCGTTTTATTCTTTGCACATTGGGCTTTCTTTTTGTCTTTTTCTTTTCTTTCTTTTTCATCGCCTTCCTTTCCTTTTGCTTTTGTATCTTTTACCACTTTGTTTCCTTTCTTGTCTCTCCCCCCCAAACTTAGACTTTTGCTATTACTCAAGGGACGATTTGGGTGCAAAGAAAGGGTATATTTTAGAATGGGTATAGGCTTGTAGCATTGGTTCTTGAAAGAAAAAGGTTTAAGGCTCAAAAGGGTTAGCTAGGGATTATATCCTTGCTAAGCTATGGAATTGTTCGACTATTATTTGGATCAAGGAGGGCCTATAATCACTTCTCAAGTCGAATTTCACTCAAAATTTTGCCTCAACAAACATTCAGGGTAAGTTCTAGACCATTGACTCGGGACTTGGACTCACAATTCGATTTCTCACCACACACACTCAAGGATTACTAAAGACATAGAGTCGGGGGCCCACAACAACCTTAGACACGATTGAGAACACAATTGTCCCTAAAGACCACATGATGTTTGTTTGGTCAAAACAAGAGACTCAAGGTCAATGCTTTCACCATCCTAAACACAACCACTTGTCTTTGACCATGGGACAAAGACAAATCTATTAGGCCCAAGTGAAGCTTTGCTTGAGGTACCCTTAACTATAAACTACTAAAAACAAAATAAAAATAAAAAATGGACTCAAACCTTTAAGAAGGTTGTCACACCATCCATCATCGGGAAGAGCCACCCGGTTCGCACAATACTCTAACCTTGGAAAGAATCATGGCATTAAGAAAACCAAAGGCTTATTGAAAACGCCAAAAATGAAACAAAAAGGCTACAAGCCTATCTACTAAGCTAAAAATGAAAAATTTGTACGAAAATAGAAAATAGAATGAATATTTACAATAGGGGATTAGAATATACAACTGGGGATGAATATATACAATAATGTAACTTTATATACAGACCAAATGAAAGATAAAAAGTGCGATAAAAGTAACTAAATGTAAAGTTATATACAGACCAAATAGAAAATCAACAAAAACATAAACTAAGTCAATTAATATATACAATCATCTAGATAAAAAGTAGGGCGCGCCCCCACAAATAAAAGTTGGCATTGTCCCCAATGCCAACTAAACAAATAAGCATCAAAAATCAAGATGAAAGGATATAGGAGTTCCCTAAGCCTCGTCTGTATGCATGGGAACAGGAGTGGTCCCCGGATCTTCTGTATGTACGGGAACCTTAGACTGGTTCCCGGTCTCCTGCTGCTTAGCTATTGGGACTGGGGCCTGGACCTGTACGGGCTGAATATCTGGAGCAACCTGTGGCTTACTAGAGGAGACCTCCTGTGGGTCTGCCAACCAGATGACTGCCTCGTCTGCACTAGGGAGCTTCCTCTTCTTCCTAGGAAGCCTCTGAGTATGCTCTGTTGTGGCTCTGCTACTGGTGCTGCTGCTGGGGCTGGATCTCCGAGTAACAAGTCAAGAGGCATTTGGTCTGCCATCAGCTTGTCCACATCTGCTCTCAGCTCTTTCACCGACTATTTGGAAGCCCGTGTTTTGCGCAGCTTCTTGTGCTTCCTAGCAAGATCCTTCAGGGCCTTGCCATGTGAATCTATTGCCTTAGCCAAGGCACCCTGAGTACTGATGATCTTTTCCTAGTTCTCGAGGATCTTCTTCAATGTATCCTCAATGTCCTGTGGAAACTGTGCTAGCTACGGTGTCAATTGAGCCGCAATGGTAGAAGTCAAGATGGACAACTTGGATGACGCAGCTGACATCTAGTTGTTCAAGCTATGAAGTGTCTGGCTCAGCTGGTGGGCAGTGATAGGATGGGCCCGGGAATATGGAATCCCCAGACCAGCTGAAGTAGAGGGACCAGCAATAGTGGAAGGTCCGGGAGGCATGTCAGCGACTGTGGAAGCAGGCTCAGTGGAGGGCTCTACCGTAACCGACTCTTCAGACTAGACGATTGGAGCAGAAGCAGGTGGCTTGTAATTTTTGTCCTTGGGGTTGTCTGACCCCTTCAAACTGTACCATGAAAACGGAACCACAGGTTTGACCTTGATGTCAAAAGGTCTCTTCTCCACCTCCAAGTCCCGGAAATACATAGTGAGGGTGTTGGGAAAAGGGTAGTTCCGGTCATGCTCAACCCCCACTGCAGAAATGATGCGGGACATCACATTGCCCACGTTGATAGGGTATCCCACAATAATAGATGCAACAAGAGCAGCCCGGGCAAGCGAAATAGTCTGATCATGGGTAGTGGGATCGAGCCGACTGCATACAAAAGTCAACCATCCCTTAGCCTCAAAGTTAAAAGTCCTCTTTGACCCCTGATTGCAACCACTCTGGAACTATACCCGGGACTGCCAGGTATGAGTCTAACCATGGCCGAACCTCCTCGCCCATTGCCAACCTTTCATTGTAAAGGGACTCATCTTCTTCAATGAACCCCAGGTATTCATTTAGTGCCTTCCCGGTAAATATCACATTCTTGTTTCACACTTTGGTCACTTTAGTGCCCTTCAAGATGTGGGCCACATTGCTATAAAATTCCTTGACCATGTGCTCATTCGCCTTCACACAATTATCTTTGAAGTGTTCCCAACCCACTCGAGCTCGAAACTGTCTATGTACATTGGGGGTGTAGGGGTAGAAGATCTCTGTCAATGAAGCTCCTCTCAAGAATCAGCTTTCGTGCCGACAACCATTCCGTAACTTATGGAACGCCACCTGGCTGACGAATCTATCTTCCCAAACAGCAGGATTTCTAGTCTGGTCAACACTCCCAACTTGAGGCACACCACCCCCAGGTAACTCCTCATCTCCCTCATCACCTCTAGCACCCTCTCCAGATATTGACGCTGTGGGAGAGGTAGAGTATTCATCCCCACTACCTGCCACTGAGATCTCAGATGACCCAGAAGAAATGTTGATTGAAGCTCGAGCATCGGGGGAAGAGGGAGGAGTGTCTCTATGTATGGAGTTCTCCGAATACGGGATGTATAGAGGGACTGAATCTGAAGTGATCTCCCGAGAAGGCTCGTACTCACTCCCCGAGTTGTCAATGGCTCTGTCAGCTGCTTTGATTGCTTTACTCATGTCCTTTATGCTTTTTCTAGCCTGGTGAGTGATTTTACCATCCTTTGCTTCCCTCCCCGGGAGGAATTACCTCGGCCGGGTTGTTTCGAGCCTTTGCCTCTTTGTTTGACCATTATCTACAAGCATACACATCTAACATGGTTAATATCAACACAGGCAGTGAAACAAGTATTGAAATTGAATTGGAGACAACAGATTAAATATTGTAGAAATAGTTGCATAACAGAGCACTGCGACTCGCACAAATAGGAGTGCGGCCACACTGAGGGCACTGTAGACTGCGCAAAGGCGACCACGGTTTGCATTAGGACAAGGCCGTGAAAAATATCTCTCTGAATCTCCCCACCGCGGTCCGCACAAAGTGGGATCGCAGCCGCGGTGGGCTAGTGCGGACCGCATAAAGTGCAATGCGGACGCGCTGGGCATAGGTTCAATTTCAGTCACTTGGGCACCGCGGTCCATGCAAAATGGCAATGCGGACCACGTCAGGGCACCACGGGCCGCAGAGAGTATTTTGCCCAGGCACTAAGTTAGGGTTTCATTTTTTTGCACAATTGTTCATGTTAGTTCACCTACTTTATCCCTACTCACTTGCCCAACCATTATGCATATCCAGCACACCAACCCAGCATTTAAAACTACCCTAAGCTAACAACTAAATAAAGAAGAAGAAACTAACAAGAAGAAAAAGAATTTATAAGCTAATGGTAATAAAATAAAACAAAATTAATCAAGTAAATGCACAAGGACTGAGTGAAACATTACGAGATGAGAAGATGAAATGTAATTAGTCAATCTTAAGCAAGAATCACTGTCACAAGAGGTTATGAACAATACTTTTGTGACTCTGAGTGTTAAGAGTTCGAAAAGGGTAAATGGTGACCCGTGGGGTCTATTAATAGAAAATCAATGGGACCCATCCTTACCTACCAGCACAACCGCACAAAATCGACTACGGACCGCGCTGGGTTTTATTCACTTGAAGTTTGAGTAGGCAACCTCCGCGGACCGCATAAAAGTAGATTGCGGCCGCGGAGGTCCATTGCGGACCGCACTAAATGGAATGCGGCCGCGGTGGAAAACTTCAGAGAGAACCACTTTTGACCATCACCAGTGCGGACCGCACAAAGTGCAATGCGACCGCACTGACAATCTTCAGAGAATGTTCAACTTTTTTCAAACTATTTTGCACAACATCAACTCAATCCCTGCAACATCTCACAATCAATTAGCTCAAAAATCAAACCTACACTACCAAAAAAACACAGAAAACAATAAAAAGAAAAAGACATGGGTTGCCTCCCAAGCAGCGCCTGATTTAACGTCGCGGCACGACGCATGTTACCAGCACATCACTTTAGATGGAGAAGTGCCACCACGTGGCTATCATCAAATTTCCCAAGATTATGCTTGACCCGATGTCCATTGACTCTGAATACTTCACCATTATTGTTCCTTAGATCAAGAGCACCAAATGAGGTCACAAACACAACTTCAAAAGGCACACTCCACTTTGACTTGCGCTTACCCGGAAACAGACGTAACTAGGAGTTGAACAAAAGAACCATATCTCTAACCTTGAACTCCTTACCCCGAGCATATTTGTCGTAAAGGTACTTCATTTTGTCCTTGTACAAGGACGAGCTGGAGTAGGCATGGAATCTAGACTCATCGAGCTCATTAAGTTGTTCAACCCGAAGATTTGCCGCAACATCCCATTCTAAGTTCAACTTCCTCAAAGCCCACATGGCCTTGTGCTATAATTCCACCGGAAGATGGCAAGCTTTCCCAAACACCAACCGATACGGAGACATACCAATCGGAGTTTTGTAAGCCGTTCGATAAGCCCAAAGAGCGTCATCCAACTTTTTCGCCCAATCGGTCCTATTAGTATTGACAGTTTTAGAAAGATACTCTTAATTTCTCTATTGGAGACTTCAACTTGGCCACTAACTTGAGGATGATAGGGGGTCGAAACCTTATGATTGACACCGTACTTAGAAAGCAACGTGTCGAAAGCCTTGTTGCAAAAGTAAGACCCCCCATCACTAATGATAGCACGAGTAGTGCCAAACCTTGTGAAGATATTCTTTTTCAAAAATGCCACAATACTCCGGGCTTCCTTTTTGGGCAAAGCCACGGCTACAACCCACTTTGAGACATAGTCCACCTCCACGAGAATGTAAGTGTTCCCACAAGAGCTCACAAAATGACCCATGAAATCGATGCCCCAAACATAAAAAATATCCACTTCAAGAATTGTATTGAGGGGCATCTCATCCCTTTTAGAAATTCCGCCGGCTCTTTGGCATTCATCACATCTCTTGACCACATCACCCGCATCTTTAAACAAGGTAGGCTAATAAAATCCACAACTAAGCACTTTAGAAGCCATTCTCGCCCCGCCATGATGGCCACCATAGGGAGAGGAATGGCAAGCCTCCAAAATACCCAATTGTTCCTCCTCCGGGACACATCATTGAATCACACCATCGGTGCAAATCTTAAACAAATATGGCTCGTCCCAATAAAAATCCAAGCTATCCTGCTTGAGCTTCTTCCTTTGGTTGGAAGAGAGCTCACACGGGATGATTCTGGTAACAAGATAATTTGCGACATTGGCGAACCACGACATTCCATTTATTGACACCGCAAGGAGTTGCTTGTCAGGAAATGCGTCATTTATCTTAAGGCCGTCACAAGGCCTCTCCTCCTCCTCCAAACGGGACAAGTGGTCCGCCACTTGATTCTCACTACCCTTCCGGTCAACAATTTCTAGATCAAACTCTTGAAGAAGTAACACCCATACCATCAATCTCGCCTTGGAGTCTTTCTTGGTCATCAAATACCTAAGGGTGGCATAATCAGTGTGCACTATAACTTTGGTCCCCATAAGGTAAGGTCAGAATTTTTCCATAGCAAATACAATAGCCAACAATTCTTTCTCGGTGACTATGTAGTTCCTTTGAGCCTCATTCATGGTCTTGCTTGCAAGTACACCGGATGAAACATCTTGTTAATCCTTTGGCCCAAAACAGCCCCAACTGCAACGTCACTAGCATCACACATGAGCTCGAAAGGCAAGCTCCAATTTGGCACGGTAATGATGGGGGTAGAAGTCAACTTGAGATTAAGAAGCTCGAATGCTTGCATATAACTCTCATCGAACAAGAACTTTGCATCTTTCTCTAGCAACTTGCACAATGGATGTACCACTTTAGAAAAATCCTTTATGAACCTCCGGTAGAAACCCGCGTGCCCAAGTAAACTCCTCACCCCTTTGACAGAAGTAGGGGGAGGGAGCCTCAAAATAACCTCAATCTTGGCGTTATCAACTTCAATTCCTCGCTTCAAGATCTTGTGACCCAACACTATACCTTCTTCTACCATAAAATGGCACTTTTCCCAATTGAGAAAAAGGTTGGTGTCTTCACATCGGGCCAACACTCTATCCAAGTTTACCAAACACTCCTCAAAAGAATCCCCAACCACACTGAAACCATCCATGAAGACCTCCAAGATATCCTCTACCATGTCGGTGAAAATAGCCATCATGCAATGTTGGAAGGTCGCCGGAGCATTACACAATCCAAATGGCATTCTAGAAAAAGCGAATGTGTCATAAGGACATGTAAAGGTAGTCTTCTTTTGGTCCTCCGGGGCAATTAGAATTTGATTGTACCCCGAGTAACCATCCAGAAAGCAATAGAAAGCCCGGCCCGCAAGACGATCAAGAATTTGGTCAAGGAATGGCAATAGAAAATGATCTTTTCTAGTCACCTTGTTCAGCTTCCGGTAATCCATACAAACTCTCCACCCGGTGACCGTTCTAATGGGAATGAGCTTATTGTTGTCATTGGTCACCACGGTCATATCACCCTTCTTCGGCACACATTGCATCGGAGAAGTCCACGAACTGTCAGAAATAGGATAAACCACCCCAATATCTAGCCACTTGATAACCTCTTTCTTCACCACCTCTTGCATCGCCTCATTTAGTCTTATTTGATGCTCCAAGGAAGGCCTTGCATCCTCTTCCAAAATGATTTTATGCATGCAAAATGTGAGGCTTATACCCCGAATGTCGGCTAATGTCCACCCAATCACCTTTTTCCGCTTTTGAAGTACTACCAAAGTGGCGTCAACCTGCATGTTAGTTAAGCAAGACAAAATAATAACATGTAAAGTAGAATTTGAACCCAAGAATTCATACCTGAGGTGTGGAGGAAGTGGCTTCAACTCCAACACCGGTGGCTCCTCAGTCGATGGCTTTGTTGGTGGAGTTTTGCGGTTTTCAAGATCCAAAAACAGCTTCCTAGGCTTATATGAATATGAACCCATACCATGCAATGCATTCACGCACTCCACTCTACTAGCATCATCATTGACATCCATATTAAGAAGCACGACCTCAAGGGGATCTTCAATGTAGATCATGGAACTTGTGTTATCCACTATCACAGCTGTGACAATGTCCACAAATGAACACACCTCCGTGCTATTAGGTTGTCTCATTGATTTTCAAACATGGAATACCACCTTCTCATCCCCCACTCGGAAAGTCAACTCACCCGCTTCAACATCAACCAATGCCTTCCCCATAGCGAGGAAAGGTCTACCAAGAATAATCAGCACTTCAAAGTCCACCTCACAATCTAATATGACAAAGGCGGCTGACAATATAAACTTATCCACCCGGACAAGTACATTCTCAATTATGCCCAAAGGTCACTTCATCGATCGATATGCCATTTGAAGTCTCATTGAGGTAGGTCGAGGTTGTCCAATTCCCAAAGTCTTGAAGACCGAGTACGACATCAAATTTATGCTAGCCCCCAAGTCACAAAGGGCCTTTGCAAAATCTGCACTCCCAATGGTTCAAGGAATGGTGAAAGCACTGGGATCTTCAAGCTTCGAGGCCATTGAATGCACTACAGCACTAACTTGGTGAGTCATCTTTATAGTCTCACAATCCATATAACGCTTCTTTGTGACCAAGTCTTTCATGAATTTTGCATAGCCCGGTATTTGTTCAAGTGCCTCCACCAATGGCACATTATTAGATAAGCTCTTCAATATATCAATGAACTTTTTAAACTGATTATCATTCTTCTGCTTCGCGAGCCTCTGAGGATAAGGTGGAGGTGGCCTTGGCAAAGGAGCCTTGACCTTTGGTACAACCGGCTTGGGCATGTCAATCACGAGTTCCCTAGATGGGTTCACGGCATCTTGAGTCTCTACCTCGACTTCATCATCAATATCAATCCGCACATCATTGTTCACATTCTCTTCAACCACATCTTCAACACCCAAAGGTACATTATCATCATGCAACTTAACATCTTCATCCACAACTTGCTTTTGCTTTGAGGCATTCACATCACCGCCTCTCCCACTTCTTGTTGTAACCGCCATCACATGATTGTTATTACCACCCTTCGGGTTCACTACCGTATCACTTGGTAGAGCACCCTTGGGACGAGTATTCAACGCTTGAGAGATTTGGCCTAATTGCACATCCAAGTTCCGAATAGATGTATTATGAGAAGCCAATTGGGCATCGGAATCTTGGTTCTTTTTCATCATTTGCTCGAACATGCTTTCAATTCTTCCCATTTCACCTCCGGAAGAATTAGGACCTTGATAAGGGAAAGGGGGTAGATTGCTCGGTTGTTGGTACATTGGGGGCCTTGGAAAGCCCATCCCCCTGTTGCCTTGGTTTCCATTATTGTTCCACCCGCATTGATTGTTGTTGTTGCTCCAATTATTGTTGTTCCCATTCCAATTGCCTTGATTGTTACCTTGATTACCCTAATTGTTGTTTTGATTGTTGTTGTTCCAATTGCCACCACCTTGTTGTTGGTTGTTATTATTCCAATTACCGCCTCCTTGTTGTTGATTGCCCCAATTTCCTTGGGGACGCCATTGTTGATTCGGAGAGTTGCCTCTATTCCTTTGGTAGTTATTGACATATTGGACCTCTTCTCTTTGATCATCATAGCATTCATTTGAATAACAACCACCATCATTATTGTTGTCATATTGTTCACAATTACCTTGAGGTTGTTGTCCTCTTTGCCACATTTTCAACATAGAAACACCTTCCTTTGCATTGACTTGGCATGGGTTTTGGACTTGTTGTAATTGCGCCTTTTCCAAATGATTCATAGTTGTTGTAAGCTCGTCAATAACTTGGCCATGATCGTGCAATTCCTTGTGCAAATGGATGACCGTGGGGTCACCTTGGGGCACATTTGCTCGGCTTTTCCATGCCGAAGAGTGTCGGCCATTTCATCAAGCACATCACATGCCTCTTGGTAAGAAAGTTTCATAAAGTTCCCTCCGGCCAATTGGTTCACAATGCATTGATTCGTGGTGTTGATGTCCCGATAAAAGGTTTGTTGAATCATAACATCGGTCATGCCGTTATGTAACAACCCGAACAGTCGTTTCCTGTATTTTCATCCCGTATTCCCCGTTAAATGCTTATTCATGTTTCAATATGTGTACTTGGTGAATTTGAGTCAATTCGGATCGAGTTTGGTATGAAATGGGACAATTATTCTCTTTAAGGAAGAATAAGTTTGGAAAAGTCAACCAGACGTTGACTTGTGAGTTAGAGGGCTCGGAATTGAATTCTGATAATTCGGTTAGTTTCGGGAGATGATTTAAGGCCTAGGAGCGCAATCGGAATTAATTTTGGAGGTCCGGTGAAGAAATTAGCTCATTTTGGCGAAGTTAGTATTTTGGCGATTTCCAGTTGATAGGTGAAATTTTGATCCGACGGTCGTAATGGAATTTCGAGAATTTATGTAGCTTCGTTATGTCATTTTGGACTTGTGTGCAAAATTTGAAGTCAATCGGACGTGATTTGATAGGTTTCGGCATCGAAAATAGAAGTTGGAAATTCTAAAGTTCATAAAACTTGTATTGGAGGTTGATTCATGATTTTAGCGTTGTTTGATGTGATTTGAGGCCTCGAGCAAGCCCGTAATGTATTTTGGGACTGGTTGTTATTATTGGTCGGGGTCCCGGGGGCCTCGGGTGTGTTTCGGATGCCTAACGGATCATTGTCGGGGATTTTTGCCGTTTTGATTATAAATGTAATGATCTAAAGGTTTATTTTTAGTTCTAGAGATCCAAATTTGATTTCGAGACTTCCAGAATTTAAATCATGAATTATAGGACTGATCTGGAAATTTTGGTTTAATTTCATCAAGTCGTGATTGGGTTTTTGACGTGAAATGTGAGTTAATTGTTTAACGAGCGAAATGGGTATTGAACTGGGCAAACGAGATTCGAATTAAGTTTCGATTGAAGGGTTGTGTTCGTATTATATATTTGTGACTCATAGGAACAAGAATCGTCTAATTCCAAGCTCATTTAATGGAGTTAGAGCCATTTTAGTGAAAAATGGTTGTGCTACAAATTTCTTAAAAGCTGCTGTATTTTCTGCAGCAGTGAACAGTACCCGCGCGTGCACAGTAACCGCGCGGATGAACAGTGAACAGTAACCATGCGGGGGAACAGTGATCCGTGAACAGTACCCGTGAACAGTGCTGTGTACAGTAACCCCGTGAACAGTACCGGACAGAATGTTAAGTTCGGGAGATTTTCCATTTTTAATGATTTGGAGGTCGGATAAGGCGATTTTGCGGGAGATTTTCAGAGAGAACAACGGAGTAAGTATTCTAAACTCAATTTTGGTTAGATTACTCGAATATTACAAGTTTTGGCATTTAATCCGTGAATTTAGCGGGAAAAGTTAGAAACCCTCTCGGATAGAATTGAGAATTTGAGGGTCGAAAAGTTATGGGAATTTGATAATTTTGGTATGGTTAGACTCGTGGAGAGATAAGGAACCCGTTGATGTAAAAAAAATTGAATTTCGAGACGTGGGCCCGGGGCTCGGGTTTTTGCTAATTTCGAGAATTTTTGTATTTTTCGATTGTTTTGATTGGGCTTTGTTCCCTTATCATATTATGACATATTCGTTCTGATTTTGGATAGATTCGACGCACGTGGAGGCTAATTCGAGGGGCAAAGGCGTCGCTAGCTAAAGAAGTAGCCGGTTTGAGGTGAGTAATGAGTGTAAATGATGTACTGAGGGTCTGAAACCCCGGATTGCACAACATACTGCTATGTTGAGATGAGACACGCATTGTATGACGAGTGCGGGGTCATTTACTATTGGGGATTGTGACTTGGTCCATCCCAGTTGATATTTTTACCGCGTAATTGATAAAGATTTATTGTTTTTCACTATGATTGGGCTTATTGCCATATTTGGGCTTCGTGCCAATTATCTGAAATCTTTTGTGAATTTACATCACTATTTTCCTCACGAATTGAAATATTATTTGAACTCAGTCTAATTGAATTATATTATTTTGTGAACTCAGCTACATTTTTACTCAACTCGTGATTTAATGATATTTATAATGCTGTTGAGCTAAGCACTATTGTTTTACTGATGCCCACGAGGCTTATGATTATTTTCTGGACTGATTGAGGCCGAGGGCCATACGTGAGGATATGTTGAGTGATGTGAGGAGGCTTTCAGGCCTCGAGTGTTATATGAGGAGGCTTTTAGGCCTCGTGTGTGATGTGTGAAGGCTTTCAGGCCTATTGATATTGCGCTTGGGCTGTAGGAGCACCTCCGGAGTCTGTACACACCCCTAGTGAGCGCAGGGTACCCAGGTGAGTTGGGAGTGGGCTCGAGAGGCCGTTGCTTGTGTGTGGTGAGTTGGGAGTGAGCCCGAGGGGCTGATGTTGTGTGCTGGTGAGTTGGGAGTGAGCCCGAGGGGCTGATACTATACTGAGATTTACATATTGAGCCTGAGGGGCAAGTTTTTGATTTATCCTTACTGTGGAAATTATTTGTCTTTACTGTTTTAAAAGAAGAATTATCTGATACTCACTATTTTACTGTATAACTGATTTTACTGCTTGGGATAGCGCTATATTGTGCCGTTATGAGATTTCATGTTTTCAGTCGTTATTTATTTTTATTACTCACTGGGTTGGAGTATTCACATTACTCCCTGCACCATGTGTGCAGATACAGGCAGAGCTGAGTTCGCTCCTGAGCGCTGATTCTTTCCAGACCAGGCGGTGACTAGGAGTAACGAGGTAGCTGTTGACGTCCGCAACCCCGTTTTCTCCCTTATCTTTGTTATTTATGATAATTCCAGACTTTGTAAAATATTAGTAAACTCTGTAGTAGCTCATGACTTGTGACACCCCGATTTCGGGCTGAGTTGGGAGGGTTTTCCTTGTTCTATCACATTTATTTCGCATTTAAGATTATATTGTCCATGATTTAGACTTATTCTTGCTAAGTAATTATAAAGAGATGTATTGTTTTGTTGATTGGATGGCCTTGTCCTCTCGAGAGGGGCCATCACGACCGGGTTGGGATTTTGGGTCGTGACAAGTTGGTATCAGAGCCTAGGTTACTAGGTCTCGCAAGTCATGAGCTGGTTTAGTAGAGTCTCGCGGATCGGTACGGAGACGTCTGTATTTATCCTCGAGAGGCTACAGAACCTTTAGGAAAACTTCACATTCTTGAATTCTTATCGTGCGTCCTTGATTCATCTTGAAAAGAATCTTTTGAAATTCCTTCCACACATTCGTATGCGCGCATGAGCGCTCAGTATCAAATGTGCCTCGATGGCTTGTAATTCCCCGATCGAGGGGCGAGATGCGATCTCTATAAATTGATGTTGGGCCAGTCTAAAGGACTTGAGGCCGGATCTTGCCTATGGCTTGAGCACTGAGGTGCTGATTGTGCGAGCAAGTGTTTTGAACCTTTATGTTCGGTATTGTCCCTATTAGTGGGAATCATGGCTGGATAGCTACGTGAGGAGTATGATAGTACTGCGAGATGTATCTATATGACTTGGAAGTGACGAGGGAGGTCTACTGGATGATAGATGAACTATTGAGTGTATGATTTCCATTGTGATAGGATGTGTTGTCCCAAGTTATGGGTGTGTGAAGAATCTTTTTATGTCTCCTATTTGGAGTGAAGTAAATTTCATGTTACAGTATGAGTTTAGACTCAGGAAGATTAAGTGATTGTGTAATGTGTATGGCAGTGGAAGGTATACAAAAAAATATTAACTAAAGGTAAAACTAGTGGGTAATTGGCTTATGAGGGGAATCTATTTGTCATACTAGTTAGATAAGTCTGGGAGCTGAGATCGCTTCTGTAAATGTATTATGACGAAATCGTTGAGTCAAGGAGACCACCTTGAGGGTCGAAAACATTAAAGAAAGAATATGTTCTTACTCGGT
The DNA here is from genome assembly GCF_000715075.1 of Nicotiana tabacum. Classification (NCBI taxonomy): domain Eukaryota; kingdom Viridiplantae; phylum Streptophyta; class Magnoliopsida; order Solanales; family Solanaceae; genus Nicotiana; species Nicotiana tabacum. Next base: position 95,619,506 of record NC_134082.1, read on the forward strand.
TGAATAGCCCAATAATGGAGGATTGAAAGGTATTTTCTATGTGTTATGATTCAAATAGGTGCAACGCATGTCCATGTATCAATTTTGATAATATAATACATGTAATATTGAGATTAATGTTGTTGATATACATTGTGATGCTTTGTCAAGTTGTGGACGTGTTGTTAGGATGGTTTTAGTGATTCTCTGGCAGGTGGATAGGCCTAATTACAAAGGAAACTCTACCGAAATTTTTGAAAAATTTGGGACTTAGTAAAAAAATTTGTCGCCTAAAGAGTGGGCTTAACTGTTGTGTGAGTGAATGCAAAAATTGCAGAAGAGTTAAAATTTCCGATGATTCGTGTTTCCACAAGCTTATGAAGGAGTGAATTTAATCTCACCATGGTATTACGGCAGCAATAGAGTATATGTGTTGTGATCTATGGATTCGAGCCAAGTTGGGGAGCTTGCTATTGGTTAGCGGATTGTACGGTTATGTACTATGTTAGTTCCAATTTGATGCATGCTGGTGAATCAGTTCTGGTTGTGGAAATTAGGCCGAGAATGGCACGAGTGAAGGAAATTTTTTGACAAGATGTCATGAGCTCGGATGAGCAGGAGATAAGTTTCGATGTTTACGGTAAGCTGGAATTGTCTTCAGCGTCACCTAAGATCTGTGTTTTGTAAAAAGGGTTTTGCGTCCCGGTTAATGACTCTTGATCGCTCTTCATCGTTAGTGCGATTGATGGTTTGGAGGTACGCTCCAGATATTGTTGTGGTAGGTTGTGGGAGTGTGTCCCACGGGAAGATTATATAAGTGTGGCATGTGATCACTTGATTGATTAAAGATATAAACCAAGTATGAAGTTTGTGATGGTGTCGTTAAATTAAAGATTCATGCCTGGAGGGCACTTGGCATATTGGGTTGTGAACTGGGGAGGATTACCCCGATTGTGATGGTTGTTCTTGTGTGTTATGAGAAAAATAGGAGTTATTATGGATCTTTGAAAGGTTATCAGACTAGTTCAGTGTGATCAGAATCAGCTTGAAGTCGGTGGATAGATTTAATGTGAATAATGGCTCTATATCAGGCCAGATGTGTGCATTTTAGTAACGCGGTCCTCATGAAGGAGTAGTTAGGTTGATGTTTCATTGTCAGATATTTCGCGTAGTGATACATTGCGCCGTGTGAGTTGTGAGATGATTTGAGAAATTGCTATGTGTTGAGAATCTGTGTAGGAATGACGTTATATGAGCATCTTGGCTTTTGAAATTCAGATTGTACATCGCACCTCAGTTGTGCTTGAGTTTTGTAGCTTATAACGCTATATGTCCCTCAGAGATATTATTATGCACTTAGCATGCTTATGACCGATACTCGATATTTTGTTGTAATGAGCAAATTTGGCTCGATGTGCATCTCCTTATGTGAGATCTATGTGTGGATCGGGTGGCACGCCGCCATGGGTATGTTATCTGGATCGGGTTGCACGCTGCGACAGTGTAATGATGAGTATAGTTTTCTATATGCTATTTTGTATGCCTTGCTTCCTGTTTTCTAAGGAAAGTCTGTATTAGTGTGTGAGATTGGTAATTCTTTCCAGAGTTTGTTTTCCTTTTGTACCGCGTTCGAATTGGTAGCTTATTGGCATAATGAGGCATCATATGCGACTTTTGATTATGTCTGGGGTGGCTTATTACCTGAGCAGTTCGTACTGGGTGAGACGAGATCATTGAATTTGAGATTAGTGCAATGTGAGTATATGAAGTAAATTAAGGAGCTAAGACCATGATTTTGATCAAAATGAGGTGATAGTTCTTGCCAGAAGTATAGAACCAACGAATCGTTGTCTCGACAGTGGTCATGAATTTATGCATACCTCATCCGTCATGTCAATATTGTAAGAGTTAGAACAATACCTATGTACATCATGCAGAACATGAGATGTGTAGCGATTTTCTTCTAGGTGATTACAGAAAAAGAAAGTGGCTTCATGAATGGTTGATCTGGGAAATGGCTATGGCTTATTGCGTGTTTCATTATCATTGGCAGTATATGAAAGTGCTGGAATGAGACTTTAGTTGATAAGAGGTTTTCTACTTGTATTCGGTTGTTGTGTACAACTGCTATGAATGGAATTTATCTCTACATATGTTTGAGTTATGAGGTATGTCATATAATTGCACCTGACGATGCAGGTATGGGTGAATACAGCTCGTTCGGACTTATTCAAAGTATAGATGTGAGATTATGATCTTATAGATGATTTCAGAAGTGAAAATGTGGTTCTAAGATTTATGTGCTAGGTTGGATTGTGAAAGTTCAGTTACTATTATTTCGGATAGAGGTACTCAGTTCACTTCTCAGTTTTGGAGGACTTTTCAGCACGAGTTGGGCACTCAGGTGGAGTTGAGTTCAGCATTTCATCCTCAGATGGACGGACAGTCCGAGCGTACTATTCAGATATTGGAGGATATGTTGCGTGCCTGCGTGATTGATTTTGGAGGTTCTTGGGTTGAATTTTTACCACTTGCAGAGTTTGCCTACAACAACAGCTATCAGTCCAGTATTCAGATGGCACCGTATAAGGCCTTATATGGGAGGCGGTGTAGAACTCCAGTGGGTTGGTTTGGTTTGAGCCCGGTGAGGCTAGGTTGTTGGGGACAGACTTGGTCCAGGATGCCTTAGAAAAGGTGAAGGTGATTCAGGAAAGACTTCGCACAGCTCAGTCGCGTCAGAAGAGTTATGCGGACCGGAAGGTCCGAGATTTGTCATTTATGGAGGGCGAGAAGGTTTTGCTGAAGGTTTCGCCGATGAAGGGTGTTATGAGGTTCGGAAAGAAAGGGAAGTTGAGTCCACGGTTTATTGGACCATTTGAGGTACTTAGGAGGATTAGAGAGGTGGCTTACGAGCTTGCTTTGCCGCCTAGATTGTCGGGTGTTCATCCGGTATTCCATGGGTCCATGCTCCGGAAGTACATTGGGGACCCGTCTCATATTTTAGATTTCAGTACAGTACAGTTAGATGAAAATTTGACTTATAATGTGGAGCCAGTGGCTATTTTGAGTCGACAGGTTTAAAAATTGAGATCAAAAAATATAGCATCAGTGAAAGTACAGTGGAGAGGTCGGCCCATGGAGGAGGCTACTTGGGAGACCGAGCAGGATATGCGGAGTAGGTACCCAAACCTATTTGAAACTCCAGGTATGTTTCTTAACTCGCTTGAGGACGAGCGTTTGTTTTAGTTGGGGAGAATGTAACGACCCGAACCGTCGTTTCCTATATTTTTGTACTGTATTCCCCGTTAAATGCTTATTCATGTTTCAATATGTGTACTTGGTGAATTTGAGTCAATTCGGATCGAGTTTGGTATGAAATGGGACAATTAGTCTCTTTAAGGAAGAATTAGTTTGGAAAAGTCAACCGTACATTGACTTGTGAGTTAGAGGGCTCGAAATTGAATTCCGATGGTTCGGTTAGTTTCGGGAGATGATTTAAGGCCTAGGAGCGCAATCGGAATTAATTTTGGAGGTTCGGTGAAGAAATTAGCTCATTTTGCGTAGTTAGTATTTTGGCGATTTCCGGTTGATAGGTGAAATTTTGATCCAACGGTCGGAATAGAATTCCGAGAATTTCTATAGCTTCGTTATGTCATTTTAGACTTGTGTGCAAAATTTGAAGTCAATCGGACGTAATTTGATAGGTTTCGGCATCGGAAATAGAAGTTGGAAATTCTAAAGTTCATAAAACTTGGATTGGAGGTTGATTCATGATTTTAGCGTTGTTTGATGTGATTTGAGGCCTCGAGAAAGTCAGTAATGTATTTTGGGACTGGTTGGTATTATTGGTCGGGGTCCCGGGGGCCTCAGGTGTGTTTCGGATGCCCAACGGGTCATTTTTGGAAGATTTTTGTCGTTTTGAACATAAATGTAATGATCTAAAGGTTCATTTTTAGTTTTAGAGATCCAAATTCGATTTCGAGACTTCTAGAATTTAATCATGAATTATAGGACTGGTCTGGAAATTTTGGTTTAATTTCATCAAGTCGCGATTGGGTGTTTGACGTGAAATGTGAGTTAATTATTTAACGAGCGAAATGGGTATTGAACTGGGCAAACGAGCTCCGAATTGTGTTTCGATTGAAGGGTTGTGTTCGTATTATTATTTGTGACCTCATAGGAATAAGAATCGTCTAATTCTGAGTTCGTATGATGGAGTTAGAGCCATTTTAGTAAAAAATGGTTGTGCTGCAAATTTCTTAAAAGCTGCTGTATTTTCTGCAGTAGTGAACAGTACCCGCGCGTGAACAGTACCGAAATTTTTTGGACAGATTTAATGTCCAGCAGTCCGAGTTTGGTCATGTGTACAGTAACCCCGTGAACAGTACCGGACAGAATGTTAAGTTCGGGAGATTTTCCATTTTTAACGATTTGGAGCTCGGATAAGGCAATTTTACGGGAGATTTTCGGAGAGAACAACGGGGTAAGTATTCTAAACTTAATTTTAGTTAGATTACTCGAATCTATTATAAGTTTTGACATTTAATCCGTGAATTTAGCGGGAAAAGTTAGAAACCCTCTCGGATAGAATTGAGAATTTGAGGGTCGAAATGTTATGGGAATTTGATAATTTTGGTATGGTTAGACTCGTGGAGAGATAAGGAACCCGTTGATGTAAAAAAATTTGAATTTCGAGATGTGGGTCTGGGGCTCGGGTTTTTTCTAATTTCGAGAATTTTTGTATTTTTTGATTGTTTTGATTGGGCTTTGTTCCCTTATCATATTATGACATATTCGTTTTGATTTTGGATAGATTCGATGCACGTGGAGGCTAATTCGAGGGGCAAAGGCGTCACTAGCTAAAGAAGTAGCTGGTTTGAGGTGAGTAATGAATGTAAATGATGCACTGAGGGTTTGAAACCCCGGATTGCACAACATACTGCTATGTTGAGATGAGACGCGCGTTGTATGACGAGCGCAGGGTCATTTACTATTGGGGATTATGACTTGGTCCATCCTAGTTGATATTTTTACCGCGTAATTGATAAAGATTTATTGTTTTTCACTATGATTGGGATTATTGCCATATTTGGGCTTCGTGCCAATTATCTGAAATCTTTTGTGAATTTACATCACTATTTTCCTCACGAATTGAAATATTATTTGAACTCAGTCCAATTGAATTATATTATTTTGTGAACTCAGCTACATTTATACTCAACTCGAGATTTAATGATATTTATAATGCTGTTGAGCTGAGCACTGTTGTTTTACTGATGCCTACGAGGCTTATGATTATTTTCTGGACTGATTGAGGCCGAAGGCCATATGTGAGGATATGTTGAGTGATGTGAGGAGGCTTTCAGGCCTCGAGTGTTATATGAGGAGGCTTCCAGGCCTCGTGTGTGATGTGTGAAGGCTTTCAGGCCTATTGATATTGTGCTTGGGCTGTAGGAGCCCCTCCGGAGTCTGTACACACCCCCAGTGAGCGCAGGGTACCCAGGTGAGTTGGGAGTGGGCTCGAGAGGCCGTTGCTTGTGTGTGGTGAGTTGGGAGTGAGCCCGAGGGGCTGATGTTATGTGCTGGTGAGTTGGGAGTGAGTCCAAGGGCTGATACTATACTGAGATTTACATATTGAGCCCGAGGGGCAAGCTTTTGATTTATCCTTACTGTGGAAATTATTTGTCTTTACTGTTTTAAAAGAAGAATTATCTAATACTCACTATTTTACTGTATAACTGATTTTACTGCTTGGGATAGCGCTATATTGTGCCGTTATGAGATTTCATGTTTTCAGTCGTTATTTATTTTTATTACTCACTGGGTCGGAGTACTCACATTACTCTCTGCACCATGTGTGCAGATACAGGCAGAGTTGAGTTCACTCCTGAGCACCGATTCTTTCCAGACCAGGCGGTGACTAGGAGAAACGAGGTAGATGTTGACATCCGCAGCCCCGTTTTCTCCCTTATCTTTGTTATTTATGATAATTCCAGACTTTGTAAAATATTAGTAAACTCTGTAGTAGCTCATGACTTGTGACACCCCGATTTCGGGCTGAGTTGGGAGGGTTTTCCTTGTTCTATCACGTTTATTTCGCATTTAAGGTTATATTGCCCATGATTTAGACTTATTCCTGCTAAGTAATTATAAAGAGATGTACTGTTTTGTTGATTGGCTGGTCTTGTCCTCTCGAGAGGTGCCATCATGACCGGGTTGAGATTTTGGGTCGTGACACGTTATTAGGGCACTTTTTCACCATTGTTCTATATCTTTCCCATATCTTGTGCAAAGGTTCCGTTGGCTCTTGCTTGAAGGCTAGAATTTCATCCCGAAGAGCTGCCATATGACTTGGAGAAAAGAACTTGGCAATAAATTTATCTGCCAATTCATCCCATGTTGTAATAGAATGATTGGGGAGCCTTTCTAACCAATCCAATGCTTTACCTCGAAGAGAGAACGTGAAAAGCCTCAATCTTAACGCATCCTTGTACACGTTTGTCTGCTTGCTACCCCAGCATATATCCACGAACCCCTTCAAGTGCTTGTAGGCATTTTGATTGGAGGCGCCCGTGAAATACCCTCTTTGCTCGAGCAAGGTCAACATAACATTTGTGATTTGAAAGTTCCCCACCCGGATTCGGGGAGGAACAATAGCACTAGCGTATCCTTGATTTGGTAAAACTCTAGGGGCCACTCTCGGTGGTTGCGGATGAGGGTCTGGAATATTGTTGTTCTCATTTGAATTTATATTGGCATTTTGGCCTCTCCGTGGAATTTGAGGTAAGACCTCATCTTGTTCTAGATCCTCTACCTCCTCCCCCACTATCACATTGCCGAGAGGGTCATTTGTATTAAGAGCCATTTGTACCTGATTGATTGACACAAACAGAAATAGTAGACAAGAAGGAAAGTGAAGCAAAACACAAAACTAAATAAACAGATAGTCATCACCATAAGCTCCCCGGCAACGGCGCCAAAAAGTGATTGCTGCCAACTCGACGCTACACTAAGGTAGGAAGAGCAGGTCACAATAGCTTTTACCCGATATGAGGGTCGGATCGATTTCCTCAGGGAGCTAGTAGTGGAGTTGGATTGTTTGTCTAGCCTAGAGATGTGTTTGTACTCCTAATGTCACTTCAAACATTTTTGGGTTTTCGAATTATAACTATTTTTATAAAACTATTGATTAACACTAAATTATGCTACGAGAATATTACTAAGTTGTATCTAATGGGAATAAGGGCACTAGGGTCGTGACACTACCTAGGTGGCTAATTGATGGGTAGATGTTACTAAGGTTCGATTGACATAATTGGGGCTTATGCTATAACCGTTGCACAATTTTACCCACTCTCACACCTCTCGGTAGAGAGAGTGATTTTGCCCAATTGACTCTCTCGAGACCAAATGGGTAGGCAAATTAGACCAAGCAACTAGGGTTCAAGTAGGGTAATTACTCTCTCGAGGTTTAACCCGTTAATTGGGACTATCATTTCTCATGAGTCCATCCCAATTCCTTGTTGGGTCAATTTTGGGGTCATAGACTCTCTTTCTCAAGAAGAGTTAAACCCACAAAGCTTGAATCAGTGTTTGCAACCACCAATTCTAGATTAAAACATAAAATCAACCCAAATAGCAAACACCCATAGTCAATCTAACACTAGATGGCAACACCCATCAATTACCCACACTAGGGTTGAGCCACAACCCTAGCTAATGGGTTTAGCTACTCATGCTAGATAAAAAAATTGAAGAAATAGATGAAGAACTAAATATATTAATTAATTGCTAAAATTAAACTACAAAAATCTATTGTAAATGTAAAGCGAAAGTGCCAAAAATGGCTGCAAATATCGTTCTCAGGAGCGCAGCTCACGTCTGAATACCCAAGATTGCCAAAAAAGGTAAAATGTTCTTTTTATACTAGGCTGAAAAAACTGGACAAAAATACTCCTGCGGGGTCAGTGTGGGCCGCACTAAATGGACCGTGGCCGCACTGGGCTCTTTGACTTTGACTTGTGCTTCTCTAAACTTCGACTCCGCGGACCGCGTAGAATGGACCGCGACCGCTGAGGGAGCTGACGCGGTCCACGCAATTACGACTGCGGACCGCATGGCATTGGCTTTGCAAACTTTCATCTCTCTGAATCTCATGACCGCGGACCACACAAAAGAGTAGTGCAGCCGTGAAGCCTTCACCGCAGACCACGAGATGTGTACTGCGGTCGTGTTGCCTCTATCCTGGTTTACCAACTCTCTAAACCACCTAGTGCGGCCGCATTCAACTTTGCGCTATCCGCACTAGGCCTTCTTTTCTTAGATTTCTTGGTCTTTAATACTTGAGCAAGTTTTACTCCTTTTTGAGTCGATCTTTGATATTTCGTCACTTTGTCGATCAAACCTGCAATCAAGCATAACTTGTGAGCCTTTTAGGACTATTTTGTAATAATATATGATCAAAGCATAGGCAAGTAGGGGCATAAAACATGTTAAAATCCTCACTTATCAGACACCTTGATGCCAGGTCATGGGTGTAATTGTAAAGAATCAAAACCTTTCTTTGAAATATTCTATCAACAAAGCCTAGTGCAATTTCGAGTTGGATTGAATGAGATTTATGCTCATGTTTGCTGTCAAATTCTATTGAAAACTCTTGTACTAATAGTAAATCAAGCATACACCATAGTAATACAGGAAGAGAGTCAATGAGCTCTTGGTGTAATGGACTTGAACAAAGAACCATTAACCATGTTAGAGGGAAGAGGACAAATGATGAAAGGAAAGAAACCTGGTGTGATTTGTGAACATGTGGGTATATGAGACATCAAAAGGAAAATTGTTACGAAATTGTGGAGTATCAACCTGATTTCAAAAGTAAAAAGAAGCCAATGCAGGGTACTGGTTTCAGAACCTATGTGAACAACACAATAGTTGAAGGAACTAACTCTGTTGAAGGTCAATCGGACTAACATTTCTTTACAGAAGAGAAGTACAAGCAACTGGTGAATTTGTAAAACAAATCAGCATCATTTGGTGATTGCAGAGCCAATATGACATGTATTGTTTCCCTGCTATCCAAAACCTGTGGTATTGAATGGATTCTAAATTCAGGGGCATCTCATCATATTATTTCCTGTTAAGCAGAATTAGTTGACATAAGGAAACAAGGAAATCAGGAAGGTAGAAAAGTGCATATGCTAAATGGGAACAAGTCATAGATAATTGATATAGGAGATGCAACAATTTTAGGAGGTCAGAGAATCAAAAATGTCCTACATGTGCAAGATTTCAAGTTTAATCTGCTTTCAGTAGCCAAGCTAACCAGAGACCTTATTTGTACTGTTAAATCTTTCCTTATTTGTGTCTTCTTCAGGGTCTTTATAGTGGCAAGGTGATGGAGATTGGTAGAGAATCTAATGGTCTCTACATTCTCCAAGAAGATATAAAACCAGTAGTAGGAGCAGCAGGAATAAAAGGGAGACATGACATAAAATTATGGCACTCAAGACTAGGACATCCTTCTATGAAAGCAATGCAACACATATCTGTCTTGAGAAATCTAGAAGATGAGTGTGTCCAATAGAAGTGTTAAGTATGTCCAATGGCAAAATAACATAGATCAATCTTCCTTGTTAGTAGCAATAAATCAGACTGTATTTTTTAGCTTATACATTTAGATGTTTGGGGTCCCTATAAGAGGCCTACATATGATAAGAAGCATTACATTGTCACAATTGTTGATAACTTTAGTAGATACACTTGGGTTTGCCTAATACAATCTAAGTGTGAGTTATTAGTTGTATTGACAAATTTCTTCTCAATGATAAAAGATCAGTTTGGTATGACAGTTAAGGTGTTAAAATCAAACAATGGCACCGAGTTTTTTAATTCTAAATACAATGATTCACTTTCTGGTCTTGAAGTAATTCATCAAAGTAGTTGCTCATGTATGCCACAACAAAATACCCTCGAATCACATCAAATAATGCTAAACCACGAATCACCCTCCAATCCAAACCTAAAGAACTTGAAATTTCAAGAATCCTACAACCGATGCCGAAACCAACCAAACCAAGTCCGATTGACCCCAAATTTTGCACACAAGTCACATTCAACACTACGGAGCTATTCCAACTTTTGGAATTTGATTCCGAGCCCGATGTCAAAATCTCACTATTGATCCGGAAACTTCAAAAATTCAACTTTCGGCATTTCAAGCCTAAATAAGATACGGACCCCCAAAACATAATCCGAACACGCCCCAAAGTCCAAAATAACTCAACGGAGCTAACAGAATCGACAGAATTCCATTCCGAGGACGTCTTCACACTTTTTTGACTACGGTCCAAATTCTAAAGCTTAAGCTCTCATTTAGGGACTAAGTGTCCCAAAATACTCCGAAACTCAAAACGAATCTTCCCACCAACTCACAATAGCAGAAACAAACATGGGGAAAGCAGTTAATAGGGTATCAGGGCATTAATTCTTAAAATGACTGACCTGATTGTTATATCTCTACAATAAGTTTGTATGGTGTTTTAGAACTTGTTGGTATGTTTGGTTGAGGTCCCGGGGGCCTTGGGTTGATTTCGGGTGGTTAACGGACCTTAGACATAAGAAGAAGATTGTAGAAATTGCAGAAAGTCTCCAGTTCTGGTTTTCTTCTTCGCGTTCGCGAGTGGGGTCTCGCATTCGCGAAGAGAAGCTGGGGCAGGTGGAAATTTAATGCTTCGCATTCGCGATGTTGGTCCTGCGTTCGCGAAGTAGAGAGGTCCTATGCCTACGCGTTCGCGAAGAGGGTCCCGCGTTCGCGTAGGAGTGAGAGAGTGGCCATCGCGTTCACATCATGGTCATTGCGTTCGCGATGAAGGAATTCTGGGCCAAGTCAAATTGTGCTCCGAGAACGCGAACCTTCCGCATTCGCGAAGAAGGAATTACCTGGGCAGATTATAAAGTTTCAAAATCGAGGGTTAGCCATTTTTATCAAAACTAGAGTTTGGGAGCTCGGATTTGGATGAGGTTTTGAGGGATTTTTAGAGATATCAATTGGGTAATGATTCTACACTTGATTTTGGTTATATCCCACTAATCTATCATTAATTTTATCATTTAATTTCGAATTTGGGGTGAAAATTGGGAAAAATGGAATAGAGTTCTTCAACTAAGATTTCAAGTTTTAATTGGGATTTTAACGTCGGATTTGGATAATTTTGGTACGAGTGAACTCGTGAGTGAGTGGGGGTTCAAAATCTGTAACTTTTACCCGATTTTGAGACGTGGGCCCGGGGAGGATTTTTGGGCATTTTATATTTCGTTGCCTTAGCTTCGATTTCATTAGCTAATTAGTTGTTTGTAGTTATATTTACATTATGATATTGATTTGATTAGATTTAGGCAACCTAGAGTTGTATACTCATGGCAAGATCGTGATTTCAAATTGATTTTGAGCTGATTCGAGGTAAGTTGCTTGCCTAACCTTGTGTGGGGGAACTTCCCTTAGGATTTTGGTATTGTTGTTATATGAGTGTCGTGTACGTGAGGTGACGAGGGCGTACACGTGCTAAGTTTTGAAAAAAAATCCCATTTTTATTAAGTAAATACCTTTGTTTTCTTGTAATTGAGCAATACTTATACTTGAAGCCTCTTGTTTAGCCTAGGAAAAGCATGCTTATGTGTTCTAATTGTCTTACTTGCTTTAACTGCTTACTTGTATTCTGTGCAGCATGTTTAGAGTAGAACTCCTGTTTATCCATGAATAGAACCGTAGATTCTTTCTTGATACTGTTGTTTGTTTACTTTGGGACTACGGGACGATATCCCGGGAGATCCCCCTGTATGTTTACTTTGGGACTACAAATCGATATTCCGGGAGATCCCCCTTCACAATTATATTTGGGACTACGGGATGATACCCGAGAGATTCCCTTGTACTGGATATTTACTTTGGGGATACGGATTGATATTCCGGGAGATTCTCTGCACTTTTATGTTTGGGACTACGGGACGATATCCTGGGAGATCCCCTGTTGCTATCTCTGTGTATTGAGTTACATCCTTTCTGTGATTTTGTTCTCTATTAACTGTTATTGCTTTAATTATATAGTCACATTTCATACTGTTTACCTTATTTTATGTATATAACTAGTCGGGCCCTGACCTTCCTCGTCACTACTCGACCGAGGTTAGGCTTGACACTTACTAGGTACCTCTACGGTATACTCTTGCCCTTTCTTGCACATGTTTTTCGTGTGCAGATCCAGGTTCTTTGGCTCAGCCATACGTTTAGTGAGGCGAGGCGATATTCAGAGACTTCAAGGTATATCTGCCGCATCCGCAGACCAAGGAGTCCCTCTCTATTCTCTCTTTTAGCTATAGCCCTTCTGTGTTTTTCCTTTGATTAGACATTCTGGAGTTAGAACACTATGTAGTATCCACAGCTTGTGATTTCATGAGATTCCGGGTTTTGGGTGTTGATTCAGTTTGAGAGTGTGTATTTGTATATGTCGAGCGACATCTTAAACGTTTTTATGATGTTATTCGCAGTTCTTGCTAGTTTCGTATTTCATTTTTGTTTTCCGCAATTTGTTAGGCTTACCTAGTCGTAAAGACTAGGTGTCGTCACGATAATTCACGGAAGGCGAACTTGGGTCGTGACAAGAGGGAAACCACATCATATTCTGGAAGTTGCAAGGCGTACTGCATTACTAAATGGCAAATCACCCTATGAAATGCTCCATCGGAAGGTGCCTAAAATAGAGAACCTAAGAGTGTTTGAATATTTGTGTTATGCTAGTGTCTTACTAAGAGAAGATAAGTTTACTGCAAGAGCAAAGAAGATAGTATTCATGGGTGTCATGACCCAAAAATCACACATGTCGTGACGGCACTTATCGCAATACTAGGCAAGTCGATAACTCACAATAACCACACCTCTTTAATTTAAAACATATCGAAATAAGATTGAACAATAAGATCTCATAATATCTGAAAAGAACACCACAAATCAATATAAAATTCCCAACAATCTGGATATCACTGAGTACATGAGCATCTATACAATAACATGGTATGACTGCTAAAACACTGTCTAGGAAGGTAGAACAGTATAAATAAACTAAAAGAGAAAGGTGGAGAGTCAAGGTCTGTAGATGCCAAGGCAGCTACCTCGATATCTGAACTGATAAAGCCCCCAAGCTAGCAACCGTCGTTCCCTGAAGTTCCTGAATCTACAAACGAAGTGCAGAGTATAGTATGATTATAACCAACCCAATGTACTCAATAAGTATCGTAAGTAAACGTTTCAAGGTAAAAGAAGCATAAATTATAAATGATACAGGCTATCATCTGTGTAGCTTCATCTTTTAAACCGATTCTGGACAATATTGAAAACTAACTCAACAAGGTTAGTGAGAAAACATCCGTGTGTGTATGTGTATAGTTTCTCAAATACTCTGCTCAGTTATTGTCATGGCATATAGAGGTGATATGCACTTAAATTAGATAAATGATCAAGAAAATGAAATATTCAATATAACACTGGCCAGATTCCCTCAACTTTCCATACCTATTCTAAATCACGAATCAGTATTCTCAATAATCGTGTGAACACCAACAAGAGAGAAATATGAGAGGGTGACCTTAGAAGGATAGATCCGTCTCCACATACTGCACGGACAACTCACGTGTTGCACAGACAACTCATGTATTGCACGGACAACTCACGTGCTAATAATAGAACTCGCATAGACAACTTATGTGCTGCACAAATAACTCACGTGCTAATAATATCAATATATGAATTCGTACGGTCAACTCACATGTTGCACGGACAACTCACGTGCCAATAACATAATCTACCCCATAGTCACAGGCACAACAACACAATCCGCCCAGCATAGTCACAGGCCTCCAGTCCAAACATATCATACAGGAACAATTAACAAGTATACATGTATATGATGAATGAAATAATATTCTCATGCTCCTAGACCGGTATAAATGACATGCTAAAGTGTAGGCATGTGAAAAGTGTGCTATCATATCTCAAATCGGCAATTTCATCACTGAAAAGCATTTATCAAGTTCGTTCAGGGATTAAACATATATGTAGACTCATACATGGCTCAAATAGTTCACATAAAATGTTACAAATATGAGAAATATCATAGCTTAAAGCTTAACAGTCAATATTTTGCTCATAAGAGCCGGAGCACAACCCGAGTATGAATAAATGACCCTGGTGCCCGCACATGGGTTCATCCCTATGTATGTGCACACCTAATAGCACGTAGCTATCATAAAAATTCAAGAAACTAGTGCTTCAACCAAGTATAAATAAGATACTTACCTTAAGAAAATCAAATAACTCCGCTAGCAAGCCCTTCCCCTGCGTATCGACCTCCGAACGGCTCGATTCTAGTCAAAATAACGTAATACTATTAACAAAAGCCATAGTAATTGATTTCAATTAATAAAGCTATGATCTTTAACTAAGGTCAACAAGTCAACATAAAAGTCAACTCCTGGCACATGCCTCGGAATTCGGTAAAATTAATAAAAATATGAACATCCACTCAATCACGAGCCCAACCATACCAAAATTATAAAATTTCGACACCAAATTGTCACTCAAACCTAAATTATTAATCACTAATACATGGTCAAATATCCCCAATTTTCATCTTAAAAACACCAAATCTATAGGGGAAATTCAATGGGTAATCAATATAAGTAGATAAAAATGACCAAAAGTGGACTACCTTCAGAAATCTCGTGAAACCCCTCTCAAAAATCGCCTCCAACCGAGCTTCTAAAGTCTAAAAATGATAAAAGTTTCAAACCCTTCGAATTTAAGTTCTGCCCATGCCTCTTGCACCTGCGGACACATGCTAGACACCCCACCTCGTGCACCTGCGGTCCCAAGTCTGCACATGCGGGTGCGCTTCTGCGAAAGATTGTCCACTTCTGCAGACCTGCCTTTCTAGCCTCTTTCCTCTTCTGCGACCATCTTTCATCATCTGCGAGCTCGCAAATGCCGCATTTCCCTCGCACCTGCAACCCATCAGCAGCCTAACCTAACATATACCTATGGCCTTTGAGCCGCTTCTGCAACATCGTACCTGCGGAAAATCCCTCGCAAGTGCGATGGCACTAGAACTAAAACACCAGCAATATTTATATAAGTCCAATTCTCAACTCGAATTCAATGTGAATCACACCCGATGTTACACCTCATGCTTTTATATGTAAAAGTACGTCGTAAGTCAATTGATGTAAGCTCATAAATGAGACCATCTTTGAAATTACATAAAGTAAGTTAATCATGTTACCTTGGAGGTTAAAAATCATTAAGATCATGGATAACAAGTACCAAGAGGATTGAAAGGCTTAGAAGCTAAACAAATTGAAGAAAATAAGTTTCGTTAAATGTCGACAAGTTAGGAATGTTATAACATATACTTTTGGGGTGAGACTAGGGTGTTTAACATGATAAGGAGGTTATGTTATGAGTTATTTTATTCGTATGATAATCGTGTATTACGTTTTAAAGCCAAGTGAGTATTGGAACAAAAGTTGGCAAAGGTTATTCCAAGTATTACGCCCTGTGCGTCCCAAGGTGACGTATAATGAATATGAGACTTTTTAATCATGATTTAAATGATTTTAAAGTCATAATATGACTATATATAATGTTTGTATATAAAATATAAAGTTTGGAAAAAATCGAATTTAAGTTGCGAAAAAACCGACTAAGGATTTGCCTTGTAATGAAGCTTTTTGAGCAATACATTTCATGTGTTATATGGGGTCTTTTGGGGACATATTTTATACAAAATTTAAGGTCTTGGAATTTAGTTTCCATAACTATTAATCGTTCATTCATACGACATCTGAATAAAAAGATATGAGCATCTGAAGAAGGGCAAATGCTAGGGTGCCATGCTAGCACCTCTTTGACTTTTCAAAAGTTGATATATATAGGTCTTAAGTCGTCTTTCTCTTCATTTTCATAGAAAACAAACATAGAAACCCCATACAGCTATATTTAAGTTCTCTACAAGGGTTTCAAAGAATATTAACATCCTGGATACGAAATCAAGAAGCGATAACATTAGAACGATCCCTACGACATAAGTATCATTACATCGCCTCTCTTTTTCTTTGTAGTTGGAGTTTTGGAAGGTACCTCATAGTTAAGAAAACACCTAATTTCTGTATTTTAGCTTTTACATATCAAGGAAGGTTGATAAATTCTTTTCTTAATAGTTAGAACTCACGGGACGGTAATCAAAAGTCGTGAGTTTGATTTATTCTACTTTTAGTGGATTATTTTGTAGTCCACTCGTGTTGGACTCTTATGCTGCTGATTTATGGAGTTTGTAAGGATAAAGGGCATGGAGAAACTCCACATGTGATAGGGTAGTGGGTTGGTCACCAGTCGTTGCAGTTTTAGGCTACTTGATAACTTGTTGATTGGGTGTGTTATGGTATATTTGGGGTTTTTATTGTATTAAAGGTCCCGAATTGTAGTTTGATTGTTTTTGAGTTGATGATTGTGTTGTGTTGTTGTCTCTCCTATAGAAGGCTTGAGGGATCAGTAAAATATGGGGAAATGCTGCCCGTTTCTTTTGTTACAGATTAAGTTACTTCCATTATATAAATGGAACAGTCATTTAACTTGAAAATAGCTTCATTGTCGTGGTTGTAGATTAAGGTGCAGTGAGCTGAGTTTAGCATTGTTATTGGACAGATTTACATAAGGTATGTTAAGGCTATCCCTTCTTTCCTTTTGTCACGATCCATATGATACAAACGAAACGAGCAAACGCGAAACTTTCACAAATGACTCTATTCATAAAAGTACTAGGTGTGCATATGTTTTTGATTCTCCATAAGTTCTATTATTATATCGTCTGTTCATGGGTCTCCAAAAATACATAAGTTGATAAAGGTTTATTTCATGATATTAACCGAAGGCATATTAATCTTATGACATCCCAAGAGATCTTATTGACTTACTTCTTATGCATTGCATTCATTTATACATGTACATTGACCCATGATCATATGACATTATATACGCGTATATTATATATATATGGGGTATGGGGAAAGGTTATGACATTATATACGCACCACCACCTGATCAGCTAGTATAAGTTGATGATTTTGTCCACATATGTCAAGATGATATGATAGGATGCCCTCAGAAGCTTGATGATGTTATGTATGCATATACCTATGCATGATATGACATTTATACGCATATCCATGACATTAAAAATGTTTCATGATTCACAAAGATATTAAGACTTACAGGTTGTGTTCTTTACTCCATGTTTCTTTCATGTCTTTTATATACTGCTTTCATGCCTTACATACTCGATAAATTATTTGTATTTATGTCCCTTTTACTTGGGCACACTGAGTTTCATGCCCACAGGCCCCGATAGACAGGTTAAGAGTCATACTAGTAGGCTATCAGCTCGGTGAAAGGTGTTGGTGCACTCCACTTCCTATGGAGTTGCCTATTGGGATGGCAAGGCCATTTCACGACCTTTATAACGTTTATGTACTCTTAGAGGCTTGTAGATAGATGTCATGTATCTGGATACTTGTATGGCCTTGTCGGCATATGTTTTGAGTGTACAAATGATCATGTCGGTTGTATAGGCCTATATGTCACATGTATAATTTCCTATATCATGTTGGGTAGTCGTATGTCTAGTATTACCTTATGTTTTATTCAGGTTATCTCATGATGGCCTTTTTGGCCTATTTACCCTGATGGTATGATAAGAAAGATACGTTATGTTGGTACTCGGTTGAGTAAGGCACCGAATGCCTGTCATGGCCCTCCGATTGGGGTCGTGACACCCGAGGCCCCCGGGACCCCATTAAGAACATATCAACACCTCCTAAAATATGATACAAACTTAGTTGAGGCCTCAAATCACATCCAACAACATCAAAAACACGAATAGCACCCCAATTCAAGCCTATTGAAACTAAAAACTGTCCAACTTTTACTAACAATGCCAAAACCTACCAAACCAACTCCAATTGATCTCAAATTTTGCACACAAGTCATAAAAGACATAACGGACCTATTCCAACTTTCGAAACCAAAATACGAGCCCGGTAACCATAAAGTCAACTCTACGCCAAACTTCTCAACTCTCTAAACTTCTATTTATCCAACTTTCACCAAATCAAGCCCAAATCATCTCGGACCTTCAGATCAATATCCAGACACACTCCTAAGTTCAAAATCACCATACGGAACTATCGGAACCATCAAAACTCCAATCCGACGCCATTGACACATAAGTCAACATCCGGCCAACTCTTTCAACTTTAGTTTCCGACCTTCCCAATTCATTTCGAAACATCCCCGAAACTAAACCAACCACCCCGACATGTTACATAACAACCAACAAATAGTATAGGCAAATAAATAAGGTAACAGGGCTATAATACACAAAGCGACCGGTTGGGTCGTTGCATTCTCCCCCTCTTAAACAAATGTTCGTTCTCGAACTGGTCTAGAATCATACTTGGAGTCTCAAATAGGCGTGGATATATGCTCCAAATCTCCCGCTAGATCTCCTAAGTAGTTTCATCAACTGGCTGCCCTCTCCACTGCACTTTCACTGAAGCTATATTCTTTGACCTCAACTTTCAAACCTGCCGATCCAAAATGACCACGGGCTCCACATCCAACTGAACTGGGCTAAAGTCCAAAACATGAGACAGATTGCCGATATACATCCTGATCATGGAAACATGAAACACTGGTTGAACACTTGATAGACTATGCGGTAATGCAAGCTTGTAAGGCACCTCTCCAATCCTCTCAAGTACCTCAAATATACTGATGGCTCAACTTGCCCTTCTTCCCGAACCTCATAACACCCTTCATGGGTGAAACTCTTAGCAACACCTTCTCACCCACCATGTAAGCAACATCATGAACCTTCCGATTAGCGTAACTCTTCTATCAAAACTGTCTTGTGTGAAGTCGATCCTGAATCAACTTAACCTTGTCCAAAGTATCCTGAACCAAGTTATTACCCAATAGCCTAGCCTGTCCCTGCTCAAACCAACCAACTGGAGACCGACACCATCTCTCATACAAAGCCTTATATAGAGCCATCTGAATACTCAATTGGTAGATGTATTGTAGGAACACTCTGCAAGTGGCAAAAATTGATCCCAAGAACCCCTGAAACCCATGACACAAGCACGTAGCATATCCTCCAATATATGAATAGTGAGATCGGATTGTCCGTCCGTATTAGGATGGAATATTGTACTCAACTCAACCCGTCTGCCTAACTCTCATTTCACTACTCTCCAAAAAGGCAAAGTAAAATGCATTCCTCGATCTAAAATGATAGATATTGGTACTCCGTGAAGGTGAACAATCTCGCGAATATAGATCTCAACCAACCGCTCTGAAGAATAGGTGGTCCCAACTGGAATGAAATGCGTAGACTTGGTCAACCGGTCCATAATCACCCAAATAACATCCAACCTCCTTGAAGTCCGTAGGAGCCCAACTACGAAATCCATGTGATATGCTCCCAACTCCAGAATCTCAAGCCTCTAAAGCAATGCACCCAGGCTCTGATGCTCATTCTTCACCTGCCGACAAATTAAGCATAGAGCTAGAAACCCCACTATATCTTTCTTCATTCTCCTCTACCAATAGTGCCGCCTCAAGTCCTAATACATCTTTACGGCACCAAGATGAATGGAATACCGCAAACTATGGGCCTCCTCAAGAATCAACTCGCGTAACCCATCTACATTGGGCACACAAATCCAACCCTGCATCCATAATACCCAATCAACCCCAATAGAAACCTCCTTGGCATTATCGTGCTGGAGCGTGTCCTTAAGGACAAGCAAATGGGGGTCATCATACTGATGCTCTCTGATGCAATCATGAATTGTAATACTGATGCTCACAATAAATTGAGCATCAGTATTGAGCGCATCGAGCAAATTGAGCATCAGTACTAACTTTGCAAAAACAACTTAAGGAACAAATTGAGCACATCGAGCAAATCCCTGGAGTTCCCCCTGTAATTAAAGGAGTGGATGTGGATAAATACTCACAACAACCTTGGAAACCAAGTGATGCTCCCTTCCAATCCCTAAAAAGTTCAAAATGCCTGACATCTCGAAATATGATGGCACAATAGACCCACGTGATCACGTAACTGCATTTACAACAGGCGTGAAAGGCAATGACTTGACCAAACAAGAAATTGAATCAGTACTGGTCAAGAAATTTGGAGAAACACTCACCAAGGGCGCATTAACCTGGTATTCTCTTTTACCCGAAAATTCTATTAATTCTTTTGCTGAGCTTGCAGATTCTTTTATTAAAGCACACTCGGGAGCTCAAAAGGTTGAGAAAAGAATGGAGGATATTTTCAAAATCAAGCAAGGGGACTTCGAGTTTCTCAGGGATTTTGTTGATAGATTCCAACGTGAAAGAATGACTTTACCTCGTGTACCTGATAACTGGGCTGCAATAGCTTTTGCAAGCAACTTAAATGACAAAAGCTCAGAAGCCACGAGAAGACTTAAAGAAAGCCTTTGAGAGTTTCCGGCAACCACGTGGAATGACGTTTATAATAGGTATAGTACGAAATTGCGAATTGAGGAAGATACCGTACCCCAGTTTTGTCATGAAGAGAGAAGCAACTCTAGGAGATCAGAAACTGAAAAAAGATCAGGTAAAAACAGGTACGATCCATATATGGGACCTGCAGGGAAAGACTCACGATCAAAGCAGGATAGTCAATGATATGATCAAAAATCGAGGAAGAGGGAATCTGGTTCTTCATCAAGGTTCAAAAATGACCGAAACAGGCAAGAGTCACGTGATAATGACAGTAGTTTAAAGGCAAGGTTCGGCGGATATAACTTTAATGTCACTACCTCCGAGCTCGTAGCTGTTTTGAGGAGCATGGGAGATAAGGTACGATGGCCAAAAGAGATGCGGTCAAATCCAAATAGACGCAATCCAGACCATTAGTGCGAATTCCACAATGATCACGAGCACAAAACTTTAGAATGTAGATTCTTACAGAGTGAAGTGGATCATCTATTGAAACAAGGGTATCTCACTGAGTTATTTAGCGAGAAAGGTAAGCAAGCCTATATGAAAAATAGGCAGGAGCCACCAAAACCCCCTTCACCCAAGGGAACAGTGAATGTTATAAGTGGGGGTGAAGATATTCACGGTATAACTTATACGGCTTCCAACAAGGTTTCTAAAGTAACGATAAAACACGGGAAGCGGGTACGGCAGGTTTTAGAAAACGAAAGTATTTCTTTCGATGATACAGATACCGAAGAAATAATGACCCCACATAACGACGCACTAGTAATATCTTTACTTGTATATGATACTAATGTAAAATGAGTTTTGATTGATCCAAGAAGTTCCATGAATATTATACTATTAAGGGTATTACGTGAAATGCAAGCTGAAGACAAAATGATACCTAAGGTGCATACCCTATCTGGGTTCGACAATTCAAGTGTGGTAACAAAAGGAGAGGTAATTCTAACAACTTTTGCTGCAGGTGTTGTTAAAGAAACTAAATTTCAGGTAGTAGATATGGAAATGGCTTACAATATGATCATGGGGAGACCTTGGATCCATGATATGGATGCTGTCCCATCAACTCTACATCAAGTTATTAAATTCCCATCACCGTGGGGAATTTGCCAAATTTGTGGGGATCAGCAGACAGGCAGGAGTATCAACGTTGTAACAGATACGAGCACCGCAAATAAAGAAAAATAGTAATTACAGGAAATAGTTGAATGTATCAAGGATCAAACCTCAACCAAACAAGAAAAGACAGATTTAGACTCGAGACCTGATACAATTCAGGAACCTGAAGAGAATGAAGATATCAAAACAACAATTGAATAGCTCGAGGCTGTGATATTATTTGAGCAATGGCCTGAACGGAAGGTTTATGTTGGAGCCAATTTAAGCTCAGACATGCGAAGTATGTTGATTGAATTTTTAAAAGCTAACGTGGACTGTTTTGCTTGGTCCCATGCTGATATGACAGGGATACCACCGGATGTGATGACTCACAAACTAAATGAAGACCCATCCTTCACACCAGTAAAGCAAAAGAAAAGAAAGCAAGGAGCTTTCAAAAATCAGGTGATTCAAGATGAGGTCCAAAAGCTATTAAAAATTGGGTCAATACGCGAGGTAAAGTATCCTAATTGGTTAGCAAACACAGTTGTTGTACCTAAGAAAAACGGTAAGTGGCGGGTTTGCGTGGATTATACAGATCTTAACAAAGCCTGCCCAAAAGATTCTTTCCCTCTACCGCATATAGATCAGTTAATTGATGCAACTGCAGGACATGAACTTTTGAGTTTTTTAGATGCATATTCGGGGTACAACCAAATTAAAATGGACCCCAGTGATGAAGAAAAAACTTCTTTCATCATAGACAGGGGGACTTACTGTTATAAAGTACTGCCCTTTGGTCTCAAAAATGCTGAAGCAACCTATCAAAGGTTGGTCACCAAAATATTCCAAGAACATTTAGGAAAAACCATGGAGGTATATATAGACGATATGCTCGTCAAAACCCAACATTCTCATGATCATATTTCTCATTTATCTGTTACATTCGAAATTTTACGAAAATTTAATATGAAACTCAATCCAGAAAAATGTGCATTTGGGGTTGCCTCAGGTAAATTTTTGGGGTTTCTCGTTTCTAACCGTGGTATTGAGGTAAATCCTTCTCAGATCAAAGCAATAGAGGAGATCCCTGACATCCTTACGAGTAAAAAAGAAGTCCAAAGACTAACGGGAAGAATTGCGGCCTTGGGGAGATTTATTCCGAAATCTTCAGAAAAATGCTTTCAATTTTTCTCCGCACTTAAAAAGCAAGATCATTTTGAATGGAACGAAGATTGCCAACAAGCCCTTAGAAATTTAAAAGCTTACTTGTCAAATCCACCACTATTGGCAAAACCAAAAGAAGGAGAAAAGCTACTCATCTATTTGGCCGTGTCAGAGGTCACGGTAAGTGTTGTTTTAGTCCGTGAGGACCAAGGTAAACAATCTCCTATCTATTATGTAAGCAAGTCTTTATTAGATGCTGAAACACGATATCCACAACTAGAAAAATTAGCATTAGCTTTGATCATGACATCTAGAAAATTAAGACCTTATTTTCAATGTCATCCCATTGTTGTAGTTACTGCTTTTCCATTACGAAACATTTTGCATAAACATGAATTGTCAGGGAGGTTAGCAAAATGGGCTATAGAATTAAGTGAATACGAAATCATTTATCAACCTAGGACTGCTATAAAATCTCAAGTATTAGCCGATTTCGTAGCTGATTTTAGCCAGGGGATGCATTTAGAAGCAGAAAAAGAATTACAAGTTTTTAATGGTGCAAACCCAGGGACTTGGATTTTATTCACTGATGGTTCGTCTAACGTAAAACGAGCAGGCCTAGGGATAGTTCTCATACCACCTACGGGTGAAATTATTAGACAAGCTATAAAATGTCATTCTATAACTAACAATGAAGTAGAATATGAGGCTGTAATTGCAGGTCAAGAATTGGCACAAGAACTAGGCATAACACAGATTATAATCAAGAGTGATTCTCAACTCGTGGTCAATCAAATGTTGGGGACTTATACAGCCAGGGAGACACGAATGTAAGAATATCTCGCAAAGGTACGGGAACTAATAAAGCAATTCCAAACTTGGAAGGTAATGCAGGTCCCAAGAGATGAGAATGTGGAGGCAGATGCTTTAGCTAATCTCGCATCTGCAGCAGACGTAGCAAACGACGCAAATGCTTCAATCATACATTTATTTCATTCCGTTCTTGAACCTGATAAGAACGAGGTAAATTTTAATCATTTAACATGGGATTGGAGAAACAAAATTATTGCTTTTTTACAGCATGGAACCGTGCCTGATAACAAAGGAAAAGCTTATGCACTTCGCAAAAAAGCTGCTCATTATTGTTTACATCAAGGAAATCTTTATCGAAAGATGTTCGGTGGACCATTAGCAAGGTATCTCGGACCTTCCCAAACAGAATATGTGATGAGGAAAGTACATGAAGGACATTGTGGAAATCACGCAGGAGGAAGGTCGCTGGTAAAAACGTTGATTCGACCAGGGTATTATTGGCCTAAAATGGAAGAAGAAGTAAACGGTTTCGTGTCCAAGTGTGACAAATGCCAAAGATACGGCAATAATATGCATAGACCGGCTGAGCTACTGCACCCTGTTATAGCCCCGTGGCCCTTTATGAAATGGGGAATGGATATCGTAGGACCATTGCCACAAGCAAAAGGTCAAGTGAAATTTTTACTTGTACTTACAGATTATTTTACTAAATAGGTAGAAGTAGGAGCATTTAAACAGGTAAGAGAGAAGGAAGTTAATGACTTTATTTGGAGAAATATAATATGCCGTTTTGGAGCACCAAAGGAAATCGTGTGTGACAACGGTCCGCAATTCATAGGAACTCAAATCACTGAATTTTTTCAAAGTTGGCAAATTAAAAGGATAACATCTACACCATACCATCCAGTGGGTAATGGACAAGCGGAATCCACAAACAAGGTCATTATCAACAATTTGAAGAAAAGGTTACAGGATTCAAAAGGTAATTGGCCTGAGGTATTACCTGGAGTATTATGGGCTTATCGTACAACGACAAAAACAAGCACGGGAGAAACACCCTTTTCAATGGTTTATGGTGCGGAGGCTTTAATTCCAGTTGAAATAGGAGAACCGAGCACACGGTACGTTCAAGCAACGGAGGAATCAAATGATGAAGAGATGCGGGTGAATCTTGATTTGCTCGAAGGAAGAAGAGAAGCTGCACTAATAAGGATGGCAGCACAAAAGCAAGTAATTGAACGGTATTATAACAGGAAAGCACGCCTCAGATTCTT
Organism: Nicotiana tabacum; assembly: GCF_000715075.1. NCBI lineage: Eukaryota > Viridiplantae > Streptophyta > Magnoliopsida > Solanales > Solanaceae > Nicotiana > Nicotiana tabacum. Next base: position 95,644,481 of record NC_134082.1, read on the forward strand.
TAAAATTGGGGACTTCGTGCTTAAAAAGGTGTTCCAATCTACAAAAATTGCTAATTCAGGAAAGCTGAGTCCAACATGGGAAGGACCCTACAGAGTTCGTGACATTGCAGGAAAAGGAGCATACGAGTTGGAGACAATGAATGGAAAGGTTCTACCCTCGCATTGGAATGCTGTCCACCTAAAGCGATATTATTTCTGAGAAAGTACCTACGATCAGGTATCGCTGTATTAGAATTTTTCTTTGAATTGTTAAAATTTTACTAACGATTTTAGATGCTAGGCAAAAACCCTAACTCGTGCCAAATGATGAGCCACAACCTACACGGAAAAATGGAATACTCTAAAATTCCCAGCCCAGGGTTACAAATTAATCTGATGGAAATATACGCGGGTTAGGCAGTCTTCATCTCTAATTGCACCTCCGAGTCCCGTATATTTTTCTGTTTCAGGAAAAGGACCAAAATTGAGAGAAACAGACAAGTGCTTGAGACTTCATACTTCACCGCTCAAACACTTGGGGGACTACATATTATACACAGATACATGAAAATTGTGCGCAGATACAAAGTGGCATGTGTTGAGCAAAAGTTACGGAGTTTCCAGCATTCATCATAGTATTCTTTCCCATTAGAACAAAGGGGTATTGATATCATCATAGTGTCTCAAAATTGATATCATCATAGTGTCTCAAACTCATAAGAGCAACGGAGTCACCTCTCAAACCCTTCTTAATACATGAAGAAAGGGTCATGACTATGTACTGAAACGGGTTATGAGGAAAAACCTTGTTTAGTTTACATTCATTTTGTAAAAATCTGTTACAAGAAAAACAGTTACGAGAAAGTTATAGATGTATTTTAATACATGTAATATTCAAAAGCTTGTCCAAGTTCATGAATAAAAACTTGTCAAAGTTGTTTCAAACAAAACATGTGTATTCCTATTTCTTTCATCGTATTGTAATACCATTATGAAGTTGAGACGTCTTCTTCATTAAGTGTCGATATATATAAAAGGGCCCTCTTTTATAAACCTCATGTTAATAAGTCATGAGAAGAATCATAAAGCATTTTCAAAGGATAAAATTGCTAAACTATTCTATAAGTCCTAAATAAATAAGGAAAAGGAAAGAATAGAACACATTGAAGTACTAACAAAGTTCTTAATACAATTTAAAAGACTAAGTAGTAACTTAGTCAATAAAAGTTTATACAAGTGTCCCATTATGATAACTGGGGACTTTCACCAAAAAATACCTTACAAAACTAAGGGATAAAACCATCATCCAATAAAGAAAGAAAAAATCAAAGCCTGGAAATTTAACTGGTTACTGAAGGGGTTAGCACATCAGAAGTTGCAATATTAATTTCACTTTCAGAAACAGGCACAGTGGCAACTTCTGAAGAAGCAGCAACATGAGTGGTTTCAGCTGAGCTTGAAGTGTTAGGATCAATGAGGGGAGCAAGAGTCACGGAAGCTTCAACTTCCACAGATTGAGTCATAGAAGTTTCACCCTCTGGAGCTGGAATTGCAGCATTTTCAACTTCAGCTGCCACAGCAACGACTTCGTCATTTAAAGGTTCTTCAGCCACGGGAGCTTCAATTGTCGGAGAGGGAAAGTCAAGTAGTTTTTGGGTTCTCTCAATAGTCTCTAAAACTTTGGCCAACTCTGAGTTTAAATCAAAGTTTTCTTGACTGGCCTCCATTAAAGCATCACGACAAGAGTTTAGAAAAGCCCAACTCACCTCTATGTTAAAATTCTCCTCAAGAAGTTCATACTCCCTTTCCCACATAGCAAGATCATTCTTTAACACTTGATTTTTAGCTAAAGAAGAATCAAAGGAAGCTTCAAGGGAGGCATGAGAACTCTCTAAGGCACGAACCTTATCAGAAGAGATTTTTAAATCAGCTTGATCTTGAGTCAAGCTTTGCACTAACTCCCCTGCACACTCTTCTTTCTTGGCCAAAAGTGCCTTAAGTTCTCTGATTTCTTCACTGCACTTTGATAATTGCTCTGAAAATGAACACTCAAAGCACTCCTTATCTTTTTCAAATTGGCTTGAAGAAGCCTTGGCAACTGCTAATTCAGAAGTCAGACCTCGCTTTTGCTTCTCCAGGTGATTTCTACTCTCTTGCAATTCTTCTATAGTTCCCTGAGCATTCTCAAACTGCTCTTTCCAATTAGCTGCTTCTAGCTGGGCTCCCTTCGCTATTTCCTCAGCCTCGTGGATAAACTTTTCAGACTTACGGGCTTTCTTTTCCAGAAGAGAAATTCTTCCCATCAATTCTGTACCAATGAGGTTAGCCTGCAGTGACAATTCATGGAAATAAGAATTTGGAGATAAAAAAAACTTGTTAGTAAGTAAAGGAAAAATACCTTCAAAGTAGAATGAACAATATTCATCAAAGTTAAGCAGCTATGGCTGCCCATCTTCTTCTTCTCAATATCTCCAATCAAAGGCTTAAGCCAGTCATCTGCTCCACCAGACTTCCTTAAAAAACTGTTATTGGCAGGAACTTCAAGTGTAACGCTCCTCATAGCCGAGCTTCTGCTGCTAGTTCCCTCCTCTGCATGTTGAACAGAGGAAGGGGGAGCTATAGAAGGAGGAGCGGTAGAAGAAGTGAAAATAACAGAAGTCAAAGGACTCGAAGCAGGTAAGGGAGCAGGAACAAATAGAATGGGCAAGGAAGCACTTGAAATCAATGGAGAAATAGAAGGAATGGGAACAGAGGAAGAAAGAGGAATTTCATTCAAAACTGGACCTAGTTTACCACTTTCAAAACCACCAACGAAAAGACGTTAAATAGACTCATTGGTGTCCATTGGAGTGGTTTCATCATCAGAAGGAATGTGAACAGGTTCGGTAAGAGAGGCACGAACAGGGGTAACTTCAGCTTCATCCTCGGAAACGATACGTCTCCTGGCTCTTGATCTAGCCATAAAAGAGGTGTCTTCATCTTCATCGTCCTCAGAATCTTCTTCTACAACTTTCCTCTTTGACAGTCTAGCCTGAGCTCTCTCCAAAGAAAGTGAAGTACCAGAAGAGGCTCGAAGGGCAGTAGCCACTTCAGTTGTCATTCCTCGAATAGCAAATCCTGACAAAAAGAAGGATAAAAAGTTAGAAACAAGAAAGGATTTAACATATGGAAAAACATAGAGAGATGCATAGTGAGTTTTCACTTTCCAACCATACAAATTGGAAATGGATTTCCAAGTTCTCGCCTCCATAGGCACGACTTTCAAGATTAAGTCTACCCAACCACGAAAATTAGGAACGGGTTCCACATCTCCTATGGTTGCTATAGAAAAGCAAAAAAGGATAAAATTAGAAAAGAAGTTGAAATTCTTAAAGATAGGAACGGTAAGTAAAGAAAAACTTACGTGCAAAGTTTCACTTCTCAGGGAAGGGGATATTTGTTTCACCCACCAAATCAATTGTGTGTACCGCAACATAACGAGTATACCACCCACGATCCTTGTCATCTTCAGGGCTTACCAAGACCCTTTTACCTCTCTTGCAGTTAAAGTGAAAACTCCATTGCGGAATAGCTTGGGGTGGTAAAGGTGAATAAGGTGGGGGAAGGAAAAATCAACATTAGCTTTGCCAGATAAATACCTCAAATAAGCCACTGCTCTCCATACAAGGGGGCCAATTTATCCCAAATAAATTTTGAAAAAGCGACAAAAATCAAGTATAACTGGGTCGATAGTAGGAATAAATCCCAAAGTGAAGGGGTAAGTATAAACATAAGAAAATCCAATCCTAAAAGAAGAAATTCTTTGGTTTGGGTTAGGGATCACTATACGAAGATCACTTCTCTAGTTACAATCTTTTCGAACAATAGAAACCAAAGGTTCAGTAATTAGAGAAGGAAAAGTGTCAGCCTTCTCTAAATTAACGACTTGGTCACGAAGAGATTTTCTATCATTCTCAAAGGATAAGTCATTAGGCACTATTTCTTCAACTAAAGGTTCTTGAAGAGGCTCGGAAAGTTCTTTACCTTTAGAAGAGAGTTTCTTAGTGATAGAACCTCTGGAAATAGTGCCAGAACTAGAAGATGGAGCGATGGAGCTAGAGGAGCCACCACGAATGGATCCTAGGTTACGAAGCCTGCCACCTCTACCCCTTCTATGCCTTACAGGGGCGTTGGGGAAGTTATCAAGAATTGTGATTCTTTTAGGGTTAGGATTCGGAGATGCCATTGCCAATAAAGGATGAAATAAAGGAGAAAAGAGCAAAAGTAAAGTATCTGTTAAAGGTTTATGAAGAAGAAGACAAAGAAAAAAAAGGTTAAATATGTATATAATAGTAATCGTCGAACAAAGAAGTGTAATGATAGAAAGCCTATATTAAAGGCAACTATCACTTCGTGAATATAAGGTATGAATAAGCCTTGAAAAAAGCCTGCAAAATTACAGAGCCAATCAGAAGGTGACGCGGGTGCAGAGCATTAAATAGAAAAGACAATTGAAGCGTCAGTACTGTCATAACATTGATTATGGTAAAAATTCCCTTTTTGTGAAGATCTATTTCCCAAATATTTAATTGATAAAAAGTGGGGGGACTATCTGTATTGGGAAAAAACTGGATTTATATATTGAAGATGATGTGTCATGACACGTGGACTAGTCAAATGGTCAGAATACGGTAATCAACCAAGAAGGCACGGGCGACAACAAATACGGGGAGAAGAAAGTTAAATAGGCACGAGTCGCTATTCAAAAGGCACGAGTTTCGTACCTATATATGTCATTTAAAACCCAAAGATCAGAAGGGATTGAAGATATGAATCTGATGACGCACAAGAGTCCAAATTCAGCATTAAATATCAAATACATTAGAGAATTTGTATTTAATAAGAATAATTGAGTAACATTTCTTTTAATGTCATTTATTGCTCATAATTGCCTCATTAAGACAAAGGCATTACACCTTCTTCTAGAATCAACTATAAAAGGAGAAGGACTCGACATCTGTAGGGGGACAAGAAATATTATTGAGATTACACTGAAATACAAAATTACTTATTATTCTCAAAAGTCTTTTATTATTTTCGTCTCTAGATTATCAGTAACCCGAATTCCTTTATATTTCTAAAGCTTTGACCAAAGACTCAGATTTTTGGTTAAACACCTTGCAAATAAAATATTTTAGATTATTTCACACTATAAAACTATATTTTCACGTACTCTTATACATGTATAACAATAATATACGTCAACTAACAACTTTTAATATAGTAATAAAATAACAAAGTTAATTCTAATATTAACCAATTCATTCCTAAATAAAATATACATGTATTTCAGGATCATCATAAAGATATCATCTATCCTAACATTTATATCGATTGTGTTTCATCAAAAATACAAAGACATAATTTAATAAATAAATAATAATAATAAGTATAGTTATGGAAATACCTAATTTTGTTGCTAGATTCTCCTTATTCATCCCCTAGAGTCGTAGACCAAAGTTTACATGTTTCTATTCCTCTCTTGGATTTCAAACTGGTACAGATCAGAATGCTAAGACCTGCAACAAGAAATAGCAACAGTATTTAAGGCAAATAAAAAGATCTCCCCTTGAAATCCATCTGATGCCCTTCATTTGTCGCAAGCAACCATAAGACTTTTCTATCATGCTCTTGAAAGTATATTAAACTATGAACTATGCAAATGTAATGTTGAAATGTAACATACTGAGAAATGATTCGATAATATTGTTCGAATGGGATAACTTGAAGTTGTTCTAGGAATCAAGGTTAAGTAGAAGCAGTTAGGAGTTAAACTAGAGTTAGTTATGTAACTAATTATTGGAAGGGTAGTTAGTTAGTTGATGGTAATTTGGACAGCTGTCAATGATCTATTAGTTAGATGTAGGAGTTAGTATCTTGTATAAATAGAGGATTAAATCAATGAGAAGTCAAGCTCATTCATTTTCATTTTTCTTCTGTGTTCTCGAAGCTTCACAGAAGCCCTTCTTCTTCTTCTCTACATCTCCATTAAAGTAGAGTAGAAAGCTTGAGCTGAGTGTGCAGAATTTAACATGGTATCAGAGTTGCTTGACTATTAGTGCAGTTGTATCTTCGATCTAATTCTTCAAATTTCATATTCTTCGAAGCAATCACAAATTGAAACATGACGATTGATGATACCGAGCCAAAAAAGTTGAGTCACAATCATCAATTGTTTCTGCATTCTACTGACACTTCAGGTACAGTATTGATTTCTCTTTAATTGACTGGGCCAGAAAATTACTCTATTTAGAGTCGAGCTATGAGAATTGCAATCCTAGGAAGAAACAAACAAGGGTTCATATATGGCACCTGTAAAAGAGAGGATTTTAGGCCAAATTTAGTTGATCTCTGGGAGAGATGCAATGCTATTGTTCTATCGTTGATTATAAATTGTGTGTCAAAGGAATTGTACAGTGGAATCGTGTACTCGATAGATGCCTCCTCGGTTTGGGGAGATTTGAAGGAACGATTTGCCGAAATTAATTGCTCTAGGATTTTTTAAATACATAAGGAAATTGCTACTATAACTCAGGGAACCAGTTCCATTTCTGCTTATTTTTCAAAGTTGTGTCTCTTGTGGGATGAGTTTGAAAGCCTAGCTCCAATTTCTAGCTGTGATTACGCCAAATCACGTGAATTTGTAGTGATCATACAGAGGCTGAAGTTGTTACAGTTTCTAATGGGACTCAATGAGTCCTATGAACAGGTAAGGAGCCAACTTCTAATAATGGTGTTAGTGCCTACAATCAACAAAACCTACTCTATATTGATGGAAAGGGAAAGTTAGAGGAGCATGACAAATGTTGATACTGGAGATATGACATCACTCATGACAACAAGGGCTATTAATCCTGCTCAGAAAGGGAAAAGGAACTAAAACGTGTACTGTGATTATTGCAAACTCAAAGGGCACACTCGTGAAGGATGCTACAAGTTGATAGGATATTCTACTGGCTTTAAGTATAGAAAGAAGTCTGGTGTTGGAGCTGCTCATAGTGCTGTAGTGGAGGATCAAAGAAGGCATGATCCATTGACAAATACTGGTGGAGGAGTAGACAAACTCAGCACCACAGATGGGATCCAAGGATCATACGTCACACCAAAACAATATAATCAAATACTGAAGCTGCTCAGCAAGGATGGTACAGGTGAAGGTTCAAATTTAGTTGGCATGGCCAACATGGCAGTTACTATTAATGTTTTTCTAGCAGATGCACACATAAAACATTGGATTGTTGATTCTGGAGTCATAAATCATATGGTAGTTGACTTAAACATGTTGAGTACAAAAAGAAAAAGTGGCAAGAATGAAAGAAAAAAGTATATTTGTCAAATGGTGAGACCAAAGTTATGACACATCTTGGATCCTGTGGATTGGTTGATAACATTGAAATAGATGATGTCCTGTATATACCAGAGAATTTAGGTATAATCTTCTGTCAGTCTCAAAAATTACCAAAGAGCTGCAATGCTCTGCGTATTTCTTTCCACATTTCTGTATATTCCAGGACCTCTATATTGGAATGATGAAGGGGATTGGTAGAGAAAGTGAAGGACTTTATCTATTTCTTCAAAAATCTATCAGCAACAACAACATTATAGCAAGAGGATTGATTGGAATAAAGGAGAAATTGCACATTAAACTGTGGTACATAAGGCTTGGGCATGCATCATAAGTAGCCATAACGCATATCTTAGGTCTGGGACAAGAAGAATGTAAAGTAGCAATAGATAGTTGTACAATTTGTCCTTTGGCAAGGCATACTAGACTACCATTTCACAACAGTACAAGTAGGTCTTCTGATGTTTTTGAGTTGTTACACATTGATGTATGGGGACCTTACAATGTACCTACAGTTGATGGGATTAAAATGTTTCTACCTATTGTGGATGATTACTCGAGAACTACTTGGTTGTTTCTACTCAAACTTAAAATTGATGTAATTGTGATGCTCAGAAATTTCTTTTCATTGGTTAAAACTCAATTTGGGAAAATAGTCAAGATGTTAAGATCTGATAATGGTGGAAAGTTCATCAACACCAACTGTTTTCATTTATTTCAATCTTTATGGATAATACATCAGAGAACATGTGTTTATACTTCTCAGCAGAATGGGATTGCTGAGAGAAAACACAGACACATTCTAGAAATAACAAGATTAGTCAAGTTTCAAGGAGGTATTCCTCTGAAGTTTTGGGGACACTATGTTCTAGCTGCAGTATACTTGATTAACAAAATGCCATCAGTTGTTTTAGGAGGGAAGTCATCTTATGATGTTTTTACTAGATAAAACAAAACTGGATCATTTGAGAGTAATAGGATGCCTTTGCTTTTCCAAGAAGGTCCATAACCATGACAGGTTTGCAGCAAGAGCAATTGCAGTAGTTATGATGGGATACTCAGCAATCAGCAAAGGGTACATGCTATATAACCTCACTAATCATGTGTTCTTTGTAAATAAGGATGTTTATTTCAAGGAACATATTTTTCCTTTCAAGCACAAGCCAGATACACAGCCATCATTATTCTCAGAAGCTGAACCAAACAGTGATCCAAACCTAGATTACATAGCAAATGAGCTGACAGAAATACAAGAAGAGGACTTGACAATTCAAGAGGAGGGATCTGATAATCACCATGAGGAGACTCATGAAGATGTTTCCCAACAATAACATGAAAGTCACTCTCATAGTGAACTGATGTGTTAGAATGCAGATTAACCTGCAGCTTCTAAAGATCAGCAAGAAGACTTATCCCATAACTCATCTTCTAAAGCTTCTGCAAATTCACAAAACTTCAGAAAGTCTACTAGGACAAAGAAACCTCCAGGATGACTATCATACTGCATCACTACACATACCAGCACTGCTTCAATCATCCCCTATCCTATTAATCACTCAGTCAATTATTCTTCTCAGCAGCCATCATACAAGAACTACATAGAAGTTTTCACTTCAATTGTGGAACCTAAAACATTTCATGAGGCTTCCAAAGATCCAAGGTTGGTGGAGGTCATGCGAGCTAAAATTCAAGCCTTAGAAGATAACCACACCTGAAAGTTGGTTTCTTTACCTAATGGGAAGTTCCATATTGGTTGCAAGTGGGTGTTTAAAGTCAAAAAAGCTAATGGTGAGGTTGAAATGTTCAAGGCTCGATTGGAAGCTAAAGGCTATAATCAACAAGAGGGGCTTGATTTCAATGAGACATGCTCCCCAGTCATGAAAATAGTCACTATGAGATCAGTCCTGTCATTAGTTGCAATGGAAGGGTGGCACATCTATCAAATGGAGGTGTACACTATTTTCCTGCAGGGTGACTTACCTGATGAGGTCTACATGCAACTGCCTGAGGGTTTTACAAGCCAGGGGAGACTCCAGTGGTATGTAGGCTTGATAAATCCTTATATGGACTGAAGCAAGCAAGTAGACAATGGAATGTTAAACTCACAGAAGCACTTACAACTCAGGGATTCATGCAAAGCACTCTTAATCACTCTTTTTTACATAGAAAATAGGGACCAATATCATTGTTATTCTTGTTTATGTGGATGACATGTTAATCACTGGGAATAATCTTCAGTTGATAGAAGAAACAAAGCATAAATTGCAGCAGACCTTCAATATGAAAGACCTTGGTGAGTTGAGATATTTTATGGGGATAGAGTTCAGCTGGTCAAAGAGAGGCCTTTTGATGAATCAAATGAAGTATTCATTGGAACTCATTGAAGAGTTGGGGTTAAGTGTCTCTAAACCAGCTTTCACCCTATTAGAATATAACCAGAAGTATACTCTCAAAGTGTTGAATGATATTGTAGGTTTGGAAGGTGATGAGCAATTAGAAGACAAGGGCAAGTATCAAAACTTATTGGAAAGTTGTTATACTTATCATTGACTAGACCGGACATATCCTTTGAAGTCCAAACACTTAGTCAATTCATGCAACAACCCAAAAGAAGTCACTGAAGCAGCATTGAGAGCGCTCAGATATGTCAAGAAGGAACCTAGCTTGGGAATCCTCATGAGAAGTCAAAGAAACAATACACTAAGGGCATATTGTATTGCTGACTGGGCTTCATGTCCTAACACAAGAAGATCAGTCACAAGGTTTCTTGTTAAGCATGGCAATTCTCTTATATCCTGGAAGTCTAAGAAGCAAAACACACTTTCAAGAAGCTCTGTAAAAGCATAATACAGGAGTATGGCTTGGACAGTAGCGGAACTTGTTTGGTTAACATGCTTGTTTAAAGAGCTTGGTGTAGAAGTGAAGCTTCCAGTTGAATTATTCTGTGATAACAAGGCAGCTCTGCAAATTGCTGCAAATCCAGTATATCATGAACGAAACATATTGAAATACATTGTTACTTTATCAGGGAAAAGATACAACAAGGACTGGTGAAAACAATGCATGTGAGTTCAAAAGATCAACAGGCAGACATCTCGACAAATAGGTTGTTAAGGTTGCAGCATGAGTACTTAATGTCCAAGCTAGGAGTGCTAAACATTTTTCCACCTACCAGCTTGAGGATTGTTGTTCGAGATGGGATAACTTGAAGCTGTTCTGGGAATCAAGGTTAAGTAGAAGCAGTTAGGAGTTAAACTAGAGTTAGTTATGTAACTAATTATTGGAAAGGTAGTTAGCTAGTTAGTGGTAATTTGGACAGCTGCCAATGAGCTGTCAGTTAGATGTAGGAGTTAGCTTCTTATATAAATAGAGGATTAAATCAATGAGATGTTAAGCTCATTCATTTTCATTTTTCTGATGTGTTCTCGAAGCTTCACAGAAGTTCTTCTTCTCTACATCTCTATTAAAGTAGAGTAAAAAGCTTGAGTTGAGTATGAGTTGAGTGTGCAAAATTTAAAAAATATTTGCAAGACCCATGTAGAATATATAAGACATGGTTGTATGCTTTTTGTTTTACCCACTCAACTCTAACTTGGCTAAAACATATACAGCTAAAGAGTTTGAGGCACTAACAATGGACAAACTAAACAGTAATACTGAAATTTATATTTATACTTAGCATAAGACAATGTCAAGGCAATTAAAGTATAGTAATTTTCTTTTGATTTCATTTTAAAACTACTGCTAGAAATTGAAGGCTATATGTACGGGGGACTTTTATCATGAAGTAATTGCAATTTTTGCAAACATTTCTGTCTCATGTCTTTTGGCAGTGCTATTAATGAGGTTGGGATAAGTCTCTAGTTATATAGCTGATGCCGAAGGGATGCGTCCAATGGAAATTAGATGTGCCGGTTCTTGATTTTGGCACTATAACTTGGCCCAATTTTTCATTTTGGCACTTTAACTCAGTCTTGTTCCATTTTGGCCCTCCAACCCCATTTCTTTTATTCCACTTTGACACAAACTTTTTTCTCCCAGGTAAAAATGTAGCGTGTGCAAATACCCAGCTGCTACCTCCCACCCCGCAAAAAAAAATTTACTTTCTTTTTTATAATTTCAAATTATTATTTTTTTCGTTTTTTCTGCCCACATCCCGGGGAAAAAATATTTTTATATATATTTTCAATAATAACTACGGGTTCAACTGAACCCATAACTTTCGACACAGAGTAAAAGTTTGTATGTAAAAATTCATTAAAATTGTAAAAAAAAATAGATATAAACCCATAACATTTAAAAATATAATGGGTTCTTTTGTTCCACTTTAATACAAAAACTTTTATCCCAGGTAAAAATGCAGCGCGGACAAATACCGCAGCTGCTAACCCCACCCCACCCCATTGCCCCCACCCCCCGCAATTTATTTTTATTTTTTTGTAATTTCAAATTATTATTATTTTCGTTTTTTCTGCCCCCCCCCCCTCCCGTGGAAAAAATATTTTTATATATATATTTTCAGTAATAACTACGGGTTCAACTGAATCTATAACTTTCGACGCGGAGTAAAAAATTTGTATGTAAAAATTCATTAAAATTGTAAAAAAATAGATATAACCCAATAACTTTAACAATATAATGGGTTCAATGTTAAAAATATTAAAATTAAATCAATAGGATTTAAATTCTGGATCCGTGTCTATGTTGGGAGTATGAAATTTGGCTTAAAAATGGCTCTCACGCGCGTACAAGGGTGAGGCAAATCACACATGGAAAGTAAGCTTTTGTGTCAAATTGGAACAAAAAAATGGGGTTAGAGGGCCAAAATGGAACAAAGCTGAGTTAAAGTGCCAAAATGAAAAATTGGGCCAAGTTTAATTATCTGTCTATGTATTTGGCCTTATATTTTTGAAGAGTAGAAAATTTAGTTAATTTTGAAGGGCATTTAAGTAATTTGACTTTTTATTTATAGGGTTCCTATTTTTATAGTAGCATAGATAGATAGATATAGGTATAGATTAAAATACTCTAATAGTATAATCTTTTTCATGCATTACCGATGTATATAATTTAAATACGTATATTTTACGTAGAAACAGGCACAATTTTTTGTCGTTACTTGTTTGCCTTGTGATATCATTTGGTTCTCGAGGTGAAAAGGGTGGGAAGGGGGAGGGTTGTTGGCTTGGGTGGCTCTAACAAATAAAATGCCTTGGATTATTTAATCTTGTCTTTTAGAAAATTCGGTGTGATTCGATAATGCAGAGGTATCTTCCCATGTTGGGAAGAAAGCCGCATGCGGAAACAAGCGCTCGCAAATTTATAAATCGCTCGCTCTTTCTCTTCCAACAGGAAACCACCACATACTTGATATGAATATATTGGCTGAATACGAAGTATATTAGAATATTGACAGTGCAAAAAAATTCTCATTTTTTGAAAAGTTAATTTGATAAAACGCCGAATTTGAAAATTCTATAAAAATGAGATGATGTCCAAAAAAAAGAAATAGTAAATATTGAAATCGAGAAAGTATTTATACAAAATTGCTTCATTTTCATAAAATGAAAAATTGTAAATAAATTGAAGCACACATTGAAGTTCCCTTTTTTCCTTTGAAGCTAGCATGAGTTTGATAGAGTCAGTTACTCAAATGGTCACTCAACTATCTGAAATTATTTACTAAAGTCAACGTTCTTTCGTTTATAATAGCAAAGTCACTTAACTATACTTATAGTACTCAGAAGGTCACTCAACTAGATTTCTCAAACTTTTGATTGCTAAATACTTCTTTTACCCTCTAAATTATCAACTTTTGTCTTCTTTTTATTTTTTTTAACTTTATAATATTATATTTTGTCTCTTTTAATTAGATTATGGACTTAACTATAGAATAAATAAATTTTATTTATAAATTTAAAAGTAAAAATAGTATTTAAGCATATATAATGTTGGAATAATAAAATATTGAGCATAGTAAGAAAAATTAATTAGAACAATTTGTTCGTAATAATAGTTTTGATATTAACAACAAAAACTCAAAAATTTATTTACATAATTGAGAATGAACGAAAAAAATTATAATATATATATTTCATGCACGTAATATAAAAAATAATTAAATAAAATAAATATATTTTTATAATATGCATTATATAATCTTGAAAATTACGCTTAATTATATTATTTTTACGACATTATATATGCTAAAAAACTATTTTTATTTTATTTTATAAATAAAATTTATTTGTTCTATAGGTACTCCATAATGTAAATTAAAAAGAGAAAAAATCATACTATTAAAAAAGTATAAAATAAAAGAAGAAGATGAAGAAGAAGAAGAAGAAGATAAAAGTTAGATAATTTAGAGGGTAATAATAGGTATTTGACAATCAAAAGTTTGAGAAATCTGGTTGAGGGACCTTCTTAGTGCTATAGGCATAGTTAAGTGACTTTCCTGTTACAAACGAAAGAAAGATGGCTTTACTAGATAATTTCGGATAGTTGAGTGACCATTTATGTAATGAACTCGAGTTTAATATAAGAGCTGAAGTTATATGCACTGATGGTTAAAAAATATTTACACAATTACATATCCTAAAAAATATTGTAGGTAAATCTACTATAAACATTGATGTGAATAAACAGTAAGTAACCAATTATAATATGCTAGATACAGTGATGGTGTAAAAAATCATTACAAATATGGCTTAAATCCAAAAAATAATCAATCTTATATTTAACTTCAGTATTAAGAAATCTTGATTAAGATTTGGCAAGTACCAAAATGTCTAGTAGAATCTGAATACAGAACTCATGAACCCACTTGTGGCATCGATGAAGATTTTGGTTGAGATCATATTTGGATATGATTCCTTTTCCATGTCCATAGTTGTGTGTGTAGATATTACAAAGTACTTTGGAACTCAAAACATGTGGATACCCAAGAATAATATCACTTGAAGATTTTGCGTCTGTCTTATTAGTGTTGCATACAGCAGTACATAACTAGGTCGTTGATGTTGGCGTACGTCGAACACAAAAATAGGGAAAGAGAAAGAACTTCTATTGCTAATGAATAGGGGTGGCAAACAAGAGGGGATCAGATATGAGCTGGTTGAAAACAAATAGAAAATGAGTTAATCAACAAATAATATAGATATTCATATTATTCATGACTTCTTGAATATGATTATTTTTGAAAAAAAATTCTAATCTCTCAAACTTGAGGAATCCTCAATTTGGGTTTTTGCAAATATAAAAGTTAAACTCATTAATTTATCCATTGGTTAAGTGGATAATATGAATCTTATCCTTATTTGACCAATTTTTAAAAAGTTTATTATCCAACACATTTTCTAGTGGATAATATGAATGGATAGTTGTTTTTATAATCTATGTTGCCACCACTACTCATGCACACTAAATGATATATACTAATAGTGTAAAAAATATTTTATACTATTGGTATATTTTAACATGTTGTACATATTAATTGCTTTATTTTTCAAGTTGCCAAATCTATTTATTATGAGTAGCTACCTGTTGTTAATATCCTTTAGGTAGAAGAACGACATTACTATTGTTTTTCAAACTCAAGATAGAGATGTATGCACGGAATTGTTGGGAATAAACCCTTCATAGAAATAATATAGCAATAAAAGTGTCACACTCCAACCTTGTGAGGTGTGGCTGGCACCTGATGCCCGAAGGCCCGAGCGAACCAACCATGAGATATGATCCGAAATATAATAACCTGCAGGTAGAAGAGCCCAACACGATATATATATATAAACTAGGCCAACAAGGCTGTAACAACAGTATAACAGCTATCCAGAAGCCATAAGGCCGATAGGGCGATACGAAAAATATATATATATACAATGACCGCTAGTCTGCAAGCCTCTAAGAGTGTAAGACAATCTCAACAGGGCGGGACAAAGCCCCCGACATGCCCAAAACCACACATATACATCTGTAATAGTACCTATGGACTCAAAGTCAGCAACTCCGAAGAAGTGGAGTGCGAAACCCAACGCTGATCCTGGGGGTCCTACTGAGGAGGCACACCACTCTGTCTATTCGAACCTGTGGGCATGAACACAGCGCATAAAAATGCGTCAGTACGAAATATGTACTGAATATGTAGGGCGACAAGTGTAACATGAAAAATGTAATTAACAAGAGAAGAGACATAGAGATAATTTAAATTCTGAAACTAGCCTCGGTAGGAAACTAAAATTCAACATGGATATAAATGTATGCTCGTGACACCGTCGTTCACTATCGCTACTTATAATATATCACATTATATAATAATAAATCCCTCTGTGGGGCTATAATATCCATAACATACCCGGCCATAATAAAGGCTCGGTAGAATCGTACCCGGCCACGTGAAGCTCGGTAATCCCAACTGATCAGTGGTTACACAATATGTGTCATACCCGGCCATCTATAATGCGGCTCGGTAATGAAAGTAAATACATACATATACTAGATCATAAATTATATAGGTGCAATGCGAAACCAACCTTAAAAGACGTATTCTAAGAAGAGTCGAAGTGGCCTATCATCATTCTTCCCCGACTATCATGGTTGTGGCTAAAAATATTTAATTTTCAACTACGAGCCAACAAGTACTAAGAACATGAGAGTTGTGTATTATGAGTACCTTTGAAGTAAATGTTACTTATTCATGATTTATATGAACGTCGAAAGGAGAACGAGTAAAAGGCTCTAGTTCTTTTTAAGCAAGGAACAAGGAAATCCGAGAATTCATAGATATCCTCTAGAGTAAGCAATATATGAGAAAAGATCAGGTCTAAGCATCTTTATAAGTTGGAGGTGAAATAACTCGAATCCGACGAGACAATTCGATAAACGTTTATTCGAATTCTAGTCATGCCGAAAAGTATAGTGAAAGCCCTACATACCTTGTCGATGGAGTTATATACTGTTTCCAAGACCTCAAAAGCCTTAGGAATGATTTCCTACATAATACAAACCATTCAAAATCAAATTCAAGCTCATAGCTTGAATAATTCTTCATTTAGACATTTACGCGAACAACTTGTGGCCATGAATTTGTAGACTCTTTTGTAGATTAATTTCCCCCCAACACACCACCAAATTTTACTTTACTACATCTCCTCATCAACAGAATTCCATCCATGTCTTCACAGATCCAAACAACACAATAAAATCATATAGAACAGCCCCAACAATCAAGCCATATTAAGAGAGGTTTCTAAAAAAATCAAGAATATTTCTATAGAGGTTTCAACTATTTCTTAAGAATTCTTACGGTAGAAGTTTACAAGATCAAAGAGGAAGTTAAATCATACCTTATGTGACCAGAATTACTCAAAATTCGAAATTACAAGACGGAGTCTTGCTATGAAAAGTGAAACACCGAAGAATTCACGATTCCGAAGCTACCATGGTGTTCTCCATCTTGAGGATGACTAAATTGTTGTTATGCTTGGCTAGATGGATGGGAGAAGTTTGAGAGGAAATCCCTAGGTTTTTGGTTCTGTTTGGAGAGGATAAAACGCAGGGGTTCTGTTTTAAAAATTGACTTAAATAAAGAAATTTTGACTAAACCCGACTAGGCACACTGTTCCAGTAACAGTGTGCACCCCTGTACGAAAATGTTAATATCTCTCTACTCCGAAGTCGTATTAACAAACGGTTTATTGTGTTGGAAACTAGACTCATAGACATTCGATTCTGTAGGTAGAACACACCATAACTCCCAGTATATTGAGAGAAAAGCTCATCAACATTTTATCCAAATTCTAGTGAAATTTAAACCTGTACTTGCGCGCGATCTTTGTCGAATTTTTAATCACAACTCAAATGACTTCCAATCTTAAAGTATAACTATCGCATCATTTAAATATCTCATATAAATTATCTTCCTACCGAATTATCCCATTTACAGCATGATAACGCCGAATACACAAGGTGTAACATTCTCCCCTCCTTAAGAACATTCGTCCTCGAATGTTAACGGTTAACCTAACTTCTGAATTTTTTTTTAAAAAAAAAAATTCGCCAGAGTTTCCCCTATAAATATGAATATCCAAAACCTGCCATCAGCCCAAACATACATATCTAAGGCCACACAGGGCTACACATCATAATAATAACATCAACTTGGCCTCACCCGACCATTTACTTATACAATAATGATAATAAGAAGGTTAGCCATAACTTAATTACCTTAACTGTCACTGGTTGATATATGTGCAACACCTGCCATGTTTGTCTCAGGCATATCACCTGAAGACTCAAATAAATGAGGGTATCTGGACTTCATGTCCTCCTCGGCCTCCCATGTCATTTCCTCTACATTATTGCTCCTCCAAAGTACTTTTACTGAGGCTACCTCTTTAGTCCGTAGCTTACGGATTTGACGGTCAAGAATGGCAATAGGTATTTCTTCATATGACAAGTTCTCGGAAACTTCAATATCCTCGATAGGGCTGATGCAAGAAGGATCACCTAAGAATTTCCGAAGCATGGAAATGTGAAATACCGGATGGATTGCTTCTAATTCTGGTGGCAGGTCAAGTTTGTAGGCTACTCGCCCAATTCTCTGAACAATCTGATATGGCCCAACATATCTAGGGCTGAGTTTTCCTTTCTTACCAAATCTCATTACACCCTTCATAGGCGACACTTTCAAGAATACCCAGTCTCCCACAGCAAATTCCAAGTCTCGACGTCGGTTATCTGAATATGATTTCTGTCGACTTTGAGCTGTACGCAACCTTTCCTGAATCAACTTTACCTTTTCTACAGCTTGCTGTACCAATTCAGGTCCTAGCAACTTTGTCTCACCAACATCAAACCAGCCAATAGGAGATCTGCATTTCCTCCCATATAGTGCCTCATAAGGTGCCATCTGAATACCGGCATGATAACTGTTATTGTAGGCAAACTCAATAAGCGGTAAATGATCTTCCCAACTTCCCTTGAAGTCTAAGACACAGGCTCGCAACATATCTTCAAGTGTCTGAATAGTGCGTTCAGCTTGTCCGTCGGTCTGCGGATGAAATGTTGTACTAAGGTTAACAAGAGTACCCAAACCTTCTTGAAAAGACCTCCAGAAATTAGCTGTAAATTGGGCACCTCTGTCAGATATAATAGAAAACGGAACTCCATGTAGCCGAACTATTTCCTTGATATACAGGCTCGCATAGTCTTCAGCTGAATAGGTGGTCCTAACTGGGAGAAAGTGAGCTGATTTCGTCAGCCTATCCACAATGACCCAAATAGAATTGAACTTACGGCGAGAATAGGGCAATCCTGTAATGAAATCCATATTAATCGATTCCCATTTCCAAGCTGGAATCTCAATATTTTGAAGTAGCCCTCCAGGTTTCTGGTGTTCAGCTTTAACCTGCTGGCAGTTGGGACACTGAGCCACAAATGTGGCTATATCTTTCTTCATGCCATTCCACCAGTATAGCTGACGAAGATCATGATACATTTTGGTTGAACCAGGATGAACTGAGTACTGAGACTGGTGCATCTCTGTCATAATTTGCTTACGAAGCTCCCCAACATTAGGTACACACCATCGGCCTTTATATTTTAGAATTCCATCATCAGATTGCTCGAACAACTGCTTCTTCTGAAAAGGGATACTCTCTTTAATTTTGACTAACTCCGGATCCTCAAATTAACGCATTTCTACCTCAGCTACCAGTGATGACCCCGCAATATTTTGGACTACTACACGCTGGTCACCTGTATCATGTAGCCGTACACTCAGGTTAGCCAATTGATATATCTCTTTAGTCATTTCTAATTTCCCAGCTTCTACATGCTTCAAGCTGCCCATGGATTTACGACTCAATGCATCAGCTACCACATT
Source organism: Nicotiana tabacum (assembly GCF_000715075.1). Lineage (NCBI taxonomy): Eukaryota > Viridiplantae > Streptophyta > Magnoliopsida > Solanales > Solanaceae > Nicotiana > Nicotiana tabacum. The sequence goes on from NC_134082.1 coordinate 95,663,731, forward strand.
CGCTTTGCCCGGATGGTACAAAATATCCACATCATAGTCCTTCAGCAATTCAAACCATCTTCTTTGTCTCAAGTTCAAGTCTTTCTGCTTAAATATATATTGTAAACTTTTGTGATCTGTATAGATATCCACATGAACACCATAAAGATAATGACGCCATATTTTTAAGGAAAATATAACGGCTGCTAACTCAATATCGTGAGTCGGATAATTGTATTCGTGCTTCCGCAACTGCCTCGAAGCATATGCAATAACTTTTCCATGCTGCATTAGAACACATCCCAATCCAACCCTGGATGCATCACAATATACCACATAACCTTCAGATCCTTCCGGAAGTGCTAGAACAGGTGCTGATGTTAAGCGTTTCTTCAACTCATGAAAGCTCTTTTCACATGCATCAGACCATTGGAACTTAACGGCTTTGTGTGTCAATTTTGTCATGGGAGCAGCAATAGAAGAGAAGTTCTCAACAAATCTCCGATAATAACCAGCTAAGCCCAAGAAACTATGAACTTCCGTAGGAGTTGTAGGTCTAGGCCAGTTTTGTACTGCTTCAATTTTCTGACCATGTACCTTAATACCTTTATCGGAAACGATATGCCCAAGGAAAGCCACTGAATTCAACCAAAATTCACATTTGGAGAATTTAGCATATAATTTCTGATTTTTCAAAGTCTGCAACACCACACGCAAATGATCCTCATGTTCTGCTTCTGATTGAGAATATACCAGAATATCATCAATGAAAACAATTACAAATATATCTAGAAATGGCTTGAAAACCCGATTCATTAAATCCATAAAAGCTGCTGGCACATTAGTAAGACCGAAAGACATCACAAGAAATTCATAATGGCCATATCTAGTCCGGAAAGCCGTTTTCGGAATATCTCTCTCCTTAACTCGCAATTGGTGATAGCCGGATCGAAGGTCAATCTTTGAGAAATATTTGGCACCTTGCAACTGATCAAACAAATCATCAATTCTGGGTAAAGGGTACTTGTTCTTGATAGTCACTTTGTTGAGCTGGCGATAGTCAATACACATTCTTAACGAACCATCCTTCTTACGAACAAACAACACTGGTGCACCCCAGGGAGATGTGCTGGGCCTGATAAAGCCCTTATTCAAAAGATCCTTCAACTGGGCTTTCAATTCTTTTAACTCAGCAGGAGCCATTCTGTATAGAGGAATAGATATTGGTTGAGTATCTGGAAGCATATCAATAGCAAAGTCGATTTCTCTTTCTGGAGGAAGACCAGGAAGTTCATCAGGAAATACATCAAGAAATTCATTCACGACGGGAACCGATTGAAGGGTTGGAGATTTCACCTCCATATCATGCACTCGTACCAAATGATAGATGTACCCTTTCAAAATCATCCTTCGAGCTTTAAGGTAAGAAATAAACTTTCCCTTAGGCGTTGCAACATCACCTTTCCATTCAATAATAGGCTCACTTGGAAAATTAAAACGAACAATCTTTGTCCAGCAATCTACATTGGCATAACAAGAAGCCAACCAATCCATACCCATAATGATATCAAAATCGACCATTTCTAGCTCATGCAAATCTGCTAACGTATGGCGGTCATGAATCTTCACGTCACAACTTCGATATACCCGTCTAACTACAACAGACTCACCCATTGGCGTAGATACCTCAAAGGACTGTTGCAACAATTCAGGCTCTCTATCCCATTTACTAGCAACGAAGGGGGAGATATACGACAATGTAGAACCAGGATCTATCAAGGCATACATATCGATAGAAAAGACGGATAGTATACCTATAACCACGTCCGGAGATGACTCTAAATCCTGACGACTCGATAAAGCATATATGCGATTTTGCTGACCTCCTGAACCAGAAGCTCCAAATCTTCCCCTACCCCTGCCAGCTGATGTCTGCATACTCTGTCTAGGAGGACGTACCGAAGAAGAAGAAGCCCCTGCAGATGCCGTCGGCTGAGCCATACCCCCTCCACCTGTCATCGGACAATGTCTCATAATATGACCTGGTTGTCCACATGTATAACATGCATCAGAACCCTGGCGACATGGTCCAAAATGATTTCAGCCACATCGATCACATCTAGGAAACTGAGGCCTCATCTGACTGAACTCGCCTCTAAACTGTGGACCTGGGGTCCGTGAACTCTGACCTGGACCAGAATAAGTGGTCCGATCCTGGCGCTGTCCCTGAAACTGTGGCGGTGCACTGGCTGCCGGATAAGACTGACGTCGGGGAAACTATGGCCTAAATCCACCTCGAAACTCCCCTATGTTACCTGCGAACCGCGCCCTCTTCTGCTGCCCTCTATCATGCTCTCGATTGGCTCGTTGTTGCCTCTTGCGATCCTCTAGACCCTGTGCATATGCTTGAATACGGGCAATATCCATTCCTTGGTTTAGAGAAGCTGTAGTGCACTCATTTATCAAGTGTTGCCCCCAAACCACTAACAAACTGGTGTACCCGATCACTCATATCAGCAACAATCGTAGGAGCATACCTAGCCAAAGAGTTGAACTGCATGCTATATTCCCGAACGCTCATATTACCCTGTTCTAAGTGTAAGAACCTATCTCGTCGGGCTCTTCGAAGCTCGATTGGCAAATATTGCTGTAAAAATGCCTCAGAGAACTCCTTCCATATCACTGGTGGCACATTAGGCCCCCGAGTTTGCTTCCAAGTCTCATACCATGTCACAGCAACATCACATAGTCTATAAGAAGTAAACTCCACTGACTCAACATCCGTGGCATCTATAATTTGTAAGGTCTGTTGCATAAGATCCAGAAAATCCTGTGGGTCAGCATTAGGATCAACCCCTGTAAATACTGGAGGATCCAAGTTGATAAAGTCTCGAACTCTCGCACTCACGGACCTATCAGCAATACCGAAGGTCTGGTGTTGGGCCTGGGAGGCCACTATTCGAGTCAGCAATTGTACAGCACTCCGCATGTCTAGGTCCTGATCAGGAACAACTGGGAGAGGGACTGGAGGTATGTTAGCTCCTCTACGCCCTTCCGGGGGTGGTGGGGGTACTGCCCCGGAAGCCTGAGAATCAGCCTCATTCTGTGGCTCATGTTGATCTACATTAGCAGGTGGCACCTGACTTGTGCCCTCTCCCGCCTCCTCGTCCAACCTCTGAATAAATTTCATAGCCACTTGTCGTCTCCTAGTGTTAGGCATCACTGAGAAGGTAAACAAAAAAGAGAATTAGGAATGAACACTTATGATTAGGCTCTATTGCACGATCTAGATCAAGAAGAAAGTAATAATCCTAAATGCCCAATAGCCTCATGTTTATAAGTGTGGTGCACAACACACCATAAACAATACTCTACTAGACACGGCTTGTAGACTCCCTAGGACTGACCTGCTCTGATACCAAGTTTGTCACACCCCAACCTTGTGAGGTGTGGCTGGCACCCGATGCCCGAAGGCCCGAGCGAACCAACCATGAGATATGATCCGAAATATAATAACCTGCAGGTAGAAGAGCCCAACACGACATATATATATATATATATATATATATATATATATATATATATATATATATATATATATATATATATATATATATAAACTAGGCCAACAAGGCTGTAACAACAGTATAACAGCTATCCAGAAGGCCGATAGGGCGATACGAAAAATATATATATATACAATGACCGCTAGTCTGCAAGCCTCTAAGAGTGTAAGACAATCTCAACAGGGCGGGACAAAGCCCCCGACATGCCCAAAACCACACATATACATCTGTAATAGTACCTATGGACTCAAAGTCAGCAACTCCGAAGAAGTGGAGTGCGAAACCCAACGCTGATCCTGGGGGTCCTACTGAGGAGGCACACCACTCTGTCTATTCGAACCTGTGGGCATGAACACAGCGCATAAAAATGCGTTAGTACGAAATATGTACTGAATATGTAGGGCGACAAGTGTAACATGAAAAATGTAATTAACAAGAGAAGAGACATAGAGATAATTTAAATTCTGAAACTAGCCTCGGTAGGAAACTAAAATTCAACATGGATATAAATGTATGCTCGTGACACCGTCGTTCACTATCGCTACTTATAATATATCACATTATATAATAATAAATCCCTCTGTGGGGCTATAATATCCATAACATACACGGCCATAATAAAGGCTCGGTAGAATCGTACCCGGCCACGTGAAGCTCGGTAATCCCAACTGATCAGTGGTTACACAATATGTGTCATACCCGGCCGTCTATAATGCGGCTCGGTAATGAAAGTAAATACATACATATACTAGATCATAAATTATATAGGTGCAATGCGAAACCAACCTTAAAAGACGTATTCTAAGAAGAGTCGAAGTGGCCTATCATCATTCTTCCCCGACTATCATGGTTGTGGCTAAAAATATTTAATTTTCAACTACGAGCCAACAAGTACTAAGAACATGAGAGTTGTGTATTATGAGTACCTTTGAAGTAAATGTTACTTATTCATGATTTATATGAACGTCGAAAGGAGAACGAGTAAAAGGCTCTAGTTCTTTTTAAGCAAGGAACAAGGAAATCCGAGAATTCATAGATATCCTCTAGAGTAAGCAATCTATGAGAAAAGATCAGGTCTAAGCATCTTTATAAGTTGGAGGTGAAATAACTCGAATCCGACGAGAAAATTCGATAAACGTTTATTCGAATTCTAGTCATGCCGAAAAGTATAGCGAAAGCCCTACATACCTTGTCGATGGAGTTATATACTGTTTCCAAGACCTCAAAAGCCTTAGGAATGATTTCCTACATAATACAAACCATTCAAAATCAAATTCAAGCTCATAGCTTGAATAATTCTTCATTTAGACATTTACGCGAACAACTTGTGGCCATGAATTTGTAGACTCTTTTGTAGATTAATTTCCCCCCAACACACCACCAAATTTTACTTTATTACATCTCCTCATCAACAGAATTCCATCCATGTCTTCACAGATCCAAACAACACAATAAAATCATATAGAACAGCCCCAACAATCAAGCCATATTAAGAGAGGTTTCTAAAAAAAATCAAGAATATTTCTATAGAGGTTTCAACTATTTCTTAAGAATTCTTACGGTAGAAGTTTACAAGATCAAAGAGGAAGTTAAATCATACCTTATGTGACCAGAATTACTCAAAATTCGAAATTACAAGACGAAGTCTTGCTATGAAAAGTGAAACACCGAAGAATTCACGATTCCGAAGCTACCATGGTGTTCTCCATCTTGAGGATGACTAAATTGTTGTTATGCTTGGCTAGATGGATGGGAGAAGTTTGAGAGGAAATCCCTAGGTTTTTGGTTCTGTTTTGGAGAGGATAAAACGCAGGGGTTCTGTTTTAAAAATTGACTTAAATAAAGAAATTTTGACTAAACCCGACTAGGCACACTGTTCCCGTAACAGTGTGCACCCCTGTACGAAAATGTTAATATCTCTCTACTCCGAAGTCGTATTAACGAACGGTTTGTTGCGTTGGAAACTAGACTCATAGACCTTCGATTCGGTAGGTAGAACACACCATAACTCCCAGTATATTGAGAGAAAAGGTCATCAACATTTTATCCAAATTCCAGTGAAATTTAAACCCGTAACTTGCGCGCGATCTTTGTCGAATTTTTAATCACAACTCAAATGACTTCCAATCTTAACGTATAACCATCGCATCATTTAAATATCTCATAGAAATTATCTTCCTACCGAATTATCCTATTTACAGCATGATAACGCCGAATACACAAGGTGTAACAAAAAGTAGAATAATAACGTATCAGCGAGATACGGTAATCAACAAGAATAAAAGAGTAACAACGACATCAAGATTTTTACGTGGAAAACCTTTCTGAATAAGAGAAAAAATTACGACCTCGAAAGGAGCAACTGATATCACTATAGTAATTAAGGAATTTTACACTTTATAGGTCCGAGTAAAATAATATAAAGACCACTACAACACTCAAAAGAAATAACCATTTTTTAATATTCCCGACTTACTACAATATCAATCACACTCTATTTCCTTACAAACTATTTTCGTATACCTTGTTTGTTATGCCTCACTCTTTCTTTCTCACTTTGGTGGTGTGGTTACAATTGAGAGAATGCCCTAGTTTTATAAGACAAAAGAGCAGTGGGCTCAAAGTATTCTAGAGGAGCAGGGGCGTACGCAGAAATTTTTGTAAGCGGTGTCAAAATTTATAGAAGAACTGGAATAATAACTTTAATTATCATACTTCTAGATAAGAAGTAGTCTTATAGCCTGTTTGGCCAAGCTAGAGAAATCAGCTTATTTTGAGAAGTGCTTTTTTCAAAAATACTTTTGAAAAAAGTGCTTTTTTCAAAAGTGCTTTTGAAAAAAGTACTTTTGGAGAGAAGTAATTTGTGTTTGGATAATCACTCTGAAAAGCTCTTCTGAGCAATAATTTGTGTTTGACCAAGATTTTCAGAAAGTGCTTTTAGTTAACAATATATGAATAAGGACATGAATAGATTTACTTAATAGTTAATATTATAAGTAAATAAATAATCTCAAAAATATGTTATACAAGCAATAATTAATTTATTTTATTTTATTTAAGTAAAATATGAAAATAAAATTAAAAAGTACTTAATTCTTTTAATATAAGTTAAATATATTAAAATTCATTCAACAAATATAAAAGCATTCACCCCTAATGTCATTATATATTAGAAAGCTATACTAAAAATAAGAAGAAATACTTATACATTAATATCCTAAGTAATAGGTTTAACGGTTATTTTGGTATATATTATATTTTGTTAAGGGTATTTTAGGTAAGAAGAAAAGACAAAACTAATTTTGCTTCTGCTTTTGGGAAGAAGCTACTTTTTTCTGTTTCTCAAAAACTTGTTCTGCTTCTTCCCAAAAGTACTTCTTTCCCCCAAAAAAGTTTGGCCAAACACATCAAGTTAGGAAAAAAAAAGTGCTTTGGAAAAAAAAAATACTTTTGGCCTCTTAAGAAGCTTGGCCAAACAGGCTAAAGGTTCTGAAGCCAAAAAGGACGTGCTAATTGAGGTTTGTGCCTTTGACCTCATAGAGCAAAATTAGACTCATAACCAACATGTCAAGACACAAATTATATCAAATGATGTAATTTTTTTTTATTTATCTATTTTCTCACAGTATTAATATATATCTTTCTTTTTCTTTTTGTTGGTGTATCTGAAGAAGTGAGAAAGCTCTCCTTTTATAAGGCAAAAGATCTATGGGCTCAAAGTATTCTACAGACTCCTCCACACATTCCAAAACTTGGTCCCCAAGAATGAGTAATAGCCAAGTAATATATATAGGCTCATGGATGAACCCCATCAGGAATGACTTAGTCAACCAGTCATCCCTGTCCCTAGAGAGGATTTCTATCACGTGTATGGGTGAGTTCTTCAAGACTTGGAACAACTAAGAGCTCGGCATGAAATTATTTTTACTTTTTTTTTTTGATAAATTATTACTTTTTTCGAAATTAGTGTTTTACTACACAATTTTCAATTTTCACTTGAAGATGAATTTTAAAAATTTTCGAAAATTTAAAAAACTTCAAAAAATCGTTTTTCAAAATTTTCACTTAAATCAGTCACAAAAATTCAAAACAACACAAAATTATATTCATGTCGAAATACAAACTCTAATTTTCAAGTACCATTTTCACCTCAATTTTTTTTTCACTTTTTTCCGGAAATTTACCATTCTTATGTCCAAACGCCCACAAAATGTTCCATACTTGCTTCCGTCCTTTTCCTAATCTACTTTTGCAGAGAAAATGATTTCCTACACCTAAGAATAGAAGAAAATGACCGTACAAAAATGTCACAGTCTATATGCTCCCAAAGAAAAAAGTAAGGTTAATTGATTAATTTGTAAATTATGCTACGATGAGTCTCAAGTTTTCTTGAGATTTGGCAACTATTAAGCTTAGTTTAATGAGTAAAGAGGAAAGATCCGTTCAAAAGAATGATTTATAGCACTAACTGAGGTGTAGTCGGTTTTACATTTCTTATAGACTTGGAAAGCACGTACAAGATGTCAAGACAATAATCAATATGCAGAAGTTGACTAATATAATGAATAAACCTTGCCTTGCTTCCCAAGTATATGTCACCCTTCAAATCCAAATGCATCCAATTCTACTCCTCTATATAACTATCTTCAATCTTTTCTTAATCCAATCAACTATCTGAGCTCACACTAACATAGCCAAGGATGAAGAGAGAGGGTCGCCAACACGGTCTGGTTCGGACCTACCGTAAAAGAGAGAGCTCACACAAAAATTTGAGCTTCAATTGGAACCCCAAGCCCAACTCCAGGTATTTAGAATCGGATCTATCTAGGCATATTTATGGTTTCAAATTGAACTCGTTGCTTTCAGCTCGAGTGATATTTACAATTGTTAAAACATTTAGATATATAGCGAGATCATCTCACTCATTCTGAATCCACTGACTCTATATTCTGGATTCGCCTTTGTAGGGATGTTAACAAGTTGAATTCCCCTCCCACGGCTGGGTTGTTCACAAAGGTATCAACAAAGCCCTCCAACCATTCAAAGCTCACAGGCAAGTGTGGTAGGTCTAAGTGCACATGTTGTCATATACACACTGCTGGAAAGGCCAAGGGGACGCAAAAACTGAGGGGTTGTGACATTGTTTCTTGGCCTGGCTTGACCTTTTTTGGGTTATCAGCTACTAGCATATTGGACCATTTGGCTAGTGAGTACATGGATTTTGATGATGATGAATTTTACCATGGTGCTGATAATGTTGCTTAAAGGCAACCACAACTGGTTGTTGATCTGATTGCTCGCCAGTTATAGTAGAAATTGAGGAGCTAGATAACTGTGATGACGAAAGAATGAGTTTTTATAACGTGGGAGCTGTGTGGGAAGGGATTGAAGAAGATGGAGATTGGTGTTTGGTGGAAGAAATGTGATCATAGTCCTTGGCTTGGGCTAATGTATTAACTGTCGAATAAATTGTTGTACCTTGATTCTTTTATGTTGAAATTGATTTTGCTGTGTAAGTAAAACAGTACTTCTTCGTATCAGATATCATGTATAGCTTGAGTTACTTGACATGCTCGAGCATGTTCATGTGATAAATAATAAAGCAGGACTATGCTGTAGTTATATATAAACGTCTTTGTCTTATGTAGCATAAGATGAAGCAGTTCGGTTGAGAAACACACTGCAGCCTTTTCATTACAAATTGCGAAGGCCTTTGCCTGTATTCTTTCTTGTCATGTGCTACACCTTCAGAGAGTTGCTAGCAGACAATGGACTATATATACTCATCATCTGATTTGATTCCCAGGGTGGTACATGGATTAGGCACTAGATTGAAAAAATATGATCTGGTTGCATCAGTTCACGCTTAAAAGAAATAATTCAACATTGTGTAAGAAAAAAAGAAAAATTTGAAAGACCAGTTACTGCAGCATAAGTTTGATATTTTAGGCATGCATTTCTCTCTGATGCTTAAATTGATCTGGTTTGAACTTCACCCTGAAACTTTGTAGAATTTTACTTTATGATGTAAAAAAGCATATACCATATGGAACAATGGCTCACCCCGGAAAACTTAGCCTAAACACCAGGATTCAACTCTTCATAAAACAAAGAACAGGGATCCCTTGCATATAGATAGCTTTAACACAAGATATACATACGAGTTGCTTCTATAAGATTATGTGATGACATACATCATACATCTCTGAACATTCAATTGGGGGAGACTCCAAATTGATGTTGAATATTTGGGGATGCATTCTGATCATGAGACACTACCATTGGCAAGGTTTGAGAATTTAAAGGTTTTGAGCTATTCTTCTTTCCTGAATTCTTGTAAGATCGCTTCTTGGTCGAATATGTAGAAGGCGGTTGCGATGCCATTGTGCTTTTACTGGGCTTTGTTCCAGGTTTTGGTGACTGAGAACGTTTTACTGGAGTCTGCACCAAAAAAAACCATATGAACCACTGTCCCAGAGGGAAGAGCATGGATAAAACCAGAACTATACAAGATATGAATTCAGAAAGTACTTGTGGAGAAAAATGTTGATTATGACCATTAGTTCATTGCTTAGAATTTAGACTATTAGAAAAAGAAAACAATTGGTTGATCTAGTTAAATTCATTATGACCATGAATCACGACATGTTTTGACAATGGGGATAAAAGTGGGTTTTTAGGAATATCTGAATTGGAAATAATATAAACGATTATGGTATTACCTTTTTTGTGTAATTTTTTGTTGTTTCTCTTTCCTTGTAAAACTTAGGCAGGGGACGAGCTCTGAAACAAAAGCTTTGCCGAAGTTTCCTTATCTCCATTTCAGCTTTCTCCTGCAGGCAAAAGGGCATTCATTCATATCAAGTTAATTTGCTTTGCAACTGAAGAAGTCATGGCAAGGCACATTAAAGAGTTAAGTGGTTATGAAGACAATAAAGGAAGAAAAATTGCACAAGCCAATAAGGAAGCTCAGGAAGAACCTTGAATTTAGTTTGTAGCTGAACTTTCTGTACCTCCTTTGCATTGAATTTCTCCTCAAGCTTCTGAAGCAAAATAATAGGCGTAAGATGGGATTGGATTTAAGAAATGCAAGGAGATAATCCTGATCTGAAGATGCCAAAACATGTCCTTACCTGTTTCCTTCTTGCAGCTCTTTCTTCTGTCCTCAGCAGAAAGGGAGTGGATAAAGAGGGTGACTGTAGTTTGTTACGGCACGCTGTGAAAGACTTGGGACAACTGAACAAAAATACTAAGGTGAGAGATATTCAGTGGTGCAACCAAATGACAGAATCTTATAATCTCTATAATTCAACTTGGATTCATGCCCATAGAAGGCTTTTTCCACACACCTGGTGTATAATGGATTTATGCACCATTTCTTATTTGATATATCGATCCCATGCACGATAAACAATCATTTGATTGTGTAGTCTTAATTTCCACTCGCTTATTAACAAGACTTTGCCTTTCTGAATATAGAACTATACTACAGTAGAATCAACTGCCCTTCAACCCAAACTTCTAGTAAAAAGAATACTCAGATAATTTTTCTTTTTTTTTTCTGAAGTAAAGCTTTCCAAGAAAATCATTTGAATACCAACATATGTTGTTATATCTTTCATCCACTTGAATTTAAAAATGAAAGGAATCCTATAATGGTAATGTGTGTCTATGATTACTGGAATTTTCTATTAGCGGTTTTAACATGTCAATTCAACGCCCTTCTACCAAGATTTGTCGTCTTATTTAATCTACATATAGTTATCTACTGTCCTTAAACCCAAGCTTATTATTTCAAAGATACTTACACAGCTGATAAAATATTCCATTTAGGACCGGCTGTTTGACTTCCTGAAGCTGTTGGATGTATTGGTGTTGTCATCCTGTAAATTTGAAATTAGAAAAACAGCATGAATTTCATGGAATGTTTTTGTAGCCAGAAAGCTCATACTGTCTTAATATGGTAATTATATACCTTCTATTTTCTGAAGATGGGGTTGTCATGGGACGTTCCGATGCACCGTCTGAAGTTGTCTGCAGGTGAAACACGAAGAAATCTTAAACAATTCCGGTAAAATTTGAGATTAAGTTTATTCTTGCATAATCAAGTCACTTATAAGGCAATTTATAGGTAAATCTCTTTGATAAAACATTAATTGTAAACCTGATAAAGATAGTACTCCTTTAGATGCTATCACAAGTTAAACTACACAAGTAATGTTAAAAAAAAATTACATTGTCAGTTTATATAACTTAAATCCAATCATTACCAGGATTAGTAGTAAATGAGAGATAAATAAACAGATGAAAGTGAGTACCACAGGAGTCCTGAGAGGAGTTGCACACTTCTTAACGGCATTGGGAACAACCTTTGAACTTTCCTTCTTGAGGGTGGAAGGAAGGGGAGGAGGCACCTTATCTGGCTCTTTGGCCGGGGTGAAATTCATCAATTTGCTTAAGGAATTTGAGGTTGATCTCTTTTCATTCTTCAAGACTGATGTTTGATTATCTGTGAATGGAGTGAAATTGTTTTCTTTATTGACATGAGGAGGAATGTTATGCCTAGATGGTGAAGATGGGAATTTGGTTTTTATTGAGTGAACGGATGATTTGAATGATGAAAAAGCTGATCTTTTCTTGCTCGTAACACATGTAACATCATCATCGTCTTGCTTAGAGCTGGAACTCTGCTGAATCAATGATGAAAATCAGTTTCCATATACTACTAGCATATAGATCAATCAGTCAATTTTAATCAATCCATCCATTAATCAACTAAGTCTCAATCTCAACTTTGTTGGAGTCGTCTAGATGAATATTATATATCTTTCCTCCCTATTAGAAGCCATTTCATTCAAGTAAGTACTAAGTAAATAATTTGTCACTTGTAAGGCAAATTAAGCTTCTGTAAAACTAGAGATTCTCAACATCTGATCACACAAACAAGTTAGTAACCAAACTACGCAAGTTTCGAGTCTTTACACATATAAATGTAACAACAACACCACTTATAAGGGGTGTGGTGGGATGGATAAGATCCCTCCACCCTTAATTAGAGGGCTAAAACTCGAGAGCCATGAGAATAGAGAAACTCCGGGTAGGGAGCGCTTGCCTCTTTAATGAGCTCGATGCAGTGTGAATTTGGATTAGTCAGGTCAATAGGTACATAAACTTATAAAAATACAAGAAACTACATTAATTCAAGTGAAAACAACACAGAGAGATTTGTAATTCATATTTACCTTCGCCTTGAGCAAAGGTTTATCCGTATGAGACGTTTCACTAAGCTCTGATCCCGAAATTGTTTCTTTGTTCTCACGCATGATACCATTTGTTAGTTCTTTCTCTGGAGCAACAGGAGTTAAAGGACCCTGCAATGGAGCAGCATTTTCTGCTATTAAAGTATTTGGTGTAATTTCTGCATCGAGGTCTTGTTTAGTAGTGTTAGAGGAGGGAGTAGTATTGGATTGTTCAAGCAAAGCAGCAGCAGCAGCAGCCTTTTGGGCAGCAATTCTCTTGAAATGAGCTTCAAAGAAAGCTTTCTTTTGGGCAACAGAACCTGGTTGTGCATACCTCTCTGCTTCCTCCACGTAGCGTTTGTGAGAGAACGTCGACCATTTTTCCCATGCCAATGATTCATTCGTAAATCTCCCAAAAGAAATGGACTCCCCTAGAGCATGCATCCGGTTCCCCTGTATTTACAACAAAGAAGAACCTTTCAAAGGAAAGCTATGAAGAAAGCAAGAAACTGTGTGTGTGTGTGTGTGTTTTTAAGTATTGAAAGAAGCAGAGGAAAAGTACCTGTTTAGCTTCATTGGGTATGGCAGAAGCGTAAGAGAAGGCATGCATAAGACAAGCTGAATCTCCCATTCTAAGACGACAAGCTACAAAACAAACTTAGGAAACCTGGAACAGTACCAGAATGTTACCAGAAAAAATTACTAGGATTATTGTACTGCCGTTTTTGTTTTTCTCCCTTAAATTTTTTATTGGCGTGTAATTTCTGTTTACTCTCTGTATGGATCTAAGCATTTAAATTTGAAATTCAAATAGAAAAAAAAAGTGTAAAAAGGAACGTTGTTTAAAGGTAGGGGACCCTGCTAGCTGGTAGGGTAGGGAAAGAAAAAGTCGAGGAAAAAAGAAGTTGTGCTTGCTTGACCAAGTCAGAAAGCTTAGGTCTTTTTTCAGCTGAAGACGTAGGGCCCAACTTTTGAACTTGATCATACTTCAAAGTGTTCGACTGTTTTGAGAAACTGCAAGTGACAGATGATTTTCCGATTAATGTTGTCCCACAATTTGCTTCTCTGAATGTTACATCTTAACGAATATATATTTTGGATCATTTGTAGATAATCCAAATATAGTACTTAGCGAAGGAGTAACAATGCTTCATGGTTTAGGTAGATTTTTAATCATCATCTTAAAGGAGCGACGCTCTATTCGTACGATAGAGCAAGTAGAAGAAAATGTAAGGTGATGCTTTGAGTACTCCTCCAAGAAAATTTTCAAACATTTTCTTGCAAGTGATTTGACATGGGATCACCGTTTGTGTATCAAAAACACCAATTTTGTGTCTCATTAGTGTTTATTTTTTGTTTCCCAAAACGTGCTTCTTTACATAAAAATTTTATTTGAGAAATTAGGCAGGAGATTTTCATGTCACTCGCAATAGGGCTGAACCACCAGCTGTTAGCTGCTTAGCTTAGGCCTTAGGATACCATTTGAAATTTACCAAGAGTGAAAGAGCAATATCAAAGAGCTGGACCCAAGCAAAGGCCATAATTATCAATTGCTACAGTTAAAATGCTATTCCTTCACATGCTAACAACATTCTAATTTTGTGCTTTCATAAATCGAGACAGTTCAGCCATTTGCTGGTCAATGTTCTACATCATTACAAATACTAGTAATATTTAAGCATACGTTCTGTTTATGAAAAAAAAAAGGAAAAAGAAAATAGAAAAGGAAGAAAGCATATATCAAGCTTCTGCCGTATTACTTCGCTTTGAATTAAAAAAATACTGGCTGTTAAATTGCTGGATGGGGAGGCTTCTTAAAAAAAATTGTGTACAAGAAGTAAAACAGAGGCAACAAAATGAGAGTATCAATAACCAAATTCGATCTCGAATCTTTTTCTAGTCCCCTTTTCTTAGTTATAGTTTTCAGAAGTTATGGCATATTTGGAAACAAAAGAATGACCAAAAAAGGAGGATATTCCTTGCCATGTTTTTTTTCTCTACCCTCTCTTCAAGCTTGTCTTTGTAACATCGACACCCCTAGACTTTTCTTTCATAATTGTTTAAAGCTAAAGATCTTCAACGGATCATGATATTCTTAAGCAAATCGAAAGCTGGATAATGGCCTTATAATCCATTCAACTGCAAAGATCAAACTACTTAAAGTAGAATAGCAAAATTTCCTCTCTGCCATACATAAACTTGACCACAGCTGCTTCTGGAACCTTTCTTGAGATACCATGGCTTTTCGACATGTTACAGAGATCTAAGATTTGCATGCTGTGTCAGCAGTTCAGCGTAGTTGTTTAACCTGCCACTGTGAAGTAGTTCTCTTTCACTTGTAATCCTTGCTTCTTTTCCAGTCCTTTATTGCCTAATCGCAACGGTTACAATAATAGTAAACAAACCAAAGATCCAAACCTCATGCAATGGAATGAACATTTTGGCGTCTCTACAGGGAATGATTAAGAAACCACGAATGTCATTAATTTTTCCAAGTTCCATTGATCCTTTTTTCAACTGCAATGCAATTCAACTTTTTGCAAAGTAGTTTCTTTTGAAATACCAGAATTTCATTGCTTAAAATATGCCACAAACTTGACTGCACAAATGACAATATATGAAGAACTAGTCATCGCCATGCCTTACCACAGCCTACTTTAAGAGGCTGGTCATTGTCCTACCACTTTGCGTGAGAAGATTGTCCTCTAACCATAAGCAGTGCAATTCTATTGTCTTCTAACCATCATCGACGTATAAGATTAGTATATTCATGGGTTGATTCAAAACTCACTTTCTTCTGGGAGGTTCCCGGCTCAGTCCATGTTTCTTTAGAGTTTTGACGTAATTTCTCATGAGAGTGAACTTCTTGCTCCCAAGATGGTAGAGGTAGTCCCACGTGAAGATGCCAGTCTTATGCAAGTCATCAAACAATAACCTATATTGAACCACATGGAAGATATGACAAACAATTATCAAATGAAACTCCATATTGAAAACAAAGTTATGTGCTATTATTACCTCACCCCATAATTTCCAATAGGTTCAGCAGACATGATTCCCACATGTCGCCTCCCAGATATGACCTGATCCCAAGAGCATAAAAAAGGAGAAATTTGAGTATAATAAGAGGTCTTCAAATACTTAATAAAGCTACATCAAGAAATTGATGCTTGGTAACTGAATAGTAGCTCGCGTAGCTTCATTGAGCACTGTTAACACTTATAAGAATGGTCCATTAAAAAAGACCAGGATGATGAACTCTCCAATGTGGAACAGCAGCAGTACTTATAAATCATCTAAGCCTGGTAAAAACTACATGTTCAAACCAACAAAAAAGAAAGAAATTTGTATCTAATTACCTTATCACCACCAACTGATCTGATCTTACTATCGACGGCTGGACTATATATTCTCAAATACTCTGCTGACAAATTGTAATGACTACCATTGTCAAACTCCACCTCTACCTGGAGAATATTCACCAGACAACAAGTCAGCCCAAGTTCTATAATATCAGAAGCACACTTAGTAAACAAGGTTCCAGAAACTTAAAATTTGAAGTGCATATGTGTATAATACACCTACCATTAGAGACTAAATATTAGTAGATTCACAAATTTTGGAGACTTCTCAAAAGAGCAGCATACCAGCATCCGAGTGTTATATAGGTGGAACCATCAGTTTTCAAGAGTAATTACATTAAAGGGCAGCCTGATGCACTAAGCTCCTGCTAAGAGCGGGGTCCGGGGAAAAGGCCGGACCACAAGAGTCTATTGTACGCAGCGTTACCCTGCTATATGCGGTCAAAATCGAGGAGCGTGATTTTCGAAGTCTTAAATCGGGCTATAGGATCGGTCCCGGGAGACTCGAAGTGGGGGGTCAGATCCGGCTAAGGGACACCTACCTTGAGTAAGCTGATCAAAGGCCTGGCAGGGCCTACATCGAGGACATCATAATCTCGAAGTCAATCAAGAAAGAGCGGGAATTTCTCAAGGACACGTGGACCTGGACATTAATTATAGGATAAGGGTTGTACGAAATGGTACAGGTCCGTACTAGGCCGTTATACACCTGTACCAATAAAATTCTTTACCTTTATGAGCAAGGTACTATAGTGAGGTATTCTCCTCCTATATAAAGGGGACCCAATCATTTTATAAAGACATCAGATTATTTTACAGCAATATAACATTCTTATTCTTCTCTTGTTTAACGTGCTCGGTGATTACTCTTCAGTTTTATTGTGTTTACTTTATTGTTCATACTTTATTGGTCTTAGCTCACCTCGAGGCCCCTACTGATTCAACAACATTGATTTGGTTTATTATTTCTTCTTACATAAGCTCAATATCACTTGTATAATCACTAGTATTAGAATATATCACGTATCTTTAAAACCACTAAATATCTTTAATTGTTACTCACATTTTTCGAGGTAAACAGTTTGACGCCCACCGTGGGGCTAAAGATAATAGTGATTATTTTAGTGCTAGTTTTCTGATAACACACGTCATTCTTCACACTTTTTCTTGTCAAAGATTCTTTGATTTCGGGATTAATCATGTCTAGCACACAGAATGCACCCATTCACGAGGACGAAGGTCTAGGGGAAAACAGCGGCATAGG
Organism: Nicotiana tabacum; assembly: GCF_000715075.1. NCBI lineage: Eukaryota > Viridiplantae > Streptophyta > Magnoliopsida > Solanales > Solanaceae > Nicotiana > Nicotiana tabacum. The sequence goes on from NC_134082.1 coordinate 95,681,141, forward strand.
GCTCGGTGTACCACCCGTAAACCCTGAGGGATGCCAAATGTGGAGCCAGTTGATAGTAGCTCCCACAACGCTCTAAACACGGAAGCAGACACAGACCCCATAAGGAATGGACGAAGGGAAGCCCAGGCCGAAGGCCAGGAAACACGAGGACTGGAAAAAGGAGGAGTCAGCCTCCAGGTGATATTCGAGATGTTACAAGCTCAGTAAGTCACCATCGCTCAACTCCAAAGTCAGAACAGAACTCCTAACACCGCTGAACCAGCAAACGCACAGCACGAACCAGTGCTTGAAAGGCCCGATGAAAGCAGCTCAGGGAATGACCCCACAATCATGAAAATGCTCGAGGAACTTACTAAAAAAATCGAGTCAGGAGAAAAGACGATAGAAGACAACGATAAAAAGGTGGAAACTTACAACTCCCGGGTGGACCAAATACCGGGAGCACCTCTAGTTTTGAAGGGTCTAGATGCCAAAGTTCATACAAAAACATTTCCCCTCAAGTGCGGCTCTGATGCCCATTCCCAAGAAGTTTCGCATGCCCGATATACCAAAGAACAACGGGACAACAGACCCTAACAAACATATTACTTCGTACACTTGTGGGATCAAAGGAAATGACTTGAATGATGACGAAATCGAGTCAGTATTATTGAAAAAGTTTTGAGAAACACTGTCAAAAGGAGCTATGATCTGGTATCACAACTTAGCTCCTAACTCAATTGATTCATTTGCTATGTTGGCGGATGCCTTCGTAAAAGCACACGCCGGGGCCATAAAGGTGGCCACAAGAAAATCGGACGTCTTCAAAATAAAACAAAGGGATGACGAGATGCTACGGGAGTTCGTGTCCCGGTTTCAGATGGAAAGGATGGAATTACCACCGGTCTGCGATGACTGGGCAGTTCAAGACTTTATGCAAGGTTTGAATGAAAGAAGTTTGATAGCATCTCGACAGCTAAAGCAGAACTTGATCGAATATCTAGTTGTAACATGGTCGGATGTGCACAATCGGTATCAGTCGAAAATTAGGGTCGAAGACGACCAGTTGGGAGCCCCCTCGGGCTCAGTTCCCCCTAACCGATTCGCAGCCAATCCCCCAAGGGACACAGACCGGGGATCAAGATTCAACAAAGAACGGTATCAACCATATGATCGAAGAAACAACGGCTCGAGCCACAACACCTCTCGGAGCGATCGAAGAAGTGACCAAGGTCAAGGTTCTCGGGGACTCATGAGCCAGAGCGGGTTTAACAAACACGTCGACCCCACCGAGGTCCCTAGATTATCATAATACAATTTCAGTATAGATGCATCGGGGATCGTCTCGGCTATTGGGAGAATCAAAGATACTAAGTGGCCCAGGCCGATACAGACTGATCCCTCCCAAAGGAACCCGGACTTGATGTGCAAGTATCAAGGCACGCACGGTCATAGAACGGAGGATTGCAGGCAGCTGAGGGAGGAAATAGCTAGGTTATTCAATGAGAGCCACCTTCGAGAATTCCTAAGTGGTCGGGCTAAGAATCGCTTCAGGGAGAGGGATACAGGCAGAGAGAATGAACCTGAAGAACCCCAACATGTCATTCACATGATCATTGGTGGAGTCAATGTCCCATAGGGACGGTATACAAACGTACCAAAGTATCCATTACAAGGGAAAAGCGGACTCGGGATTACTTGCCCGAGGACACCCTCACATTCAGCGAAGAAGACATCGAGGCTTTATCTCAACCTCACAATGATGCACTGGTAATTTCTATCCTTTCAAATAAAGTTCAAGTTATACGTGTTCTCGTGGATCCAGGTAGTTCGGCGAATATAATCAGGTCCAGGGTCGTGGAGCAGCTCGGGCTGCTCGATCAAATCGTATCGGCGTCTCGGGTCTTGAATGGCTTTAACATGGCAAGTGAAACAACGAAGGGAGAAATCATCCTCCTAGTCAACGTGGCCGGAACCATACGAGACACCAATTTCATGTCATTGAAGGTGACATGAGATATAATGCTTTGCTCGGAAGGTCGTGGATCCATAGCATGAGGGCGGTACCATCGATTCTCCACCAAATGATGAAGTTCCCGACGAAGGATGGCGTGAAAACAGTATATGGAGAGCAGCATGCAGCCAAGGAAATGTTTGCAGTGCACGACTCAGCACCAGTGTCGACTCCATCCACATCGGAAAAATCGAAGGACGAACGGGTAACCAAATAGCAATCACAGCTCGTGCCCTCGGTTGAGCCCGAGGGACAAATGTCCGATGAACAGGTGGCCGAGAACGAAGAAGAAGATTTCCTCACCCCTCGAACTTTTGTCGCCTTCGAAGAATCAGATGCAACGAAATCCACGATTGAAGAACTCGAACAGGTGATATTGGTCGAGCATCTTCCGGAACAAAAGGTATACGTGGGGACGGGGTTAAGCCCCGAACTCAGGAAAAAACTCATTCAATTTCTCATCAATAATATTGATTGCTTCGCTTGGTCCCATTTAGATATGACAGGGATTCCACCGGAGATAACTACCCATCGACTAAGTGTCGATCCCAGATTTAAACCGGTGAAGCAAAAGAGGAGACCTCAGTCTGAGGCATGCATTCATCAAGGAAGAGGTAACCAAACTTCTCAAAATAGGATCCATCAGGGAAGTAAAATATCCTAAATGGCTAGCTAATGTAGTGATAGTCCCTAAAAAGGGGAATAAACTTAGAATGTGTGTAGACTATAAGGATTTGAACAAGGCATGCCCTAAAGATTCTTTCCCATTGCCCAACATCGATCGATTAATCGATGCTACGGCTGGCCACGAGATCCTTACCTTTCTCGACGCCTACTCCGGGTACAATCAGATTCAAATGAACCCGGAGGATCGGGAAAAGACTTCGTTCATCACGAAGTATGGTACATATTGCTACAATGTAATGTCCTTCGGGCTAAAGAATGTAGGGGCCACATATCAACGCCTAGTTAATAAGATGTTCGCACATCAGATAGGCAAATCCATGGAAGTTTACATTGATGACATGCTAGTTAAGTCCCTGCGCGCAGAGGACCATTTGACCCATTTGCAGGTAACATTCAACATCCTAAAAGAGTACAACATGAAGCGCAACCCCGAGAAATGCGCTTTTGGAGTCGGCTCAAGCAAGTTTTTGGGTTTCATGGTATCAAACACAGGTATCGAGATCAACCCCGATAAAATCAAAGCCATCGAGAAAATCACCGTAGTGAACAATGTGAAAGTCATGCAACGGCTAACCGGATAGATAGCTGCCCTAGGCCAATTTATCTCGAGGTCATCAGATCGGAGCCACCATTTCTTTTCCCTACTCAAGAAGAAGAACAGCTTCGCATGGACTCCGGAGTGCCAACAAGCCTTGGAAGAGTTCAAACGGTATCTCTCGAGCCCACCCCTACTCCATGCTCCGAAGGAGGGTGAAACACTCTACTTGTATTTAGCCGTGTCCGAGGTGGCGGTAAGTGGCGTGTTGGTTCGAGAAGAGCAAGGTACATAATTTCATGTCTATTATGTGAGTCGGACCCTTGGAGATGCTGAAACCAGGTATCCACATTTGGAAAAGTTAGCTCTTGCATTAATAAGCGCATCTAGGAAATTAAAACCATATTTTCAAAGCCATCTTATATGTGTGCTGACTACATACCCACTTCGAAATGTCTTGCATAAGCCCGAATTATCGGGCAGATTGGCCAAATGGGCCATCAAACTCGGAGGATATGATATGGAATATCAACCTCGAACAGCTATCAAGTCTCAAATTTTGGCAGACTTCGTAGCCGATTTCGCGCCTGCCCTCGTACCCAAAGTAGAAAAGGAAATTTTGTTAAAAATGGGTACATCATCGGGGGTATGGACCCTCTTCACAGACGGTGTCTCGAATGTGAAAGGGTCCGGGCTCGGCATTGTTTTAAAACCACCTACGGGTGGTGCCATCAGGCAATCTATTAAAACTCCTAAATTGACTAACAATGAAGTTGAGTATAAGACCATGACTACAGGTCTTGAACTAGCCAAGGGCCTCAGGACAGAGGTTATTGAGGCAAAGTGTGACTCTCTTTTGGTAGTAAGTCAAGTAAACGGGAGCTTCGAGGTTCGAGACGACCGAATGCATAGGTACTTGGACAAACTCCAAGTGACATTGCACCGCTTGAAGACGTTAGATCATGTACCCCGAGAGCAGAATAGCGAGGCCGATGCACTTGCAAACTTGGGATCATCAGTTGAAGAAGATGATATAGTCCCGAGGATTGTCGTCCAACTATCGAAGTCGGTGGTCGAGGAAGGCCATGCATAGATTAATTCAACAAGTTTGACGTGGGATTGGAGGAATAAGTACATCAACTACTTGAAGCATGGTAAGCTCCCCGTGGACCCAAAAGAGTCGAGAACACTTCGAACCAAAGCAGCTCGATTCTCACTCGATGAAAATGGAAGGTTGTACAGAAGAACCTTCGATGGACCATTGGCAGTATTAGGGATGGGCATATTTCGGTCGGAACCGAATAAACCGACCGAACCGAAATTTTTTTTATTTCAGTTTCGGTTATTCAGTTTGTTCGGTTGGTTTCAGCTTAAAATTTTAAAATTTCAGTTTTTCGGTTCGGTTTTCGGTTATTAAGTTATTTAGTTCGGTTAACCGAAAAACCGAATTATTAGCATATAGGTTCTTTAAGTTATATATAGGCTAAGCCCATAGGTAATAAATTAATACTATTAGGTCCAATCTATCAAAGACTCAACCCAATTAAGTAAGTCCATCAACTTCCCAATCTTAAAGACTCACTCTATTAAAGCTTCCATAGCATATATGATAGATACCGGGAGGATTTCACAAAGAGTTGTAATTTACACTATGTTTGAATTTTATGATCCATTATAGTGTGCAAAATTTAGTCTATTTTTTTTTATAAACACAATATTTCCAACAATTTCAAAATTTTGGGAAAAAAAACAAATTCGACGGTCCTATTATTATATAGAAGGAGCCCAATATGATAATGTTCAAACCGAAAACCGAACCGAAATTAGAAAAACCGAACTGAACCGAACTTATTTCATTTCAGTTTCGGTTACTACTTTTACAAAACCAAAAACCTAATAACCGAACCGAATTTCTTCAAACCGAATCGAACCGACCGAACGCCCACCCCTAAGCAGTATGCTTAGGACCCGGGGATACCGATTACGTACTACGAGAAATCCACGAGGGTACTTGTGGGAAACATTCTGGTGCAGACTCTCTAGTTCGGAAAGTGATCAGAGCAGGATACTATTGGGATAACATGGATACCAAGGAGTTCGTCACAAAGTGTGAAAAATGCCAAAAATTTGCGCCGATGATCCATCAACCCGGTGAGCAGCTCCATTCGATCCTATCCCCGTGACCGTTCATGAAATGGGGATGGACATCGTCGGCCCCCCACCAACGGCGCTAGGTAAAGCTAAATTTATTTTGTTTATGACTGACTACTTTTCAAAGTGGGTAGAAGCGCAGGCCTTCGAGAAGATAAGGGAAAAAGAAGTCATCGACTTCATATGGGACCACATCATATGTCGATTCGGGATCCCCGGCGAGATAACATGTGACAATGGAAAACAGTTCATTGGCAGCAAAGTGACAAAATTCCTCGAGGACCATAAAATCAAAAGGATCATATTAGCACCTTACCACCCAAGTGCAAATGGGCAGGTTGAGTCCACCAACAAAACCATTATTCGAAACTTGAAGAAAAGGTTAGATGATGCAAAGGAGAAATGGAGAGAGGTGTTGCCCAAGGTATTATGGGCATATCGGACAACATCGAAGTCAAGCACGGGGGAAACTCCGTTTTCTTTGCTATATGGGTCCGAAGCTTTAATCCCAGTCGAAGTCGGGGAGCCTAGTGCAAGGTTTCAGCATGCCACCAAAGGCTCAAATCGCAAAGCTATGAACACTTCACTCGAACTACTCAATGAAAAACCTGAGGCTGCATTAATTCGAATGGCCGCACAAAAACAAAGGGTCGAAAGGTATTACAACAGGAGGATGAACCTTCGATATTTCAAAGTCAGGGACTTGGTCCTAAGGAAGGTCACTCGAGACCCAAACGAAGGAAAGCTAGGTCCCAATTGGGAAGGGCCGTACCGTGTCCTCGGAATCGTAGGGAAAGGATCCTACAAGCTTAGCACAATAGCAGACGAGCAACTACCAAACAATTGGAATATATCGATGCTCAAGCGATATTATTGTGGAGGTTTGACCTCCTCCCCTTTTCCATTTGTAGTTAAAACTAACTCCTTGCAAATATTCAATTTGAGATATAGAGGCATCTCTCAGCTCGAAAACCTTGGGTTTGAAAGCATGCGTTGCACTCTTTTTTCCTTAGATAGGGTTTTATCCCAAATGGGTTTTACTGGTAAGGTTTTTAACGAGGCAACACCTATATGCTACCTAAGGAGCTTTTTTTCAATCAACCTCGAATACTAGGGGGCATCACCTTCGGAGGTTATATATTTTTTTCAGAAAGATATTTCACGCCTAAGAGGGCCTCTGTAGGGTAACTTTGTAATGGGCCAAACGGTCAGATGAATCGTGTCCATATAGAATAATCGAGCCCCGACAGCAAAATGTGTACGCATTCTGGTTATATCGAAAACACTTTGTATCTCAAAAAAGTTTACTACCGTACGAGCTCTATACTCACAATCCTACGGGAAGCGGCTCGAGGGCCAAAACACCCCGAAATACTCGGGGACTGTCACTGACAGACAACACATCCGAGTCATCGAAAACTCGGACCCATAAGACCTCAAAGAGGCACCTCCCTCGAAGTAAAGGCCAAGGCCAATATACTCGGGGACTAACTCTTCGGACAAGTTCGAAGAGTTATCGGGAAACAAGTCCAAGTGACATACCCGAAGGCTACGGCCATATTAAAGACTACGGTCACATAAAGGCTACGGCCAAAATAGTGCGGCTCGGAGACGTCCGACTTCCGCTATAAATTAAAGGCCTTCAAACATTAAAAAACCGATTAAATCAGGCTACCCCTGGCAAAAGCAAAATATAAGGGGCCTCGATAAATTCGGCCTCGAAAAATCTAAGAGCTTCGATAAATCAGCCCTCAAACAATCCAAGGGCTTTGATAACACCAGCCTCCGGAAACCCCTTAAGAGGCATTCGATTATGTCCACGCAAACAAAACGACTAACGAGGTTCCAATATGTCGAGCCTTCGAAAAACCCAATGGGTACAAAAATACATGCTAAGGCATAACTAAAATTTCATTAAGTCTTTTAGCCGAAGTGAGGGAAAACTATATAGCCATTTTTAGAGGCCGAAACGGCCCAATTTAAAGAGCCCAAGGGCCAACCTAAAAGAGCCTAAGGGCCGATATACAAGAACCTAAGGGCCAGCTTAAAAAGAAAAATATAGGGTCAAAGAGCCATGAGAGTCTGAGATCCCGTTCTCGTTTAACTCGGACCCAAAGGTCCCGAGCTCGCATTAATTTAACTTTAAGTTTGGCTCGAGAATCATCTAAAACCCTAAGGGGTACGATCTTGGGCAAATAAAAGCCTAAGGGCTTGTTACGAGTCTAAACCAATGCTTAAACTTAACATGTGAATCATCGGAAATTTCCATGAACGGAGACAAAATAAAAAGTCGGCACAAATCAAGAACAGAGCAAAAAGCTACTTTATATTCATCCGAAAAATTTACAAAGCATACTACAACAAAGGGCCCTTATACAAAAATAGAAACCTAATCTATTTTCGGGGCCACGTCCACGGGAGTGCCATCTATCTTCTGGAACCTCTTCCCCTTTAGGAGCATCTTCTTCACTCTCCTCGTCCCCGGAGCCACTCACCACGTCCTCATCATCAGAGGAGACAAGAAACCTAGCATCGGTTTCCCGTGCCTGTGCTTCGGCTATCTCCTCGGCAAGGTCAAACCCTCGAGCACGAACTTCCTCAAGAGTCTCCCTCCGGGCTTGACATTTAGCCAATTTATTGCTCCGTTTTGCCCGGTTGGAGGCCGCCCTCAACTCAGCTTGAACGACTGCGGCTTCTCTCTTGTATATGTCAATGGATTTATCCGCCACAGCCTTCGTCTTCTCAGCTTCGTCCTTGGCTTGTGCAACTTCAGTCCGGGCTTTAGCCAGCTCGGCCCCCAGCCCCTCAATTTCCTTGGCCTGAGCCAAGCCTTTCGCTTCGGCACCACGGAACTAAGCTTCAACCGAGGTCAGTTGAGCCTTAACAGCTTCCTTTTCGGCGGCAAGTCGATCCATGTTCTCCTTCCACTGGTGGCAATCAGCCAGAACTTGATTCAACTCACCCCGGAGCTGTCCAATCATGTCCAACTTTTGCTGCAGCTGAGACATCGAAGTATTAGCCTCCGAAGTAGGGCCAAGAATGCTGAACTTTGTTAAAATCAAAGTTGCCTGCTCGTCCAGCTCGGACTCACTCTTTTAGGCTTTGGCCAAAGCAGTTCGAAGATCCTTAAACTCCTCTTCCTTCTGACTATAAAAGAGCCTCGAGGCCTTCTCTTCGCCCGAGACTCTCTTAAGCTCGACCTCACATTGTTTCAGCTCGGCCTTGAACTTTGCAACAGCCTATATGTGAAATAAAAACGTGTCAATAGATGAGGAAGACGAAGGGAGAAAAACTTGCAATAGATAGGGCAGGTCCTTACCCGGGAAAAGGGACACTGGGCCTCTTCAAAAATTGAGGATGCATCATTGAAGTCATCGGCGTCCTCAACTCCAGCATAGCAACTTTGGAAAGGATCGTCCCCTATGACCTTACTTGAGTCGGGCATATGCAAAGGGTTGGCTTCCTCGATTGCCTCCCCAGAATAAGTTGGCAACGAAAGGGAATGACCTGTTGTCGCGGCCCCGAACTCTTCACTCGGGGCGTTCTCATTAGGCTCGGGGGCCTCAGCATTTACCCCCTCTGGTATAGTTGTTGAAGACATAAGGACAATATCAACCTCCAAGGACATAGGGGCCTTGCCCGTCTCTTCTCTTCGGGCATCCTCACCACAAGGTGGATTTTCTAGTTCGGAAGGCTTGGCGGCCTCGACTGGCTTCCCAGTCCGAGTCACCAGCGCCGATTCTTCCTCATCATCTTCCTCACCATCCGGGGAGTCATGGGTTGAGTCTGCGCCCGTTTGAGCAAACCTTTTCCGCAGCCTTCGAGTGGAGGTTTTCTTGTCTTGGGGGTCTTCGGGCTTCGAGACCCTCTTTCTTTTATTATCCTTCTCGGGCTTTGCATTTGAAGGCTTGGTAGTTTCCCTGGGCGGGGCCGGCCACATCTCGGACGCATCTCCAAGGCCGTGGTTCTTGGCCTCCCATTGGTCCTTCGCCAATTCACGCCACTTACGCTTGTCATAAGATTATGTAGCAGCTAGTTTCCTGACCCAAGCCTCGAGGTCGGGCACCGCCAAGGGCGCCCAAGCATCGGTTGCTAAAAGAAAGATGGGTAAGCCATGAAAAATGAAAGAACATGAATAGATACAAAGGAAAATGTGGACTCTACTTATGGTTAAAATTTCACCTCTCCGAGAACGACATTTTTTCCTCGGGGATGATGTTCGAAGTCCTAACTCTAAAAAATCGGCTCATCCAACCTCGATCTTTGGTTTCATCGGTACTGGCGAAGAAGGACTTCATGGTTCGACGTTGTAGCTTGATGAGGCCTCGAAATAGCTGGGGCCGATACAACCGAACAAGGTGGCTGAGGGTGAATTCTAAACCCTCGGCCTTCTCAGAAAAGTACCGCAACATGATCACGATACGCCAGAACGAAGGGTGGATTTGGTCGAGGGTGACTTCGTATGTCTTGCAGAAGTCGATCACCACCGGATCGAGGGGGCCCAGTGTGAAGGGGTAAGTGTAAACACTCAAAAACCCCTCCTTGTGGGTAGTTCTGCTCTCATCAGGCCTCGGGATCTGAATCTTAACCTGGTCCCCCATTAACAATCCCTCCTTACATCCTTGATGAGTTGCTTGGTTATCAGGCTAATATATCGTGACACGTGCTCGCATCGGCCTTCAACATCTGGAGGATTCTCGATACTGAAGTCCTTCTTGATGATGCAATCACCAGGGGTGATCTCTTCAAGTGTCGGCGGCACCACCGGTTTGACCGGCCGGAAGGCTGAGGAAGATGACGCTTTATCTTTTTTAGGGACCGTCTTGGAAGTTTTGGCCATGGTTGTAAGGTAAGGAATGCGAATGAACAAGGATGTCGCATTTCCGGCTAGAGCTTGGTATTTTACGGCGTTTAAAGAGGCCGAGGAAACAGGTAATTGAAGAAAGAGATGAGGATTGGAAGAGATTGAAAAAAGGTAGAGTTATTTGCTAAAGGAAGACGCCCCATATTTATAGAGGGGCAGCGACGGTTCGAAGGCGTTAATGGCTGACCGACACTGGCGTGCATTTAATGTTTTTGGGGAAATGGGCCGATGGGACGTTTCGGTCACTTCGAATGATGGCTTCACAAGGATGACGTCACCACTAGAGGTTCGAGAAAATCGAGGTCAAAATCATTTCATATCATTCCATTCTAAGAAACGCGGGGGCTATCTGTATGCGGTCAAACTCGAGGAGCATGATTTTCGAAGTCTTAAATCGGGCTATAGGCTCGGTCCCGGGAGACTCGAAGTGGGGGTTCAGATACGGCTAAGGGACACCTACCTCGAGGAAGCTGATCAAAGGCCTGGCACGGCCTGCATCGAGGACAGCATAATCTCGAAGTCAATCAAGAAAGAGCAGGAATTTCTCAAGGACACGTGGACCTGGGCATTAATTATAGGATAAGGATTGTACGAAATGGTACAGGTCCGTACTAGGCCGTTATACACCTGTACCAATAGAATTATTTACCTTTATGAGCAAGGTACTATATTGGGGTTTTCTCCTCATATATAAAGGGGACCCCAATCATTTTGTAAAGGCATCAGATCATTTTACAGCAATAGAGCATTCTTATTCTTCTCTTGTTTAACGTGCTCAGTGATTACTCTTCAGTTTTGTTGCCTTTACTTTATTGTTCATACTTTATTGGTCTTAGCTGACCTCGAGGTCCCTGGATAGACAAGCTCGAGGCCCTTACTGATTCAACAACATTGATTTGGTTTATTATTTCTTACATAAGCTCAATATCACTTGTATAATCACTCGTATTAGAATATATCACGTATCTTTAAAACCACTAGATATCTTTAATTGTTACTCACATTTTTCGAGGTAAACACCTGCATTTCTGCAAGAGGCTATTTCCACGGCTCGAACCCCTGACCGGGTCACATGGCAGCAACTTTGCCAGTTACGCCAATGCTCCCCTTCTCAAGAGTAATAACATTGTGTATTTTAAACTGACATCTTAGGTCCATTTAATATGGTTTAAATCTTAAATATCATTTCATCCTTCTTCTTTTTTCCGATAAAGAATGGTGTTTCAAGCTCTGGAATATCATTTCATTCTTTCAATAGCAAAACAGCTACATTGCTTTTGAAATGCTTCATTAAGTTCAGAGAATTGCCATGGGTATCAATTTGAATCCAAAAAAATGCACTTGCAACTGATGTATACTTCCAATTCAAGAGTAAAATGCACAATAATGGGTTCACATACCTCGAACTAAACATATAATGCTAATAAGTGTGCATGGTAAGTGACTTACTAAATTCAAAAAAAAATGAAACAGTAATTTTACCATGGGGTTCATTAGTAAACAATACAAAAATTTATCCTAAAGTTTGAATCATAAGGGAGTTAAACAAAATTCCTTTTCAATTCAAAATCCAAAGCCTAACATTATTTTTCCAATGTCCAAATTTACTGCTCAAATTACTCTAAACTCCTCCTCATACAAACATAATCACCACAAGAAGAAGTGTTAATCATCCAATGGAAGAAAATAAAGATGAAAGTAACTTTCTCGAGAAGAAGTATCATCAACATACTATTTTAATATAATTTCCATGGATACTGCTGCAGAAATTGCACAGGTCTAATACTTTCCATAATCCTATCCACTCCCAGATACACTATATTTAAAGAAAGGAGAGGTATGGAAATTAATACTACTATCTTTTGAATAACACAGTAACCATTTTCTTGGGCAAATTCTTTTGCAGTGGAAGTTAAAGCATGTTAGTAAGCTTTAATTAACCAAGTAATAAGTTTAACACAAACTTCAAACTAAAAGCGTGTCCCAGAATTCTTTGATTAAAAAATATTACTTTCATTAAGCACACTTGTATGAGTAATTTCTTCTTAAGGGGTTAACGATATCTATTTGATTGTTTTGCTAGGAGCTGATAAATGCTGAGCTGATGTAGTTCTTGACAGTAAGCCAATCCATTGGTCTTTTAGGCTGCAGAATCAGCTCTCAAACTGATACTAAGGCCTCATTTGTTTGCACTTAATGGAGGTCTGAATCTTAATCATTCAGATTTCAAACATTAAGTGCATTTGTTTTAAAGTCTGAATCTTAATTATTCAGCTCTTAATCATTAAGTGTGTTTGTTTTTTTTACTTCACAACCACTTAATAGGTCTGAATAGGTCTGTATGATTAAGATTTATAACAGAGACTTAATTTCATTAAGATGCTATCACATATTCATTATTAACTGCCGCCACTGCCTACCATTATCACCTACCACCATGCCACCACCACCACCACCACCACCACCACCATCATCCTCAATCATAGTCACCACCATTATCGACCATCACCATCCATCATCCCCACCACTCCGACCACCATCATTCTCACTCACAGTCAACACTTATCCACCTCAACTACCACAACCAACCACTCCATCACTATTAACAACCACAGCCGGCATCGCCCATCATTATAACCTACCACGACCTTCCTCAATCACAAATCACCACCCGCCATTGTTAACTATCACCACCCACCACCACCATCCTCAATCATAATCACCACCACTACCAATCACTACTAGCTACTAGCATGAACCACCATCATCAACCAAAACTACCACCAACCACCGCCTCTAGTCGGCATTCACCTGTTAGTCATCACCACCAACAACTGTCATATTTTAAAAATATATATATTTTATTGATAGAATATTAGATTAGTTAGTATTTCATTTGAATTTTATGTTTATTATTTTTCAAATAAAGATAATTTTTATGCATTCAGATGTTAAAAATCAAACAGTCTTAATTTTAGTATTTAGATCTTAATACACATCTTAATATTCAGATGTGTATTCAGATTCGAATGTTTAATCTTAATACACATCTTGATATTCAGATATGTATTCAGATTCAGACGTCTTAATCTTAAAAAAAACAAATGAGGCCTAAATACATTATCAACCATATTCACCTTTGAAAGAAAACTACTCTTGTAATTAGACAATTACAACTTAACTCCATCAGAATGAAATTGGGGGAAAGGTAAGGGCTTGAAGCCTCCTACAGCATACGCAAAGCTTAAAGTTGAAGGGGTACTCAAAAATCCAAGAAAGACATCAATAAACTCAGAAAATCCGCAGAAAAAAAAATTATTGATCTTATTTAAAAGGAAAAATACACATGATTGACTCAATATTAGAATAAAAGCAAAAAGAGAAAGACAAAGTCATCAATCAACTGCACCTCAATTACAAATTAATTCGAATCAGTTGTATCTAATTCTTTTTTAAACTGTTTTTTTCTATTTGAGTTCATTTCTTTTCAATACTAGAAAAAGAAAAGAATGAAAGGAGAAAATCTATAATAAGAAAGAAACGTACAAACTTAGGAGCGTGAAGAGCAAATTTGGTGAGACGTGGACAGTTTGCAGCAGTTTGTATGCTTCGAAAAGTCGTTTGTACAACATACATCTTCTCTGCATAACTTTGCAAACGCTGGCTATTTTTCAATTATCAGTCCGAAAACTGGCTAGCCCGTGCTATTTTTACTGGTTTATAGCTGAAAAGTAGCTCCGTGAGTGAATATGGGCTGTGTATTGGATCCGAGCCTTCAGATCCAGCACTTGACTGTGCTGCTTGGTTCTAGCAATGTATGGGGAAAGTGCACAAACAGCCATTTTTAAGGCTGCTATTTAGGAATTAGCCAGCCATAATAAACCTTTGTGCACTTTCCCCATAGTGGCTATCTGGTGTCATTTCTACCACCCTTTAAGCTTCTTTACTTTTTAGCACATTTTTTTTTCTTATTTAACACCTACAACATTTGACCAACATCTTTTATTTTTTCTAAAAACATTTTATGATTTTATGAAGTATCAGTTTGTATTTTGTATAGTATAATATAAAGAGGTAAAGTACTACTTTATATTATTTGAAATTTTAAAAAACTTAAAGGTAAGTAATTCAATAGGTTCAAGCAATAATAAGTGCTTCACTGTCAGTTGATTATCAGACTTCTAACTCATTGTGATCATCTAAAATCTAATCAAGCAGACATTAGACAACAGGGACTAATCATGGCTTCTTTAGGAACAATTGTCAAGAACTATAAAGCATAGACAGACAGAAAAGAGAAACAGATATTCTGCTTCAAATGCTGTGTTGTTGACGCGAAATGATTAAGCGGCCACAATGACTTTCCAGTAGGGATGTTAAACTCAGTGCTTTATAAAATTGTTGGTCTCTGTAATATTTCAGCTGTGTCTTCTGCATACACATTTATAGCTTGGACTTGCTCACTCGGAGTTTGTCAATTAAAAAACATGCATAAGAATTCAAGCAGGCAAGGAGGTCCAATACGTTGTTTGAACTATCAAGAATACATCATTCTACAAGTTTGGTTAGTTTTCACTATTGCTTTAGTGACCTCACATTATCTAAGTTTATGTTCTTCAGTCTCTAATATGAATGTTGTTAATGGCTCTTGATGCCATGGCCCTCAAATTCGATCTGGCCAGAGCAAGAGAATTCCTATACTGCAATCGCAATGCTAATGCAGCATCCTGATCTTGGCTTGGTGGTCTCCTTGCCCTTAGACTAGTCTCTCCACCTCCGTTTGATGTCCCAGATGGCCTGACACTATGTATTTTCATAATGTGAGAATTCCTTCTTTGTGGATCTCGAGAGCCAGATTCTGGACTATGTAAAGCTAGGACCCTGTCTATTCTGCTTCTTGAAATATTAGAATGACTAGCAATTCTTGCTGGACTTTGATGCTGAGCTTCTCTACTATCTGAAGCTCCAGCTGCCTTTCTTGCTTCAACATCTTTAGGAAATAGTAGTTGAATTGTATTCCAAAGGACTGCATTGACAGTGCAAGATTTCCCATTGCTGCAATATCAAGTCAGGATGATCACACAATTCTGCAAGTGTTGATATTTTGCAAACCTCGGATAAATAAATAAAAGTTCATCTCTCTGAAAACACGTAATCTTTTAGATGTGGCAATTCACATAAATCGACAGGAAGTAAAAGCCTAATCATTTTTTTCTTCCTCAATAATATCTACCCTCCAGCTTAGTACAAGTGTTCAGGAATGCTAATAAATAGGAGTAGTACCTGATAAGATGTCTGCACTTAGGGCATTTCTTCCCGTATTTATCAGCAGCAGATCGCAAACACTTTCTACAGAAACTGTAGACATAATAGGACCAAATAAGTTAGAACCTATTATGGAAATTTTTACCAAGTATTGTTGTATGAATCTGAGTTGATGTGGATGTCAATTGATTGTACCTGTGTCCACAAGGAGTGGTACTGGGCTCAAAACAAATCTCCAAACAAATCTGCAAATATAAATAAAATAACTCAAACTTGAAATCAACATTTCAAGAGTGGACTCTTGACTCTTACGGCACAAGAAAGCTCTTCACGAAGTCGATCCACGCAGAGATTGGCTGAAGCAGAAGAGGATACACAAGAATTCTGTTTTGCTGATGCTTCAGCTTCTTTCTTATCTCCTCCTCCTGTGGATTTTGGTTCTGTCTTCTTTTTCTCAGTTTCTGCTCAACATCGAAATGAAAATTATTTTACTACTTGTAACATGTTGAAATTAAGGTTTACTCATAGGATTTGGCTCTGGATTCCTTTTCTCAGTTTCTGCTAAACTTTGAAATATTTTTTTTTTTAACTTTTTGTCACATGTCGAGATTAAGTGCTCATTGCTTATGTAGTTATGTTGTCACACTTGCATTACGTATGGTGATTGGCAGAAAGTCCCTTTAGTTTGTCATCTTTAATATCAACAGAAAATGGAGAGAAACTCTAGTATTAAAGAACCCTAAATTTTGTCTCGAATTATTGAGGATCGGAATGAAACAGTTCCTAATTGAACAAAATAAACATTAAGAATTCACAAAAAGGACACCAACTAATTTGGGATCAAAGAATTCGGATTGGATGGGAATGGAGAAATCTCTCAATGTGAGCACTTCCTCCTAGGGCCTTACCGGGCACGAATCTAAATTAGTCAGGCTGGTGCACTCCGGATATCAAATGGTTAAACCATATTAAAAAAAGATCGGACTTGAAAATATATAAACAAAACCTTGTTTTGAAGTGTCATCATCATCATCAAGATCAAGAACAGTAACGCGCACGGAAGCAGGGCTCTTCTTCTGAGCCCTTCGTTTCCTGGAAATATCACAAAACTTTGAGCATTTCCAATCACCCAAATAAAACTTAACCAAGAATGTAATCAGTCGATGTTAAGTACTATTACATTGTAATTAATTACCTTCTGGAATTAGAAGGCGGCGTCACGAAACGCTACACACCAGGAAGTTTCTTTTGTTTACGTTGGGATTCAGGAGTGTCTTGCGCAATAAGAGTAGCCATCAAAAGCGCTTCTTCGTCCCAACCCGCCATTGCAGCCACTGATCTGAATCTTGGGCTGAACAACGCCTCACGTTTTTCTCCATTTTCGGCTTTTGAGTTATTGGGGGTTCTCTTCAGCTCTTCATTCACCATTCTGTATTGCGATTCCCTGTTTCTTGGATGAAAGGAAATGTTGCTTGAGAGAAAATGGATGCAGGTTTTTTTGGCATTAACCGTCAAATATTTCGAATATCACATGGGCTTCTTTCTGGACCTAACGGCTATATTTTTTTCTCCACATTTTCTTCTTATGTTTTAGATTAACTCTAGTTTTAGTCCATTTATTGCAGTATTTAATACATTTGACCTTAGATTCTATGAAACTAATGAGTTTAGTCCTCCAATAACCTCCCTATCGAATTCGTAAGCCAGCCAAACTAGAGTTTTCCAAGGCTTGAGTAATTATGTCTAGCCATGAACTCCATTTTTATGTTCAATTTTGGAATGGAAGATTTAAATAATTGTATACGGCCAAAATCATATGCCTCCGACCTATAGGCTCGAGGGTCCGTCCTAGGCCCGAGTCCGGGCAAGGCCGAGTTCGAGCCCGATGGACCAGACTCGAGCTCGAAGACAAAATGCAATACCCAGAGATAGGAGTACGAGGAATACCGAAGCAGAGTATGCTCGAGCCCGAAATTGTACCGTTGTGGATTTGTAACAGAATAAGCTAGATTCCTGCCATATTCCCAAGATTATGGCGCAAATCCCGAAATAGGATTATATGATTCCGTACTAGGCGGTTAGACAGCTGTATCAGGGATATTCCTTACTGTAAATAGAAAAATACCTTATTTAGGGTTCCCCTATTATATAAAGGGGACCTCAATCATTTTGTAACATTATCTCATCATTGGCAAGAATATATCATCCCACTTTTCTCTTACTGTTCATAAGAATTCTTCTTTACATTTATTCTTTTTACTTTATTGCTCTTAATCCATCTCGAGGTCACTAAGCTCGAGGTCACTACTACTGAGTAACATTGGTTTGATTCACTTGTTTCTTTCATTTCTACTTCATATTTCTTGATTATTAATCGGTATTGAACTAAATCACATATCTTTAAAACCACTAATCAAATTTAATTGTTACTCGTATTATCAGTTGAAACAGTTTGGCGCCAACCGTGGGGCTAAAGATAATAGTGATTATTTCTTTACTGATTCTCATTACACACGTTGTTTTTACACTTTTTCTTGTCAAGATTTTTTGATTCTCAAGCTGAAACATGTCTAGCTCACAAAATGCACCTGTTCACAACAACGAAGGTCTTGGAGAAAACAACAATGCAGGGGTCGGTGTACCACCGATAAACCTAGGGGAAGTGCCAAATATGGAACCAGTTGATGTTAGTTCGCATATTACTTTGAATGCAGATCTAGGCGTGGACCCCGGAAGGAATACACGTAGGGAAGCCCGATCAGGGGGCCAAGGAGCACCAAGAATAGGAGACAGGAGAATCAGCCTCCAAGTAATATTCGAGATGCTACAAGTTCAACAGATTGCCATCGCTCAACTTCAAAGTCAGAATAAAACTCCGAGTGTAATCGAACATGAAAACACTTGACGAGTTGAACGAGTGCCAGAGAGACAAAACGGTAATGGCTCGGGGACTGACCCCACAATTATGAGGATGCTCGAGGAACTCACCAAGAGAATCAAGTCCGGGGAGAAGAAAATTGAGGATAATGACAAAAAAATGGAGACTTATAACTCCCGTGTTGATTAAATACCGGGGGCACCCCCGATCTTAGAAGGACTAGATTCTAAAAAGTTCGTGCAAAGACCTTTCCCCCTAGTGCAGCTCCGAAGCTAATTCCCAAGAAGTTCCATATTCCCGAGATTCCCAAGTATAACGGGACGACCGATCCGAATGAACACGTCACCTCGTATACGTGCGCCATCAAAGGAAACGACTTGGAAGATGACGAAATTGAATCTGTACTGCTGAAGAAGTTCGGGGAGACTCTGTCCAAGGGTGCCTTGATATGGTATTATAACTTACCCCTAATTATATTGATTCTTTTGCTATGCTTGAAGATTCTTTTGTAAAAGCACACGCCGGAGCCATTAAAATTGCAACGAGGAAGTCAAACCTTTTCAAAGTAAGGCAGAAAGAAAACAAGATGCTCAGAGAATTCGTATCTCGGTTCCAAGCAGAGAGAATGGATTTGCCTCCGGTCATCGATGACTGGGCCGTTAAAGCTTTCACTTAAGGTCTCAACACTCGGAGTTCTATAGCTTCACATCAGTTGAAGCAAAGTTTGCTCGAGTACCCGGCTGTCACTTGGGCCGACATACATAATTGGTACCAGTCGAAGATTAGAGTCGAAGATGATCAATTGGGGACTCCTTCGAGGTCCGTTTATCTTAGCAGGCCCATGGGTAGGATCAAAGGGGACGTCGATCGAGGGCCGAGGTTGAATAAAGATCGATATCAACCGTACAACGAAAACCATAGAGGAAACGGTTCTGGACGAAGCCCCGCACAAAATGAGAGGAGAAATAGTTGAGGTCAAAATTCATGAGGGCCTGATTGTAACGACCCGACTGGTCATTTTGAGTTTTTATACTTTGCTCGCCAGTTCTCGGGCATGACTAGCCCCGTATGATGTATTATAACTTATGTAAATCATTGGTTTTGGTTTGCAGGATAATCGGAATGGATTTGGAAGAACAGTTCTCAATTTGACGCTTAAAATTTGAAAGGTCTGACCAAGTTTTGACTTGTTAGTATATGATCTCGGATTGACTTTTTATGATTTGGTTAGCTCCGTTAGGTAATTTGGGACTTAGGAGCGTGATCGGAAGGTATTTTGGAGGTCCGTGGAAGGTTTAGGCTTAAATTGGGATTTTGGCATTTTCCGGTTGATAGGTGAGATTTTGATATAGGGGTCGGAATGGAATTTCGGAAGTTGGAGTAGGCCTGTTGTGTCATTTGTGACGTGTGTGCAAAATTTCAGGTCATTTGGACGAGGTTCGATAGACTTTTTGATCGAAAGCGAAATTTGGAAGTTTTTGGAATTTCTAGGCTTGAATTCGATGATGATTTGGTGTTTTGATGTTGTTTTGAGCGAGGTTGGAACAAGTTTGAATGGTGTTATGGGATATGTTGGCATTTTTGGTTGAGGTCCCGAGGACCTCGGGTGAGTTTCGGGTGGTTAACGGATCAAATTTTAGACTTTGGACTTGGCAGTTTTGCTGGTTTTTGTTACACACATTTTTGTTCATCACGTTTGCGGAGGTGCATCGCGTTTGCGAAGGGTATTTTGTGTGATGATGATTTTTGTTCCATGTGTTCGCGAGGGGAGATAAGAGACCTTAAAATGGGTATTTGAAGGGTCAATTGAACTCTGATTTCAGTGTTCTTGATATGTATAGACTCGTGGGAGGATAAGGATCATTTTGGAATAAATTTTATTGAGTTCCGAGATGTGGGCTCGAGGTCTGGGTTTAACCAATTTTGGGATTTTTAATGTAAATCGGATATTTTTGAGTGGGCTTTGTTCCTTTAGCATATTTTGATGGTATGAATTTGATTTTGGTTAGATTCGGAGTAATTGGAGAGTGATTCGAGAGGCAAAGGCTTCGCGGGCTAGAGTTTGGACCGGATCGAGGTGAGTAATGATTGTAAATGTTGTCCTGAGGGTATGAAACCCCAGATTTTACATCGTTATGTTATATTAAGGTGACGCACACGCTAGATGACGAGCGTGGGGCCATGCACCGCTGGGGTTTGTGACTTAGACCATCCCGAATGACTGTTTTACCGCATATTTGATTGAAAATTATTTGATATCATCATGTTTTGGGTTGAATGCCATATTTGGGCCTCGTGCCAACTATTTGGACCCTTAGGGGATTTTTACTACTATTTCCTTACTGTTTTGATTTTATATCTGTACTCAGTCATGCTATATTCTACTATTTTCATAACTCAACCACGTTTACTCTATTTTAACACTTTAAATGAAATTTTTGGCTGAGCATCATGTTTTACTGTGCCCGAGTGGCTTTTAGAGATTTCTGACTGAGTAAGGCCGAGGGCCTGTGTTGTGAGGATTATTATGGGATCGGGTTGCACGCCACAGTAGTGTTGTACTGATTATGATTATGAGGCTGAGGGCCTGAGTTGTACGCCACAAGGTGGCTTGATATGAGGCCGAGAGCCTATTGATTATGCCACAAGATGGCTTGATATTGCGCTTGCGCCGTAAGGGGCCCCTCTCGGAGTTTATACACCCCCAGTGAGCGCGGGTACCTAGTGTGAGTGATATTATACTGATTCATGATATGTGGAGGCCGAGGGCCTAATTTGATTATGCTATGAGATGGTTTGATATTGTGCTTGGGCCGTAAGGGGACCTTCCCGGAGTCTATACACCTAGTGAGTACTGGTACCTAGTGTGTTATGTGACATAGCCTGAGGGGCTGATGTTGTTCCATGTTATTGCCCGAGGGGCGATTCTTGATTTATGTTATGCCCGAGGGGCTGATTACGAGTGATTGTGAGAAGTCCGCGGGGCTGGTTTTGTTGATATTATGCCCGAGGGGCGGTTTATGGTACATGTTTTGCCGAAGGGCTGCTTATGTTTCTATCATGTTTACTCACTGTTTTATCACTCGTTTGAAACTATTGAAAATTATTTTTAAATCATTTTCACCGAAACAAAGCATGATTTACGAAGTAAATGATTTCTATATTGTGTTGGAAATATCTTGTATTTGTTGTAGCGTTTTGCGTGATTTACGTGCTTTCTTACTGCTCAGCTTTCATTTACCTTTATTACTCACTGAGTCGGAGTACTCACATTACTCCCTGCACCTTGAATGCAGATTCAAGTATTTCTAAACCCGGTAGCGGGTGTTGGTTGCTCAGAGGCAGAGTCATCGAAGTTTAGCAAGGTACGCCTGACGTTCGCAGCACTGCTTTCTCCCTCTTGATTTCATTAGACTGTATTTAGTACATTTTCAGACTTTTCGTTGTATTTAGACCTTAGTAGATGCTCGTGACTTGTGACACCCCGATGTCGGGCTGTATATATTTCCAAACTTGTTCTATTTCGCTTAAATTTTGGGATTTATTTCTTATCAATGACTTAAATTGACTTATTAAAATTGTTAAAATGAATTTGGGAATTTTGTCGGCTGTCCTTATCTTCACGAGAGGCGCCATCATGACCGGGTCCGGTTTGGGGTCATGACAAGTTGGTATCAGAGCTTAGGTTACATAGGTCTCACGAGTCATGACCAGGTTTAGTAGAGTCTCGCAGATCGGTACAGAGACGTCTGTACTTATCCTCGGGAGGTTGTAGTACCTTTAGGGAAAACTTCACATTCTTGAATTCTTATCGTGCGTCCTTGATTAAACTTGAAATTTAACTCTTTGAATTCCTTCCACGCGTTCGTAAGTGCACATGAGTGCTCGGTATCAGCTGTGCATTGGCGGCTTGTGATTCCCTAATCGAGAGGTGAGATGTGATCTATGTATGTCGATGTTAGGCCAGTCTGGAGGACTTGAGGCCGGATTTTGCCTATAGCTTAAGCTCTGAAGGGTTGATCGTGGGAGCATGTGCCTTTGGATCTATATGTTCGATAGTGCCCCTATTAGTGGGAATGATGGCTGGATAGCTACATGACGAGTGTGATGTGACTGCGAGATGTGTTGATATGATTTGGAAGCGACGAGAAGGGTCTGCTTGAGGATAGAAGAAATATTTGGTGCTTGATTTTCATCTTGATTTGAGGTATAGACCCGAGTTATGGGTGTGTGAAGAATCTTTGTATGTTACTAGTTGTGGAGTGAAGTAGATTTCGCGTTGTGTTATGAGTTCAGACTCAGGAAGATTAAGTGACTGTGTAATGTCTACGACGATGGAAGGGTATAAAGGGATGTTAGTTTGAGGCGAAGCAGGTGGATTATCTCCTGCGGAGTGTTCGGAAGTTTGTGCGATCATTATGTTGTCTGTTAGAAGATCTCATTTACAAGTGGAATATATATGTTGCAATTTAAATTTGGGTCGCTTAAGAGAGTGGATTTAACTGTGATGAGAGTGAATGCGAGATTTTCAGAAGATTTAAAGTACTAGATGATCTGTGTTTCACGAGCTTATGAAGGATTGAGTTTAATCTCACTATGGTGTTATGGAAGTAATAGAGTATATGCATTATGAGTTATTGTATGTGTTTTGATCTATGGCTTCGAGCCAAGTAGGGGAGTCTGCTATTGATTAGTTGACTACACGGTTATGTGCTATGTGGGTTCCAGTTTGAGGTGTACGGGTGAATCAGTTATGGCTTACGGGGATTGAGACTGAGGATGGCTCAAGTAAAGGAAAATTTTGGCAAAGGTTATATTATGCTTCATAGGTGTATGAGAATCACGGAATGTCTTGAGTGGTTATTGGTAAAGGATGTGCGGTGCATAGAGCAGGAAGTTGCTTGGTTGTAAGTGAGGTTACATTCTGCGGTGTCGGAGTGCTAATGAGGCACATGTTTTTTGGTTCATTTGATTAGTCTAATTGAGGTTTGAGTAGAGTGGATGACTCTCGAGAATAGTTCTAATGAGTTCAAGATTTTACATGTAGTAATTGTAAGTTTTCAAGTTGTATATTTGGCTAGAAACTGAGTTTTTCATTAGAGGGTGTCAAGACTCATGGTCTTTCTATATCGTCATGGGATTCTATATATCAGTATCAAGAAGGTGAAGGAAACGACTTTGGGAGTATTTAAGAGAGTATTCAGCGGATTATGAGCCTTAGACAGTATGGTTTTATGCTTGGGTCTCGTGTGGTGAGTCTGGGTTGAGGAATTGTAGTGTTATAGCAAGAAGGAGTATCAAGTTGAAGGTGAATCAGAAGGAAACTCGGATAGATGGGATAGCTTGGTAGTAGGCTGGATTGGCATGGTAAGAATATGATTAGTTCTTTGGATACTTACGAGGTAATGAGTTGTTACAGGTGTTTGCGGCAATGCTCTTGGGTTTTAGTGGCATGTGTAGCTGGTTGAGTGAGAACGATTCAGTCCTGGCAGTTTGCTTGTGTGCAAATGGCATTCGGAGAGTTCTTGATAGTTTCTACCACAGTTTGAGGTGCGTATTTTCTACGAGCGTGAAGAGCATGGGATGTGTAGTGATTTTCTTCTAGATGGGGATCAATGGAAAGTTCTTGACTAGTTGGGTACGTAGCTTCTTGTGGCTCGGAAGGAATATGAAGTTCTCATGTTTATCCTAGGATGGTATAGTATATGCGGTATGTGGTGTAGGATTGAGATTTGCACGTGTAAGGTCACGGTTCAGTTTTGAAAGGAAGGTTACAAATTCTTAGGTAGCCTGGATAGTTCAAATGATTAGGGAAATGATATTACTAAGTGATGTGGCTTGATGAGGGTATATGTTTCAGGAAGAGGGCAATGTGATTGAGTTTATGATACTTCATTAGTATTGCGGCACTCTCTTGTTGGATCGACGGCTGGTATTCGACTTTGCTTGGTAGCACAAAAGAATTTTTGGAGTAGCTCTCATGGGATGATTGGGTGTTAGAGGTGTGAAGTGTATTCAGACGGTGGAGTTGGGAATGGATATGGTGATCGCATGCGGTATGGATTTGGAGACTAGGAGTTCTCATGGACAGGTTAGGTCATGGTTGTAGACCGCATATATCGGTCTTGTGTGGTAACTATTGGGGGTTTGGAGGCCCGAGTGGATCTTTGTTGCTTGGTATGTTAGATTTTGGATGTGATATTGGGTATAGACTAGTTGTCTCAGTGTTGTGTTATTCTGGGTTGTTGCACTAAGATGGCGACGTTGGTTATGCCGGGAATGCCATGGATTGAGTGGCGAGGTTCGACGGATTATGTTTTCAGTAGAGTGACTTCATTTTTGAAGACCCAGTAGATGGCTGGGAAGGGTTGTCTTTCTTATTTGGCCTTCGTGATGGATGTTAGTGCAGAGACTCCTACCATTGATCCAGTTCCGGTGGCGAGAGATTCTTCGGATGTGTTTCCTGCTGTCGGGCATATCGTCGTATAGGGTTGCTGATTTCGGTATTGATTTGGTGTCGGGCACCATATGTATGGCACCAGCGGAGTTAAAAAAGTGAAGAACAACTTCAGGGATTTCTTGATGAGGGGTTCATTGGCAGGCCAATGTGGATGTGTGTTCTAACTTGAGTCGGCTTGGTTGGCTCCGAGTTGTATTGTTGAGGGATGTGTTGATTCGATTGTTACTGAGCTTATTAGTGATCTGAGGAGATCTATGAGTTACCTTTCCGTGTTGCGAGGCATTGGAATTTGTTGGTTATAGGCACATCTGGTGCGGCTTTCTTTAGGGTCTCTCAGTAGAATTCGAGTGGAAGGAGTATTGGGTATTGCTTGGCAGATGGCGTATCGGTTGTGTCCTTTCGGGTTGTGTAATGCTATGTCAATTGCTTCGCAATGGTTATGACGATTGCTTTGGTTCTAGGCATCTAATTGCACGTGGTTGTCAATTTGAGCATAATGACTTGAGGTGTTTCATGTTGGGCTAGTGTTTGGATGAGGTCGCGCATTGGAGTGAAGCTCTGTAGAGGCATGATCCTGTAGGATAGATTCGTGTGTTCTAGTTCTACGATGTGTGACGGGTTCCCAATATTTTGTTGTGGTAGTACTGGTGAGCTTGCGGTACAGCTCTTTCATTTCAGTCATTTTTTTCATGATTTGAGTAGGTTCGGTTATTGCTTATTGGTGCGCGGATTGCATGAGTTGTGGCTTTAATTTGTATTGATGTGTCATGTCACTAGAGTAGTTGTGTTAGATTAGATGAGATCGTTGGGATCTATAGTGGATATAAACAGATTCAATTTCAGCATGTTGGAAGGATAATATCGAGGTTCGACTCAGAAATTTGCTATGGTCCTTGCCAAAGGAGGAGTGGCTTCGTGAATGGTTGATCTGAGGAATGGTTATAATTTACTGCATGTTTCAGTTATAATTGGTAGTATACGAAAGTATTGGAATATGGCTTTAGTGGATAAGAGGTATTATCGGTATTCGGTTGTTTTAGGCAACTGCTGTGATTAGAAGTTATCACTGCGAGTGTTTGAGTATGTGGCATATCATGTGATGGCATTTGAGTCTGCGGGTATGGTTTGTTACAGCTTGTTCGGGCTTATCCAAATAATAGGTGTGAGATTCTGATCTTGTAGATGATTTAGAAGTGGAAATGTGGTTCTAAGGTTTATGGGCTAGGTTGGATTGTAAAAATTTTAGTTACATTGTGTTTTCGGAACTATATGAGATAGGGTGACATGGGATCAACCCCGGGTATGTGCATGGTAAGGTTTCACAGTGATTAGATGGTTTTCGGAACAACTTTAGGCACATTCGAGGACGAACGTATGTTTAAGTGGGGGAGGATGTAACGACCCAACCAGTCGTTTTGAGCTTTTGCACTTTGCTCGCCAGTTCTCGGGCATGACTAGCCCCGTGTGATGTATTACGACTTATGTAAATCGTTGGTTTTGATTTTCAGGGTAATCAGAATGGATTTGGAAGAACAGTTCTCATTTGAAGTTTAAAATTTTAAAGGTTTGACCAAGTTTTGACTTGTTAGTATATGATCTCGTATTGGAATTTTTATGATTTGGTTAGCTCTATTAGATTATTTGGAACTTAGGAGCATGATCGGAATGTATTTTGGAGGTCCGTGGAAGGTTTAGGCTTGAATTGGCGAAATTGGGATTTTGGCATTTTCCGGTTGATAGGTGAGATTTTGATATAGGGGTTGGAATGGAATTTTGGAAGTTGGAGTAGGCCCGTTGTGTCATTTGTGATGTGTGTGCAAAATTTCAGATCATTCAGACGAGGTTTGATAGACTTTTTGATCGAAAGCGAAATTTGGAAGTTTTTGGAAATTCTAGGCTTGAATTCGATGATGATTTGTTGACTTGATGTTGTTTTGAGCATTCCGAAGGTTGGAACAAGTTTGAATGGTGTTATGGGATATATTGTCATGTTTGGTTGAGGTCCCGAGGGCCCCAGGTGAGTTTCGGGTGGTTAACGGATCAAATTTTTGACTTTGGACTTAGCAGTTTTGCTGGTTTTTGTTGCAGACATTTTTGTTCATCGCGTTTGCGGAGGTGCATCGCGTTCGCGAAGGGTATTTTGTGTGATGATGATTTTCGTTCCATGCGTTCGCGATGGAAGATACGCGTTCACGAAGGGGAACTAGAGGCAAGAGAGGATTTGCACTCCGCATTCTCGAAGTGGGAGCCGCGATCGCGAAGGTCCGTTCAGTGGTGCATCGCATTCGCGAGATAGTCCTCGCATCTGCGTAAGAGGATCTTTGGTCCGTAACAAATTGTGCTATGCGAACGCGAGTGTGTGTCCGCGTTCGCGAAGGGTTAAACCTGGGCAGTATTAAATAGCCAATCCGCGACCCTTCTTCATTTTTTCACCATTTTTGAACGGGATTGAAACTTTTGAGAGGGATTCTTGAGGAAATTAAAGGGTAATCTCTTAGATGTAAGATTCTTGACTTCATAACTCGTTTATATGTGATTAAAGGCCTAATTAGTGGTGAAATTTTGGAAAAAATCAGTGCAAAATGGCAAATTAGGGCTTAAGATTAAGAGACCTTAAAATGGGTATTTGAGGGATCAATTGAACTCTGATTTCAGTGTTCTTGATATGTATAGACTCGTAGGAGTATGAGGATCATTTTGGCATAAATTTTATTGAGTTCCGAAACATGGGTTCGGGGGGCGGATTTGACCAATTTCGGGATTTTTGATGTAAATCGTATATTTTCGAGTGGGCTTTGTTCCTTTAGCATATTTTGATGGTATGAATCTGATTTTGGTTAGATTCAGAGCAACTGGAGATTGATTCGAGAGGCAAAGGCATCGTGGGCCAGAGTTTGGACCGGATCGAGGTGAGTAATGATTGTAAATGTTGTCCTGAGGGTATGAAACCCCGGATTTTACATCGTTGTGCTATATTAAGGTGACACACACTCTAGATGACGAGCGTGGGGTCGTGCACCACTGGGTATTGTGACTTAGTCCATCCCGAATGACTGTTTTACCGCGTATTTGATTAAAAACTATTTGCTATCATCATGTTTTGGGTTGAATGTCATATTTGGGCCTCGTGCCAACTATTTGGACCCTTAGGGGATTTTTCCTGCCATTTCCTCATTGTTTTGATTTTATATTTGTACTCAGTCATGCTATATTCTACTTTTTTCATAACTCAGCCACGTTTACTTTGTTTTAACCTTTAAATGATATTTTGGGCTGAGCATCATGTTTACTGTGCCCGAGTGACTTTTAGAGATTTCTGACTGAGTAAGGCCGAGGGCCTGTGTTATGAGGATTATTATGGATCGGGTTGCACGCAACATCAGTGTTGTACTGAGTATGATTATGAGGCCGAGGGCCTGAGTTGTACGCCACAAGGTGGCTTGATATGAGGCCGAGAGCCTATTGATTATGCCACGAGATGGCTTGATATTGCGCTTGGACCGTAACGGGCCCCTTCCGGAGTCTGTACACCCCCAGTGAGCGCGGGTAACCAGTGTGAGTGATATTATATTGATTCATGATATGTGGAGGCCGAGGGCCTGATTTGATTATGCCACGAGATGGCTTGATATTGCGCTTGGGCCGTAAGGGGACCCTCACAGAGTCTATACACCCCAAATGAGTGATAACTAGGGATTCTAGACCATTTTAAACTCCTTTTTACTTGAGTTTTGGTTAAAAATGCATACAAAATAGTCTCAAAGGCTTACATGTCGTACTTTGTTGTAGGATTTGGTGGCAAAGGTGACAATTAGTGAAAACCAGCTCAAAAAGGAGTGAAACATGCACAAGTACCAATAACAAGTCCACGCACAGTTAAAACAGATCCACTGCGGCCGTAAATGATTTAGTGCAGTCCGCAGTGAAGAGAATCAGAGAGGTGCACTTTTGGAGCCTACGGCAATGCGGACCGTAGAGGATTTAGTGCAGTCCAGTGGACTCCTTGCGGCCGCAACCCATTTTGTGCGGTCCGCAAAGATGGGGGATCAGAGAGTTAGGAGTTTGAAGATGAAGGCCAATGCGGTCCGCGGTCCTTTTTGTGCGGACCGCAACTGATGCCACCTCGGTTGCGGTGCATTTAAGCGGCCCCCGGTGGCCAGATTCAGAGAATGCATTATCAAGCTAAAAAGCCTCATTGCGGTCTGCGGTGCATTTTGTGCGGACCGTACTACCTCATCAGGGGTATTTTTGTCCAAAAAATTCGGCCTAGCACAAAATACTTTCTTTTCCCATTTTAGGTCATCTTTTGTAATCTTCTTTTTAGTAGAGCTCGTGAACGACTGTATTTGACTATTTTGGGTAATTTTATAGTGGGTTTATCATTGAATCTTCAATTTTTAGCATGTAATTAAATCTTATGGGTTATTCTTCATCTATTTCTCTGTTTTCTTTCATTATTATGAGTAGCTAGACCCATTAGCTAGGGTTGCGGCTCAACCCTAGTGTGGGTATTTGATGAGTCTTTTGATTTAAGGCTTAGATGTTTATGGGTAGTTGATATTTGGACTGATTTGTGTTTTTCATGTTGAATTAGTGGTTGCAAACACTAATTTGTGCCTATTTGACTTGGGTTCTTCTTGAGAAAGAGACTTGAGTCTAGGAAAATCAGTCCAACAAAGAATTGGGGCGTAATCAGAGATTGATAGCCCCAATTAAAGGGTTAAACCTAGAGATAGTAATACTCGACTTGAGCCTATATTGCTTGTACAATTTGGACACCCAATTGGTCTTGAGAAAGTCAATTAGGGCAAAGTCACTCAAGCTACCGAGAGGTATATAGTGAGTAATTCCGTGCATTGGCTATATCACAATTCCCAACATAACGTCTTCGCCTTAGGCTCTAGATCCCGTCAAGTATTTACCTAGGAGAAATTCACCTCCCTAGTGCCTTTTTAACTAATTAGAAAACCCTACTAGCAATCATTCTTAGTTTAATTTAGCTTATCATTAGCATAAATATTAGAAGTAATATCCAACCAAAAGATGACTGGAAGAGTAATTAAGATTACGATGCATCTCTTGTTTAGATAGGAATCCAATTCCCACTTCTAGCTCCCTGTGGATTCGATCCTGATTATCTCGGGTAAAAGCTGCTTCGACCGCTCTCACCACTCTGTAGTGGTGTAGGGTTTGATCCGATCACTTTTTGGCGCCGTTGCCGGGGAGCTAATAGTGGTGGCTATCTATTTAAATAGTTTTGTGTATTGTTCTTTTCTTATGCATTACTAATTTGTGTGTGTCGCAACTTTAGGTACAATATGGCAGAAAACAATGCACCTCTTGGAGATCTTCCGCCGGGGGAGGAGGTAGATGACAATGTTGATGGTGAGGTTACTATTGTGCCTCAAGGGCAAAGGAGAGGCCGCCGGGCCAATGATAATATTCCAGACCCTCCCCCGCCACCTCCAAGAGTGGCTCCTCAAGTGCTTCCCAACCAAGGATATGCAAGTGCAATTGTCCTACCCCAGATCCGGGCAGGCAATTTTCAAATTACTAATGTGATGCTGACATTGTTGGAGCAGCGAGGGTATTTCACGGGTGCTCCCAATCATAATACTTACAAACATCTCAAGGGTTTCGTGGATACTTGTTGGGGGATCAAGCAAACTAATGTGTCGAAGGATGCACTTCGGTTGAGACTATTCCCTTTCTCACTTAGAGGGAAGGTATTGGATTGGATTGAATGACTTCCTAATCATTCCATCACTACTTGAGATGAGTTGGCGGATAAATTCATTGCAAAGTTTTTCTTGTCGGGGCACATGGAAGCATTGATAGATAAGATCTTAGCTTTCAAGCAGGAGCCCACCGAACCATTACATGAGATATGGGAGCGATATAGAACCATGGTAAAGGAATGTCCCAACAATGATATGACTGAGGCAATGATACAAAAAACATTTTACCGGGGCATTAACACAACAAATTAGTGCATAGTGAACCAACTTGCTGAGGGTAATTTCATGAAGATGTCTTATGATGAGGCTTGTGACATTCATGACGAGATGGCTGACACGTCCTACGCTTGGCAAAGTAGAGCCAATGTTCCATAGGGTGATCCCACGGTCACTCACTTGCACAAAGAGATACATGATCATGGGCAAGTGATAGCAGAGCTGACAACAACAATGAACTAGCTAGCAAAGGCACAGTTACAACAAGTTTAAAATCCGCTCCAAGTAAATTCTATGGAGGGTGTCAACATGCTAGTGAACAAAAGAAGACAAAGAGGTCAACAGAACTAAGGGAGTTCAGATCAATATGACAATAATTGTGGTGGATTCCAAGATGATGGTTATGATGGGTAGAATGAAGAAGTGCAATAAGTGAACAATTATCAGGGCCAAGTGGGCAATTCTTCCAACCAAAAACAATGGAGACCCCAAGGCAATTGGGACAATCAACAACAATGAGGGAATAGTAATTTGGGAAACAACAATCAAAATTCCAATTGGGGCAATCAGAACAAATACGGTAATTGGAATGGCAACAACAACAACTGGGGTGGTAATAACAATCAGGGTGGTTGGAACAATGGCAATCAAGGAAATCGGGGGCAAGGCTTTCAAAGGCCCCCAATGTATTAACAACCGAACAATCCACCCCCATTTCCATCCCAAGGTCCTAGTTCTTCCAATAATGAATTGGGGAGAATTGAAATGATATTTGAACAGATGATGAAAAAAAATGCGGACTCTGATGCTTAATTGGCTTCCCACAATACTTCAATAAGAAACTTGGAGGTTCAATTAGGCCAAATCTCATAATCCTTGAATACCCGCCCTAAGGGGGCTCTACCAAGTGATACGGTAGTTAACCCGAAGGGTGGGAACAATCATGTTATGGCGGTAACTACAAGAAGTGGACGAGGCAGTGATGTGAATTCCTCCAAACAAAAAGAAATTTTGAGGGATAAAGTTGAGTTGCAAGAAGATGAGATTCTTTTGGTGATTGAAAATGTGATTGATGAGAACGTAAATGATGAAGTTAGGATTGATATCCAAGATGCAGAGGTGGAAACTCAGAATGACGTGAACTTGTCTAGATAACACATAATAGACATGCCGAAAATGGTTGTGCCTAAAGCCAAGGCTCCTTTGCCAAGGCCACCTCCACCTTATCATCAAAGGCTCGCGAAGCAGAAAATGAGAATCAGTTTAAGAAGTTTATTGACATGATGAAGAGCTTATCCATTAATGTGCCTTTGGTGGAGGATCTAGAGCAAATGCCGGGTTATGCTAAATTCATGAAGGACTTGGTGACAAAGAAAAGATCCATGGATTATTAAACTATCAAGATGACCCACCAAGTTAGTGTCATAAATCAATGGCCCCGAAGCTAGAAGATCCCGGTGCTTTCACCATTCCTTGCACCATTGGGAGTGCGGACTTTGCAAAAGCTCTATGTGATTTGGGGGCGAGTATCAACTTGATGCCCTACTCAATTTTCAAGACTTTGGGTATGGGGCAACCGAGGCCGACTTCCATGAGATTGCAAATGGCGGATAGAACTATGAAGAGATCATTGGGTATTATTGATAATGTTCTTGTCTGGGTGGACAAATTTATCTTGCCAGTTGATTTTATGATCTTGGACTGTGAGGTAGATTATGAGGTTCCAATCATATTGGGAAGACCTTTCCTTGCTACTGGGAAGGCCTTAGTTGATGTGGAAGCAGGGGAACTCACCTTCCGGGGGAGGTGATAAGAAAGTGGTTTTTCATGTGTGCAAGTCAATGAAGCAGCCCAACAGTTCTAAAGTGTGCTCTTTTGTGGACCTTTTCACGGTAGTGATGGTTGATGACACTAGTGCAATGATCAATGTTGAGGACCCTCTAGAGGCAGTTTTGTTGAATCTTGATGTAAATGATGATGAAGGCCGAGTGGAGTGCGTGGAATGGGCTCTTAATCTTATGAGCCTAGGAAACTCTCTTTGGATCTTGAGAATAGGAAGACTCCACCAACAAAACCTTCAATCGAGGAACCTCCTGTGTTGGAGTTGAAGCCATTGCCTCCACACCTCAGGTATGAATTCTTAGGCCCTAGTTCTTTGGATGCTAGGGTTTGGTACCCCATCTCTGACAGCTCTTGGACTTCGTCGGTGTAATGTGTGCCGAAGAAGGGTGGTATGACCGTGGTTACAAATTCGCAGAATGAGTTGATTCCAACAAGGACTGTCACCGGGTGGAGGGTGTGCATGGACTACTGCAAGTTGAATAAAGTGACCCGCAAGGATCACTTTCCATTGCTTTTTCTTGATCAGATGTTAGATCGACTTGCTGGGCATGCCTTCTACTATTTCTTGGATGGGTATTCTGGGTACAACCAAATCTTGATTGCTCCGGAAGATCAGGAGAAGACCACCTTCACTTGTCCATATGGCACATTTGCCTTTTCTAGGATGCCTTTTGGGTTGTGTAATGCACCGGCTACATTTCAGCGGTGTATGATGGCCATTTTCACTAATATGTTGGAAGATATTTTGGAGGTGTTCATGGACGAATTTAGTATTGTGGGTGATTCATTTGATGAATGCTTGAAAAATCTTGATAGAGTATTGGCCCGTTGTGAAGAAACCAATCTTGTTCTTAATTGGGAGAAATGTCACTTTATGGTTAAAACCCAGTGCGAACCGCACAAAATGGACTGCAGTCCGCACCACCCAACATGTTTCAAGTTTAAGAAGGCAACCTACTACGGTCCGCACAAAATGTCATGCGGCCGTAGTGGTCCATCGTGGACCACACAAAATGTAATGCGGCCACGGTGGAAAACTTTAGAGAGTTGGACATTTCATCCTTCATCAGTGTGGTCTGCACTAAATGTAGTGCGTCCGCATTGAAAACTTCAGAGACTGGAACACTTTTTTTCACTATGTCTTGCACTGCATCAACACAATCCTGTAGCATCTCATAACCAGTTAGTCCAAAAATAAATCCTATACTACCACGAAAATCAAAGAAAAACAACCCATGCGTCTTTCTTTATTTGTTTTTCTTTGATTTTCTTTGTAGTATAAGATTTGCTTTTGAACTAACTGGTTGTGAGATGTTATAGGATTGTTTTGATGCAGTGCAAGATAAAGTTGGAAAAAATGCACACTCTCTGAAGTTTGCACTACGGTCGCATTGCATTTTGTGCTGCTGCAAAGGCCTTAGTGCAGGGGCAACATTTCAATGCGGTCCGCAGAGTGATTGATCAAAAAATGGGGGTTCTCTAAAGTTTGTCACCGCGGCCGCAATGCAATTTGTGCAGTCTGCAATGGACATCTCCCCAGTGCCTCTTGATTCTGAGTACTGCGGACCGCGGTGCCATTTTGTGCGGTCCGCGGTGGGTAGGTACAGTGGGTCCCAAGGTCCTTTTCAATAAATAGGACTTCAGGCCCTCATTTCAAATTTTTCGATCCTTTGCTCTCCATATTAAAAAACGTACAATTCATCCAAGCCCTAATTGCACAACTTACAATCTATTGTCAATCACTTGTGTTGCATCTCACTAACTGGTAATCTTAATTTTTTTCTTAGTTTTTAACTTTGTTATTTTCTTTTAATTAGCTAGTTTTTCTTCTTTTTCTTCCTTGTTCTTTAAATTGTTGCGTAGGTTTTGCTTAATAATGTTTAAATTAGGATTAATTAGTTAAAAACACTAATTAAACACCTAGGGGATCAATAATATGTGATGTTAGGCTAAAAGTGAGATGAATATTTGAAACCTTAGGTTGGTATTACTGTTCTTGGCTTACCGTAGTCCGCGATGGTATTTTGTGCGGTCCGCAATACCATTTTGTACAGACCACGATGGTATGACTTCAGAATGGTTGAAAGTTAAGGACCGCGACCACGGAGGATTTTGTGCGGTTCGTGGTGCCTTAATGCGGACCACAATACCATTTTGTGTGGTCCGCGGTGCCTGAAATCAGAGAGTGGATAGTCTGACCCCCACCTCAATGCGGACCGCGGTGCATTTTGTGCGGTCTGCGGTAGCTTGTTTGCGGCCGCACTTCATTTTATGCAGTCCGTGGTTTGCAATTCTGTTTTTCATTTTCAACTGTCTGCAATTTTATTCTGCACTACTTCATCTGATACTGGGATACTAACAAGAACAGAATGCATTTTCCTTTCAAATAATGGTGAAATTACGAGGCGGAGCCGATAAATAGAAAGGGAAAGGAGAGTCCTCCTGGGGTAGGGGACGAGGCATGATTAGATTTACCCTATAAGCCCGGCAAGCTATCAAGGACACCAGAAAGATCAAAAGGGTTGCTGATAGAGTTGCTTCTCAATCGAGAAGTGAGTATATGCCCTCCTAGGAGGCATCTGACTCCGACTTCGACTCCGTGCCAGAATATGTTCCTGACTGGCCGGAGAGGCCCAGATTGAGAGATACACCTCCAAGCACCCTTACTGCCCAAGCGTCAGTGCAAATTTCTTCTGAATTGTCTAAGGGCTTAGTTGCGGGTAGTGACAATACCTATTCTACCTCACCTATAGCTTCAATATCTGATGAGGATCCCGTAGAAGAAAAAGAAGGGGGTGAGCCCCAAGTAGGAGAAGTAGAGAGAACCAGGAACCCGGAAGCATGGCAAGATAGATTCGTGAGTGAAGTAGCTTACCACAAATTCAGGAAATGGTGGCCCGAAAGGAAGTTGTTACCGGAGCGGAAATTCATTACAAAGGACCTTTTGCCTTACAACCCCAATGTGCTGAGGCAGTTCAGCAAGAGAGCAAGTTGGGACTATTTCATAGGCCACGTGGAGGATGCCAATGAGCACTTAGTCAAGGAGTTCTACACCAATGTTTCCCATATAAAAAAGGGCACTACAGTGACTAAGGTGCAACAACAACAACAACAACAACATCCCAGTATAATCCCACAAGTGGGGTCTGGGGAGGGTAATATGTACGCAGACCTTACCCCTACCCCGAGGGGCAGAGAGGCTGTTTCCAGGAGACCCTCGGCTCAAGAGAGCAACAAGAGACAATATATTAGTACTATCAATAGCTCATAATAAAACATATAATACATAACATAAAATAAAAATAACAACAATATAAGAAATATAGGAAATACGAAAATGATGGAGAAAAGGATGTAAGGTATACTAATATCCAATAGATATAGCGCTGCATCAGTAGCTGATCAGTAACATCCTAAGACTAATTCCTAAATGGTTAGTCTCACTCTAGTGCGTTGTATTAATATTCACAAACTACCCTCTAACCTACAACCTTAATGCTCGACCTTCACAATTCTCTGTCAAGGGTCATGTCCTCAGAAATCCTAAGTCGTGCCATGTCCTGCCTGATCACCTCCCCCCAATACTTCTTAGGCCTCTCTCTACCTCTCCTCGTGCCCACCACCGCCAGTCGCTCACACCTCCTTACTGGTGCATCAGTGCTCCTCCTCTGAATGTTTCCGAACCATCTGAGTCTTGCTTCCCACATCTTGTCCTCCAAGGGGGCCATGCCCACCTTCTCTCGAATATCTTCATTCATAATCTTGTCCATCCTTGTATGCCCGCACATCCACCTCAGCATCCTCATCTCTGCTACTTTCATCTTCTGGATGTGTGAATTTTTAACCGGCCAACACTCGGTCCCATACAACATAGCAAGCCTAACCACTGCTCTATAAAACTTACCTTTTAGTAACGGTGGCACTTTCTTGTCATACAAGACTCTCGTTGCTAACCTCCACTTCATCCACCCCACCCCTATACGATGTGTGACATCCTTATATATCTCCCCGGTTCCCTAAATAACTGACCCAAGGTACTTGAAACTACCCCTCTTAGGGATGACTTGCGAGTCGAGCCTCACTTCCACTCCTGCTTCCGTCAGCTCGGCCCCAAATTTGCACTCGAGGTATTCCGTCTTCATCCTGCTCAGCCAGAAACCTTTAGACTCAAGGTCATGTCTCCAAACCTCTAGCCTCTTGTTGACTCCGCATCGTGTCTCGTCAATTAGGACTATGTCATCCGCAAATAGTATGCACCATGGCACCTCCCCTTGAATATGATGCGTTATGGCATCCATCACCAGGGAAAATAGGAAAGGGCTGAACGCAGACCCTTGGTGCAACCCCGTAACAATCGGAAAATGGTCGGAGTCGCCTCCTACTGTCCTAACCCGAGTCTTAGATCCATCATGCATGTCTTTAATCGCCCTAATGTAGTCAATCGGGACCCCTTTAACCTTTAGTCATCTCCATAGGACCTCCCTAGGAACCCTGTCGTACGCTTTCTCTAGATCGATAAACACCATGTGGAGATCTTTCTTCTTATCCCTATATTGTTCCATCATCCTCCTAATAAGGTGGATAGCGTCTGTGGTAGATCGCCCCGACATGAACCCGAACTGGTTATCTGAAATAGACACTGTCCTTCGCACTCTCATTTTTACCACTCTCTCCCAGACTTTCATGGTATGACTCAGTAATTTGATACCCCTATAGTTGTTACAACTCTGCACATCGCCTTTGTTCTTATACAGCGGAACCATTGTACTCCACCTCCACTCTTCAGGCATCTTATTAGTCTTGAATATAGCATTAAACAACCCAGTAAGCCGTTCCAAGCCTGCTCTACCCACATACTTCCAAAGTTCAACCGGAATTTCGTCTGGCCCGGTAGCTCTGCCCCTCCTCATCTTACGCATTGCCTACAGTGACTAAGGTGCGAAATTTGAAAATAAAGTTTGATGGAAAACGATCAATGACTACCTTGGCTTCCCGGATGAGGATGAGGCATTGTACTTAGAGAAGGTAGCTTTGGGGGAGGATGTTCATCCGTGGTTAGTAGAGTACTTGGCAGTCCCAGGTACTACCCCAACATGGTTGACAGCGGGAGTAAAAATTCTAAGGAGAACCCTGAACTTTGAAGCAAAAGGGTGGGAGACAATTGTGTGCAGCAGGCTAGACCCTACCACTTACGATAACTCTCTTCTTATCTCCAGGGCTATATTGGCGGCATCGATCATGGCGGGGTACCCGATCAACATCGGGAATGTGATGTCTAGGGTGATTACATGGGTGGTGAACGAAGGTGATAGATCCTACCCCTTCCAAAATTTCCTAACTATGTACTTCGAGGATCAAGATGTTGAAAAAGGGAGATTTGATGTGAAGGTGAAGCCGAAGGCACCCTTTTCCTGGTACATCCAGCGTTATGACAACCCTAAAAGCAAGAACCCCAAGGGCAAATCCACTGCTTCTACTAGCCAGTCGAAGAGCCAGTAGTAGTAGTAGCTCGTACTCAGCCTCATTCAGCCACCACAGATATGGCCCCAAGACCCTCCACTTCTACAGCCCAAGATATTCCCTCATTTGTAGCATATCCTTTGACTGCCCACCGCCTGAGCCAGACCCTCGCCAGTATCAACAACTGGATGTAGGCAGCCACTTCTAAACTGTCTGTACTTTCTACATCGGTGGTAGCCCAGTTTACACCTCCTCAGCCACAGGTCCCACAGTCAGTGGAGGAAACTCTCAAGGAGCTTTTGGAGAACCAGAAGAAGCTCCTGGAGAACCAACAATTAATATTGGACGTTGTGGGTACACATGGAAAAACATTGAAAGATTTGACCAAATAAACAAAGAAACTGAGAAAGACTCAGGCATCCAAGGAGTCAATGAAAGAGTTGAGGGTGGAGGTGGAGAGATTAAAGGCTGATCACTTGCCTTTGTACCTTTTATTGCATGACCCGGCTCTAGCAGCCCAACTTGAGCCGGAGCAGGAGGCATAGAGGCCAACCTAGAGGAAGAGGGTGATTCCCCATGCTGATGATGATGTTATAGAGTTGGAGGACCCGCAGGGAGGTTTCTCTAGCTAGCCCTAGATTCCAGTACAGGCCCAGGTCCCAGTGGAGACACTGGTTACAAGGAGCTAGTCACAGGTTCCGAGCAGTCCGAGGACCCAGGGACCCAAACTCATGAGCCTATGCAGACGGAGGGCCAATAGGGAGTTTCTTTTTCCTCTCTATCTTTTACTTTGAGCTATTTTTGGTTATTTAGCATTGAGGACAATGCTAGCTCTTATTTGAGAGGGTAGCCCTATTTGGATGATTTGGGTTGTATATATGACACTATTTTTTTTTATTATGCTTTCTTTTTACCTTTGGTATGTACATAATCTTACTATTCTAGTTTACTTTTCGTACTTTGCAACTTTGGTCTGTATATAAAGTTACCTTCTGATGTATATATTCATTCCCCCCTTATGTATATTCATCTAAATCCCCTCTTGTACATATTCATTTTACATTTCACATTTTCTATTTCATAGCTTCTTATTTCATTTCGATAGCTTCTTATTTTGAGTTTTGTGTTCAATAAGCCTTTGGTTTTCTTAATGCCACGGTTCTTTCCAAATGTGGAATTTGTGTGAACCGGGTGGCTCTTCCCGATTATGGATGACATGAAAACCTTCTTAAGGGTTTGAGTTTGTTTTCATTTTGTTCTTTTTGTGTAAATAGTAGCTAGTGAGTAGTGGTGCCTCAAGCAAAGCTTCACTTGGGCCTAACACATTTGCCTTTGATCCTATGGTCAAAAACAAATCGTTGTGTATAGGATGGTGAAAGTTGTGACCTTGAGACTCTTGTGTTAGCTGATAATCATCAAGTGGTTTTTCGGGACCATTGTGTTGCTCAAATCTTAGCTAAGATTGTTGTGGGCCCCCGACTCTATCTCTTTAGCAATTCTATAGCTTGTGTGGTGAGAGTTTGAATTGCAAGTCCACGTCCTGAGCCATTAGTCTAGAACTTGCCCTGAATGTTTGTCTAGGCGAAATCCTAAGTGTAGTTTGATTTGAGATGTGATTATAGGCTCTCCTTGATCCGAATGATATCTTGAAAACTTCCATTAGTCCACCAATGATAATATTCCTAGTCAACCCTTTTTAGCCATATACCTTTTTCTTTCAAAAACCATGATACAAGCCTTTACCCGTTCTAAAAATCTTGGCACCCTATCTTTCCTTAGCACAAGGCAAAAGCATAAGTTTGGGGGAGAGACGAGGAATGCAACAAAGTGGTAAAAGGTACAAAATGAAGAAAAAGAAAGGTAATTAAAAAGAAAGAAAATCAAAAAGTCAAAAAGAATGAACAACCTAGAAGAAATGAAGGGATTCAATAAAAAAAAGATGAAAGGTGTGGAAGGTTTAGAAGGGAGAAAAAGGTTTGAAAAGAACAAGAAAGAGTGACACTGTATTTCTCTAACCCTTAAGAAAGAAGCGAATGATTTAAAAAGTCAAGAGAATGTGTGCCAAAATGAAGCAAATGAAGTGATAAAGGGAAGATGGAACCTACTTAGACCAAATATTTCCTACCCTGAACCAAAAGCCTTCATTATATTTCCACAAAAGCCCTATATGATCTTGAGCTGAATGAAGCTTACATTAGTGGTGACTCACATAAGAGGCAAGCTTATGGTACTTAGAGCCGGTCTTGTGACCTTTCTTTGAGAGAGATGAGTGTGTTTTCCACAATCCTCGTTCTGATTGCTTCAATCTAAAAGTGAGGGTTGCGTAAGGAAAGTTGAGGAGTATGAGTTTGGGTTCCACAATGACCAAGGTAGTAGAAAGAGTTTCTTTGATGGGTTGAGTCAACTCTTGATGCTCTTGTATCACACTAAATCCATGGTGTTTAGAAGGTCGAATATTGTTAATGATTCATTTGAATTGAGGGCAATTGTTAGTCCTAATTGATGCTAGATGAGGTCACCTTAGGTCAGCTGAATTTTCTTGGATTTACTCTAGAGGTGGGTCTTATTTTGTTTGCTTGAGGACAAGAAAAAGCTTAAGTTTGGGGGAGTTGATAACTAGGGATTCTAGACCATTTTACACTCCTTTTTACTTGAGTTTTGATTAAACTGCATACACAATAGTCCCAAAGGCTTACATGTTGTACTTTGTTGTAGGGCTTGGTAAAAAGGTGACAATTAGTCAAAACCAGTTCAAAAAGGAGTGAAACATGCATAAGTACTAAGAACAAGTCCAAGCATAGTTAAAACAGATCCACTGTGGCCTCAATCCATTTAGTGTGGTCCGCAGTGAGGAGAATCAGAGAGGTGCACTTTTGGAGCCTAAGGCAATGCGGACCGCGGAGGATTTAGTGCGGTCGCAGTTGGCCTCTTTGCGGACGCAATCCATTTTATGCGGTCTGATCGAGGCCAACCCTGCACTACTATTGAGTAGCGAGAGAGGGTCGAAGCAGCTTTTACCCGATTAAGGTCGAGATCAATTTCCACAAGAAGATAGAAGTTAGAGTCGGGTGTCTGTCTAAAGTGGAGTTGTGTATGTGTTCCAAATTGCACTTCTTAACAT
Source organism: Nicotiana tabacum (assembly GCF_000715075.1). Taxonomy (NCBI): domain Eukaryota; kingdom Viridiplantae; phylum Streptophyta; class Magnoliopsida; order Solanales; family Solanaceae; genus Nicotiana; species Nicotiana tabacum. Next base: position 95,722,351 of record NC_134082.1, read on the forward strand.
TTTTGGGTTTTTGATTTACTTCTAATTTATCAAACTACAATGCTAAATTAAACTAGCATAAGCTAAGAGTAAACTATTGCGAGTTGTTCAAATGGTTAAAAGGCGCTAGGGTAGTGACTTTCGCCTAGGTGGTCAATTGACAGATACTTGATTCTAAGGCATGATTGACATATTTGGGGAGTATGATATAACCGTTGCACGATTTTACCCACTCTACACCTCTTAGTGGTTCGAGTGATTTTGCCCGAATTGACTTTCTCAAGACCAATTGGGTATGCAAATTTGCACAAACAATCAAAGTTCAAGTCAGATATTACTATCTCTAGGTTTAACCATTTAATTGGGGCTATCAATCTCTTGAGTACGCGCCAATTCCTTGTTGGACCAATTTTAGAGACTTAGGCTCTCTTTCTCAAGAAGAGCCAAAGTCAACTAAACACAAACTAGTATTTGCAACCACCAATTCAGCAATTAAACATGAAATTAGCCCAAATATCAAATACCCATAGTCAATCTAGCCCGAAAACACAAGACCCATCAATTACCCACGCTAGGGTTGAGCCAAAACCCTAGCTTATGGGTCTAGTTACTCATAATTAGAGAAGAAAACGAAGAAATAGATGAAGAAAAACTCATATTAATTAATTGCTAAGATAAACTAGAAGATTCAATGTTGAAAATAAAGCTAAAATTACTCAAAATAGCTAAAATATTCAAAGTCACGAGCGCAGCCCAGTACCAAAACTATCTGATAACCTGAAAATGGGAAAAGAAGCTATTTATACTAAGCTAAAAAATTTGGACAAAAATACCCCTGCAGGGCTAGTGCGGACCACACAAAATCACGTGCGGCCGCACTAAGGCTCTTGACTTAAAATTCAGCTCTCTGAACTCGGGCAATGCGGACCGCACAGAATCGAGCGCGGCCGCGATGGCTTCTAGTGTGGTCCGCATGAAATGGATCGCGGACCACATTGGCTTCAATCTCCAAACTGGCACTTCTCTGATCCTTGGTTTTGCGAATCGCACTAAATCGAGTGCGGCCGCAGTGACTCCAATGCGGACCGCATTAAATCTCATGCGGCCGCATTGCCTGTTGGCCTGGAAGTCCACCTCTCTGACCGTCACTTGTGCGGACAGCACAGAATGGTGTGCGGCCACATTGAGCTTGCTTTGCCTGAGCTTGTCTTGTTTTGGTACTTGTGCAAGTTTCACTCCTTTTTGAGCCGACATCTTGTCACTTTGTTGATCAAACTTACAATCAAGCACAACTTGTGAGCCTTTTTGGGACTATTTTGTACAAATTTCTAATCAAAACACAAGTAAGAAGGAGTATAAAATGTTTCAAAATCCCTAGTTATCAACTCCCCCAAACTTAAGCTTTTGCTTGTCCTCAAGTAAACAAAATAAGACTCACCCCTTAAGAAAAATTCCAAGAAAATTAAGTTGTTCTAAAATGCCCTCATCTAGCATCAATTGAGACTAACAATTGCTCTCAATACAAATGAATCAACAACATTACTCTTTGAAACACCATGGATTATGTGCGACACAAGAGCATCAAGAGTTGACTCAACACGTCAAAGAACTCTTTCTATTACTTTGATCATTGTGGAACCCAAACTCACACATCCTCAACTCTCTCTAAGCAAACCTCACTTTTAGAATAGTAGCACTCAGAACGAGGTTAATGGAAAATCACTCATCTCTCTCAAGAAAAAGTTACAAGTCCGGCGCTAAGTACCATATGCTTGCCCCTTATGTGAGTTACCACTAATGTAAGTTTCATTCAACTCAAGATCATATAGGGCTTTTGTGGAGACATAGTGAAGGCTTTTGGTTTAGGGTAGGTAATGTTTGGTCTAAGTAGGTTCCATCTTCCCTTAAGCACTTCCTTTGTTTCATTTTGGCTCAAATCCATTTGACTTTTTGAGTCTTTTCACTTCTTTCTAAGGGGTTAGAAAGACACACTGTCACTCTTTCTTGTACATTTCAAATCTTTTCTCATTTCTCAACTTTCCACACCTTTCATTCTTTGCTTTTCTTGAATCCCTTTTTATTCAATTATACTTCGAGCAATCTTTTTGTCTTTTTGCTCTTTTTTTTTCATTTCCTTTCCTTTTCTTTATTTTGTACCTTTTTACCACTTTGTTTCCATCCTCGTCTCTCCCCAAACTTATACTTTTGCCATGTGCTAAAGGAAAGATCGGGTGCCAAGAGAGGGTATATTTTAGAACGGGTAAAGGCTTGTATCATGGTTCTTTGAAAGAAAAAAGTTTTAAGGCTCAAAAGAGTTGACTGGGGATCTTATCATTGGTAGGTTATGGAAGTGTTCAAGCTTATCATTTGGATCAAGGAGAGCCTATAATCATGTCTCAAGTCAAATTTCACTTAGGATTTCGCCTCAACAAACATTCAAGGCAAGTTCTAGACCAGTGGCTCGGGACTTGGACTGGCAATGTAATTTCTTACCACACAAGCTATGAGATTGCTAAAGACACAGAGTCAGGGTCCCACAACGACCTTAGATAAGATTTGCGCACACAATGGTCCCAAAAAACCACTTGATGGTTATTGGTCAACCCAAGAGTCTCAACGTCACAACTTTCACCATCCTAAACACAACAATTTATTTTTTACCATGAGATCAAAGGTAAATGTGCTAGGCCCAAATAAAACATTGCTTGAGGTACCCTTACCACTAACTACTAAAAAGCAAAAAGAAAAACGAACTCAAACCCTTAAGAAGGTTGTCACGTCATCCATCATTGGGAAGAGCCACCCGGTTCACACAAACTCCACCTTTGGAAAGAACCGTGGCATTAAAAAAATAAAAGGCTTATTGCAAACGTTCAGAACAAGAAGCTACAAACATAAATAAGAAGCTAAGAAAGAAAAATTACGGAAAGTAAAATGAATGTATACAAGAGGGGATTTAATCGAATATACAATAGCTGGGATGAGTATGTACAATGTAACATAACTTTATATACATACCCAAAGTAAAATAAAAGTACAAGAAATGTAACAAAATGTTAAAATTATATACAAACCAAAGATGAAAAATAAAGAAAGCATAAAAACTGTCAAATATATACGATAATCTAAATCCATAAAAGTAGGGTCCACCCCCTCAAATGAAAGCTGGTATTGTCCCCAATGCCAACTAAACCAAATAAGCACCAAAAAGAAAAGGGGAAAAGAATATAGAGACTGCCTATGGCCCGTCTGTCTGCATGGGCTCCTGAGTGGTCCCTGGGTCCTCAATATACTCGAGAACCTCAGACTGGTTCCGTATAGCCTGCTGCTCTACTACTGGGACCTGGGCCTGGACCTGGACAAGCTTCTAAGGTGCATCCTGTGGCTAACTAGATGAAGTCTCCGGTGGGTCTGCCAATTGGATGACTGCATCGTCTGCTCGGGGAATCATACTCTTCCTCTTGGGAGGCCTCTAGGACTGCTCAGGCTAGGAATGAGCTGATGGTACCAGTTCCTGTAGTAATAAGTCCAAAAGGTAGATGATCATTTTCTGTTTCCCTCCCCGGGAGGATTTACCTCGACCAGCTTGTTTAGAACCCTTACCACTTTGTTTCACCATTGTCTGCAAACATCATCCATTAGGCTTGTTAGTATCAGTAAAAACAATTAAGATCAGAGTTGCAGAAAAGAAAAAGTTGCAGACAGTTGCAGAGGTGACACAGTGCGGACTGCACAAAATGGAGTGCGGCCGCACAGAGGCCAATGCGGACCGCACAAAATGGCAATGCGGTCCGCACTGAGGTGGGGTTCAGACTACACACTCTCTGTATCCAGGCAATGCGGACCGCACAAAATGTAGTGTGGCCGCAGTCCCTGAAGATCAGATTACAGACACTCATCAATGTGGTCCGCACAAAATGCCATTGCGGACCGCACTAAAGTACCACAGACTGCACAGAATCGACCGCGGTCCGTACTGAGTGCCCAGAAGCAACACTCACTTAGGGTTCAATGTATTTTGATTTTAAGTCCAATTTCACACCTAATAAAGGTCCCTAAGTGTTTGCCCAGTGATTTTAACTACCTAATTCTACTTTAATCAAGAAGTCAACTACCCTAACCTAACAATCGAAGAAAATACGGGAATAACAAAATAATAGACAAGAAAAACAAAAAGTAAAGGGGAATAATAAAATCAAAGCAATTAAAAAAAAAAGGTTACCAGATGTGAGATTTAGTGATGATTAATGATTCCTAGCAGCTAGTTACGAGCAAAAGGGATAAAGAACAGTGTTTTTAGGGGTTCTGAGAGTAAAGAGATCGAAAAGTGTAACAGGAGGGCCTCATGCCCTATTTATAGAAACGGACCTAGGGCCCAGCTTACCAACCTAGTGCAGACCGCACAAAATGGACTGCGGTCCGCACCACACAACATGTTTCAAGTTTAAGAAGGCAACCCACTACGGTCCGCACAAAATGCCATGCGGCCGCAGTGGTCCACCGTGGACCGCACAAAATGTAATGTGGCCGCGGTGGAAAACTTTAGAGAGTTGGACATTTCATCCTTCATCAGTGTGGTCCGCACTAAATGTAGTGCGTCCGCATTGAAAACTTCAGAGACTGGAACACTTTTTTTTCACTATGTCTTGCACTGCATCAACACAATCCTGTAGCATCTCACAACCAGTTAGTCCAAAAATAAATTCTATACTACCACGAAAATCAAAGAAAAACAAGAAGAAAAACACATGGGTTGCCTCCCAAGAAGCGCCTGATTTAACGTCACGGCACGACGCAGGTTACCATCAAATCATTTGAGATGAAGAAGTGCCACCATATGGCTATCATCAATTTTTCCCAAGTAGTGCTTGACCCTATGCCCATTCACTCTAAAAACTTCCACATTTTTGTTCTTTAAATCAAGAGTACCAAACGGGGTCACACACACCACTTCAAAAGGTCCACACCATTTTGATTTAAGCTTTCCCGTAAACAGACGTAACCGAGAGTTGAACAAGAGAACCAAATCACCAACTTTGAACTCCTTGCTACGAGCATATTTATCATGAAGGTACTTCATCTTGTCCTTGTACAAGGACGAACTGGAGTAGGAATGGAATCGGAATTCATCAAGTTCATTAAGCTGCTCCTCACGAAGATTTGTTGCAACATCCCATTCAAGATTTAGCTTCCTCAGAGCCCACATGGCCTTGTGATCTAACTCGACCGGTAGATGTCAAGCTTTCCCAAACACCAACCGATATGGAGACATACCAATCGGAGTCTTGTAAGTAGTCCAATAAGCACATAGAGCGTAATCCAACTTCTTTGACCAATCGGTCCTATTTGCATTGACCGTCTTTGATAATATGATTTTGATTTTCCTGTTGGAGACTTCAACTTGACCACTTGCTTGAGGATGATAAGGAGTAGAAACTTTGTGATTGACACCATACTTTGAAAGCAAAGTGTCAAAAGTTCTATCGCAAAAATGAGACCTCCCATCACTTATGATTGCACGAGGAGTACCAAACCTTGTAAAGATGCTCTTCTTGAGAAATGCAACAACACTCCGAGCCTCATTATTGGACAAAGCCACGACTTAAACCCACTTTGAAACATAGTCCACCGTCACAAAAATGTATGTGTTACCACACAAGCTAACAAACGGGCCCATAAAATCAATGCCCCATATATCAAAAATATCAACCTCAAGAATGGTGTTAAGAGGCATCTCATCTTTCTTCGAAATTCCACCCGCTCTTTGACATTCATCACACCTCTTCACAAGTTCACTTGCATCTTTGTAAAAAGTTGGTCAATAAAACCCACAACTAAGAACTTTGAAAGCCGTCCTCGTCCCGCCATAATGGCCACCATAGGGAGAGGAATGACAAGCCTCCAAGATACTCAATTGCTCTTCCTCCGGGATACACCTACGAATCACACCATCCGTGAAGATCTTGAACAAGTACGGCTCATCCTAATAGAAATCCAAACTATCCCGCTTGAGCTTCTTCCTTTGGTTAGAAGAGAGCTCACACGGGATTATACCAGTCACAAGGAAATTAGAAACATCGGCAAACAATGACATATCATTCATCGACACCGAAAGGAGTTGTTCGTTGAGAAATAAATCATTGATCTCTAGGCCGTCACGAGGCCTCCCATCCTCCTCCAAGCGGGACAAGTGGTCCGCCACTTGGTTCTCACTACCCTTCCCGTCCACAATCTCCAAAGCAAACTCTTGAAGTAACAAGACCCATCGCATCAGTCTAGCTTTGGAATCCTTCTTCGTCTTCAAGTACCGGAGTGTGTCATGGTCGGTATGAATAATAACCTTAGCACCCATAAGATACGGCCGGAATTTTTCCATTGCGAACACAATAGCCAAAAGTTCTTTCTCGGTCACCGTTTAGTTCACTTGAGTGCCATTCATTGTCTTGCTCGCATAGTACACCGGATGAAACATTTTGTTCACTCTTTGGCCCAAAACCACCCCAACCGCAACATCACTCGCATCACATATGAGGTCAAAGTGCAAGCTCCAATTAGGTGCGGTAATGATAGGAGTGGTGGTCAACTTATGCTTGAGAAGTTCAAAGGCTTGCATACATTTTTCAAAAACACAAACTTGGCATCTTTTTCCAACAACTTGCACAAGGGATTCACTACCTTCAAAAAGTCTTTGACAAATCTCCGGTAGAACCCCGCATGCCCAAGAAAACTTCGGACTCCCTTGACAGATGAAGGGGGAGGGAGCCTTGAAATCATATCAATTTTTGCTTTGTCTACCTCAATACCATGCTTTGAAGTTTTATGCTCAAGAACTAGGCCCTCTTCCACCATAAAGTGGCATTTTCCCCAATTGAGAACAAGATTGGTTTCTTCACAACGGGACAAGACCCTATCAAGATTTTTCAAGCCGCCCGGGACCGGGAGCAGACCGGGCCCGCGGTCCTAACGGGCTAAACGGGCCTGGCGGGCCGGGCCTGTTGTGCCGGTCCTTAATGGTGCAAAACGCCCGAGGCGGGCCGGGTCACATAAAATAGCCCATGAGCCCGGGACCGCTAAGCCCGGGACCGGATGACGGGCCTGGGCCGGTCTTATCGGGCCTCTAACGGCTACTTTTAATTTTTTTTTCTTTTAAATAGCAACGGTCAAAAATTAAAAAAGTAGTCGTTGGGCTGCAATTTTGACCGTTTGGAACTTTCAAAAATAGCCATTTGGCCCCCAAACTTTATATAATTACACTTTTTCCCAATTCTCAATTATAAATACCCCTCATTCTTTCATTTTTACTCACCAATTAATCAATCTCTCTCAATCTCTCTACTATAATTGCTTATTTTATTGTTGAAATTTCGTGAAAAATTGTGAAGTTGGTGAATTGAAGTATTCAAGTCTTCAACGATTTTCAATTTTCAAGAAGTTGTTCGGCAATTCGGTAAACTCGTTTCAACTCTTAAGTTTTAAGAATATATTTTTGTGTGTTTTAGTTTGCATAATTGTAATTAATATGACATCTTTGATAAAAATGTTTGGTGGTAAGGGAAAAGCTAAAACTGGTGAAAGTAGTGGCCAACCTACTACCCTTCCCCCGGCTCCCCGACCCAGACCTGGTAGACGTCCTGCTGCTCCTATTATTCTTGATAGTGATAACCCCTGTTTTCAATTTTCCGATAGTCAATTTTGTCATAATATTGCACCAGGTGAAAATTTAGATGATGAAACTATGAATGCTCTTTATCCTAATCAAACTATCTTTGAAAATGATGAGAAAAATGAGGATGAAGATGAAACCCAACCGGATTTAGATGATACACCTACTAGTCCTTTTAATAACCCAACTGATGTACCGCCCAACCCACCTGTAGAAACACCTAGTTTTAATAGACAACCTCCTAAACGCCTAGAAACATCATCAGTTTGGAATTTTTTTACTCAAGTAAAAGAACAAAATAAAGCTAAGTGTAAAACATGTGGGAAATTACTGGCACATAAATATACTGGAGACCGTAGCGGCATGGGTAGTTTGACTAGGCACATAAAAACACACCCTAGAGATAAAGTTAGATATTTACAAATGAAAGCGTAGCTAGAGGGGACACGTGTAGATTGTGCGGATAGCCCTAGTACGGGTTCAAATCTAGTTCAACCAGGAATTAACACTGTGACCGTAGGTATTTTATATTACGATCCAAATAGAGATCGTGAAGAATTAGCAAAGATGGTTACCGTTATGTGCTTACCCTATTCTTTTCCTTCTAATCCTAATTGGGTGCATTATATTAGAAGAGTTTTTAATCCTACTAATAAAGGTTGGCCTCGCGCAACAGTTAAGAGCGATATTTATAAATATAAATATGAGTATGAACAATATTTGCCGTATTTATTTACTCATATAACTAATCGGATTTCTATTACTACTGATATTGGTAGAAGTGGTAATGATTGTGATTATCTAACTGTTACAAGTCATTGGATAGATGAGGAGTGGACAATGCAAAAACGCATTATTGCGTATAGAATAATTAATTCACGTCACACAGGTAAGTTTATAGCTAACACTGTTGCAGATATTTGTAGATATTTTTGCTTTAGAGATAAAATAATGGCAATTTCTATGGATAATGCTTCTAGTAACACTAGTGCTATAGGCATACTTACAACAACACTAAATCCTGCATTTAGGAATATATTCCATGTTAGATGTATTTGTCATATTTATCATTTAATTATCGGTGATGGTATGAGAATTTTAAATTTAGAAATTGAAAAGGTTAGAATGACTCTTAATTGGCTTTTTTATTCAAACCGTAGAAGTAGACTTAGAGATTATTTTAAAAAATGTGATGAATATGGCCTTAGAGAAAGAAAGGTTCCTAAAGCTTGCCCGACTAGATGGAATTGTATGTACAAAAGTTTAGTAGTTGCATATGAATATAGAAACCCAATTAATGCAACGTTTAATGCTCGGGTAGGTGGTGAGGATGATGATGAAATGCTTACTACTCAAGATTGGACGAATGTTAAAATTCTTATAGATTTTTTAGAACATTTTCAAATTGCTACAAATGCATTTTCTGGGCAATATTATCCTACTATTTCAAACTGTTTAGTTTATATTGCAGCACTATGTGATTTGTTTGTTGAATTTTCGGAGGGTGAGGAAATTTATCAACTTGCTATAAATGAAATGAAAGAAAAGTTTAAAAAATATTTTTTCCCTATCCCTCCTATTTATGGTGTTGCTGCAATGTTAAATCCTACAATGAAATTAGGAGGTCCTCATTTTTGATACTCAAATATTTATAAGGCTTTAGATCTTTCAAATGAGGAATTTGCTACACTTGCAGATGCAAAAGCCTCAATTAAAATTAATGCTCAAATAATTTATAATGATTATCAACTTGCCTGAGAGCATGCTAGGCCAAATGTTCCAACCCCTACTTCGTCTAGTTCACAATCGTCTAAAAGAGCCGCGGGCTTAAAAGCTCTTAAATGCTGGACGGAGTTCAGGGGTTCTCAAGGTGATAATTATGATGAAACTTCACATCTAAATGAGCTTCAAGTTTATTTGTCGCAGGGACTTGAAAAGGAGAATCCAGACGGCACTTTTGATCTTTTGGAATGGTGGAAGGCAAGGGAAAGATATTTTTCGGTTCTTGCAAGGATGGCTTGGGATATTTTATCTATTCAAGCTTCAACTGTTGCATCAGAGAGCGCTTTCAGTCAAGCAACACTTCAAATAGGTGATCATAGAGTGTCTACGAGGGAGAACTTGGAAAAATCTGTACTGTTCAGAGATTGGATCCGCTCGGAAAGAAGAAACTTTGGAATTGCGGAATCACAACCGGCGATAGATGAAGCTTATGAAGAAATGATGGCGGAACTTGCAGAGGATGCTGCTTCGCCTGGAAGTGGTGATGAACAAGCTTCTTTTCCACCACCACCAACGCAACCTCCTCCGAACCTTGAAGGATTTATGAGATTTGTTAGAGATACAATGTAGATTATGGTGTAACTTGTACTTTGGCACATCTTCTTTTAGTTTTTTCCCTTTTAATGGTGGTATTAATACCTTGTTGTGCTCATTCCATTGGGGGAGGAAGACTAAGAAAGATATGCCATTTTTGGTAATAAAAATTATAAGACATGCCCTTGAATATCTTTTTGCAATATTTTTTTTGTCTTTAACTTGCAATTATTTATAAGCTATAATATATATATATATACATAACATACAATATATACTACAAGAAAATATATAAGGGAATATATATACATAACATACAATATATACTACAAGAAAATATATAAGGTAATATATATACATAACATAACATACTATATATATATATATATATATATACTATACTATACTAGTATACTATATAACAAAACAAGATTTTTCAAAATTCAAAATGAAGGCCCCACCCCCAATGACCACCAACGGCCATATTGCACAAATAGCCATTTTTTTTTTCAATTTACAAAATTAACCTTCTCTAACACTATAAATACCCCCCTTTCTCTTCTTCATTTCAATACTCAATACTCATTTCTCAATCTAAATTTCTCTCAATCTCTCAATCTCCAATTTTCAAGACTTCAAGTCTCAATCTTAATTTTCAAGTTACATCATGCCTCGTTCGGAAAGAGTGCGCTTATTTGTTTCACACTACTATGAAGTGCTTGAAGAAAATGAAGAAGGCCAAATATTAAAATGCAAGAACTGTGGAAGAGTCTTAAATTTTCGTTCAGGGTGTACCACAGGTATTTTAAGGAGGTATATAACGTATTGTGTTGATGGTATTTATCCGCAAATTCGTCTTTAAGATTTTTCAACAATTTGTGTTATTTTAAAATTATTAGACGTATTTATGCTTCATGTTGTACTTTCTTATTAATTTATTATGCATGACAATTTAGTTTAACTATTGTTTTGTTATTTTACTTTTTCGTCAAGCACTTTCATAATTAGATTTCTACATCTATACTATATATATATTTTTTATATAGCCATGATATGGTTTACAAGAAATTGCCTTAAACAAAAAAAATTAAAAAAAAGCTCGGAAATAAAAAAGCCTGTTAGGATCGCTAAGCCCACGAGCCCGGTCCGTTTAGCCCAGGACCATATAGGCTTAGGCCCGTCACGGGCTGGTTCCACCCATTGAGCCCACGAAGCCTGGGACCGTGAGGCCCGGGACCGTCAAAGCCCAGGCCCGCTAAGCCCGGCCCGTTTGGCCCATTTAGGCCCGGGCCCGGCCCAGAATACAGCATTATGAATACCTCCAAAATGTCTTCCACCATATCGGTAAAAATGGCCATCATACACCGCTGAAATGTAGCCGGTGCATTACACAATCCAAAAGTCATCCTAGAGAAAGCAAAGGTGCCATATGGATAAGGGAATGTGGTCTTCTCCTGATCTTCTGGAGCAATCAAGATTTGGTTGTACCCAGAATACCCATCCAAGAAACAACAGAAAGCAAGCCCAACAAGTCGGTCTAGCATCTGATCAAGAAAAGGCAAAGGAAAGTGATCCTTGCGGGTCACTTTATTCAACTTGCGGTAATCCATACATACCCTCCAACCGGTGACAATTCTGGTAGGAATCAACTCATTTTTTGAATTTGCAACCACGGTCATGCTACCCTTCTTCAGTACACATTGCACCGGTGAAGTTCACGAGCTATCAGAGATGGGGTACATAACCCTGGCATCCAACCATTTGATCACCTCCTTTTTCACAACTTCTTGCATTGCCTCGTTCAACCTCCTTTGATGCTCCACGGAGGGCTTTACATCATCTTCCAGAATAATCATGTGCATACAGAATGCGGGGCTTATCCCTTGAATATCAGTTAAAGTCCATCCAATTGCCTTTTTCTTCTTTTGAAGCACCGCCAATGTGGCATCAACCTGCATGTTAGTACGACAAGAGGAAAGAATAACTGGCAAAGTAGAATTTGAGCCTAAGAACTCATACCTGAGGTGTGGAGGCAATGGTTTTAACTCCAACACCGGAGGCTACTCAATTGAAGGTTTAGTTGGTGGAGTCTTTCTATTCTCAAGGTCCAAAGACAATTTCCTAGGCTCATAAAAGTAAGAGCCCATTCCATGTAAAGCGTTCACGCACTCCACTCGGCCCTCATCATCATTGACATAAAGATTCAACAATACGGCCTCCAAAGGGTCCTCCACATTGATCATTGCACTGGTGTCATCAATTATCACTGCTGTGATGAGGTCTACAAAAGAGCACACCTTGGTATTGTTGGGCTGCTTCATCGATTTGCAAACATGAAAGACCACTTTTTCGTCACCCACCTGGAAAGTGAGTTCCCTTGCTTCCACATCAACTAAGGCCTTCCCCGTAGAAAGGAAAGGTCTTCCCAAAATGATAGGAACTTCATAATCTACCTCACAATCCAAGATCACAAAGTCAGCTGGCAAGATAAATTTGTCCACCCGAACAAGCACATCATCAATAATACACAATGGTCTCTTCATCGTTCTATCTGCCATTTGTAATCTCATGGAAGTCGGCCTCGACTGCCCAATACCCAAAGTCTTGAAAACGGAATAAGGCATCAAATTGATACTAGCCCCCAAATCACATAGAGCTTTAGAAAAATCCGCACTCCCAATGGTGCAAGGAATGGTGAAAACACCGGGATCTTCAAGCTTTGGGGCCATTGAATGCACTATTGCACTAACTTGGTGAGTCATCTTTATAGTTTCACAATCCATAGACCACTTCTTTGTTACCAAGTCCTTCATGAATTTAGCATAGCCCGGTATTTGTTCAAGAGCCTCTACTAAAGGCACATTGATGGATAAGCTCTTCATCATGTCAATGAACTTTTTAAACTGATTCTCATTTTTCTACTTCGCAAGCCTTTGAGGATAAGGTAGAGGTGGTCTTGGCAAAGGAGCTTTGGCTTTAGGCACAACCGGCTCCGGCATGTCTATTATGTGTTCCCTAGACGGGTTCACATCATTTTGGGTTTCCACCTCGACATCTTGAATATCAATCCTCACTTCTTCATTCACATTTTCATCAATCACACTTTCAACAACCAAAGGAACTTCATCTTCTTGCAACTCAATATCATCATCCACAATTTGCTTTTGTTTGGAGGCATGCACATTACTGCCTGTCCCACTTCTTGTTGTTACTGCCATAACATGATTGTTCCCACCCTTCGGGTTTACTACCGTATCACTTGGTAGCGCACCCTTAGGGCGAGTATTTATAAACTGTGAGATTTGGCCTAATTGCACCTCCAAGTTTTTGATAGAGGTATTGTGGAAATCCAACTGAGCATCCGAGTCTGCATTTTTCTTCATCATCTGTTCGAACATCATTTCAATTCTACCCATATCATTGCTAGAAGAACTAGGAACTTGAGATGGAAATGGGGGTGGATTGTTCGGTTGTTATTGGGGGCCTTTGAAAGCCTTGCCCCCGGTTTCCTTGGTTTCCATTGTTCCATCCACCTTGATTGTTATTACTACCCCAATTGTTGTTATTACCATTCCAATTTCCTTGGTTATTTTGATTGTTGTTCTGATTGCCCCAGTTGTTGTTTTGGTTGTTGTTCCCCTAATTACTATTGCCTTGTTGTTGATTGCCCCAATTGCCTTGGGGTCTCCATTGTTGTTAGTTAGAAGAATTGCCTCTTTGGCCTTGATAATTATTCACGTATTGCACCTCTTCACTTTGTTCATCATAACCATCATTTTGAAATCCACCACAATCATTGTCAAATTGCTCTGAATTCCCTTGGTTCTGTTGCCCTCTTTGTCTTCTATTGTTGACAAGCATGTTAACACCCTCTATGGCATTCACTTGGTGAGGATTTTTGAACTCGTTGCAACTGTGCCTTCGCTAGTTGGTTCATCGTGGTTGTCAACTCAGCCATAGCCTGCCCATGATCATGTAATTACTTATGCAAATGAATAATCCTTGGGTCACCCTGGGGCACATTGGCTCTACTTTGCCAAGCGGAAGAAGTGTCAGCCATCTCGTCAAGAATGTCACAAGCCTCATCATACGACAGTTTCATGAAGTTGCCCCCAGCAAGTTGGTTCACTATGCATTAGTTTGTTGTATTAATGCCCCGATAGAAGGTTTGTTGGATCATCGCCTCAGTCATATCATTGCTAGGGCATTCCTTCACCATTGTTCAATAATGCTCCCAAATCTCATGCAAAGGTTCCATGGGCTCTTGTTTGAACGCCAAGATCTCATCTCTTAATGTAGCCATATGCCTTGGCGAGAAAAATGTTGCAATGAACTTATCTGCCAACTCATCCCAAGTAGTGATGGAATGGTTGGGAAGTCGCTCGAGCCAATCCAATGCCTTCCCTCTAAGTGAGAATAGGAGGAGTCTCAACCTAAGAGCATCCTCGGACATATTAGTTTGCTTGCTCCCCCAACATGTATCCACGAACCCCTTGAGACGTTTATAAGCATTTTGATTTGCAACGCCCATGAAGTGCCCACATTGCTCTAGTAAGGTAAACATCACATTGGTTATTTGAAAATTGCCCGCCCGGATTCGGGTTGGGTCAATAGCACTTGCATAGCCTTGGTTCGGAAGCACTCTAAGAGCCACTCTTGGAGGTGGTGGGGGAGGGTCTGGGATATTGTTATTAATATTAGCATTAGCCTGGCGGCCTCTACGTTCTCCTTGAGGTACAAGAGGCACTTCATCATCTCCGATATTATCTACCTCCTCCCCCGCAATCACATTTCCAAGAGGGTCATTGGCGTTGTTCGCTGCCATTTGGTACCTGAGTTGTGACACAAACAAAATTAGTAACAAAGAAGGAAAGAAGAACAATACACAAAACTATTAGATAGATAGCCAAAACCGTTAGCTCCCCGGCAACGACGCCAAAAAGTGATCGAGGTCAACCTTGCACTACTATTGAGTAGCGAGAGAGGGTCGAAGCAGCTTTTACCCAATTAAGGTCGGGATCGATTTCCACAGGGAGTTAGAAGTTAGAGTCGGGTGTCTGTCTAAAGTGGAGTTGTGTATGTGTTTTAAATTGCACTTCTTAACATTTTTGGGTTTTTGATTTACTTCTAATTTTATCAAACTACAATGCTAAATTAAACTAGCATAAGCTTAGAGTAAACTATTGCGAGTTGTTCAAATGGTTAAAAGACACTAGGGTAGTAACTTTTGCCTAGGTGGTCAATTGACGGATACTTGAGTTTAAGGCACGATTGACATATTTGGGGAGTATGATATAACCGTTGCACGATTTTACCCACTATACACCTCTCGTTGGTTTGAGTGATTTTGCCCGAATTGACTTTCACAAGACCAATTGGGTATACAAATTTGCACAAGCAATCAAGGTTCAAGTCGGGTATTACTATCTCTAGGTTTAACCCTTTAATTGGGGCTATCAATCTCTTGAGTACGCCCCAATTCCTTGTTGGACCAATTTCAGAGACTTAGGCTCTCTTTCTCAAGAAGAGCCAAAGTCAACTAAACACAAACTAGTGTTTGCAACCACTAATTCAGCAATTAAACATGAAATTAGCCCAAATATCAAACACCCATAGTCAATCTAGCTCGAAAACACAAGACTCATCAATTACCCACACTAGGGTTGAGCCTCAACCCTAGCTATGGGTCTAGCTACTCATAATTAGAGAAGAAAATCAAGAAATAGATGAAGAAAAACTCATATTAATTAATTGCTAAGATAAACTAGAAGATTCAATGTTGAAAATAAAGCTAAAATTACTCAAAATAGCTAAAATATTCGAAGTCACGAGCGCAGCCCAGTACCAAAACTATCTGATAACCTAAAAATGGGAAAAGAAGCTATTTATACTAAGCTGAAAAATCCGGACAAAAATACCCCTGCGGGGCTAGTGCGGACCATACAAAATCACGTGCGGATGCACTAAGGCTCTTGACTTAAAATTCAGCTCTCTGAACTCGGGCAATGTGGACCGCACAGAATCAAGTGCGGCTGCGGTGGCTTCTAATGCGGTCCGCATGAAATGGAGCGCGGATCGCATTGGCTTCAATCTCCAAACTGGCACTTCTCTGATCCTTGGTTTTGCGGACCACACTAAATCGAATGCAGCCACAGTGACTCCAATGCGGACCACATTAAATCTCATGCGACCGCATTGCCTGTTGGCCTGGAAGTCTACCTCTCTGGCCCTTACTTGTGTGGACCGCACAGAATGGTGTGCGACCGCATTGAGCCTGCTTTGCCTGAGCTTGTCTTGTTTTGGTACTTGTGCAAGTTTCACTCCTTTTTGAGCCGATCTTTGATATCTTGTCACTTTGTTGATCAAACCTGCAATCAAGCACAAATTGCGAGCCTTTTTGGGACTATTTTGTATAAATTTCTAATCAAAATATAAGCAAGAAGGAGTATAAAATGTATCAAAATCCCTAGTTATCACGGTCCATAAAGATGGGGGTTCAGAGAGTTAGGAGTTTGAAGATGAAGGCCAATGCGGTCCACGGTCCTTTTTGTGCGGACCACAACTGATGCCACCGCTGCCGCGGTGCAGTTTATGCGGCCCGCGGTGGCCAGATTTAGAGAATACATTATCAAGCTAAAAAGCCTCATTGCGGTCCGCGGTGCATTTTGTGCGGACCGCACTACCTCGTCAGGGGTATTTTTGTCCAAAAAATGTGGTCTAGTATAAATCTTATGGGTTATTCTTTTGTAACCCATTTTTAGGTCATCTTTTGTAATCTACTTTTTAGTAGAGCTCGTGAATGACTGTATTTGACTATTTTGGGTAATTTTATAGTGGGTTTATCATTGGATCTTCAATTCTTAGCTTGTAATTAAATCTTATGGGTTATTCTTCATCTATTTCTCTGTTTTCTTTCATTATTATGAGTAGCTAGACCCATTAGCTAGGGTTGCGGCTCAACCCTAGTGTGGGTATTTGATGGGTCTTTTGATTTAAGGCTTAGATGTTTATGGGTAGTTGATATTTGGACTGATTTGTATTTTTCATGTTGAATTAGTGGTTGCAAACACTAATTTGTGCCTATTTGACTTGGGTTCTTCTTGAGAAAGAGACTTGAGTC
Source organism: Nicotiana tabacum (assembly GCF_000715075.1). Classification (NCBI taxonomy): domain Eukaryota; kingdom Viridiplantae; phylum Streptophyta; class Magnoliopsida; order Solanales; family Solanaceae; genus Nicotiana; species Nicotiana tabacum. The sequence continues at coordinate 95,739,429 of NC_134082.1, forward strand.
TAGGAAAATCAGTCCAACAAAGAATTGGGGTGTAATCAAGAGATTGATAGCCCCAATTAAAGGGTTAAACCTAGAGATAGTAATACACGACTTGAGCTTATATTGCTTGAACAATTTGGACACCCAATTGGTCTTGAGAAAGTCAATTAGGGAAAAGTCACTCAAGCTACCGAGAGGTATAGAGTGAGTAATTCTGTGCATTGGCTATATCACAATCCCCAACATAACGTCTTTGCCTTAGGCTCTAGATCCCGTCAAGTATTTACCTAGGAGAAAGTCACTTCTCTAGTGCCTCTTTAACGAATTAGAAAACCCTACAAGCAATCATTCTTAGTTTAATTTAGCTTATCATTAGCATAAACATTAGAAGTAATATCCAACCAAAAGATGATTGGAAGAGTAATTAAGAGCACTACGCATCTCTAGTTTAGAAAGGAATCCAATTCCTACTTCTAGCTCCCTGTGGATTCTATCCCGACCATCTCGGGTAAAAACTACTTTGACCGCTCTCGTCACTCCGTAGTGGTGTAGGGTTGGCTCTGATCAGTGAGTGCGGGTACCCAGTGTGTTATGTGACATAGCCCGAGGGCCTGATGTTGTTCCATGTTATTGTCAGAGGGGCAATTCCTGATTTATGTTATGTCCGAGGGGTTGATTACGAGTGATTGTGAGGTAGCCCGAGGGGCTGGTTCTGTTGATATTATACCCGAAGGGCAGTTTATGGTATATGTTTTGCCGAAGGGCTGCTTATGTTTCTATCATGTTTACTCACTGTTTTATCACTCATTTGAAACTATTGAAAATTGTTTTTAAAGGTTTTCACCGAAACTGAGCATGATTTACGAAGTAAATGATTTTTGTACTGTGTTGGAAATATCCTGTATTTGTTGTAGCATTTTGACGTGATTTACGTGCTTTCTTACTGCTCAGCTTTCATTTACCTTTATTACTCACTAAGTCAGAGTACTCACATTACTCTATGCACCTTGTGTGCAGATTCAGGTATTTCTGAACCCGGTAGTGGGTGTTGGTTGCTCAGAGGCAGAGTCATCGGAGTTTAGCAAGGTAGCTGCTCGACGTTCGCAACACTGCTTTCTCCCTCTTGATTTCATTAGACTGTATTTAGTACATTTTCAGACTTTTCGTTGTATTTAGACCTTAGTAGATGCTCGTGACTTGTGACACCCCGATGTCGGGTTGTATCTATTTCCGCACTTGTTCTATTTCGCTTAAATTTTGGGATTTATTTCTTATCAATGACTTAAATTGACTTATTAAAATTGTTAAAAATGAATTTGGGAAATTTGTTGGCTGGCCTTGTCTTCACGAGAGGCGTCATCACCACTGGGTCCGGTTTGGGATCGTGACACTGATGCCGAGGAAGATCACGTTAAATATCCAAAATCTGAATAAAGGTACGACCCCATTCTGATTCTCTTTATTTTTTCGACTAACACTTTTAGGCTATCTACAAGGATCGACACGAAGCTTTGGATCTTAAAGAACACATTGCACTCTTTTTTCCTTGGACCGGTTTTTGTCCCAAATGAGTTTTTCCGACAAGGTTTTTAATGAGGCAATCATTATTCGTGCTAACTTAGGGCAGTTCAACGATATCCGAGGTTCCCTGAGATAAGCCTCGAGAACTGGGAGGCATTACCCTCGAATGTCCGCTTTGTTGTAAGGAAGTCACTTCATGACAACAGGGCCTCGATAGGAAAATGTTGTAAGGGTTAACGGTCAGATGAGTCGTTCCCATATAGGTTACTCGAGCCCTAACATCAAACATGCACGCATGTATAATCGTCTATTGAGAGAAGTATTTTTCCTTATCGATATCTCATGTTTCTAGAAAAATTTTCTATTTTATACACTTGATTTATTGTGTAAACAGGCTTAAGGGCCGATCATGATGGAAGTTCAAACTGCTAACATTTCGAGACCATAAGACCTTAAAGGCGATCCTCGACTTTATGGGCCATGGCTGCCCCACTCGGGGTCTGACTCTTCGGTCAAGCTCGAAGTGAAACGGAAGATAAGCCCAAAGGGCAAGTTCCAAATTAAATAGGCTACGACCAAGTTAATGCGGATCGGGGGCGTCCGAAATCCGTAACAAATACAAAAGCCCAAGGGCTATCTTAACTCAAGTTCGAGTAAAATCTCATTCGGGGACTATCTACGAAGCCTAAGGGTTAACTTTACTTCGAGTACGAAAAATCCTCACTCGATTATAAAAGCGCAAGGGCTATCTTAACCCAAGTGCGAGCATACCTCGAACATTCGAGGACTACCTACTTGAGCAATCCAAGTTTGAAATCATAAGACCTCAAAGAGGCATCCCCCGATATACAGGCCAAGGCCATCATACTTGGGGACTAATCTTTTGGACAAGTTCGAAAGGATATCGGCAAACAAGTTCAAGAGACATACCCGAAGGCTACGGCCATATTAAAATTCTACGGCTATATTAAAGACTACGGTCATATTAAAGACTACGGTCATGTAAAAGGCTACGACCGAAATAATGTGGCTCGGAGATGTCCGACTTCTGCCATAAATTAAAGGCCTTCAAATACTTCAAAAAACTAGTCAAACTCGTCTACCCTCGGCAAAAGCAAAAAGGGCTTCGATAAAATCAGTCCTCGAATAATTTAAAGGCTTCGATAACATCAGCCTTTGAAAAATCCTCAAGAGGCATTAACACGAATTGGTTCTAATTGATTGAACCCTTGAAAAACCCAACGGGTACAAAAAACACATGCTAAGGCATAAAGAAATTTTCACTAAGTCTTTTAGCCAAAAAGAGGGAAAAATTATAGCCGTCTTAGAGGCCGAATTGGCCCAACTTAAAGAGCCTAAGGGCTAACTTTACTTCGAGTTCGAGCAAATACTCACTCGACTATAAAGCCTAAGGGCTACCCGAGTTCGAGAAAATTCTCACTCGGGGACTATCTATGAAGCCTAAGGGCTAACTCTATTTCGAGTTCGAGCAAGTCCTCACTCGATCATAAAAGCCCAAGAGCTATCTTAACCCGATTTCGAGCAAACCCACACTCGGGGACTATCCAAAAAGCCTATGGGCTAACTTTACTTCGAGTTCGAGCAAATTCCCACTCGACTATAAAGTTTACGGTTATTTTCATTTCGAGTTCGAGTAAGTACACGCTTGACTACTAAGCCCAAGGGCCACCCGAGTTCGAGAAAATTCTCACTCGGGGACTATCTTTCGAGCCCAAGGGCCTCCTTATTTCAAGTTCGAGCGTGCACTCACTCAACTATCAAGCCCAAGTGCAACCTTACCTCATCAATTGTTGAGCCTAAGAGCTACTTAAACTCAAGTTCGAATGGTCATTCGGGGAACAAAGATCAGAAACGTTCGGGGGCAGAACTTATTCTCGGTCATTATCATCTCAAACTTCGGATGTTCAAAAGGAATTTTATGCTAAGGCGCTTTGACCCGCACAAAAGGGTAACAGATTCAGAAGCCATGGAGGGAAAATGGGCTTTGTATAAACCTTTTTACAAGAAGTTATAGGACACAATTGAGAGTTCCTCGCAAGGGCCGATCAACCTCAAAAGCAAAAAATTACTAAGAGCACGAAACCTAAGCAGCAGGGTCCTTATCGGCAGGAGTGTCTTCGCCCTTAGAATCTTCCCCGCCGCCGGGCTCGCTAAAGGTTCTCGGAGTTTATCTCCGGAAAAGCCAACTTCCAAGCTTTCGTTTCCTCAATCGCTTGCGTCACGATGATGATGTCGTGGCAAATCGGGGTAAAATCAAGGACTAAATTCATTTCTTGTCGTTATACTCTAAGAAACGCGGGGACTATCTGTATACGGCCAAAATCATATGGCTCCGACCTATAGGCTCGAGGGTCCGTCCTAAGCCTGAGTCCGGGCAAGGTCGAGTTCGAGCCCGATGGACCAGACTCGAGCTCAAAGACAGAATGCAATTCCCAAAGATAGGAGTACGAGGAATACCGAAGCCGAGTATGCTCGAGCCCGAAATTGTACCGTTGTGGCTTTGTAATAGACTAAGCTAGATTCCTGCCACGTCCCCAAGATTATGGCGCAAATCCCGGAATAGGATTGTACGATTCCGTACTAGGCAGTTAGACAACTGTATTAGGGATATTCCTTATTGTAAATAGAAAAATACCTTATATAGGGTTCCCCTATTATATAAAAGGCCTCCAATCATTTTGTAACATCGTCTCATCATTGGCAAGAATATACCATCCCATTTTTCTCTTACTGTTCATCAGAATTATCCTTTACATTATTCTTCTTACTTTATTGCTTCACTTTTCTCTTACTGTTCATCAGAATTGTCTTTTACATTTATTCTTCTTACTTTATTGCTCTTAACCCATTTCGAGGTCACTAAGCTTGAGGTCACTACTGCTAAGTAACATTGGTTTGATTCACTTATTTCTTTTATTTCTATTTCATATTTCTTGATTATTAATTGGTATTGAATTAAATCACATATCTTTAAAACCACTAATCAAATTTAATTATTACTTGTATTATCAGTTGAAACAGTTATCACGAACCAACGTGTTATATGGCAAAAATGAAATTAATTTAACATGCAATATCTTGCAAGGTTGTGTACTTTTTTCTACAACAAAACTTCGTGAACTTTCCATCCGTTAAAAGCAAAGAAAGGAGGGATTGTAATTGTGAGGCAAAGGCGGCCTAAGCCAATAAAACCTTTGTTTTAGGCCTCCAAAACCTTGAGACGTCAAAAATTATTACTTAATTTATGACCCGATATTTGTTTTAAGAACACATCCAAGTTTGTAGAGAATAAAAAGTACAAAATCTTTGTAAGAAGGAAAGAAGCCAATCAACTTTGCTGGATGATTAAGGACAACTTTAAAAAATGGTTTTAAGACACAAATTTTAGTGAACCACTCCTGTCATGAGAGAGACGTTTGTTTCAGATTGAGATAGTGATGCACATGAGAAGTAGTAGAAAGAAAATAATAACTATGTCATCCTTTTGACTCAGAGTTTAAAATAACACTTAAATAAAATATAATGAAAGAGAACACATCAACGAACTACAACCACTCCACTGCAGCGCACCTTGATTGTTTTTCAGAGTTATCAAGTGTTTTATATTTGTTAATACCATTGTTTCACCAAATATCAAAATTAAGAAAAGACTAGTGCATTCAATTGGACGAGCAAAGCAAGGGCCAGCCGGTTGGGACAAATATGAACATGAGTTAACATTGGCATCCCATTGATTTGCATTTAAGCGAAACCTTTTGAATAAATGAATGGCGTTTGGACTTCTTGCTAGAAGTTTGCGTTGAGTCTGGATGACATTTTTAAAAAAGAAAATTTTGACTTCCAATGGTCATGTCTTAACCTTCAACTGCAACTTTTGAGTGAAAATACGATTCCCATAGTTGCCCAATACCTGTACTAGTAGGAGGATTAACCTGCATACAAACTGGTCTAAATACTACCAACAACAACAGCAACCCAGTGGGAGTTCACAAGTGGATAATGTGTAGGCAGACCTTACCCCCTAACCCTGGAGGGCAGAGAGGTTGTTTCCGAAAGACCCTCGGCTCGAGAGGAAGAATAGGAACAAGTAAAAACTACTGCTAGAAGAAAAAAAAATGAGCCTTACCAAACATTATACTAGCTGGTCTAAATAATCATTTTTTTCCCCAACAGCAATTATAAAAGAAATATCCCAACTCCAAGCCACACCCTCCAGAATATATTTCTGACAAACTCAATGGCAAATGGTAAATACAAAAGAAAAAGGTCATTCAACATTGCCTTTCCTGTGTTAATTTGGAAAGTTCAGAGGATTATCTACAGAAACATTTCATGCCAAGCAGCAAATGCCAAACATACATGTGATACTACAGGAATTTAACTGCAGACTAGAATGAAACTAGATGCAAAAATAATCTTAACAGATACCTGAAGAATGATGTCTTTTAATCTCATCACTTGTAAATCCAACTAAAAAAATACCAAATTAACTCCAGCTATGGCTGCACTGCAGAATATAAAACATTGAGGCTCTGCCACGCAATTCCATATGTACATCGTCGCATCTGAATGCAAATAGAGTCTGTATCCAGTTCTGTTCACTGAGAGACCTGGGAAAGCCAATTTTTGGGAAGTACCACAGTATGAACAAGCACGGAGACATGGCTCATTTTGTTGATTCCACCTCCTTTGATACAATTCCCATCCTCAATTAGCATACAGGTCAGCTCATCAAGGATGACGTAACAGTGACAAATATACTAGTCTCTACCAGCCAGTGGGTGAATGAGGGGTTGTCCTAAGAGAAACGAGCACTGGCTCATTGCTAGCAGCTTTCATTGCAGCGATCTCCTCTAATCGTTTCCACGTCATTTCACGTTTTGTCTTGTTCTCTTCTTCATGAGCCAGATCTTCTTCAAATTTGTGCAAGCATTCCTCAAAAAGTTCAGGATCAATATCAGAGAATATTTTGCGGACATTTAATGTCAAGCTTTGTACTGCCTGATTCCAGTGGCCTCTAGTATTCTTCTCCAAGGCAGGAAAGATTATTGGCAGTATAACTTTACGATTTTGTTTGATTAGGTTCTCAATATGATCATTGTTCCACAGGAACAAAGTCCTCTCAGCCACCTGTCAATGCAAGGTTTGAACAGATTGAAAATGAACTAGAATTTGTTACACACAGAGAGAGGGAAAAATGGAAGCTGCAGAAAATGGATCTGGTCTATCTCATTCTATCAAACAACCACATTGCATTACATGTCCAGTTATCATTGGTTTGATTTCAATCATAGATGTCAGACAATACACTTGTCCCCATTGGTCATATAACGGTTTTGAAAAGGGTTTATAATGACCTGGGCGGCTCCAACTATTGCCTAAAGATGGTATCAGTTACCATGCTTATATTAGTTAACATGGTATCAGTGAGCTCATTTGACAACTGTTTTCTCTCTACCTCTTGTATTGCTCTGGGCTTCTGTCTCTCAACTCAGTCCATCGAGCCGCTCTAGACTTCTCTCATTTATCTCTCCCAGTTCAACTCACCGAGCCACTAACATTACTCCATACCCACTCCGTAGCCTGTTGAGCCTACTCTCTTTCTCTCTCAGCTCCAGGCCCACCCTCATCCTATCGAGCCTAATCTCTCCCTGCATTACGTCCACTGTTAGAAAACACGAAAATAGAAGTCTTCAACACATGCAAACTGTAGAACATGGTTACATGTGCGGGAGGACGTTAGAAGTTATATCAAACTAGTCTCCATTGGTTGTGCAAGGGTTTCCAAAGGGGTTTATAACGCCGTTAGTCCCTTCACCAATTGCCTTAAAGTTTTGGATAGGATGATTAGATAATTTCACAATAGATATAAAGTCTTAGACAAAATGTTGCTTCGCAGATTGATAAATAAATGGAAAGTGGGAGGACTATCTGTATTGGGAAAAAAATGAGTTTATATTAAAGATGACGTGGCATGACACGTGGTTTGGTTAAATGGTCAAAGCGCAACAATTGACTAAGAGGCACGGATGGAGACAGCCACGGGAAGAGGAATTTAAATAGGCACGAGACGAAATGCAGATACGAGTCTCGTACCAATTCAAGTCATTTACAGTCAACGGATTAGAAGGCATTAAAGACAAAGATCTTATGACAGAAAAGAGTCCAAATTCATTATTAAATACCTGATACGTTAGAAAATTGGTATTTAATAGGAATGATTGTATAACGGCTTATTTAATATCATTTATTACTCATAATTGTATCATTAAAGCTGAGGCTTCATTCCTCTACCTAGAATTACCTATAAAAGGAAGAAGTATCATCATTTGTAAGGACACGGAATACTATTGGGAACTTATTGAAATACAAAACTATTTGCTGTTTTACCATCATTCTCAAAAGTATTTTATTTTCGTCTCCTGATTATCAGTAACCCGAATTTCTTTTTAGCTTTGACCAAAGACTCAGATTTTTGGTTAAACAGTTGCAACAAAGAATGTGTGAGTGTTATTTAATGTGAAGTTTTGCCCATTGTCGTCACCATGTCAAACAACAACACCGACAATAACAGTAATAACACATTGGGAAACCATGAGAATCAAATACATCAAAATCAAGATGACGTGGTTCCCTCTCCTCCAGATTCACCACGTCAATCTCGTGAAGGCACTCCTGTTACTGAATCCCGTGCTGATCAACAAGAATAATCTGAACACTTTGAAGGAGTTACAACTGAAGCTTTACAAAAGCTAATTGATGCACAGGTCGGCAAAGCTCTTTAGGCACTTGTTAGTCGATTGCCTGCTGCACCACCCACACCAACTCCTAATAATAATACATTGGAGAATCCCCTTTCTGGTCTTGATAATTCTGGAAACGGAGCAACCCCCAGTGAACCACAGGAAGGGGGACCAGGTAATTCAAATAATTCATATTTGCAAAATTTAGTACTAACCTTGCAAAAATAGATTAAGGAACAAAATGAGCGTATTGAACAAATCCCTGGAGTTCCGCTGTAATAAAAGGAGTAGACATGGACAAATACTCACAACAATCATGGAAGCCAAGTGCTGCTCCCTTTTCCAATTCCGAAAAAGTTCAAAATGCATGACATCCCGAAATATGATGGTACTACAGACCCACGTGACCATGTGACTGCATTTACAACAGGCGTGAAAGGCAACGACTTGACCAAACAAGAAATTGAATCAGTACTGGTCAAGAAATTTGGAGAAACACTCACCAAGGGTGCATTAACCTGGTATTCTCTTTTATCTAAAAATTCTATTAATTCTTTTGCTGAGCTTGGAGATTCTTTTATTAAAGCACATTCGGGAGCACAAAAGGTTGAGAAAAGAATGGAAAATATTTTCAAAATCAAACAAGGGGATTCAGAGTTGCTTAAAAATTTTGTTGATAGATTCCAGCGTGAAAGAATGACTCTACCTCGTGTGTCTGACAATTGGGCTGCAATAGCCTTTCCAAGTAATTTAAATGACAAAAGTTCTGAAGCCACGAGACGACTCAAAGAAAGCCTTCGAGAATTTCCTGCAACCACGTGGAATGATGTTTACAACAGGTATAATACGAAGCTGCGAATTGAAGAAGATACCGTACCTAAGTTTCATCATGAAGAAAGGGGTGGTCCCCGAAGATCAGAAACCGAAAAAAGATCAGGTAAAAATAGGTACGATCCATATATGGGACCTGCAGGAAAAGACCCACGGTCGAAACAAGATAGCCAGCATTATGATCAAAAATCGAGGAACAGGGACTCTGGCTCTTCTTCAAAGTTCAGGAATGATCGGAACAGACAAGAATCACGAGATGATGACAGAAGTTTAAAGGCACGATTCGGCGGATATAATTTTAACGTCTCTATCTCCGAGCTCGTAGCTGTTTTAAGAAGCATGAGAGATAAGGTACGGTGGCCAAAAGAGATGCGGTCAAATCCAAATAGACGCAATCCAGATCATTGGTGCGAATTCCACAATGATCACGGGCACAAAACTTCAGAATGTAGATTCTTGCAGAGTGAAGTGGATCATCTATTGAAGCAAGGGTACCTCACTGAGTTATTTAGCGAGAAAGGAAAACAAGCTTATATGAAAAACAGGCAAGAGTCACCACAACCTCCTTCACCCAAGAGGACAGTGAATGTCATAAGCGGGGGAGAAGATATTAACGGCATAACCTACACAGTTTCCAACAAGGTTTCTAAGGTAACAATTACACACGGGAAACGGGTGCGGCAGGTCCTAGAAAATGAAAGTATTTCGTTCGATGACGCAGATACCGAAGGAGTGACAACTCCACATAATGACGCACTGGTAATATCTTTACTTGTACATGATACTAATGTAAAACGAGTTTTGATTGATCCAGGGAGTTCTGTAAATATTATATTACTAAGGGTATTACGTGAAATGCAAGCTGAAGACAAAATGATACCCAAGGCGCACACCTTGTCAGGCTTCGACAATTCAAGTGTAGTAACAAAAGGAGAGGTAATTCTAACAACTTTTGCTACGGGTGTTGTTAAAGAAACTAAATTTCAGGTAGTTGATATGGAAATGGCCTACAATATGATCATGGGAAGACCATGGATACACGATATGGATGTTGTCCCATCAACTCTACATCAGGTTATTAAATTCCCATCACCATGGGGAATTTGCCAAATTCGTGGGGATCAGCAGATGGCTAGAAGTGTCAACGCTATAACAAGTACGAGCACCGTAAATAAAGAAAAATAGCAATTACAGGAAACAGTTGAAGGTAAAAAAGATCAAACTTCAGCTGAACAAGAAAAGACAGATTTGGACTCAAGGCCTAACACAATTCAGGAACCTGAAGAAAAGGAAAGCATCAAAACGACAATTGAAGAGCTTGAGGCAGTGATATTATTTGAGCAATGGCCTGAACGGAAGGTTTATGTCGGGGCCAATTTAAGCTTAAACATGCGAGGTATGATAATCAAATTTTTAAAAGCTAACTTAGACTGCTTTGCTTGGTCCCACGCTGATATGACAGGGATACCACCGTATGTGATGACTCACAAACTCAATGAGGACCCTTCTTTCACACCAATAAAGCAAAAGAAAAGAAAGCAAGGTGCTTTCAAGAACCAGGTGATTCAGGATGAGGTCCAAAAATTATTAAAAATCGGATCGATCCGTGAGGTAAAGTATCCTAATTGGTTAGCTAACATGGTGGTCGTACCCAAGAAAAATGGTAAGTGGCGTGTTTGTGTGGATTATACCGATTTAAATAAAGTCTGTCCAAAAGATTCCTTTCCCTTACCGCATATAGACCAACTAATTGATGCAACCGCAGGTCATGAACTTTTAAGTTTTTTAGATGCATACTCGGGATATAATCAAATTAAAATGGATCCTGGTGATGAAGAAAAAACTTCTTTCATCACAGACAAGGGGACTTACTATTATAAAGTAATGCCCTTTGGTCTCAAAAATGCTGGGGTAACCTATCAAAGGTTGGTCACCAAAATGTTCCAAGAACATTTAGGGAAAACAATGGAGGTATATATAGACGATATGATCGTCAAAACCCAGCGATCTCATGATCATATTTCTCATCTATCTGTTACATTTGAAATTTTGCGAAAATTTAATATGAAACTCAACCCAGAAAAGTGTGCATTTGGAGTTGCATCGGGTAAGTTTTTGGGTTTTCTTGTTTCTAACCGTGGTATTGAAGTGAATCCTTCTCAGATCAAAGCAATAGAAGAAATCCCTGATATCCTTACTAATAAAAAGGAAGTACAAAGATTAACGGGAAGAATTGCAGCTTTGGGGAGATTTATTTCCAAATCCTCAGAAAGGTGTTTTAAGTTTTTCTCTGCACTCAAAAAGCAAGATCATTTTGAATGGAATGAAGATTGTCAACAATCCCTTAGAAATTTGAAAGCTTATTTGTCAAAACCACCATTGTTGGCAAAACCAAAGGTGGGGGAAAAAATTCTCATCTATCTGGCCGTATCTGAAGTCGCGGTGAGTGCTATTTTAGTCTGCGAGGACCAAGGTAAACAATCTCCTATTTATTATGTAAGTAAGTCCTTATTGGAAGCTGAGACACGATACCCACAGCTAGAAAAATTAGCATTAGCTTTGATCATGGCATCTAGAAAATTAAGACCTTATTTTCAATGTCATCTCATTAATGTAGTTATTGCTTTTCCGCTTCGAAATATTTTGCATAAACACGAACTTTCAGGAAGATTAGCAAAATGGGCTATAGAACTAAGTGAATATGAAGTTGTTTATCAACCCAGGACCACTATAAAGTCTCAAGTACTAGCTGATTTCGTGGCTGATTTTAGCCAGGGGATGCATTTAGAAGCAGAAAAAGAATTACTAGTTTTTAATGGTGCAAACCCGGGGACTTGGGTTTTATTCACTGATGGTTCATCTAATGTAAAAGGGGAAGGCCTAGGGATAATCCTTGTACCACCTGCGGGTAAGACTATTAGACAGGCTATAAAATGTCATTCTATAACTAACAATGAAGCAGAGTATGAGGCTGTAATTGCAGGTTTAGAATTGGCACGAGAACTCGGCATAACACAGCTTATAATCAAGAGTGATTCTCAACTCGTGTTCAATCAAATGTTGGGGACTTATACAGCCAGAAAGACACGAATGCAAGAATACCTCGCAAAGGTACGGGAGTTAATAATTCCAATCTTGGAAAGTAGTGCAGATCCCAAGAGATGAGAATGTAGAGGCAGATGCTTTAGCAAATCTCGCATCTGCAGCAGACGTAGCAAATGATACAAATGCTTCAGTCATACATTTATTTCATTCTGTTCTCGAATCTGATAAAAACGAGGTAAATTTTAATCATTTAACATGGGATTGGAGAAACGAAATTGTTGCCTTTTTACAGCATGGTACCGTGCCTAATGACAAAGGAAAGGCTCACGCGCTTCGCAAAAAAGCTGCTCGATATTGTTTATATCAAGGAAATCTTTATCGAAAGATGTTCGGTGGACCACTAGCAAGGTGTCTCGGACCCTCTCAAACAGAATATGTGATGAGAGAAGTGCACGAAGGACATTGTGGGAATCACGCAGGGGGACGATCACTGGTAAGAACATTAATTCGCACAGGATATTATTGGCCTAAGATGGAAGAAGAAGCAACCAGTTTCGTGTCCAAATGTGATAAATGTCAAAGGTACGGCAACAATATGCACAGACCAGCTGAGTTACTACATCCTGTTATATCCCCGTGGCCCTTTATGAAATGGGGAATGGATATCGTAGGTCCACTTCCACAAGCAAAAGGTCAGGTAAAGTTTCTACTTATACTTACAGATTATTTCACTAAATGGGTAGAAGCAGGGGCATTTAAACAGGTACAAGAGAAGGAAGTTAAAGACTTCATATGGCGAAATATAATATACCGCTTTGGAGCACCAAAGGAGATCGTGTGTGACAATGGACCACAATTCATTGGAGCTCAAATCACAGAATTTCTTCGAAGTTGGCAGATCAAAAGGATAACGTCTACGCCATACCATCCAGTAGGTAATGGACAAGCGGAATCTACTAACAAAGTCATTGTCAACAACTTGAAGAAGAGGTTACAGGATTCAAAAGGTAATTGGCCTGAGGTGTTACCTGGAGTATTATGGGCTTATCGTACAACGACTAAAACAGGCACTGGAGAAACACCATTTTCAATGGTTTATGGTGCGGAAGCCTTAATTCCAGTTGAAATAGGTGAGCCAAGCACACGGTACGATCAGGCAACGGAGGAATCTAATGATGAAGAGATGCAGGTCAACCTTGATTTACTTGAAGGAAGAAGAAAAGCTACATTGATAAGGATGGCAGCACAAAAGCAAGTAATTGAACGATATTACAATAGGAAAGCACGCCTCAGATTTTTCAAAATTGGGGACTTTGTGCTTAAAAAGGTGTTCCAATCTGCAAAGGCTGCTAACTCAGGAAAGCTAAGTCCAACATGGGAAGGACCGTACAAAGTCCGTGACATTGCGGGAAAAGGAGCATACTAGTTGGAGACAATGGACGGCAAAGTTTTACCCTCACATTGGAATGCTGTCCACTTAAAAAGATATTACTTTTGAGAAAGTACCTACGGTCAGGTATCACCATGTTAAAATTTCTCTCTTGGATTATTAATATTTTACTAACGATTTTAGATGCTAGGCAAAATACCCTAACTCGTGCCAAATGATGAGTCATAACCTGCAAGGCAAAATGGAGTATTCTTAAATTCCTAGCCCAGGGTTACAATTAATCTAATGGAAATACACACGAGTTAGGCAGTCTTCATCTATAATCGCACCTTCGAGTCCCGTATATCTTTCTGTTTCAGGAAAAGGGCCAAAGTAAAAGAAATAAACAAGTGCTCGAGGCTTCATACTTCACCGCTCAAATACTTGGGGGACTACAATATTGTACACAGATACGTGTAGAAATACATATACGAATATCGAACAAAAGTCGGCCACAAAGAGACAAGTGTTGAGTAAAAGTTATGAAGTCTTCAGCATTCATGAGAATAACAGAGTCATCTCTCAAAACTCATAAACAAAGTCACCTCTCAAACCCTTCTTAATATATAAAGATAGGGTCATGACTATGTACTGAAACAGGTTATGAAGAAAAACCTTGTTTATTCTATGTTATGTACAAATCTGTTACAAGAAAAACAGTTACGAGAAAGTTGTAGATGTATTGTAATACATCTAATAGTCAAACACTTGTTAAAGTTTATGAATAAAAACTTGCCAAAGTTGTTTCATACAAAACGTGTGTATTCCTATTTCTTTCATCGTATTATAACACCATTATGAAGTTGAGACGTCTTCTTCATTAAGTGTCGATAAAATAAAAGGGCCCTCTTTTATAAGCCTTATGTTGATAATCCATGAGAAGAATCATAAAGCATTTTAAAAGGATAAAAATGCTAAGTTATTCTATAAGTCCTAGATAAATGGGCAAGAATAAAATATACAGAAGTACCAAAGAATAAAATATACAGAAGTACTAACAAAAACTTCTTAATATAAAAGACCAAGTACGAACTTAGTCAGCAAAATATTTGTTTTTTACAAATGCCCCATTATGATAACGGGGGACTTCATCAAAAGATCCCTTACAACAATTTCATTTTCAGCTAGTCACTGAAGGGTTTGGAACATCAGAAGTTTCACCCTCGGGAGCAGGAATTGCAACCCCAATTGCTGCAGTAGCCACTTCTTCATTTAAAAACTCTTCCGTTCCAGGAGCTTCAAGTACAGGAGAAGGAGTATCAGTAGATTGCTGACTTTTCTCGATGGTATCTACGACTTTGGCCAGTTCAGACTGCAAGTCAAAGCCTTCCTGAGCAGCTTCCATCAAAGCATCACGGCGAGATTTTAGGAAAGCCTAACTCACCTCTATGTTGAAGTTCTCCTCCAGTAGTCCATATTCCTTTTCCCACATAGCAAGATCGTTTTTCAAGATTTGGTGCTCAGCTAAATGGGAATCAAGGGAAGCTTCAAGAGAGGCATGAAAACTCTTCAAAGCATGAATCTCGTCAGAGGAGGTCTGTAAGTCATCTTGAGCTTGAGTCAAGCTTTGCACTAATTCTCCTGCATACTCTTCTTTCTTAGCCAAAAGTGTCTTAAGCTCCCTAACTTCTTCACTAGCCTTTGATAATTGTTCTGACAAAGAGCATTCCAAAAGCTCTTTGTCTCTTTTAAATTGGCTTGAAGAAGCCTTGGCAGTTGCCAGTTCAGAAGTCAAACCACGGTTTTGCTGCTCTAGGAGGTTTTTATTTTCTTGCAACTCCTCTATGGTCCCTTGAGCATTCTCAAACTGTTCTTTCCAATTGGCTGCTTCAAGCTGGGCTCCCCTGGCTATTTCTTCGGCCTCGTGGACAGTTTTTTCAGACTCACGGGCTTTTCTTTCCAGAAGGGAAATTCTTCCCATTAATTCCGTACCAATGAGGTTAGCCTACAGAGACAACTCATAGAAATGAGGGATTGAAGATAAAAAAAAACTTGTTGGTAAGAAGAGGAAAAATACCTTCAAAGTAGAATGAACTATGTCATTCATCAGAGTCAAGCAGCTATGGCTCTCCATCTTCTTCTTCTCAATATCTCCAATTAGGGGCTCGAGCCAAACATCGGCTCTACCAGTCTTTCTCAAGAGGCTATGGTTGGCAGGAACTTCAAGAGTAACACTTCTCATAGTCATACTTCCACTGCTAGAACCCGTCTATGTATGATGAACAGAGGAAAGAGGAGCAATGGAAGGAATGGAAGGAGAAGATGTAGAAACAGGAATGGAAGGAGAATATGTAGAAACTAACGCAGGAACGGAAGTAGGTGCAGTAGAAACTGCCAAGGGAACGGACATAGGAGCGGTAGAAACTGGCAAAAGAACGGAAGTCGTCAAAACTGGTAAAGAAATACTTACGGTTGGCAGTGGAATGGAGGAAATAGGAACGAATGAGGAAAGAGGATCTTCATCAAAAACAGGGCCGAGCTCGCCACTCTCGAAACAACTATCAAAAAGATGCTGAATTGACTCATTATTATCTTTTGGTTCGGTGTCCTCGTCAGAATGAATCAAAACAGGCTCGGTGGTTGAGGTTCGAGCAGGAGTATCTTCAATTTCATCATCAATAATTATTTGCCTCCTGACTCTTGGCCTAGTAATTAGGGAGGTACCCTCCTCTTCTTCAGAACTTTCTTTTATAGCTTTCTTTTTTGGCAGCAAGGCTCGAGCCTTATCCAAATCAAGAGCAGCATTAGCAGACATGCGAATGGCCATAGCTACTTCAGCCGTCATTCCTTTAACGCCAAATCCTGATTAAAGGAAGGATATACATGATCAAAATTGAGGAAAAAATACTTAACATGTAAAAAAACATATAAAAAGGGGCATACCATGTGTTTTCACCTTCCAGCCATGTAAGGAAGAAATTGATTTCCAAGTTCTTTGCTCCCTAGAAGCAATCTTCAAAAGTGAGTCTACCCAACCACGTAAGTTGGGAATAGGTTCCACATCTCCCATGGTTGCTACAAAAAACCAAGAAGAGACGAGGTTAAAAACAAATTTCTTTTGAAATTCTCAAGAGTAGGTACGGTAAGTAAAAGGAAACCTACGTGCAAAATTTCACTTCTCGGGGAAGGGAGTATTTGTTTCGCCAATCAAGTCCACCGTACGAACAGCAACGTAACGGATATACCATCCACGATCTTTGTCATCTTCAGGATTTACCAGAACTTTTTTGCTCCTTGCAGTTAAGGTAAAAACCCCATGGCGTATTAAGTTAGGGTGGTATAAATGAATGAGGTGGGAGAAGGTGAAATTGACATAGGCTTTGGAAGATAAGTATCCCAAACAAGCCACTGTTCTCCACACTAGGGGACCGATTTGGGCCAAACAAATTGTAAAGAAACGGCAAAAATCAAGAATAACTGGGTCAATCGGAGGATTAAAACCTAAAGTGAAGGGGTAAGTATAAACAAAAGAATACCCACTTCTAAAGGAGGAAATTCTCTGATTTGGGGAAGGAATTGACATTCGAAGACTATCCTTCTAGTTACAATCTCTTCTTATGGTGGGGATTGTAAGCTCGGTTACTATTGTAGGATAAGTATCGGCTTTTTCCAGATTTGCAATTTGCTTTTGAAGAGACGTTTTGTCACTTTCAAAAGACAAATCGCTGGGAACTATCTCATCAACTAAGGGTTCTTGAGAAGAATCAAGAATTTCTCTACTTCTAGAAGAGGGGGCCTTTGGGATAGAACTCCTTGAAGAAGAACCAGAGGAGCCGCCTCGAGTAGATTCTAACCCTGTTCGAAGCCTACCTCCTCCGCCTCTTCTGTGTCTAACAAGGGCGTTGGAGAATTGGTCTAGAATCGGAACTTTTTTACGGTTAGGGTTTGAAGATGATATTGTTAGGAAGGATAAGTCGAAAGAAAGTAGAAATAAAGAAGAAAATGTTTTCTGAAGATTTGTGAAGAAGACAAAGGAAGAAAAAGTTATGTATATAATGGGAACCGTCAAACTTAGAAGTATAATGATGGAAAGCCTATAATAAAGGCAACTATCACTTCGTGAATAGTGAGAATGAAGAAGTCTTGAAAAAGGGTGTAAATAGCAGAATCAATCAGAAAATGACACATGGGTAAAACATTAAATGGAAAAGACTACTGAGGCGTTAATACTGTCATAAGCATTAATTGTGGCGAAAATTCCTTTTTTATGAAGATCCACTTCCCAATTATTTAATTGATAAATAAATGGAAAGTGGGGGGACTATCTGTATTGGGAAAAAATTGAGTTTATATTAAAGATGACGTGGCATGACACGTGGTTTGGTTAAATGGTCAAAGCGCAACAATTGACTAAGAGGCACGGATGGAGACAACCGCGGGAAGATGAATTTAAATAGGCACGAGACGAAGTGCAGATACGAGTCTCATACCAATTCAAGTCATTTACAGCCAACGGATTAGAAGGCATTAAAGACAAAGATCTAATGACAGAAAGGAGTCCAAATTCATTATTAAATACCTGATACGTTAAAAAATTGGTATTTAATAGGAATGATTGTATAACGGCTTATTTAATATCATTTATTACTCATAATTGTATCATTAAAGCTGAGGCTTCATTCCTCTACCTAGAATTACCTATAAAAGGAAGAAGTATCATCATTTGTAAGGACACGGAATACTATTGGGAACTTATTGAAATACAAAACTATTTGCTGTTTTACCATCATTCTCAAAAGTATTTTATTTTCGTCTCCTGATTATCAGTAACCCGAATTTCTTTTTAGCTTTGACCAAAGACTCAGATTTTTGGTTAAACAGTTGCAACAAAGAATGTGTGAGTGTTATTTAATGTGAAGTTGTGGCAGTCACAACAGAAAAGCAGCAAGTTAGAGCATCTCTACGAGAAACAAAATCGAATTGGCCAAGAGACATGCACAAATCCTGACTGGTTAATAACATACAGAAACAAAAGAAAATTTATAAGCACCACCTTACTCTCTTTGGCAAGAGGAGTGGAAAATAGGACGTAAGAGAAGATGCTTACATAGGCAAAAGAATCTCCAATGGATCCTAGGCTGATAATGAGAAACATAAAGGTCTTCTAAGACTAAGAGATTTCAGGACTAAACTTTGTCTAGTGTTCTCCATATCTTTCGGTAGATATGCTTTAACTAGATTACTTCTAAAATAAGCCAGCTGTGGCCCCTTCCAGGGGCTACCCATATAGGATAAATAACAACAAGAACAACTATTCGTTTTGACTCATTTCTATGCTCCATAAGAGATGTTGCTTATCATGCTATACATGCATTTACCTCTGCAATTGTTCTTTTGGGAGCCAAAGCCGAAACTTGATCCTTAGTAAAAAATTTCTGGTCTGCAGAGACATTAATATTGGGACAGGTCACACTTAATACTTGAAAAGTTGCAGGGTCGCATCCATAATTTTGGTAGAGAAAACGTAAAATGTTAATTTTTGAGAGTACAATCAGTAGACAGTTACTCGAATGAAAGAATATGTAAAAATCTCATGCGAACATCAGATTTTCCAGAAGATCAGATACATAGATGTTTTTGCTTACTGCCTATATAATGCTAGATTGCTAGTACCCTCTTGCAACATGACAAGTAGTTCTTAGTTCTTACAACCCTACGTTGCTCCGACTCGTTTACAGTATGTAAGTGGTTGTGTGGAAGTATCCGATGGGTACCTCAACCTTTTGATAAATTTGTGTATTTTGAAGAACCGGCACGAAGTACCCACACCCTTATCACACTCGTAGGCCATGGTTATGTCAGGAGAAATGAGGATTCAGGCAACATAGCTTACAACCATAAGACATTTTCTGGTCTATTTTCCTTTACTGGCTCTCCCTGAAAAGTTTACTGACTTGAAAAGATAATATCTGCAGTTGGTGCTATTTATGTGAGAATGAGGAAGAACAGTGAATCATCTGTTGCTTCCTTGCAGTTACGTTTTGATTTTCTGTAATCTCTTCGGGATCCAATGGGTTATGCCAGCAAATGTGAAGCAGGTTCTGAGCAGTTGGCAGAGGCAAGGAATAAGAAAGGAGAAGAATACCTGGAAGAGTATTCCTCTATGCATATTATGGAACATCTGGCTCGACAGAGGGAAAGGAAGAGAATGTGTTTATTATGAAGAATAAATGTATTCAAAGTTATAAAGACTGGTGTAATGCAAATTTATCTACTTATACTGATGTTATGCTGGAGTTTTTGGAGTCCTTACAACTTTAGAGGACTCATATCCAGTAATGCTTTTGTACTATGTCTTAATACTAGCTTGATGCTTTTGTACTATGTCTTAATACTAGCTTGATGCTGAGCTTTTATTAATTATAATATTACCTATTTTCATAAAAAACACATTGTCATATTCGTAGAATCATGTGAGTGGAGAAAATACTGATCATGAAGAGAATCCGAGAAGGAGATAAAAGGAAAAGCAACTGACATATAAATTTCAATATACATTTTATTGAAAAGGTATTCTATTTTCTTCAATTTCACCCGAGCTTTTGTTTTGAGTTAAGAAATCATTATATCTGTCCCAAATTTCTCCGTCGATTTTGGTCAAAGTACCCCAAATTGGTTGACCAAATCCGATACGTTTCCCACACCCACACCAACGTCGTGTCGACACGGGTGCGGCACCGAAAATGAAGAGTCCGAGCAACTTAGCTGTATTGCATAATGATTAGATCAATATTTTGTCCCATTCTTCTCCAAGTTTATACAGCTATGTCCAAACTCTATTTAGTCAAGTTATTAGTGTTCATAAAGTTTGGATTTTAAACTAGACAGAACTCTCTTGCAAGCTAAACTGTATTTCTGATACAGAATGAACTTTCCATCATGCTTTTTAATTTAATCTCTATCAGTCCCTACACATAGATTCTTACTAACATGTTCTCATTGCTCCTTGGTGATTTTAGCAACTTTTAGCTTATTACGAATTAATATGAGGTATCCAAATTTCCAAACACATCAAGATTCAGTCAGGTGGCCCATGAATTCTTTCAGGAATGAACAAAGGAGAGAAAAAAAGAGTGTGTCAAATCAACCAAAAACACCAACCTGAAAGTGTGAGCTGCTCAAGCAACGACTGATCTGACGAAACATCGGAACCATACAGCGCTGAAACTCTGGAGGCTGAGTTGCTTCTAGGACCTCTTCCAGCTCACCTAAGAACATTACTTCCTTTGAACTGTTTGTGATAGGCCAATATTTCAACAGACCTCTTATGACAGTATCAGCAAGCTTGCAGTCCTTTTCCACAAATTGCATTATGCAGTAAGATAACTGCTACTGATGCATTTGTGCGCACTTTGGTTTATGAAGTGGGATAAGAGCTCGAACGAGGAACAACTTGTGCTCTTCCTTGAGTGGTAGAGCATATCCATTGATTATACTGCCCAAAATTTCTAACAGTTCTGCTATTCCATTATGTTTCTCAGTTTCAAAAATAAACCGATAAAATATATTGTTGATTGATTTCCTAATGAATGGGCGGTGCACCATGCACGAACTTTCTGTTGCGGAAGCCAAATATATATAGTGTGAATAAGTCACAACTACTATACCAAAAATTATGACAGCCACCAAATAATAAATAAGACAATAAAACAATAATAAAGGGAACACCAGAATTTACGAGGTTCGGCTAATTTTGCCTACTCCTCGGACACAACCAATATTTTATTTCACTCCAAAAATACAAGTGAAATAATACTAAAGAGAGAAGATACAAAT
The DNA here is from genome assembly GCF_000715075.1 of Nicotiana tabacum. Classification (NCBI taxonomy): domain Eukaryota; kingdom Viridiplantae; phylum Streptophyta; class Magnoliopsida; order Solanales; family Solanaceae; genus Nicotiana; species Nicotiana tabacum. Next base: position 95,760,774 of record NC_134082.1, read on the forward strand.
GCCTTAAACAGATGAGAAAGCAAATGAGAGGTGTGTTTCAATCCTAAACATTAGGTCTTCTTTTATAGGGGAAAAATCCCCCCCAAACTTAACTCACAACCAATGTGGGACTTTGGCATTTTGCCAAACTTCAACAAATCTCCACCTTGGCAAAATTCCACATTTTCAATTCTCTCTCAATAACAAATTTTGGTTGTGTCTTCATCTTCAATCTTCAGTGTTCAACAATGTTGATCAAATCCAAACAATGTTGAAACTTGACCGCAGTCACCACCTTTGTCAGCATATCAGCAGGATTCTCTGTAGTATGAATTTTCTTCACCGTGACTCCACCTTCTTCTATGATTTCTCGTACGAAATGATACCGAACATCAATGTGCTTCGTCCTTGCATGATAAACTTGGTTCTTCGCTAATTGAATAGCACTTTGACTATCACAAAAAATTGTGATACCTTTTTGTTCAACACCAAGCTCCTTTAGCAATCCTTGAAGCCAAATTGCCTCTTTCACAGCATCTGTAATAGCCATGTACTCTGCCTCTGTTGTAGACAAAGCAACTGTTGACTGCAAAGTAGACTTCCAACTAACTGGTGCCTTTGCAAAAGTAAACACATAACCAGTAGTTGATCTTCGTTTGTCCATATCACCCGCAAAATCTGAGTCACAATATCCAACTACAGACTGATTGTCTTCCTGCTCAAAAACTAACCCGACATCTATAGTATTATGAATATACCGTAGAATCCACTTCACAGCTTGCCAATGCTCCTTCCCTGGATTGTGCATATATCTGCTAATAACTCCAACAGCTTGTGAAATGTCAGGCCTTGTGCAAACCATTGCATACATCAAGCTACCAACAACATTTGCGTATGGTACCTTTGACATATACTCTCGTTCAGCTTCATCCATTGGCGACATAGTAGTACTTAGCTTAAAATGGGAAGCAAGTGGAGTACTAACTGGCTTAGTCTTGTCATCTATGCTAAAACGTTGAAGTACTCTCTTCAAATATTCCTTTTGAGATAAACAGAGTTTCTTTGAACGTCTATCTCTAATTATCTCCATGCCAAGAATTTTCTTTGCCTCACCCAAATCCTTCATCTCGAACTCCTTCTTCAGTTGAATCTTCAACTTATCAATTTCTTCCAAATTCTTGGAAGCTATCAACATATCATCAACATATAGGAGAAGATATACAAAGGAACCATCTTTAAGCTTGTGCAAATACACACAATGATCGTATTTGCTTCTCTTGTACCCTTGCCGCAACATAAACTCGTCAAATCGCTTGTACCATTGTCTAGAAGATTGTTTCAATCCGTACAACGATTTTTCAAGTTTGCACACCATATTTTCTTTTCCAGCAACTTTGAATCCTTCTGGCTGAGTCATGTAGATTTCCTCCTCCAAGTTTCCATGTAAAAACGCAGTTTTTACATCCATCTGAACTAGTTCCAAATCCAATTGTGCTACCAAAGCCAACATAATTCTAATGGAGGAATGTTTTACAACTGGAGAAAACACTTCATTGTAATCAATTCCCTCCTTTTGAGCATATCCTTTGGCCACCAATCTTGCTTTGTAGCGAACATCTACTTGGTTAGGAAATCCTTCCTTCTTTGCAAATACCCATTTGCACCCAATTGCTTTCTTTCCCTTCGGGAGATTGGCCAATCTCCATGTATGATTCTGATGAAGGGACTGTATTTCATCATTCATGGCAATCCTCCACTTATCTTCTTCTGAACTTTGGACAGCGTCTTTATAAGTAGTAGGAACATCATCAGCTACAATTGAGGTTGCACAAGCAACCGTCTCTATGAGACGAACAGGTTTCGTTATTGTTCTTTTTGGCCTGCTGGTTGTTATTGATTCAAGTTGTTGTTGAGATTCCTGAGTTGGATCTCCTCTACTGGCTCTCCTTCCAGAGGGTAATCTTCATTTGTTTCCTCCTCTGCTTCTTGTGTAGGAAAAATAAATTTTCCCTCAAACTCCACCTGCTTAGAAGCACCTTCATTTTGTTTGGTATCTTCTGTTACCTTATTTACCATAGCAAATTCATCAAAGGTAACATCTCTGCTGAATATTACTTTCTTTGTCATAGGGCACCATAAGCGATATCCTTTAACTCCAAAAGTAATTCCCATAAAAATAGCCTTCTTTGCCCTTGGATCCAATTTTGACTCCGTCACATGATAATATGCAGTTGAGCCAAACACGTGCAAAGAGTTATAATCTACAGCAGGTTTTCCGTACCATTTTTCAAATGGTGTTTTGCCATCAATAGCAGCAGATGGTAGACGATTAATGAGGTGACATGCATATGTAATTGCCTCAGCCCAAAATTCTTTGCCCAAGCCAGCATTGGACAACATACACCGTACCTTCTCCAGCAAGGTCCGGTTCATACGTTCTGCCACTCCATTCTGTTGTGGTGTATGTCTAACAGTGAAGTGTCGGACGATGCCATCATTTTCACAGACCTTATTGAAATGATCATTTTTGTATTCACCTCCATTGTCTGTGCGAATACACTTGATCCTCCTGCCTGTTTGATTCTCCACCATCGTCTTCCATTTGAGAAAAATTCCCAGCACTTCATCTTTGTTTTTCATTGTATACACCCACACTCTTCGAGAAAAATCATCAACAAAGGTTACAAAATAGTGCTTCCCACCCAATGAAGGTGTTTTGGAAGGACCCCAAACATCAGAGTGTACATAATCCAAAATGCCTTTAGTATTATGGATCGCTGTACCAAATTTAACCCTTGTCTGTTTCCCTTTGACACAATGCTCACAAAACTCCAAGTTGCAAGCCTTTACTCCTTTTAACAATCCTTGATCTGATAGAGTTTTCAAGGATTTTCCTCCAGCATGTCCCAAGCGCATGTGTCATAGCTTGGTTGCTTCTGCCTCTTTGTCGTCACTGGATGTTACTGTAGTCCCAATAACTGTACTGCCACGATAGCGGTACATATTATTATTCTTCCGATTAGCCTTCATTACCACTAGTGCACCGGAGCATACTCTCATCACTCCATTTTCTGCAATGATTTTGAACCCTTTTGATTCTAGGGCTCCCACAGAGATGAGATTCTTCTTCAAATCCGGTACATATCGAACATCTATCAATGTTCTGATCATTCCATCATGGTTCCTTAATCGTATTGAACCAATGCCATATGAGGTAAGAGGGCTGTTATCCGCTGTGTGGATGACTCCATATTCTCCTTCTTGAAATTCCATGAACCAGTCCCTGTTGGGACACATATGATAGCTACAAGCCGAGTCCATCAACCATATGTCTGATGATGTTGATGACTCTGTTGTAACTAATGAGAAGTCTGAATCATCACAATCAGCTACATTTGAATCCATAATAGCCTTTCCATTGTTATGTTTGGCCTTATTCTTCAACTTCGGACAGTCTTTCTTCCAGTGCCCTTTTTCTCGACAAAAGGCACATTCATCTTTACTGGGTCTGGATCTTGACTTGGATCTTCCCTTCTTTGTCCTCGTTTGATTTTGAGGACGACCCCTCACAAACAGTGCTTCTCCTTCTCCGCCCTTCTGTTTTTCTCGCTTTCTTTGTTCATAGCTGTACAAAGCTGAACAAACTTCTCTGAGAGAAATTTCGTCATTTCCATGGAGTAGAGTAGTTTCAAGGTGCTCGTACTCATCAGGAAGTGACGCCAGCAACATTAAGGCCAAGTCACCATCATCATAAGTTGTATCCATATTTTGCAAATCTGTGACCAACTTATTGAAACTGGTGATATGTTCATTCATCGTGGTACCAGGAACATAGGTGAAGTGAAACAGTCTCTTCTTCATGTACAATTTATTTTGACTGTTTTTCTTCAAAAATTTATCCTCCAGTGCTTTCCATAATTTACTTGCAGAAGTTTCCTTTGTGTATGGATATTTCTGCTCTCTAGCAAGGTAGGATCGAATGGTACCGCAAGCAACACGGTTGATAATTCTCCAATCTTCTTCTCCAATAACATCTGGTTTCTTTTCTTCAATGGCCAGATCTAGCCCTTGTTGAAAAAGGACATCTAGAACCTCGCCTTGCCACATCCCAAAATGTCCGGACCCGTCAAAAATTTCTACCGCAAATTTCGCATTTGACACAATTCTTGTCATAAGCGAAGATGCCAATGATGACGTATTGTTGACACTTGATGTAGATTCTTCTTGTTTATTGTCCCCCATATTTGACACAAATATTATTTAATAGCTGACGACACAAATCAAGATTATTTCCTTTCTGATGTAGAAGATCAGACTAAGCTGCAACTACAGAGCATACTCAGACAGAACCTTGACTCAGTTACCAAGATAAATCTTTTCTGATGTGGAAGATCAGACTATGCTGCAACCACAGAGCATACTTAGACAGTAACCTGGCTCTGATACCAATTGTTGCGGAAGCCAAATGTATATAGTGTGAATAAGTCACAACTACTATACCAAAAATTATGACAGCCACCAAATAATAAATAAGACAATAAAACAATAATAAAGGGAACACCAGAATTTACGAGGTTCGGCTAATTTTGCCTACTCCTCGGACACAACCAATATTTTATTTCACTCCAAAAATACAAGTGAAATAATACTAAAGAGAGAAGATACAAATGCCTTAAACAGATGAGAAGGCAAATGAGAGGTGTGTTTCAATCCTAAACATTAGGCCTTCTTTTATAGGGGAAAAATCCCCCCCAAACTTAACTCCCAACCAATGTGGGACTTTGGCATTTTGCCAAACTTCAACACTTTCCATATATCCGGTGAGGGGGAAGTACAGTCTTCAAGTACTCTCTTTCCCTAGGATCTTCTGAATCAAAGAGATCTAATATTCTTAGAACAAATGAGTGATCAATGTATCTCTTAGCCAATTTTGCATCTGTCTCTGGTGATGCCACAAACCTGAGAAGGAACTCATACACAATTTGCAAATGTGGCCATGCAGGGTCCATCAATAGTTCATCTTCTTCTACGTCAAAAGCTTCTAAAACTTTGTTTTCGGGAGGCTGAGGAGTAGGGAGGCCTGAATAAATTTGAGGATACCATTTTAATTACTTGTTGCATGACAGCTTCTGGGAATTTCCCATTTGCAGAAGTAACGTAATCAACTAGCTCCACCAATGTCTGTCACTTGATGTCTTTCTCTTTCAAGTTTTTAGTTGGGTCAGACAAGTCAAACAAAACACAAGTTCAGCTTTTTGATGAACAAGTTTTGCTTCTCAGAAGCTGGTACATCCCTCAAATTAGGAAATGCCTCATATGAGAAAACTGATGCATTCCCATTCACCTTAGCATTTATAGCCTGTGGAAGTATATCCCCATGATTCAGTCCTGGAGTTGAAGAACCAGTGACGCCTGAAAGAGACATAGCACTCAAACTCCCGGATCGGGAACTAGACAAGTCAGCGCTTCTTGAACTATTTGAAGCATTTGACTGAAATGTAGAGCCTCCTCCATCACGATTGTCTGCTGACTTGGTTGGCTTCCGTGGGAGCCTATTAAGTATCTGCTTGATCATCTCCTACAAGTAAACCTAAATGCTTTGCTGCTCAAAATACTCAAAATTAAAGACACATCGTCAATCCGAAAGGTCTAAGCTGCAGAAATCCAATTACTAAACCAATTACAGTGATCCACGGAGATCGTGCACCTCACAAAATTCTTATCTTCACCACCCTAAACCAACATAAAAGCTTTATATGATCCACTGACGTGCCTGTATAACCAAATAACAAATGAATCTCCTCATCATCTCAAAACAAGATTAACATAAAGTAAAATGAAAAAAATCCCAAATATCTACTAACGCAGTTTGCCTCAGCACGGAATTTTAAAAAGGAAAGAAGACTTTTGAAACATATGGTCACGAGCATGTCATGACATTTGTGTGGCTCTAAGACTTTTGAAACTTGTGTCGTCATAACATTTGTAATTTTGTATGGCTATAAAACTTCACATTAAGAGTAAACTGGAAGTTTAGAGTTAAATTATTACTAAATATAGAATCGTATTCCAAAGGACTGTGTTTACAGTGCAATATCTCCCATTGCTGCAAAATCAAGACAGGGTGATCATATCAATTCTGGAAGTGTTGAAATTTCGCATAAACAAATTAGAGTGCCATCTCTCTAAAAACACATAATCTTTTAGATGGGCAATTCACAAAAATCGACAGGAAGTACAAGTCTAATCATTCTTTTCTTCCTCGATAAGATGTGAGCAATTTGCAGCAGTACTCTATATTTGTGTCACCTTTTAACTTATACCCTATTTTTAAAACTATTGATTTGATAGCCAGCTGACAAAAAATCCGTAATAATATGACTCTTATACCCCTGACAAAAGATATAAAAGATGCATCACGCATAAATCGCTTTACTGTTCTCCTCCATCACTCCGTCCCTCCTCAGATCTACTCTCACATCTGCCATAATCACGATATCAGAAAGTTGAACCAGATTCAAATTTCGAATTCAAAATTACAAAATACATTGTAAGTATTGCAATTATTTTCGTAATTCTTCATGCTTTTTAAGTTTTAATTCATGTTTGACGGATGAAACATGAAGTTTTCATTGATAGATCTTCAAAAACTTTGCATGAAAGATATAGAATAAAGTTATTTCACGTTGAATTCTAATGTTTTAATCAAATACAAGCTAAAATTTCATGCTACTATAGCAAAAGATTTTTCACGTTAAACCTAATTTAGCGTGAAGTTGTTTCATGTTCAAACTAAAAGTTCTTGCTAATAGATACTGTTGAATGTAGGACAAAATGCTGAAGTTTTGTCCCGCATTCAACAATTTTGTCATGAGCTTTTTCTGAAACTTCAGTCTAACCTAGCTGAAGTTTTTCAGTTATTGCTAAATCTTTAGCAATAACTGATGTTTTTATCCTGTATTTTGTAATTTTATAATGAATTTTTGCTAATGCATGCTGAAGTTATTTAGCTCATTTGCTAAAACTTCATACTAAACAAGCTGAAGTTTGTACATAATTTGCTAAAACCTCACAGCAAAATTGCTGAAGTATTTGTCTTGCAGTCTAAACAAGCAGAAGTTTTTTAGTTCATTTGCAGCACTAAAATGCTGAAGTTTTTGTCTTGCAGTATGTTATTTTCAGTGAATTTTTGCTAACGCATGCTGAAGTTATTTAGTTCATTTGTTAAAATTTCATACCAACATGCTGAAGTTTTGTAGTATTATGCTGAAGGAAGAATTATGTTTTTCCTTCTGTTATTTGATGAGAATTAATATAAAAAATAACGCACAAAAAGATTAAAACAAAACTACATTAACACGAATTAAAATTTAGCTAAAACTACATTAAAGCTAAAACTCCATGCCACATGTTTCTAAAACTTCATGTTAATGGATGTTGAACTTATTTAGTATATTTTATTAAATTTTATACCAATACTTGCTAAAGTTTTGTCAAGCATTCTACATTATGTGAAGATTTTTAGTTCATTTGTCAAAACTTCAGACCAAACATGCTTAAATTTTTGTCCTTAAGTCTACACAGTATGTAGTATGTAATATTTGGAAGTTATTTTTCAAAAACTTCATTTCCTAAAACTTCTCTATAGTCTTTGTTTTTGGAACAACTGTGTACATAATTTATCCACCATGAAGTTTTTTTGTTCATTTCTTAAAACTTCACACCAAAATTGCTTATTTTCTGAATTTAAAGAGATTTAATATAAAAAATACGCACAAAAAGATTAAAACAAAAGTATAAAATCTCATTAAACAAAATAAATAGAAATTAAAATTGCATAAAAATAGAAATAAGATAATAAACCCCTTTAAATAGAAGGATTATACAATAAAAACAAAAATAAAAAAGCTAATCATCCATATCATCATCGTCATCACTGTCAGATGGGCGAACGGCTGCATCTCCAAGACTATCATAGGAGCCATCTCTGGCCAGCATCTCAAGCCTATCGAGCTTTGTCTTGATTTCTTCCAAATCCTATCGTACTTGTCTATGAACTCATCGAGTTTCAACTCGAATGCCTCTATGATATCTTGCTTAATTTCGTCAATGATTTGCCTTATGACAGCATCCATTTTTCTTCCTTCTGTATTTTATCTCCTAAAATATATGTGTTTGAGTGAATAAACTTACAAGGCATTGTCTACTTATATAGGTGAAAAAAAACTTCTGCATGGTATATGAAAGGGCATAAAGGAATTTTAAACGTCCAGTGTAAAGCGTGCATGAATGTGACAGAAATGTAATTATTACACTAACACATACCCCAACGCAAAAATAATTACTACATTAAATGTGTGTATTACGTTTACTCCTGTACAATATATGATTAATGCATTCTAAAACTTTATGCTAAAACATGCTGAAGTTATTTAGTTCATACCAAAATATGCTAAGTTTTGTCCTGCATTCAACAGTTTTGTCATGAGTTTTTTCTGAAACTTCAGCAGAAAAATGTTGAGGTTGTTTATTTAGTTCATTTCCAAAAAAATGTGCTAAAGTTTTTCTCCTGTAGTATGTAATTTTCTAATGAATTTTATTTAATGCATGCTAAAGTTATTTAGTTCATTTGCTAAAAGTTCATACCAAAACGTGCTTAAGTTTTGTCGTGCATTAAACAATTTTTTCACGAGCTTTTTTTCGAAGCTTCAGTATAAACAAGCTGAAGTGTTTCAGTACATTTGCTAAAACTTCAGACTAAACATGCTTAAGTTTTTGTTCTACAGTATGTAATTTTCTAATGAATTTTTTATGAACGTCATACTTAAATTTTTTTGTTCATTTTTCTAATACTTGACACTAAACATGCTGAAGTTTTCATTCTGGAGGATGGGTTTGATTTGCCTTGTTATTACTTTCAATGGGAGGTGGACTTTTGATTACAAATACTTCGATCATGATACAAAACTTGTTCTGATTAGTAAACAAGAATCATTCAATACTTTTCCGAAGAAAATTAGTGAAGTTACAGATTTTGATTCAACCAAATATTCACTAAAAATATGGTTTGATATCAAACTAAATACAAGCAAAGGGATGCTTGTAACATCAGATGAAGAACTCAGAACCTGTATTTTGCTAACAACTGTTTCAGCCTTCAAGAATTGCCATTTTGTCGTCAACAAAACACAACTCATTTCTGACAGTATAGTTGCTTCATAATCTACACATACAATAGATTCAGAACAATTTGCTGATTATCAACATGAACTAGAACAGCCAATAATAGAAGTAGACAACGAGCGACAACCTTCTAAAATTATAGCTGCTTCAGAGTATGGAATGTTGCAGCAATTACCTGCCGCTACAATAAATTTATACCAGTTTGTTGAAGACCAAGAAGAAGAAGGACAGCTAATAATGCAAATAGACAACTAACACACAATCCAACAAAGTTTTTTGTTACCTTCTGCAATGATAAGCAACAACGAAGATGAAGAAAACACAAAATCAAGAAACTTCTGCCTTGTGATCAATTGAAGAAATTGCTGAAACTTCTGCTGCTTCTAAGAAAGCAAGAAAAAGAGTAAGGAGAAAGATGAAAGAATCTCCACCATGTAAAATACTTAGGCACGATGCATTTCCTAAGGAAGTAAAAATAGGATCAATTTTTGAGAACAGGAAGAGCATGACTAAATTTTTCTGCAGCTTGGAGATAAACCAAAAAGTTGAATACACTGCTAATAGATCATGTTCAAAGAGGTACGAGCTGAAATGCATCGTGGAGAAATGTGGTTGGAATGTACGTGCTACCAGAATAAAAAAATTCCACACTTTTTAGGATGATAAAATATCAACAACCATGAATGCTCGGTTGATGCAAGAAAGTCATATCAGAAGCATGCTACATCAAATTTTATAAGTGAACAAATTTTAGAACATGTTCGGGATAAAAAGATAGAGGTTACACCAGCCTTTGTAGAAAGTGAAATGAAAAAGAAATTTGAAATTGACATTTGATATCACAAGGCATGGCGCTATTCAAAAGGCTATTGCTTGCATAAGGGGAACACTGGAAGAGAACTACCAAATTCTTCCTTCATACCTACACATGATGGTGCATAGAAACCCAAGGACGTACACTAGCATAAAAAGAGATTGAGCAGAATCGGTAAGCAAAACCATCAGTCTGAAGTTTCAAATGTTCCTATTTGAAAAACTTCACACCTTATGATTTGTTTTTTTGTGTTTCACTTGTACAGATTTTCTTACATGTTCTTTGCTCATGCGGCATCAATAGCTGGTTGGTGCTACTGTAGACCTGTGATTGTAGTAGATGCAATATTTTTAAGGGATGCAAACAATCAAATCTTTCCTCTATCTTTTAATTCTTCGAGGAAATGAGAAAAGCAATTCAAGTCCGTCGTGAGCTAGTTTTCTTATCAGATAGAAACCAATCGATCGCAAATGGGATTAGAAAAATTTATCCTGAAGCTCACCATGGTATCTACCTCTATCACTTTGAGAAGAATTTAAAGCAAAGACATGCACGGGTAATAAATCTTTTTCAAACGTGAAGATTTTAATCAGTTAATGTCCCAAATCAAAAAGTGTTGACAAGAAATGGAAGAGCCGCCAGAGAGATGGGCTCGATCGTGATTCCTACGGCGACGTTATGATATGCTAACAACAGACATGGTCAAATCAATGAATTCCGTGTTACCAAAAGCGGGAGAGATGCTTGTTTTAAAAATGTTAGATTTCATTCAAGAAAAGTTGGGAGAGCGGTTTTACGAACGGAGAAAAAAAACACATGAATAAGAAGATGGACTTGGCTTTCATTCAAGATGGACTAATGCATAATCACTTCAGCTTTTAATATTTGCTGCAGTGATTTACTGCTTACATATAGAAAACTTCATACTTTTTTTTGAAGCAATAATAATATAGTTTTTTTTTACTTTTTTAACCTTGATTGAATGTTGTTTAGAAGTGAAGGAATGGAATTCATTGTGGACTTAAAGAAGAGAACTTGTGACTGCTTGGAATTCCAACTTGATGAATTGCCCTGTCCACACACAATTGCTGCTATTAATAAGAGATATTTGCTGAAATCTGATAGTGCTCAAAATGCTATTCAAGGGAAACATGGTTCAAAATTCATGGGATATACCACAAAATGTAGAATCTGAAATCACAAAACCTCTCGGCATATTCCCTGCGACTGAAACAGTACCATTGAAGTCTACTAAATGCAGTCACTAAAAATAAATTGGGGATAACAGAACAACTTTCTCTTCTCCAGCAACTTGTGTTGTTGCTTGTCTTTTCAAGAAACACGCTGAAAAATACTCCAACGTTCAATAATCCTTGGTCTGAATTTAGACTTTCATTATTGAATGATATATGTGAAATGTGATTGTTTTCATAGAAATAAAAATATAAGTTCTTGGATTGAAAAATACTCTTTCTTTGGTGACTTACATGTTTGGCTGCATTCTGAAAAAGTACGCAATGACTTTAGCGAGAAAAAATTGTAAGTGAAATAAGTATCTTTAACACACACACACACCCAAAAAAAACATATATATATAATACAAAACTACACTTTTCTATATGAAGTATTCATACTGTAGGACAAAACTTCAGCATCTTTAGTCTGAGTTTTAGAAAATGAACTAAATAATTTCAACATATTCTCTCTGAAGTTTGGAAAAAAATCATTACAAAAATTGCAGACTGCTGGACAAAAAGTCATTAAATACAACCTTCCTATTAACGGGAAATGCTTGCAAAAAAATTACAGCCTATAAAGTTCAAGTTTCCAAACTTATATATGAAGTTGGCGTACTACGCTATAACATTAAAATAACAACGCTACCTTCAAAATTGAAAAAAAATTATACAGAAAAACGAAACAAGATTTTTCATTTATAAAACATAATACAACATAAACATTAACAAAACACCACCATCATCAAAACATTAACAAAACAAAAGAAGAGCCATAAAAATATTAACAAAACACACAGAAGAAAAACATAAAAAAAAGTATTACAAAACTAAGCATCATCACCATCATCAGAACAATACTCCTCAATTTCTCGATATATCTTATCATCATCCGAATCAGAGATAATTATAGGATACTCGGGCAAAAGACCACAAAGTCTAATGAGATTGCACTTCAACTTGTTGAATTCAACACGCAACTGACTTTGTTCAACTATTACTCTGTCCATAAGATAAAGAAGACTCTTCAAGTTGTTTTGCAGCTTGTCATAGTCGTCCCATATGGGAAACTTAAAACAATCAAAACTGCTGGAAATCTTGTCAAACGAGGTTGAATAACCTTCACCACTGCGTTCGAGGTTTATCCTGTTCTGGAATGATTCATCGACAGAAAATGGTGGTCTGATTCTTTCCCGATCAGCCTTTATTTGATCCCACGTCTGCATAAGAGTAACCATTGGTACATACTATTCCAATCAGACTTTAAACTCTCTCACTTCTATATAATTTCATCCATTGTAAGCTTCCTACTTCCGCTAGCACCAGACATCATTTTTTTTAAAAAGCTAAAAGGCTAAAGATGAATATAAATTTAAAGAAATATGATAGAAGTCTATGGATGACTATGAAATTTTCAAGTGAAGAGATTGTTAATATACCCAAAGAGTGCACCTAATCAATTTAATATTTATAAATGCAAAGGAAACAAGCAGGTGGTAAATGCAAAAAGAAATGTAACTTCAGCCTAATAAGTCCACAGTTTTTCTATAGCAAAAAAACAACTTCAGCCTGAAAAATTTTCATATAATGATCAAACATGCTAAAAATACCAAAACATGCTAAAGTTTTGTCCTGCAATCTGAGGTTTAGCAATGAGTTTTCCTTAAAAACTTCAGAACAAAAATGTTGAAGTTATTTAGTTCATGTGCTAAAACATCAGACGGAACATGCTGAAGTTTTTATGTTCATTTCCTAACACTTTACATTAAACATGTAGAAGGTAAAACTTCATGCTAATATAGCTTGAAGTTGTTTCACATTGAAGCTAAAACTTCAAACCAAACATGATGAAGTTTTTGTCCTACAGTCAACACTTTTGTTATGAGTTTTATTCGAAACTTCAGCCTAAACAAGTAGAGTTCATTTGCTAAAAATTCAGACTAATCATGTCTGATTTCACAAAATCATAGTTAAGTTCATGATAAAAGAGACAAAAGTATTTGATACAATCTAAGACAACTTCAGACTAATTAACGCGAATAGAACAAAAATGTAAAAGACAGACATCACATAATTCAAAAAAATTAATGTATATTCATAAATCCAATTTTGTTTTCACTTACATCCTTGAAAAAATAACAAAAAAGAAAAAATTTATTTTTCATTTACAAGTTATTCTCTATCGAAAAATTCACATAGACTGTCTTCATATTCTCTATAGTCATGTCCTAGTTGCTCTTCTGGAGTTTCATAACCGCTATTTTCTTTCCACTTTCCATGAGCCCAAAGATTTGCAGGCAATTTTCTTCTGAATGTCAAGGCATCACTTTGATTGAATTTGAAGACATCATCTTGCTACAACCGCAACTCAAGGAACTTAAGAGCAAATATACCACAATCAATATTACAAAAAGAACATGAGAAAAAATTGAAGAATAGTTAACACAAAAAGAACAAACGATAAATGATGCATGGTAAACATATGCCAAACACGTACTTGTTATCCTGTAGGGGTATGTTCATCCTCTTAATCGCAAATTTTTTCCACAAGATTTTCCCTATAAATTTTATTGTGTGTGCCAAAGTTCAAGCATTTGAAAGTGTGGGATCAACCAGGCATAATTTTTGGACATGTTCAACCGCACGCTCATATGGTGTATTGCTCATGGAATTCCAAGAAAGTAGTGCGTAGATGTCTGCCCCTAATGGAAGAATACTTTTTCAGTAGATGCCCATGTGATACCACATGAAAGGTATTGCCTTTTACGTAGTTGGCCACCTTTTCAGCAGTTGATTCTTCAATAAACTATGTAAACTCGATAAGATCCTCAATCTCCACTTCTTCTTCTTCATAATCCTCAGCTTCTTGTTTTTTGACAGTCCACTTTCTCTTTGATTTGCTCTTTTTCCCTTCCATTTTTTCTCATCCATTCTCTTTTCCTTCCTTATTCTAATTTTCTCCTTTTGTTAATTTGAAGGATGAACACTAGCCAACTTAGTCATATACTGATCAAAAAATAAATTTGTTACTGCATATTTTGATTTTGGATAATTTGGAAGGTGATACTAATATTTTTTCGCAAGAAATAACCACTCACTTCAATATGCTACAAATAAACAACAACAAAAGAAGATATATGAAATTAAGCAAAATATAATTCATAGTAAAAAATAAGTTTCGCTAATGAAATAAAAAACTTCAGCATGCATTAAGTATGAAGTTTAGAAAAAACGCATTACAAAACTACAAACTGCATGACAAAAATTAAAGCATATTCAGTATGAAGTGCTAACTTCAGCATGTTTAGTCTGAAGTTTTAGCAAATAAGTCAAATAACTTCAGCAGTTTTATAGCATACTTATGCCTGATGTTTACCAAATTACAGTACAAAAACTTTAAAACAAACATAAGGCTGAAGTTTTAGGAAATACAGTTGAAAATAAATTCAAAAAACAAACTTAATAACTTACTTCATCCGAAAGATCAGAAGTAGGGTCCACAAGCTCGGTAAAGAATGACTTTGGAATATCAAAATTCCAGCTTCCAGCTAATTTGAATGGCTTGGAATCCACTTATATCCGTCTTCAACCAGTCTATAAATCTCTGCATCAATCCACTGTATTGATTAATATAATGGAAGGGACACCTTCGTGTAGTCTTTCCTACTTTCCAATCTTGCCTCCTTAGATTTTGTTTAGGAATGACGTAAAAAGATTTCAACCAAATACTCTCCATACGAATTCTTTTTCCTATTTTAGCTGGTTTTCTTTTTGCTTGTTCTTCCTGCTGTTCCGTCACAACTAACTGTTGCGGTTCAGCAGCAGCTGAAAAATCCACAGCCATAGCGGGAGATACTTGACCAACTCCCTGTTGTTCACGATGTTTTTGTCTCTCTTCACCAACAACAACAACAACAGAATTACCTTCTACACCAGTGCCTTCTGCAGGAAGAGCAAGCAAAAAGAAAACCAGCTAAAATAGGGAAAAGGATTCGTATGGAGAGTATTTGATTGAAATCTCCTTACGTCATTCCTAAACAAAAGCCAAGGGGGAAAGATTGAAAAGCAGGAAAGACTACACGAAGATGTCTCTTCCATTATGTTAATCAATACAGTGGATTGATGCAGAGATTTACAGACTGGTTGAAGACACCAGTGAATATAATTCCAAGCCATTCAGATTAGCTGGAATTTTGATATTCCAAAGTCATTCTTTACCAAGCTTGTGGACCCTACCTCTGATCTTTCGGATGTAGTAAGTTATAAAGTTTGTTTTTTGAATTGGTTTTCAACTCTATTTCCTAAAACTTCAGCCTAATGTTTGTTTTAAAGTTTTTGTACTGTAGTTTGGTAAACATCAGACTTATGCATGCTAAAAATTGCTGAAGTTGTTTAGCTTATTTGCCAAAACATCAGACTAAACATGCTGAAGTTTTTTAATTTACTTCCTAACACTTCATACTGAATATGCTTAAGTTTTTGTCATGCAGTTTGTCGTTTTGTAATGCATTTTTTCTAAACTTCATACTTATGCATGCTGAAGTTTTTTATTTCATTAGCTAAACTTATTTTTTACTATGAATTATATTTTGCTTAATGTCACATATTTTCTTTTGTTGTTGTTCATTTGCAGCATATTGAAGTGAGCGTATATTTCTTGTGCAAAAATATTGTCATCGCCTTTCAAGTTATCCAAAATCAAAATGTGCAGTAACAACTTTACTTTTTAATCAGTATATGACTAAGTTGGCTAGTGTTCATCCTTCAAATGAATAGAAGGAGAATATTTGAATAAGGAAGGAAAAGACAATGGAGGAGAAAAAAATGGAAGGAAAAAAGAGCGAATCAAAGAGAAAGTGGACTGTCAAAAAACGGGAAGCTGAGGATTATGAAGAAGAAGTGGAGATTGAGGATCTTACCGAGTTTACCTGGTTTATTGAAGAATCAACTGCTGAAAGGGTGTCCAACTACGTAAAAGGCATTGACCTCTCATGTAGTATCACATGGGCATCTACCAAAAATGTATTCTTTCCATTTCGACTTAAGCCGGGGAGGGGGGGTAGACATCTACCCACTACTTTCTTGGAATTCTGCACTTTAAAAAAAGAAACTATATTTTTGTGTGATTCCATGAGCAGTACACCATATGATCGTGCGGTTGAACATGTCCAAAATTATGTCCGACTGATCTGACACTGTCTTAAATGCTTGAACCAGCACACACAATAAAATTTATGGGGAAAATCCCATGGAAAAATTTACGATTAAGTGGATGAACACACCCCTACAAGATAACAAGTACGTGTTTGGCATATGTTTACCATGCATCTTATGTTTATCGTTTGTTCTTTTTGTGTTAACTATTCTTCAATTTTTTCTCATGTTCTTTTTGTAGTGTTGATTGTGGGTATATTTGCTCTTAAGTTCCTTGAGTTGCAGTTGTAGCAAGATGATGTCTTCAAATTCAATCAAAGTGATGCCTTGACATTCAGAAGAAAATTGCCTACAAATCTTTGGGCTCATGGAAAGTGAAAAGAAAATAGCGGTTATGAAACTCCAGAAGAGCAACTAGGACATGACTATAGAGAATATGAAGACAGTCTTGTAAATGAAAAACAATTTTTTTCTTTTTTGTTATTTTTTCAAGGATGTAAGTGAAAACAAATTGGATTTATGAATATACATTAATTTTTTTGGATTATGTGATGTCTGTCTTTTACATTTTTGTTCTATTCGCGTTAATTAGTCTGAAGTTGTCTTGGATTGTATCAAATACTTTTGTCTCTTTTATCATGAACTTAACTATATTTTTGTGAAATCAGCATGCTTAGTCTGAATTTTTAGCAAATGAACTAAATAACTTCTACTACTTGTTTAGGCTGAAGTTTCGAATAAAACTCATAACAAAAGTGTTGACTGTAGGACAAAAACTTCATCGTGTTTTGGTATAAAGTTTTTAGCAAATGAACTAAATAACAAGTTCAAGCTATATTAGCATGAAGTTTTACCTTCTGCATGTTTAGTGTGAAGTGTTAGGAAATGAATAAAAAAGCTGCAGCATGTTCAGTCTGAAGTTTTAGCACATGAAATAAATAACTTCAGCATTTTTGTTCTGAAGTTTTTAGGGAAAACTCATTGCTAAATCTCAGACAGCAAGACAAAACTTCAGCATGTTTTGATATTTTTTAACTTGATACTTATTTTTTTGCATTTACAAGCTATTTTTCGTCTTTTATCACCTACATCATCTTACATTTAAATTTGTCTGACCATATAGTAAATGAGCTGAAAAGTTACTTTTGCATTTACAAATAATAAATGAAGAATTTTTTATTTGATTATGTAAAAATTTTCAGGCTGAAGTTATTTTTTTACCATAGAAAAACTGTGGACCTGAAATTACATTTCTTTTTGCATTTACTACCTACTTGTTTTCTTTTACCACCTACTTATCTTGTTACATTCAATTTCTCTAAACGTAAAACAGTAAACAGACTTGAAAAGTTACCTTTGCATTTATAGATATTAAACTGATTAGGTGCATTCTTTGGGTATATTAATAATCTCTGCGCTTGAAAATTTCATAGTCATCCATAGACTTCTATCATATTTCTTTAAATTTATATTCATCCTTAGCCTTTTAGCAATTTTTAAAAAATAATGTCTGGTGCTAAAGGAAGTAGGAAGCTTATAATGGATGAAATTATGTAGAAGTGGGAGAGTTTAAAGTCTGATTGGAATAGTAACGTACCAATAGCTAATCTTATGCAGACGTGGGATCAAATAAAGATTGATTGGGAAAGAATCAAATCGCAGTTTTTTGTCGATGAAAATCACTCGAGAACAGGCTGAACCTCGAACGCAGTTGTGAAGGTTATATTCAACCTCGTTTGACAAGGTTATCTAGTAGTTTGGGAAAAAGGCCAAAATTGTCCCTATACTATCGAAAATTAGTCTTGTTTATACCCGTTTCCACTTTCGGTCCAAATATACACCCACTGTTAAGTAAAGTATACAAACCCGTCCCTAATCCTAACACGTGGCAGTAGGACCCCTCATTTAATGTGCCAACTGGGCAAATACTAACCCGAATTATAGAGACCCGTGCTCATTTTTTTGACCCCTCCCTTCCTGTTTACCCTCTTTTTGTGAAGATTTAAAGATCAGAAAAATGAATACAGAATAAAAGAAATCAAAGCCTAAAAGTATTTCAGGTCTGTAAACATGAACATCTTTGAGGATTTATATATTGAATGATGAACCATGTAAAAAGTTGTAGCCACATCCTACTCACCTCCCAACCAGCCGCCGCCGGCCGCCTTCACCTTCATCAAAACAGCTACCGCTTCACCAGTCCATCACCTTCGTTCACCAATTTATGACAGAAAATAGATTGTTTGGAATGATATGTGGGAAATATCTCTTGTTTTATCAGTGTAATTTTTTGAAAACCAATCTAATGACTATTTGTACAAGTAAATTTTTGGGGATTACCTTTGATTTTAAACGGAAGAAAATTGTGTTTCTCAATCGGACATGGAGATAAAGTTGCCAGCGACCTCTGCCCTGACAACCACCACACTGCCCTTCTTCCTCCTCCAGAATTTCTTTGTCATAATCCATCAAAGTTGAAATCTTTGAACAAACTTGTCTTTCTTATAACTCATCGAAGTGTTCAATTCTAAAAACAATAAGCAATCTTGAGAAATTGGCTCTATTAAAGTTAGTTTACTCTAAGATCAATATGATTCAATACCACCTAAGCTTGAGGTTTGAAATTAACTTTACCATTGTTGAATCACCACGAATGAAGCTTGAGGTTTGAAATTTGAAAATCCAAATCTGAAAAACGTTGATGATTCTTTGCGAATTTGTTTTAGGACTCGTTTGATTGAGCTTAACCTTAAAGTTTCACTGTTGTTTCGTTAGTTTGTGCGGAGGAAATCTCAAAATCACCATTGTTTGGGGTTTAAGAAAAATTGAAGAGGACAAACTAGGTCTCTTCTAGAGTATTAGCTTCTGGTGTTCTTGAGAAGTTTTCATGATAACAATAGTAAATCAATCGCAGTTAAATAGAAACAAGAATTGAAAAAAGCAAAAGAAAATACAAGTTACACAAGTGTTGTCATCTTATATTTTTCTAGTCATATTTTTCTCGATGAAGAAGAAAAAGACGAAAAGTAGGGTCGGGCGAGTTTTTAAAATGGGTTCATATTTGCTTAGTTGGCAAATTATTATGGGTCCAGGTGCCAAGTTGGACATATGTTAGGGTTTGGGATAGTTTTATTTACTATGTTAACGGTAGGGAC
This sequence comes from Nicotiana tabacum, assembly GCF_000715075.1. NCBI lineage: Eukaryota > Viridiplantae > Streptophyta > Magnoliopsida > Solanales > Solanaceae > Nicotiana > Nicotiana tabacum. The sequence goes on from NC_134082.1 coordinate 95,780,294, forward strand.
AATTTTAGACGAAAAGTAGAAACGGGTATAAACGTGGCTAATTATCCAAAGTAGAGGGACAATTTTAGAGCCTTTTTCCCTTGATTGTTTTAAGTTTCCCATCTGTGATGGTGATGATGCTTAGTTTTTGTAATACTTTTTTTTTATGTTTTTCTTAAGTGTGTTTTGTTAATGTTTTTATGGCTCTTCTTTTATTTTGTTAATGTTTTGATGATGGTGGTGTTTTGTTAATGTTTATGTTGTATTATGTTTTATAAATGAAAAAATTTGTTTCATTTTTCCGTATAATATTTTTCAATTTTGAAGGCTGCATTTTCATTTTAATGTAATAACGTAGTACGCCAACGTAAAATTGCATGCCTTGTAAGCTAAAGTTAGCATATATAAGTTAGAAACTTGAACCTTTTTTATCTGAAGTTTATAGGCTGTAGTTTTTTTTCAAACATTTTCCGTTAATAGGCGTTGTAACTATATCTTTTAAGAGTCAGACTTATCTGTGCGGAATTTTTTTGTTCATTTCCTAAAACTTCACACAAAATATGCTGAAGTTTTGTCCAGCAGTCTGCAATTTTTGTAATGATTTTTTTCCAAACTTCAAAGAGAATATGTTGAAGTTATTTAGTTCATTTTTTAAAACTCAGACTAAAGATGCTAAAGTTTTGTCCTGCATTCAAGAATAAACACACTGAAAGGTGTAGTTTTTTATTATATATATATATATATATATATATATATATATATATATATATATATATATATATATATATATATATATATATTTGTGTGTGTGTGTGTGTGTGTGTGTGTGTGTGTGTGTTTTTTCTCGCTAAAGTCATTGCGTACTTTTTCATAATGCAACCAAATTTGTAAGCCGACAACAAAAATGAGTGGTTTGTACTTCAAGCAATATATAAAAGACCAAGGATTATTGGACGCTGGAGTATTTTTCAGCGTGTTTCTTGGAATATGGATGAGTTGCTGGAGAAGACAAGCAAGGTATGCCCAATTTGTTTACAGCGACTGCATTTGGTAGACTTCAATGGTACTGTTTCAGTCGCAGGGATATGCCTCTTCTTTTGTCTTCTTCCTTGTAGAATCTCTACATCGGGAGGTTTTGTGATTTCAGATTTTACATTTTGTGGTATATCCCATTAACTTTGATTTCCCACAGTATTCACATGTCCTTCATATGTTTTGAGCCATGTTTCCCTTGAATACCATTTTGAGCAGTAATCAGATTTCTGCAAATACCTCTTATTAATAACAGTAATTGCATGCGGACAGGGCAATTTATCAAGTTGGAATTCCAAGCAGTCACAAGTTCTCTTCTTTAAGTCCACAATGAATTTCATTCCTTCACTATTTATTCTAAACAACATTGAATCAAGGTTGAATATCTAAGAAGGAATAACAATGAATTCCATTCCTTCACTATTTATTCTAAACCACAACTTTCTGGTTTCGTGATTATGGCAGATGTGAGAGGAGATCTGAGGAGGGACAGAGTGATGGAGGAAAACGGTAAAGCGATTTATGTGTGATGCATCTTTTATATCTTTTGTCAGGTGTATAATGATTATATTATTAAGGATTTTTTATCAGCTGGCTATCAAATCAATAATTTTTAAAAATAGGATACAAGTTAAAAGGTGGCACAAATATAAGGTACGGCTACAAATTGCACAAGATCTCCCCTCCAGCGCAGTAGAAGTGTTTCGCGAATGCTAATATTTAGTAGTACCTGATAAGCTGTCTGCACTTAGGGCATTTCTTCCCCCAAACACTTCCTACCGAAATTGTAGACATAATTGGACCAAATAAGTTAGAACCTATTACTGGAAATTTCTACTAAGTATTGTTGTATGAATCTGAGTTAGTGTGGATGTCAATTAGATTGTACCTGTGTTCAAAACAAATCTCCAAACAAATCTGCAAATACAAATAAAATAACTCAAACTCGACATTTTGCTAAAGGCAATAAGCATTCCTGTGGATTTTGGACTGAAATAAATGCTCATCAACATTTTGCAAACTTGAAATTTTGTAAAAGGCAACAGAAGAAAATGCACATCAACATTCAAGAATAGACTCCGTGACACTTACAGCGCAAGAAAGCTCTTCACGAAGTTGATCTATGCAGAGATTGGCTGAAGCAGAAGAGCTTTGTTCTTTTGATGCTTCAGCCTTTTTGTTATCTCCTTCTCCCGTGGATTTTGGTTCTGTCTTCTTCTTCTTCTTCTTCTCAGTTTCTACTCAACATTGAAATGAAAACTATTTTACTACTTGTAACATGTTGAAATTAAGGTTTACTCAGAGGATTTGGCTCTGGCTTCCTTTTCTCAGTTTCGGCTAAACATTGGAATGATCTTTTTTTCTAGTTGTAACATGTTGAGATTAAAGTTGCTCAATCCTTTTGTTGGTACACTTACATCAAGTATGGTGTTTGGCTTCTGTCTTTTTAATTTGTTATTTTTTTTATGTCAGCAGAAAATATAGATGAAACTATAGTATTGAAGAACCCAAATGAAACAGTTCTTAATTGAACAAAGTAAATATTAAGAATTCATACATATGACTCCAACTAATTCGGAATTAAAGCATAGTAATTAGTTGTTGCAAGTATTTACTACTAAATAATTCAAATTTGTGAAATGACAAAAAAGAAAAACCTTGTTTTGCAGGGTCATCATCATCAAGAAGCAGGGCTCCACTTCTGAGACCTTCGTTTCCCGGAAATATCACAAAAATTTGAGCATTTCCAATCACCCAAATAAAAATTGCCGAGAATTTAATCAGACAATGTTCAATGTGACAGTGTAATTACCTTCTGGAATTCGAAGGCGGAGTCAGAAACGCTGCAAACCAGGAAGTTTCTTCTGTTTATGCTGGGATTCTGGAGTGTCTTCGGCAATAAGACTGGCTACAAGCAGCGCCTCTTCGTCCCAAGTCCCAACCTGCCATTTCAGCCACTGATCTGAATCTTGGGCTGAACAACGCCTCACGTTTTTCTCCATTTTCGACTTTTGGGTTACTGGGGCTTTTCTTCACCTCTTCATTCAACATTCTGTTTGTGATGAAACGAAAATGGATGCAGGTTTTTGGCATTAACGGTCAAGTATCTCGAATGCAACATGGGCTTCTTTCTGGGCCTAACGGCTATCTTTTTCTCTGGCTTCTCACTTTTTGTCCTTGTGTTTTAGGTTAACTCTAGTTTTAGTCCATCTATTACAGTATTTAATACATTTGCCCTTAGATACTATGAAGTTAATGACCTCCAATACATGTAAATCACAACCTCGCCAGCTAAACTAGTTCTCCGAGGCTTGGGTAATTATGCGATGCAAGACCTATATAATCACGAACCAACGTGTTATATGACAAAAATATTAATTTACCATGCAATATCTTGCAAGGTTGTGCACTTTATTCTTCAACAAAACTTTGTGAATTTTCATCCGTTAAGACTTAAGAGCAAAGAAAGGAGGGATTGTGATTGTGAGGGAAAGGCGGCTTAAGGCCTAAGCCAAAAAAACCCTTTTGTTTTAGGCCTTCAAAACCTTGAAAAAGGGCAGCCCGGTGCACTAAGCTTCCGATATGCGCAGGTCCAAAAAAGGCTAGACCACAAGGTTATATTGTACGCAATCTTATCTTGCATTTCTGCAAGAGGAAACTCACATGTCATCAACTTTCCAGCCAAGCCTTATCCTCCAAAACCTTGAGACCTCATAAATTATTACTTAGTTTATAACCCAATCTTTTTTGAAAAAGAACACATCCAAGTTTGTAGAGAATAAAATGTACAAAATCTTTGTAAGAAGGAAAGAAGCCAATCAACTTTGCTGGATGATTAAGGACAACTTTAAAAAATGGTTTGGTTTTAAGACAAATTTTATTGAACCACTTTTGTTTCAGATTGAGATAGTGATAGCGATGAACATGAGAAAGTATTATACAGTCAAATATTTCCGGAACCAATTTTTTTATGTTATCTTATAATATATGTTCTGTATAGCGACTTCGCTATAACATCCAAAAATATCCGGAACAAATGAGGCTGTTGTAGAGAGGTTTAACTGTAATTGTTGTAGTAGAAACAAAATAATAACTATGTCATCCTACAACCACCCCACTGCAGTGCACCTTGATGTTATGGTTCTTCAGAGTTATCAAGTGTTTTGTTTGTTAATACCGTTGGTTCACCAAATATCAAAACTAAGAAAAGACTAATGCATTCGAATGGACGAGCAAAGCAAAGTTTGGACATGAGTAAACATTGAGATCCCATTGATTTGCATTTAAACAAAACCTTCTCATAAAATAACAAGGGGCGCTTGGACTTCTTGCAACAAGTTTTGCGTTGAGTCTGGATGACAGTTTTAGTGTTTTACACAAGAAAATTTTGACTTCCAATGATTATTTTTTAATCTTCAACTGCAACTTATGAGTGAAAATACGACTCTGATAGTAGCTTTTCATCTACCTAAACCTTAGACAATAGAGTTGCCCAATACTTGTACTAGTAGGAGGATTGATGTCCGTACAAACTGGTCTAAATACTACCGCTAAAAAAAATGAGCCTTACCAAACATTATACTACCTGGTCTAAATAATCAATTTTTTCCCCCAACAGCAATTATAAAAGAAATATCCCAACTCCAAGCCACATCCTCCAGAATATATTTCTGACAAACTCAATGGCAAACAATGGTAAATACAAAAGAATAAGGTCATTCAACATTGCCTTTCCTGTGTTAATTTGGAAAGTTCAGAGGATTATCTACAAAAACATTTCATGCCAAGCAGCAAATGCCAAACATACATGTGATACTACAGGGATTTAACTGCAGACTAGAACGAAACTAGATGCAAAAATAATCTTAACAGATATGTTCTTTTAATCTTATCACTTGTAAATCCAACTAAAAAAAATACCAAATTAACTCCAGCTATGGCTGCACTGCAGAATATAAAACATTGAGGCTCTGCCACGCAATTCCATATGTACAGTCGTCGTGTCTGAATGCAAATAGAGTCCGTATCCAGTTCTGTTCACTGAAAGACCTGGGAAAGCAAATTTTTGGGAAGTATCACAGCATGAACAAACACGGAAACATTGCTCATTTTGTTGATTCCACCTCCTTTGATACAATTCCCATCCTCGATCAGCATACAGGTCAGCTCATCAAGGGTGAAGTAACGGTGACAAATATACTAGTCTCTACTAGCCAGTGGGTGAATGAGGGGTTGTCCTAAGAGAAACTAGCACTGGCTCATTGCTAGTAGCTTTAATTGCAGCAATCTCCTCTAATTGTTTCCACGTCATTTCACGTTTTGTCTTGTTCTCTTCTTCATGAGCCAGATCTTCTTCAAATTTGTGCAAGCATTCCTCAAAAAGTTCAGGATCAATATCAGAGAATATTTTGCGGACATTTAATGTCAAGCTTTGTACTGCCTGATTCCAGTGGCCTCTAGTATTCTTCTCCAAGGCAGGAAAGATTATTGGCAGTATAACTTTACGATTTTGTTTGATTAGGTTCTCAATATGATCATTGTTCCACAGGAACAAAGCCCTCTCAGCCACCTGTCAATGCAAGATTTGAACAGATTGAAATGAACTAGAATTTGTCACACACAGAGAGGGGGAAAAATGGAAGCTGCAGATAATGGATCTGGTCTATCTCATTCTATCAACAACCACATTACATTACATGTCCAGTTATCATTGGTTTGATTTCAATCATAGATGTCAGAGAATACACTTGTCCGTCATTGGTCATATAAGGGTTTTGAAAAGGGTTTATAATGTTCCTGGGCGGCTCCAACTATTGCCTAAAGATTTTGGGTCGGATGCAAATTAGTTAACATGGTATCAGTGAGCTCATTTGACAACTGTTTTCTCTCTACCTACTGTATTCTTCTGGGCTTCTCTCTCTCAACTCAGGCCATCAAGCCGCTTTGGACTTCTCTCATTCTCCCAGCTTAAGTCATTGAGCCACTAACTTTACTCCATACCCACTCTTTTGCCTGGAGCACACTCTTTCTATCTCAGCTCCAGGCCCACTTTAGCCTATTGAGCCAGCTCTCTCATGCTCAAGGCCCACCCTCATCCAATCGAGCCTGATCTCTCCCTACATTAGGTCCACTCTTCAAAAAAAAACGAAAATAAAAGTCTTCAACACATGCAAACTGCAGAATATGTTACATGTGCGGGAGGATGTTAGAAGTTAGATCAAACTAGTCTCCATTGGTTGTGCAAGGGTTTCCAAAGGGGTTTATAACATCGTAAGCCCCTTCACCAATTGCCTTAAAGTTTTGGATAGGATGCTTAGATAATTTCACAATAGACATAAAAGTCTTAGCCAAAATGTTGCTTCGCAGGTTGGAGGATTATCTTCTATCAAGTTATCCCAGGAAGTTGCAACAAATAACATGTAAGTGAGTATTATTTTATGTGAAGTTGTCGCAGTCACAACAGAAAAGCAGCAAGTTAGAGCATCTCTACGAGAAACAAAATCGAATTGGCCAAGGGACATGCACAAATCCTGACTGGTTAATAACATACAGAAACAAAAGAAAATTTATAAGCACCACCTTACTCTCTTTGGCAAGAGGAGTGGAAAATCGGACATAAGAGAAGATGCTTACATAGGCAAAAGAAACTCCAGTGGATCCTAGGCTGATAATGAGCAACATAAAGGTCTTCTAAGACAGAGATTTCAGGACTAAACTTTGTCTGGTGTTCTCCATATTTTTCAGTAGATATGCTTTAACTAGATTACTTCTAAAATACGCCAGCTGTGCCCCCTTCCTGGGTCTACCCAAATAGGATAAATAACAACAAGAACAACTATTCATTTTGACTCATTTCTATGCTCCATAAGAGATGTGGTGCTTATCATCCTATACATGCATCTACCTCTGCAATTGTTCTTTTGGGAGCCAAAGCTGAAACTTGATCCGTAGTAAAAAAATTCTGGTCTGCAGAGACATTAATATTGGGACAGGTCACACTTAATACTTGAAAAGTTGCAGGGTCGCATCCATAATTTTGGTAGAGAAAATGTAAAATGTTAATTTTTGAGAGTAAAATCAGTAGACAGTTACTCGAATGAAAGAATATGTAAAAATCACATGCAAACATCAGATTTTCCAGAAGATCAGATACATAGATGTGCTGCTCACTGCCTATATAATGCTAGATTGGCTAGTACCCTCTTGCAACATGACAAGTCAAGTAGTTCGTACAACCCTACGTTGCTCCGACTCGTTTACAGGTATGTAAATGGTACGGTTGTGTGGAAGTATCCGATGGGTACCTCAACCTTTTGATAAATTTGTGTATTTTGAAGAACCGGCACGAAGTATCCACACCCTTATCACACTCGTAGGCCATGGTTATGTCAGGAGAAATGAGGATTCAGGCAACATAGCTTACAACCATAAGACATTTTCTGGCCTATTTTCCTTTACTGGCTCTCGCTGAAAAGTTTACTGACTTGAAAAGATAATATCTGCAGTTGGTGCTATTTATGTGAGAAAGAGGAAGAACAGTGAATCATCTGTTGCTTCCTTGCAATTACGTTTTGATGTTCTGTAGTCTCTTCGGGATCCAGTGGGTTATGCCAGCAAATGTAAAGCAGGTTTTGAGCAGTTGGCAGAGGCAAGGAATGAGAAAGGAGAAGAATACCTGGAAGAGTATTCCTCTATGCATATTATGGAACATCTGGCTCGAGAGAATAGAAGGTGCTTGAGGGAAAGGAAGAGAAAGTGTTTATTATGAAGAATAAATGTATTTCAACGTTATAAAGACTGGCGTAATGCAAATTTGTCTACTTACACTGATTTAAATGCTGGAGTTTTTGGAGTCCCTATAACTTTAGAGGACTCATATCCAGTAATGCTTTTGTACTATGTCTCAATACTAGCTTGATGCTGAGCTTTTATTAATTATAATGTTACCTATTTTCATAAAAAATACATTGTCATATTCGTAGAATCATGTAAAAAATGGCAGCCTGGTGCACTAAGCTCCCGCTATGCACGGGGCCCGGAGAAGGGCCGGACCACAAGGGTCTATTGTACGCAGCCTTACCCTGCATTTCTGAGAGGCCGTTTACACGGCTTGAACCTGTAACCCCCTGGTCACATGGCAGCAACTTTACTAGTTACGCCAAGGCTCCCCTTCATTCGCAGAATCATGTGAGTGGAGAAAATACTGATCAAGAAGAGAAGGAGATAAAAGGAAAAGCAAGTGACATATAAAATTCAATATACAAGGTATTCTATTTTCTTCAATTTCACCCGAGCTTTTGTTTTGAGCTAAGAAATCATTATATCAGTCCCAAATTTCTCCGTTGATTTTGGTCAAAGTACCCCAAATTGATTGACCGAATCCGATATGGATCCCACACCCACATCTACGTCGTGTCGGCACGGGTGCGGCACCGAAAATGAAGAGTCCGAGCAACTTAGCTGTATTGAATGATGTTTAGATCAATATTTTGTCCCATTCTACTCCAAGTTTATACAGCTACGTACAAATACTATTTAGTCAAGTAATTAATGCTCATAAAGTTTGGATTTTAAACTACACAGAACTCTCTTGCAAGCTAAACTGTATTTCTGATACAGAATGAACTTTCCATCATGCTTTTTAATTTCTATCAGTCCCTACACATAGATTCTTACTAACATGTTCTCATTGCTCCTTGGTGATTTTAGCAAGTTTTAGCTTATTACGAACCTTAATATCGAGGTATCCAAATTTCCAAATATATCAAGATTCAGTCAGGATACCCATGAGTTCTTTCAGGAATGAACAAAGAAGAGAAAAAAAGAGAGTGTCAAATCAACCAAAAACACCAACCTGAAAGTGTGAGCTGCTCAAGCAACGACTGATCTGACGAAACATCGGAACCATACAGCGCTGAAACTCTGGAGGCTGAGTTGCTTCTAGGACCTCTTCCAGCTCACCTAAGAACATTACTTCCTTTGAACTGTTTGTGATAGGCCAATATTTCAACAGACCTCTTATGACAGTATCAGCAAGCTTGCAGTCCTTTTCCACAAATTGTATTATGCAGTAAGATAACTGCTGATGATACATTTGTGCGCACTTTGGTTTATGAAGTGGGATAAGAGCTCGAACAAGGAACAACTTGTGCTCTTCCTTGAGTGGTAGAGCAAATCCGTTGATTATACTGCCCAAAATTTCTAACAGTTCTGCTATTCCATTATGTTTCTCAGTTTCAAAAATAAACCGATAAAATATGTTGTTGATTGATTTCCTAATGAATGGGCGGTGCACCATGAACTTTCCATATATCCGGTGAAGTACAGTCTTCAAGTACTCTCTTTCCCTAGGATCTTCTGAATCAAAGAGATCTAATATTCTTAGAACAAATGAGTGATCAATGTATCTCTTAGCCAATTTTGCATCTGTCTCTGGTGATGCCACAAACCTGAGAAGGAACTCATACACAATTTGCAAATGTGGCCATGCAGGGTCCATCAATGGTTCATCTTCTTCTACGTCAAAAGCTTCTAAAACTTTGTTTTCGGGAGGCTGGGGAGTAGGAGGCCTGAATAAATTTGAGGATACCATTTTAATTACTTCTTGCATGACTGCTTCTGGAAATTTCCCATTTGCAGAAGTAACGTAATCAACTAGCTCCACCAATGTCTGTCGCTTGATGTCTTTCTCTTTCAAGTTTTTAGTTGGGTCAGAAAAGTCAAACAAGACAGAACACAAGTTCAGCTTTTTGATGAACAAGTTTTGCTTCTCAGAAGCTGGTACATCCCTCAAATTAGGAAATGCCTCATATGAGAAAACTGATGCATTTCCATTCACCTTAGCATTTATAGCCTGTGGAAGTCTATCCCCATGATTCAGTCCTGGAGTTGAAGAACCAGTGACGCCTGAAAGAGACGTAGCACTCAAACTCCCGGATCGGGAACTAGACAAGTCAGCGCTTCTTGAACTATTTGAAGCATTTGACTGAAATGTAGAGCCTCCTCCATCACGATTGTCTGCTGACTTGGATGGCTTCCGTGGGAGCCTATTAAGTATCTGCTTGATCATCTCCTACAAGTAAACCTAAATGCTTTGCTGCTCAAAATACTCAAAATTAAAGACACATCGTCAATCCGAAAGGTCTAAGCTGCAGAAATCCAATTACTAAACCAATTACAGTGATCCACGGAGATCGTGCACCTCACAAAATTCTTATCTTCACCACCCTAAACCAACATAAAAGCTTTATATGGTCCACTGTTGTGCCTGTATAACCAATTGAATCTCCTCATCATTTCAAACAAGATTAACATAAAGGAAAGTAAAATGAAGAAAATCCAAAATATCTACTGACATAGTTTGACTCAGCACGGCGTTTTAAAAAGAAACGAAGACTTTTGAAACTTGTGGTCACAAGCATGCCATGACATTTGTGTGGTTCTAAGACTTTTGAAACTAGTGCCTTAAACATGTCATAACATTTGTATGACTATAAAAGCTTCTCATTGAGGTAAACCTAAAATTTAAACTTAAATTGTTACTACCAAATATAGAAATGCATCATTCTTTCTGGAACAGAAATGATAAGAAATAGTGACACATATAATGGAGCAGAGTGAATAGTTTCTTTCTTATTTGGGAGGAATAAAGCTAAATTATCAACTCTTCTAACCAAATCCATCTTTTTCTTCAGAAACTATCAAGGCACTCCCATTAAAAACATAAAAAGGTAGCACAAAAACCAAACCCAGATGCAGCAAATGTAATCTAACCCATAAACAGATAAAAAGTTATACAAAAGCATCAGAATTTAAATATCAAAGATTACAATTCTGACCCATTAATGTCGTTTTGTAACTATAAAGGTAAGAAATGTGCACCAACCTTGATTTTTTCTTGTATCTGAGGCTCAAACAACTCAAAGGTGATGTATCAAGATGAAAAAATGTTAAGATCTGGGCATGAGTTTGAGAAAAATTCCAGATGAAAATCCTCACCAGGAATCACCTGCAAGAAAAAAATTTAAAGAAAAATAATAAAGCAGCATTAAAGGCAGAGAAATCATGAGCTTTGAATGCTTACATTAAGTTGGTTTTGGTGGTGACAAGAAAGAAATAAAGCTGGAGAGTGAAAAAAGATTGAATTTCTTTATTTTTAGAGAGTTAGGTGAGTGATTTCAAATCTGAAAACAACCCCAACTGAAGGGAGGGAAGACAGGAAAAGGGGATGATGGATTTGAGGAAACCAATCTCTCGTTGTTAGTTTCCTGATGAATGATGATGATGATGTGTTTGGTTAGCAAGAATTATTGTTCTTCCCATTTTTCTCTTGCCATTTTGTCTCCTACTTTCCTTTTTTTCCTCTCTCTAACTTTCCTTTTCTACCTTTTCTTTTCTTTTCTTTTGGAAAATGGGTCAAATTTGCCCCTATGGTCCAAATTAAATAAGTTTGCCTTCCATTAAATTTTTTATCTATTATTACCTTTTTGTAGGAAAAATTTTATTTTTGCTCCTTAATTGAGTTTAGTGTAATTTTAAATTATAGTTAAAATTAATGGGTAAATTTAATAAAGCTTTCTTCTTGAAAAAATTAGATACGTGAATCTCATTTATTTCATTCTGAAGCTCCCTTAACTCTTAAGTATAGTTGGGCAAATTCAAATACTTTCGAATAATACAAAGGTAAATTTCAGTCTTTTTTTTTTTCCTCATTCTATTATTGGTTTTGTTCTTCACCCCTTTGGTCCTTTTTTGGTTTATATTTTCGTTTTTTTTTTCCTAACATATGTCAACCTTTTTTTTCTCCAACAAATCTAATTATACTTTCTGAATTTCTCCAGAATTCAGTTTGGACCATTTTCACCTTCAAAGTCTAAAGAGAATTAGAGAATGTGAAGGTTCAAGATGAGAATTGAAAAGCAAAAGTAAAGAATATGGGCAAGGGGCTTACCAAATACTATCAATTGTAGTGTAACAAGAGAGATACGGCATGTTCATTTCCTCTCCTTTTATAGAGAAGAAAACGTTCTGATTATTTTGTTCTATTTTATTCTTCTAAGTGCTTGAATTTAAATATCAGAAAATTGTTTTTATCAATTATTGTGAGAGTTAGGTTGTGTATTTTGTTTCAATTTCGAAAGAAAAAAAACCTCGGTGTTGTTTCTCCTTTGGTCACATGAAAAAATGTTAGCTTTCAAGCATTTGTCTGAGAATTTCATTACTTGGATCAAAAGTGCTCAAAAACTACAAACTTAAAGATCATATGTACTTAGAACAATTTACTAACAACAAAAATATGCATATCTCCAAACTTAAAGAACCATTTCAGTTAAAAGCTCACGAGAAAACTACGGAGTTAACTAATTTTATTCATGGTCATTGAACTTTTGTGTTTGTTACCCAAAAGTCACTTTTCTTTTTTTTTGTTACGTAAAACTCATTCAACTTTGTGTTCATTACACAAAAGTCACTTTTCTTTCTTTTGTTACACAAAAATCATTTTACTTTGCTCTAGTTATCACAAAAGTCATATTTTTACTTGAAAAGTCTATTATGCCCTTGATATTATATAAACCTTCATATTTATGTAATACCTTCTATATTATATACTATATAATATATTTTTAACTATGTATTTTATTTATATATAAAATAACTTAATATTATTTTTATAATATATTCGTATATTTAATTTTTTCTTAACGTTAATTTTCAAAATATATTAGTAGCGTTATTAAATTTGTCAGTAACTTTAATATATATTAGTAGAGAAATAAATCGGCAAGTACATTTCCGTGAGAAAATTCGCAGGTAAACAAACAAGAAAATGAGGAAAAAATCATATGTTAATGTGAAGGAAAATCCCTAGGTACTACATGCGAATTGAGCTAGGGATATTTTCTTGGGGATTTACCTGGCTAATTGTTTATTTGGAAAATTATATTACTAGAAATTCGGAAAACAACGTCCACAAAAATCGATCAAAGTTGGTCGGTAATGGCCAATAACCGTCCAAAACGCGATCATTAACGTGTGGTCGGTATTTTGAAGGTCGGAAGGGCATACCGACCAAAGTTAGTCGGTAATTACAGACCAACTTACTTTGGTCGGTCAATTAAATTTAAAAAAAATTGCTGAAAAAAAGTTGTTTTATAACGCTACTAATATATCTTGAAAATTAACGTTAAGAAAAAATTAAATATACGAATATATTATAAAAATAATAAATAAAATAATATTAAGTTATTTTATTTATAAAATAAAATACATAGTTAAAAATATATTATATAGTATATAATATAGAAGATATTACATAAATATGAAGGTTTATATAATATCAAGGACATAATAGACTTTTCAAGTAAAAATGTAACTTTTGTGATAACTAGAGCAAAGTAAAATGATTTTTGTGTAGCAAAAGAAAGAAAAATAATTTTTGTGCAATGAACACAAAGTTGAATGATTTTTACTTAATCAAAAAAAGAAAAATGACTTTTGGGTAACAAACACAAAAGTTAATAACCATGGATAAAATTATCTCAAAACTACGCATCCCAAAATGTCCCTATCCCTCTTAGGTTGTCATTTAACGGTTGCTTGCCATTTCTGTTTTCCCCTGTTACAAAGTCTGGAATTTAGTTAGCTTGAGCAGTTTCCTGTCTTTAATACTTCTTGTTTTTAATTGGTCTAATCTCTTTTTCACATCTCAATTTCAAATCATAAACATTGTCGTATTCTCTTCTTTTTCTTTTTGTATAATATTGGTCATTATGAACCTGAATTTTTAAAATCGACTCATCAATTTGCACCGATCCATTCTCTGTCGGCTGTAAGTTATAATCAAAAACTGAAGGTAGCGATTGGAAGTTTCCTATTCATAGTATTAAGACTCAAAGTTTTCGAGAGAACTTGTGTCGTTGCTGCTTTAGACCCCCAAAAAAATTATTTTTTTAAGGGAGCAAATTCAGGCTTAATCTGAAAACTATAATCTTCTCCGATAAATAAAAATACAAAAAATAAAAACAATGATAAAGATCTTCCTTTCTCATAAATAAATGAGAGAACATGAGGTGGTACTTGCCTCAAAGTCAAGTTATTCGACGGCTACATTACCTTCAGAATATGGCAAAACTAAGGATCAGAAATTAATCATTAAGATTATTGGGATCCTCACTATTCAGATATTGTTAGATAATATATGAGCAGTCCATCTCTTTCCAATTGTAACACTCCAGCTGTTCCTTAGCTCACGCTTGAAGATTTTCCTATAATACTCCAATTAAAACACTAGTAACTGTTCCTCCAGTTGTTTAACTTTGCTTTCATTATTTCCAAGTTTTTTTTTTTTCAAATCCCTGTCAATGGCCAAAGGAGCAGACAACCTTCTCCTCCAATCTATTTGATTGGTTTTGTTAATGGCACCCAAAATGTGGGCATGTTGAGTAGTAGAAAACATTATAATTATAAGCTAAGAACGAAGACCTACTGAAGAAAAGATAACTAGAATATTCAGACACAGAAAAGGTTCCATCAGTGGAGGTTACTATCATTTCACGTTTTACCCGAAACACTTAGTGACCGCACGGGCCCTAGGTCTCTAAGCCAACAGATCAATGCCACACATATAACACGACCAAGTAAACAAAAGTTTGTCTTAGATAAATAAGCAGTTGGACATATAAATTCAGTCAAAAGGATAAGAGCTTTGAGCCAGAAACAGAAACCTCTTTAGATACTTAGTAAAATGTGCAGTGAAAGGTGTTTTAATGGTACAAGTGTGAAATGAAAGGTGTTTTAATGTCTAGAAGGGAAAGGCAATTCATACATCACAGTATAATCCTTTTTGCAGGAGGTTGCTTAGTGTGCGAAATCAGAAGATAAAATGGAATGTCAGTTCATAGAGGGGAGAAGAAGACAAGACAAAGACAACTACAACAAGGGTTGTCAAAAGCTTCAAACTTATAGTTATACAGATTTAAGAGTCATGGAAATTGTCTCCAAGTACAAACACACCAAAGAATATAGGACAGAAGTTTAAATCCTTCACCAGAAAGCTGAAGTAGCTTATACACAGGCTTGCTAATGTATAACAAGGGAGAACTAAGAGGTCTTGCAGCTGCAGTAGGGAGACTCAATTTTCCACCCACGCATTAACTGAACATTTCTTTACTGTCTGGATCAACTAAAGGCATAAACATAATAATTACTTATCTACAATTAAATCGTGCTATTAAACTGACAGAGGGTGATGAACATAAGCTTAACTGCCAAGAGATGGAAGTGTAGCAATCACAAAAGTAAGATGGCACTTTTCCCTTCAGTAAAGAATACATTACACATCTGGTGCAGTTCTGGTGATCTCCTCCAGAAGAGCTTTATCTTTATGAACCCAGGTTGACAGTGGTGGGTGAACATTTAAAGATCACAGCAGTCTGTCAAGCTGATTTAAGAAATGTCGAGATGCCAAGTTCCCTCTGCTCCTCAAAACAAGATGAGACGCTGCGTGAAGAGGATAAGCATAAACAAATGAAGAAAGAAAGTTGGAGATTATCCCAACCCACTGAAAGATTGGAAGTACAAGATTCTGAGCATCTGTCGTAGGCTGAGCAGCAAGGCAATTTAAACTTTGATCTCAGCGCTCCATTAACGCAGTTTCAGTTTCTGACAAAGGTGCTGCAAGAGTAAGATGTTTATTAAACTATTAGACAGTCAATAGTCTAGTAAAGGAAACAAGGCAACGGAAGTAGATCATAGCATCCAGGGAAGCAAGAAGGAGACAGCTTAAATAAGTTGCAAAGCAAAGTGAACAAAAAGAGATGACTCTCTCTCTCTCTCTCTCTCTCTCTCTCTCTCTCTCTCTCTCTCTCTCTCTCTCTCTCTCTCTCATTCATACACACACACACACACACAGAATGACCAACAATAAACATTCAATAAAATTTAGCAATGGAAGAAATTGGTCCAAACTCCAAATAGAGCAAAATGAATATTTGAGGATTCATACAGCCAATGCCAACTAGTTTGGGGTTGAAATATAGTTGGTAATTGGTATTTTGATTGATTGAAGCATTTAACAAACAACAATTCTCTTTTTGATCATGAAGCATTTAACAAAGAAAATTGGGAAGCCATTTAATGTCCAGAATTAGGAAATGCTTTCAATAATCATTCATCCACTGCTACCAGTTAGGGTCATGGAACCTATATTTTGAACTTAAAAAAATATAGCATTGGCACAGTTATGGAAGGTAAGCTGCTAATGAGCTCCACAAATGATACCCTTAACTCATAATCCCCCAGTCAAAGAAAAAAGAAAACAAAGGTAAACCAAGTGGATTTAAATTAAGAATCTAAATCATGTCTACAGCATGGTCTTAAGATTAAAAAAATCAGCTTTGATAGATAGCCCAGGGAATGTAGATAGTAATGTGACAGTAGAAATACCAAAACAATAAACAATTGCTCACACATACCAAGTAAATCCTCGTATGACTCTGCCAACAGTGATGTATCCATAAGCAAAGGAGGAGAAAATACTTGTTCTTCAGCTTCCTCCATATCATAAAATGACCTGCAAGCATCAGAAACTGAAGAGTTTGAACCCATGGTTGACAGAAAACTATCTATGCCATCATAGTCATCAAGAGACCGCAGATCATTAAATAAGTCAGGAAGTCCATCTGACTTGATGCCCACATGACTTTGTGGAAGATGGTTCCCATAAAAAGATGAATCTGGTTCAGATGCGAGCAGCTTTTTACTTCTCAATAAGTTTGGTTTGCTACCAAGATGAGGAAACCCAACCCCGGGTACAGGTATGAAATAGTGCTCAGAGCTATCATCAGAACGACTATCTTGAGATGATTCTGGATAGTAAGATTGGGAGGAAAGTGCAGCTTCTCTGACGGATCTCTTCAAATTTTGGACAAAGCTAAGGTCATCATCTGCTGAAATTCAGACAACATATTTTAGAGATTCCAAACTGAAGAAAATCAGTGCACACGTTTAGAAGGAAGAACAAAACCTTGTCGCAGATTATCCATTGAATTATTTGAAATTGGCAGATCTGGAGATTTTTTCTCATGCAGATTTTCTATTTGGCTGGTTTGAGCTGAGACCTGCCGCTTCTGCATGTTCCCACCTTTTCCAGAAGAATTTGGTGTTAAACTAAACAAAGGTGGGAGCTTTAAAGCAGGGGGACTGGCTGTAGCTGATGCCTTTTCAAAATGCATGGATGACATTTTTGAGGTCATCTCAGCTATCTCATCAGTGCTGTTCTCCTGTAGAATACCTATTGTTAAAGTTCTGTTGTGCGTTGCAGAAGGTAGGTAAGTTATAAGTCCCATTAAATGCTTCACAAAACATTACCGATATCGTTCTGCTATTCTGTGCTTGGACCAGTGAATGTGATCCAGCATGATGCGTGGCCATAGGGAGAAGACCGGACGAAATACTATCAACTTCTTCCGTCAGCTCCGTAATTGAATTCTTTATAGCTGGAGCAACTTCCTTCAGTTGATTTATGAGCACCTGGAGAACAGTTTCAACAGTATATTATCATCACAAATACACTAATTATCATCACAATGCTGAGAATTCCAGGAATACCACTTCCACTCTTCAGATAATCAACTTTCCAAATGCTAAGTTAGAATCTTCAAAGGCCCCGAAACCAGTTTCAACGGGTAGGACATGAATGGTCCAGAGCCCAATGACCAATGCATGCCATATCTCGTACTCCACTTTAGACCATGTAAAATAGTTCAAACATGCAACCAACTTGACGGACTGCACCAACCTGTATACTTGCTAGGTGCTGCCTATGTTCAGCAAGTGTTGCAGCCAAGGATTCCGCGTGACTGCTTGTACCACCATCATGTGAACTTCTCAGAAGCTCTGGACCCTCTCCGTCATTTACTTTTACCTGAATGAAATTATTGTATTAGGAAGAAAAAGAAAAAGTGAGGAGAACATACTTTTAACCTAATTATTCACAAAAGAATAGATAGGTTCCAGTATTATACTTCACCACATGTGCGAAAGCTTCATATGAACACGGAACTCTGGAAGTTTTTCCTCAAGACATCACTAGATAAAGATGCTACAGATTAATTTCTATTAAGCTTAAAACATAAGCAGATACAATACTCTATCACATGCTAAGACTGATTATACACATTCCTAGAGTAAGCTCTGACATCATAGTTAGACTCTAAGAAGAAGTTATTTCCCCTTTTGGACCATTAGAAACCCAGAACACCACATAATAAGAAACATCACAAACATACAGAAAAAGGAATGACAAATTCCATCAAAGTAGTTAAAACTTAGAGTTTATTGGGGTCAAAAGCGCTCTTCAAAGACCTAAAATCTTGAACCAACATAGAAAATAGCGTACCAATTGAAGTGACTGCTTATGAATTCGTTGTAGGGCATGTGTCCAACGCCTCAAAACTTCAGCTATATCAATAGTTGGATGGGCTCTTGCAGTCCTTTCATCAACTCGAGAAAAACTCTCATCATTTGCTTGAGTATGAGAAGAATCTGGATTGTTCACACGCTTTTCTCTATCAAAATCTGCTTGTGATCTTTCAGATTGATCTTTATTATCTAGATGTGATGGAACTAAATCACGAGGTGGAGCTACAGAACTTTGATCCATGGCTGCAAGCAAAGCTGACCCAGATATACGATACCTGAACAAGAATATTAAAAAAAAAAAGGTAAGTCCAGCTTTTGAAACCCAAGATCATACAGAAAGTGACTTTACCTATGCTCACGATGAGCTATAAGATCCTCTATTGGGCCAGAAGCGAGAATCTCGTGCTGAGCTGCACGACATATGCACATAAGTAATATGATTTAGAAGATGTTAAAACTGATCTGGGACCACTTTAATATCTAATTATCACATTAATTGCAATATCAAATGTCTAGCATTTTGTGCCAAGGGAAGGATAGCTAGTGGAAAGGGTCCTCCACCTCCAACCCTGAGGTTGTGGGTTCAATCACCAAGAAAGCGAAGTGGAAATGGCCACTGTTGACTCCCAGGCAGGGCAATGGCATTGCCATATGAAAAACAAACTACAGAGTATATAGCATTTTGTAGAACACATACTAATAGAGACTTTATGGATTTTACAGATGATAGACAGCTTAAGATAACCATCAACAGTTTGTACTCACTTTGGCGAGATAGCAAAGAGTCCCACAAGCGAGTAGCTCTTTGGACCATATGTGAGTTTTGGCTCGAGCTTGATACAAGTTCATCCCACAGTTCACCTTCCAACTTTACTTTGTTTCTAACATCATGCAGTTTTTCAAGTTCTTGCTGCAAATAAGCCTGAGACCGAGGGGATGAAAGATGTTTTCCGGAAAGAGTTACTCACCAGTCACCGCTGTGAATATAAGAATATAAATCAACTCTAAAGTTCTCAGAGAATAAGATTCTTATCTTACCTCTTCAGCACAAAGGCCTCGAAACTCAGCTGTCATCTCATGAGCCAAATTAGACCATGTGGCCTGTCTTTGAACTGCTGTTTCTGCATTTTTCAGAAACCTTCTTCTTTCAAGAGCAATCCTAGCCTACACAGACAACAAGGACACAATTAGATCTGCAAACTTGCAATATTAACTTACACAAATCATGAGAGTTTTCCAGATACATATTAGCTTAAAGATTAGCTAGGTAAAATCATTATAGCCCCACTCAATACCTTATTACGGAGTATTGAAAAAGTAAAAACCATTACTCCAAGGTATATTATTAGGATTAGTAACAGGAAATAGCTTCATACAAAAAGAAAACTAAGCCATCAAAAGTGAATAATTAAGAGGATTCATGCATTGCTTCTTTGAAATGGCAGAAATTGAACCCTGGTCTTCAGATATAACTACCCGACAGATGCATTAAATCATTAGAGATCAAGAACCCAGCAACTCAGGATGTAGACAAACAGTGAGATGATTTTCAAAGTCCCTTGTTAAACGAATGGACATAAAGCCAGAGGAGGATGACCTTGGTTACAGGAAGTAAGGTGGCTGCATGTGAGAAAGCTACATCTGTCAATGAAGCAGGTAACGGGTTAGAAGCTACATCAGCAGCAAATGTTCGCCTATGAACTTCCCTCAAGGCATGCAGTGAGAGTTGCCACAGAAGTTCAACAAATCTGCAGTGCATGTGAAGCAATTATGAACACTAAGTACATCAAATGCTATCATGTGTGCTTTTAAACGTGAGTGTTTCTTTTTTCAATAAACGGTGGAAGCGGAGGATCGAACCTGCGCACTTATAGAACAAAATGCAAAGTGAAACTGCTGACACACAGGTAGATAATAAGAATAACAAGCAGCCAGTGTTAGAACTGCCAATTGCAAAGGCAATTAATTCCTATGTCAAAAGATCATGAAATTAGATGATTAAATAACAGCGCTGATAAAACTCAATAATACTCGTTTATTCGTAAATTTACTTTTTTATATAACGGAGAAATCCGGAGGGCTAGCCGGCGCACGGTTCAGAACCTGGTAAATGATGGATCCACCCTTCTATCCTTCTCCACTTACCACGATTTTATCTGCAACAAGGTTCGAACTCATGATGTGTGTCTAACCCACACATCACGTGTTGCGCAATTACCACTGGACCAAAGCCTAGGGTCAGTTTCAAAAATTAACTCAGTCAGGTTGTGTACTGAAATCACAGAAATAACCTCTAAGTTGTGCATTTTCAAGGCGTGCTTACTTAGGAGTTATGTCCCTCCCTGATGCTGCAATCTAAGTATTTTCCACTGATAACCTACTTCTTGATTATTCCTGCCCAAAAATATCAGGCAATATGTCATCTTCTGTGTGATTAGTCAAAGAAACCTAATAGTTGAACCATAGGATCAAAGGTCCGTACAAACAAAGCCACTTCCCCAATCCTAGTGCATGAGCCGATGCGAAACTTCTTGCACAAACACCTTTCACCAAGTCCTAAGCCCTTTGCAGTGGCAATAAGGTGACCAGCCAAATAGTCTTGGATAAAACCAAGCAAGAGATAACTTGATTTCACCCACTTTCAAGCAGCGACACCAAATGCAGTGAACAAGACAATTGTAACCGCAGCAATCCGACTCCAAGGATTTTGTCCTGACTTAGAGGAGTTTAGATGGTAAGACTTATCTTGATATACATTCAGCTTCATATTTGAATATGGTAGCTGTTTCAATTGGGTGCTAAGTGACTGAAGTGTAGAATGCGGTGCCAAACTGCACCGTTTAAATGTAACCTGACTTTGAATACAGAAAGACATTGAAGTTGCAATCTTGAGGGTGAGTTAATTACTCCAAAATCGATTAGGTAGTGAAATCAAAATTAGTCTCCACAAAATAATCTTCAGTTTGCTGATGACAACCGGTGCTATAACAGCTATGTGAGAAAGATACTTCAATATGTAATCAAATGGTCCAAATGATAGCTCAAAATAAAAATAACCAAAACGCTATCTCATAGAAACCAGAAAAAAAAAATATTAGTGACCTTCAAGTACCAACCTCGGTCCACAACACGTCGCAAGAGATGAGACCCTCGAATTGCTTCTAGGAAGTGCCCCCTGGGATTCCAACTCGCTTATAATTCCTTGCACAACCTGCATTTCCACAAAAAAAAATAAAAAAAAAATGAAGTAAATTAGCCACAAACAAAAAAGTCAAACTCAATTCACGAATCACATCTCTTTAAAAATAAAGCATAATTCAATCAACTTAAATTAACTTGGTCAGACTATGCTTCAATCAGAATATACTTATCCATTAGCTCTATTCTGCATGTCCCGTAAAATAATTTACTCCCTCTGTCCCATTTTATGTGACACCAAAAAGAATGATATCTTTCTATATTCAGAAATAATTAAACTTTAAACTTCTCATTTTATCCACATATGAGATGATTTATAGTCATACAAATGTATATAGCATGTTTAGAGCACAAGTTAAAAAAGTCTTTCTTGTTTTCTTGAATTCCGCACCGATCAAGCACATAAATGGGGACATAGGGAGTATCTTTTAAGGAAAAGCTAAAGCATAATTACCTTTCGAAAATCACGAGATTGAGCTGAATCAAATATAGGCCAGACCTTATCGAAATCCTGAAAGATCAAAAGGAAACAAAAATGAGCATCAAATATAAATCCATAAGCCTATATAAGCTAAAAACTTCATTCAGAGTACCTTCGCGGATTGAGCAGGGCCTCTAAGAGAAGAAAGTAAGAAGTAAAGAAGCTGTTCTCCCAATTTAGGGTTTGAATGACGAAAAAGTCCAACACGAGGAGTGCCATTGTTAGCTCCGATTCCAATGATAGATGGATCCAGACCTAGTAACAAACAGTTAGTGTACATTGCACTCTCTAACTCTATCTCCCTCTCCTTCTCTCTGTCCATCGTCATTCCACACCTTCACTCTTCTCCGCCGGCAACTGGTTGGTTTTCCGATTTGATTACTGTTTTGTAATTATGAAAACAACAAGTCCTTATGGATAAATTAAGAATGGTCTGGTTGTTAGATCAATTAGGACTTGAGAGAGTTTGATCTGAGCAAATTCGGGGTGCATTTCTGAATTTTCAAGTTCTTATGTTGTAGTGGGGTCGGGAGGGATAAAAGAAAAGTTTGAAATGCGTGGGAGGGGTGTCTTTTAACGTGAACCGCTGAACTGTTGTGTCAATGAGATGATTAACGTTTACCGGCCGGCTTGGTATTGTCATCTCCTGTTGCTTCGCGGATTTTGGTTTTGCCTTTTGTTTGCTTGTCTACATCATGGAATTTGTTTAAGCCTGACTTTAGTTACCTTTGAAGACAAATGTAATTTCTCCAATGAGAATATAAGGTGACATACTGTCTCGTCTCTAATAAGCCAAAGTAGGGGTGGGCATCGGTCGGTTCGGTTCGGTTTTGAACATTATCGGTTTTGCCTATCGGTTATCGGTTTACAAATATCATAACCCGATAATCAAACCGATAAGATATTGGTTAGCGGTTAGCTGTTAATCGGTTATATATTGTTATCGGTTCGGTTAGCGGTTTACCCGATAACATAAAACAACTAAAAAAAATTGCAATATATAAAACAAAGAAATCAAACTGCCAGAACGTGTAAACTGCCAACTTTTGTTGTTTCTTAACAAAAGCACGCTCCCACTTCTGTGCAGTATCTACTGATGTCTGGCGGAGAACTGGTGGTGAGTCTTGCGTCTTGACTCGTGGGGGCTGCGACGGAAACAAGAATGAGAACTGAGAGACAAACGACTCAAGACTAAAAAGTGAAGAGGGAATTAGGAAAATAAATAACTCTAGTGTATACTTAAGTGTAAATTAGTAAATTACATCATTCTTATTGGGTTATCGGTTTTTACCCAATAACAAAAATGCAAACCGAGCCCAAACCGATAACCCAATAAAAAAAAAATAACCCGTTACCGAACCGTTAACCCAATAACCCAATACCGATAACCCAATAAAGAATTAACGGTTCGGGTTATCGGTTTTACCCGATATATGCCCACCCCTAAGCGAAAGTTCAGTTTCCACGAAACTAGTAATATTTGCGACATGGTTATTGTCACATGGGTGATTTATGTCACCCGAATTTTAGCTGAGGTTCACCATTGCGGCAGTCAAACCCAACCTTGACTTCAACCTTTCCAATACTTAGAACTATTTTAGGACGTTTGGGACTTGGAATAAATTTAGGAAAAGTAAAGGCACACACGAAATTTACAAGAATCTCTTCCCAACTCGTATTATTATGTGAATACAAGAACACAATAAGCCAACCCTACGGCCAAGAACAAAGAACACCCTAGTTCCCTGCCCCGAAATGATTTCCCCCCCTTAGGAATTACTTAGACGTTTTTGGCTTAACAAATTGCCACAAGACTAAGTTCTACCCATTTGGGACAGTCTTATGCACATATTTATAGTGCAAGCTGCCCAATTACACTTGGCAGCATCTAAAACAATCGGTTGACAAGCCCCAAATGATGGGCAAACATGATAAGACATGTTACAAAAACGTGACTATACTTTAGCCCCATGATCAGTCATGTTTTGGATGTGGTTGAATTGTGTGTCATGTGCCCAGCACACTTTTGTAACCGATGCTTGTGCACTGCATGTGCCTGTTTTGCCCAGCTGTTGCGCGCCCAAGTCTGGCATTACGCCCAGCCTTGCCCTTTTGACACTGCCCTGCCCCAATGTCATGGCCACAGCTTGCCGCTCATTGACTTAGCCGCACACGCACATTGCTACAGTTGATCGCCTATGTCAAGTCGCCCTTAACTTAGATCAAATTTGCCCACATTGATGCCATTGCTTGTCTTACCTTGTCTTGTCATGTCTTGGCCCCTACTCTGACATGGTTTTGCCTTGTCATTGTTATGCCAACACACACGTCCATGTGAAATGCGACTTGCCTTCGTCAAGGTGTGTTTGTCAACCCCGCATAGTCCGTCATGCCGAGCTGCCCGTCATGATGTTGCTCTATTTTTCAGGTTGTGTGCCAAGACCATCATGAAAATCCTTGTCACAACCCACATTTGCCGAGGAACTTTGTCAAGGGGCTAACAGTTATCCACTTATTCGATGTTGTTTGGTTTTTAGTGAAAATAACCTATTGTTTTATCGTTCAAGCGCAATCAGTATTGTTCAAAATCGAACAGTAACAGTTAATCGCAAAAACGATTTATTGGCTTATTGGTATCGGGTTATCGGGATAATGGTTGGTGAACGGATTAAAATTTTATAATTAACGACTTAACGGTCTGAGAAAAGATTACTCAATTTTCTTATTGGATAAACCGTTAACCCGTTAAAAATTTTTATATTTACACTTTTACCCATATGTATATAAAGTAATATTTGAGGTATGATTGGATTTGATGATAAGTAACATATGTAGACCTTGATGTATGATTGAATTTGTTTGATTTTCCTATGAAAATGGTATTTAAAATCACGATGGAGAGTAAACCTTAGATATAACAGAAGCAGATGATTCTTCTTCTTAATCAAGCTACCGATATCATCAATTTGTGGCAACATAGTCGTGGTGATTTAACCTAAGCCTTCATAGAACAAGATCTGTATATTGTGTTTCCATAATATGTCATCATTTTGTTTGCTATCATGATCTAGTAAGTAACATATGTAGAGTGCATATTCTTAAGCCACAATCTTGAACTATATGATCAACAAAGCTAAGAGAAAAAGGAGTTTTATTTTACAAGAATTATCTATTGAGATTGGGCATCCTATCTCTCTCTCCCTCTCTCTCTGTACATGAACTTGTTATTAGTAGCACCGCTAACAACCGGATTATATAAATGCTTGACTAGAGAGAGGCGAGAACCGAGCAAATGTAATGCTTTACTCCAAATCTTTCCTTATCTTTAATTCTCAACTTCTTTTTATTGTCTATTTGATTTAGCTCATAAATTGCCTGATAAAAGCTAACTGATACCAATCCGCCCGACGTCTTATTGAATGGCTAGCGGATTACTATGTTTACAAACCGATAACCAATAAGCAAAACCCTTAACGTAAATATTCGCCTGACCCGCTTGATAAGCACCCCTAAGCGCAATAGGGTTGTTTGGTTTAAAAACATTTATGCATGAATTGCATAAATCATTAATGCAGTAATTAGCAATATAAGAACTAGTATAATTTATTGATTAGCAATATAAGAACAATAATAGAGTGATTAGCAATAGAAGAATTATAATGCAAAGTTTTGTTTTTTGGTTGTTGTATTGAAAATGAGATATATAGGATGTTGATGATGCTGGAAAAGCAAATGATAATCTTGTCTTTTAGTGTTGAATTCATTATCCATGAATTGTTATCTCATGCTATTTTAGGTATAAAACAGTAAACCAAATCACCAGGTGAAGTATTAAATTATATCAGGATTAGCAATACAAGTTTCAAGAAATAGAAACCAAACACTGGAAAAAAGCAATAGAACTGAGGTAGTAATTATACAGCTTAATAGTTATATAGACTAGATATTGCAAAAATTACCTTGTAAACATGTAATTACCATCAATTCTTATCATCTTATTGAGAATTTGAGAGTGTAATTAGTCCCTTTCACTTACACCTAATTTCATACTGACCAAGTAATTACTTCGTCAAAACAAATTTTTCAAAATTCTATACTTATACCCAATTATATTCAAATTCAATTACAACATGACTTTCCAAACATGCTCCAGTGAATAAAGTAATGTCTAATTTTATACCATGATTATTTCTATTCGTATACCTCAAATCAAACAAGTTCAAATATTTCTAGGTGTCACGATAGCTCTTATTCTTCCAATTAATTCTTTTTTGTTCTATTAAGATGGAGCAACTTGAATTCTCGACAGAGTATAAAAAAATCTTTTGATTTTGGTGAGTATTCTGATGTTGTTTGCAAAATGGTTTCAGAAAATATCTTTTGAGTGAATGAAGCTGGAATCAACTGTTATTGTTTCAAAAACGCCAAGTTCTATTTTTGGTAGTTTGTTTTTTCTCAAATAAAACTTTGTGAAAAAGAGAGCACTTGTTTTAAAATAAAGAATGTTTATTTGTCAAAATATTCACAATTTCAACCAATAATTGGCGACTTTCAATAAATGGCCCTCGCGTCCTCTCCTTTGTTTAAGCTTAAACTAAAATCTATCAACAAGGAAGGATTTTGTACCAAGTGCTATACAGTAATATAATATTTATAGCTTCTACCATTTTGTCATACTGTTATGTACCAAATTATATTTTTCGAAAAATACTTTATTAAACAATACTGATAAATTACGATTATTAGGTAGACTTTGATGTACAATTTAACAAATATGCCCATGTAGATTCACATAAATTCATGCTAGTATGATAGAGTTTGATTGACCAATTAAACAAACACAATATTATGCCCACTAGGTAGAGTTGTAAACAATTTAACATATAGTATATAAAATAAAAATAACACAAAGTTATGCCAATTTGTAAAGTTTGATGAACAATTAAACAAGCACAAAATCATGCCAATCGGGTAAACTTTGGTGAACAATTTAACAGAAAGGTAGAGTAAATATAATATAAACTCTACTAATATGGTAGAGTATCCCTGAAAAGCAATAACTGTTTGCGTCGGTTCGGAGGTATTTAAAGGAAAAGTATCAACTATGTTCATTTATAAGTAGCTTATTACAAAAATTGGCCTATTCCTAAATCATTACTAATATTAGCCAATTAGCTATTTGTAATCAAAATAAAGTCAATTTTTGCTTTCTTTTGAGTGAGTATTATTAAAATAGATTGGGTACATCTTAAGGGACTTGAGTCTCAGTTTTGGGATGATTTGGTGGAGTTTTTAGATGGTTTGAATTGAAAATTCGAAGTAGAAGATGAACATGAACATGAACATGAAAAAATGATATGTATATCACACTGTGTATCAGATATGTATCATGTTTGTATCAAATATGTATCACATGTATATCCATGTATAAATCAGGAGAGCCTAGAGAGCTCTCTATCTTTCCCCAAATTCCGACTAGCGCGGTTCTTTTTCTCGACCAATTTGTGTGTGAGATATATGCATACATACATGTTTGATACATGTGTCGCATAAGAATTTTTTGAACTCGATTTTAACTACGAATTTTGATACCAATTCAGTCCAAATCACCTCCAATCTTCCTCAAATTTTGTATATTGACTTATCTATATATTTTCAATGAATCTCAACCATACCCATTATAAAATTTACTTTTTTACTTAGATTTTTGGAATCTTGTATATATATATATTTTGTATTTCATCACCTTATTTGCTACCTCATCCATGAAATTTCCTTTTCGTCTTGCATCTAATGTTGCTAATCACGCTTAAAAATATGGAAGGAGATCTTTGTGTGTGATTCTTGGAGAGAAAGAACCTTTGGGTTTATATGTGTTTGGCTAGTTTTGATAAGTCTATGATTAATGGCTAGAGGTTGGTAAATTGGAACTTTTTGGGGACATTTCTATAAGATTCCCTTTTTTAAATACCACAAAAATAGCACGGGCTAGTCAGTTTTCGGATTGGTCATTCAAAAATAGTAGCGTTTGCAAAGTCATTGAAAAATAGCTATTATTTTGCTGCAACACGAAAAGCTCCATCATAATATACTAGAGATCGATGTACCTGTGTATGAACTTCCAGCATATTATGCTGGAACTCCAACACGCGGAAAGTTCCAGTATAATATACTTGAGTATTTTTCTAAATTTTAAACAGTGTTTTCGTTCAAATTTATCTTTACATGAAAAGTGGCTAAATTTCGATTACTTTTAAAACTGTGGCTATTTTTAAATGACCACTTGTAATTCTAGCTATTTTTGAATTTCTCCCTTAGATATTCGGCCATGACAAGGCTTTATGGGGGGGGGGGGGGGCATTTGCATCTATACCCGTTTTTTGGGTTACGTTTTAACTTGTGCCCGCTTTGCAAAAATAATTGCAAGTGTACCCACTTTTTCGCGTAACTTCAGCATATGGGGCTGAAGTAGCAAAGACAATCACGCAAAACTTCAGCATTCTAGTAGATGGGACTGAAGTAGCAAGTATGCTGAACCAAGTGTGCTGAAGTTTTTGTTTTTGTAACTGGCGAACTTCAGCTCTAGAGCTAAAGTTTTTGTTTTGTAACTGACGAACTTCAGCTCTAGAGCTAAAGTTTTTGTTTTTGTAACTGGTGTAACTGACGAAGTTTTTGTTTTTGTAACTGGTAGAGCTGAAGTTTTTGTTTTATAACTGGCGAACTTCAGCTCTAAAGCTGAAGTTTTTGTTTTGTAACTGTCGAACTTTAGTTCTAGAGCTGAAGTGTTTATTTGTAACTGGCAAACTTCAGCTGTGTTGAATTATCGAAATGGCAGAATCGTCGGATCCAGAGAAGAAAATTAGTTGTTTGAAAGAGGAAGAAAGGGCAGAACATATGATAGAAGTATTCCTCGGAAACAATTCAGAAAACATCAACCCAAGAGCACGTTGTTCTTGAGGAGAAAAGTGAATGTTTAACAATCGAAAAATCTTCATGGGTTCTTGATTTTGAAAGGGGTAATCTAACCAGTGGATTCAAAGACATAGCCACTTCCATATTTCTTCTTCTGCTACTATGAATTTTCCTTTTTTTTTTTTTTCTGTTTAGTTTTGAGGTATTTTTGCAAGGTGGATGGGGAGCCAAATCACCAGCACTGCCTGTGAGTTGTACTGGAAAGAGAAATTCGTTTGGAGGAGAAGGACGAGGAGAAAATGGGCTGAAGTTGTTTAAAAAATGAGTATATATTAAAAAAAATTTAAAAAATAGGTATAGTTTAAATGGAGCGACCAAATAGAGCGCCCGTGCAATTTTTACCTTATGGGCCATTCTAGTTGGGCCCGACTTAGTTGGAAAGAGAGCCCGTCAAATGCAGACTAGCCCAAAGTTCGTCATTCACAAACCAAACACAGAAGGTCAAAGGAAAAAAAGGAAAAAGAAAAGCAAACCGGTGAGAGAAATAAGAAGACAGCAAATGGATACCTCTGCAGGCTGCAGCTCCCAGCAGGATAGGAAATGGCAGTATAATGTAATGCTATATAAATAGATTCTAGAAAAGAAAGGTGTAGAGGAATCCCATTAAAATTTGGGGCTCTATAGTTTGCTTAATTATTCGGCGACGAGAGTTGATTCCCCACAGGCACCTGCTATAAAGCAATGAGATTTACCACCTTTGATCCAATGGACTTGGATTCAGCTAAGGTATTACACTATTACTACATCTTCTTTGTCCCTTTCAATTAAGATTTCTTTCTCGTATGTTATTGGCAACTTGCTATCTGTGGTATTATTTAAAGTTTCTTATTTGTTGCACTAAGATAGGCTAGTTTCAATAAACTTCAGCCCTCCATATTCTGTTTCCCCTTTTCTGAAATTCTAATTTGAGTTGTACATGATAGTAAAAGTCTGTAGAGTCGTTATTGCTATTAGTTAGAATCTTTGTTAAACCTGATAGCGAGAGATCAAATAAACAACAGGAAACCTTCCTTTAGTCCTGTCAATCACATTCGTATGGTTACTACAAGGCAAAATCAAGAGTCTATGTTATAGGTTGCTATGGAGACTTATAATAGTTATAGTCTAGTCGAGGAAACAATTAATGTCAGACTGACCACCAAAAAGTTACTCCCTCCATCCACATTTGTCGAATACTTTTATGTTGTGAGGCACCAAAATCTCGTTCACATACTTATAAAAGATATCAGTTTATATAGCTTTCATACTTTAAATCTATTTAGCTACTGAAACTTAATAGATGGACATGATGTTTTCTCTATTAACGTAATTTTTTAACTTATGAACTGTTAAGTTTTATAGAATCACTGTCAGCATAAAATGTAGTAAAATCTAAATTCTACTCTGAGCTATAAACGAACAGAATAATAAAACTGCTAAAATTTGCTCTAATGGATGGTGAGCAATGTTACAAGTTAGTTTTTGTCTTCTGTAAGTACCTTATGTTTTACTTTCAGTTTCTTCTCAAATCAAAAGTAATAGGAAAATTATGCATGCTATCTTTCATGGGTATATCTTTTTGAGTCCCTGAGTGTACTTATTTTGTTTTCTTGGTTAACTCGGGCAAAGCTTGCGGCTGCAAAAGAGAAGTTTGGACGCGAAATCTATGTATTTGAAACATCAACAGCTGCTTCAACGCCTTCTAATGTTTACAGCAACAAGTACATTCTGTTTGATCAGTATGACTTCCTGAACAAGAGTATTTCCTTAATTCTTCAATTTGATATTTGCATAATATATTCTTCTCATTTTCTTGGGAAGTTTCCGAGGACTTCTCTGAGTTCACCCCAGAAGATTATTATCGACTTTTGGCAACTAAAAGGAAGGTAAAACATTCTTTTCGACTGTGAAATTTCAGATAAAATAACGGTCCTTAAATTTTTACATACATGAGATGATTTTCCTAGTTGGTCTCCAATAGATGAGGCCAGCAAATATCTGCTGTGTGCTTCCTTTGGAACTAATTGACATCTAAAGGCCTTAAAAAAAAATTGGCAACTACAGATCATCAGCTCCAATCCTTTGATTAGTATTCATTTTACACGCTGTTTCTTCCTTATTGACAAACTTCCCTTCTTCAATAGTTCTTTCCGTCTTGTCTATCTATTTTTTGTTATTTCCTCATCTCTCAGCAAAAAGATATACTAGACATTTGGCAATTTATGGTGTTGCAAGTTCTAACTGGTGGTATTTTTGAAATTGTCAGCAGATAAGTATTTGAAGACACGGAACAGTCGAGAGGCAGAAGAAGCTGCACGTAAAGCAAGGATTATTAAGGTTTTTAGCAGATCATTTTCTCATAATGGTTCTCGCCTGTTTCAATTCTTCATCTTCATATTTTTGGATATAGCATTGAAAAATATTACTATCATATAACTTGTGCATACACTACTTATCGTAAAAATATAATTTCTGTACACATTATCCAGGCTGTAATCAGAGTGCGGTTTCCTTATAATTATACATTGGAGGCCATATTTCATCCATCAGAGACAATCCAGAGCCTACATTACCTTCTTGCAAAAGTGGTTGCTCATCAAGAACTGCCTTTCTATTTATGTAAGGGGACCATAAACGTTTAATTATTTTTTTGGTATTTACCTTAAGAAGCATTTTGAAATGGTGAAGCTGAAGACCAAAACTTTTGATTTTTTTCATTATTTCAGATACACTCCTCCTAAGAAGCGAATAAACAACATCTCTCATGATTTCTGTTCTGCTGGATTTGTTCCTGGCGCTATTGTTTATTTCTCATATGATCTAACCAAATGTTAGTGCACTTCTATTTGGTACAGTTACTAACTTTCTAGTCAACTGTCTGGATCATATATTCCATTATAAGTTGCTCTTATTTCAATCCCGAAAAGTTCTGTTTTACATTTGGGCAGTGAAACCTGCAATGGTTCATATATTGTGATTTTAGTTGAATGGTAATGAGATGGTGTTCTATGTTTCCTGCGGCTCTTTCATCAAGAACCACCCCACAGGAAGGTTGGGCCTATAAACACTTTTGAGCCTGAGATGATTCATATGAGTCTTTCCTCTTGACAAATCGTGATAAATGCTTCCATATAGCCCTCTGCTTTTAATTCTCAGAGTCATTTGTTACTTAACAGCCACCTTGCCCCCCTTTTTTCATCATTAGAACCCCGAATTTTCTTTGGTATTTTGCCTGTCCAATGGTATTTACTGCCGTTCTGTGTTTGTTTGTGTACTACTTATCCTGTTTTATTTCATCTACTGCTGATGTCTTTCACAACTATGAGGGTTGTTTTTCGCGTAACCCATTTTCCTTTCGCTTATGTATCCTTAACAATCAAATTAATCTAATGGCTTTTCTTATTTTCAGGATATGATGGTGCTGCAACTGGCCCCCTATCTTCAAGAAGAGGTCATGACTTTGCAAGGATTGCAATCTGTAACAGATAAGATAGAGTCCGATGAACCCACCAGAAATGAATCTTCAATAACCACCCGACGGCAGCGGGAGCGGGATACGTCCTGGATTCGGTCAACTGACTTCGGACATTTTGACCGGAGTCTATCGACAAATTTAGGAGAAAAATTGAGATTTTGATTTCTCAAAATAAAAAATAAAATAGATTTAGGAGAATGAAAGAATAATGTCCATCTTGGAGAATGAAATATTAAATTCTACAATATTCATGTAAGTTTTTTACAGAATATCTCTCAAAATTTATAATATTTATTAGAACTGATCAATGGAACAGTAATTCGAAGCTTTGCTGAGCTTCGATGGTGAGCTTCAATGGTGAGAGAGTCGTGAACTTCACGCCATGAAAGGCCACAATAAGAGAAGAGAAAAAGATGAGAGAACTTTCCAGAATTTCTCAATTGAATTAAGAAGAAAATGAGTGGAACCTCCACTATATATAATTGAACAACTAAGAGCTAATTAACTAACTAGGCCGGCTAACTAACTTTCTAGTTAGTTAGCTGATTGGTACAACTGTCAGCTCTAACTAACTAATGACTCCACTAACTCCTAACTAATTGATCAATATACATAATTAATCTTAACACCCCCCTCCCCAAGTTGGAGGTGTGGTGAACATAGCTAACTTGCCCAATGTAGCACCGTGTTTGATCCCAGTCAAGGCTTTAGTTAAGATATCTGCAAGCTGGTTGTCTGTTCTGATATGATGGAGAGAAATTAAGCCTGCTTGTAATTGGTCACGCACAAAATGATAGTCTACCTCTATGTGCTTGGTCCTCTCGTGGAATACTGGGTTCTTTGCAATGTGCAAAGCAGATTGGCTATCATAGAAGACTGAAATAGGCAAGGAAAATGGAACAGTCAATTATTCAAACAATCTGCTTAGCCATACCAGTTCTCCCACAACTTTCCTCAAAGCTCTGTATTCTGCTTCTGCAGAAGATAGTGATATGGTCTCTTGTTTCTTAGACTTCCAACTAATAGGACTGTTACCTAGTAGAACCAGATAACCTGTGATAGACCTCCTAGAGTTTGGGCAGGCTGCCAATCAGAGTCACAATATGCCTTAACTGTGTGATCCCCATCCTTTGACATGAAAATTCCCAAGGTAGGATCATTCTTTAGGTATCTTAGCAAGTGAAATGCTGCTTTTAGGTGAGATTCTGTGGGCTTCTGCATGAATTGGCTTAAGTGTTGAACACTGTATGCTATGTCCAATCTGGTGTTGGTTAAGAAGTTTAGCTTTCCTACTAATTTTCTGTAGTAAGTGGGATCTTGCAGTATGCTCTGTGAGCACGTGATTTTTGCCCTATATGTATTACTCCAACAAATTCAAAACAAATGATTTCTTTCAGTGTTGGCAATTTTGTTGGATTTCGTGGCATTTTCTGTTAATTATTCGCATTTGTCTGTGCACATTTATTTTATTTAATTCATGAAAAATACAAAAAATATGTTGCATCTGCATTTAGGATTTAATTTTATATTTTTAGATTAATTAGTAAATTAGTTTGTTTATAAAAAAGGGAAAATCATAAAAATAATTCATTTTTGAATTTTACTTTTTAATTTTGAATTGTATAGTTTTCTTTAAATTTAGGATTTGATTAATTATTGTAAATACCATGATGAGTGATTAATCTAATTGGGTATGTTAATTTAGTTTAAAAATTATTATTTAATTTAGGTTTTATTTATTTTTGAAAAAAAAAAGAGAAGAAGAATTTTGAAATTGAAAAAATGAAAAGAAGGAAATGAAAGAAGATCTAAATCTGGGCCAAAATCAATCCACATTTCCCCAGCCCAAACGAAAACTATCCAATACCCGGCCCAAACCACCCTAACCCGGTCCAGCTTCCCCCCCAAACGAAACGACGTTGTTTCATGGACAATAGATCAGGACCGTCGAGGTTTCTTGATCGGACGGTCTTGAAGCCCGGGTCATGTGATATTTAAATGTCCAAACGTTCCCTACCCCCCTCTCACTTCTTTCACTCCTCTCACCATCCCTGTCGGAACCGCCGACCGAAAATCGTCTCCGCTGGCGGCGGTGCTCCGATCGACCCCAAACTTACACCAAATACCCTCCTCCATCTCCCCATCCCAGATCCGCACCCCTTTTCCCTCAAATCGAACCCCAACTATTCGAATCTCAATTCAAAACCTCAAACCCTAACCGCCGCCCTAGAATTTCCAACCCCTGCCCGGCGGCGGAGCTCGAACACCACCCAAAATCTAGCCATGCAACCATCACCATTCCCTTAACCCCAATCCACCACCATTTCTCCCCAAATTCTCACCAAACCAGGTCCAAATCAAATCTGAGAACGAAGAAGGAGACAATCTGGCAAGCTGTCATGTTTTCTATGAACGATGCGGCTCGAGACTAGTATTATTCATCTGTTCTCAAAGAGAACACGCGGGTAATACCAGTTTCGGGTCAAGTCGAAGTCGCCTGAGGTTGCCCAAGTTCTGTCCGTTTGATTTCCTAGGTATTTCTGTTTTTGCCCTTTCATCTCTATCTTCTGTTTATTCGTATACTCGCACCTTTCTGCTTCTTCTCTTTTCTGTCCGTTTTCTGTTCACCTGTCCCTCTCATTTTCTTCTAGTTTCTTTACTTTAATTTTGAGTTTGAATGGGGTGAAGTATTAAAACACTGAATATTGTTTTCTTTGGTAAGCTTTACAGTTTTTCTGGTAGAAGTTCTCATGAATTTTGTTGTAACTTGTGCATATTGCCTGTTTTAGTTCTGTTTGTGTTCCTAATCATATATTTGGCTCTGGTTAATTAGAATCGTAGCTCGTTGTTTTAATCTGAAAAGAGAGCTTAGTTTATTCAGGTAATTTTGTTCTTCTAATTTCAAAATGAGCTTTTGATATTGTTTGGGCTTTGGGGTCATTTCTGAATCCTTCATAGGGGCCTGTTAAGTGTTGGGCAAACCTGATCCATCAACACTTCAAATTGGGTTAATCTGATCCATATTATTTGCTGAAGGTAATTTTAGGGGTTGTGGGGGGGGGGGGGTAGTTCAAGAAATTGGCTTAGGGAATCTTTGGTGTAACAGAATAGGAAGCTTCCTAAGAAGCTGGGTTGGGGACTGTTTCGAAATTCTGAGAGTTAACTAAGGTTCCCTAAGCAAAAACAAAATTTGAAAAGGACTAAAATCTAAAAACTGAACCCTTAAGGCTGCCCTGTTTTCTTGCCTATAAAGGCATCATTTTTTGCCTTTCAAGGCAGACCCAAGAGCTGAAAAGAAGAAAAGCTCAGAAAAATACAAAAAATGACAGGAATTTTACTGTTTCATTGAATTTCAGTGAGTGTGGATTCCTTTTCAACTTTTGAAACTACTTTTACTCATCCGAGTGGGAAAGGGACTGAACTTGGTCGCCAAAGTTGGGTCTAAAGTTTTGTTGGGCTGCTGAGTATTTGAGTTTGTTGTATTGAGCTGCTGCACATCATTTCTGGGGTTGGGATTGGTTTTGCTGGCTGTTTTAGTGCTGATTCTTGTTGCTGCTCCTATTGATTTTTCATTTTTGCCTTTGTTCATTCCCAGGTATACATCTCTACCCTTTATTCGAATGTAAAGCTTGATGTGGGAAATCAGAAAAATGAAATCTGGAGCTCTGAATTGTATTCACAGTTAGCTGTGTTCACATTTTAGTCTACTTGTCTACTTTTCTTTTTTTAGAAAATTTCGCTTATTGCCTTCCAAACTCTGAATATGTGATCAGAGACTGAGCTTCTGAATATCATATGACCTGGTAGTTTAGTTTGATATCCATCTTAGTCTGATTCTTTAAATGTAGTCATTTGCATTACTTCTTTGTTTTAAGGGCATGATTTGGACTTGTTCAAATGCAGTCAATTCGATCTTTTTTAGACTTTAAATGTGTACTAAGTAAGGTTTTTAAGGCTACTATAGTATGGATTTGAATCTTGTATGCAAGTTGAATTGGTGGTTCAATGCCACAGCTTTTGAGTCTGATTTGTGCGATAAGCCTCGATGTTAGGAAATATCTGTTTTCCTATAGCAGGGGTCTAAGTTTGCTTCGTTATTTTTCTTTAGATCTAGTTTAAATTGGTTTCATGTTTAGCTTAGTTTATTTTTTCTCTTTCAGAATCAAAGTGTTGTATTATAATCTTCTATTGCACTGTCTTTTAAAATTCAAGTGAGGCAGTTTTGTTCAGTTATACCTTGATTTATATGCATACCAGTCAGTCATGTGCTGGCCAGGGCCAGTAGGCCCAGCTGACTTTTGGGCCTGGTCTTGGAGGCTCCTTTGGAAATGAGGAGTGGCCTCGCTGTTCTCGTTTGTCCTTGGCCTCCTTTTAAGTCTAAAAGTTTATTTTGTTGATGTTAACTAATAGGGTGGCCCAGCTTCTGAACATCTAACGCCCCTCCCCCCTTCCCTAATAGTTGAACACCTAGGCCTTAAATCGTATTAGTTCAATTATTTATGGTAATTAATTTGAGTCAAGCTATAATTAGATGCTTAGTGACAAATGGCTCTTGTGTTAATTTCATAATATAGATGTAAAATAACAAATATTCGTAGAGAAACCTTTAGGGCCGTTTAAAAATACTATCATGGTTATGGACACGTTCGCGTGACATGATTACGGTTTCTAAAAATAAAATTTGGGTTGTGAGCACGTGATTTTTGCCTTACATGAAATACTCCCATAAATTCAAAACAAAGTAATTTCGTTTCATTATTTGCAATTTTGTGGATTTTGTGGCATTTGCTGTTAATTATTTGCATTTTTTGTCTGTGCATTTCGTTTGTTAATTAATGAAAAATACAAAATATGCTACATTTGCATTTAGGATTTAATTTTTGCATGTTTGAAATAATTAGTAATTTAGTGTCTATAAAACTAGAAAATCACAAAAAATAGTTCATTTTTGAATTTTAATTTTAATTTCTCGAATTTTGTTAGATTTCTTTAAGTTGGTATTTAATTAGTATGGTAATTATTTTTAGAGGTTAATTAGTTTAATTTGATAGGATAATATTAGTTTTAATAATTAATTTAGGATTTATTTCTAATTTTGGAAAGAAAAGAAATTTGGAAATTGAAAAAAAGAAGAAAAGATTCAAAAAAACAAAGGAAAATTTGATTTGGGCCATTTATGTAAACCCCCCTTCAGCCCAATTGCCCCCTCGTACCCGCCCAATTCTGGCCCAAACCCGCCTATACCCGGTTTGGATTCCCCTTTCAGGCGAAACGACACCGTTTCGACCAGTGCCTATCTGAGCCGTTGATCCTCACTTGATCGAACGGCTCGGAACTAAAGTTGGGGGAGTATATATATGTCCGAATACGCACCCCCCCTCAGTTCATTGTCCCAACATCCCCAACTTCAGAACCCTGCCCCCAAACCCTAGTAGCCGCCCCAGAATTCCCCACCGTCCGGTGGCGGCGCCAGCGTCCAATCGCCACCAAATTAACACCATGAACTCCTTTCCACCTCCCCATCCCAAATCTCCAAACAGTTCCTCTCGAATCCCCTTCTATCACCTCGAATCTCAGATCTGAGGTTAGCACCGGAAACCCTAAAATTCCCAGATCCACCCAAAATCACACCATGCAACCCCTCATCTCCCTCCTGCCTCAAATACGTGTTTGTTTCGTTTCAAAATGGTCCGTCAGTGGTAAAGCAGAAGGCCGAATAGTCAAGTTTCTCCTTGGGTTCCTTTCTGGCATAGCAAGGTCAAGTGAACCTAATACCGTCATTAATCAATTGTCTTTTGTTAAGGACAACCGATTAATGACCGTCAAAGGTTCACTATCTCCTCCAAGGTTGTCCGCGTTTATGCAGTTCTTGCCAAAGCAGGTTTGGGATATATTCCCTTTGCATCGATTGGTTTCTGCTGATCTCTTCTATTTGTTTGCTTGGTTGTTTGTTTTACAGCTTTCCAGAAATTTTGTCTCTTGATTAATTGCATTATGTTCTGATTACAAGTTTGTTAGTTAGCTTGTTTGTGTAGTTGTCGATGACAATCGGCTTCGTAAGGTTTGAGTTTAATTTGGTTTCAATTCACGAGATTTTCTTTTTCCGCTGGGTTTCGTTTCACATTTTGTGAATTAATTTTGGAACTGAGTCAAGTATAGTTCATCGTTCGCATTAATTCTTGTTTCAAGAACATTTTCTGAATTCATGTTTATGTGTGAAGGGTATTCAAGCTAGTTTCTCATAATTTCAATAGTTGTTTTGGATTTCAATTTGTTTGAAAGTGTCAGCCCATTTGTTTACTGTTATTGAGATTGTGAGCATTCAGAATTTAAGGGGGGTAAGTGAATAATGGGGAACTTTAGGGGGTAATTTTGGAGATTGTTTCAACCTAAGGAATCTTTAATAGCTGATGGGAAGCTTCCTAAATGGACAGCTGCCCAAAATGGTTAGGGAAAACAGGCTGTAAATTGAAAATATCTGAAAGAAATGGACAGCTGTCCAAAAATCAGTTTTGAAAGATGCCCTATGAGGGTATTTTGGAAAAATCTGACTGCCTTGCTTTGGAAGACACACAACAGACCCTCAGCCTTTAAAAAGAAGGCCTTCTTCTCATTAAAGACAGTTTTTTCACCTTAGAGAGACTGAAAAAGGCCGAAATATAGGAGAAATCAGAACAACTAAAAAAAAAAAAAATCATTGTTCCATTGAAAGTTTTTTTTCCTGTAATTCTTGAGGCTCTCACTTCTGAAATAATCTCTGAACAATCGAGGGCTAGG
The DNA here is from genome assembly GCF_000715075.1 of Nicotiana tabacum. Taxonomy (NCBI): domain Eukaryota; kingdom Viridiplantae; phylum Streptophyta; class Magnoliopsida; order Solanales; family Solanaceae; genus Nicotiana; species Nicotiana tabacum. Next base: position 95,819,608 of record NC_134082.1, read on the forward strand.
ATGGCTTGAGACTTAGTAATTAAGGCTAGGTGTTGGGTATTTGTCTGTGTGAAAGTGTGCTTGACACTGCAATCTGGTCTGCTGAATTGCATTTTCTGGGATTTTGAGCTGTTTTGGTACACTATTCCACTGGATTTGAGGTCCACTTTGCTGTTTGTTACTGCTGCTGGGTTTTCTGATTATTTCGTTGTTGCTTTCTTCACATTTTCAGGTATGTAAGGACATTTGAACCTTGAGTAAATCTAGAACAGAAGCCTATGAAATCAAGCTGAAATGGCTGTTTTGTTCTTTCAAGCAGAGGTTGTTGGTCTTCTTGTGATTTTTGCACATTTCTCTCGTTAATCATTATGAGTAGTTAGTCATATAGTTTGTTGTCTATTTCCTTTTCAGACTTGGGATTTGCACGAATGTGTTATAAATAATGTTAGACTATTAGACTATTACAGTGCTGTAAGTCAGTGCTAAGCTCAGCCACGCTTATGTCTTGTTCATGAATGTCACTCATGTCATTGGAAAACTGTTAGAATGTGTAGAGTAGTTTGATCTTCCCTTTATCATGTTCACCTTTAATTGTTTAGCTGAAAGTCTGCCCTGTTTCGCACTGTGCAAGCAGTGCATCGATTCATTTTTCTGGGTGCAAATTCTGATTGTGGCTCTCATTGGTTTGATTTGCTGGTTAGTTTCATTGGATCTGATTTCTTGCGCTTGTTTAACCTTTCCAAAGTGTGAAAGTGTGGTTCAGTCCATGCTCCTCATGATATAGGTTTGGTTACTGAGTAGAATTTGCCCAGGACCTACCTGCATTTTCAGGGGCTATGCATTTGTATGTGTTCATTGTAAGGTTTGTTTTCAGAAGTTGTAGTTTTGTTGTCTTTGTCCGTTCTTATATCGAAATTTGTTTTATTCCGCTAAAGTTTGCTGGATTCGGATCGTAGCTTAACTTTTAGTCTTCATGATTCAATCGTTAGTTTTAATACATGCCCTGTGGTATGGTTCTTTGCGAGGGCGTTTCAAATGAATTATTAGAGAAATAACTTTGGGCTTTAAGCAATCAGGTTTTGGATAATGGTTTGTGCTGATTCTTGGGGATTATGTCTAGCTCGCCTGGATCTTCGAACTAGTCATGTGACCAAGTTTAAGGGAGTAATTTCAAGCAAAAGAATATGGGCCTAGCAAATGAGCTGCCAGGCCTTCTCCACATTAATACTTCTGGGCTGCATATCCATGTGCCTTGAGTTAGCCCGTTTGCTTTTCACAGTGTAGCTAGCCCGTAACTCGTGGCCTTAGCAATCCTAACTCGATATTAGAAATAATTGTTGAATATTAGTAGAGAAACCTTTAGGGCCGTTTAAAATACAATTGTGATTGTGTATACGTTCGCATGACACGATTACAATTCTAAAAACCAATTCTGAGTATGCGTTCGCGCAACTTCGAACAAACCTTTTTTAATAATAAAAATGTGTTTTCGTAGGTTGTTAATTAAATTAGCTCATATAGTCTGCGCCGTCTACCATTTAATCATACAAAATGACATTTGTTTATAGTTTGCTTTAGATATGCGCAACTTTGGCCAAATCTTTTTTTACATAATAATAAAGTGTTATTAATTGTGGACACGTTCGCGTGACATGATTTTTGACGCGCCAAAGGGAAAGAGTATATATACGCGTAACTCGATCCTTTAACTACGAATAATCAAGTGATTTAAAAGCGGTTAATAGATAAATGCACATAGGTCCTAAAAATGGATATATAAACAATTTAAGCCAAGTATAGATTGTTATGCGACCGTGCTAGAACCACGAAACTCGGGAATGCCTAACACCTTCTCCCGGGTTAACAAAATTCCTTACCCGGATTTTTGTGTTCGCAGACTGTAAATAGAGTCAATTTCCTTGATTTGAGATTTGGAACCGGTGACTTGGGACACCCTAAATATCCCAAGTGGCGACTCTGAATTTCAATAAATAGATCTCGTTTAGATTGTCCTTTAATTGGAAAAACTCCCTTATATTTATACCCTTTACGGGGTGTGGGTAAAAAAGGAGGTGTGACAGCTTTGACGACTCTGCTGGGGATTGAACCCAGAATCTCTGGTTCAGGGTTCAAGAATTCGAGCTTGTTTCATGATTTTTACTTTGCTTTATTTATTGTTCATAATATTGTATTCTGTGAACCTTTATGCTAATTGCTATCTGTTTACCGCTTTGATATTGTTGGAATTGTATATAACTGTCTTCTTACGCCACCCATCTAAGTCTTCTGAAAATGGTGCATACGTTCGCGTAGCCCACTTTTTCTGTAGAAATTATACCAAATAGAATAAGGCTGGGAAAGCGACAAGGCCGGGTAGACTTCAGTGCTCCCGGTACGTTGCCCCCTCCTCGGCCCTAGTTGTCCGCTCGGGCACCCCAAGTCTAGACCAAAACCCCAGGATTTAAACCTAGAAAAACACAGCCCCATGCCGGATCCCTAGTAGGAACATTTGTTTGCATCATGTGCATTTGACTTAGGGGACTCAACACAGGGGTTGGGTCCGTCTAGGACAGGTGTGCCCGAAATAACAGACCATCCTGATGCATCTTATGTGCTATGTGAACATTTATTTGTTTTGGCTTGCATGCTGACCGGCTAGGGAATAAAGCGAAAAACGGAAGAGAGGAAAACTAAGAGTGATATAGGGAAGGAAATAAGACCTGGTTCTAAAACATCTCGGTATTTGAAAAGCATCCTGAAACTCCGCCCAAAAATTTTTCAAAAAAAAGGGGTTATTTTTAAAAGAGTCAAACACTGTGTTCTCTCAAATGTGTCAAAACTGACCGAACTACGAAGGTCTGATTCTCACCGGATGTGGGATACGTAGGCAACCTACATAAGGTTCAGCCTTATTTTTTTTGAAAATAAGAGAAAAAGAAAAATAAGAAAAAAAGAGAGTCGGTGGTCGAATGAATGCAATCTTGATTTCGGTCAAAATAAGCCAATCCAGCCTCGGCTATGTCTTAAACCGTTCTTGCCAAGGTAGCCTCAGATTATTTTTCAGTTGTCGAAAGGCTATTTTTCGTAAAAGAATGGACAAGTTTGTGAGGGGTCATAAAATAATTCCCCCGGCCTCAAAATTCGCGTGAAATTGGGAAGGGGCCGCATTTGCGAAAACAGCCATTTGGCCAAAGCGGGCATACAGGGGAAGAGATTATGGTTCTTTTCTTTTTTTATTTGTTCTTTTCATTTTCTTCTTCGAAAAACTGTTTACAAAAGGGTCAAATCAAGTCAAACCCTAACCTTAATCCTCCACAGGAACAATGAGTACCATCCAAGAACCGCCAGAAGTGGTCAGGGAACAGGCTCGGCTACACTTGCGTATGTGGTGGAATGATCTAGACGAAGATGGTCAGAAATGGGTGAAAAAGCACTTGGGTGCTCTTATAGACATCTTTGAAATCAAACCACGGGAAGATTTGGTCAAAGCTTTGGTAACGTTTTGGGATCCTGTCCACAATGTCTTTCGTTTCTCAGATTTTGAGATCACCCCTACTTTGGAGGAAATAGACCGGTACATTGAATTCGGGCGGGACTTGAGGAAGCAATAACTCATATTTCCAAGGGCTCCATCGGTGCACATATTCTTTGACCTCTTGAATATTAGTAAACAGACAAATAAGGAACGGGTGAGCAACGAGTGTTGTGCTTTCCATTTCTTATACTTCAGGTCCGGGCATTCCTCTGGTTTTGAAACGCATGAAAAAGGCCTGAGCAATAAACAAAACAAGGGCCTTTGGAAAATTCATCGCCGATTCGCATTTATTGTGGCATTCTTGGGGATCATGGTTTTTCCAAATGAGAAAGGAACGGTGGACATTCGTATGGCTAGAATTGCACAAATCCTCACTACCAAGGAAGATCATACACTTGCCTCGTTGGTGTTAGAAGATATCTATCGCGCATTGACTGTATTCAAAACAGGGGCTCAGTTTTTTGAGGGTTGCAGTATCATTCTGCAAATGTGGTTGATCGAGCATCTTCACCATCATCCCAGATTCATGAGTTATGGTTCGAGCCCAAACAACTTCATCATTAGTTACGAGGAGAGGATAAAAGATTATAACACACCAGAAGGATTTGAAGCATGGGTTTCTCATTTGAAAGCTCTCGACGCAGGTCAGGTTGAGTGGACTATAGGATGGCCCCCCAGGACAGAAGCCATCTATATGACTGCTACCAAAGGATACCTGAGGATAATGGGCGTAAGGAGTATTCAGCCATATGCATCGCAGAGGGTCTTGAGGCAATTGGGGAGGTATCAAATTGTGCCTGAAGATGAAGATCTAAGCATCCAGGTCATAGAGTTGCATCCGGAAGCCGCATTGCCTGAGGCTGTAGTTCAGCAGGATTGGAATAGCTGCCGGTATCTCAAAAACGGCACCCAGGTACCAGACGTCGCCAAGGGGGAAGTAGATCCAAATTATGCTGCTTGGTTTGAGGAAATGTCTTATGTAAACAACGAGCCAAAGCCCGAGAGGCCCGCCAAAAGGCCTCATGTTCAAGCCTTTGAGGATAAAATTCAAGAGAGGTTAGCTTGGGGGGAGAAGGAGAAGGAATATAAATCCATCATCCACGGTCTGCGAGAAGAATTAAGAAATGTCACCTTCAACAATGATTTGTAGGCACAAGAGGCCAAAGGTGAAAGGAGAAGATTGGTGCGAGAAAACGAGGCCCTCAGAGCTCAAGTTCGACAGTTGAAAATTGAAGCCGAGAACCCAGGCCAAAGCAGGAAAGATGAGAGGCTCATTTACAACCTTACTCAAAAGGTACGTGACCACGAAGATGACCTGCAGAAAGCTGAGTCTGAACTAGCATAAGCACGGGCAAGGTTGGCCAAAAGCACCGAGGGGCGTGCAGCTTTCATTCAACAGATGAAAGAAAGATATGAAAGAGGGGTCACAGGTTGGGAAAAGGCAGTCGGCAACCTCGAGGGGGAAATGGCTAAACAAGCCAAAAATTTTAAGGCTGAAAGAGAACAAAGAACATTGTTACGCCTTAATGGCACGACTAGAAAGGGACTTGCAACAACTCCAAGAGCAGAACCAGGTAGCCAAACGAACTTTAGAAGCCAGAACCGAACAAATTGGGCGTTTGTCACAAGAGAAGGGCGTCATAAGAGAGCGAGTCAAAAGGGTTGCCAACTATATCGCAGTGAAGTGCAGTATCTGTGAGGATATGACGAGATCCATGTTCTTCGCCACTGTGATGATTTTTGTTCGCCGGGTAATGGAAGATCTCTGCCACCTTCAGGAGGATTTAGCAAGTCGGCCCACAGCAAGGCCGAATGCTGCCCCGCGGGTCCCAGGGATAGTTGAGGCATTGATGTATTCATGATTTCTTGAGTCTGTGTTTTCTTTCCGTTAAAGTCTTCCAGTTGTTTTGGAGTCTGTATTTATGTTATTAGAGCATGCAGGTTGTTTGTTTTTGAGTCTGTATCTCGAATCTATTAGTTTCTTTCGAGTTTGTTAGTTTCAGTCTTTGTAATAGCGTTTTTATATGAAAATTGAAAATCCTAAATGTTTTTACTTTATTTTACACTTATCCACCAGAACTATGCTCGGTCTGATTCATGCGGGGTCATGATATGTAGGCAATCTCCATAGGATTCGACCATAACCAAAAGAAAGAAAAAAGGGGGAAAGAAATAAGAGGAAAAACAAGAGAGTAAAGAAAAGGAAAGAGCGGAAAAACAAGAAAGAAAAGGAGAAAATAAGAGAGAGTAAAAACAAAGAGAGAACATCGGCCTTAATGAAAGGAAAGGAAAGAAAAGAAACGGGGATGTTTGCAATTAAAAGAAAGAAAAGGCCGGGATGACGCATGCAACCGATCAAATACATAATAGAGACGGTTAACTGTCTAGGTGCATTCATGCCCAATGTGCGGTTGCCAATCTGTTAAAGCCTAATCGCTAACAAGGTTGTTTGTTTGATGTTTTCAGTTCAGGCAGGTGGTTAGTTGAATGTCATTCTGCCAACTCACTCCTACAACACCCAATCGAAAGACAGGCTGAATATGGTCGACCAGGAACCGGAAACAAGTATTATCAACCCATCAAAATAGGTGGAAGAAATGGACGTTATTGCAATAAGGGAGGAAATGTATAAGCTGAAACAACAGATGGCTGAAATGTACCAAGCTTGGGCGAAGGGGCATCCACCACCGATTTATCCCGCCAATCCAGCTTATATCCCACCATCAGCCCAACCTCAGGAACCTCCCACTGTGAACTCATCTCCAGCCTTTCCTATCTACCAACAATGCCAAGGCACCACTTCCCATACCTCTCAAGCTCCACCACCCAAACAAGTCCCGTGCCCTCCCTCGCCAATTACACTTATTTTTGTGGCACCCCCACCTGCTACATTACATAGATCTTCCAATGAATCCTTATTTCAACTCACGACAACCAGTACTATCCCTCAGAACCCACCTTCAAAGTTCCAGAACCATATCCTTATACTCCTCATCTTGATATCCCGGCAGAGACCGAGAAACCGCACAGGAATCCTGAGCATGAAGAGATAATCAGAAAAGGTCAAACGCTTAGAGCAGTCGTTCCGAGATATGAGGGGGTTGGGAGGTCAAGTAAGTGTGGCCTATAAGGATTTATGTTTGTTCCCAGATGTTCAGTTGCCAGCGGGGTTCAAAATGCCCAAGTTTGATCTGTACGATGGGCATGGTGACCCAGTAGCACACTTAAGAGGATTTTGTAGCAAGATGAGAGGAGCAGGTGGAAGAGATGAATTGCTGATGGCATATTTCAGCCAAAGTCTGAGTGGATCGACTTTAGAATGCTACACCAGACAAGATCATAGCAGGTGGTACACATGGGACAGTTTGGCCCAAGCCTTCGCCTGTCATTTTCAGTACAATCTCGAAATCATCCCAGATCGTCTGTCATTGACAAAGATTGAGAAGAAGCCCGGTGAGAGTTTTCGAGAATATGGGTTCCGTTGGAGAGAGCAAGCAGCGAGGGTTGACCCTCCGATGAAAGAAAGCGAGATGGTTGATTATTTCTTGCAGGCTTTGGAGCCCACTTATTTTGGTCATTTGGTGTCAGCAGTGGGCAAGTCCTTTAATGAAGTTGTGAAAATGGGAGGCATGGTTGAGTAGGGACTCAAGTCCAATAAGATCATGAGTTACTCAGCAATCAAAGCAACCACCTAGGCCATTCAAAACGGTACTGGGGGTGTACTCGGAAAGAAGACGAAAGAGGATGTTGCAATGATCGAGTCGGCAGCTTGGGGTGGAGCTAGGAACCTTCCACCATTCTATAACCAGCCTCGACCCTATCCCCAAACATACCCCCACACTCCATATAGCCCACCACAACATTACTACCCACCGCCAGATCCCCATTTTTCTGTCTATCACGCACAAACCTATACCCAACCTCTCGCTCACGCACAATGGCATGCGCCAGCTCCACAGAGTCCCTACTAAACTCCACAAAATACCCATCCACCCCCAAAAGCCTACAAAACCCCCCTGGAACAGGTTTTCGACCCAATCAAGCCTTTAAGAATGAAAGAGTGCAGAAGCAGAAGATTTTCACTCCTTTGGGAGAATCATATACCAGCCTATTCCACAGATTGAGACAGTTGGGCATGTTGAATCTGATCGAGGCTAAAATGCCGAATCCCCTTCCCAGAAATCTTGATCGCTCGGTAAATTGTAAGTATTGTTCAGGGGCCCTGGGCCATGACACAGAGAAATGCTGGAAACTAAAAACAGTCGTACAAGAGCTCATTGATACTCATCAGATCGAGGTTCAAGCCCCAGAAATACCAAACATCAACCAGAATCCGCTACCAGCTCACCATGAAACCCATATGATTGAGTTGATACACAAGGTAGGGGAGGCTAAGAAACCCTCACAGACGGTAATGACGATCCTCTCCAGTGAAACCAATTCAAAGGAAAGGGTAACCAGTGAGAAATCAGTGGTCCACCGGAAAGAGGTAGACAACAAGCCAGCTGTGGTAGCCGAGAAATGGTCGTCAAGTGCTGTTGCAGTGAAACCAGAGAAAGCTAAAGTGGTGGTACCAGGGGTTACAAGTAAACCTGTTGTGGTCGTGAAGGGTGCTCACACTGAGCCTGTTATTTTGAAATCAGTAACTCAGCTTCCAATGATCAGCAGCAAGGCGATCCTGTGGAATTATGAATGAATGACAGTAACTTACCAGGGGAAAGAGGTTAGAGAAGAAGTGTGTGAGACCCATGGTTTGACTCGATCGGGGAGATGCTTTGCCCCCGAAGAGTTGAGAAAAGCTAAAACTTCCAAAGACAATCCAGTGTCGGTAAAGAAAGCTGTGTCCGAGGAAGAAGCAGAGGAATTTTTGAAAAAGATGAAAGTACAGGACTATTCCATTATCAAGCAGTTGAGGAAAACATCGGCTCAGATCTCGCTCTTGTCATTACTGATCCATTCGGACGAGCACCGTCGAGCTTTGATGAAGATCTTGAATGAAGCCCACGTTCCTGACAAAATCTTAGTAAACCACTTGGGAAAGATAGATAACAAGATATTTGAGGTAAACCGAGTCACCTTTTCTGATGATGAGTTACCCATGGAGGGTACCGAGCACAATAGAGCCCTCTATCTGACGGTGAAATGTGAAGATTTCATGGTTACTCGGGTGCTGGTTGACAACGGGTCTAGCGCGAACATCTGTCCTCTCGCCACATTGAACAAGCTACAAGTAGAGGATGAAAGAATTCATAAGAACAGTATTTGCGTTCGGGGATTCGACGGTGGAGGGAAGGATTCAGTCGGGGACATAGTGCTTGAGCTCACAATAGGGCCAGTTGAATTTACTATGGAATTCCAGGTGCTCGATGTGGCTTTTTCATATAATCTGTTGTTGGGACGACCCTGTATCCATGCTGCCAAAGCAGTCCCGTCTACTCTGCATCAAATGGTTAAGTTTGAATGGGATTGACAGGAAATTATTGTACATGGCGAAGACAATTTGTGTGTGCCTAATGGTGCCATTGTGTCGTTCATAGAGGTTGACGATGGAAAGGGACCATGGGTTTATTAGGTTTCCGACACAGTATCGGTAGAGAAAATTCCGGAAGGCAAGTGCGTGCCAACTCCAAAAATGGTTGCGGCATCAATCATGGTAGCTGTCGAAATGTTGAAAAACGGTTTCGTACCGGGCAAGGGTTTGGGTACATCTTTGCAAGGTATTGTGCAGCCATTCTCCCTTCCAAGGAATCTAGATACTTTTGGTCTGGAGTTCAGCCCTACCACCGCAGACGTGAGAAGAGTTAGGAAAATGAAAAAGAAAGCATGGGCATTGCCAAAACCAGTCCCGCGTCTGTCCAGGTCATTCGTCAGGCCGGATAGCAGAAAGCAACTGTTGTCAAAGGTCCCTGGACCACTGATTGGAGCCGATGAAGACTTGGAGAAAGGGTTCGAAAGGTTATTCGCTGAGGTTAATATGGTTCAGGCGGGGGAAAGGTCCAGCAAGGCAGATGTGCAATTTATGGGACCACGTGCAAAAGTCAACAACTGGGAAGCTACTCCTCTTCCTATCCGGAGGGAGTCTTGGTAGTGGGTTTTGATTTTCTTTTAGTTGTCTGGATTATTCCAGGGACTGTAATTCAGATGTTGTGTTTCGTCCAGTTGGATGTGTTAAAACCCTGTTATCTTTATATTCAATGAAATGCAATTGTTCCTTTTCCTTCATTTCTTCTAATTTTATTTTTGTTTTCTTCTTTTGTACAGTTCTTTTTATGCTAATACCAATTACATGTCATGGATGAGGAATCTTCGGCCCAGTTTTAAAAGCTAATCTAACTCTGAAGTAATAATACAAGAAATTGAGTGTGATGACGAGTTGAAATTTGATAATGATGAGGCCTATGAAGAAATTAGTAAGGAACTAAGTCATTTTGAGGAAAAGCCCAAACCTAATTTGAACGATACAGAAACAGTTAATCTAGGGGACCAAGAAGATGTCTGTAAAACTAAAATAAGTGTCCATCTGGAACCTCAACTCAGGTAGGAGATAATCAAAACACTGTTTGAATACAAAGACGTTTTTGCATGGTCCTATGACGACATGCCAGGTCTAAGCACTGATTTGGTGGTTCACAAGTTGCCCACTGACCCGACATTCCCTCTTGTCAAACAGAAGCTGAGAAAGTTCAAAACGGATATGAGTGTAAAGATCAAAGAAGAGGTCACCAAGCAGATCGATGCGAAATTTATTCGGGTCACGCGGTATCCTACCTGGTTAGCCAATGTTGTGCCTGTGCCAAAGAAGGATGGCAAGACCAGGGTGTGCGTTGATTATCGGGATCTCAAAAAAGCAAGTCCGAAGGATAATTTTCCCATGCCAAACATCCACATATTGATTGACAATTGTGCCAAACATGAGATTGGTTCTTTTGTGGATTGTTACGCGGGTTATCATCAGATATTAATGGACGAGGAAGATGCTGAAAAGACGGCATCATCACGCCGTGTGGAACGTACTATTATCGGGTCATGCCATTCAGTTTGAAAAATGTTAGGGCAACCTACATGAGGGCAATGACAACAATATTCCATGATATGATACACCAGGAAATTGAGATGTATGTGGATGATGTGATCGTGAAGTCTACGAAGCAGTCTGACCATGTCAGGGATCTGAAGAAGTTCTTCCGAAAGCTTCGCAGGTACAATCTCAAGCTTAATCCTGCAAAGTGTGCTTTTGGGGTGCCGTCTGGAAAGTTGCTGGGGTTCGTAGTTAGCCACCGGGGTATTGAATTGGACCCATCAAAAGTTAAGGCCATCCAGGAATTACCACCTCCGAGGAACAAGACCGATGTGATGAGTTTATTGGGGAGATTGAATTATATCAGCAGGTTCATCGCTCGGCTCACGACAACTTGTGAGCCCATATTCAAGCTATTAAAAAAAGACGTTGCGGTCAGGTGGACAGATAAATGTTAGGAGGCGTTTGATAGGATAACGAGGTATTTGTCAAATCCACCCGTGTTGGTCCCGCCAAAACCAGGGCGACCTTTGATTCTATATTTGACGGTATTGGACAATTCATTCGGCTGTGTACTGGATCAACATGATATCACTGGCAGGAAGGAGCAGGCCATATATTATCTCAGCAAGAAATTCACACCGTACAAGGTTAAGTACACCCAGCTTGAGAGGACATGTTGCGCCCTAACTTGGGTGGCGCAGAAGTTGAAACATTATTTGTCATCTTATACTACTTACCTCATCTCTCGCTTGGATCCATTGAAGTATATCTTTCAGAAGCCTATGCCCATAGAGAGGCTTGCAAAGTGGCAGATCCTGCTCACAGAGTTTGACATTGTCTATGTGACCCGAACTGCAATGAAAGCGCAGGCCTTGGTGGACCATTTGGTCGAGAACCCGGTTGATGAAGATTATGAACCTTTGAAAACTTATTTCCCTGATGAAGAGGTGATGCACATTGATGAGTTAGAACAAGGTGAGAAGCCTGGATGGAAGCTTTTCTTTGATGGAGCCGCAAATATGAAAGGCGTAGGGATAGGAGCAGTACTTATTTCTGAAACAGGGCAGCACTACCCTGTTACAGCTCAACTTCGTTTTTACTGTACCAATAACATGGCTGAGTACGAGGCATGTATTCTGGATTTGAGGTTAGATGTGGATATGGGTGTCCAGGAAGTCTTGGTCTTGGGTGACTCGGACCTCCCGGTGCACCAGATTCAGGGAGAATAGGAAACACGGGATTTAAAACTCATACCGTACAGACAATGTTTGCATGATCCTTGCCAGCAGTTCCTGTCGATAGAATTCAGGCATATCCTGAGGATCCATAATGAAGTCGCCGATGCTTTGGCCACTCTGGCGTCAATGTTACATCATCCAGATAAGGCTTATATGGACCCTTTGCAGATTCAGGTCTGTGATCAACATGCTTACTGTAATATGGTAGAAGAAGAACTTGATGGGGATCCATGGTTCTATGATATCAAAGAATACCTACGGATGGGGGTATATCTGGTACATGCCATAGGTGATCAGAAAAGAACAATTCGACGATTGGCAAGCGGATTTTTCTTCAGCGGAGGGGTGTTATACAAAAGAACTCCAGACCTTGGATTGTTAGGATGTATAGATGCAAGACAGGCCATAGTAGTCATGACTGAGGTACACTCCGGAGTTTGTGGACCGCATATGAGTGGGTACATTCTGGCAAAGAAGATTCTCCGAGCAGGATATTACTGGCTCACTATGGAGCGAGATTGCATTAGTTTTGTGCGCAAGTGCCATCGATGCCAGGTGCACGGAGATTTGATTCATTCCCCACCATCTGAATTGCATACAATGTTGGCACTATGGCCCTTTGTTGCCTGGGGCATGAATGTCATTGGACCAATCGAGCTAGCAGCATCAAACGGACACAGGTTTATTCTGGTAGCCATTGATTATTTCACCAAGTGGGTCGAAGCGAAAACTTTCAAATCTGTGACCAAGAAAGCAGTGGTCGATTTTGTGCCTTCAGATATCATCTGTCGGTTTGGGATTCCGAAGGTAATCATCACGGACAATGGTGCCAATCTCAATAGTCATCTGATGACAGAGACATGTCAGCAGTTTAAGATTATACATCGCAATTCCACCCCATATCGCCCTAAGGCGAATGGAGCAGTCGAGGTAGCCAACAAGAATATAAAGAAGATACTTCGAAAAATGGTGGAAGGTTCTAGGCAGTGGCATGAAAAGATGCCATTTGCATTGTTGGGTTATCGCACTACTGTTCGTATTTCAGTAGGGGCTACTCCTTATTTGTTGGTGTATGACACGGAGGCAATAATACCCGCAGAAATTGAAATCCCATCCCTTCGAATTGTTGCTGAGGCAGTGATTGATGATGTTGAATGGGTCAAAACCCGCTTGGAGCAGTTAAGTCTGATTGATAAAAAGAGATTAGCAGCAGTATGCCATGGCCAATTGTACCAACAGAGAATGGCAAGAGCATATAACAAGAAGGTACGTCCACGGAAGTTCGAAGTAGGTCAACTAGTGTTGCGATGTATCTTGCCTCATCAAGCTGAAGCAAAAGGAAAGTTCGCCCCGAACTGGCAGGGGCCATTTGTTGTAACTAGAGTGTTGTCCAATAACGCGTTATATTTGACAGATGTAGAAGGGAAATGTGTAGAAATGGCTATCAATTCCGATGCAGTCAAGAGATACTATGTATGATTTCTTTCTTTGATTGTACTTGTTTGTATTTGGCATCTTTTGAAGATTGAAATGACGAAAGCGTTTTGTTATGCTATCTAAACACTTTATCCCTTGTCACCCTTTTTGAGCCTTATTTATTTTCTTTCATACCCCTCTTTCGGAATCAGTAGAAAATATCAGAAACATAAGCATGAAAGATAAGAAAAGGAAGAAAGAAAAAGAAAAAGAGAAGAAAAGAGAAAAGAAGAAGAAAAACAATAAAAGGGAAAAGAGAAAAGGAAAAAGAAAAAAAGGAAAAGAGAGAAAAGAAGAATAACAGAAGAAAGAAAGAAAAGAAAGAGAGAAAAGAAAAATCGCGACAACAAAGTAGTTTCTATGACATGAACTACGTTCGACCTGATTCCTTTTAAGGATACATAGGCAGCCTCACGGTTCGGTCCCATCAAAATAAAAATCCAAAAGTCCCCAAACAGGAAACTGAGGCAGAAGTTGTGGTTGTTGTCAGAAATCCGATTCTGAAAGTTGTAATCTTGAACCCATTTGAATTGTTTCGAGCCTTTGATATCCTTTCTTCTTAACCCTGTCCAAAAGCCTACATTATGGTCCAAAGAAAGACCTTCTGATCAGTCTTTGAGAAACGCCAGGTCAAGCAGGCAAAGGTAATTCATGTCAGGGGCAACACTCTGGTTCAAGCAGAAAAATAAAAATAAGAGAGTCTTATTGGTGAAAACCTTCACAGGCACCATAAGGCGACGAGAGTTGAGAGAAATAAAAGGAGAGAGTCTTATTGGTGAAAATCTTCATAGGCACCGTAAGGTGACGAGAGTTGAGAGAAATTAAAACGAGAGAGTCTTATTGGTGAAAACCCTCACGGGCACCTTGAGGCGACAGTAAGTTGAAAAGTCAACAAGTGAGAAAGGTCTGTTGGTGGGAAAACTGTTTCATGGCACTGCAGGACGAACAAGGCCGAGGTTTGGGTAAAATAGTCAGGTCATGGGAATTCTGGGGCAACAAATTACGAAAACTGAAAGTTAATTGGTTGGACAGATTGGGCCGATTAATCCAAAATTCATGTCATGATCATCGGTACCAGCTGTCTCACTCAGATAAGTTTCTTTTTCTTTTTCTCTTTGTAGCAGTCATCTGGTTTTGGATTCTTCCTATTCTTAACCCGCAAAGTCATTGCATTTCATTTTCTTTTGGGTTTATTTGGCTAAGGTGTTTCAATGTCAGTCTTATTCAAAACAAGTGAAAAAGAATTTCAAAGCTCACTACCTACTTCCAAATTGCAAAGCACGGAATGGGCAAAACATACTAAGAATAATACGACGAAAGAGGGGAATACAAGGAATCACCGGAAGCTTCATCTGTGGAATGGTTTGGTAATGTCATGGGAGACACAAAAGTTTAGATAAAGGGGTCAGAGGTAAGACAACAGCGGGGGTATAGAACACTTGGCTCGTCAAAGTCACGGGGTTTGAAAGTCAGTCACGAAGTCAAAGCGGTTCAGGGCCAGTTCGGAGAAGCCAGTCATAACAAAACAATGCAGCGGAAAGATCTTCAACAAGAATGCCATCAACTAACCACTATTTTAAACTGACAAAATTTTCTTTGATTGAAACAGGGGCAGGAAATTTTGGTTGTTTCGGAGAAACTCTTTGTGGAGAAAGGCAGTCACCAAATAGGTTTGTTTTGATTTTCAGGACCCTCCTGGAAAATGAGACCTAGTTTAAAGTTCAGAAATAGCATAATTTAGCATAAATGCATCCCAAAGGAATATAAGTTGACTTAGAAGTGTGCATGTTCGAGATAGGATTCAATTAGGAGTTTTCAGTACCATCCTGAATAATGGGACTTAGCTTTAAGATTTCGATTAGATAACAACATTTAGCGTAAGTTCTGCTGTAGGGTAGTATAGTTCAACTATAAAAGTTGTCACTCTTAAGATAAAATTTGACTTTTGATTTTCAGGACCCTCCTGGATAATGGGGCGTAGCTTAAAACTTTCTTAGATAACAAGACGTAGCGGAAGTCATGCCTTTAAAAGATATAGCTTAGATTTAAAATTATCGTTTAGTTAAGAGTTGTCAGGACCCCCTAGATAATGGGACCTTGCTTTCAATTCTTAGTAATACTTGGTAATATGATTTAGCTTTACAATCACATCTGTCCCCAGCCACCAAACTGGGGCAAAAATTTTTCTTTATTTTTGTCAAGTTGAAGTCAGGAGCCCGCCTGGAGAACAAGGGAATACATTTCAAGTTGAAGTCAGGAGCCTGCCTGGAGAGCAGGGAATACTTTCAAGCATAGCAGTCAGGAGCCCGCCTGGAGAACAAGGGAGTACAATTTAAGTTTAGCTTTCAAATTCTTTGTTTTGTTTATTTTGAAGTTAAGAGCCCGCCTGGAGAACAAGGGAATACATTTCAAGTTGAAGTTAGGAGCCCGCCTGGAGAGCAAGGAATACTTTCAAGCACAGCAGTCGGGAGCCCGCCTGGAGAACAAGGGAGTACAATTTAAGTTTTAGCTTTCAAATTCTTTGTTTTATTTATTTTGAAGTCAGGAGTCCGCCTGAAGAGCAGGGAATACATTTCAAGTTGGAGTTAGGAGCCCGCCTGAAGAGCAGAGAATATATTTCAAGTTGGAGTCAGGAGCCCGCCTGGAAAAAAGGGAATACTTTCAAGTCAGCAGTCAGGAGCCCGCCTGGAGAGCAGGGAATACATATCAAGTTCAGCAGTCAGGCACCCCCCTAAAGAAGGGAAAAACATCTCAGTTTACAATTCAAGATGGCAACAAACGGATGTCTCCGAAAGAATAGAGAACAACAAGGCAACAAGAAGCACAAAATCGAGTTTGAAGATATAGATAGGACTTTTGTAATCCATAGATCATAGTCTAGTATAGATTTTTGTTTTATTTTGACATGGAGTAATAAGGAGGTTCAGTAAGCAGTAGCAATAACAGCAACAACAGTGAAATCACAACTTCATGGTAGTCCCAGCTACCAAAACTTCCCGAACTATACTGACATGATTCTTTTTTATCCAAGGATATGTAGGCAACCTCAGAGGCAGGGTGCGGTCAAATCTTTCAAAAATGCTTCCCACGGATTATTCAAACGGGCAAAAATCGCTCGTATCCACTCACTTTATCTTTGCACGAAAACTCTTCGTGTTTTCAAACAAAGAGGGGCAGCTATGAGCACGTGATTTTTGACCTACATGAAATACTCCCATAAATTCAAAACAAAGTAATTTCGTTTCATTATTTGCAATTTTGTGGATTTTGTGGCATTTGCTGTTAATTATTTGCATTTTTTCTCTGTGTATTTTGTTTGTTAATTAATGAAAAATACAAAATATGCTGCATTTGCATTTAGGATTTAATTTTTGCATGTTTGAAATAATTAGTAATTTAGTGTTTATAAAATTGAAAAATCACAAAAAATAGTTCATTTTTGCATTTTAATTTTAATTTCTCGAATTTTGTTAGCTTTCTTTAAGTTGGTATTTAATTAGTATGGTAATTATTTTTAGAGGTTAATTAGTTTAATTTGATTGGATAATATTAGTTTTAATAATTAATTTAGGATTTATTTCTAATTTTGGAAAGAAAAGAAATTTGGAAATTGAAAAAAAAGAAGAAAAGATTCAAAAAACAAAGGGAAATTCGATTTGGGCCATTTATGTAAACCCCCCTTCAGCCCAATTGCCCCCTCGTACCCGCCTAATTCTGGCCCAAACCCGCCTATACCTGGTCTGGATTCCCCTTTCAAGCAAAACGACGCCGTTTCGACCAGTGCCAATCTGAGCCGTTGATCCTCACTTGATCGAACGTCTCAGAACTAAAGTTGGGGGAGTATATATATGTCCGAATACGCACCCCCCTCAGTTCATCATCCCAACATCCCCAACTTCAGAACCCTGCCCCCAAACCCTAGTAGCCGCCCCAGAATTCCCCACCGTCTGGTGGCGGCGCCGGCGTCCAATCGCCACCAAATTAACACCATGAACTCCTTTCCACCTCCCCATCCCAAATCTCCAAACAGTTCCTCTCGAATCCCCTTCCATCGCCTCGAATCTCAGATCTAAGGTTAGCACCAGAAACCTTAAAATTCCCAGATCCACCCAAAATCACACCATGCAACCCCTCATCTCCCTCCTGCCTCAAATACGTGTTTGTTTCGTTTCAAAATGGTCCGTCAGTGGTAAAGCAGAAGGCCAGATAGCCAAGTTTCTCCTTGGGTTCCTTTCTAGCGTAGCAAGTCAAGTGAACCTAATCCCATCATTAATCGATTGTCTTTTGTTAAGGACAACCGATTAATGACCGTCAAAGGTTCACTGTCTCCTCCAAGGTTGTCCGAGTTCATGCAGTTCTTGCCGAAACAGGTTTGGGATAATTTCCCTTTGCATCGATTGGTTTCTGCTGATCTCTTCTGTTTGTTTGCTTGGTTGTTTGTTTTACAGCTTTCCAGAAATTTCGTCTCTTGATTAATTGCATTATGTTCTGATTGCAAGTTTGTTAGTTAGCTTGTTTGCGTAGTTGTCGATGAAAATTGGCTTCGTAAGGTTTGAGTTTAATTTGGTTTTAATTCACGAGATTTTCTTTTTCCGCTGGGTTTCATTTCACATTTTGTAAATTAATTTTGGAACTGAGTCAAGTATAGTTCATCGTTCACATTAATTCTTGTTTCAAGAACATTTTCTGAATTCATGTTTATGTGTGAAGGGTATTCAAGTTAGTTTCTCATAATTTCAATAGTTGTTTTGGATTTCAATTTGTTTGAAAGTGTCAGCCTGTTTGTTTATTGTTATTGAGATTGTGAGCATTCAGAATTTAAGGGGGGTAAGTGAATAATGGGGAACTTTAGGGGTAATTTTGGAGATTGTTTCAACCTAAGGAATCTTTAATAATTGATGGGAAGCTTGCTAAATGGACAGCTGCCCAAAATGGTTAGGGAAAACATGCTGTAAATTGAAAATATCTGAAGGAAATGGACAGTTATCCAAAAATCAGTTTTGAAAGATGCTCTATTAGGGTATTTTGGAAAAATCTGACTGCCTTGCCTTGGAAGGCACTCAGCAGACCCTCAGCCTTTAAAAAAGAAGGCCTTCTTCTCATTAAAGACAGTTTTTTCACCTTAGAGAGACTGAAAAAGGCCGAAATACAGGAGAAATCAGAACAACTAAAAAAAAGAAACAAAAATCACTATTCCATTGAAAGTTTTTTTCCCTGTAATTCTTGAGGCTCTCATTTCTGAAATGATCTCTGTACAATCGAGGGCTAGGATGGCTTGAGACTTAGTCATTAAGGCTAGGTGTTGGGTGTTTGCCTGTGTGAAAGTGTGTTTGACACTGCAATCTGGTCTGTTGAATTGCATTTTCTAGGATTTTGAGCTGTTTTGGTACACTGTTCCACTAGATTTGAGGTCCACTTTGCTGTTTGTTACTGCTGTTGGGTTTTCTGATTATCTCGATGTTGCTTTCTTCACATTTTCAGGTATGTAAGGACATTTGAACCTTGAGTAAATCTAGACCATAAGCCTATGAAATCAAGCTGAAATGACTGTTTTGTTCTTTCAAGCAGAGGCTGTTGGTCTTCTTGTGATTTCTGCACATTTCTCTCGTTAATCATTATGAGTAGTTAGTCATATAGTTTGTAGTCTATTTCCTTTTTAGACTTGGGATTTGCACGAATGTGTTATAAATAATGTTAGACTATTGGACTATTACAGTGCTTTAAGTCAGTGCTAAGCTCAGCCACACTTATGCCTTGTTCATGAATGTCACTCATGTCTTTGGAAACTGTTAGAATGTGTAGAGTAGTTTGATCTTCCCTTTATCATGTTCACCTTTAATTTTTTAGCTGAAAATCTGCCCTGTTTCGCACAGTGCAAGCAGTGCATCGATTCATCTTTCTGGGTGCAAATTCTGATTGTGGCTCTCATTGGTTTGATTTGCTGGTTAGTTTCATTGGATCTGATTTCTTGCGCTTGTTTAACCTTTCCAAAGTGTGAAAGTGTGGTTAAGTCTATGCTCCTCATGATATAGGTTTGGTTACTGAGTAGAATTTGCCCAGGACCTACCTGCATTTCCAGGGGCTATGCATTTGTTTTAATGTGTTCATTGTAAGGTTTGTTTTTCAGAAGCTGTAGTTTTGTTGTCTTTGTCCGTTCTTATATCGAAATTTGTTTTATCCCGCTAAAGTTTGCTGGATTCGGATCGTAGCTTAACTTTTAGTCTTCATGATTCAATCGTTAGTTTTAATACATGCCCTGTGGTATGGTTCTTTGCGAGGGCGTTTCAAATGAATTATTAGAGAAATAACTTTGGGCTTTAAGCAATCAGGTTTTGGACAATGGTTTGTGCTGATTCTTGGGGATTATTTCCAGCTCGCCTGGATCTTCGAACTGGTCATGTGACCAAGTTTAAGGGAGTAATTTCAAGCAAAAGAATATGGGCCTAGCAAATGAGCTGCCAGGCCCTTCTCCACATTAATACTTCTGGGCTGCATATCCATGTGCCTTGAGTTAGCTCGTTTGCTTTTCACGGTGTAGCTAGCCCGTAACTCGTGGCCTTAGCAATCCTAACTCGATTTTAGGAATAATTGTTGAATATTCGTAGAGAAACCTTTAGGGTCGTTTAAAATACAATTGTGATTGTGTACACGTTCGCGCGACACGATTACAATTCTAAAAACCAATTCTGAGTATGCGTTCGTGCAACTTCGAACAAATCTTTTTTAATAATAAAAATGTGTTTTCGTAGGTTGTTAATTAAATTAGCTCATATAGTCTGCGCCGTCTACCATTTAATCATACAAAATGACAAGTGTTTATAGTTTGCTTTAGATACGTGCAACTTTGGCCAAATCTTTTTATACATAATAATAAAGTGTTATTAATTGTAGACACGTTCGCGTGACATGATTTTTGACGCGCCAAAGGAAAAGAGTATACGTACGCGTAACTCGATCCTTTAACTACGAATAATCAAGTAATTTAAAAGCGGTTAATAGATAAATGCACATAGGTCCTAAAAATGAATATTTAAATAATTTAAGCCAAGTATAGATTGCTAAGCGACCGTGCTAGAACCACGGAACTCGGGAATGCCTAACACCTTCTCCCGGGTTAACAAAATTCCTTACCCGAATTTCTGTGTTCGCAGACCGTAAATAGAGTTAATTTCCTCGATTCGGAATTTGGAACCGGTGACTTGGGATACCCTAAATATCCCAAGTGGCGACTCTGAATTTTAATAATAGATCCCGTTTCGGTTGTCCTTTAATTGGAAAAACTCCCTTATATTTATACCCTTTACGGGTTGTGGGTAAAAAAGGAGGTGTGACAAGAGTATGCGTTCGCGCAACTTCGGACAATTTCCTTTAAGAATAGATGCATTTGCTAATAGGCCACTAATCAATTTTAAGAGTTTTGAAGCGTGCCATCTATAATTTAATTATTCATGGGCCTCATGTTAATAACCTAGATAAAAAATATGACAAATGTTGGTAGTTTGCTCTAGGCACATTTAATACACTATCATGACCGCGTATACGTCCGCATAACTTCGGCCAAATTTTTTGACAATAATAAAGCGTTATTAATTATGGACACGTGCGTGTGCCATAATTTTTACGCGCCAAAATGGGTACACGTACGCATGCCTCGTTTCACAATAATTTTCTTAATTAAAAAAGCGGTAAAGGGTAAATGCACATAGGATCTAAAGTCGGTAATTAAACAATTTTGTAAGCCAACTATAATCAAAGTGACCGTGCTAGAACCACGGAACTCGGGAGTGCTTAACACCTTTTCCCGGGTTAACAAATTCCTTACCCGGATTTCTGTGTTCGCGAACCATAAATAAGAGTCAACTTCCTCGATTCGGAATTTTAACCGGTGACTTGGGACACCATAAACCTCCCAAGTGGCGACTCTTATTTTTAATAAGTAAACGATCCCGTTTCGATTGTCCTTTAATTGGAAAAACTCCCTTGTATTTATGTCCTTTACGGGGTGTGAGTAAAAAGGAGGTGTGACATGCCCCTTCCTTGGCTTTCAGCTTTATAGTGGGATCTAAAGGTGAAGAGCAAGCCTTGTGTTCCAGAAAATTGCACTCCTTTAGCAAATCTAACACAAACTTTCTTTGTGATATAATGATCCCATCATCCTTATACATAATCTCCAATCCTAGGAAATAATGAAGTTGTCCTAAGTCCTTGATCTTGAACTATTCATGTAGGAATGTCTTGAGTTGTGCAATCTCTTGCTGATCAGTCGCAGTCATTAACACATCATCTACATACACTGTAATATATACTGATGAATCTCCATTCCTTTTGTAGAATAGTGAGTAGTCATACATGGAATGTGTGTAGCCCCTTGAGCACAATGCCTCAGTCAGCTTTGCATACCATTGTCTACTTGCTTGTTTCAGACCATATAGAGATTTGTTCAGCTTGCAAACTAAACCTAATTTTTCTATAACTAATCCAGGTGGTACTTGCATATACACCTCTTCATTGAGGTCCCCATGGAGGAAAGCATTATTCACATCCAATTGTGAGATGGACCGGCCCTTCTTAACTGATGTAGCTATTAAGGTCCTAACTGTTGTCATCTTTACAACTGGTGAGAAGGTTTCTGTATAATCTATTCCTGCTTGCTGAGTATGGCCTTTGACAACCAATCTGGCTTTGAACCTCTCAATATTACTATCTGCTTTGTGCTTCACCTTGTACACCCATTTACAACTAATTGCCTGCTTTCCAGGTGTCAGCATTACAAAATCCCAAGTATGGTTGGAATATAATGCATCAAACTCATGTGTCATAATAGCTTGCCATGCATGATCAATGGCTACCTCCTCATATGATGATGACTCCCTGTCATGACAAACATTTCTCACAAGAGTCTGACTATCAGGAGTTAGTAAATCAGAGGCAATATGGTGATTCACACAAAACAAATCATTTAAGGAGGCAGGATTTGTTTTAACTTGAGGAAGGGAATAAACATAGTCCTGTAGGTAGATAGGAAATTTGTGAGTTCTTTGTGACTGCCTTGTTGATTGAGCTTGTTCTTCATGGGTCTGTTCAGTGTGATGTTGTAATGATATATTAGGTGGTGAAGATATAGGTGTTCCAGAAGGTGATGAACTAGCTACATGTGTAGGTGACATAGGATCAGATGTGTTGTCTGCATTCCCTTGATCACTCAAGTTTTCAGGAGTCTGTGTGACATTTGTATTGTTAGAAGGTTGTTAACTTAGAGATTCAATGAAGGGAATTAGATAGGGGGCAGATGATTGAGAAGATTTGTTCATATGAACTCCAAAAGGAAAAATGGATTCATTAAATACCACATCTCTGGAGATATAGATTTTCCTAGTGGCTAGACTTAGAACCTTGTACCCCTTTGTGTTGAAAGGATATCCAACAAATACATGAGGTGTTGTTCTAGGATTGAATTTATCCCTATGTGGTATTGGTACAGTAGGGTAACATAGGCAACTAAAACTCTTTAGGTGAGAGTACTTTGGCTTTCTTCTGTATAGTAATTCATATGGGGTTTGATTGTTGATAGAACTGAAGGGTAGTCTATTTATTATATAAGTGGTATAAAGGATACACTCACCCCAACATCTTAGAGGTAGCTTGGATTGGAAGAGAAGGGCTCTAGCTATTTCAAGAAGGTATTTGTGCTTTCTCTCCACCACACCATTCTGTTGTGGTGTATAGGGACAAGTTCTCTAATGAATGACCCCTTTAGATTGAAACAATATAGTTGCTTCTTTACTGGTGAATTCTAGTCCATTATCTGACTTTATGGACTTGACAATTACACCAAACTGGTTCTCTACTAGATTCATGAAATTCTTGAGTATCTCAAGGGCATTACTTTTGCTGGATAAAAGGTGAGTCCAGGTGAACCTGCTATAATCATCCACCATGATTATAAAGTATTTATATCTATCATGTGTAGGAACATGATATGAAGCCCACAGATCAACATGTAAATGTTCAAATATTCTGTTGGTTGTGCTGGTTTTCTGAGGAAATAGTAGTCTTTCTTGTCTAGCCATTGAGTAAATGGTATGGTTGAAGGGTTGTTTGGGGGAAAAGTTGGCAGGTATAGAGGTAATGTTCTTCATTTTGACAAAGGGGACATGTCCAAGTCTATTATGCCACAATACATTTACATTATTTTCAGCACAAGAATGAGATAATATGCTAGGGAATTCAAAAGATGGACTTGTAAAAGAAACTTGTTTTTCAATAGTTGCACATGAATTATTTACAATTGGAGAAGATACACACTTATTGGTATGAAATAGTATATTTATAGCAGAATGAGAGGGACAATGTGTGTTACAAGTGCAACAAGTAGAAATGGTAGGTAGTGTATGAGTGTCCTTTACTGCAGGGATTGTCTTGTTCTTCTTCAAATAGCTTAGGCATAGGATGTACATCCCATCTTTCACTCTACAAATCACCAGAGGTCTCTTCATTGAAGGGGCATGCAGTATGCAGTAATGTTTGACAAATGCAACAAGACAATTGAGGTGAGAGGCCAAAGAATGATCAGAGATCAAATTGTATCTAAACGTAGGAACATACATCACTTTATCTAGAGTGATCTTAGAAGTAAGAGTCATACTACCAATTTCGGTCACCTTTACCTTGTAGCCATTTGGAAGTATAACTAAAAGGGGATATGGCAAGTTTATTATGTTGGTTAGTAAGGATCTGTTAAAGGTCATGTTATTTGATGCCACTGAATCTATAATCCATGAATCAGCTCTGTTCTTGAAATATTCACATGACAGTTTACCAAAGTCAATTGAGGAAGTACAAGCTATCATACCTGCAAAGTTTGTTGTTCCTGATGTAATGTTGGTTCCAATTGTGCAGTCTCTTCCTCCTCCTGATTGAAACTATTGTAGTAGGTTAACCAACTGGCTATACTCCTCTTGGGTAAGGCTTACATTTTGAGTATTGTCATGAATATCACATTTCTCAGTCTCAGCAAGTTGAGTGTCAGTAGTTGCTATATGTGCATTGGCCACTGTTCTATTGCCTCAACTGAATTTGTTACTGTGATTGTTGCTTGAATTGTAGTTATAGTTGAAGTTTTGCTTAGCATTTTGATTGAAATTTCTTTGATTTATGTTTGGGTTCTGATTCTGATCAAAGCTCTGTGGGTATCCATGAAGCTTGTAACATTTCTCTTTAGTGTGACCTGATCTCTTACAATAATCACAGAAGGGCCTAGTTCTGTTGTTATGATTGTTGCTGGGAGAATAGTTTGTTCTGAATGTCCTAGGTCTGATTGTGCTAGTATTCAAGGCTGATGACTCCAGAGTTAAGTGGCCACTTAGTTTGATTTCTCTCTACCTTTCCTCTTGGATCAACAAAGAAAATGCTTGGGCAACTGAAGGAAGAGGATTCATCATCAATATGCTGCCCCGAACTACAGTGTAGTCTCATTCAATCCCATAAGGAATTGTATCATCCTCCTATCCTGCTCAGCCTTATGCATGCTCTCCTTAGCTCTACATGAGCAATTGCAAGTGTAGTGAGATTTGGCAATCAAGGTATTGAGTTCCTCTCATAACCTTTTCATTTTTGTGTAATAGCTGGTGACTTCAAGGGCTCCTTGAGATAAATCATTGATTTCTTTCTGAATTTGGTACAACTTTGTTCCATTTGTTTGGTCATACGAATCCTCAAGTTCTCTCCACAATTTGAATGCATCTGCTACATATTTAACACTATCTGTAATTTCCTTGGCCAAGGAGTTTAGGATCCATGAAGTGACCATATCATCACACCTTTCCCATAGGCCAAATTTTGATGAATTTGGATCTGGTCTCTTGCATTCTCTGTTGATAAATCCCAACTTATTCTTCAAGGATAATGCTCACATCACACCTCTTCTCCATGATCGATATCCAAAGCCATCAAATAGAACAGGAACCAAAGTTGCTCCAAGATTGTCAGATGGATGCATATACAAAGGGCTACTGATATCAACACTTGACTGATTAGGAGACTCAGTCATAGTCGGTGTTGATTGATTATCATCTTCGACAGTATTCATTTCGTACAATACAGAATTTCTAAGCAATTGAGGGCTAAAAAATGGTGATTATGAATTTAGCAACAGTTCTCAAACAACTACAGATTCAGAAGGAAATCATAACCTGTCCTCACGACTACATCTCAAAATCAATAGAGAAATGAGTTTGCATGTGTGCGATCCAGTTCGAATCATCACTGGCGGAAGTAGAACTAGTAGATTCTGTGAGGCGAGTCCAAAATTGATGCCCCTCACTCTGATACCATATTAGAACTGATCAATGTAACCGTAATTCGAAGCTTTGCTGAGCTTCGATGGTGAGCTTCAATGGTGAGAGAGTCGTGACCTTCACACCATGAAAGGCCACAATAAGAGAAGAGAAAAATATGAGAGAACTTTCTAGAATTTCTCAATTGAATTAAGAAGAAAATGAGTGGAACCTCCGCTATATACAATTGAACAACTAAGAGCTAATTAACTAACTAGATCGGCTAACTAACTTTCTAACTAGTTAGCTGATTGGTACAACTGTCAGTTCTAACTAACTAATGACTCCACTAACTCTTAACTAACTGATCAATATACATAATTAATCTTAACAATATTTTTATAGCTCTATTTTTTATTAGCCGAATCCCCGCACCCGTATTCATATCCGGATCCGCACCCCTAATCTTAAAATTTAGATTTTTCCGAATACGATACTCAGATCCGTCCCCGTATCGGACACCCGCACCCTAGTCCGAACAACTTAGATTACAGGATGCGAAACATATGTGCATTGTCCTCTTTGCTTTGAATGAATAGTCACTTTTCTGAAATTAGATGCTACAGGAGGTAAAGTTTGCCAACAGTAGATTGACTATAATGAGAGGTACAAGTGAGTTTGTAGCGGTACCGGTTTCTTCTCCTTTGATTACTAGATGCTTCTGCCATCTTTCCTTAAAACTCCGGTTGAATTTTGGTCTAGTAGTGAAGCCAGAAATTTTCAGGGATATTCAAATTTAAAAGAAGTTGAAAAATTTCCCGAAAAATGATATTCAATATATGTTATATATATTCAAATCAATATTTTACTTATATACACAGTATAATTTTTCATAATATTTCGACGAATTGACCACCCTTAACAAAAAGTTGCTTTGCCCCTGGGTTTTGCTCGTGTTTGAAAGCTAGAGATAGATGGTTGAGCAGCATGCTATCAAGGGAATCAATTGAAACCCCTTCACCAGAAAGTTATATTGATAAAGAGAGTAAAATACCACCCTCTGTCCTCCCCCGCGTGGCCTAGCATAGTAGCATATATAGAATTGAAGCCCCTTTAAGTAAGAGAAATACAGGTTTATATATCAAATGTGTCATTTTTGATTTTTTTTTTAATTCCATTATCAAAATTTATGGCTCTCTCAAAGAAAATCAACAAGGAGGTATATTTTCGTTGTGTTTTCAAATGTCTATAGTGGAAACAGTAGCTAATTTTATATGATTTATGGGGTTAAGAAAAAAACCTCCCTAGGAGGTGTTTTCTTAGTCCCACTAGGAAAGATTACAGCTTGTTTTTGTTTTTGAGTTTGTTACTTTGAGAACAGCTGGGCTGATTTGTAGCTAAGATGTGTTTGTACATATACACTCGGTGATTAAGAAAAATTTTAATTACCAAAAAAATGTATTATTCCATTCCTTCGCCTAAAGTCTTAGTCCATTCCTTACCCTAAAGGACTTCTAAAAGAAGTGTGTGTGAGTAGAAAAATCAAGGAAAGAACACCTTGCCGGCCAAGTTTTATCCCACACCGTTGGAATGAAAGATCCACTTCTCAAATAAACTCGATAAAGATTTTAATTATATATATCGACAATGTGATTTTTTTTTACATTATTAGTTTAATTTAATTCGATTTTAGCAGGTTATTACTCTATTTTCAGGTTAAGTGTTGTTGTAAGTCAATTTAACAACTTAACTTGATGGTGTAAACTGATCTATATGTGAAAAAAGCACAAAACTTAAACTCTATAAGTGAAAAATCCATTTGTCAAGTTTTTTTTTTAATTATTACACGTCCTTCTCTTTTGGTGTAACTTCGATCTTCTCACCGTGGCCTCTAAGTCATCAAAACGAAATAAGAAAGCAAATTATTTAGTTGATCAAGTGTGTTTACAGTTGCCATGATGTGATGTTGCCTTGGCATAAAAGGAAGCTATCTTAGTGGCTCAAGAAATGGAAATGACGAATATAATATATATACCAAAGGGAGAGGGCTTCAATTGAATTTCCAATGGTAAGTTAAACTTGAAAATGACGAATGCACGCTGACATGTTGTATAAGATTATCATTTACGCACTGATTGAAAATTATTAGTGGTATAAATCGCAGATGCCAACATCTTTGAAAATCATATAATTATTGACTGGGCAAAAGATGCTGAATTAAGGTTCTAAAACTAATCAGCAAAGTAGCATTCACTCTGCAAATTATATGAAAAGAAACCCTGGAATAATAACTACGTTTCAGTCTCAAACTTTATTTAAATATAAATCTCGTGTCTTTGTAAAGCTAATCCATGTACTAGAGATTTTTTCAAATTCATATACTTGAATAGACACGCATAAAGTGGTAATTTAATCAAAAGAAAGAAAGAAATCCCGCAATTAAATTAAATACGAGTAATTAATAACTTGCATAAGGAACCATTAATCTAATTCTAGACAAAAGAAAATACCCTTTATGTATAAAATACGGAGGAAGCCCAAATTTAAATAAGAATAATTAACACAATGGCCGTCCACCGAACTGCTTAATCAGCGGATGTATAGTCTATATATAATATGTATGTAATCGTGTATAATCAGTATATAATTTAGTGCAAAATACAAAATTTGTCCGTTTGCTGAAACTAATTGCAGTCGCTAGCCAAAAATATATAAAATATAAATATTATATGTATACAAAAAAGATAGTATATTTTATTGGTTATATTTTTTATAACGGCTGAAAAAAATTATTTCTCTATAATTAATTTATGTATATGGGCTAAACAAAGTATGTAAACAGTATTCAGCCGGCTATTTGTGTAAAGATCTCTTTAATAAATTCGGCCCAATTTTGGAGCATGTATTAATCTCAGGAGGAACACTAATCTCTCGCGCCACATGTTCCCACCAAGAAAAGACTTCGTAGATTCATGAAGCGTCTCTCTCTCTCTCTCTCTCTCTCTTTCTCTTCCACCAAAATTAGCGATTCTCAGACACAAAAACAACACCTACCGTCTACGTAACACGCGTGTAATAGTTGAAAAGTTCATTATTTCAAATCCTTCTGGGATTTGGATTTGATTCTTTATCCTCCTCCTCCTTACTTATCCCATTCCAATATCAAATCTGATTTCAATCTTCTCACATACTATCGTCTATATATTGTTGTGTTGCGTCTTATAGCTGCGCTTTCTATTACCACTAGTTTTATTGCGCCAATTCCGGTATGTTAATCCATTTCATCCCTTTGTTTTCCTCTTCGTATTTGGTTTAATTTCTCTTAAATATTTGAGCTGCAACAAGTTTCTGAATTTCTCTTCACAATAAACTTTGGGAATTTTTTGGTGTTTTTGTTTTAATCTGCATTTGAGTATTGCGGGTTTTGGTGTTCTCTGGGTGGGTGATCATTTTTATCCTTTTAGGTTATTGGTGACTGTTTTGAGTAGACGCTATCAAAGAGGGATTCAGGGTTTGAAGTTTATTGTTCCTACCACAACCTCAAGATATGTAATAACTGGGTTCATAGTCAAATATTTGTAGATAGTTAGTGGATTTCTTAATACATATATAGCGTTTGGGAAAAAGCTATTGGGTTCACTTGAAA
The DNA here is from genome assembly GCF_000715075.1 of Nicotiana tabacum. Lineage (NCBI taxonomy): Eukaryota > Viridiplantae > Streptophyta > Magnoliopsida > Solanales > Solanaceae > Nicotiana > Nicotiana tabacum. The sequence goes on from NC_134082.1 coordinate 95,848,778, forward strand.
CCATAGGTTACAAGCTAGATCTGCACCTCGGCGCTATGGCCTTGAATCAAGAAGAGGGATACTTAACTAGGATCGGGTTTGATAATGGGTGTTCCGTGGAGAGATGCTTAAATGATAAAGTGGGTGGGTTTGGTGATTTTTGGGGTTTGAATTGTGAAATGGAGGTGCTTTATGATTATAAAGGTGGAAAAGCTAATAAGGGTTCGGATGATATTGCTGATTTGTTGCCTCAGGATCCCTTTAATATGGATGTTACAACCAAAGGCACTGGTCTCATGACCATCGCTGATTTCTTAGAGGATCTTGAGAATGATTTTGGGTTAAAGACTCTTGGGTTTATGTCAGATGAGATTGAGGTTAAGGGGGTGGACGATCATTTGCTTGCGGAACTTGATTTTGTATTGAGTGGCACTGTGAGAATTCATCAGGATGCAGGTAAGACTGATGGAAATTGTGAGCTGTTTGGAATGGATCTCAGTGAGGGATTGGAAGGTGGCCATGGTCTGATGAATGGGAATACAGAGATTATGGGTTTTAGTTATGAGAATTATTGGATTCTCAGAGATGATTCAATGGATAATGATCAAGGGGGAATTAATGATCAGTCTGATATGGATGCAGGTGATCCTTCAGATGCACTGTTGCTGGCCCTTGGTTATTTAGACTTGGGGGACCTTCTTACTGTCGAAAGAGTATGCAAATCTTTACGTGATGCTGTTAGAGGAGATCCACTTTTGTGGAGAAGTATTCACATTGATTATCCACTTAATCCTAACATCACAGATGATATTCTTATAAAGTTGACAAATAGGGCTCAAGGTCATCTTCATTCTCTTAGTCTCGTTTACTGCTTAAAGATCACTATTCTTGGTTTGAAGCATGTACTTGAGAGGAATCCCAGCCTGACAAAGGTCAGTTATTGTTTTACCTAGCTAAATCTTGTCACTATCTCTTGATGATTTTGCTCAATTTGTGTCTTATAAGGTGTCATCATATAGTAAGTAAAGTTGGCATGATTGGCAAGTCTCATATCTGAATTAAGAGTAGCACGATACATATCATGCTTTTATTATAGTTGTGCTGTTACTATGTTCTGTGCCCACTTTATTGGTCTCATATCATAATTTTAAAGTTCTCGATTTCAAGTTAAACTTTATTTTGCTACATTGAGAATGTGGAAAATGGAGTGCAAAAGATCAAGTTAAACTTTATTTTGCTATTGTGTTTTTGGTGTAATCAGATCTACACAAATGATACTGACACCATTATTGATGTTTTAGATTCAATATAGAGAGTGTCAGTGATAGTTAGAGTCTCTTGTATATATGGTTTCAGTACTACCTAAGTACTGTTTTGCTACATATGAAATGTAGAAAAGTTACCAGTTTCAAAAAAAGTTCTTGATTTCATTAATAGGAAGAGACATACCAAAATGAAAGGCAAGTTTAGTAGAATGGGTATAGAACTAGCAATATCATATGGAATTTAATGTTTGACCTCTAAGACCTAAATTTTCCTCAAGATTAGTATTGGAGAAATGTGGACGTAAAGCTAAATGTGCTGTGATATAGAAATGATCACATCATATGGATTGGCAAGTAGCTGACATAGAGATAAACGAGAGGAAGTCACCACGAGATGGTTTGGTCATGTTCAACGTAGATCTTACTGTTCTTGTCTGTAATTATGGCACTATGATGGGGAATGATATAAACCTAAAATTACAAAGAAGTAAGTTTCTCAAAAGATCTCAAATTCCTCCGATCCGTGAGGACTTACAGAAACAGAAAACAACAGAAGTAAAAAAGTTGGTACATTTACATTAGGCCTGGTACTTTTAGGAGTCTTGTTTGTATGCTTAAAGATTTATATGTCAATAGAAAATGTAGAGACATTAATTATTATAGGAACCCAGATTGTTGAGTATTGAAATAAAAGGGGTATAAAGGGGGTCCAGATGAAGCAAAGTGGTACTATTAGGATTCATGTACCAATCCAAACTACCTTGGAATTGATGTATTATAGTTGTTTTAAAAATATTTTACAATCCATAGGACATTCATTGAACTTTGTAACTTTGATTTCATCATACACCAGTACAACTATTAACTAGAAGTGTGTGCTGAGATTCCTCACTGTTTCATTCATCTATTTCATTATTTTACACCTATTGATCTTTCCCCGCGGAAATGCTTTTTATGTTATCTATTATGTCTAATACTGCTCTTCAACACGTGCAGTGTTTAGTAATCTGTCAATAGAAATAATTAATTGGTTTCATTTTTAAATTGATATGCTTCTGCTGGTAGATGGCATTAACAATTTCATATACACAACTTTAGAAAGTGACAAATTGTAACCGGAATGGAAAGGTCTTATGTCTAACTGGTTTTTGGTAGTCTTTATACTGAAGTGTCTGCCATTCACCTCGCCTCCTTTTAACCCCTTGGGAAGTTTATTTACTCCATTAAATTTCTTACTATAAAGTGCTTCATACCTTGTATTTAGTTTTCGATTCGATTCTATTACTTCTAACTTATTTTAGTTTTCTGATTTCATGTTTGCCTGTGTATATGCAGTTAAGTGTCCCAGGGTGCATTAGACTCACCGCTGATGGTATTCTGTCTAACTTAAAAGTCTTCAAGTCTGGTGGAAAAAACAGACTTAAGTATATAGGGATTCATGGAGTCTTTGGTGTGACAAACCAACACTTTGAAGAGTTCAAGCTCTTAATTGGTGAAGACAATAGCAAGCTGCCAACTACTCGTGAGCCGCGGTTTTTGGGTAGTGGCCATTCTGATGATGACTGCGCTTTGGATATTGAAGTTTGCCCGAAATGCCAGCAACTTAGACTAGTTTATGATTGCCCCTCAGAGAGTTGCCAAAGGAAGCAATCTGCCACTCAGTTATGCAGGGCTTGTACTATATGCATTGAACGTTGTATCAATTGTGGATGTTGCTTAGATAACCGTGAATACGAGGAGCTGATCTCTTTCGAGTTGCTTTGTTTAGATTGCTGGAGAGAACTTTGGGGTTGGCAAGAGAGGGAGCAGAAAGTGACCATTTTGCCTAAAACCACTGTTCTTCATAAGCAGGCAAATTACCATTTCTACCTCCGTGGATAGGATGCACAGTGTTTGTTACTTCTTTTTGGCTATGGGATGAATTCTGCCAACATATGTAGTTTCAGCTTCTGGGCAGACACTTGGGCGGGAGATGATAGTTTAATGTCCAAATTTCTAGTTCTGTTCAACTGTTCCACCAACAAGTATGGTATTGTGTAAGATGCTTAAGTTTCAAGCACAGGATGGCACTTAAGTTTCAGGAGAAATTTGAATGACTGGAAAGTAAGACTTTTTTTCACTTACTTCAGATGCTGGAGCCTTACAGATTATTCAAAACAAACAGGATACTCTCAGTTGGGCAGCAAGTAAAGACGAGAGTTTCTTTATCAGCAATTGTTATAGTTTATTAATGAAGCAAGGTGATCAATGGGATGATAACCGGCCTTGGAAGTCGATTTGGAAGACTACACCTGTCAAAGAGGATTCCTATTGTGCAAGAGATACTATTTATGTGAGAATGACCAAGAAACAATAGAACATCTCCTCCTGCACTGCAAAGTAACTAGAGAATGCTCGGAATTGTTCCTAAACATCTGAGGAATCTACTGGGTAAAGCCACTGAAGGTAAGAGATCTGATGGAATGCTGGCAACATCAGAGAACTCCTAGAGCCTTGAAGCAGATTAAGAGGACTACTCATATGTGTATATTCTGGACCATTTGGCTTGAGAGGAACAAGACATGTTCTAAAAGCCAGAAAACCCACATCTCCAGGATCAAGGATAAATGCCTCTAAAATTTGTTTTTAAAAAGTTCTATGGTGGATAGTCTTAGCCAATATATGGATTTCCTAGACTTGGAAAAAAGGAAGTAATTGACTGCATGGTCATCCCCTGCAATAGGTCTTTTGTACTTTTTTTTACCATCTTGGTACCTTAATAATAAGAGTTAATACCCTAAAACCCCCTTAAACTATCACATTTTGGTCAGTTTCCTATTTAAACTGTTCGGTGTCTTTAAAACCTCCTTGAACTATATTGTACTTCATATTAAAACAAACTCTCTTTGCTGACCTGACATAACGTGTGTAAATACTCGCTTGGAAGCACGTGGCAGCCCACCTAAAAATAACGGCTAATTACTCTAACCCTCTTTCAATTTTTTTTTTTAATAAATATTCTTCTTATTTTAGTTATATCCACCTTTCTTCCTCATTTTTTTCATCATGCTTCCTTATTTTGTCACCTTTCGTCTTTATTTTTCACCTTCATTTTTTAACCTTTTTTCTTCGGTTCTTCATATGAGTTTTCTCTGAAAACATTTCTCCTCTTTTGTTTCCTCTGGAATGATGTATTCTCTTTCTTGTTTTAATCTTCTTTCATGTCCTACACATATTGATGAAAGAATACCAAATGTGGTTAAAAAGGGAGTGTGTACTAGACGCACCACTAAGAATGTAATGAGAGGGTTTTAATATGAAATGCAATATAGTTCAGGGGGATTTTGGGGACACCGAAAGTTTAAGTAGGGAACTGACAAAAACATGATAGTTTAGGGAGATTTTAGGGTATTAACTCTAATAATAAACCTTACAATATGAAAGAAAGATTTCAAACGGCAGTCTTTTGTCCCAAAGATATGACACGTAAGCAGCTGAACGCCCTACTTAATGGAAGTATCTTATGCTTTACCTATGGGGGAATTTATAGCGCAAGCAATTTATGCTTATGTATTGTTCTCCGTACGACACCAGTAAGCAAATCTAATTTCATCACCCCTTTACCTGGCCAAAGTACATAAATAGATACTACCTCACATGCTGGAACAACGAGGTGACTTTTTCACAGAAGGAATTTTACAGAAGAAAACTATCAAGACCGTTTGCGCTTCTAGTGGTTAAAAAGGGAGTTCGGAACAAAATGTGATTCTTTTGGACTCAAAGAACAAAAATATGTGGAAAAAAATTTAGTAACCAAAATATATATATCATTTTTTGAAAGACACTATACTTTAATGTTAAGTATAGCCTTTTTTTTAAAAACGCTACATATATAGCGTTCTTTAGTAAAACGTTATACATATGAAGTGGACCCAAAAATAATTCTTCTGTGCTTAACTGACATAACAGTAATTCAACTGGGTATAGCATTTTTTTAAAAGACGCTATATCTCATATAATTGAACCCCCAGACTAGTTTTTGCCTTATTTAAAGAGGTGAAGGATTTTGTAAAAATCCATTCATAAACATTTTCAAGTCTTCTGAAATTTTTCTTTGTTAAGTTGTTTTGCATTTTTTCATAATGTCTGAAAAGTGAAGAGCGAAAAATTAGGATTTCATTATATTGGGGGGGGGGGGGAAGGTGAAGTTGTGGTGGCGAATAACTCAGTAAACTATAGTTTATCTCCACAGTCTCATGTTAAGTTGCCACTTACAATAGAATATGTTAAATTGGTATCGTTGATATGTAAAAAAAAATAATGTGAGCAAACGTTCGGTGAATCTTAAAATAACCGGAAGATATCCGTATTCTGTGACTCCGCAAGGAGTCGCTTGTTATGCTGAGTTTAACATCGAAGACGATGAAACTCTGCGAGTTTTTTTGGAGACTTCAGATGAATACCGGGAATTTATTGGGATAAAACTGTTGGAAATGTACGTCAAGGCTGAAGACGTTCGCAATAATGAGGTTGCGCAAAGTAGGGAAATCCCTCAATCATCGAGTATTTATTTTGGAGCAGTATTAGCCGAACAGGTTCCGGCTGAAAGAGTTTGACCGGATCTAAACTTATCTCCACGAGCGAATGTGGAGCGAGAAAATAATTTTTTCCCTAGTATACATAATCCACAAGCCAGGTGGTAAACTTTAATTTTCCTTTGTGTTACAATGTATATTTTTGTGTATTGTATTTGTATTAACACTCATATATTCCACATGGGGTACCGACCATATATGAATTTTACAAGTTATGAACCAACAGCCAGTTGGAATATGCCTAGTTTTGGTGTGTTGGATCATGGTGGTCCATTGGGAGTCAGCATCAATAAGATAATGTACATCATGGGATAGCAACACATTATGATTTGTAAGTGAATATATAAAGTTATATGTATTGTTGGACCAATTTCAGTAACTCATTATTTCTTTGGTTGTGCAGTGAAAACGAGCAACTTGATGGTCTTGTCCTCACTCAATTGCACGAAGACGATGTATTTACGCGGGATCTGGCAGATGCGCAGAGTCAGGAAGAGAATAGTGATTATGACAACAATGCCGATGAGTCTGGAGATGACACACCCTTTCCTGACGAGGGTGATGATGAGGAGAAGAGAATGCCAAACCTGATTTGACGAGGGAGCATGCTCCACCTCCTTTTAGACCAAGAGTGTATGAGTCCCACGTGCCGTTTCATTTAAGGCATATTCTCTACCTTGATCATTTACCAAGTACGCCGGATGTGGATTCCCTCACAAGGGATATTGATGAAATTCGATAGCAATATGGGATGAATCTAGACCAACGGTGCTGTCAAAGGGCATGCTTTTTCCTGTTAAGGCATGCCTAATCAGGGCGGTGAAAATGTACAGCGTAAAAGAGTGCCGTGAGATGCGGTATTAGAGTTATCTCCGGATGGATACAAGGTTATTTGCCGTAGATGGTTTACCGGTTGTAATTGGATGTTGCGTGCGATAAAGAAGAAAACAAATATGTGAAAAGTGGGTAAATACATTGGCACCCACAATTGTGAAATGGACACATTCAGTGGGAATCACTTCAACTTGGATGTTGACTTGATTTCTCTTATCTTGATTCCACACATTAAAGCGTCCATAAGGTACAAGATCAAAGAGTGTATTATATCCGTCCACTAGAAATATGGGTGTACCATTACCAAAAGAAAGGCATATCTCGGGCGCAAACGTACGTTTGAAATTGTTTATAGTGACTGGGATAAATCATTTGCATCTCTACCTAGGTACATGGCCGCATTGCAACACTTTAACCCCGGGACTGTTGTTGAATGGAAGCTTGATCGGAGTGCATGCGGGAATACCAGAATATATATTTAGATCGTGTTCTGGGCATTTAAACCAACAATTGATGGTTTTGTGCATTGCCAGCCGATAATGTCCATAGACGATACTCATCTCTATGGAAAGTATGATATTAAGCTGTTGATCACCGTTGTAGTAGATGCTAATGGACAAATATTTTCCCTAGCTTTTGCCATTTGTGCCAACCACTTGAAGGAGCACGTTGTCAAACAACGTTCAGGTATTTGTCTAATATCTGATCGGCATGGCAGTATTTTAAGTTTTGTATAGCATTTGCCTGAATGGAAGGAATAGTATGCATACCTACGTTACTGTGTGAGGCACCTGAAGGTCAATTTCCAGAAGAAACATCCCAACAAATACTTGCATGATTTAATATGGATGGCTGCAACTGATCACCAAGAGTGCAAATTCAGGAGGCGCATGGAATCGATCAGGCAGGAAGATGAAAGAGCCTATCATTAGTTGATGCAACATGAGCTTGACAAGTGGACATTGCATGCGGATGGTGGCAGATGATGGGGAACCCTGACTACAAATGTGTCAGAGTCTTTCAACGAGTTATTGAAGTCTGCACATGGATTGCATGTCACTGCCATGGTGCGGATGTCATTCAAAATTTTGTTGAAAGGCATAGAGGTGCATCAGAATTGATGGAGAGGGTGTTGAATTTATGCCAAACCCAATTGTCACACCTCCTTTTTACGCGCCCGGGGCGCAAGGGAGTTTTTTCCAATTAAAGGACAATCGAAACGGGATTTGTTTATTTATTTCAGAGTCGCCACTTGGGAGATTTAGGGTGTCCCAAGTCACCAATTTTAATCCCGAATCGAGGAAAATAATGACTCTATATTACAGTCTGCGTACCAGAAATCCGGATAAGGAATTCTGTTAACCCGGGAGAAGGTGTTAGGCATTCCCGAGTTCCGTGGTTCTAGCACGGTCGCTCAACTGTTATATTCGGCTTGATTATCTGATTTTATACAAGTGTAAACTTATGTGCAAAATTTAACTTTTAACCGCTTTTATCATTTTACTGTTTTTATCAAGAATTGCAACGTTGTGAAAACATATCTCGAACCACGTTACATCAATGCACCCATGGTTGTTGACATATTTCGACTCGGTTGAGATTTGGATTTGGGTCACATGAATGTGCACCCGAATTAAGGAGAATAAATTATTAAGACGTGCCTAAAGCAACTAGCGTGTTGTTGTTTTGGGTAAGGCCGAAAAATTCGCTAAATGGCCTGTCCCGAATTCTAAGTGTTTTAATGTATATACAGTTAGAGGGCCCCGCAGCTGTGTATATTTTTATTTGACGAGGCTCGTCTCGTTCTACTTTTAAAAGGAATTCGCGACGTCATGGATATGCCTCTCGGATCACGTCACAATCAATGTACCCGTGATTAGAAATACATTTCGAATCCGTCGAGATTTGGATTTGGGTCACATAAATGTGCACCCGAGTTTAAGAAGGTAAGGTTTATTAAAGCGTATCCTAAAGAGACTAACGTGTTGTTATTTTAGGAGGGTTGTGAGATTTGCTAAGCAACCCGTCCTGGAAACTAAATGCTTCAATAATATACATTTAACAAGGGCCCCGCATCTGCGCGTTTTGTTTGTTTTCATCGAGGCTCATCTCGTTCTTATTTTTAAAAAGGATATCCTATAGCAACTATGTTTCTTGTCGTGTTTGTCTCTATTAATCGAAAGCAGTAGATAGTCCTAATTAATTAATGCTTGCAAGTTATTTATAACAGAATTCGGAAATGCTTTAAAATCAGGGATGAGGCTGCGTGCACAGTCAGTCGAATAAATAATCATGGGCCCAAATCCAACCCATGCGTGATGGGCCAAACCCGGGCCACTGCTTGCTCGAAGCAGGCCTGCTTGGCCTGTTTTGACCTGAACTCGACCTTCACGGGGTTTATATTACAAATTTTATGTTCTTTGTCTTAACGGGTAGTTTATTTGTTATATGAGACCATTAATCAGAAAAGGAAGAACTTAACCCCCTTGTGTACAGTTTTCATGTTTGGCATACGTTACAGCATATATGGCAAAGTAAACTAAATCTGAGATGCAAACTACTTCATTGAGACCACTTTTATCTAACAACATACATATACAATTATCATTCGATATCCTACATTGAAATCAACTAGGCTTGCAAGCTAATTTCAGTATCCCAAAATATGAGCTATTAGACATTACATGACATTCAACACAACGGTACATATATATAAACAACATCTGCAGATCTTCTCTTTTATACTCATTGCTCAAACTTTCGAGTTACATTAGTAGTGTAATTGTGTACCTGGTATAGAGGACAAAGAAAAAGGAATGATCAGCTGGGCAGTATGCAGTAAACACAGCAACAACAAGTACACAGCAACAGCACAACAACAAACCAACAACCAAATGTTTTCCACAATCCACGAACAACCAACAATAATTCCCAGAACAAAATAAACCAGCGAATAGTCGAATGCCAAACCAGTAATTCCAGACGAAGAGTAATGAAACACCAGAAGTAAAAGAGTGTTCAATGCAACAAATACCAACAGTTCAGCAACCAACACACAGCTCAGTCAATGCAGACGACAGAACTTGGCCAAGGCAGCTTGACTAATATGAATTCTTATTCAACTTTCAGATGGTGTTTGGTTACAATCTATTTGGAAACTAACTTATGTTTTTCAGCTTTCTTTAAACTCAGTAAACCTTTCTTTAGACCAAAAGTTTCAGCTTTAAGACTAAAAATTCCAGCCTTTTCTCTCTTTTTTCTGAAGACTAAAAGTTCAGCCCCTTTTAAGTTCTCAAATGGCCTATTTATAAGCCAAATGAACCAGTGCAGCTGAGCTGCCCTCGTGCTGCAACTTGCAGCCTGCCCATACTCTTTAAAGCCCATCCTTGAGCATCTCTTGATGCCAGCCATTGGTTCCCCACGCCTGGTTTTGTTTAATCAAGAGTGATGGGCTCATTTTATTATTCATTTTAAGCCTCATACCCTTGTGTCTTGTTCCCAATTAGTATTAGTTTAATCTTAATTAGTACCCTACTTGTCAACTTCATTTAAACTAATCTTTCTGTCCTTTTTAACACCCCAGAATACCCCTGCTTAACCTTGATTATTACTGCCCTGCCTATTGCAGCATCAGGGCACTTTGAGCTTTGAACATTCGATTTCAGAACTGCCCCAGCCTGGCCTTTTAATTGTTTACAATGTAGTTACAAACTAACATTCATGGGTAATGCCCAACATTCAAATCACAATACAGGCTCATTAGTCATGCGACATTATTAGCTCATTCGAGTCATTAGTTATAGAAAACTAATCGATGACATTTATTGAGTCGACTATACTAATTATAGCAGGTAATAATCATTCACTCGTATAAACAATACGTTCAGGGACCTAAAGGGTATCAGACAACTTTTGTTAAATTACTGGGCCTATATGAATTAATTCATTTGACGACTAATCTAACTGACGATCATGTTTATCACAGAGTGTATTCAGAACACAAACAGAAGACAATCGACCAAATAAAAGGCCTTTAACAGAGATGGAAGAAATCCGAATGAAAAATAACAACATAACAAACAAACACAACGGAACATGCTGACAACTTAATTAGAACTAAAACAAAAGAAAGGAAAACTTACCAAAAAGGTTTGAAATCAAAAATGACCCAAATTCTGATTCAACTTCGAACTCTTGAGGCCGAACAAACTTTAATCAGGGTGTTCTCACATGAGAACACCTTGATTAAGGTCTATTAGACCTCAAACCCTTGTCAAGGCCGGCCGGATTCCCCAGGTGCATGTGTTCTAAGGTCTGGATTTCCAAATCTGATTTTTAGGGAGTTGTGGGTAGATTCGGACCAAACCAAGCTTGGTTTGGTCACGAGGAAGGTCAGGGGAGTGGCTGATACAAATATGGTGAGGTTTGGTGTAGATCGAGTTTTGTCTCGAATCTTCAAATCCAGATTCGAGACGATAGGAGATGATTCGAGGTTCGTGGTTAGTGGATTCGTGTTCAGGGGAGTGAGGGGGTCTTAGGGTGTTCTGGGGGTGGTCACCGGCATTCGTGCCGCCGGCTTTAATGGCGAAGGAGACTAGGGCGGCTGCTAGGGTTCGGGGGGTTTCAGGTTTGAGTTTGGGGACGATGACGGGTAGGGTTGGTATAGGGGGTGCGGGGTATAATAGGAGGCTTATATACGGGGAGGCTGATTGGATCTGAGCCGTTAGATCAGATGATCTCAACGGCTTAGATCTGATGCTGAGAGATGAGACGGGGTCGTTTGGTAGTTAAACGGGGTCGTTTGGTTTAAGTGAGGGGTTGGGTCGGATTGGTTATTGGGTCAGGTTTGAACACGGGTTGCTAAAAGGGGATCTGAGCCGTTGGATTGGCCTGGACGGACGGCTCAGATTGATTTGCCTGAAACGGCGTCGTTTCAGGGGAGGCCTGGGCAGCCGGATTTGGACTGGGTCTGGGCCTGTTATTTTTGTTTAATTTCTTTTGGCCCAAACCAATTTCCTTCCCTTTTTGTTTTCTAGTTTCATTTTTCTTTTAAAACAAAAATAAAATAATAGACAATAAAATAATGAAATTAAAACTAAACAACAATGGAACATTTTAACACAATTATCACCAAATATTTAAGTAAGTTAACTAAAAGCCTAGAACGAACGATGCACACATACATATATATTTTTTTGAATTTTCTTTTACTGACACATATTTTTGTATTTTTGTTTGATAATGACTGGGTGCAAAATGGACAGACCCACAAATGACCAACAACACATGTTACGGAAAGATCGAAAAATTGTACAGCGAAACCATTTGTCACTATTTTTATTTTCTTTTGGAGCGATTGTCCGTGAGGCAAAAATCACGTGCTTACAGCTGCCCCTCTTTGCACGAAGACACGAAGGGTTTTCGCGCAAAGATAAGTGAGCGATTTTTGCCCGTCTGAATACTCCGTGTGAAGCATTTTTGAAAAAGGTTTGACCGAACCTTTGCTTCAGAGGTTTCCTACATATCCTGGGCTGAAACAGGAATCAGGTCAATGTAGTTCGGGAAATTTTGGTAGCTGGGACTACCGTGTGACTGTATTGCTTGCTGCTGTGGTGCGCTGTTGCATGCTGCTGTAGGATGCTACTGCTCAACCGATCTCCCTGTTACATTGCTCTAAAAGGAAAAACAAGAAGTTAAGCTAGAGTATGAGATCATCTATCTCCCACTTGTTCTTGTTGTCTCGCTTTCTTGTCGGCTAACGCTTTCCTCTGACGCCTTTATTTTGTGAATTTTGGAGATGATGCTGGTCCATCGCCTTTCTGAATGCCAGTTTTCATCATTTTGTTTGATTTGCTGGGAACATGGCTTTCTTCTTTAAATCTTCCACTGGTTTCTTCAGTGGTATGTCTCTTCATCAGTATTGTCATACTGGGCATGCTACAATGTTTCCGAACTGCTTCTTCTGAGACGCGTTCCTTTTTCCTTTTGAATGTGCGCTTGCTTTGGCAGACTTCTACTTCTTGGCGCTGGGGATTTTATTGTTTTTCCTGCTTGGGGCTCTCTGTTGTAACCTCCCGTCTTCAGGTGGGGCTACTGATTCCAAACTATAGAGCTAAAAGTGTTCCCGCATTATACTGGTGGGCGACCTAGAACTTAAATGTATTCCCGCATTATACTGGTGGGCGACCTAGAACTTAAATGTATTCCCGCATTATACTGGTGGGCGACCTAGAACTTAAAAGTATTCCCGCATTATACTGGTGGGCGACCTAGAACTTAAAAGTATTCCCGCATTATACTGGTGGGCGACCTAGAACTTAAATGTATTCCCGCATTATACTGGTGGGCGACCTAGAACTTAAATGTATTCCCGCATTATACTGGTGGGCGACCTAGAACTTAAATGTATTCCCGCATTATACTGGTGGGCGACCTAGAACTTAAAAGTATTCCCGCATTATACTGGTGGGCGACCTAGAACTTAAAAGTATTCCCGCATTATACTGGTGGGCGACCTAGAACTTAAATGTATTCCCGCATTATACTGGTGGGCAACCTAGAACTTAAAAGTATTCCCGCATTATACTGGTGGGCGACCTAGAACTTAAATGTATTCCCGCATTATACTGGTGGGCGACCTAGAGCTTAAAAGTATTCCCGCATTATACTGGTGGGCGACCTAGAACTTAAATGTATTCCCGCATTATACTGGTGGGCGACCTAGAACTTAAATGTATTCCCGCATTATACTGGTGGGCGACCTAGAACTTAAATGTATTCCCGCATTATACTGGTGGGCGACCTAGAACTTAAAAGTATTCCCGCATTATACTGGTGGGCGACCTAGAACTTAAAAGTATTCCCGCATTATACTGGTGGGCGACCTAGAACTTAAATGTATTCCCGTATTATACTGGTGGGCGACCTAGAACTTAAAAGTATTCCCGCATTATACTGGTGGGCGACCTAGAACTTAAATGTATTCCCGCATTATACTGGTGGGCGACCTAGAACTTAAAAGTATTCCCGCATTATACTGGTGGGCGACCTAGAACTTAAATGTATTCCCGCATTATACTGGTGGGCGACCTAGAGCTTAAAAGTATTCCCGCATTATACTGGTGGGCGACCTAGAACTTAAATGTATTCCCGCATTATACTGGTGGGCGACCTAGAACTTAAAAGTATTCCCGCATTATACTGGTGGGCGACCTAGAACTTAAATGTATTCCCGCATTATACTGGTGGGCGACCTAGAACTTAAATGTATTCCCGCATTATACTGGTGGGCGACCTAGAACTTAAAAGTATTCCCGCATTATACTGGTGGGCGACCTAGAACTTAAAAGTATTCCCGCATTATACTGGTGGGCGACCTAGAACTTAAATGTATTCCCGCATTATACTGGTGGGCGACCTAGAACTTAAATGTATTCCCGCATTATACTGGTGGGCGACCTAAAACTTAAATGTATTCCCGCATTATACTGGTGGGCGACCTAGAACTTAAATGTATTCCCGCATTATACTGGTGGGCGACCTAGAACTTAAATGTATTCCAATTGCTTCCCCGTTCTTCCGAGAAAATTTTCGACAATTGGCAGAAAATTTTCTGCCCCGGTTTTTGGTGACTTCCATGGCGGTGCATCTTGCTGCCATCATCAATCCTTTGTTTTCCTGCAGCAGACAAAAGGATTTAATTAGTTTTCATTGTGGTGGTAGAGGGTGCCTTTCCGGCGAGCGATTTTTCTCTCTTCCCCTTTTCTTGCTCTATGTCCCCATAATCGATTAACGGGTAGAGTTGCCTGCTGGGGGGTTTCTAGCCTGCTGGGGATTGGCTTTCAATTAATTCCCCTTTCTGTTTTCTCTTTAAGCACATGCTGTGGGAGCCTGCTTTTATCTCCTGAAACCACTCCCTTTATGAGCTCACTTCCTCCGACATTGTCGGGTATGATCACTGCATTGCCTGGGACCGGCCTTTAGGACTGTTTGTATTATCCTGCATTGGATGAATTCCCCTCCGGTTTCTGGTAGTAAGCTTTGAAAAATCCTTTCAAGACACATTTAGGAAAAGAAATAAAAGCTAGAAAAAGGAGAAAATCTTTCTGAACGAATATTTTGGTGGGAGAAGAAACTCAAAAGAACTTATCTGGAGGATATGACTGGTCCCCGTGATCATGACGTGCACCATAGATTCCCGACCCAGTCTATTTATATCAATCGATTTGCCCGATGGTCTGACTTGCTGGGGATGATAAATGGTTGTCCATCTCGTTGCGAATGTGGTCGCTTTTTATTGATCTATCTTGTCGCCTCATAGTGCCCTTCGAGGGGTTTTCACTAATGAGAATCTCTCTTTTCTCTCATCTCCCGGCGCCTTATGGTGCCTGTGAAGGTTTTCACCAATAAGACTCTCTCATTTCATATCCCTCCTCTTACATTGCCTCTCGGTGCCTGTGCAGGTTTTCACCGATAAGACTCTCTCATTTTATTTCTTTCGAGGATT
Source organism: Nicotiana tabacum (assembly GCF_000715075.1). Lineage (NCBI taxonomy): Eukaryota > Viridiplantae > Streptophyta > Magnoliopsida > Solanales > Solanaceae > Nicotiana > Nicotiana tabacum. The sequence continues at coordinate 95,863,936 of NC_134082.1, forward strand.
CGGGGTGTTGTAGATACGACCCTCTCTTCCGGGGATTCTTTTGACTATCAACCCATTCCCAGTCTTACGATCCTCTTCTTTGCTGGGGATCAGTGTATTATTCTCGGCCTTATTCGCCGGATTTGGCATCTCTCGAACATTGATCGGGAGGTCTTTTGGATGTTGATGTTGGTTTTGGTGTGGGATTGAAGAAAGGCTACAAAAATGAAAACAATTTGAAGGGTGATGTGCTACAACTTTTGGAATCAAACCTTTGTTGGAACTTAAAACATAACCTCTGCCCCAGTTTTCTTGCTTGGGGAATTTATTTTTTATGCTTATGTTGAGCTATGTGCGTTACACACATTGTGCCTATTATGCACACTATGTACATTATGCATCCTATATTTGCTATGATGCATACTATGACCGAGCCGTGAGGCGCCTACGTATCCTCTTTGAGGAATCAGGTCAAACGTAGTTCCCACGGCTTTGTATTTGTGATTTTATCTTCTTCCTTTTTCTTTTCCTTCTTTTCATTCATTTTTTTTTTCATGTCTTTTTCTTTTCTTTTCTTTTTCTTTTCTTTTCTCTTTTTTTTTTTCCTTTTTCATATCTTTCCCATTAGTGTTTCCAAAAGAGGGGTATTGAAAGAATTGCTTAAGGCTCAAAGGGGGAAGCGAGGGTTAAAAGTGTTTGGATAGAAGAAAGAATTGCCTCCGTCATCTCATTATTCAACAAATGCCAAATACAAACAAATAAACCAAAAATTGCCATAATTAAAGAAGTTACGCATAATATCTCTTGACTGCATCTGAATTGATAGCCATGTCGACACATCTACCTTCGACATCTGTTAAACACAAAGCACCGTTGGATAATACTCTGGTCACGATATAAGGCCCTTGCCAATTTGGGGCGAATTTGCCTTTTGCCTCGACCTGATGTGGGAGGATCTTCTTCAATACTTGTTGCCCTACTTCAAACTTCCTGGGGCGCACCTTCTTATTATACGCTCTTGCCATTCTCTTCTGGTACAGTTGACCATGGCACACTGCTGCCAATCTTTTCTCATCTATCAGGCTCAACTGTTCCAATTGAGCTTTGACCCATTCATCGTCATCAATCCCGGCTTCAGCGACAATCCGGAGGGACGGAATTTCGACCTCCGCCGGTATCACGGCCTCAGTTCCATACACCAACAAATAAGGAGTTGTGCCTATGGAAGTCCGGACGGTAGTGCGGTAACCCAACAAAGCAAAGGGTAATTTCTCGTGCCATTGTCTGGACCCCTCCACCATTTTTCGCAGTATCTTCTTGATATTCTTATTGGCTGCTTCGACTGCTCCATTCGCCTTGGGACGATATGGGGTGGAGTTGCGGTGTATAATCTTGAATTGTTGGCATACCTCTCTCATCAGGCTGCTATTAAGATTCGCACCGTTATCCGTGATGATCACTTTTGGGATCCCAAATCTGCAGATGATATGGGAGTGAACAAAGTCCACCACTGCCTTCTTGGTTACTGATTTGAAAGTTTTAGCCTCAACCCATTTGGTGAAGTAATCAATGGTCACTAGAATGAACCTATGACCGTTGGACGCTGCTGGCTCGATGGGCCCAATGACATCCATGCCCCATGCCACAAACGGCCAGGGTGCTGACATCGTATGTAATTCTGTTGGCGGAGAATGGATCAAATCTCCATGTATCTGGCACTGATGGCATTTCCTCACGAAAGTGATACAGTCGTGTTCCATGGTGAGCCAATAACACCATGTTCGAAGGATTTTTCTTGCCAATACATATCCACTCATGTGTGGCCCACAAACTCCAGCATGTACTTCTGCCATAACCGTCGTTGCCTGCCTGGCATCTATGCATCTCAACAATCCCAGATTCGGGGTTCTTTTGTACAATACTCCTCCACTGAGGAAGAAGCCATTCGACAAACGCCGAAGGGCTCTTTTTTGGTCTCCAGAGGCGTGTTCTGGGTATATTCCCATTCTGAGGTATTCCTTAATATCGTGGAACCAGGGTTCGCCATCCGCTTCTTCTTCTATGGCATTGCAGTAGGCGTGCTGATCACAGACCTGGATGTGTAGAGGATCAACATACATTTTTTCAGGGTGGTGCAGCATTGATGCTAAGGTGGCCAAAGCATCTGCAACCTCATTGTGAACTCTCGGAATGTGTTTGAATTTCACTGATCGAAATTGCTTGCTCAGATCATGCAAGCATTGTCGGTATGGTATGAGCTTTAGATCTCGTGTTTCCCATTCCCCCTGAATTTTATGTACCAAGAGGTCCGAGTCTCCCAAGACCACGACGTCTTGGACATCCATGTCAGCAGCCAGGCGCAGACCCAGAATGCAAGCCTCATATTCGGCCATATTGTTGGTGCAATAGAAGCGCAGTTGAGCCGTAACAGGATAATGCCGTCCTGTTTCAGAAATGAGTACTGCTCCTATTCCAACCCCTTTTGCGTTTGCAGCTCCATCGAAGAAAAGCTTCCAACCCGGTTCCTCAGGTAATTCCAACTCATTCGTATGCATCACCTCTTCGTCAGGAAAATACGTTCTTAAAGGCTCGTATTTTTCATCAACGGGATTCTCCGCCAAATGGTCTGCCAGTGCCTGGGCTTTCATGGCCGTCCTCGTCACATAGACGATATCAAACTCGGTGAGCAGAATTTGCCATTTTGCCAACCTTCCCGTGGGCATAGGTTTCTGAAATATATATTTCAATGGGTCCAATCGGGATATGAGATAGGTAGTATATGAAGACAAGTAGTGCTTCAACTTCTGAGCTACCCAAGTTAGGGCGCAACATGTTTTCTCGAGTTGAGTGTACTTGACCTCATGCACTGTGAATTTCTTGCTAAGATAGTAGATGGCCTGCTCCTTCCTTCCTGTGTCATCATGTTGCCCCAGTACACAACCAAATGAATTTTCCAAGACCGTCAGGTAAAGGATTAGGGGTTTCCCGGGCTTAGGCGGGACCAATACGGGTGGATTAGACAGATACCCTTTGATTTGGTCGAAAGCCTCCTGACACTCTGCCGTCCAACCTACCGCAGCATCCTTTTTCAGCAGCCGAAATATGGGTTCACAAGTTGCTGTGAGTTGAGCGATGAACCTGCTGATGTAATTGAGTCTACCCAGCAAACTCATTACCTTTGTTTTGTTCCTTGGCGGTGGCAAATCTCGGATGGATTCAATTTTGGATGGGTCTAACTCAATCCCCCGTCGACTGACGATGAATCCTAGCAACTTTCCTGATGGAACCCCGAATGCGCATTTGGCCGGGTTAAGCTTGATATCATACCTCCGGAGTCTTTGGAAAAATCTCCTTAGGTCTGCTACATGGTCCTCCTGACGCCAAGATTTGATGATCACATCATCGACGTACACCTCGATTTCCTTGTGTATCATGTCATGAAACACCGCAGTCATTGCTCGCATGTATGTTGCCCCAGCGTTCTTTAACCCGAACGGCATTACCCGATAGCAGTAGGTTCCCCATGGCGTAATAAACGCTGTCTTCTCAGCATCCTCCTCATCCATTAGGATCTAATGATAACCTGCATAGCAATCCACAAAGGATCCAATCTCGCGACCTGCGCAATTGTCGATTAAGATATGAATGTTGGGCAGCGGAAAATTGTCCTTGGGACTTGCTTTGTTGAGGTTGCGGTAATCAACGCACACCCTGATTTTTCCATCCTTCTTTGGGACTGGTACCACATTGGCCAACCACTCGGGATATCGAGTGACCCGAATGACCTTCGCTTGTAACTGCTTAATCACTTCTTCCTTGATCTTTACACTCATTTCTGTTTTAAATTTCCTTAGTTTTTGCTTGACCGGAGGGTATGCCGGGTCAGTGGGTAATTTGTGAACCACTAAATTGGTGCTTAATCCAGGCATATCATCATATGACCAGGCAAAAACGTCTTTGAATTCCCTGAGAGTTTTGATCAATTCTGCTCTGACATTCGGCTCAATGTGGATGCTAATTTTGGTCTCTTGGACGTTATCAGCGTCTCCTAGATTCACAGCCTCGGTGTCATTTAAGTTAGGCTTGGGTTTCTCTTCAAATTGGCACAGTTCTCTATTTATTTCTTCGAAGGCTTCACCTTCGTCACATTCAGATTCATCGTCACAAACGACCTTTTGCATCATTGAGTCGGTTTCAGATTGATTTATTAGACTAGGTCGAAGATCCGCTGTGCATGCCATGTCATTAGAACCAGTAAAAAGAGAACTGTTCAGAAAGAAAAAGAACAAGACAAAAATTAAAATGAGACAAAAGAAGAGAACTTTATTAAATTTGCGGGATAAAAAGGGTTCACACTTTTACAAAACGAAAGTAAAATTTGGATTACACCCTTGAATAATCCGATCAAACAAACAAACAAACAAAACATTAATCAAAGCCTACTACCAAGACTCCCCTCGGACAGGAAGAAGAGTAACCGTCCAATTGTTGGTCTTGGCCTCAGGCCCCACAAATTGTATCTCTGCTCTGCTGGAACCTTCTCCAGCTTCCACCATACTAACATCCGCGAACAGCCTCTCAAAACTCTAATTCAGGTCTTCATTTATACCGATCAAAGGTCCTCGAATCTTTGGGATCGCTGACCCCTTGGCACTTGTTTTAACAAAAGACCTTGAGAGGCATGGCACTGGTTTAGGCAGAAACCAGACCCTCTTCTTCATTTTTCGCGCTTGCTTCCTGTCTGCTGCGGTTGGTTTGAACCCCAACCCGAAAGTTTCCAGATTCTTAGGAAGGGAGACAGGTTGGACTATCCCTTGAAGTTCAACTCCCAGGCCTTTTCCCGGCACAAACCCATTACCCAGCATTTCTGATACCATCATGACTGTTGCGGCAGCTACCCTAGGGTGCAGGATGATTTCTTCTTCAGAAATTTTGTTGGCCGACCCTGTATCGAGAATCTGGTAGACCCAGGGACCTTTGTCATCAGTGGTCTCTATGAAAGGCACAATGGTTCCGCCCATGGTGCATGTTGTATCCTCGCCGTGCAACACGACCTCTTGTCTTTCCCACTCGAACTTTACTGTCTGAGTAGGGTGGAAGGCACCGCTTTAGCTGCATGAATCCAAGGTCGTCCTAACAGCAAGTTGTAAGATACCGTGGCGTCCAACACCTGGAATTCCATGGTAAACAGGACCGGACCAATGGTCAGTTCAAGTACAACATCCCCCACAGTGGCTGTTCCGTTTCCGTCAAACCCCCGGACACAGATGCTATTCTCCCGGATTCTTCCACGGTCAATCTTTAACTGGTCCAGGGTGGATAATGGACAAATATTGGCGCTTGAGCCATTATCCACCAATACTCGGGTTACCACCGAGTCTTCACATTTGACAGCTAGGTATAGAGCTTTATTGTGCTCCGTTCCTTCCACCGGCAGGTCATCATCTGAGAATGTTACTCTGTTCACCTCGAAAATCTTGCTGGCAATGGTTTCCAGGTGGTTTACAGAAATCTCACTGGGTACATGGGCCTCGTTCAATATCTTTAACAGGGCCCGACGATGTTCCTCGGAATGGAGGAGTAATGACAATAGTGAGATCTGGACAGGTGTTTTTCTCAGCTGCTCAACCACAGAATAGTCTTGTACTTTCATCTTCCTCAGGAATTCTTCAGCCTCTTCTTCTGACACTGGCTTCTTGGTTGCCACTGGGTTGGTTTTTCTTAGCTCCACCGGAGCAAAACATCGACCTGATCGAGTCAGCCCTTGCGCTTCACAACTGACTTCTTCCACCTGTTTTCCTTGGTACGTTACCACTGCCTTTTCATATTTCCAGGGCACAGCCCTGCTGTCAATCATCGGCAGTTGAACCACAGGCTTTATGGTCACCCGTTCTCTACATACCCCTTTCAACACGACTGCCGGTGTGGGCAGGATCCCTGGTATTACCAACTTGCTTGGCTCGGGTTTGCTTGCTATGACGGACGGGCTCTTCCCCAACATCACTACCGGCTTGACGCCTTCTCCCTGTGACTGTACACTCGTTCCTCCACTGGTTAAGACTTCTTTCGGGGCGGCTTGGATCATCATCACTGTTTGTGAGGGTTTTCTTAATTCTCCTCCCTCACACACCAACTCAATCATGTGAGTTTCGTGGTGCGCTGGCAGTGGGTTTTGGTTGATGTTAGGAGCCTCCGGTGTCTGGACCTCGATCTTATTGGTGTCAATAAGATCCTGTATGGCATGCCTTAACTTCCAGCACTTCTCGGTATCGTGCCCGAGCATCCCTGAGCAGTATTCACAACTGATTGAACGATCCAAATTCTGAGGCCGGGGATTTGGTTCCCGAGTATGGACAGGACTAACCAAACCCAATTGCCGCAGCTTGTGGAACACAGCGGTGTAGGTTTCTCCCAGTTCGGTGAAGGTTCTTTGCTTCCGCAATCTGTCATTCCTAGCATCTGGATTTCCCCGGAAACCTGCCCCTGAAGGGTTTCTATATGCCCTTGGTGGAGGGTAGGTGTTTTGTGGCGGTGCATATATGTTCTGGGGAGCCGGTGCGCGCCATTGCGGGCGAACCGGAGGCTGAGTGTATACCTGGGCTTGGTGTACGGAACAATGTGGTTCTCGAGGTGGATAGAAATTTTGTGGTGGGTTGTATGGGTAGTTTGACCTGTGAGGCCTGGGTTGGTTGTAGTGCGGCCTGCCAGCCCTGGACCAACTGCCTGCCTCGATCGTGGCAACCTCTTCTTTCTTTCTTCTCAGCGCACCTCCCGTGCCGCTTTGAATAGCCTGGGTTGTGGCCTTAAACGCCGAATAGTTCAAGATCTTGTCCGACCTCAAACCTTCTTCTATCATGACCCCTATCTTGACCACCTCGTTGAAAGATTTTCCAACCGTTGTCACCAAGTGACCAAAGTAGGTTGGATCCAATGTCTGCAAGAAATAGTCCACCATCTCTCCCTCTCTCATGGGAGGATCGAGTCTAGCTGCTTGTTCTCTCCAGCGGAACCCGAACTCGCGAAAACTTTCCTCGGGTTTCTTCCCAGTTCTCAATAACGTGAGACGGTCAGGGACTATCTCCAGATTGTATTGGAAATGACCTACAAAAGCCTGCGCCAGGTCATCCCATGTGTACCACCTGCTGAAATCCTGCCTGGTATACCATTCCAGTGCAGATCCGCCCAGACTTTGGCCGAAATAAGCTATCAAAAGCTCATCCTTGCCTCCTGCCCCTCTCATTTTGCTACAGAATCCCCGCAAATGTGCCATGGGATCACCGTGCCCTTCATATAAATCAAACTTGGGCATCTTGAACCCAGCCGGGAGTTGGACATCTGGGAAAGGGCACAGATCTTTGTATGCCACGCTGACTTGATTGCCCAGCCCGTGTAAGTTCCTGAAGGATTGCTCCAGGCTTTTGAACTTTCTCAACACTTCATCCTGTTCAGGGGCCTTAACCGGCTTCTCAACCTCTGCCGGTACTTCCAAATGGGGATTGTAAGCCTGTGGTTCGGGTGCATGGAATGTAGGCTCAGGGGGATAGTATTGTGTATCGTGAGCCTGAAACAATGGCTCACTGGTCGTTCGCTGCAAAGGGGCTGATGCAGGTCCCACAAAAATGGGAATATTGGGTGTTGGGAGAGGTTGATGGGGTGGTGGAGCTTGGGAATCATGAGGGCTTCTTTCTTGATGATAGAGGGGATTTGGGCGGCTTGTGGAAGGGCCAGAGTGAGGGTACTCCGGCATGTGTCCCAGTGTTTCAGGACTCTTTTGTGTTTTGGCTAGGGCTAGTTGCATTGCATTCATTTCTAGTCCCATCCTTTCAATCTTTTCCATCGCTTCTTTTAACAACTGGCTCATCGGCCTTTCTTCTTCATTGCTATTCTCCGAAGTAGTCATGCTTGATGCTATCGGTCCTTTGGATCTGGTTTGGTATGAATGTGTTGCCAGAATTCTTTAACAACTAACTGTCTGGTATCAGACAACAACAAACTTTGTTAGTGTTAGATCTTAACAGATTTGATCATAACACATAGAGGATGCAATGCACCTAGGCAGTTAACCGTTTCTACATGCTTTGCTTCAAACAACATGCGTCATCCCGGTTTGCTCATTCGTCTCTTTAAAGTATTTTGCGAAACCCTGCGTTTTATTTTATTTACATTTTCTTTTCTTTATTTATTAAAAGCGGTCGAATCTTATGGGGATTGCCTACGTATCACGTCCCCGCGTGAATCAGACCAGGCGTAGTTCTGCCTTAAAGTAAAGACACATAGAAATTCTTCCGGAGTCACTTAATTTCATTATCAAAATTTGCTATTACACATTACTTCAAACAAAATAGCAACAGTACAGACTCCTCGGTTTTAAACTTGGTTTGAGGAAAAGAAAACAACATATGGGGAAACAACAAACAAAGCGACCAGGACTCGGTCTACTAATTTTCCAACTTAGGGACCCACGAGGCATCTTTCGGCCCTTTCGCGGCCCTAGGTGTAAGGCCTCTTTGCAAGCTCTTCAACTCGTTCATAATCCGGTGGACGCAGCCCATGATGGAAGCAATGAGGGTTTCCCGAGGTGTTTGCTCGCATGCCAAACATTTTAGGTAGATGTAATGCCCGATTTCGTCAATTCTTGCTCGAATGTTGTCCCTTTCTGCGAACAATTGCCTTATCTGTCGGCTTTTCAATCCTAGCGTTTGTGCATTGGTGGCGAGCTGATCCTGGAACATATCCATTTGCCTTTCCATCCTTGTCATTGCATTGTAATAGCGTCTTCGGTCGGCTTGGGCATCTTGTGTTTGCTTGAAGATCCGCTCTTGCAGGGCGGAATTCGTTTCCTTTGCTGCTTTGACGCTCAGTTCACAATTCCTCATGACCTGCTGTAGGCGTTTCCTCCGGGCCATTGTACCTTCTGCCCATTTGACCCTCATCCTTGCTATGCAAGCCTCTGATTGGTCTAATTCATCTTGGCTCTGGATGACCTGATTTCTCAAACTGGCTATCAATCTTTCGTCGGAGCAGCGCTTCTGTTGGTCGATGTTATTCTTACTGGCTTGGCGAAGGCGGGCCCTCAGGGTTTGGTTCTCTTGGGCTAACTTGTCTTTTTCAGCCTGCTCTTGGGCGACTTGCACGTTGTTTTCGAATACCATCCTTTCAATTTGTCGCTTCAACTTCCTAATTTCAACCAGGTAACCTTCCTCTTTTGCGAGCCAGTCCCATTGTTCTTGCGATGACTCAACAAAACTTCGGAGGTGAGGCTGTTTGGTTGGCCGTTTCACGATGCTCTTCTTGTTCTGCCAAGTGAGATAGGCCGGCGAGACTTCACCCCTAGACACATCATTTACCCGGGTATTTGCCGTCAAGTACTGGCATTCACTCCATATGCAACGAACTGTCTTTTCAGGAAATTGGCCGTCACTGCTGACCTCGACTGCATAAGTGCTGAGATCTTCGTCCGGGTGTAGTACTTGACATCTTCCCAACTGTCTCATTACCCTATAAGGGGCATAAGGTTGAATACCCCTGAGTCCCATCAAGAGGAAGTGAGGACCAGTGGCGGGCATGTATATGATTTCTTCCACAGAGAGCCAACCCAAAGTCCAGTTTATTTGGTCTGCGGTGATGATCCGGAGATAGGATATCCACTCTTCAAACCCTCCCGGTGATCGAAAACCTGAAACCCTTAGGCTATAGCCCTCGATGCAGCCCCCATTTGTAGACATGTAGCGCATATACTGAGGGTGGTGACACAAGTGTTCGATCATCCACATCTGTAACAACAAGTTGCACCCTTCGAAGAAGTCTGCTCCAGCCTTACAAGCCGTGAGGGCTCGGTATATTTCTGACATTATCATGGGAGCAAGGATGCTTTTATCGTTGGTAATCAGGATTTTGACGATTCCAGCCACCTTCAGGTCGATATTTCTATCTTTTCGGGGAAACACCACAAGGCCCAAAAATGCCACCATAAAAGCGAACCGCCTATGCTCATCCCATTTTACTAGATTTCCCCTGCTGCAAATACCACTTTCTGGGTCATTAAATCCTCCTTTGCTCCCGTACCTCTGGTATATGAATTGTAGGGTAGAAAAACCTCTATCCAGTTCAGCGTATGGGACTCCTTTGCTTATCTTCAACAGATCCATGAATTTGTGTGAATTCACAGCCCTTGGAGCAATCAGGTATTTGTGTCTCAGACCTTCAGTGACGTCCATGTAACCCGCCATTTCTTCTAAGGTTGGGGTGAGTTCAAAATCTGAGAAACGGAACACGTTGTGGGCCGGATCCCAAAATGTAAACAAAGCCTTTATGATGTCGCACCGAGGCCTGACTTTCAACAAATCAACCAAACCTCCCAGGTGCAGTTTGACCTTGTCTTGCTCTGACTTTTCCAAATCCTCCCACCATAATCGCACTTCCAGGGGGATTTTGCTTCTAACTGTTACCGGCAAACTTGGACTCATGCTCATTCTGCATGTTTATTGGGGTGATTAAGCAAAGATCTAGACTCATTGGACTCAAATACACAAATTGACACACTATTTTTCTAAAAAAAACGAAATTTTGGTTGTTTCTGAAAAGTACGATGTTACCTTAAAACTTTCGTTATTTGGTTTGTACCTATATTTTGAAAAACAAGTTGAGACCGATGGGGGTTGCCTATGTATCTTGCACCCTGCGAGAATTGAACTGACGTAGTTCAGGCATAAGCCGAAATTTGGAGACACACTATTTTTTTTTTTTTTTCAAAATTCTGGCAGAGTCCTAGCCATTTTCTGGATATCGATCTCTCAAAAATAATTATCTCCTTATCCGTTATTCCGAAACCGGTCAGCATGCAAGCCTTGAAACGAGTAAGTGCATAAAGCAAGCAGGATGCAGCAGGATGGTCTTTTCATATCAGGTTGCTAGTCCTAGACGGACCCAACCCCTGTGTTGAGTCCCCTAAGTCAAATGCACATGATGCAAATAAACGTTCCTACTAGGGATCCTGGCATGTGGCTTTGTTATACTAAGTTCAGAACCTAGGTGTTTGTTCTAGACCTGGCTTACCCGAGCGGACAACTCGAGCCAAGGATGGGAGCTGTGTACCGGTAACCAAAAGGCCATCCGATTTTGCAACTCCTCCGAATCCTCGTTCTATTTTGGCATATGACACTAACAGAAAGAAGCCACGACCAGCGTGCGCTCCTCAAGAGAGAAGAGAAGGGTTTCGGCACAGTTTATATATACAGTCCAAATAATATCAAAGCAGTAAAAGCAGCATTTAGCACATTAGGCTCAAACACGTAAAAAACCAGATAATAAATAAAGCCAAATAATAACAATTATTTCCAGCTCGAATTCTTAACCCTGAACCAGTGGTTCTGGGTTACAGGGTCCCCAGCAGAGTCGCCAGAGCTGTCACACCTCCCTTTTACGCGCCCGGGGCGCAAGGGAGTTTTTTCCAATTAAAGGACAATCGAAACGGGATTCGTTTATTTATTTCAGAGTCGCCACTTGGGAGATTTAGGGTGTCCCAAGTCACCAATTTTAATCCCGAATCGAGGAAAATAATGACTCTATATTACAGTCTGCGTACCAAAAATCCGGATAAGGAATTCTGTTAACCCGGGAGAAGGTGTTAGGCATTCCCGAGTTCCGTGGTTCTAGCACGGTCGCTCAACTGTTATATTCGGCTTGATTATCTGATTTTATACAAGTGTAAACTTATGTGCAAAATTTAACTTTTAACCGCTTTTATCATTTTACTGTTTTTATCAAGAATTGCAACGTTGTGAAAACATATCTCGAACCACGTTACATCAATGCACCCATGGTTGTTGACATATTTCGACTCGGTTGAGATTTGGATTTGGGTCACATAAATGTGCACCCGAATTAAGGAGAATAAATTATTAAGACGTGCCTAAAGCAACTAGCGTATTGTTGTTTTGGGTAAGGCCGAAAAATTCGCTAAATGGCATGTCCCGAATTCTAAGTGTTTTAATGTATATACAGTTAGAGGGCCTCGCAGCTGTGTATATTTTTATTTGACGAGGCTCGTCTCGTTCTACTTTTAAAAGGAATTCGCGACGTCATGGATATGCCTCTCGGATCACGTCACAATCAATGTACCCGTGATTAGAAATACATTTCGAATCCGTCGAGATTTGGATTTGGGTCACATAAATGTGCACCCGAGTTTAAGAAGGTAAGGTTTATTAAAGCGTATCCTAAAGAGACTAACGTGTTGTTATTTTAGGAGGGTTGTGAGATTTGCTAAGCAACCCGTCCTGGAAACTAAATGCTTCAATAATATACATTTAACAAGGGCCCCGCATCTGCGCGTTTTGTTTGTTTTCATCGAGGCTCATCTCGTTCTTATTTTTAAAAAGGATATCCTATAGCAACTATGTTTCTTGTCGTGTTTGTCTCTATTAATCGAAAGCAGTAGATAGTCCTAATTAATTAATGCTTGCAAGTTATTTATAACAGAATTCGGAAATGCTTTAAAATCAGGGATGAGGCTGCGTGCACAGTCAGTCGAATAAATAATCATGGGCCCAAATCCAACCCATGCGTGATGGGCCAAACCCGGGCCACTGCTTGCTCGAAGCAGGCCTGCTTGGCCTGTTTTGACCTGAACTCGACCTTCACGGGGTTTATATTACAAATTTTATGTTCTTTGTCTTAACGGGTAGTTTATTTGTTATATGAGACCATTAATCAGAAAAGGAAGAACTTAACCCCCTTGTGTACAGTTTTCATGTTTGGCATACGTTACAGCATATATGGCAAAGTAAACTAAATCTGAGATGCAAACTACTTCATTGAGACCACTTTTATCTAACAGCATACATATACAATTATCATTCGATATCCTACATTGACATCAACTAGGCTTGCAAGCTAACTTCAGTATCCCAAAATAGGAGCTATTAGACATTACATGACATTCAACACAACGGTACATATATATAAACAACATCTGCAGATCTTCTCTTTTATACTCATTGCTCAAACTTTCGAGTTACATTAGTAGTGTAATTGTGTACCTGGTATAGAGGACAAAGAAAAAGGAATGATCAGCTGGGCAGTATGCAGTAAACACAGCAACAACAGGTACGCAGCAACAGCACAGCAACAAACCAACAACCAAATGTTTTCCACAATCCACGAACAACCAACAATAATTCCCAGAACAAAAGAAACCAGCGAATAGTCGAATGCCAAACCAGTAATTCCAGACGAAGAGTAATGAAACACCAGAAGTAAAAGAGTGTTCAATGCAGCAAATACCAACAGTTCAGCAACCAACACACAGCTCAGTCAATGCAGAAGACAGAACTTGGCCAAGGCAGCTTGACCAATATGAATTCTTATTCAACTTTCAGATGGTGTTTGGTTACAATCTATTTGGAAACTAACTTATGTTTTTCAGCTTTCTTTAAACTCAGTAAACCTTTCTTTAGACCAAAAGTTTCAGCTTTAAGACTAAAAATTCCAGCCTTTTCTCTCTTTTTTCTGAAGACTAAAAAGTCCAGCCCCTTTTAAGTTCTCAAATGGCCTATTTATAAGCCAAATGAACCAGTGCAGCTGAGCTGCCCTCGTGCTGCAACTTGCAGCCTGCCCATACTCTTTAAAGCCCATCCTTGAGCATCTCTTGATGCCAGCCATTGGTTCCCCACGCCTGGTTTTGTTTAATCAAGAGTGATGGGCTCATTTTATTATTCATTTTAAGCCTCATACCCTTGTGTCTTGTTCCCAATTAGTATTAGTTTAATCTTAATTAGTACCCTACTTGTCAGCTTCATTTAAACTAATCTTTCTGTTCTTTTTAACACCCCAGAATACCCCTGCTTAACCTTGATTATTACTGCCCTGCCTATTGCAGCATCATGGCACTTTGAGCTTTGAACATTCGATTTCAGAACTGCCCCAGCCTGGCCTTTTAATTGTTTACAATGTAGTTACAAACTAACATTCATGGGTAATGCCCAACATTCAAATCACAATACCGGCTCATTAGTCATGCGACATTATTAGCTCATTCGAGTCATTAGTTATAGAAAATTAATCGACGACATTTATCGAGTCGACTATACTAATTATAGCAGGTAATAATCAGTCGCTCGTATAAACAATACGTTCAGGGACCTAAAGGGTATCAGACAACTTTTGTTAAATTACTGGGCCTATATGAATTAATTCATTTGACGACTAATCTAACTGACGATCATGTTTATCACAGAGTGTATTTAGAACACAAACAGAAGACAATCGACCAAATAAAAGGCCTTTAACAGAGATGGAAGAAATCCGAATGAAAAATAACAACATAACAAACAAACACAACGGAACATGCTGACAACTTAATTAGAACTAAAACAAAAGAAAGGAAAACTTACCAAAAAGGTTTGAAATCAAAAATGACCCAAATTCTGATTCAACTTCGAACTCTTGAGGCCGAACAAACTTTAATCAGGGTGTTCTCACATGAGAACACCTTGATTAAGGTCTATTAGACCTCAAACCCTTGTCAAGGCCGGCCGGATTCCCCAGGTGCATGTGTTCTAAGGTCTGGATTTCCAGATCTGATTTTTAGGGAGTTGTGGGTAGATTCAGACCAAACCAAGCTTGGTTTGGTCACGAGGAAGGTCAGGGGAGTGGCTGATACAAAGATGGTGAGGTTTGGTGTAGATCGAGTTTTGTCTCGAATCTTCAAATCCAGATTCGAGACGATAGGAGATGATTCGAGGTTCGTGGTTAGTGGATTCGTGTTCAGGGGAGTGAGGGGTTCTTAGGGTGTTCAGGGGGTGGTCACCGGCGTTCGTGCCGCCGGCTTTAATGGCGAAGGAGACTAGGGCGGCTGCTAGGGTTTGAGGGGGTTTCAGGTTTGAGTTTGGGGACGATGACGGGTGGGGTTGGTATAGGGGGTGCGGGGTATGATAGGAGGCTTATATACGGGGAGGCTGATTGGATCTGAGCCGTTAGATCAGATGATCTCAACGGCTTAGATCTGATGCTGAGAGATGAGACGGGGTCGTTTGGTAGTTAAACGGGGTCGTTTGGTTTAAGTGAGGGGTTGGGTCGGATTGGTTATTGGGTCGGGTTTGAACACGGGTTGCTAAAAGGGGATCTGAGCCGTTGGATTGGCCTGGACGGACGGCTCAGATTGATTTGCCTGAAACGGCGTCGTTTCAGGGGAGGCCTGGGCAGCCGGATTTGGACTGGGTCTGGGCCTGTTATTTTTGTTTAATTTCTTTTGGCCCAAACCAATTTCCTTCCCTTTTTGTTTTCTAGTTTCATTTTTCTTTTAAAACAAAAATAAAATAATAGACAATAAAATAATGAAATTAAAACTAAACAACAATGGAACATTTTAACACAATTATCACCAAATATTTAAGTAAGTTAACTAAAAGCCTAGAACGAACGATGCACACATATATATATATTTTTTTGAATTTTCTTTTACTGACACATATTTTTGTATTTTTGTTTGATAATGACTGGGTGCAAAATGGACAGACCCACAAATGACCAACAACACATGTTACGGAAAGATCGAAAAATTGTACAGCGAAACCATTTGTCACTATTTTTATTTTCTTTTGGAGCGATTGTCCGTGAGGCAAAAATCACGTGCTTACAGCTGCCCCTCTTTGCACGAAGACACAGGAGGCGAGCACATTGACATTCATTTTTACAGTATTGCCATGAGCGAAATATTATTGAAGTTCGCACCGCTATCCATCAAAACTGAGGGAATAATATACATACCGTAAATGAAGCCAGTAGGTTATGTTATTGTGGAAAATGGTCCATCTACCATATGCCGTGCTCACATGCCATCAAGTGCTTTCAACATACAGGTTTATAGCCAACCAACTATATTGATAAGCAATATAGTATTGCTGCATACTTAAACACCTATAGTGGGCAGTTGCAGCTAGTGTGTGCTGAGCATTATTGGCCGTCGGAACCACTTAAACACCTATGGTGTGTAACAAGGACTATTTGCGTAAGCTACAAGTGTAGAAAAGAGCGCGTTTACGGAACCAAATGAATGTTGGTGATACCGTTTATGTGCATAAATATGGCATATGCTCGCAAATAGGACACGACCGTCATAAATGTACTTCAGCTGGTTTGGGTAGCGGTGGTAATGCAACTCATAGTGGAAGTTCATCTATTGTGCCCAACTATCAAGGATACACATAGTGTTTTGTGTATTTTATTTGTAATATGGTTGCAATAAGTGTATGTACTTGTTTATCTTGAAGAATGTATGAAATAAAATCATGTTTCCATTGTTGTTAAATCTTATTGATATTTAACATTAATACTTCAGTACAACAATCTTAAGTAAAGGAGTTAAAAATTTAAATTTGAAGTGATTTGAAGTAGATTTGAGCAAGATTTAAGTTAAATTTCAGAAAAGACGCAAGTGTTTGTAGACGAATCTCCATTAAATGATTTCAAATTTTATATACAACCTCCTTATACTATTTCTAACAAGTATGAAAAAGTGGCTCACCTGCAAAAGATAACTTCTGGAAAAGTTGTATTGTACCTGAAACAATCTTTAACACGCGAAGCATAGCGCGGTTAAATACTACGTTATGTGAGTTATCTTGTCGACGTAAAAAGTTGCTTGCCTGTAAAAGCTGTTTTGTACCCGAAAGAATCTTTAACACGCGAAGCATAGTGCGGTTAAATACTACGTTATATGGGTTGCCTTGTCGATGTAAAAAGCTGCTTGCCTGCAAAAGCTGTTCGCCTGGAAAAGCTGTATTGTACCCGAAAGAATCTTTAACACGCGAAGCATAGCACAGTTAAATACTATGTTATGTGTGTTACCTTGTCTGTAAATAACTATTGCATTTTAGTTATTATCTGCCCTTAACTAAAAGAAATAGCAATACTTTCCATAAAAGTATGGTTTTTTTGCATTAACAAATGTCTGGACGCAATGACCAACCAATGTGCTATTGTGGCAAATGCTATATAATGAAGTCATGTTGGTCCGATGGTCATGTTGAGCGCAGATACTGGATGTGTGTAAACAGGTTTGGAGGCAATGACAGAAATTATTGCAATTTTGAGGAATACTATGATGAACCTATTAAGCAGAAATGCTACAAAAATCTTTGCAGTATATTTGGAATATGAACTGTGAATACCAATGCCGTGAGTCTGAAATGAATCGAGAAATTGCAGCATTGCAAGAGAAACTAAAAGAGGCGGAAAAAGAAAAAAATAGGCTGGAAGAGAAATTTAAGTGGTTGTAGCAGAGAATACTAGGCGGTAGTAACTAAACAATGACATGTATGTGTAGAGTGTAGTATTTTATCTTTATATTTTTCGTGTCTGGTATTTTCATTAGTTGTACTGAATTTAAATTATGTTAAGTTGCTATATTTGTATTTGTGTTGCAATATTAAAATAACGAAGAACCGGAGAAATAAAAACATAATGCGCATATAATATAAACAATAAAAATAGTTTTCATTATTTACTGAATGTCATATGTACATAAAATACAAAAAAAAAATCAATGTGTTCCACATCCTGTATGCTTTAATGTAGTCGTTGGTCTGAGGCGCATCCCATCTCACTCGGCTGCACTATCAGGATCATCCTCATCACGACGCCTCTTTATCTGAGGATGAGCTGCAGCATGATCGTCAGTAAGGCTGACAGGCTCGGTAGAAGGGGCTGTCGGTGCAACAGTAACATACAAAATAATGACATATTTTAGTATATGAAATATATAATAATGTATATAGTTGAGGCATGCATAAATATAATTAAAATGTCTTACCACGGTCGCAGCGGGCTCCTGAATATACTCATCCATCTTAGTCATGTGAGTGTCGCACCTAGTGGCCTCCGCGATGGGCGAGGATGATGGCTTCAAAAAAAATATGCTTTAGATATTTATGACTAATCAATAAGATAAACACAAAAATTAAGTAATAGTAATATAAACTAACCAAATCCTGTGGAAGATCCTCAACATCCCTCGGTGGTGAGCCATAACTAAGTCGGCGCCCACTATCCACATCTCGTACCGGACGAGTATCAGCAACCGTCGATGCCTCTAGAGGGTCAGTTAACAACTCATCCCAGTCATGTGAGGTAAAGGTCGTGCCCGCAATCGACAATGGAGCTGACGAGGTCACCTGCGAAGTCCTTAGATTAAGCCCTAGGCTAAATGAGGGCACATCACTAGGATCAGGGTGGTCACCCGGTTGATCAACTCTAACATCCTCAATAGGTGCCTCAACACCCTCTTGCTGGGGACCACCTCCTCGCCAACCCCCACGACCTCGTGGGACACCCCTACCTTGTGGCAAACCCCGCCTCGTGGCACACTCCTACCATATCGACCACGTTCAGGCTGCATTGGTGGCCCATGATGATACTGCTCTGACGCCATATAATCAGCCTCGTATGATAAGTGCCCATCATCCCAGGCTCAATGTAATGTCCGGACAGCCAAATCTGTAACCTGCCGGCCATAGTCGTGCAAAATTGCCGCTCTCTCGCCGGTATGCTGCTGCATCTGCAGTCCCAACTGGTGGAACATATGTAGCCCAATAACCTGCACAACATGTAAAATATTAATTGTGAAACGATAATGTTAACGTTATAACTAGATATACCAAATAACAGACCAGTGCCTCATGCCTCCAGGCTTATGGAACGAACCGACCGCCAGCGCGATGAACGAGATTCCCGACGATAAGTCGGGTAATGCTGTGGTACCAGCCGATATACACATGCTCACCATCTATAAGATGGGCTGGAGAGGGTGGTGGAATCAGGTCATGCCATTGGTCCCAAGTCTCGATTTGCGCCTCTAGCCATGCCTCATATGCCTGGTCAACCCTCGAACGATCATCCCGCTGGTAATGTGTCCTAACCCAAGTGGGCGGTGGAGGTACATGCTGCGGTCGACCAAACTGGCGAAGGACTCGCTCGGTGGCATGATGCTCGACAATATCGAGATACATCAACAGGATGGAAGAGCTCTAGATAAGTCGCTCGGTCGAGCAATAATCGGGCAAACTAGCTATTAGCTCGTCGCTGTATGGCCTCCAAATGAATTATTACGTAAAAACATGAACCGTGAGTATACAAAACACATATAAATCCAAGCCAAGTAAACTTAAGTATAGAATTACTTGCGCGTCCTCCAGCAAATCCAACAAATCTCTGCAATAGTGGGGATTATGTCGAGCCTCATACTCACGTCTGTATCCCCGCCTAGCAACCCACCTCCTAGCCAAAGGGAGAAATGGTGGAGGTGGTGCATCATGAGATATGGGTGGTAGAGGTAGGCTGAAATTGCAGGAACCGCTCCCAGGTCCAAACCTAATATACAATTTGGATGTAAATTTTTAAGGTATATTTTTATGATGTATGTTATAATGAAGAGAGTATTTAACTATGTTTTCACCTGCAGTAGCACTGTAAATCCTGCAACGTCTCGCTGGGTGCCCATGCATGCCCGACACATCTGCCGATACAAGTAACCAAGAACAGCAGCACCCCAGCTGTACTGATGTAAATCATCTAGCCGCTCAAGATGATGAAGAAATCTCAAGCTGACTAGGCTTCCCGAAGTGTTCGGGAACAATATGCCTCCAAACATAAGCAGCAACAGCGACCTCGTGTACCGGTTAATATGAACATCCGGTGTATCATAAGCAATGTCATCATGCATGGCCTCCAAATGCAGCCGGACGAGCGTCAACGCAAGACGACTAGCCCCAACCAATACACCCTCATCCTCTGGCCGGAAACCAGTGAGCTGCTGCAACGTCTCCAAGTACTGAGCTCCCATATAACCTCTTATGCCTTACGGCAAAGCAACAAGAAGTCTATCAACCAGCAGACCATACAGGACCTCCACGTCTTGCAGCGTGATAGTGGCCTCGCCAATGGGCAATGGAATGTGTGCGTCTTTGGTCGCTACCGCTCTATCAAAGCCGTGATCAACGACCAATCCAGCTGCAGCCGACCGATCTCAATGATCCTATAAAAACCCGTATCCTGCAAGCGTCTGACTACACAAGGATGGAGCCGGCGGTCCTTAAGGAAGTCCCACATATCGTCTATTCTCCTAGAACGTGAAGTTTGGGCTAATAATTGCCCCTCCCATATGTAGGAAGACCTATGCTCGGGCTGTAACTGTAGTAGCTCCAGGGAGGCAAGTCCCGGATGCAAAGGCGGAACCTCCATGATGACTACTGTAAATTAAACAAAATTAATTATATTATTTTTCTTTTCCACTGCTTAAATATATTGCAATACCTTGAAATATTAAATTTTTTTAGATATTTTTACTATATTATTTATTAGATTGATACATTTTATATATTATAATTTTATATTTTATATGTTACTTTAATATTTTTATTTTATTACTTTATATGTTTGTTAGTTATTCACCTATTTTTTACTATACATGATTTAATTATTAAATATTCATATTTTGGTTCCAGACACAATATTGAGGCCAGTAGCACCAATGTATCCTGAATTCTTATGTTCATGATGAGAAATATTTTTCGATTTTTCACTCAACAGGTCTGTTATTTTATATGTTACTTTATTATTGTAAATGTTAGTTTTATTATTTTATATGTTTGTTTGTTTCTTACTGACTTATTTTTTACTATACCAAAATTAAATAATTAATTTTCATAACTATACAAGATTTAATTATTAAATATTCACATTTTGGTTTCTGACACAATATTTTAGGCGCAGTAGCATCAATGTATCCTGAATGCTTATGTTCTTACGTTTGTTGACTATCATTGGAGATAGTTTGTGTTTGAACTATCAGCTTCTTCACGTATTTTTGGGATTAAGAGATACTTAAATGTGTCATTTCTATAACTAGAAGGATATTATGCTAAAGGATACTACGTTTTACTACACTAAAAGTTCACTACATTATAAATATGAGCACTACATTAGACCACAAGATACCACTACAGGGAACTAAAGTAAAAATTTATCTAGTTTACTAGTCTTTTAGCAAATTAATAATCTAAATTGGATAAAAATAACAAATCAATTTAATCACAGAACAATCACGAAATTACATATACCACAGTAAAAAGTAACTAATTAATATTTTTTTAACAACTAATAACAATTTCTCTATTTTACAAAATTTTTTAGCACACTAATACTATAGTCCGAATAAAAAGTAAAAAATAGTTAAATCGCAAAACAATCACAAAATAACATAGAGCACATAAAAATAGCTAATATGCATACAAGTTTTAATAAAAACTAAGTTGAAATACCTCGATTTAAGGTTTTTAGAAAGTCGAAAATTTTGTGATTTGGAGCCGAAACAAGCAACAACATCCGAGATAACGTCTTAGCTAACACGTGGGACCGAGAATCTTTACTTTTTGTGGAACGGGGGGCTCCACTCAAGCTTTTTTGGATTAAAATGAGAAGGGGGGGGGGGGGTTCGACTCTATTCTGTTTTGGGGAAGATGAAGACCGTTCTTTATTATATATATAGCGTCTTAAAGACGCTATATATAGCATCTTAACAAAAGACGTATATTTTCTCGCTTAAATTAATTCAAATACAACGCCTTTTTTTTAACTAGCCAAATGGCTGTTAAAGTATTGCGTCTTTCAAAAAAACGCTATATATATATATCACTTAATTTTTTTCCCACATATTTTTGTTCTTTGAGTCCAAAAGAACCACATATTGGTTCCGGACTCTTAAAAAGGCAGCTTTGGCCTTGTAAAAATTGCGTGGGGCGCCCTATTTGGTCGCCCCCATTTAACCTATACCCATTTTTTTAAAAAAGTTTTAACCTGTACCCAGTTTTAAAATAACTTCAGCCTCTTTTTCCTCCTCCTTCTCCTCCTTCGTTTTCTTCTTCTTCTATTAACAACTGAAAGACACTATGATTAATTCTCTAATACTACCACCATTCTCAAGCAATGGCTTAAAGAAGAAGAACTCATCCTCAACAGAATCGCTATAATTATGATTGTACAAGCTGCTCATAGTATGCTTGTTTTATCAAATTTACAGAAAAACTTTTCCACCAGTAGTTAGTCACTGGAGTAAGAAGAATTGCTCCAGCCAACATATTACTCCAGTTTACATTGATCGGAAACCCTTCTTCTTTGCAGGGCAAATAAACCTAATTTTAATATCACTACAATTTGTTCTAACTAAGAAGACTCTAAAATTAGACTACTTGTTTCTGCAACTGAAAAGGAATGATTGTGCCCGCCTTCGTACGTAACAATCAGCATGGTGCAACTAAGCAAGTTAACAGCAATCAAAAACTTCAGCTCTAGAGTTGAAGTTCGCTAGTTACAAACAAAAACTTCAGCTCTAGAGCTGAAGTTCGCCAGATTACAAAAACAAAAACTTCAGCTGAACTTCAGCTCTAGTTCGCTAGTTACAAACAAAAACTTCAGCTCTAGAGCTGAAGTTCGCCAGTTACAAAAACAAAACTTCAACTCTAGAGCTGAAGTTCGCCAGTTACAAAACAAAAACTTCAGCTCTAGAGCTGAACTTCAGGCTCGTCTACTAGAAATGCTGAAGTTTTGCGTGATTGTCTTTGCTACTTCAGCCCTGTATGCTGAAGTTATGCGAAAAAGCAGGTACGCTTGCAATTTTTTTTGCAAAGCAGACACAAGTTAAAACGTGACACAAAAAGCGAGTATAGATGCAAATGCCCCTTTGGCCTTTGGGAAATTATTTTAATTTTGTCACGTCTTGTTTGTTCGCTGAACGTTAAAAGGGAAAAATTCACAACTACTCAGAAGGAGTAAAAGAATTATCCACTTGAACTCATTTAGCGGTTTCGTCCATTAAAAATTTATACAATATATATTTCATATTATTGTACATTCATTGTATATGACAGTCATAATCACATTGTTGTATCTATTTAAGGTAAGCAAAATGTGAATTTTGTACTATGACGATATACAACGTACCTATTTGCTGGCTATTTTATAAATATTTTTCACTAAGTATACATTATAGTAATACTTTTGAAATAGGTATTCTTTCGGGTAATATTTTTTAAATGCATGGGACTTTGCGTAAATTTCCCAAGTTAAAACTCAAAAATCTCTTACCATTTGCCCAAAAAAGAAAAAGGTTAAATAGTCTATGCCTAAGATTTACAGCCATGTGGTACATGCGTTTTGTAACATTGGCAGGAAGCAGAGCAATTATGCATCTTTGAATCACCAATATTGTTTTAATATTTCAATATTTCGAATATTGAACTCGGTAATTGCAAATAGTGACTTGTCACCCGTATTTGCAAATGAACTTCAATATAAAGTTTCAGTTCCAAATAATCTTTTTTCAAACTTCAATCAAATATTATCCAAAGACCAACTGAGTACTCATGTTAAATCCGTGTAAAATTCTCCTTCGTGAGAATAAGTGGTCCTAGTAATGTGCCAAGAAACGCCAAACTGAAATTAGATTGCCATTACAACAAATTAATATCTTTGACCTTCTACGGCGTAGCTACTCACTTTCATGTACTCGTGAAGAAATCAGTAGCACATCTCATAAGATTTTTCTTGTCAAATTAGTACACAAACTTCTGTAGGATTTTGAGACGACATAGAGACAACTCTAATTCTAAAAGCATACTGCAAGAATTTGTTGACCCTTCCCTCCCATGAGCAACAAATAAAGAGACAGGAGTGCAGATGCAGCCTCAAGTATCTGGAGAGCAATTAAAGAGATAAAGCCTAGAAGTCTTGAGATTCATGAAGCATCATCATATCTCCACCCTCCACCAGGGGCGAATTTATACGAGAGATTATGGGACATGTGAAACCATGGTCTCTTCGTAAAATTAGATATTTAATGTACATATTTCTAAAATTGATTCAACATTAACGGTTGGCACCATGCTCCAAGAAGGCTAAATGGTGTACTAGTTGAAGGTTGAGTTATTTACCAAGAGGAATAGGAATCAACTCCCACTTAATACATTTTTCCTCCATTTTTTTTTTAGTAGTACGCCCATTACTAGAAATCCTAGATCCGCCTTTGGCTCCACCCCCACCCAGGTCAACAATAGAAGTGAGAAGAGTGAACATTCTTCTCCATCTAAACTTCCACTGTCAAACACCTATCTCCACCAGTTAGAGATAAAAAAAACTAGATGTAATCTGCAATCTCCACCAGTTAAAAGAGAAAACAGCCAAGTCTATTTAAATTACACATCACAGGCCAGTCGTTTAAGAACATAATTCACCTCATATATAGGATTGACCAAGGCTTCCTAACAGGGGAGGCTCAAACCTTGATGAATAATAAAATGAATGCATAGCACCTAAAATTTTAAACAGCCACTTCATTCCACCAAATCAATAATGCAAAACTATCAAATTAGGCATACCCAACACGAAAGAATCTATGAATTAAATAATGGACATTATTACAAATCTTGTTGAGACAATGCTAATTAACCATATTCTCTTGAAGGTGACCTAACCAGAAAACTATCACCAACAGCAAATGAAATCCAAACTTGTAATATAAAGAATATAGGCTGGTGCATCAAAAGAACAATTCAAAGGATTCTGCCATCAATCTCAAAGTTAACCAAAACCTTCAATTTAATTCTGCATATCACTTAATTGTTTTCTACCTACTCTTTGTAGGTAATTTAAGAGTGTAAAAAGCTATAGAGAAAACATAATCCTGAAGTTATGCCTTCCAACACCGAATAGTGGAGGTAAAGGTAAGAAAGTTCATTCAATTAAACATCCTTTCGTCCAGAAATTACACTGTGCAATTAGCGCAAAAGCAAACTTTCTAGTATATATAAACTGTTGAATCCCCTTAACATAATCTTTTTAGGTATTGCATTTTTGCATTTTTTTAATCCCCAAGTTAGAATTCCTGGCTCTGCCGCAGCACCAACACCAGTATACACCACAACTGCATAATGCAACAAGTGCAACAACAAAAGATTTGATTTTTCTTCAATTATCATCTCATCAATCAAATCCATATATGCTTAATCTGTAAACACACAGTAATATTCAACTCACCTAACTTTTCTCTCAAGTTCCCTACTCCTTTCTCTATACAACTCAACCCAAAGATTGGAAATCCACAGTATACTAACGGAAATAGCAGTAACAACAACAAAAACCCAAGATATCCAAATCCATCTAGGTATCACATTATTAGCAGCCCCACTAAAATAATACGTAAACATCCTATACACAAAATACGGCCCAGCAATACCTCTGACCAACGAATACAGAACATAAAACGGAGGCGAAAGTAAAGCATAAACCTTAGCAGCGAACTCCACGTCCGATTTCCGAGCATTCGCGAGAGTCCACGTGTTCTGTATGAAGCTAGTAACTTCCGCAAGAATCAAAAGCACGAGAATCGCATACGCTCCGTGGTACACCACGTACCGGCACGTGACGAAAACGAACAGGGTAGCGAGGTGGTGGCCGATGAAGAGAACATCACTAGGGTAAAAAATCAGGTAGTGGGTTAGGTCCATTAAGAAATAGGAAATGCTGTAGTCAAGGACGAGGTTTTGTAAAGGGGTGTTGGGCGAGTGAAAGTCACGATCAGGGTCGGCGAGTAGGGAAGTAACGGCAAAGAATACGGCGGGGGTGCCGTGGAGTAAGGAGATGGCGCAGCTGGAAGCTTCTGGACGGAGCTTGGGTTTCCATGAACGGAAGATGATGAAGTAAGCAACGAGGTAAATGATGAGAAAAAAAGTGAAGAAGGAGAAGAGATTAGGGATTGAAGAAATGAGAATTGGAGCTTCCATATGAATGAGAGAAATAGAATTTGGGAATTTGATTGATTGGGAAATTGAGAATTAGGGGAGATGTTAGGGTTTTATAGGAAAGAAATTGAGACGTAAAGGGGAAAATAGGTAGGGACGGTGGAGTTTGGTATGAATTTGGACAAATTGTGCTTCTCGAGGAGAAGTAAGATTCCAAAAAGTACAATTTCCACCGAGCCAATAAACCTGCAGTTCCCTCCGTTTTATTGTCCTATTGCATTCTGTGTAATATTTACTAGTTAGCACTCCGTTCTTTTTTACATGTCCACTATTAACTTTGTACATTCTTTAAAAAATAATAAATATTAGTAATAATTTACCATCATACTCATATTAATTGGTATATAATTTTAATAGATTTAAAAAATAATTTTGAATAAGTAATTAATACTAAGGGCAAAACATGAAAAATAAATTATTTTTTTCTTGATATGCGAAAATGGACAAATAAAAGTAAAAATCTATTTTTAGAATAATGGACAAGTAAAAAGTGAAGGGGGAGTAAGATTGTATATTTTTTGTTAGAAACCAAAATATAGATATTTGAAATTGGTATTAAAACAATAGGCTAAAATTTAATTTTCTCAAAGAATAAGTTTATATTTTGTGCACTAATTGTATATCCTTTATTTAGTATAAATCATAAAATTAATTTAATTTTAATTACATATAATTATTCATAGCAAATTTGATATGGCAACTTCAACAAAAAAGTAATTTTTTTTTGTGTGATAACTAGGGGTGTCAATGAATATTTAAAAACCGACTAAATCGACTGAGAAATTTAAATTTTAGGTGTTATTGGACTTGGCATATCTTGATTAGGTGTTATTGGACTAAGTGGAGAAAAAGGTGCATCAGTATCTGACACATGCCTATTAATGATAGAAATTGATGCATCCTTATCATATATGCTACAATCATTTGAAGTCCCGGAGGTAGGATGGGAACAAGATGAATTAGAATTCATCAGATGCAATACAGAAGGAAAGCTGGAATGTTCAGGTGAAACTGCAAAAGGAAAAATGTTTTCATGGAACATTACATCTCTAGTTATATGTATTCTCTTTATGGCCAAGTTTACCTTGTAGCCCTTTGTACCAAAAGGATAACCTACAAACACATGGGGTGTGCTCTTGGTTCAAACGTTTCTCTGTGAGTCTTTAGTGTACAAGGGTAGCATAGGCATCCAAAACTTTTTAGTTGTGAGTATATGAGCTTTTCGTTGTATAGGAGTTCAAAAGGACTTTTGTTATTAAGAATAGTGGATGAGAGCCTGGTTATTAGACAGACAACTGTTAGAATGTACTTCCCCCAATATCTTATAGGTAGTTTGGACTGGTTAAGTAGGGCCCTTGTTGTTTCAAGTTGATATTTATGTTTTCTTTCCACCACACCATTTTGTTGTGGTGTGTATGGAAAAGTTTTCTGATGTACTATGCCTTTTTCTTGGAAGTATGTCATAGTTTCATTGCTAACAAATTCTAGACCATTATCAGATCTAATGGTCTTAACTAAGGTACCGAATTGATTTTCAATCATGGATAGAAAATCTTTAATGGCATGAAATGTGTTGCTTTTGCAGCTTAAGTGGTGAGTCCAGGTTGACCTACTAAAATCATCAACCAGGGTGAGAAAATATTTGTGATTGTCATGTGTGGATATATGGTAGGCCCCCCATAAGTTTACATGGAGTAATTCAAAAATTTTGGTGGATGAAGTGGTCCTTCCAGGGAATGATAACCCTGTCTGTCTGGCCATAGGGTAGATTGAACAAATGAAGGATTGTTTGGAAGCAAAATTGGCTGGTATAGTAGATATTTTCCTTATTTTTACAAAGGGTACATGACCTAGCCTGTTGTGCCACAAGTAGTCAACATTATTTCCAGAAGATGTAGAACATACAAGAGGAGAATTCACAGTAAAAGGATCAGTTTTATTGCATGAATGGATACTATTTACATTGCTTAATGGATGAGATGGCTCATTTACAGTTGACAATGAATGAAATGGATGAGCTTGATCCTTTTTCTTGCTAACATTGTTATCAGGAATGGAAAAACAGGAATGAGGCAAGCTAGAAATTGAAATAGTAGGTGGACTCAAATCTGAACAGCTGTGACACTTTGAACAAAGAAAATACAATCCACTCATTGCCTTACCAATCTCCAGAGGTCTCTTCATTGAAAGGGCCTGCATTAGACAAAAATATTTGTTAAAATTAACCATGCAATCAAGATGAACTATTAATGAATGGATTGAAATAAGATTGTATTTGAAATTAGGTACATACAGGACTCTAGCTAGAGTTAGTTTAGGACTAAGGAACACATCACCAATTTCTGTCACTTTCACCTTATATCTATTAGGTATGGTGACAAGGAAGGGATAAGTTAGGGTTCTAATGTTAGTGAGAAAGGACTTTCTATATGTCATATGGTCTGAAGCTCCACTGTCTAAAATCCATAGGTCAGCAATTGAATTTGAACAATTATATGTGGTTGTTTCAGCTATCTCTTTATAAGTACAACAAGATAGAATACCTGCAAAGTTCATAGCTCCACTGGTGATGATGTTTAAATTTTCCCCTACACTATTGACCTTAAAGTTCTCCAACAAATTCAGCAACTGGTTGTATTGTTCCTTCGTCAGGTTCTGAAGGTTTTGGTTGTGGTTCCTGCTATCAGCATCTTCATTGTTGTAAGCTTGCATCTCTTCACACTGGCCATGAACATTTGCAGCAATTCCTATGTTTCTACCATTTGTAAACTTGAAGTCTTGTGAAAATCCATGTAGCCTATAGCACTTCTCCCTGGTATGCCCCGGCTTTTTGCAGTAGTCAGAATACAATTTAGATTTATTAGGGGGAAAAGTAGGTTTATACAAGTTTTGTCCTGTAGTGTTGCCTTGTGGTGAGTGTAATTGGTTCTGAATTTGTTATTTCCTAGTCCATTCACATTTAAGGAAGTGGATTCCATGGTTAGGCGATTACATGGTCTAATTTCTCTCTCCTTCTTCTCCTGAATAAGGATGGAAAAGGCTTGTGCAATACTAGGCAGGAGATTCATTATTAGAATACTTCTCCTAACAACTGTGTAGACTTCATCAGTCCCATTACAAATTGAATTAATCTTCGATCTTGCTCTGCCTTGTACATGTTAACTTTGGCACCACATGTGCATTGACAACCACATTGGACATGTGCATTCAAGGTATTGAGCTCCTCCCAGAGCTTCTTCGTTTTTGTATAGTATCCGGTTATATCTAGGGTTCCTTGATTTAGGTCGTTGATTTCCTTTTGCAATTGGTAAAGTTTTGCCCTATTAGTTTGATCGTACCTGTCCTCAAGCTCTTGCCATAGATCATTTGCATCATTCACGTATTGTAGCCCATTAGCCAAATCCTTTGAGATTGAGTTCGGAATCTACGACGTCACCATATCATCGCATTGTGCCTATTGATCGCAGGTCGCTTCTCCAACATTAGGTTTCTTACACTTTCTTATGATGAATCCGACTTTGTTTTTCACAGAGAGAGCTCTAAGAATGCCTCTCCTCCAGGATCTATAGCCGGTGCCGTCAAATTCTATCGGAACCAGCATAGTCCTAGCACTTTCCGATGGGTGCATGTATAGCGGGTTGGTTGAATCCAAAATTGTGGTGGTATCTGATAAGTGAGTATTTTACCAACTTATCTCATCTTTAAACTTATATTTTTGCTATGTTTGGTTAATAAAATCGTGTGTTTAATGTCATTTACTTCTATTTTACATATTGTATGTGATTGAGAAGTGATGGTGAAGAAACCAAGTGAACGAGTCAAAAAGGAGGTAAAATGGACAATGGAAGTCTGCCTAGTGAATTACCCTTCACGAACGTGAAAGTGTAATGCAAACGCGAAGCAACAAGAAGCCAACGCGAAGGAGAGATCACGAACGCGAAGCAACATGAAGCCAACCCTTCGCGAATGCGAAAGTGTAATCGCATACGCGAAGAAGAAATTGGCAGAAAAACTGGACAGTTATGGAATTTCACATTTTTGACCCCCAAACCATTTAATACACGATCTAGCTCATTTGTAAGGGATCTTTGGCTTATTTTTCAGTATTTGGACTAGAGAACACAAATTTTGGAGCTAGGGTTCTTGCACACACACTTGGGTCTTGAAGATTTGAAGCTTTTGGTTGAGAATTTCTTACCTATTTATGTTCATTTCTTCATTTTCTTGATTTGTATTGTATATATAAGTGTGTAGTATTTTTTCCAGCACTTAAATCTTGTTTATGAAAATATTGTTATTTAAAGTGTGGATTAAATATCTTATTGTGCTTATGTATTGAACGATTTTTATTTATTATGAAGTAAGTTATTATTTCTTTAATTATTCTTGTTCATTAATATTTCCAAATGGATTATCTAACCCTAGGAATTGCCCATTTACTTCGAATTAATTTTGGAAAAGATTAATTAACAAGAACTTGAGGTTTTAACCCTCATTTTATAGATTCTACCTAGGGATAAGATTGAACTACTTGTAGCCATATTCGGGTGTGCTTAATCTCTTAATTGTTTTAGGAATAATTCAATTAGGAAGTCTTGTTACTCTTCGGAAGAAGCTAATATAGAATTATTACCTGAGGTAATTAACATAAACTCGCTCATATTTGTAAAATCGTGAAATACATTGGATTGTTACTTGAGTGTAATTCCCCGAATATCTATGATTGCAGCCATTGATCATTCTACTTTCTTTCTAGGTTAGTTTATATTTTCGTAATTAGTTATAAATATTTTCTCAAACTTTTCTAAGTGTTTGGCTTAGTGATAAGTAGGGTTTTTGACCGCTTATTTTCTCTCTTTTACTTGCGTTTTAGCTCAAAATGCTTAAAGGTATTTCCGAAAACTAATGAAATGTGCTTGCTTGCAGGAGTATTGTAATATGAGCCAAAAAAATCAAAATCAACTCATAAAGGAGTCAAAAGTGGACAAGGACCAAAACAAGGCAAAAAGGTCCACAGTGCGGACTGCGCAATACTGTGTGCGACTGCAAAACAAGGAAAGAGCCATGTCAGTTTTTCTTCAGAGTATACGGACCGAACAAATATTGTGCGGCTGCAAAAGAGGAGATTCAGAGAGTTGGTTTTGGGCAAGCTGAAGATATAAGGACCGCACCATAATTGTGCGGCCGTAGGATGACAACTGCGGTCGCATTCACAATTATGCGAGAGCTGAGTTCAAGTCCAAAGTCAAGGAGTGCGGACCGCACTATAATTGTGCGGCCACAGAATCAAGAGTGTGGCGCACTCATAAATGTGTGGTCCGCACAAGAAGAAGGAGTGCAGCTTCAGCCCAGAATTGTGCGGCCGCAGAGATGGAACCTATCAAGCCCAGTATATTTGTGTGGACCGCACACATTATTATGCGGCCGCACAACCTCTCCAGAGGCATTTTCGTCAAATATTTTTAGCTTAGTATAAATAGAATTTTTTGTCATTTTTAGGTAAAGGTTTGTTTTGGAGAGAGCACCTGAGCCGTTTTCTTTACTGTTTTGAGTAATATTGTACTAGATTAGATTCTAAACATTAGATTTTCTTTCCCAAATCAATTATTATGTATTATATCTTAATTTCTTCTTTAGTTTCTTCATTTTTTATGAGTAGCTAAATTTCTAGCTAGGGTTGTGGCCCAACCCTAGTGTGGGTACTTAATGGTTGTTTGATTTAGGGTTTGTTTGTGATTGGGTTAGTGATATTTAGCCTTGTTCATGCTTGAATTCAAGAATTAATGGTTGCAAATATTGATTCAAGCCTATTTGACTTAGTCTCTACTTGAGAAAGAGAGACTAAGTTTAGGAAAGTTTGGCTAACAAGAAATTGGGGTGAACTCAAGAAATTGATAGCCCCAGTTAAAGGGTCAAACCTAGAGATAGTAAGACCCGACTTGAGCATATATTACTTGTTTGTGCAATACCTATTTGGACTTGAGAAAGCCAAATTGGGCAAAATCACTCAAACTACCGAGAAGTTTAGAGTGGGTAATTACGTGTGATTACTATATTACAACCCCGACTAATCAAACTTGTCCTATAATTTACAACCCGTTAGGTAACCACCTAGGTGGAAGTCATGACCCTAGATCTTTTATCATTTGAAAAATAACCAAAACTAAAGATATTGTCTCCTAGTTTTATATTTGCAATCAATAGCTTAAAGTAGAAGTAAAAATAACAAACAAGAATGTGGAAGTGTAATTTGAGGCACATCATATAATTACACTAAATATATACCTAATCCCAATTCTAACTCCCTGTGGATTCGATCCCGACTTGCGTTGGGTTTTTATTATTGCTTCTACCGCCTCACTACCTGTATTTGTGGTGCGAGTTTAGGCGATATCAATTTTTGGCACCGTTGCCGGGGAGTCAAACGGATTTAGCTATATATTAGGTTTTTGTGTGCTTTGTCTTCTTTTCCTTCCGAGTCAATAACTTTGTTTTTGAATTGATTTTAGGTACTAAAATGACTCTCAACAACGAGCCCATTGGGAATTTGCCAATGGGGGAGGACGTGGATGATGACCAAATGGATGAGGTTTCTCTTGAACCTTAAGCAAATAGACGAGGCCGCTCGCCTCAAGATAATGTTCTCGTCCCTCCCCCACCTCCATCAAGAGTAGCAACACACTGACAGTTACCGAACGAGGGTTATGTAAGTGCTATAGTCCCATCCCTCATTAGGGCGGGCAACTGCCAAATCACCAATGTAATGCTTACACTACTTGAGCAACATAGATTCTTCACAGGGGCTTCGAGTCAAAATGCTTACAAGCATCTCAAAGGGTTCATCAATACTTATTGGGGGAGCAAGCAAACAAATGTCTCTGAGGATGCACTGCGGTTGAGGCTATTTCCCTTTTCTCTACGGGGAAAGACATTGGACTGGTTAGAGAGATTACCCAATCATTCCATCCATACATGGGATGAATTGGTGGAGAAATTCATTGCCAAATTTTTCTCTCCAGGACATATGGCGACACTTCCGGATGAGATTCTTGCATTCAAGCAAGAACCTAACGAGCCATTGCATGAGATTTGGGAAAGATATCGTACCATGGTTAAAGAGTACCCGAATAATGATATGACCGAGGCCATGATCCAACAAACCTTCTACAGGGGGATCAACACAACAAATCAATGAATGGTAAATTAACTCACCGGTGGAAACTTCATGAACACGCCTTATGTTGAGGCTTGTGAAATTCTTGATGAGATGGCAGATACCTCATCGGCATGGCAAAGTAGAGCGAATGTTCCGCAAGGTGACCCTAATGTTATTCACCTACACAAGGAACTACATGATCATGGGCAAGCTATTGCCGAGTTGACAACTATAATGAACCAATTGACCAAAGCTCAGCTTCAATAAGTTCAAGGGTCGAAACAAGTGAATGCAATGGAAGGTGTTAATACGATGATGAACAAGAGACGACAACAAGGTCAACAAATGCAAAGACGTCCGGAACAATTCATGCAAGATGATAGTGATTATGATCATGGTGATTTATTCAATGAGCAAGAAGAAGAAGTTCAATATGTCAACAATTATGAAGGCCAAAGAAATAATACTTAAGGACAAAATAAACAACAATGGCGGTCGCAAGAAAATTGGAACAACCAAGGCCACCAAGGCAATTAGAGTGGTGGTAACAATAATCAAAGCAATTGGAACAATCAAGGTAACCAAGGCAATTGGGGAGGAAATCATCAAGGAAATTGGGGTGGCAACAATCAAAGCAATTGGGGAGGTAATAACCAAGGAGGGTGGAACAACAACAACAACAACCGGGAGTCGGGTTTTCAAAGGCCCATGATGTTCCAACAACCGAGCAATCCACCTCCATATCCTTATCAAGGTCCGATCTCTTCTAACAATGAGATGGGTAGAATTGAGAATATGTTTAAATAGATGATGGAGAAGAATACCGACTCAGATGTTCAACTAGCCTCTCACAACACTTATATTCGCAATTTGGAGGTTCAATTAGGCCAGATCTCGCAAGCTTTGAACACTCGTCCTAAGGGGGCACAAACTAGTGATACGGTGGTGAACCCGAATGGTGGGAAGAATACAGGACATGCTTGGCCATGACTACTAGAAGTGGAAAAGGTGGAGATGCAACCACCTCAAATCAAAGAAAAATTGTGGATGAAGATGTTGTGATTCAAGAAGATGAAATCCCCAAGCAATGTGGTTCAAGCTAATGAAGAAGTGAGTATTGATATAGATGAAAGTGTGGAGGAAACATAAGAAGAAGTGAACCCGTCTAGGAAACACGTGATTGACATGCCGGAACCGGTAGTGCCAAAGGCTAAGGCACCAATGTCAAGGCCTCCTCCTCCATACCCTCAAAGGATTGCAAAGCAAAATAGTGAGAACCAATTAAAAAAGTTATTGATATGATGAAGAGTTTGTCTATTAATGTGCCATTGGTTAAGGCATTGGAAGAAATGTCGGGATATGCAACATTCATGAAGGACTTAGTAACCAAGAAGAGAACGATGAATTGTGAAATAATTAAGATGAAACATCAAGTGAGTGAAATTGTGCACTCAATGGCTCCTAAGTTGGAAGATCTGGGCACTTTCACAATCGCTTGCACTATTAGGAGTGCCGACTTTGCCAAAGCATTATATGATGTTGGGGGGAGTATCAACTTGATGCCCTATTCGGTGTTCAGAACTTTGGGAATTGGGCAACCAAGACCCACATCCATGAGGTTGTAAATGGCGGATCAAACAATAAAGAGACCTTTGGGTATTATTGATGATGTGCTGGTTCGATTTGACAAGTTTATCCTCTCGGCGGACTTTGTTATTCTTGATTGTGAAGTGGACTATGAGGTGCCTAACATTTTGGGTAGACCTTTCATTTCTAAAGGGAAGGCTCTTGTTGATGTGGAAGCCGATGAGCTCACTTTTCGAGTGGGTGACAAAAAGGTGATCTTCCATGTGTGCAAATATATGAGGAAACCGAATAGTAATAAAGTTTGTTCATTCGTGGATTTGGTGACGGATGTGATTATTGATGATGTGAGTGCCACAATGAATGATAAGGATAATTTAGAAGCCGTTTTGCTCAATCTTGATGAGGTTGAGGAGAAATAAAGCTATGTGGAGTGTGTGAATTCATTGCAAGGCATGAGGTCATACACTTATGAGACCCGCAAGCTATCTTTGGATCTTGAAAACCGGAAGACTCCTCCAACAAAGCCCTCAATCGAGGAGCCTCCCAATTTGGAGTTGAAGCCATTGCCTCCACATCTCAGGTATGAATTCCTTGGCCCTTCTTCCACTTTACCAGTTATCCTTTCTTCTTGTTTAACTAACATGAAAGTAGAGTCCACGTTGGAGGTGATACAAAGGAGGAAAAGAGCAATCGGATGGACTTTGGCGGATATCGGGGGCATAAGCCCCGCCTTTTGCATGCACAAGGTTTTTTTGGAGGAGGGTGTCAAACCCTCCATTGAACATCAAATGAGGCTAAATAAAGCAATGCAAGAGGTGGTGCAGAAGGAGATAATCAAGTGGTTAGATGCCGGGGTTTATTATCCCATTTTCGATAGCTCGTGGACCTCTCCGGTGCAATGTGTCCCAAATAAAGGGGGCATGACTGTGGTAATAAATGACAAGATTGAATTGATCCCAATAAGAACTGTCACTGGTGGAGAGTGTGCATGGACTATAGGAATCTCAACAAAGTCACTCGGAAAGATCGTGTCGTGCCGCGACGTTAAATCAGGCGCTTTTTAGGAGGCAACCCATGTGTATTTTTATTTTTCTTGGTTTTTCTTCTTTAGATTAGATATGCTTTATTTTTTGCTAACTAGTTTTGAAGTGTATGCAGGAATGGGTGTGCATTGTAGGGATTGTACAAGAAAAATTGGCTAAGTATCACAAAAGTACGGACCACACCAGAATTATGCGGACCACACAATCACTCTGCGACCGTACAATTCTATGTGCGGTCACACATCTGAAAGACCAAAAGTGCATGATCTCTGGAGTTTGGCCTGTCAAAGTTCATTAACAAAGTGCGACCACACATAAAATTGTGCGGTCTGTACAAATTCTGCGGCCACACTCACTTTTGTGCGGACCACAACAATTCTTCAAAGGTACTAGTAAGGAGTGCGGACCGCACTGAAAATTGTGCGGCCGCACTCAGGTAAGTCTGGGCCCGCCTGGGTTAACCTATAAATAGGGCTTTTCATAACTTTTTACAATTTACGCTCTCTGAACTCTCAAGCCCAAAGCTAGCACAGTACATATCCCAATTGTTCTCAAACTTCAAGCATTTCATCAGTGTAGATTCTGACCTGCATCCTTTATTACTGGTATGTTCATTACATCTTTAGAGTTTTCTTCTTTTCTTAGTTTTGTTCTCCTGTCTAGGGTTATTTTCATTCCTAAAAATGTCAATAGCTAGTCATGTTTGCTTAGAACCATGTGGGTAGTGTCTTAAATGTTAATTAGGGCCCGGGTAAGTAGCTAATCATGCTTAATTGCTAGATCCATGTCTAATTCTTGAAAAATTTGTATGAATCGTAAGGTAGTGCCTTGTTATTTTAAATTGTGCGGCCGCACACATTTTTGGGTGGTGCGCAGTCCTTTAGCTTAGGGATTTGTGTGCTGGAATTGTGCGCACTGCACTAAAAAATATGTGGTCTACAGCAAAATTGTGTGGTCCGCACTGATGAATGATCAGAGAACCCAGTATTCTGAACCTGGGCTCAAAATTGCGTGGTCCACACTTTTGGTTGTGCGACCGCACTCACGTTTGTGCGGTCCGCACTGCCTCTCCTGAGATTGTTTTTCCCACAAATGGCCTGAAACTATCATGTATGTATTTGAGTCTTATGAACATGAACTCTAACTAATTCTTATTGTTATGAATTGCAGACAATGGTTAGATCACATGGCAGAGGAGATATATCAAAAGGGAGGGCATAACCCTTCCGAGGTCGAGGTTGAGGTCGAGGCAAGAGTAACCTGCCACTTGCCATCCAAAGAGCCATAAGCAATAAACCTACAGCCAACAAAGTTCCCGAATCTTCTGAGACCAGTGAGTATCTCCCATGTGGGGAAGCTTCTGAAGGAAACTCCGTGCAAGCACAGTCGGAAGCCCAATCACAACAAATCCCAAGTAGATTCCACTTGGTAGATGAGTCATCTGCCACTACCAGTTCTTCTGAAGTTCAAAGTGGGTAGCCAAGATTCTGAGCCCTCTTCCTCACATGCCCCGATTGCACCAATCAATGTAGACGATGATGACGATGTCCCGGATGATGGTAGAGGGGATGATACTGCAGTCGGGAGTTTAGAAAGGTCGAGGAGAAGGGAGATGTGGGAAGACAGGTTCGTCAGCTTGACTGCTTCAATAGATTTAGAGAGTGATGTCCCCAGAGATCGCTCACTCTTGAGCGAT
Organism: Nicotiana tabacum; assembly: GCF_000715075.1. Lineage (NCBI taxonomy): Eukaryota > Viridiplantae > Streptophyta > Magnoliopsida > Solanales > Solanaceae > Nicotiana > Nicotiana tabacum. The sequence goes on from NC_134082.1 coordinate 95,901,247, forward strand.
AATTCTTGATGAAGGATTTGGACAAGCATAACCCAAATGTCCTCAAATAGTTCCAGGAGAGAAAAGGGTAGAATTGGTTCACCCAAAGCATCCTCGATGCAAATGATCACTTAGTTAAGGAATTTTACGCTAATATGGCTCATATTAAGAAGGGTACTAAGGTGACAAAAGTGCGAAATCTGAAAATCCGATTCAAATCCTGTTCTTTGAACTCTTATGTGGGATTTGAAGAAGTGGAGGCAGTCCAATACTTGGAGAATTTGGCTATGGGTGATGCAGCTCGCTAGCTAAGATTTTGGCTATTCGAGGATCAACACCTCCGTGGCTTACAGCAGGGGTTCCCATAGTCCGGCCTATGTTAAACTTTGAAGCAAAAGGGTGGCAGACATTAGTGTACAACCGCATTGATCCGTGCCTCAATGAGAACAACTTCTCAATTCCCCTTGCAGTCTTGGTGGCCTCAATTACGGCTGGGTACCCGATTAATGTGGGTGCTATTATGTCCACCAACATCACTCCTGCTGTCCAAAAAGATGAAAGATCCTACGTGTACTCAAACTTTCTCAAAGAATACTTCAAAGATCAAAAGGTGGAGCTGAGGAAATATGATACAGAAGTTAAGGCCGAGAAGCCTTTCTCATGGTACCACCAACAGGGTAGTGACAACCCAAAGTTCAAGGGCAAGGCAACTACCTCTGCTGGCTAGTCTGAGGAGCCAATAGTAGTAGTTACTGACACAACTGCCATGCCTTCCACAATAGCCGGTCCTTCCACCGGGACATCATCCATTCCACCTTCATCTTTTAGACCACCGGCTTCATTATCAGTGCTATTATCAATGCCAACTTCATCCTCTTATCCACAGACTACACCGCAAGTCTCCTAGACATTGGCGAGTCTCAATAACTGGATGCAGGCAGCTACTTCAAAGCTATATGACATATCCAGTGCTGTTACAACACAATAATCAGCCTCACTATATACTTAAAATATAGGCCGACAAGGCCATACACGTATCCGTATATATGACATCTGTCTACAATCCTCTAAGAGTACATACTTATCATAAAGGTTGGGACAGGGCCCCGCCATACCAAACAATACACGTCTAAATCATACTGACCAAACAAGCAACTCCGGAGCAAATAGAGTGCACCAACATCTTCCGCTGAGCTGGTAGCCTACTTAGAGGACTCTCGACCTGTCTATCGGGACCTGCGGGCATGATCACAACATCCCCAGGCAAAAGGGACGTTAGTACAAATAATGTACCAAATATGTAAGGAATAAAAATCAGTAAATAATAGACAATAGACACGAGAGGAACATGGAGTAAAAGACTCGACATGTAAGTCTAGATAACTCTGTAAAACATGTAATACTTATAGTGTCATGCATATGCATATGAATGTCATATCGTGCATAGGTACATGTGTTCATAACATCATCAAGCCTCTAAGGGCATCCCATCATATCATCTCGGCCACTATGGGCAAAATCATCAACGTATACCAGTTGATCAGGTGGTGGTGTGTATAAAACGTCGTAACATTTCCCATATATATATATATATGCGTATATAACATCGTCTGGTCATGGGGTCAATGTACATGTATAAATGAATGTAATGCATGAGAAGTACGTTAATAACATCTTTCGGATTGTCATAAGTTCATTATGCCTTTGACTAATATCATGAAGTAAATTTTTTTCAACTTACGTATTTTTTTGAGACCCATGAATAGAAGATATAATAATATGTCACATGGGGAATCAAGAACATAGACGCCCCTAGTACTTCTATGAATAGAGTCATTTATGAAAACTGTGCATTTGCTTATTTCGTTTGTATCATTTAGATCATGCCAAAAAGAAAGAAGGGTAGCCTTAACATACCTGAGCCGATTCTCTTGAAAATACCTCTAACACACATTAATTGTGACAACACATAATGACGGATTGAAGTAGGGGAAAATCCGTATGATATTCTTGAGAAATTGCACCGTACTCCCTTAGAATCGCAAGATCCTGTTGCTATTATGCTAAGATGTCTCGTATGAATTTTGTTTCAAGAAAATCACATTACTACCATTCAAATGCTTGGCTGAATTTGCTTAAGCAATTTACATTGCTATGGAGATTAGACATGTCTCCCTTTATAACTTTTTTTGAGATATCTTTTACCTTAGTGGGTATGGGCCCCACTTAGGTAATGACTAAGCCCCAAGATTCTCTTAGTATTCCATCTTGAAATGTGACATAAGAGTCACTTAATTGATCTTTATGTTACTACCACTTTAGTTATCCACTAACTTATCCAAGATTATCATTAATTATCCACTAATTTCTTGATTAACTTATTAATCTCCCACTAACCAATAATTAACTAATTATCTATATAATTAAAACCTATCTCAAAATACTTAAAATACTACCTACTTTTAACACACTTTATACACCTTACTATTATGATCATGTGGTACCTTGTACGGCACTAGTCCATAAATATCGGGTATTTTAGCTCGGACCGTACTTTATCCCAAAATGTCAAACTTCGACGGAACTCATTTTTTTTGTTTGCTTACCCTATCACCTTTACAAATTTACTTATCACTTATTTGAAATAACATCATACTTATAATCTCCAAATAATCTTGTCCTTGAACTGATGTCAATTACTTACGACAAATTCAACGTACAATACTACAAGAGGTAACATCGACGTAATATAATGCTATGGAACGTAACATCGACGTAATACTGCAGGGCATAACATCATCGTAATATAATACTGTAAGGTGTAACATCATCATATTATAATACTGCGGGGACATACTTTTACGTACGAAAACATGGGGTGTAACATCATTCCCCCTTTGGAACATTCGTCCTCGAATGTTGACTGATGCACTTATCATTATCATAACCTATAGCTCATGCGAATACTTTAGTACTCTCCTTACCATCTAGGCAACTGTTCTGTGAATAAATCCAAAGACCAAAGCATTCCTCTCTTTTAGCCTCTTCCTCACACCATGACTTGTGATCGGAATCATTCGATTCTCGTAACTGTTGCTACTTTCTGTCATGTAGCTTGTACGACTCTGACCTTGTAAGTGCGTCTATGCGACTCTTCTCTCCTTTTTACTTAGGCTTTTAGCCAATATCTAGGCCTCATTTTATAAACATATACAAAGCTTGATAAGATGTCCCCTTGGGCATCTATGGGTATACTGAAGTTCTCCGTTTGGTACTTTCTTAAACTTACGAATATCGCTATACCTTATTTCATAGATCTGTTTATCCATCCATATGACTTTACTACATCCAGGTAGGTCTTACTATACCATAACTCTTACTTTGATTTATCGTTGCTGAATTCTGCTACCAAATTCCAGCTTACTCTTATTGTTTATCCTATATGTATAAGTCTAAGTCCTTTAATGCTTCCTCATTACTGTTCATCTTAAGAATGACGGCCTAATATTATTGCACACTTTGTAACTTTTATCCATCCATTATTGATTCACCTCACTATTGATCTACAATCTACCACTGATAACTTGAAACTTCTTACGTAATACCTTGCCACTAGGGCTTACGTTGCATCAAGGAATATTTGAAGTGATTAATATTGTACTTCAATAACCGTTTTTTATAGCATCCCAATGTGATTCATATTATGTGGGTATTTTAATCCCGTACAATTCACGAAATGCTCTTCAAATCATTACTCAATCGAAAACCCAAATGTCATCCTTTATTTATCACAATTACACCCTCATTTTACTACTAGGGCAACATTCCATCTCTTCTAAATGCTATTAGTCTTAGACTCCTTTGAGTTTATTCAGGCTATACTGAACTTTCTATAACTTAGAGAAACCATTATCTCTCTTGTTTTCATGGGCTTAATCCTGAGGACTTATCCATTCTCGTCACCTTCTCACTTGTCTTTTCTTTATCCTTGCTCCTGTCTTCCTAAAACCTTGTCGCTTTATCATACTTTAGCTTGAAACCGATTTTTTTATGTTATTCTGGAACAACAAGCGAGACATCACATGCTCTCAAACTCTTCTTTACTCTTTTAGCTAGACCTCTCGATATTTAGAAACCATAGGTTGGAAGATAAGCTACTGAAGATACCGCTATCATTCATGGATATTGAATCCCCGCGCTTCTAGCCTTCTATCTGAAGTATGGACTGTTCATAACCTTCTGCATTTGAGTATCTCGTATGTTGTTTACCATTACCTTACTTACTTTAAAATCTCACATCATATCTTCTATCTCTTTCATGACCTCCCTTCCATATAGGTATAATTCACATACACAACTTGAAGTTTTATTATAACATTTGCATGTTTGGTGCATACATAATCCGGTGGGGGCTTCATACTGACTTCTTATAAGGCTGGTACCCTTCTAACTGGCTTTACTATAGAGCTGTTATAGAATAGAGCTACTGTACTATCTCTCTTGTACCTCTGATATTAAGAGTGTTTCTGTAATGTTCTCAATCATGATGTCTATAATTTTCTAGGTCCAATAATCAGACTCCTAATTTACTTCGTTAATGTAACTCTTTAGTTTCTTCTTCCTTCTGATTAGACTTTATGTAGGCTTAAGCTATCTTCTGATCTGCGACTCATGGTATTAGTTATTACTTTTTCCTTTCATGGACGCTATGAAATATCCATGATACAATCTTCTAACAATTCTATCATTTTCTCATGATCCAAAAATCCCTTCGAAGGAGTCGTGATGACACCTAGTCTCTAAACTAGGTAAGCCTAACATAAACTGAAATAACATTGATATTTACTAATTTTAAATTAAATTACTCTGAACAAACTACAATTCCCAAAACCGGTGGTACAAGTTACAAGACTTTCTAGTTTCTAAGAGTAGTTATACAAAATAAATACATCACTGCTCCGAAACAAAAGGAACAAATGGAAATAAGTACAAATGAAGGTGATTACGAGGCCTGCGAACGCTATAGTAGGTTTATCTTGAGTCTCCACCGCAACGACCCACACAACTACTACCAATCAAATACCTGGATCTGTACGAAAAAATATACAAAAGTGTAGTATGAGCACACCACGGCGGTGCCTAGTAAGTATCAAGACTAACCTCGGTGGGGTAGTGACGAGGAACAGTCCAGATACCTACTGGTCAAATAAATTGAACAGGATTTGATAATAAACTATCAACCTAGAAATGACATAGTAATATCAACATCAGGGAAAGAACAAACTATAATCAGTAGAAACAATAAAGAAAAACATGGGTGGAAACGAAGATAACCAAATAATTTAACACCAACATAGGTGGGACATAGACAAGTAAAAATGTACTCAAATAAGGAAGGCGATGTCAGCTCAATAAATCATATCGTTTTTGATGCACAATTTCCAGCCATCTCAAACTCGATGTCTCATATCATAACCCCAATTACCAAACTTCTAGCACACCCGGCACCTTGTGCCCACATATTTCTATCTCTCTTTAAACAATAATGTTCTCATGTTACTCTGTACATAGGGTCCATAATCAATGCAGTTAAGATGTTCAAGGAGTCTCATTTACACAACATAAAGTAGAGTACAACTTCTAAGCTAATTAGGAACTCAGCAAGAAAAGATGAAATTATTTTTAGAAATCATTTGAATAAAAAAAGTACCCTTTTTAATTAAAATACAACATCGAAAAAATTATTACCTTTATCAAGGAATTTAATAAATTAACTTAGTAGAAATTCCATTTCTAAGTAAAATACAACCTTAGACAGTTTAAGAAAATTTAATTGAGTAACTAAATGAATAAAAAAAATGAAACAATTATTGAAATTTGAAGTATTGAAAAATATGTATATAAATACGGCGAAGTATTGAAAACACGATGGGGTTCCTTCACAAAGGATCACATCGGTAAAGGAATTTGAACAATTAAAACACTTGAGTTGGCAACAACAAATAAACATAGCAAACAGAAAGTGCACGACATTACCCTTCGTGCTTTTACTCTCGTTCTCACCATAAGAATCAATATTCACTTTTATTCTTTCTTGTTACAGGCGTGCAACTCGATCCCATTTCAAATATTGCCGTGGCTGCGTGCCACCCGATCCCATTTCTTATATCACCGTGGCGGCTTGCCACCCGATCCCATTTCATATATCTTGTTGCAGGCGTGCAACCGCTCCCATTTCATATATCTTGTTGCAAGTGTGCAACCCGCTCCCATTTCATATATCTTGTTGCAGGCGTGAAACCCTCTCTCATTTCATATATCTTGTTGCAGGCGTGCAACCCACACCCATTTCAAATATCACCGTTGCGGTGTGCCACCCGATCCCATTTACAAATCAACATCAATCATAAAAGAATCTTGGCAAGGGAACAAGAGTATAACAATAATATCCCGATAAGGGAAACAATATCATAAGCAATAACGTCTCGTCAAGGGAATCGACAAGTACATAATAAGGGTCACGGAAAAACCAAGAAGCACGATAACCTCAACAAAATAACAAACATAATAATCACGTGATAACTACACTAGTAACCACAACAATTGGACATGTAACATATTTGCACTAAGTCATAGAGGAACTCATAATCAAGAAGTATCAAAACAATAAGGAAGACAATCACTTCAATTAAGGCAATTAAGGACCAAGGTAACACGTAAGAATTAGAGAAAGGCTAGCAACGTCATATGGAGCATATAGAGGCAATTTAAGCAATTAGGAAACTTAATCATAACGGAATACTTCCCACATAATGAACATAAGGGCCTAAGAAACCTAAAGGCAAATTTCCACAAATAAGTCCAAGCACACACTCGTCAGCTCACGTCCACGGACTACAAATAACATAGAAGACTCAAATCCTAAGGGGAAGTCCCCCACACAAGGTTAAGCAAGATACTTACCTCAATCCGGCCACAATACTCAATTAGCTTTTCCTTTACCAATTCATCAATGCTCGGCTCAATCTAGCCAAAAATGACTTGAATACATCTAACAATGCAAGAGAAAATAATTCCAATTAACAAAACTATAATTCTTATACAATTTGCAAAAAGTCAACAAAAGTCAATTCCTTGGGCCCGCACCTCGGAACCCAACAAAATTTACAAAAATCGAATACCCATTCCGATACGAGTTCACCAATACAAAAATTATCCAATTCTGATACCATTTGATCCTTCAAATCATCATTTTACATTTTTGAAAGATTTCACAATTTTTCCCAAATTCCATCCCAAATCACGAATCAAATGATGAATTCAATGATAGATTCATTTATTCTAGCTAAATTCGAGTTAGAATCACTTACCCCGATGAATTTCTTGAAAAACCTTCAAATAATTAACAAGATCCGAGCTCTCTAGGTCAAAATATGAAATAAAACTCTAAACCTCGTATTTATAGTGCACCTCCAAGATTTCCATCACTGCTGACCGCACAAAAAGCACCGCTGACCGCGGTCCACCTCCATTACCGCTGACCGCGGAGAATGTTGACTGCAGCGATATGCTTTAGTATTTTGGCCATAACTTTCTCTAAAAATGTCCAAATTGTGATTTCCTTACCTTTCTGGAAACTAGACGCGAAGGGCTATAATTTTTGGTTTTGAATCATCTCAAAATTCCTTGTAGATCAAAAGATATAACCTTCCGAAGTCGGACCAGCAATCCTGCAGAACATCTTGATGTGCGGCTGCACACCAAATTGTGCCGTCTGCACTGAGGTCCGCGAAATTTTAGTGCGGTCCGCACTCTCCTCTGCGGTCCACATATTTTTGGTGCTGTTCGCACTCCCAAAAGTACCGAAACCATCTCAGAGTACAGAAATGTCCGAAGTCGCTCAAAATTCACCTCGAAACTCATCTGAGGCCCCCTGAGCCTCAACCAAATGTACCAACACATCCCATAACATTATACGAACTTAGCCTCACTCTCAAATTACTTCAAACATCGCTAAGACCACGAATCAGATGCCCAAACGCATAAAAATCACTATGAACTTTGAGAATTTCTAGAATTACAACCAAGCGTCCGAACCATATCAAATCAACTCCAAACGACACCAAATTTTGCAGGCAAGTCACAAATGATATAACGAAGCTGTTCCAACTTTAGGAATCGCATTCCGACCTTGATAACATAAAAGTCAACTATGGGTCAAACCTCTCCATTTTCCAAACTTCAACTTTTTCAACTTTCACCAAAATGCCACAAATTACCCTACGGGCCTCCAAACCCAAATTCGAACACACGCCCAAGTCCAAAATCACCATACGAAGCTACTGACATCATCCAAAACTCGTCCGGAGCCGTTTACTCAAAAGTCAAATTCCGCTCCAATTCTCTCTGCTAAGACTTCAGAACTATATTCCTTCTTTCCAATTCGACTCCGATTCATCCGAAAACTGAATCCAACTATGCACAAAAGTCGATATACATAATGTGAAGTTGCTCTTGACCTCAAACTGCTGAACCAGATGCAATTGTTCAAAATGACCAGTCGGGTCGTTACATCGTCCTCCACTTAAACATACGTTCGGCCTCGAATGTGCCCAGAGTCGTTCCAAGGCCATTGAACCACTGCATGAGCTCCTCATACATACACCCGGGGGTGATTCCCCATCACCCAACCCATGCAGAACTAACAATGCCACTTAATTGAAGGTCTTATCTCCTCCTTAGTTCATAACCTTAGAATAGTACCCAAACCTCAACCTCTGAAATTCATCATAGTATCCGAATTCCACGTTATCACACTGAACCCACCCAAACAAGCTGAATCGAGCCACAAATTCCAATCTAGAATACAATCACATGTTGTTCCACACAACTCACATACTCAAAGCAATAACCTCTGATCACCATAGCTGCTCAAATAACATCCTGGATGCCGGCAATATACTTCACATTGAATACAACCTTATTCCGGACTTCCACAACACTGCCCATGATAAAGAAACATGCGGGAACTCATAGCCGCCCATGAATTTAACAAGTTAAGAAGCTCTCTCGCCCGCCAAGGGGCATCACCCAAATCTTAGCAGAACACCCTCATACTTCCAAATGCTCCTCACCCCCGATACCATAGTACTAATCTCAGGTCTAAGAACTTCATCTTAGCCAATACAAGCAACCCAACTAACAGATCATCACATAACCACATGGATTCTCACATTACACGATTCGTTCAATTATGCAGCACAAGCAAAGAAAAGCAAAGTATAAGAATTATCTAACGAGTACAACATGCGTAACAACAAAAGTGTAGTTCTCATCAAAATTGTTCCATAGTGGAAAAACAAAACACCAAATAAACACAAGGAAAGGGCATCTCATATAAGATTCGATGCGGCGTGTAGCCCGCTCCCAAATACTCATCGAGCCAAAATGCTCGCTGATCATATGAATACTGATATCAAGTACAACAAAGTGCACAAATAAAATTGTGGGAAAAAGTGAATAGAAGTAATAAGACAAAAAGAAATAAGTACAGCTGAGGTGCAATGAGCAATTAACATCACGAGGGCTATCTCACCCACATCACCATAGGGCCTGAACAGAATTATAACATGCATGGAGAATAATCATACAGCCTCACAGCTCATCACAACATAAGAGAGCAATACATAACATAGGCCAGAGGCACAAATAATATCCATTCTACTTGATAACATAACCAAAATGGTAACCTCATAGGAGCACACAAACATAACCTGATACAAGATACATATTCTCATTGAGCTTTCACATTGCCTCAACCAAATCTTGATCCTTCCCAATTAGATAAATATGCTTTAAAAGGATCCACAACAACTTGTCAATAATACATGCTATTAATCATCCCATTCTCAACATTTCTTTAAAATCCGCAAACAGGAAATAGTCCCTATATGGGGGCATCTAGCTCCAAACCTTAGGAATACCAAAATTTACATAATCATGCTCAATTACACAAATCAAATGGCTGATATAACACTTACACTCTATCATTCCGCTGAAGCACTCATAAAGAGTTTTTGGCCACGTAACAAAATATGAACCTCGAAAGCTGCAAAACCCAGTAATCACCCAACTCAAGCCGAGTCACACAAACTGTCCAATCCAAGAGTGCTGCCACAAATGCCAGTAGAGAATTCCTATTCAAAGGTCCAATTACTTCATCGCTATGCTGACCCAACACCACGGAGCTGACCCATTTCTTCGGATAGTCGATATGCAATAATCCCAATCAAAGTCCCAAATACAGGTGATCCTAACATGAACCATATAGCCCAGTAGCTTATAAACCACTGCATTTCCTCTTAAGCACCCCGTTCTACCACAACCACGACACCTACGCTGAATAGACCTTCTATGAATCTGATGTTGTTCCTCCGACTCCCCTTGATGCTAAAATGTAGATCCATTATTGACGTTGAAATACTGTAAGCCCCAATATCATCTCGTCAAGGTGTCGGAACCTGGTCATACCCCAAAATCCCGGAACCTACCAATACCATACATACACATTCCTCAGTCTAAAACTGATATAAATCTGACTCTACAACCTGAATGCTGCTGATGGACTCCTCCACTTGGCGCGAAGCCATCGAAAATGATTTCTGATGATCCGCAGAGCTAACCTTCAGAGCTCGTATAACACAAATCACAAGGTACTCCAATAACGCCAACTATCCTCAATCAACACCCACCACGCTCCCGCTGCGCCTCCATGAAAACAACCGAATAGTCTCTCAATACCTCTGTATCTTCAGTCTGGACAACACCTCGAGGCAATGCCTGAGCATCCCTAACTCCTTCGTAGACCATTTGTAGCATCACGAACCACTGCCGCATAGCGAACACCGAGAGCGTAATATTCACACGAGTGGATGTAAAGGAACATAAGTTATATACTTCAAGCTAAATAAATGTCGCACGATAAGGAATGAATGAAGTGGAAATTTTTCCTACTAGTTTTGTAGCCTCTCGAAAATAAGTACAGACATCTCCGTACCGATCCGCAAGATTCTACTAAACTCGCTTATGACTTGTAGCACCTATGAACCTAGAGCTCTGATACCAACTTGTCACAACCCAAAAATCCCTCCGAAGGAGTCGTGATGGCACCTAGTCTCTAAACTAGGTAAGCCTAACATTAGCTGAAATAACATTGATATTTGCCAACTTTAAATTAAATTACTCTGAATCAACTACAATTTCCAAAATCGGTGGTACAAGTCACAAGACTTTCTAAGAGTAGTTATACAAAATAAATACATCACTGCTCCGAAACAAAAGGAACAAATACAAATGAAGGTGACTCCGAGGCTAGCGAATGCTATAGCAGGTTTACCTTAAGTCTCCACCGCAATGTCCCGCACAGCTACTACCGATCAAATACCTGGATCTGTACACAAAAATGTACAGAAGTGTAGTATAAACACACCACGGTGGTGCCCAGTAAGTATCAAGACTAACCTCGATAGGGTAGTGACGAGAAACAGTCCAGACACCTACTGGTCAAATAAATTGAAAAATATTCTATCAACCTAGAAATGACATAGTAATATCAACAACAGGGAAAGAACAAACTACAATCAGTAGAAACAATAAAGAGAAACATGAGTGGAAACGAAGATAACCAAATAATTTAACACCAACATAGCTGGGACACAGACAAGTAAAATGTACTCAAACAAGGAAGGCGATGTCAGCTCAATAAATCATATCGTTTCTGATGCACAATTTTCAGCCATCTCAAACTCAATGTCTCATATAATCTCAATTACCAAACTTCTAGCACACTCGACACCTTGTGCCCACATATTTCTATCTCTATTTACACAATAATGTTCTCATGTTACTCAGTACATAGAGTCCATAATCAATGCATTTAAGATATTCAAGGAGTCTCATTTACATAACATAAAGTAGAATACAACTTCTAAGCTAATTAGGAACTCAGCAAGAAAAGATGAAATTATTTTTGGAAATCATTTGAATAAAGAAAGTACCATTTTCATTTAAAATATAACATCGAAAGAATGATTACCTTTATCAAGGAATTTAATAAATTAACTTAGTAGAAATTCCATTTCTAAGTAAAATACAACCTCAGACGGTTTAAGAAAATTTAATTGAGTAACTAAATGAATAAAAAAATGAAACAATTATTGAAATTTGAAGTATTGAAAAATATGTATATAAATACAGCGAAGTATTGAAAACATGATGGGGTTACTTCACAATGGATCACAACGGTAAAGGAATCTGAACAGTTAAAACACTTGAGTTTGTAACAACAAATAAACATAGCAAATAGAAAGTGCACGACATCACCCTTCGTGCTTTTACTCTCGTTCTGACCATAAGAATCAATATTCACTTTTATTCTTTCTTGTTGCAGGCGTGCAACCCGATCCCATTTCAAATATTACCATGGCGGCGTGCCACCCCATCCCATTTCATATATCACCGTGGTGGCGTGCTACCCGATCCCATTTCATATATCTTGTTGCAAGCGTGTAACCCAATCCCATTTCATATATCTTGTTGCAGGCGTACAACCCGCTCCCATTTCATATATCATGCTGCAGACGTGCAACCCGCTCCCATTTCAAAATAACCGTGGTGGCGTGCCACCCGATCCCATTTACAAATCAACATTAATCATAAAAGAATCCCAGCAAGGGAACAAGAGTATAACAACAATATCCCGGCAAGGGAAACAATATCATAAGCAATAACGTCCCGGTAAGGGAATCAACAAGTACATAATAAGGGTCACGGAAAAACCAAGAAGCACGATAACCTCAACAAAATAACAAACATAATAAGCACGTGATAACTACACCGGTAACCACAACAATCGGACATGTAACATACTTGCACGAAGTCATAGAGGAACTCACAATCAAGAAGTATCAAAACAATAAAGAAGACAATCACTTCAATTAAGGAAATTAAGGGTCAAGATAACACGTAAGAATTAGAGGAAAGCTAGCAACGTCATATGGAGCATATAGAGGCAATTTAAGCAATTAGGAAACTTAATCATAACGGAATACTTCCCACATAATGAACATAAGGGCCTAAGAAACCTAAAGGCAAATTTTCCACAAATAAGTCCGAGCACACACTCGTTACCTCGCGTGCACGGACTACAAATAACATAGAAGACTCAAATCCTAGGGGGAAGTCCCCCACACAAGGTTAGGCAAGACACTTACCTCAATCCGGCCAATTCAATACTCAATTTAGCTTTTTCTTTACCAATTCATCAATGCTCGGCTCAATCAAGCCAAAAACGACTTGAATACATCTAACAATGCAAGAGAAAATAATTCCAATTAACAAAACTATGATTCTTATACAATTTGCAAAAAGGCAACAAAATTCAACTCCCCGGGCCCGCACCTCGAAACCCGAAAAACTTTACAAAATCGAATACCCATTCCGATACGAGTTCACTAATACAAAAATTATCCAATTCCGATACCATTTGGTCCTTCAAATCATCATTTTACATTTTTGAAAGATTTCACAATTTTTCCCTAATTTCATCCCAAATCACGAATCAAATGATGAATTCAATGATAGATTCATGTATTCTAGCTAAATCCGAGTTAGAATCACTTACCCTAATTAATTTCTTGAAAAGCCTTCGAAAAATTGCCAAGATCCGAGCTCTTTAGGTCAAAATATGAAATAAAACTCTAAACCTCGTATTTATAGTGCACCTCCCAGATTTTCATTACTGCTGACCGCACAAAAACCACCGCTGACCGCGGTCCTGGTCCATCACCGCTGACCGCGGAGAATGTTGACTGCAACGACATGCTTTAGTATTTTGGCCATAACATTCTCTACAAATGTCCAAATTATGATTTCTTTACCTTTCTGGAAACTAGACACGAAGTGATACAACTTTCATTTTGGAATCATCTCAAAATTCCTTATAGATCAAAAGATATAACCTTCCGAAGTCGGACCAACAATCCTGCAGAACATCTTGATGTGCGGCCGCACACCAAATTGTGCGGTCCGCACTGAGTTTCGTGAAATTTTTGTGCGGTCCGCACTCTCCTCTGCGGTCCGCATATTTTTGGTGCAGTCTGCACTCCCAAAAATGCCAGAACCATCTCAGAGTACCGAAATGCCCGGACTCGCTCAAAATTCACCCCGAAACTCATCCGAGGCCCCCGGAACCTCAACCAAATGTTCCAACACATACCATAACATCATAGAACTTAGCCCCACTCTCAAATTACTTCAAACATCGCTAAGACCACGAATCAGATGCCCAAACGCATGAAAATCACCATGAACTTCGAGAACCTCTAAAATTTCAACCAAGCGTCCGAACCATATCAAATCAACTCCAAACGACACCAAATTTTGCAGGCAAGTCCCAAATGACATAACGGAGCTTCAAACTTTCAGAATCGCATTCCGACCTCGATAACATAAAAGTCAACTATGGGTCAAACCTCTCTATTTTCCAAACTTTAACTTTTCCAACTTTCTCCAGAATGCCACAAATTACCCTACGGGCCTCCAAACCCAAATTCGAACACACACCCAAGTCCAAAATCACCATACGAAGCTACTAACATCATCCAAAACTTATTCTGGAGCCGTTTACTCAAAAGTCAAATTCTGATCCAATTTTCTCCGCTTAAACTTCCAGAACTATATTCCTTCTTTCCAATTCGCCTCCGATTCATCTGAAAACTGAATCCATCCATGCACACAAGTTGATATACATAATGTTAAGCTGCTTTTGACCTCAAACTGCTAAACCAGATGCAATTATTCAAAATAAACAGTCGGGTCGTTACACATTTTTCTATGACCTGGGCTCAATTCTTTTCTTATACCGGAATCTTCTACGACTGTATGATTGTCAACATATATGCTGCATGGATAATTTTTCGAAATCTTAAGCGCATTTATAACGTAGTTAACTCTAGATCATAGATTGAATAATCCCTTTCGTTCCATCACAGCTTTCTTTAAACGTAAGCTATTACTTTTTCTGGTCTTTCTACCCCATTGTTGCCTGCATACTTATCTTAGTTCTGACGCATGCTGGAGTTTTCGTGCAACTCATATGATCTCTAATATTACTTTTGACTTTACTTCCCGTTCATTAGCTACGGCAGGTGCCACTTTCTTATGGAGTGCATACAACGTTGCAATGAGACTGTTTTTACATGACTATTTCTTCTTCAAGTTACTATTCTTTGTTTGAAGCCTTCTTCCTTATTTCCTCAGCTAGCCTTTCATTTTAATACTTAGGGAGGACCCTTTGACTCTTGTAAAGCTGCAAGCTTATTACATCGTATACCTGATAAAATTCTTGATGTTCGTACTCACCTATAATTATCCTTAGTTACTTACCTCCACACTCATATGCTCGTACGATTGCTTCTGAACTGAAGTTTTGATTGTCTTCCTAATGATACTCTCTTTTATTTCCGTAACACTTATACTGTACCTTTAACTACCCTAACTCCTATCTGAATATGTCTCAAGTATTACAATATCATAATTGCGAGGCTGAATTCACTATATTGCATTTTACTATGTTTATCTTGCATGATCTGTTGATTTGTCTATAACCTCTTGTCTAGCCATAACTAGGCTCTTCCTGAATCAACTACTAATTACTCGTTGGCCCATTCTCATATCAATATTCTGCGTTATCTTTCTTAGGTTATTTCTTTTGTCTTAACTTACCTTTTGCGCTGGCTCCTTATTTATCAATAACATACCGGGCGGGAACCCTTACTTCCTTTCCTTGATGTCGTGTTTGCATAATGTTCTGGAATCGTAGTAGTATCTGTAGGCTTTGAATAAGTACAATCATCCCTTTTTTATTTTTATCGCATTCTTCTTTTACCATTCCATAACTACTAGAACCACTTAATTCTGACTTAATGCCACATCACTGCATATTTCCCCTTTAGGGGAGTACTAAGATTTAGCGCTACGACGATCTACCTATAGATGTTTTACCTTTTTTCCTTTGGTGTTTTTTCATATCATCAATGACCCTTACTCGCCTTACGATAATCCTTTTGTACCAAGGATAACAAAATTCCTTACTTGTTGACACCCAATTTTGACCCCCATTTCTTCCAAATTATTTCTTTAAACTTCTAATATCACTAATAAAATAAGGTAGTTGTTCTACTATTTATTTTAATACAAACCATGCCTATTTGCTATTATTATTAAAACTCTTACTATACTCATTATTATTATTCACTTATTCATTCCTTTTTATCGTCTTTTTGAGAAAAAACATACCATTTTCTTTTATTTAGTTAAATAGTAATATTCTTTAATCCAATATTTTATAAATATTTGTTCCAAGAGCATTATAATTTTATACTTATCAATTAGTGTAATTGAAATTTTATATGTTAATAATATATAGTATTATGTAATATGATTATTAAAATATTTTATTAAAGTTAGAAGTCCAAAGAAAATGTAGGAAGAATGAAAGGCCGAATTTCACCACTCTGAATAGCCCAAGAACAAGCCCAAGTCGGCAGCCCAAAAGCTTCTACTAGCCCAACAATAGAACACTCTAGAATCCCTTCTCTCTACCAAACAACCGCTTATTTTCTCCCTTTCCTTTTCTTCACAAAACTTCAGTGTTGCTCAGCCATGGCAGACTTGCCATTACTATTTTGAAGCAAGAAGCCATGCCCTCCATTTAATTTCTCTGCAGTACCAACGTTCAATTTTCAAATGGTTTAGTATCCTTGACTCAATTTCAAAATCCCGCCCAAATCAAGAACCCTAGATTTTCACCTATAAAAACCAGCACTTGGAGTCCATCTGGAGATGTTTTTGGAGTCGCCCCCTTTACCCTAAAAAACTGATGGTTGTTATCCACCATTTCACTCAAAAAACCAGAAGCTAGAGCCGCCTACTTTCACCCCACATTTGAGAGGTTTTTTTTGGCTGCCTCTCCTCCCTAAAGCACTTATGCCCTATTGTTTTTTCTCTTTCCCAAAAACTGATCTTCTTCGAGTTCTTTCTTTGTCTCTGTATGGCTTCGACAATAGTAGATAAATTCTTTCGTTGCTTGCTAGTAGAACTTAAGGTCGCGTGGCGGACCCAAGATCCTCGCCCTCAGTTCACTGCTCTAAAGCAGGTCAGTACTTTCTCCTTTTCTCTATTCTAGATGATAAAATGTGACTAACTGGTAGGCTATATTTTATTTCTTACGATGCACATATTATAGTAAGGTATTTGGCTTATTATGTTTTGTTTGGTTATTGAATAAATATTTCCATGTGTGAAAGTTTCATTAGAAACATAACAAGAATAGATGTCATGCTCCTAGGATTGAATACTCCCTTTGACTTAAGTCACATATTTGAATTTTGTCCAGTATGTTATGTTCTGGATATATTAAGGGGAAAAGATCTTTTTTTTTTTAATTTTATTTTTGAAATCACGCCTTAGAAATCATGTTTCAGGCTTCTAAAAAATTGGAAGGACGGTTAAGTTAGAATGAGAGGTTTGAAGTTATAAGTCAGATGTACATGTATTAAGTCAGTTCTTGACTGCTTAGAATCATGTTCATAAGATATTCCACAGTCTATAGCTCTTGAACATTTTAAGATTAATCATTGTTTTCTTTCTTGAACGGTGTATAAAAGAAGTTTACTCTATTGAAATGTTGATATACATGTATTAAGTTTATTCTATAGATCCTGTTAATAGGTTTGGATATTCTATTCATTCTAAATGATCTGGAAAGCATATCTCTGACCATTCATCTGAGCCCTATTGAATAACCGTCAACACTTTAGAATATTATTTACCCAAAGAGCGAAATTCGTTTAATTTAGAGCACTGCAGTAACTAGTTTCTGCTAGCAAAGACTAGGCATTTTATATTCATGGGTAGCATGATGTGTGAAGGGAGAGACTTGCTAAAGGAGAGACTTGTTGAATTCGTTTGCAACAAAGTTCCTGCCTGATAAAGTTAGAACATTCTGTTTTTTTGAAAACCAACAATTAAAATCAAAGTTGAGTATAAGTTTATGTTGCTTATGGCATAAACTTAGGATTTCTTTATATAAAAAGCACTAATTCTAAGAGGCTTCAAGTTCTGTCTAAATGTCATATAATATTTGAATGTGGTTTTATATCAGAAGGCATACTTGTATCTTTTCTTACTATCATTAGACTAAAATATGCATTTCAGTTTATGTAGTAAATTTTGTTGCCACTAATTGTTGAAACCTTAAATAAAGAAATAGTTCTTAACTTAAGAATCCGTTTGAACTTCGTTTGTTTTGGTTTTCGTTTGTCTTTGTTTTTTTTATGCAGGCTTAAGAATCAAATTCCACTTCTAATTCTTGTTTTGTTTCTCTTTTTTTTTTGCGCATATGTACTTGGAGCAAAATATGGAGTCTTAATGCAAGACTCTCCATTCCCGAGCATGGAGTCATCACGTCTCAACTTCTAAAGTCACCAGATAGCAAGAAAAACAAGCGGAACGCTTGGGACGCCTATGACGTCTTTACTCTTCTTTTCTTTCTGTCATTCATGATTATTTTGTGTCATTTGTTTATTTGTCTCAGTTTGGGGACTGTATAATCAAACCCATATCTGAGACTAAAAAGGGTATTATTTGACATTCAATTTTTTTTTACTGTAATGGTTAGCAAAGTACTTATAGAGCAGGGCATCAATGTTATGGACTCCTAAAAAATCAATAACACTCCCTATCTTAGCAGTTTTTATTTTATTTTAAATTTAATAGACTAAAGTTGTTATCAAACTAGAATTTTTGAGTCCAAATGACTTTAGTTAAGAATTTATTTTATCAGAAAGTCGTCTATTGAAATAAGGTAAACTTCAACTATTTTGAGTTTCAACCAAGGTTTATAAATATTTTCAAAGAAAAGGTTTTTCATCAAATCATTTCAAAGGCATTATGCCCTATTTTATTATTTGTGGCTCAAATGAAACTCTTTGAACTTAACTTAGTGTTTTAAAACTTTAAATCAAATTGCAAAATTTTACTGATGGAAAGCATCTACTAATCTAGTTGTACTCATGTAGTAATTAGGCAAACCTATATTTACTTATTTTTGATTGAGCACTTATTTTAAATTTTTTAGTACTTTTTTTAATTAACCTAAGTTTGGATGGTTAACCATTTTTAACGGATCTTAAAAGGTACCTTACCCCTTCCTTTTGAGATAATTAGAACCCTTACTTAGATCTTAAGGTTATGCAGACCATAAAATAGAATTAACTTTAAGCATTTCTTAGTTAAAATTGGTGTCCTAATTCACCGTTAAAATAATTAGGTGACAACTCTCTTAATTAATTAAACTTTCAGAATTACCAATATGTTATGCTCTAGTTTGACCCATGTTAAAATGGGGTATAACATTACTCACGAGGGAGGTACCTAGTGTAACTGGAAAATACAATCCCTTAAGCGTAACTTTGCTCACATTACTTGCTTTAGGGAAGCATCTTCCTGAATGACCTTTAAGGGTTATTCTTCTGTCGTCAATTCTATTATCACCAGAACGCAATCTCTGAATTCCTCATGATGCCGATTATTATCAAATCACTTAGTCCCTAATTCATGTTTAGTTTATCTTGTTCACCAGCCTATACTGATTTCTATTACTCTAGGGTCTAACTTTTCTTTTTGGTAATCACGTTATAGTCACGAACTTATTTTTTGAAATGAGGATATGACTTTATGGCGTATACTTTTTTGGTTCCTCAAGGCCTGTTACGTCTCGTATTTTCCTTCACTTGACTATAGACTTTGTAGTACTATCATCTTTTTGATCTACTGTTGTCATCTATGTATCACATCTTACTCATAATGCTTCATTAACTCTCTTCTTATTTTCCGCTAACATCTATGTCTATCACTTTTTTTTCTAAAAACTCGAACAAGACATTCTTTTGCTTTTAGTTCCCCTTGCTCCATCCATTGGCTCTTCGAATTTCCTAACATTCTTTCTCTACTAGGGACGGGAACCACACTAAGGTAATATTTATCCCTTCAAGGCTTCCAGTTTCTATCTTTGTAGTACTCATATCTAGCTGTACTATCTTAGAGTGCACCATCTGGGTGTCTCATAAAGAGATCTATTAGCACCTTTGCAATATCCTTCGAAAATGTCAACTAACACAAACAATCCATTTACCATTTTGGGTTGCTCTAACCCTAGCCCGATCCTGGTATTCGTCCTTCTCTTATACTACTTCTGGTAGCCCCAATAGGGCATAAAAGAGATGGATGTGACTAATTGTACATACCTCTGTTATTGTTGAAGGTAACTCAAAAGGCTTATATTCCTCTGCCTGAATTGTAAATACTGATAATCTTCATTAACTGGGTGTCTCATACCCCTTTTCATCTCGCTTCTTTTACTTGTTGAAGCTTGTATCTATCTTCTGAATCTCTCATTGTATTTCACCCTTGGGGTGGATAGATATTCTTGCCTTAAGGATCCTTATCAAGAAGCTTACACATCTTAGTATACACATGATCTGCTGAATACCTCATCTTTATCCATCATAAGCATGATGCAAAAATTGAGTTCCTCTTACTCAACTCTTCCATAGCTATATCTCTTACCAACTGTCTTTCTGGATGTAGGCATCGTTGTATTATAAATAAGATAGAGTTCAAAAATTAAGTTCTTACAACTGAGCTCTATCACACGATCTAGAGTAAGAAGAAGGAGTGACAGTCCTAAATGCCCTATAGCCTCCTACTTATAAGAGTGGTGCACGACAGACCCATAAACAAGACTCTACTAAACACGGCTTGTAGATTCCCTAGGACAAAACTGCTTTGATACCACTTTTGTCACGACCCAAACCGATGGCCCACGATGGGCACCCAGTGCCTTAATCAATCGAGTACCAATGTAACGTATCTTTCTTATTACATCATCATAGGTAAGTGGTCTAGAAGGGGCGTCACGAGATAAAAAGTGTAAACATGAGGGAATATCCGACATAGAACGACCCAACCTGATATAGAAACTCATACCTGTGACATACGTGCTTATAAGGCCAATGTGATCCATTATATACTTAACATATAGGCAGATAAGGCCATACAAGTATCCGTATACATGACATCTATCTACAAGTCTCTAAGAGTACATACTTATCATAAAGTTTAGGACAGAGCCCCGCCATACCAAACAATACACGTCTAAATCATATTGACCAAACAAGCAACTCCGGAGAAAATGGAGCGCACCAACATCTTCCGCTGAGCTGATAGCCTACTTAGATGACTCTCGACCTGTCTATCGGGACCTACGGGCATGAAATGCAGCGTCCCCAGACAAAAGGGATGTCAGTACAAATAATGTACCAAGTATGTAAGGAATGAAAATCAGTAAATAATAGACAATAGACATGAGAGAAACATGGAGTAAAAGATTCGACATGTAAGTCTGGATAACTCTGTAAAACATGTAATACTTATAGTGTCATGCATATGCATATAAATGTCATGTCGTGCATATGTACATGTGTTCATAACATCTTCAAGCCTTTGATGGAATCCCATCATATCATCTCGGCTACTGTGGGTAAAATCATCAATGTATACCAGCTGATCAGGTGGTGGTGCGTATATAATGCCATAACCTTTTCCCAATCCCATATACACATTGTAAGCACGTGATTTTTGCTTCGCGAAAGTTACTCCAAACAGAAAAGAAAATCAAAAATATATGTTAAAATGGTGTGGTAATTGTTATAAGTATTAACCAATATGTGTATAAGTTTATTTTAATTTTTTACAATTTTTTTTAGGAATTGTTAGTTTAATTTGTTGATTTTAAAAAAGGGAAAGGGAAAATCGGATTGGGCCCTAAAATGAGGCCCAAAGCCAAAGCAAAGACCCAGTCCAAACCAGGCCTGCCCAGGAACGTCTCCAAAACGATGCCGCATAGGTCGTTCGATCTGAGCCATCCGTCCAGGCCAATCCAACGGTTCAGGACCCCTTTCAGCAACCCGTTTTCAAACCCGACCCAGTAACCGGTTCAACCCAACCCCTCACTTAAACCAAACGACCCCGTTTCCATACCAAACGACCCCGTCCTGTCAATCACCAGCTGATCCAAGCCGTTGAGATCATCTGATCTAACGGCCCAAATCAAATGCCCCATTACGTATATAAACCTCCCATCACACCCCACGCCCCCCAAACCAAACCCCACCCTTCCCCACTGTACACCATCGTCCCAAACACAGCCCCTTCCCGTTCCAAACCCTAGCCGCCCCCATACACTCTCACCCTAAACCCGGCGGCCCCAACGCCGGTGACCACCAAAACAACACCCCTGATGCACCTCACCACCCTGAACACGAATCCACCAACCATATACCTCGAATCACACTCCGTCATCTCGAATCTTGATTTGAAGATTCGAGACCAAACCCCGATCTACACCAAACCAACCCAAACTCACACTGGACAACCCCTTGACCTCCCTCGTGACCAAACCAAGTCTGGTTTGGTCCGAATCTACCCACAAATCCTCAAATCCCAAATCTAAAGATTCAAACCCTAGAACACAAGAACCTGGGGAATCCGACCTGTTTCATAGAGGGTTTGGGGTCTAATAGACTTTGATCAAGGTGTTCTCGGTTGAGAACACCCCGATTAAAGTTTGTTCGGGCTCAAATGGTCAAAACTGGTTCAGACCTGGCCCGTTCTTAGTTAAGCATTCAGTAAGTTTTCTTTTCCTTTTCAGTTTCATTTAAGTATTGTCTAAATTTGTTAAGCATGTTTTGTTGTAGTTGTTTGGTGTTTCTGATATTTTTCAATTTTCTTCCATCTTTGTAAAGACCTTTTATTTGGTCATTTGTTCTTCTTTGTATATGTGAATACGTCTTGTGATATATATGCTCGATGAGATTAGTCGTCGAATAGATAGTTCGCATGGCCTCCCAGTGATTGTGCAAAGTTGTCTGAAGCCATTCGGGACCCTGTATGTGTTGTTTATATGATTGACTAGTTATTTCTTGTTATAATTAGTATAGTCGATTTGATAAACGTCGTCGATTAGTCTCCTATAACTGAAGGTTCAAATATTTTAATTCATACAACTTCACATGAGTGAACGAACCTGTTATTGTTAATTGATTGCTTGACATTGTTTGAAAGTAGCTTGTAACTGCATTATAAACAACTAAAAGACTCAGGCTAGGGCAGTTTTGAATTTGAACTTTCAGAAGTTCAAAATGCCCTGATGCTGCAATGGTTTAGGATAGTAATAATCAGGGTTTAACAAGGGTAGTTTGGGTGTAAAAAAAAACAGAAATGATTAGTTTAAATGAGCTGACAAATAGGGTACTGGATTAGGATTAAAATAATGTAATAGTGGGGGCCAAACTTGTTAGCATGGGGCTGATTGAATAAAAAAGGGCTGCCCATGCTTTTGGGAAGAAAATACAGGGTAAAAGCCTATTGAATGGATGGGCATGGGGGAATACTTTTAGTTTAAAAAAGAAGTTTTGGGCAGAAAGGAGGAAAAGGGGGTTCAAGGCATCTTAGTGCTTGCCATTTCTGCCTATAAATGGGATTGTTTCAGAACATAAAAGGGGGCTGAACATTTTTAGTCTTCAGAGAGGTTTGAAGCTGAAAAACTGAAAGAAAGAAAGAAAAAGAAAAATTTCAGAATATTGTAGCCAAACATTGTGTGAAAACTACACAAGAGTTCGAGTAGGTCGAGTTTTTTTTTGGTGGCCACTTGTCGTTGGTTATCTGCTGAGCTGTTTGCGATTGTTAAACTACTGGTACTGTTACATTCAATATTCTGGGCTTCCTGCTGTTTTTCTACTCTGTTTCTGGGATTGTCTGTTCGTTGCTCGATCACTTGTGAGCTTCATCATTGTTGGGCTAGTTGTTGTTGCTGTGTATCTGCTGTTGCTGTGTTTGTTACATACTACTCAGTTGATCATTCTCCTTCTTCTTTTGTTTTCCTACCAGGTACACGACTAATACACTACCAATGTAATTTGAAAGTCGAGCATGAATACAAAAGAGAAGAGTTGAAGATGTTATTTTATACATAGCCTGTTATATTAAATACCATGTGATGTATAATAGTTTACGTTTTGCCTAGATACTGGAGTTAGCCTTCCTACATAATGAATGCAAATGTGGGGTAACTTGATGTCGTATTGTGCGTGTAGGCTGATAGTCAGCAGGATTGACAGTATAGTAGGCTATATGTTAGAAGTTAGCTATGTTTGTGATTAGCATGTCCTTTAATGCATGTCAAGTATGAAACTATCCATTGTTAGTTAATTTCATTTCCTTTTGATAAATTGCCTCCTTATAATTGGCAAACCATTGCTTTAAAACAAACAGCGCAAGTCTGCACTTCTCAACCTCACGAAGGTTGAGCCCCAAATCAAACGAACCCAGCAGGATTTCATCGGAAAAACAGTGGCCCAGGCCCAGCCGATATTGTGTGGGTTGGGATTGGGCCCATAATGTTCGATCAGCTGTCCGTGTGCATAGCCATGTTTTCTTATTCTGCAAAGGCATTCGGAATCTCGTTATAAATAACCTGCAAGCATGTAATTGAGTAGGGTCATTTTACTTTCAATTAGTAGAGACAAATGCGACAAGAAACATAGCCGCTATAGGATATCCTTCTAAAAAATAAAGATGAGATGAGCCTCGACAAATAAAAATGCACAAGCTGCGGGGCCCTCGTTAAATGTATATATAAAAGTACTTAGTTTCAGGATGGACCGTTTAGAAAATCTCACGGCCTTCCCAGAAATAATAATACGCTAATCTTTAGGCGCGTGTTTAATAATTTACTTTCTTAAACATGGGTGTGCATTTCATGCGACCCAAATCCAAATCCCAAAACGTCAAATAAAAATATGTTCCGGATTGTGGGTGCATTTCATGTGACGCAGTCTAAAGACATGTTTTAAGCGATGTTCACATTCTTAATAATAATAATTATAATAAAGCGGTTAAAAGATAAAATTTGCACATAAGTTCATATTTGTATAAAATCAGATAATCAAGCCGAATATACCAGTTGAGCGACCGTGCTAGAACCACAGAACTCGGGAATGCCTAACACTTTCTCCCGGGTTAACAAAATTCCTTATCCGAATTTCTGGTACGCAGACTGTAATATGGAGTCATTCTTTTCCTCGATTCGGGATTAAAATTGGTGACTTGGGACACCCTAAATCTCCCAAGTGGCGACTCTGAAATAAATAAACCAATCCCGTTTCGATTGTCCTTTAATTGGAAAAACTCCCTACGCCCCTCGCGGGTGCGGAAAAAGGAGGTGTGACAGCTCTGGCGACTCTGCTGGGGATAAATGACCCAGAACCACTAGTTCAGGGTTAGAAATCGAGCTTAGAATAAATTGTTATGTTCGGCTTTATCTGATTTTGTTACATGATATGTGCTTAATGTACTAATTGGTTGCCTTTTACCTCTTTGATATTACGTGAACTGTATATAAACTGTGCCGAAACCCCTATCCTTCCTGAGTCTTCTAAATCATGAAGAAGGGTGTACTTCGTACGACTTCTTTTCTGTATAGTGTCAAATCCCAATTTAGAACGAGGTTCGGACAAGTTGCTAAGCCAGTGAAGCTTCTGTATTCCCGGTACGCTGCCCCCCCTCGGCTCGAGGTGTCCGCTCGGGTAAGCCAGGTCTAGAACAAACACCCAGGTTCTGAACTTAGTATAACAAAGCCACATGCCGGATCCCTAGTAGGAACGTTTATTTGCATCATGTGCATTTGACTTAGGGGACTCAACACAGGGGTTGAGTCCGTCTAGGAATAGCAACCTGGAACAGAAAAGGCCATCCTGACGCATCCTGCTCACTGCTTGTGCATTTATTTGCTTTGAACATGCATGATGACCGGTTGAATGTTGGGAAATTTTTACAAAATAAAAAATAAAAAAAATGACAAAGTTAAAATAGAAGAGAAAATGGGTATATTTTATTTTTATAGTTTGTTTTACTAAAAACAAAGGAAAAGAGAAAAGAGAAAATAGCAAGCTGAGAATGAGAAATGAGTTTTTGTTTTAATTTACTTTATTTTCAAAAAAAAAAAACAAAAAAAAAATGACATACAACAAAGTATATATGTATATATATATACACATGTATATATATATGCATATATTGTTTTTTTTCTCTCTCAAAGATTTTGTTTGGAACCAAAATAAAGATTTTTTTTTGCTGTCGCTTAAAAACACCTTAATAAATGTGCAGGATGAGCACAGAGCGAAATGAACCGTTCTCGGCCCTCAGCGAGGTCCCTCTACAGCTCCACATGTGGTGGAATGACTTGGAAGCCGATGGCAAAGAGATAGCGGAAAGAGTATTGGGAGGTTTTGTCGATTTGCTGAGTGTTAGGCCAAGGACAAATATTCTTGAAGCTCTCATACCATTTTGGGACCCGACCCGCAATGTATTCCGTTTCGCTGACTTTGAACTTTCGCCAACACTGGAGGAAGTCGCCGGATATGCAGGATTGAGTGGGAGGTTAAGAGGGCAATACCTACTTTCGCCAAGGTCGGTATCTCCGCATGCGTTTCTGGATCTGCTAAGCATCAGTCGAAAGATACAACATGATGATTTATCAAAAGGATGTTGTGATCTCCATTTTTTGTATCAGCGGTACGGAACTCCGCAAGGTTTCGAGGAACCAAACCTTGGACTAACTCATGGCGGGAATAGAAACAAATGGGAAGCAAGACGTACTTTGGCTTTCATCACAGCATTCTTAGGAGTCATGGTCTGTCCAAGGAAGGATAAAAAGATAGAGATAGGCCTTGTAGGGATGGCCGATGTTGCAATCAAAAGAACCGACAGCACTGTGGTTCCTTTGATTTTTTCCGAAGTCTACCGAGCTTTGACTATATGCCGGGAAGGAGGCAAGTTCTTTCAAGGTTGCAATCTGTTACTTCAGCTATGGATGCAAGAACACCTCCATCACCGAGTAGGATACATGAACCACGGGTTGACTGAGAGGAATTGTATCAGCGGCTTCGAGAAGCGCATGACATGCGCCAGATTTCCTGAAGGTGTCGAAGCATGGTTTACACGGTTAAGGTCAACAACAGCTGACCAAATTGAATGGGCATTCGGTTGGTTGATTGATACTGAGGTGATCTACATGCCGGCTGAAGAATGTCATGTTCTCTTAATGGGACTTCGCAGCATTCAGCCATATGCTCCTCATCGGGTTTTACGACAGCTGGGCAGGTTTCAAGTAATCCCTACTGATGAAGATCTGAGCAAGCATGCCTTGGAGCTGAGCCCGAGAGTCATATTTCCCGAGGGGAAGATTAGAAAGCTGTGGCACGAATGTAGATTCTTGGAACCCAGGACCATGGTTCGAGAACTAGCTAAAGGTGAGGTAGACCCAAAGTACGATGCTTGGTTTGAAAGAAGGTTTCAGATTCGGCAGAGACCTGCTAAAAGAGCCCATGTCCAATAATTCACAGATGATTCACAGGAGCAATGGGGATGGTTAAAAGGGGAAGAAGGTTACCGGTCTGAAATCGGGAAGCTAAAACAACACGTTGAAAGGCTTGTATTTGAGAACAACGTGCAAGTCGCCTCGGAGCGAGGCAAAAAGAACAAGCTAGCCCAAGAGAACCAGACACTAAAGGCCCGCCTACGCCAAGCCAGCAAAAGTAACATTGACCGACAGAAACGTCGCTCCGACGAAAGATTGAT
Source organism: Nicotiana tabacum (assembly GCF_000715075.1). NCBI lineage: Eukaryota > Viridiplantae > Streptophyta > Magnoliopsida > Solanales > Solanaceae > Nicotiana > Nicotiana tabacum. Next base: position 95,929,045 of record NC_134082.1, read on the forward strand.
AGCAAGTTTGAAAAATCAGGTCGTCCAAAGCCAAGAAGAATTAGAACAATCAGAAGCTCGCGTAGCAAGGATGAAGGTCAGATGGGCAAAATGTACAATGGCCCGGAGGCAGCGTCTGAAACAGGTCATAAGGGATTATGAAATGAGCATCGGGATATTAAGGGAAACGAACTCCACTCTATATGATCGGATCATCAAACAAGCACGAAATGCCCAGACCGACAGAAGACACTGTTACGGTGCAATGGCCTGCATGGAAAGACAAATGGAGATGTTCCAGGATCGACTTGCTGACAATGCTCAAGCACTAGGATTAAAAAACCGGCAAATAAAGCAATTGTTCGCTGAAAGGGACAACATTCGAGGAAGGATCGACGAGATTGGGCACTACATCTACATGAGATGCCTAGCAGGCGAGCAAATGCCTCGAAAGACCCTCCTTGTTTCCATCATGGGCTGCGTCCACCGGATTATGAACGAGTTGAAGAGCTTGCAAAGGGACCTCACACCAAGGGCCGCGGAAAGGCCGAATGATGCCTTGCGGACCCCTAAGTTGGAAAATTAATCTTTGGTCGAGTCCTGTTTATTTGGCTTTGACGCTTTCCCATATGTTGTTTTCTTTTCTTTTAGTCAAATCAGGTTAAAAACTGTGGAGTCTATACTATTGCTGTTCCTTGTTTGAAGTAATTTGTAATAGCAAAATTTTGAGAATGAGTTTAATGATTCCAAAAGAATTTTGTGGCAGAACTACGCCTGGTCCTGATTCGTGCGGGGACGTGATACGTAGGCAATCCCCATAAGATTCGACCGCTTTTAATAAAGAAAGAAAGGAAAATACAAAAAAAATATATATATACAAGGTTTCCCAAAGTACTTTCAAAAGGGACAAATGAGCAAGCCGGGATGACGCATGTTGTTTGAAGCAAAGCATGTAGAAACGGTTAACTGCCTAGGAGCATTGCATCCTCTATGTGTTATGATCAAATCTGTTAAGCTCTAATGCTAACAAAGTTTGTTGTTGTCTGAATCCAGACAAGTTAGTTGTTAAAGAACTCTGGCAACACATTCTTACCAAACCAGATCCAAAGGACCGGTAGCAACAAGCATGACTACTTCAGAGAATAGTAATGAGGAAGAAAGGCCGATGAGCCAGTTGTTAAAAGAAGCGATGGAAAAGATTGAAAGGATGGGACTAGAGATGAATGCAATGCAGCTGGCTCTAGCCAAAGCACAAAAGAGCCCTGAGCCACTGGGGCACATGCCCGAATACCCTCACTCCGGCCCTTCAATAAGCCTCCCGAATCCCCGTTATCATCAGGAAAGAAGCCCCCATGATTCCCAAGCTCCACCACCCCATCAACCTCTCCCAACACCAAATATTCCCACTTTTGTGGGACCCACGTCAGCAAACCTACAAAGAACAACCAGAGAGCCATTGTTTCAGGCTCACGATACACAATACTATCCCCCTGAGCCTACATTCCATGCCCCCGAACCACAGGCCTACAATCCGCACTTGGAGGTAGCGGCAGAGATTGAAAAGCCGTTTAAAGCCCCTGAACAGGATGAGGTATTGAGAAAGTTCAAAAGCCTGGAGCAGTCCTTCAGGAACCTGCACGGATTGGGCAACCAAGTCAGCGTAGCTTACAAAGATCTATGCCCTTTCCCGGATGTCCAACTCCCGGCTGGGTTCAAGATGCCTAAGTTTGATTTATATGAAAGGCACGGTGATCCCATGGCACATTTGCGGGGATTCTGTAGCAAAATGAGAGGGGAAGGCGGCAAAGATGAGCTGCTAATAGCCTATTTTGGCCAAAGTCTGAGCGGATCTGCACTGGAATGGTATACCAGGCAGGATTCCAGCAGATGGTACACTTGGGATGATCTGGCGCAGGCTTTCGTGGGTCATTTCCAATACAATCTCGAGATAGTCCCTGACCGTCTCACATTATTGAGGACTGGGAAGAATCCCGAGGAAAGTTTTCGCGAGTATGGGTTCCGTTGGAGAGAGCAAGCAGCCAAAGTCGATCCTCCCATGAGAGAGGGAGAGATGGTGGACTACTTTTTGCAAACATTGCATCCAACCTACTTTGGTCACTTGGTGACGACAGTTGGAAAATCCTTCAACGAGGTAGTGAAGATAGGGGTCATGATAGAAGAAGGTCTGAGGTCTGACAAAATTTTGAATTATTCGGCACTCAAGTCCACGACCCAGGCTATTCAGAGCGGCACGGGAGGTGCGCTGGGAAGAAGAAAGAAAGAAGAAATTTCCACGATCGAGGCAGGTAGTTGGTCCAGGGCTGGCAAGCCACACTACAACCAACCCAGACCTCACAGGCCAAACTACCCATACAACCCGCCACAGCACTGCTATCTACCTCGAGAGCCACATTGCTCCGTACACCAGGCCCAGACATATACTCACCCTCCGGTTCGCCCGCAATGGCATGCGCCGGCTCCCCAGAACACATATGCACCACCACAAAATACCTATCCTCCACCAGGGGCATATAGAAACCCTCCAGGGGCAGGCTTTCGGGGAAATCCAGCTGCTAGGAATGATAGGCTGCGGAAACAGAGAACGTTCACTGAGTTGGGAGAAACTTACACCGCTTTGTTCCACAAATTGAGGCAATTGGGTTTGGTTAGTCCGGTCGAGACTCGAGGACCAAATCCCCCGCCACAAAACTTGGACCAATCAATAAGCTGTGAGTACTGCTCAGGGATGCTGGGGCACGATACCGAGAAGTGTTGGAAGTTAAGGCATGCAATACAAGACCTTATTGATGCCAATAAGATCGAGGTCCAGACACCGGAGGCTCCTAACATCAACCAGAACCCACTGCCAGCGCACCATGAGGCTCACATGATCGAGTTGGTGTATGAGGGAGGAGAGTTGAGAAAACCCTCACAGACAGTGATGATGATCCAAGCCGCCCCGAAAGAAGGATCAACCAGTGAGGGAACGAGGGTACAGTCGCAGGGAGAAGGCGTCAAGCTAGTAGTGATATTGGGAAAGAGCCCGTCCGCCATAACAAGCAAACCCGAGCCAAACAAGTTGGTAATATCAGGGACTCCGCCCACACCTGCAGTTGTGTTGAAGGGGGTATACAGAGAACTGGTCACCATAAAGCCTGTAGTCCAGCTGTGATGTTTGATAGCAAGGTTGTGCCTTGGAAATATGACAAGGCGGTGGTGATGTACAAAGGAAAACAAGTGGAAGAGGTTAGTTGTGAAGCGCAAGGGCTGACTCGATCAGGACGGTGTTTCGCTCCGGTAGAGCTGAGAAGAACTAACCCAGCTGTAACCAAGAAACCTGTATCCGAAGAAGAGGTTGAGGAGTTCCTGAGAAAGATGAAAGTGCAGGACTACTCCGTGGTCGAACAGCTGAGGAAAACACCGGCCCAGATCTCGCTGCTGTCATTACTGATCCATTCTGAGGAGCATCGCCAGGCCCTGATGAAGATATTGAACGAAGCTCATGTGCCCAACGAGATTTCTGTAAACCACCTGGAAACCATTGCCAACAAAATTTTCGAGGTGAACAGGGTAACATTCTCAGATGATAATCTGCTGGTGGAAGGTACGGAGCATAATAAAGCTCTGTACCTAACTGTCAAATATGAAAACTCGGTAGTCACTCGGGTATTGGTGGACAACGGTTCAAGCGCCAATATTTGTCCATTATCCACCCTAAACCAGTTAAAGATCGACCACGGAAGGATCCACAAGAATAGCATCTGCGTCCGAGGGTTTGACGGAAACAGAACAGCCACTGTGGGGGATGTTGTGCTTGAATTGACCATCGGTCCAGTCCTGTTCACCATGGAGTTCCAGGTGTTGGATGCCACAGTATCTTATAACCTTCTGTTAGGACGACCATGGATTTATGCAGCCAAAGCAGTGCCCTCCACCCTACATCATATGGTGAAGTTCAAGTGGGATAGGCAAGAGGTCGTACTACACGGCGAGGACACGGCGTGCGCCATGGGTGGCGCCATTATACCTTTCATAGAGACCGATGATGACAAAGGTCCTTGGGTGTACCAGATGTTCGATACAGGGTCAGCAAACAAAATTTCTGAAGGAGAAATCATCCCGCACCCTAGGGTATCTGCCGCGACAGTCATGATGGTCTCGGAAATGCTGGGTAATGGATTCGTGCCGGGAAAAGGCCTGGGAGTCGAGCTTTAGGGGATTGTCCAACCTGTCTCCCTGCCTAAAAATCTGGAAACTTTCGGATTGGGGTTCAAACCAACCGCAGCAGATGTAAAGCAAGCGCGGAAAATGAAGAAGAAAGTCTGGTATCTTCCCAAACCCGTGCCACGTCTTTCAAGATCTTTTGTTAGAGCAAGCGCCAAAAGGGCACCGGTCCCAAAGATTCTAGGACCATGGATTGATATGGATGGGGACCTGAATAAGAGTTTCGAGAGGCTATTCGCTGATGTCAGTATGGTAGAAGTTGGAGAAGGTTCCAGCAGAGTAGAGATACAGTTTGTGGGGCCTGGGGCCAAAACCAACAATTGGACGGTTACTCCTCTTCCTGTCCGAGGGGAGTCTTGGTAGTAGGCTTTGATTTATGTTTTGTTTGTTTTGTTTTGTTCGGATTATTCCAGGGTGTAATCCAAATTTTACTTTTGTTTTGTAAAAGTGTGAACCCTTTTATCCCTCAAGTTCAATAAAGTTCTCTTCTTTTGTCCCATTTTAATTTTGTTTTGTTCTTTTTCTTTCTGAACAGTTCTCTTTTTACTGGTTCTAACGACATGGCATGCACAGCGGATCTTCGACCTAGTCTAATAAATCAATCTGAATCCGACTTAATGACACAAGAGGTCGATTGCGACGATGAATCTGAATATGACGAAGATAAAGCCTTCGAAGAGATAAACCGAGAACTGTGCCAATTTGAAGAAAAACCCAATCCTAACCTAAATGACACTGAGGCTGTGAATCTAGGGGACGCTGATAATGTCCGAGAAACCAAAATCAGCCTCCATATTGAGCCGAATATCAGGGAAGAATTGATCAAAACCCTCGTGGAATTCAAAGATGTTTTTGCATGGTCATATGATGATATGCCGGGATTAAGAACCAATTTAGTGGTTCACAAATTGCCCACTGACCCGGCATACCCTCCGGTCAAGCAAAAGCTAAGGAAATTTAAGACAGAAATGAGTGTAAAGATCAAAGAAGAGGTGATTAAGCAGTTGCAGGCGAAGGTCATTCGGGTCACTCGATATCCCGAGTGGTTGGCCAATGTGGTACCAGTTCCAAAGAAGGACGGGAAAATCAGGGTGTGCGTCAACTACCGCAACCTCAACAAAGCAAGTCCTAAGGACAATTTTCCATTGCCCAACATCCATATCTTGATCGATAATTGCGCTGGGCGCGAGATCGGATCCTTTGTGGATTGCTATGCGGGTTATCATCAGATCCTAATGGACGAGGAAGATGCGGAAAAGACAACATTTATCACGCCATGGGGAACTTACTGCTATCGGGTAATGCCGTTCGGACTAAAGAATGCCGGGGCAACGTACATGCGAGCAATGACTGCTGTGTTTCACGACATGATACACAAAGAAATTGAGGTGTACGTAGATGATGTGATCATAAAGTCTTGGCGTCAAGAAGACCATGTAGCAGACCTAAGGAGATTCTTCCAAAGACTCCGAAGGTATGATATCAAGCTTAACCCGGCCAAATGCGCATTTGGGGTTCCATCAGGAAAGTTGTTAGGATTCATCGTCAGTCGACGGGGTATTGAGCTGGACCCATCTAAGATCGAATCCATCCGAGATTTGCCACCGCCAAAGAACAAAACAGAGGTAATGAGTCTGCTGGGTAGACTCAATTACATCAGCAGGTTCATCGCTCAACTCACGGCGACTTGTGAGCCCATATTTCGGTTGCTGAAAAAGGATGCTGCGGTAAGTTGGACGGCAGAGTGTCAAGAGGCTTTCGACCAAATCAAAGGGTATCTGTCTAATCCACCCTTGTTGGTCCCGCCTAAGCCAGGGAAGCCCTTAATTCTTTATCTGACGGTCCTGGAAAATTCATTTGGTTGTGTACTGGGGCAACATGATGACACAGGAAGGAAGGAGCAGGCCATCTACTATCTTAGCAAGAAATTCACAGTATATGAGGTCAAGTACACTCAACTCGAGAAAACATGCTGCGCCCTAACTTGGGTAGCTCAGAAGTTGAAACACTACCTGTCGTCATATACTACTTATCTCATATCCCGTTTGGACCCATTGAAGTATATCTTTCATAAACCTATGCCCACAGGAAGGTTGGCCAAATGGCAAATTCTGCTCACAGAGTTTGATATCGTCTATGTGACGAGGACAGCCATGAAAGCCCAGGCATTGGCCGACCATTTGGCAGAGAATCCCATTGATGAAAAATACGAGCCTTTAAGAACGTATTTTCCCGCCGAAGAAGTGATGCATACAAATGAACTGGAGTTATCCGAGGAAACGGGTTGGAAGCTTTTCTTCGATGGAGCTGCAAACGCGAAAGGGGTTGGAATAGGAGCAGTACTCATTTCTGAAACAGGACGCCATTATCCTGTTACGGCCCAACTACGCTTCTATTGCACCAATAATATGGCAGAATATGAGGCTTGTATTTTGGGTCTACGATTAGCTGCGGACATGGATGTCCAAGACATCTTGGTCTTGGGAGATTCGGACCTCTTGGTACATCAGATTCAGGGTGAATGGGAAACACGGGACCTGAAACGCATACCATATCGACAATGCTTGCACGATCTGAACAAGCGATTTCGATCGGTGAAATTCAAACATATCCCGAGAGTTCATAACGAGGTTGCAGATGCATTGGCCACTTTAGCATCAATGTTGCACCACCCTTACAAAATGAATGTTGATCCTCTGCACGTCCAGGTTCATGATCAACACACTTATTGCAACGCAGTGGAAGAGGAAGCGGATGGCGAGCCCTGGTTTCATGATATCAAGGAATACCTCAGAATGGGGATATATCCGGAACAGGCCACTGGAGACCAAAAAAGAGCCCTTCGACGTCTGTCAAATTGTTTCTTCCTCAGCGGGGGAGTGTTGTACAAAAGAACCTCGGATTTGGGATTGTTAAGATGTATAGACGCCGGTCAAGACACGACGATTATGGCAGAGGTACATGCTGGAGTTCGTGGGCCGCATATGAGCGGATATGTATTGGCAAGGAAGATCCTTCGAGCAGGGTATTATTGGCTTACCATGAAGCATGACTATATCTCTTTCGTAAGAAAATGCCATCAGTGCCAGATACATGGAGACCTGATTCATTCTCCGCCGACAGAGTTACATACGATGTCAGCACCCTGGACGTTTGTGGCAAGGGGCATGGATGTCATTGGACCTATCGAGCCGGCAGCATCCAACGGTCATAGGTTCATTCTAGTAACCATTGACTACTTCACCAAATGGGTCGAGGCTAAAACCTTCAAGTCGGTAACTAAAAAGGCAGTGGTGGACTTTGTTCACTCCCATATCATCTGCAGATTTGGGATCCCAAGAGTGATCATCACGGACAACGGTGCAAATCTTAATAGCAGCTTGATAAAGGAAGTATGCCAACAATTCAAGATTAGACACCGCAATTCTACCCCATATCGCCCCAAGGCGAATGGAGCGGTCGAAGAAGCCAATAAAAACATCAAGAAGATACTGCGAAAGATGGTGGAAGGATCTAGACAATGGCACGAGAGATTACCCTTTGCCCTGTTGGGTTATCGCACTACCGTCCGGACTTCCATAGGTGCAACTCATTATTTGTTGGTGTACGGAACTGAGGCCGTAATACCAGCGGAGGTCGAAATTCCATCCCTCCGGATTGTCGCTGAAGCCGAGATTGATGATAATGAATGGGTCAGAGCTCGATTGGAACAGTTGAGCTTGATAGACGAGAAAAGATTGGCAGCAGTGTGCCATGGTCAGCTGTATCAGAAGAGAATGGCAAGGACATATAATAAGAAGGTACGCCCCAGGAAGTTTGAAGTAGGGCAGCAGGTACTGAAGAGGATCCTCCCGCATCAGGTCGAAGCAAAAGGCAAGTTCGCCCCAAATTGGCAAGGGCCTTATATCGTGACCAGAGTGTTGTCCAACGGTGCTTTGTGTTTAACGGATATCGAGGGGAGATGTGTTGACATGGCTATCAATTCAGATGCAGTCAAGAGATATTATGCGTAATTTCTTTGATTATGGCAATTATTGGTTCGTTTGTTTGTACTTGGTACTTATTGGATAATGAAATGACGGAGGCAATTCTTTCTTCTATCCAAACACTTTTTACCCTTGTTTCCCCCTTTTGAGCCTTAAGTTGTTCTTTCATATCCCTCTTTTGGAATCACTAATGGAAAAGATATGAAAAGAAAAAAAAGAAAAAAAGAAAAAAAAGGGAAATTGTAAAAGGAAAAGAAGAAAAAGAGAGAGATAAAAATCACAAGAAATACAAAACCGTGGGAACTACGTTTGACCTGATTCCTCAAAGAGGATACGTAGGTGCCTCACGGCTCGGTCATAGTGTGCATAATGTCCATAAGTGTGCATAATAGGCACAGTGTGCGTAATGCACATAACTCAACATAGAGTAAAAAATAAATCCCCAAGCAAGAAAACTGGGGCAGATGTTATGTTTTAAAATTCCAACAAGAGTTTGATTCCAAAAGTTGTAGCGGATAACCCATCAAAGTTATTTCATTTAGCCTTCTTTTTAGCCCCACACCAAAACCAACATCGATGTCCAAAAAAGACCTCCCGATCAACCTCCAAGAGGTGCCAAGTCAGGCGAATAAAGCCAAGAATGATACACTGATCCCCGGCAAAGAGGAGGATCATAAAACTGGAAGTGGATTGATAGTCCAAAGGAATCTCCAGAAGAGAGGGTCATATCGACAGCACTCCGATCCTCCGTTGAAGAAATAAAATGAGAGAGTCTTGGCGGTGAAAACCTTCGCAGGCACCACAAGGCGACGAAAGATGAGAGATATAAAACGAGAGAGTCTTATTGGTGAAAACCTTCGCAGGCACCATAAGGCGCCGGGAGCTGAGGGAAAAGAGAGAGTCTCATTAGTGAAAACCCCTCGAAGGGCACTATGAGGCGACAAGACAGATCAACAAAAGGGTCCACGTTCGCAAAAAAATGGACACCCATTTATCCCTAGCAAGTAAGGTCATCGGGCAAATCGATTGATACAAATAGACTGGGTCGGGAATCTATGGTACACGTCATGATCACAAGGACCAGTCAGGTCATCCAGATAAGTTCTTCTAAATTTTTTTTTTCACCAAGTATTGGTTCAAAAAGATTTTCTCCTTTTCTATCTTTTTCATTTTTCTTTCTAAAATTTGTTTGGGAAAGGATTTTTCAAAGCTTACTACTAGAGACCGAAGGGAATTCATCCGATGCAGGATAACCCCAACCGTCCTAAAGGCTAGCCCCAGGCAATGCAATGTCGTGCCTTGCAGTTCTGGGAGGAAGTAAACTCCTAAAGGGAGTGGTTTCGGGAGTAAAAAGCAGACTCCCACAGCATGTCCTGTAAAGAGAAAGAAGAAAAGGGGATAAATAGAAAACCAATCCCCAGCAAGCAACTTTGTCCACCAACCAGTTGTGGGGGCACAAAGCAAGAAAAGAGAGAGAGAGAGGAAAAATCATCCCCCACCGGAAAGACGCCTCTACCCACCATGATTAAAACTAACTAAATCCCTTTTGTCTGCTGCAGGAAAATAAAGGATTGATGATGGCAGCAGGACGCGATGCCGGGGAAATCACCAAAACCGGGGAAGAAAATTTTCTGCCATTGTCAAAAATTTTCTCGGAAGAACGAGGAAACAATTTTAATACTTTCTGTTCTAGATCGCCCACCAGTAAAATGCGGGAATACTTTCTGTTCTAGGTCGCCCACCAGTAAAATGCGGGAATACTTTCTGTTCTAGGTCGCCCACCAGTAAAATGCGGGAATACTTTCTGTTCTAGGTCGCCCACCAGTAAAATGCGGGAATACATTCTGTTCTAGGTCGCCCACCAGTAAAATGCGGGAATACTTTCTGTTCTAGGTCGCCCACCAGTAAAATGCGGGAATACTTTCTGTTCTAGGTCGCCCACCAGTAAAATGCGGGAATACATTCTGTTCTAGGTCGCCCACCAGTAAAATGCGGGAACACTTTCTGTTCTAGGTCGCCCACCAGTAAAATGCAGGAATACATTCTGTTCTAGGTCGCCCACCAGTAAAATGCGGGAATACATTCTGTTCTAGGTCGCCCACCAGTAAAATGCGGGAATGCTTTATGTTCTAGGTCGCACACCAGTATAATGCGGGAATACGTTTAGTCTTATATTGCAGATTTTGAAATTAGTAACCCCATCGGAAGGCGGAAGGTTACAACAGGCATCCCCAGCAGGAAACAATAAAACCCCCAGCACATGGAAGCATAAGGTTGCAAACTCAAGTGCATGCGTCAGAAGGAAGAAAGGACGCGTTTTGAAAGAAGCGGCTTGCGAACATTAGACCATGCCCAACCTAACAAGTCCGATGAAGAGGGCCGTACCACCAAAGGAACCATTGAAAAGCTTAATGAAGAAGGCCATGTCCCCAGCGGGCCGAGCAAAATGATGAAAACTGGTACTCAGAGGAGCAAAGGGCCAGTACCATCCCTCAAGTTCACAAAATAAAAGCATCGGAGGAAAACGCAAGCCAACAAAAAGCAAGGCGACAAGAACGAGTTGAAGATAGATGAGATCTTATGGTCCATAGCCTAGCCTAGCTTCTTGTTTTTCCTTTTAGAACAATGTAACAAGGAGATCGGTAAGCAATAACAGCATACATCAGCATGAAGCAGTTCACAACAACAGCAAACATTACAGTCACACGGTAGTCCCAGCTACCAAAACTTCCCGGACTACATTGACCTGATTCCTGTTCAGCCCAGGATATGTAGGAAACCTCTGAAGCAAAGGTTCGGTCAAATATTTTTCGAAAAAATGCTTCACACGGAGTACTCGGATGAGCAAAAATCGCCCGCTTTATCTTTGCGCGAAAACCCTTCGTGTCTTCGGGCAAAGAGGGGCAGCTGTAAGCATGTGATTTTTGCCTCGCGAAAGTTACTCCAAACAGAAAAGAAAATAAAAAATATATGTTAAAATGGTGTGGTAATTGTTATAGGTGTTAACCAATATGTGTGTAAGTTTATTTTAATTTTTTACAATTTTTTTTACGAATTGTTAGTTTAATTTGTTGATTTTAAAAAAGGGAAAGGGAAAATCGGATTGGGCCCCAAAATGAGGCCCAAAGCCAAAGCAAAGACCTAGTCCAAACCAGGCCTGCCCAGGCACGTCGCCAAAACGACGCCGCGTAGGTCGTTCGATCTGATCCATCCGTCCAGGACAATCCAACGGTTCAGGACCCCTTTCAGCAACCCGTTTTCAAACCCGACCCAGTAACCGGTTCAACCCAACCCCTCACTTAAACCAAACGACCCCGTTTCCATACCAAACGACCCCGTCCTGTCAGTCACCAGCTGATCCAAGCCGTTGAGATCATCTGATCTAACGACCCAAATCAAATGCCCCATTACGTATATAAACCTCCCATCACACCCCACGCCCCCCAAACCAAACCCCACCCTTCCCCACTGTACACCATCATCCCAAACACAGCCCCTTCCCGTTCCAAACCCTAGCCGCCCCCATACACTCTCACCCTAAACTCGGCGGCCCCAACGCCGGTGACCACCAAAACAACACCCCTGATGCACCTCACCACCCTGAACACGAATCCACCAACCATATACCTTGAATCACACTCCGTCGTCTCGAATCTTGATTTGAAGATTCGATACCAAACCCCGATCTACACCAAACCAACCCAAACTCACACTGGACAACCCCCTGACCTCCCTCGTGACCAAACCAAGCCTGGTTTGGTCCGAATCTACCCACAAATCCTCAAATCCCAAATCTAAAGATTCAAACCCTAGAACACAAGAACCTGGGGAATCCGACCTGTTTCATAGAGGGTTTGGGGTCTAATAGACTTTGATCAAGGTGTTCTCGGTTGAGAACACCCCGATTAAAGTTTGTTCGGGCTCAAATGGTCAAAACTGGTTCAGACCTGGCCCGTTCTTAGTTAAGCATTCAGTAAGTTTTCTTTTCCTTTTCAGTTTCGTTTAAGTATTGTCTGAATTTGTTAAGCATGTTTTGTTGTAGTTGTTTGGTGTTTCTGATATTTTTCAATTTTCTTCCGTCTTTGTAAAGACCTTTTATTTGGTCATTTGTTCTTCTGTGTATATGTGAATACGTCTTGTGATATATATGCTCGATGAGATTAGTCGTCGAATAGATAGTTCGCATGGCCTCCCAGTGATTGTGCAAAGTTGTCTGAAGCCATTCGGGACCCTGTATGTGTTGTTTATATGATTGACTAGTTATTTCTTGTTATAATTAGTATAGTCGATTTGATAAACGTCGTCGATTAGTCTCCTATAACTGAAGGTTCAAATATTTTAATTCATACAACTTCACATGAGTGAACGAACCTGTTATTGTTAATTGATTGCTTGTCATTGTTTGAAAGTAGCTTGTAACTGCATTATAAACAACTAAAAGACTCAGGCTAGGGCAGTTTTGAATTTGAACTTTCAGAAGTTCAAAATGCCCTGATGCTGCAATGGTTTAGGATAGTAATAATCAGGGTTTAACAAGGGTAGTTTGGGTGTAAAAAAGAACAGAAATGATTAGTTTAAATGAGCTGACAAATAGGGTACTGGATTAGGATTAAAATAATGTAATAGTGGGGGGCCAAACTTGTTAGCATGGGGCTGATTTAATAAAAAAGGGCTGCCCATGCTTTTGGGCAGAAAATACAGGCTAAAGGCCTGTCGAATGGATGGGCATGGGGGAATACTTTTAGTTTAAAAAAGAAGTTATGGGCAGAAAGGAGGAAAAGGGGGTTCAAGGCAGCTTAGTGCTTGCCATTTCTGCCTATAAATGGGATTGTTTCAGAACATAAAAGGGGGCTGGACATTTTTAGTCTTCAGAGAGGTTTGAAGTTGAAAAACTGAAAGAAAGAAAGAAAAAGAAAAATTTCAGAATATTGTAGCCAAACATTGTCTGAAAACTACACAAGAGTTCGAGTAGGTCGAGTTTTTTTTTGGTGGCCACTTGCCGTTGGTTATCTGCTAAGCTGTTTGCGATTATTAAACTGCTGGTGCTGTTACATTCGATATTCTGGGCTTCCTGCTGTTTTTCTACTCTGTTTCTGGGATTGTCTGTTCGTTGCTCGATCACTTGTGAGCTTCATCATTGTTGGGCTGGTTGTTGTTGCTGTGTATCTGCTGTTGCTGTGTTTGTTACATACTACTCAGTTGATTATTCTCCTTCTTCTTTTGTTTTCCTACCAGGTACACGACTAATATACTACCAATGTAATTTGAAAGTCGAGCATGAATACAAAAGAGAAGAGTTGAAGATGTTATTTTATACATAGCCTGTTATATTAAATACCATGTGATGTATAATAGTTTACGTTTTGCCTAGATACTGGAGTTAGCCTTCCTACATAATGAATGCAAATGTGGGGTAACTTGATGTCGTATTGTGCGTGTAGGCTGATAGTCAGCAGGATTGACAGTATAGTAGGCTATATGTTAGAAGTTAGCTATGTTTGTGATTAGCATGTCCTTTAATGCATGTCAAGTATGAAACTATCCATTGTTAGTTAATTTCATTTCCTTTTGATAAATTGCCTCCTTATAATTGGCAAACCATTGCTTTAAAACAAACAACGCAAGTCTGCACTTCTCAACCTCACAAAGGTTGAGCCCCAAATCAAACGAACCCAGTAGGCTTTCATCGGAAAAACAGTGGCCCAGGCCCAGCCGATATTGTGTGGGTTGGGATTGGGCCCATAATGTTCGATCAGCTGTCCGTGTGCATAACCATGTTTTCTTATTCTGCAAAGGCATTCGGAATCTCGTTATAAATAACCTGCAAGCATGTAATTGAGTAGGGTCATTTTACTTTCAATTAGTAGAGACAAATGCGACAAGAAACATAGCCGTTATAGGATATCCTTCTAAAAAATAAAGATGAGATGAGCCTCGACAAATAAAAATGCACAAGCTGCGGGGCCCTCGTTAAATGTATATATAAAAGTACTTAGTTTCAGGATGGGCCGTTTAGAAAATCTCACGGCCTTCCCAGAAATAATAATACGCTAATCTTTAGGCGCGTGTTTAATAATTTACTTTCTTAAACATGGGTGTGCATTTCATGCGACCCAAATCCAAATCCCAAAATGTCGAATAAAAATATGTTCCGGATTGTGGGTGCATTTCATGTGACGCAGTCTAAAGACATGTTTTAAGCGATGTTCACATTCTTAATAATAATAATTATAATAAAGCGATTAAAAGATAAAATTTGCACATAAGTTCATATTTGTATAAAATCAGATAATCAAGCCGAATATAACAGTTGAGCGACCATGCTAGAACCACGGAACTCGAGAATGCCTAACACCTTCTCCCGGGTTAACAGAATTCCTTATCCGGATTTCTGGTACGCAGACTGTAATATGGAGTCATTCTTTTCCTCGATTCGGGATTAAAATTGGTGACCTGAGACACCCTAAATCTCCCAAGTGGCGACTCTGAAATAAATAAACCAATCCCGTTTCGATTGTCCTTTAATTGGAAAAACTCCCTACGCCCCTCGCGGGTGCGGAAAAGGAGGTGTGACACATATAAATACATATATATACGCATATATAACGCCATCTGGTCATGGGTCAATGAACATATATAAATGAATGTAACGCATGAGAAGTACATTAATAATATCTTTCAGAGTGTCATAAGTCCATTATGCCTTTGAGTAATATCATGAAGTAAACTTTTTTCAACTTACGTATTTTTTTGAGACCCATGAACAGAAGATATAATAATATGTCACATGGGGTAAGAACATAGACACCCCTAGTACTTCTATGAATAGAGTCATTTATGAAAACTGTGCGTTTGCTTATTTCGTTTGTATCATTTAGATCATGCCAAAAAGAAAGAAGGGATAGCCTTAACATACCTGCGCCGATTCTCTTGAAAATCCCTCTAACACATGTCAATTGTGACAACACGTAACGGCGGATCGAAGTAGGAAAAATTCGTATAATATTCTTGAGAAAGATTGCACCGTACTCCCTTTGAATCACAAAATGCCGTTGCTATTACGCTAAGAAGTCTCGTATGAATTTTGTTTCAAGAAAATCACGTTACTACCATTCAAATGCTTGGATGAATTTGCTTAAGCAATTTACATTGCTAAGGAGATTAGCCATGTCTCCCTTCGTAACTTTTTTGAGATATCTTCTACTTTAGTGGGTGTGGGCCCCACTTAGGTAATGACTATGCCCTAAGATTCTCTTAGTATGCCATCTTGCAATGTGACATAAGAGTCACTTAATTAATCTTTATGTTGCTGCCATGTTAGTTATCCACTAACTTATCCATGATTATCATTAATTATCCACTAATCTCATGATTAACTTGTTAATCTCTCACTAACCAATAATTAATCAATTATACACATAATTAAGAATTATCTCAAATTACTTAAAATACTAATTACTTTTAATACACTTTATACACCTTACTATTATGGTCATGTTGTGCCTTGTACGACACTAGTCCATAAATACCAGGTATTATAGCTCAGACCGTACTTTATCCCAAAATGTCAAACTTTGACGGAACTCATTTTCTTTGGTTCGCTTATCCTCTCAACTTTATAAATTTACTTATCACTTGTTTGAAATAGGGTAATACTTATAATCTTCAAATAATCTTGTCCTTGAACTGATGTCAATTATATTATGACAAATTCAACGTACAATACTACAGGGTATAACGTCATCGTAATATAATGCTGTGGAACATAATATCGACGTAATACTGCAGGGCGTAACATTATTGTAATATAATACTGCGAGGTGTAACATCGTCGTAATATAATACTGCGGGGCATAACAGAAGGAATGCGGCCGCAACCCAGAATTGTGTGGCTGCAGAGATGGAACTTGTCAAGCCAAGTCTATTTGTCCGGACCGCACACATTATTGTGCGGACCGCACACATTATTGTGTGGTCGCACAACCTCCACTGGGGCATTTTCGTCAAATATTTTCAGCTTAGTATAAATAGAACTTTTTATCATTTTAGGTAAAGTTTTGTTTTGGGGAGAGAACCTGAGCCATTTTCTTTACTGTTTTGAGTAATATTGTACTAGATTAGCTTCTAAATATTAGCTTTTCTTTCCCTAATCAATTATTATACATTCTATCTTAGTTTCTTCTTTAATTTCTTTATTTTTTATGAGTAGCTAAATTTCTAGCCAGGGTTGTGGCCCAACCCTAGTGTGGGTACTTAATGGGTGTTTGATTTAGGCCTTGTTTGTGATTGAGTTAGTGATATTTAGCCTTGTTCATGCTTGAATTCAAGAATTAATGGTTGCAAATATTGATTCATGCCTGTTTGACTTAGTCTCTACTTGAGAAAGAAAGACTAAGTCTAGGAAAACTTGGCTAACAAGAAATTGGGGTGAACTAAAAAAATTGGTAGCCCCAGATAAAGGGTCAAACATAGAGATAGTAAGACCCGACTTGAGCATATATCATTTGTTTTGTGCAATACCTATTTAGACTTGAAAAAGCCAAATTGGGCAAAATCACTCAAACTACCGAGAGGTATAGAGTGGGTAATTGCGTGTGATTGCTATATTACAACCTCAACTAATCAAACTTTTCCTAGAGTTTACAACCCGTTAGGTAACCACCTAGGTGGAAGTCATGACCCTAGATCTTTTTTCATTTGAAAAACAACCAAGACTAAAAATATTGTCTCCTAGTTTTATATTTGCAATCAATAGCTTAAAGTAGAAGTAAAAACAACAAACAAGAATGTGGAAGTGTAATTTGAGGCACATCATATAATTACACTAAATATATACCTAATCCCAATTCTAACTCCCCGTGGATTCGATCCCGTCTTGCGTTGGATTTTTATTATTGCTTCGACCGCCTCTCTATCTATATTTATTGTGTGAGTTTGGGCGACATCACTTATCATAATAAGTAATAATTCTCTTACACGCCTAATCGCATACATATTGTTCTCTATGGGATTTTACCTCGACTCATAGTTGGTAAATTATATTGCATGCGACCGTGTCCATTTGTTTTTTCGTAGTGGATTTGGACGTTATTAAAATTGGCGCTGTTGATGGGGAACACTTTGGAGTATTTAGGTTGTTTGAGAAGTAAGCGTAAGTGCTTTGATCCAAACTTATGAATATTTGTGTAATTATTTTCTTATCTTTGTTTATCTTCTTATTTGTTTTCTTGTTTATTTTCTTAGTTTTGAAAAATGGCATCATGTAATAAAAATCGGCCGGATGGTAGTTGTTTATACTTTGATGACCCTTGTCCTTATTGTGGAAGACCACACTCTTGGCAAAATTGTTTAAATTCTCCCGGGGGCGGATTGTGCGCACAATCTCAAACCTATCAGTGGAGTATATGTGATAAGTGTGGTGGTCAAAATGACCATTGGGATAATTGTGCTTATTTGTCCTTCCCTTCCCCAAACCTCTGCTATGATAATTCTACTTTTTCCGATGATAAGTACATGCAAATGGAAGTGGAAGAAGTTGAGCATGGTAAAAATGAAGAGTTTAAGTTCATGGTGGAATGCCTTCGTGAAGGAGGAAACAAAGAGCAAAGTGCCTTGGAGGAGGTTATGGAAAATAGTCTCTAAAATGATTTGGTGCTTGAAAGGTTAAACGCACAAATGAGAGAAATGCTTGAAGCTTTAGAGGTCTAAAAAGCCTCGAAAGTGAATGATAGCCAAGAACCTTCCTTAGAGGTTGAAGCCGAAAATTCTTCTTTGGATCTTGATCAAAACCAAGAAGAACTCTCAAATGCTCAAAATGAGAAGATGATGCTCATGTTTGAGGCCATTCTTGACAATAAGTAGAAGCAAAGATTGGCACTCAAGGACTTAAAACAAGCACTAACTCATAATGATAATAATATATGCACCTTGGAAAACCAAATGAAAATATTGGTTGAGGCTCACTATGACCACCAACTTGAGAGTGTGGAAAGAGATCAAGAAGAGTCCAACTTCGAGGAAGAAAGTGAGCTTTATTTTGAGGAATCAAGAATTGAACATCGGCCAACTGACCCATTGCTTGTTAGTGATGCCAAGAAAAATATGGAATTAGAGTATACCGGTGTAATTGAAATTATGGTTGAGATTGACTCTAGTTCGGGGGGAAAAGAGGATGTCAAAATTCGGGAAGAATTGCAATTTGAAGGCTTGAGGACGCATTTCAAGTATTTTTCAACTTTGGAATTGCATGGTAATATGGAAGTTGAGTCGTGCGAATCCATATGGAAGTGCAAAGATGAACAAGAGCCATACATTTTGCAATTTGCATATTCAAGAATGCAAAATGACATTCTTCAAAAGAAAGCCAATAAATGCAAAATGAAGGAATTGAAGTTTGGCTTGATCATTTATTTACCAACCCTCGTTGTTTGTGGTCACAAGCTTGATTCCAAGTTAGGTGTCCAATTTATATCGTCCAAGTGGCGAGAAAAGAGGTAAAGTTAATTCGTGTCGTGCCACGACGTTAAATGCGGGCTCTTGGTGGGAGGCAACCCATCATTTTTCAAAATTGTTAATCGTTTTTGAAATTTTCTTTTTTTTAGAATAGTTTAGTATATTATTTTTGACTAATGTGCCAAGTTTCACAATTTTTGGAGTTGATTTGGGCAGGTCGGGGTAACCGGAGAACCAAAAAATAGTAGCTGAAGGAAATTACAGAAGCATACTTCGCGTTCGCGATGGACCCTCGTGATCACGAAGGGTAATAAGATTTTAAGCCGACGCATCCATGATGACTCTGTCGCGTTCAGACTATTGGCCATATTTAACCCTTTACAAAGGTGATTGGTCCCACGCGAACGCGAACCTTAGGTAAGGTTAATATATTAAAACACTGGGAATCAACGCTTAACCCCTCTTTGCTCAAAGAACCGTTTCTTCTACTCCTTAAGCCCCCAAAAATCAAATTATCCGTAATCTTCAAGTCCATTGCGATTTTCCATCTCCATTTGCAAGGTATGTGATTTCCTCTCTTGTCTCTTAATTCTTTCTTTTCTTTCTTGGTGTGAAACAATAGAAGAGGAACCATGGTTGTTTTGTGCTTAGGGTTTAAATTTTGAGTCTTAAATGTTAACCTTATGTGTGAAATTTGTTGTTGTTTGCTGGGTGAGGTTGATTGAGTGTGATTGTCTTTTTACTGAAGAAAATTTGGTCAAGATTTGTGCTACAATGGTCTGTAAAATGAACAAAGAAAAGAGGGCGCACACACTATTTGACAAAATGCTTGAAAGAAAAACAGGTCTGGGCGATGAAGATGACCTTTGCGAACGCGATGGTCTTCTCGTGAACACAAAGGTCAAATTTCTAGGTAAAATGATTTGACCTTCGTGAACGTGATAGTCTGCTCACAAACGCGAAGGTCTAAATCTGGGCAAAAATAATTTCTCTCCGCGAACGCGGTAGCCCTTACGCGAATGCGAAGAACAATCACTAGAAGTTCCAAAAATGGCTAAAAATAGTAGCTTTGCACAACTCTGCCCAGGACCTTTTTCGCCCCTTTCTTTGGTCTAAATACTTCCTAATAAATTGTTTTAAGTGTCTATATGAGCTTTTAACATTGTTGTTCTAGAAGATGAACAAGAGGAACCCTTTGATCATGACCAATTTTTATTTGCAGAATGTAAATGGAAATATGATGAACTCTTGTCAAAAACCATCGTCCAGGAAAGAGTCATAAACATGGAAAAGGTTGAAACTAAAATGCCGGGCTTCTACACAAGATTGGTAGAAAGCAGGTGGATTTGTTTTGCCGATCAACCAAATGATGCCAACTACACAATAGTGTTGGAATTTTATGCAAACACCTTCAGGACTGACTTCCAAGGAACCTTAGTTACTATTGTACGGGGTGTACAAGTCAATTTTAGCCCTGAGGTAATAAACAAAATTTATAGCCTTCCCAATGCCGATAATGAGGTTTACAGAGACAGAGCAAAAGCAGGAGGAAACCAATGGTTGGTGGACAAATTGCATGATGGGGTGACCCCGAAGTGGATGACAGTGCACAAGGGAGTTGATTCTCATGACTTCACTGCTGAGGCAAAGTCGTGGCTCTCTATTATCTGTTCAAGAGTCTTGCCTTCTATAAATCACACTAATATGAGACTAGATAGGGCATTGATAATTGCTGTTATCATGGATGGACTAACCGTGAACGTGAGGGAGAACATTGTTAGAGAAATCGAGGAAGCCACCCATGGGAGGTCCAAGAGCCTATTCTTCCCATACTTGACCAATAATGTGGAGAAAGTTCCAGGAAAGCCAATGATCCACCCATTGCTGAAAAGGGGACCCACTGACAAGCAGAAAAATAGGAGGATTGATGTTGCATCCTCTTCATTTAGGAAATTCTCTGAGGCCACCACTGATCCCGTTGGATACTTTGCACTTGCACTAGGGTCATTTGACCTCATGGTACCACTCTAGTCCGGACCTCACAATATACGTCACCTATCCATTCAGATACATGGAGTAGATGCACACATTAGGCAGCTTATAGTTGGTCTTCCGACTGGCCCACCTGGGGCTAGCACATCTACTAGCACTGCTGCCTAGCCATCCCTGAATGATATGGTCAAAGAGCAAAAAGCAATAACGGCCAAGTTGGAAGCCATGAACAACCGGTTGGAAAATATGAGTCATCGGCAAGGGAAGATTGAGAAGCGGCAGAGAAAGTTCAAGGAGCATGAGAAAAAGAAAAGAAAATTTTTGTCCAAAATGATGCACAATCTGAAGCATTCTGTGGCTCACATGAATCAGAGGACGATGATGATAAGGATTTGGAGCTCAAATTTCCCACCACCTCCTACTCCGAGTGATGCAGTTTCAGGGAGCACCTCCTTCGTTTTATCTTGTTTTGTTTAGTTGCATTGAGGACATTGCAACACTTTAGGTTGGGGTGACTCATTTACATGTAATGATGTAGTTGGAGCATGATTATTTTTTGTCACAACTTGTGTAGATTGGTTAACATTTATAGTTTATTAGTGATAATTTGAAGTTTAATTCTAGTATGTTAGCATTCATTTTTTTTATTTTCTTATTTTGCTACTTTATTTACTTGTAGTAGTATAAACTAAAATTCTTGGTTTTTCTTTATGCCGCGGTTATTTTTCAAGGAAATAATTTGTATCGAACTGGGTGACTTTTTCCTATGATAGATGGCGTGACAACTTTCTTAAGGGATTATTCTTGTCTAGTTTTTTATTTTTATTTTTACTTTTAGGTAAATATTTTTAATCTTAGTTTAGTAGCTATTAGTGAATAAATTATTTATTGGGTGTAATATTTTTGTCCATAAACCAACATGTGGCTTATTTGGTACCAACATAATTTAAACTTTGGCATATGAAGTCTTGATCTTTAAAATGAAAAATGATTGAAGTGATACTCCTTGTTGTGACCTTTAGGTTCTATTTTTGGCTCTTTGATTCATTAAATAGTCTTTTAGGCTATATGTAATTTTCTTTGAGTTTATTGGTTTTAATTGGATTTGGGATTTATATATCACTCGAGTTTGCATGTGCCATATGTGGTGAGATTTGTTGTGAGTTCTCTTGCATTATTTGTAGTCTAGAACTTGCCTGGTGTGATGACCTAAAAGGTCATCTTGTATCTTAGAACCCAATTCGGTATTTTGAGGCCTTTAAAACCATATTTTATCTCTCCTCGATTTGCGAGCACAGTCCGGGCACGTTTTCAGAAAGTTTTTATGTGGAAAATTGATGAAATAATAAATTTTGGCCTAAAAAGATGATTTTAGTTGACTTCGGTCAATGTTTTGAGTAAATGGACCTGAACCCATGTTTTGATAGTTTCGGTGGGTCCGTCGTAAAATATGGGACCTGGGCGTATGCCCAGAATCGAATTCCGAGGTCCCTAGCCCGAGAAATAAATTTTTGATAAAAATTGTAAGACTAAAATTTTAATGGTTGAAAGAATTTTGGAAATGTTTGGTCTTGTTGGTTCTGGAGCCTAGTACTTTTTTATTATGATATTTAGGACTTATCTATTAAATTTGGTGAGAAACGAAGTTGGTTTAACGTGATTCGGACGTCCGGTTGAAAAGTTAGAAGTTTTAAAACTTTCTTGAAAATTTCATGCAATTTGGTGCTAATTCGTAGTTATAGGTGTTATTTTGGCCATTTGATCGTGTGAGCTTCAGCTTAGGGGTGTTTTAGACTTAGTAAAATGCTGGATTTCAGCAGCTTCAGCACTTGCTGATTTCCTTCTTTGCATTCGCCAAGCTTCTCACGCGAACTCCGAGTGTATTCTGGGATGGGGATGGGTTTGTTAATCGTGAACGCGTAGCCATGGTCGTGAATGCAAAGCACTGGTGGGATACTCTTCGAACGCGAGCGCGTAGAGTAAAATGGAGGTGGGCTGGGAATCATCGAGTTGTTCTATGGGAATGCGATCCTAGGCTCGCAAACGCGAAGGTCAGGGGGAAAGACCCATCACGAACGCGTGCAAATCTTCGCAAACGCGCAAGCCTTTCTTGCCGCTTTGCATCGCGATCACGACAGGTCTCTCGCGAACGCGATGAAGACCTGCCTAATGTTTTAAAACACACTTCAAAAATGGGACTTCTTCCCAAATTTAATATTTCATCACTAGAAATCGACCTAGGGCAATTTTTGAAGAGGGAATTCAACACCAAATCATAGGTTTGTGTTTTTTAACTTGTTTTCTTCAATTTTCATCATCATCGATTAAATTTCTAGTCCTAAATCTTTCTCTTAAGGGTAGAAAATTAGGGATTTTGGGAGGATTTGGGATTTTGTAAATTTGGGGATTTAAACCTCGATTTGGGGTCAAATTCTGGAACTAATTTCATATTTGGGCTCGGCGGTGAATGGGTGAATGAGTTTTGGTCCGAACCTCGAGTTTTGACTAAGCGCGCCGGGGGTCAACTTTTGACCTTTTGGGGGAAATATTGGGAAACTTATAATTATGTATTGGAATTTGATTTCTTTAGCGATAATTGATATTATTAAGTTAATTATGACTAGATACGAGTGGTTCGGAGGTGAAAATTAGAGGAAAAGCAGTAATTGAGCTTTGAGTTGGCCGTTGGATTGAGGTAAGTGTTTTGTCTAACTTCGACTCGAGGGATTAGGGATCCCCGACTTAATTGCTATGTGAAAATACATGTGAGTGGCGTATAGGTGAGGTGACGAGTACCTATGCGCCGCCAATTTATTTGTTTTTCACTGTTCCCTTCCTGTTTCTAATATATTATTCCTTGCCTTAACTGCTACATATTTTATTGATATTTTCATGTTTAGTTGCTACTTGTCGGATATAGTTTTCGTTGTTAAAAGTATTGGATGTTACGTGGTTTCATTGATTCATATTATTGGATTGAGCTGGATATCAATGTTTATTAGTATATTTCGGATTGGTTTCGCTGAGTACTATAATTCGAGTAAAGTTTCATAATTTTACCGCTTTTCGTTTGTTTTAGTTGATGTTAAATACCATGAGGAGTTTTGAGCCAAATTGTGAAATTTCTGTTCTTATTGTATGATTGGTACTGATATGGTGGGATCGGGTTGCATGCTGCAACAGGAGGAATAATGGTGATATATTGAGGAGGAATAAAGGTGAAATATTATTATATGGTGGGATCGGATTGCGTGCCACAACAGGAGGAATAAGGGTGATATATTGAGGAGTAATAAGGGTGAATTGCTATTGTACGGTAGGATCGGTTTTCATGCCGCAACAAGAGAAATAAGGGTGGATTGATATGGAGTAATAAGGGTAAATGTTCATACTGTTACTAATTATATGGTGGGGTCGGGATGCGTGCCGCATCAGCTTATTGTTTATGTATCCTTCTTCTGCTGTGAAGTTATTTTGTAGTTTTGTATCTCACTTAAGGATTGGTTATAGCTGGGTACTGATAAGATATTTGAGTTCCGTATTTATTTTTTTGCTGCAAGTTACTGTTTCATTTCATCTTGTACTTCTTTTCGCTTTATTATATAATGTATGCAGGTTATATTGTGATTTCCTTGCCGTAGTCTCGTCACTACCTCGTCGAGGTTAGGCTCGGCACTTACTAGTACATGGGGTCGGTTGTACTGATACTGCACTCTATACTTTCTGTGCAGATTTCGGAGCAGGCAATGGCTGATTGAGAGATTGGTTGCAGTTTCACAGTTTGGAGACCCAAGGTAGTCCTATTGGCGTCCGTAGGCCCTGGCGTCCCCTTCTATATTTCTACATTTCTGTTTTTCTTTCATTTCAAACAGATGTAATTTCTTTCAGACCAATATTTGTAGTAATTCATAGTATGTTCGTGGATTGTGACACCAGATTTTGGGTAGTAACAACTATGGTATCGTTAATAGTATATAGATAAAAGGTTGTTTATGTATTTTCGTTTTCACTTCTACTTGATTTAGCTTATTAATTTTTAATCTATGAAATGTAAGGGAAAATGGTTAATAAAACTCTAACATTGGCTTGCCTAGCGAGTGTGATATTAGGTGCCATCACGGTCCCATTGGTGGGAACTCAGGGTCGTGACAAGTTGGTATCAGAGCACTAGGTTTCATAGGTCTCACAATTCACGAACAAGCTAGGTAGATTCTTAGGGATCGGTACAGAGATGTCTGTGCTTATCCCTTAGAGGATACAGAGTTTAGGAATAATTTCACTTATGTTTTTCTCTGTCGTGCAATTTGATCTCTCAATGCTAATTGAACTCTCTACTCTTGTTCCTTCACAGATGGCAAGAACACGTACCGCTTCTTCAGTTGAGCAGAAGCCAGAGCCCCCAGTGGCAGCTCCTATGAGGGGCTGAGGATGAGGCCGAGGCCGTGCTAGAGGCCGAGGCTGGGGCAAGGCTCAACCTAGATCTCGAGCAGCAGTACCAGCAACGGAGCCGCAGGTAGAGTCTGATAAAGAGGCTCCAGCCCAGACCGTCCCAGCAGGGCCAACTCAAGTTCTAGAGGGGTTCATCGCTACCCCGGTACTTCAGGATGCTTTGGTTCGTCTAGTGGTCCTTATGAAGAGTGTTGCGCAAGCCGACACATTTCCTATATCACCAGCCATCTCTCAAGCTGGAAGAGGAGCCCAGACTCCTGCTACTCACACTTTGGAGCAGATGGCTCCCTAGTTTCAGACTCCAACAACTCAGCCAGTTGGGGTAGTTCTGCTGGGTATTGCAGCACAGACCGGCGATGGATCAGCTATGTCTTCTGAGGCTTTGTGGAGATTGGATAGGTTTACCAAGATTTTTACCTCTCAGTATGGTGGTACATCTTCAGAGGATCCCCATGACTATCTGGACAGTTGTCACGAGGTATTACGGAACATGGGGATAGTGGAGACCAATGGGGTCGACTTTGCTGCCTTTTGTCTGTCAGGTTCTGCCAAGAAATGGTGGAGGGATTTTTGTTTGGCCAGACTAGCTAGGTCGCCGACTCTTACTTTAGACCAGTTCTCTCAGCTATTTTTTGGAGAAGTATCTTCCTTTCACTCAGAGAGAGGACTATCGGAGGCAGTTCGACTGCCTTCAGCAGGGTTCTATGACTGTCACTCAATACGAGACTAGATTTGTTGACTTGGCCCATCATGCTCTTCTTATACTTCCTACCGAGAGAGAGAGAGAGGGTGAGGAGGTTTATTTAAGGACTTGCTCAGCCTAACAAATTGCAAATGCCTAAGGAGACGAGGAGTGAGATTTCTTTCTAGGATAAACCCAATGTGGCCAGACGAGTTGAGATGGTTCTATCTCAGGGGAGTGGTCAGGGGTCTGACAAGAGGCCGCGTCAGTCCGGTGGATTCAGTGGGGCCTTATTTGGAGGTCGAGGTACTTTTGGTAGGGGCCATCCTTCCAAGCCATTTCATTCAACACTTCAGACATCCCATGGAGCTTCAGGGAGTCGAGGTCCTTATGTACCTCCTTCAGGGCAACCAGCTTATAGTGCACCACTAGCTCCTATCAGAGCACCTGTTCTTCAGAATTATTATCGCGGTCAGTCGGCCCGTTAGGGTTAGTCTCAGTTTCCACAGCCACAGTATCAGGATAGGTGTTTCGAGTATGGTGAGTATGGGCACATCTAGAGGACCTGTCCGAGATTAGTGGGTGTTCAGTCACAGTAGCAGGGTTCCTGTGCCATGATTTTGGCACCGCTCGCTCAGCCAGCTAGAGGTAGGGGTCAGGGAGCCAAAGGTAGAGTTCAGGCTGCTAGAGGTGGAGGTCAAGCCGTTAGAGGTGGAGGCCAGGCCGCTAGAGGTGGAGGCCAGCCAGTAAGAGGCCATCCTAGGGATATGGTTCAGAGTGGTGGGGGCCAGCCTAGATGTTATGATTTTCCAGCCAGGCCTGAGGTTGAGTCATACGATGCTGGTATCACGAGGTACTATTTCGGTTTGCAGTAGAGATGCTTCAGTTCTATTTGATCCAGGGTCTACATACTCCTATGTGTCATGTTACTTTGCTTCATTTTTGGTTGTGCCTCATGATTCTTTGAGTGCTCCCGTGTATGTGTCCACACCGATTGAGGGGGGGGGGGATTCTATTGTCGTAGATCGTGTCTATCGCTCGTGTGTGGTTATTATTGGGGGTCTTGAGACTAGCGTATATCTCCTACTTCTTGATATGGTTAATTTCGATGTCATTTTGGGGATGGATTGGCTGTCACCTTATCATACTATATTGGACTGTCATGCCAAAAGCGTGACCTTAACCTTGCCGAGGTTGCCTCGATTAGAGTGGAGGGGGACTCCTGGTCATTCTACCAGCAGTGTTATCTCTTATATGAAGACTCGATTTATGGTTGAGAAGGGGTTTTTGGCTTATTTGGCATATGTTCGTGATTCTAGTGCAGAAGTTCCTTCCATGGATTCTGTACCTGTTGTTCAGGAGTTTCCAGAAGTATTTCTTGCAGACCTGCCAGGGATGCCACCCGACAGGGATATTGACTTCTGTATTGATTTGGTTCCGGCACTCAGCCCATTTCTATTCCGCCATACTGCATGGCCCCACTGGAGTTGAAAGAATTGATGGAGCAGTTGCAAGATTTGCCTGATAAGGGCTTTATCAGACCTAGTGTCGCGTCTTGGGGTGCGACGGTGTTATTTGTAAAGAATAAGGATGGATCGATGAGGATGTGCATAGACTATCGGCAGTTGAACAAAGTCACCATCAAGAACAAGTATCCATTGCCTAGGATTAATGACTTATTTGATCAGCTTCAGGGTGCCAAGGTGTTTTCAAAAATTGATTTGAGGTCTGGCTACCATCACTTGAGGATTAGGGCATCCGATGTCCCTAAGACATCTTTTCGGACTCGATATGGGCATTATGAGTTTCTAGTGATGCCATTTGGCTTGACAAATACCCAAGCAACATTTATGGATTTGATGAACCGAGTAATCAAGCCCTATCTAAATTCCTTTGTGATTGTTTTTATTGATGATATCTTGGACTACTCCCGTAGTCGAGAGGAGCATGAGCAACATCTTCCAATCATACTTCAGACTCTAAAAGACAGCCAATTATATGCTAAGTTTTCGAAATGTGAGTTTTTGTTTAGTTTAGTTGCGTTCTTGGGTCACGTTGTATCAATTGAGGGTATTCAGGTGGATCCTAAGAATATTGAGGCCATTCAGATTTTTGCAAAGACCTACTTCAGCCACAGAGATCCGTAGTTTCTTGGGATTCGCGGGTTATTACCGTCGGTTTGTGGAGGGGTTTTCATCTATAGCAGCCCTGTTGACGAGGTTGATTCAGAAGGGCGCCCCATTCAGATGGTTAGACGTATGTGAGGCGGGCTTTCAGAAGCTCAAGATGGCTTTGACTACGTCGCCAGTGTTGGTGTTGCCCACAGGATCAGGGCCCTATACAGTATATTGTGATGCATCTCGTATTGGACTTGGTGCGGTATTGATGCAGGATGGCAAGGTTATTGCTTATGCTTCGTGGCATCTGAAGGTTCACGAAAAGAATTATCCAGTTCATGACCTAGAATTGGAAGCCATTATTCACGTGCTGAAGATTTGGAGACACTATCTATATGGCGTGTCGTGTGAGGTGTTCACGGATCATAAGAGTTTGAAGTATTTGTTCAATAAGAAGGAGCTCAATTTGAGGAAGAGAAGGTGGTTGGAGCTATTGAAATATTATGATATCACCATCTTGTATCATCCCGGAAAGGCCAATATAGTGGTTGATGCTTTGAGTAGAAAGTCAGCTAGTATGGGCAGCCTTGCGTATATTCCAGTTGGTGAGAGACCACTTGCATTATATGTTCAGGCCTTGGCCAATCAGTTTGTAAAGTTGGATGTTTCTGATCCCAGTCGTGTTTTCGCTTGCGTAGTTGCTCGGTCTTCCTTATTTGAGCGCATCAGAGATCGCCAGTATGATGACCCTTATTTTCTTGTCCTTAGGGACATAGTGCGGTAAGGTGATACCAAGTAGGTTACAATTGGAGATGATGGAGTTTTGAGGATGCAGGGTCGTGTTTGTGTGCCTACTATGGATGGACTTCGTGAGTTGATTCTAGAGGAGGCCCACAGTTCCAGGTATTCTATTCATCCGGGCACCGCTAAGATATATCAAGACTTGCGGCAACATTATTGGTGGAGGAGGATAAAGAAGGATATAGCTGCAGATGTAGCTTAGTGTCTAAATTGTCAACAAGTAAAGTACGAGCATTAGAGGCCTGGTGGTTTGCTTTAGAAGATAGAGATTCCTGAGTGGAAGTGGGAGCGTATCACTATGGATTTTGTTGTTGGACTCCCACAGACTCAAAGGAAGTTCGATGCAGTTTGGGTTATTATGGATAGACTGACCAAGTCAGCGCATTTCATTCCTGTGGCAGTTTCCTATTTTTTGGAGCGATTAGTAGAGATTTATATCTGTGAGATCGTTCATCTTAATGGTGTGCCCGTGTCTATCATTTCTGATAGAGGTACATAGTTTACCTTGCATTTTTGAAGGGCAGTACAACGTGATTTGGGTACGTGGGTCGAGTTGAGAACAACATTTCATCCTCAAACAGACGGACAGTCCGAGCGTACTATTCAGATCTTGGAGGATATGCTCCGCGCCTGTGTTATTGACTTTGGAGGTTCTTAGGATCAGTTCTTGCCACTAGCGGAGTTTGCCTGCAACCACAGTTACTAGTCAAGCATCCAGATGGCTCATATGAGGCATTATATGGTAGACGGTGTCGATCACCAGTTGGGTGGTTTGAGCCGAGGGAGGCTCGATTATTGGGTACAGATTTGGTACAGGAAGCCTTGGATAAGGTTAAGATCATACAGGATAGACTTCGTACAACACAGTCCAGGAAGAAGAGTTATGCCGACCGCAAGGTTCGTGATATGGTATTCATGGTCAGAGAGAGAGTGCTACTTCGGGTATTGCCCATGAAGGGCGTAATGAGGTTTGGAAAGAAGGGCAAGTTAAGCCCTAGGTATATCGAGCCTTTTGAGATCCTTGAGCGAGTGGGAGAGGTGGCCTACAGACTAGCATTACCACTAGGGTTATCAGTGGTACATCCAGTGTTTCATGTATCCATGCTTTCGGAAGTATCACGGCGATCCAACCCACGTGTTAGATTTCAGCACTATCCAACTGGACAAGGATTTGACCTACGAGGAAGAGCCGATAGCCATTTTAGACTGACAGGTTCATCAGTTGAGATCGAAGAGTTATCCTTCAGTTCGAGTGCAGCGGAGAGGTCAGCCTATTGAGGCAACTACCTGGGAGTCCGAGTCCGATATGCGGAGCAGATATCCCCACTTTTTCACCAGCTCAGGTACTTTTCTCTGTCCGTTCGAGGACGAACGATTGTTTTAGAGGTGGAGAATGTGATGACCCAAAAGGTCATCTTGTTTTATAGAACCCTATTCGGTGTTTCGAGTCCTTTAAAACCTTATTTTATCTCTCCTCGATTTGCATGTGCAGTCCGAGCACGTTTCCAAAAAGCTTTTATGTGGAAAATCGATAAAATAATAATTTTTGGCCTAAAAAGTTGATTTTAGTTGACTTCAGTCAATGTTTTGAGTAAACAGACCCGAACCCAAACTCGTATTTGACGGTCCCGGTGGGTCTGTAATAAAATATGGGACCTGGACGTATGCCCAGAATCGAATTCTAAGGTCCCTAGCCCGAGAAATGAATTTTTGATGAAAATTGTAAGACTGAAATTTTAATGGTTTAAAGAATTTTAAAAATATTTGATCTTGTTGGTATCTGGCCTGTATTTTGGTTCCAGGTCCCGATACAGGTTCATTATGATATTTAGGACATATCTATGAAATTTGGTGAGAAACAGAGTTTGTTTGACGTGATTCGGATGCCCGATTGAAAAGTTAGAAATTTTAAAACTTTCTTGAAAATTTCATGCAATTTGGTGCTAAATTCATAGTTCTATGTGTTATTTTGGCGATTTGATCGCACGAGCAAGTCCGTATGATATTTTCAGACTTGTGTGCATGTTTGGTTTGGAGCCCTGAGGGCTCGGGTGAGTTTCAGATAGGCTTCAGCACTTGCTGGTTTCCTTCTTTGCGTTCATGAAGCTTCTCATGCAAACGCGAAGTGCATTCTAGGCTAGGTATGAGTTTTTTCATTGCGAACGCGTAGCCATGGTCGTGAACTTGGGGCACTGGGGGGCTGCTCTTCACGAACGGATCGGCATCACACGAACGTGTAGAGTAAAATGGAGGTGGGCTGGGAATCATCGAGTTGTTCTATGCGAACGCGATCCTAGACTCGTGAACGTGAAGGTTAGGGGGGACAGACCCATCGCGAATGCGTGCAACTCTTTGCGAATGCGAAGGCCTTTCTGGCCGCTGTGCATCGCGATCGCGAAAGGTCTCTCGCGAACGCAATAAAGACATGTCCAATATTTAAAAACATACTTCAATAACAGGACTTCTTCCCAAATTTCATATTTCATCACTAGAACTCGACCTAGGGATATTTTTGAAGAGGGAATTTAAAACCAAATCATAGGTTTGTGTTCTTTAACTCATTTTTTTTTCAATTTCCATCATCACCCATTGAATTTCTAGTCCTAAATCTTGCTCTTAAGGGTAGAAAATTAGGGATTTTGGGAGAATTGAGGATTTTGCAAATTTGGGAATCTAGACCTCGTTTTGGGGTCGAATTCCGGAACTAATTACATATTTGGGCTCTGGGGGGTGAATGATTTTGGTCCGAACATCGAGTTTTGACCAAGCGGGCCCGGGGTCGGTTTTTGACTTTTTGGAAAAAATGTTGGGAAACTTATTGTTATGTATTGGAATTTGATTTCTTTAGAGATAATTGATATTATTAAGTTAATTATGACTAGATACGAGTGGTTCGGTGGTGGAAACTAGAGAAAAAGCAGTAATTAAGCTTTGAGTTGGCCGTTGGATTGAGATAGATATTTTTTCTAACTTCGACTCGAGGGATTAGGGATCCCCGACTTAATTACTATGTCAAAATCCATGTGAGTGGCGTATAGGTGAGGTGACGAGTACCTATGCACTGCCAATTTATCTGTTTTTGATTGTTCCCTTCTTGTTCTTAATATATTGTTCCCTGCCTTAACTGCTACCTATTTTATTGATATTTCCATGTGTAGTTGCTATTTGTCGGATATTGTTTTTGTTGTTAAAAGTATTGGATATGATGTGGTTTCATTGATTCATGTTATTGGTTTGAGCTGGCTATCGGTGTTTATTAGTATATTTTGGATTGGTTTCCCTGAGTACTATAATTTGAGTGAAGTTTCATAATTTTACCGCTTTCCGTTTGTTTTAGTTGAGATTAAATACCATGATTTTTGACCCAAATTGTGAAATTTCTGTTCTTATTGTGTGATTGGTACTGATATGGTGAGATCCGATTGCATGCCGCAACAAGAGGAATAAGGGTGATATATTGAGGAGGAATAAGGGTGAAATGTTATTATATGGTAGGATCTAGTTGCGTGCCGCAACAGGAGGAATAAGGGTGGTACATTAAGGAGTAATAAGGGTGAATTGCTATTGTACGGTGGGATCAGGTTGCACGCCGCAATAGGAGAAATAAGGGTGGATTGATATGGAGTAATAAGGGTGAATGTTCATACTGTTACTGATTATATGGTGGGATCGGGATGTGCGCTGCATCAGCTTATTGTTTATGTATCCGTCTTCTGCTATGAAGTTATTCTGTAGTTTTGTATCTCACTTAAGGATTGGTTATAGCTGGGTACTGATAAGATATTTGAGTTCCATAGTCATTTTTTTGCTGCAAGTTACTATTTCATTTCGTCCCATACTTCTTTTTCGCTTTATTATATACTGTATGCAGGTTATATTGTAATTTCTCCGCCGTATCCTCGTCACTACCTCGTTGAGGTTAGGCTCGGCACTTATCAGTACATGGGGTCGGTTGTACTGATACTACAATCTGCACTTTCTGTGCAGATTTCAGAGCAGGCAATGGCTGATTGAGAGATTGGCTGCGGGTTCACAGTTTGGAGACCCAAGGTAGTCCTGTTGGCATCCACAGGCCCTGGTGTCCCATTCTACATTTATGTTTTTCTTTCATTTCAAACAGATATAATTTCTTTCATACCGATATTTTGTAGTAATTCATAGTATGTTCGTGGTTTGTGACACCATATTCTGGGTAGTAACAGCTATGGTATCGTTAATAGTATATAGATAAAAGGTTGTTCACGTATTTCCACATTTACTTCTACTTGATTTAGCTTATTAATTTTTAATATATGAAATGTGAGGGAAAATGGTTAAATAAAACTCTAACATTGGCTTGCCTAGAGAGTGTGATGTTAGGCGCCATCACGGTCCCGTTGGTGGGAATTCCGGGCCGTGACACCCGGAATGTGCTTCAAGGCGAAATCCTAGACTAACTTGGTTTGAAAAATGATGTTATGCCTTCCTTGGACCGTTATTGTGCCTTAAATTTCATGCCCTTGCATATTTTCCCTTAATGATTTTATGCCTTCCTTGGACCGTTATTGTGATGTAGAAGCTGGTTAAAAAGGGAAAGGTAATATATATATATATATATATATTGGAACCTCCCTTGAATATTTTTAAAAAAAAATTAAAAAAAATGATGTTGAGTACGAAAGCAAAGGAAGGGAAAATAAGGAGTTGTGAATAAATGGAAGATTAGGTGTGGAATGAAAAGTGAAGAAAAGATGGAAAATATTTTTGAAGGAAGGATGCTTTAATTATTGCAAATTTTAGTGCTTAGGGAGGTTTTGAGTCACTCTTATCCAAATTGTGACCTACGTTAATAAAAAACCTACATTACAATCCTTTAAATCCTACTTGATTTTAAACCAAATGTGACTGCATTAGTGGAGAAATACATGAAGGGCAAACCTATGGCACTACTTTTGTGCATTTGAATATCTTTGTGTGAGAGAGAGTTAATTCTTTCTATTTTATATTCCATTTGTGTTTAAATTGCAATTTATAAGTTGGGATTCTCTATTAAGTGTGAGAGCACATGAAATTTTAAGTTGTGAACTTAATCCAATCTCCAATTGGGAGGAGTGAACAAAAGAAAATTATTTGTGATAATGAGGTAAATTTTTAATCTTTAGTATCATGACTTGGTTGCTACTTTGATTAATGTGGTGTTTGAGCACTTGAATTGAAATGAAATTTGTGAGAAGTTGTTGGCGATTCATATGCTTTGGATTAATTGTTGGTACCAACCGAAGTCATTAGGTTGTGTTTAATTTGAAGCTTTTTTTTAACTTGAAATGATGTTTGGTATGTCATTGAGCTTAATTGATGATTTTATTGAAGGATGTTCTTAGTTGTTGAATTGTTTGGGGACAAGCAATACTTTAAGTTTCAGGATTTGATAAGTGGGTATTTTACCAACGTATCTATCACGACCCAATTTCATTATAGACCATGATGGCGCCCAATGCCGTTGTCAGGCAAGCCAACCCGAAGATATTAGTGTGTTCTCATTTTTACTTTACCAAAACAATTCCAACATTTTCTTAACTTGAATCTAAAACAAGTGATAATTAGCAACTTAAAGTAATAGTGATACAACCCAAAAGATTAGTCTAACAATATGTGTGCCAGGACCTGGTGTCACAAGTATATGTGCATCTAGTAGAATATACAAAAGAATAAATCTATCCTACTATCTGAAATAGAATAGACAGTCAAAAACAAAGAGAGACTCCATCGTGCTGCTGAACAGCGTAGGAAGGGAGCAGCTCACCGTGGAATCTCGGTCTACAATAAAGAACGCGCACCAGACTGGTAGCCAGATGTACCTACCTCAGATCCTGTACAATTAAGTACAGAAGCATAGTATGAGTACATAAACAACATGTACCCAACAAGTATCCAGTCTAACCTTGAAGAAGTAGTAACGAGGGGTCAACTTGACACTTACTAAGGCCAATACCAATAATAATTAAAGAATACATAAAGTATGGATAACATGGATATAATGGCAAGCTCAGAATTTAAAGATAACAGTATATTGGTTTTAGTCATGTCTTATAATAGTTTTAGTTCAAGGCATTAACAGAGTAAGTCATGGATAAGATTTCACATAAATATCATGTGCACATTATGCTAAGGTCGTACGACCCGGTCCAACATAAAAGAAACTGTACACAGCCAGAGGATCGAATGGCGCGAACCGTAAATACATCTATTCCTACCGAGGCGATCGGCCTGATCCACAAATATCAATTATTATCAAGAAGGCACATAAAGGCGCACATATTCAAATAAATTCATTACTCGGGCTAGGGACCTTGAAATTCAATTCCAGGCATATGCTCAGGTCCCATATTTTACTACGGACCCTCCGGGACCATCAAAATACAAGTCCGGGTCCGTTTGTTAAAATGTTGACCAAAGTCAAACTTGGCCTTTTAAGCCAACCTTAAGGAATTAAGTGTTCCGATTTCAATCCAAACTCTTCCAAATCCCGAACCAACCATCCCCGCAAGTCGTAAATCAGTTAAAGCAAGTACGAGAAGTCTTATTCAGGGGAACGGGGTTCTAGAAAGCAAAATGAGTAGTCGGGTCGTTACATTCTCCATTAGTCGAGGAGGTGGTGGTGCTGAATATAGGGACCTGCTAGGCTGACCCCTCCCAAACTGACCCCTGCCCCTAGTCGGGGCACCTCTGAACTCTCCGGAGAATCTAGCCCTCTTGTCCTGCTGCATCTTCTCCCTACCTCTCAGACGGTAGCCCTCAATCCTCCGAGCAATCTCCACCACTAGCTGATAAGGAGTCCCCATCTCCACCTCTTGGGCCATGTTGGCCCTAATGCCAGAATGCAACCCTGCAACGAACCTCCGCACCCTCTCTGCATTAGTAGGAAGTATCATCAGTGCATGGAGGGATAACTTAGAAAACCCTGACTCATAGTCGGTCACTAACATCTGACCCTGCTCAAGCTGCTCAAACTGATACCATAGCTCTTCCCTCTCAGAGGGTGGGATATACCTGTCCAGGAATAACTGTGTGAACTGACCCTAAGTGATGGGAGGAGAACCTACTGGCCTGCCAAGAACATAAGACTGCCACCATCTACGGGCCCTGCCCTTCAACTGGAAAGTAGTGAAGTCAACCCCATGAGACTCTAATATCCTCATGTTGTGCAGTTTGTCCCTATACCTATCAATGAAATCCTAGGTATCCTCATGACACTCATCCTTGAAGATAGGAGGGTGCAGCCTAGTCCATCTGTCCAATAACTTATGCGGATCACCATCCGCAACTGGTCTAGGCTCGGGTACCACTGCAGTAACTGGCTGGGCCCCATCCGCGGGTAGTGCACCCGGAGTCTGATACACTACAGCTGCACGACCAGGAGCCTGAGCAGTAGGGGTATGTGCTCCCCTTCCCGCTTGGGATGTAGCTAGATCCGCTGGAAATAAACCTGCTTGAGTCATGGTGTCCATGAACCGCAACATACATCCCATGACCTCCTAGAAACCCAGCGCTATCATGAAGTCCGCTGAGGTAGGCTCAGCTGCGGGCACATCGCCCTGCTCCTCGATGATAGGATCTCCTGCAGGATCCGCCGGTGGTGCTACTAGGACAGCTCTGGGATGCCCTCGCCCCCTACCTCAGGCCGGTGCCCTCCCTCGGCCTCTAGAAATGGGGGAAGCATCTCCTCCCGGGTCTGGAACATCTTTCGTGCGCGTCCTCACCATATGTGAGAGAATCGTAAGAGGGAAATTTAGTATACCAACTACTGCACGATAGGAAATGAATAAAAAGTAGTTTCCTAACACCCTATAGCCTCCCGAAGATATACAAACGTCTCCATACCGATTCGCAAGACTATTAGGTTTGCCCATGACTTGTGAGGCCTGCGTGAACCTAGTGCTATGATACCATGTTCTCACGACCCAATTTTATTATAGGTCATGATGGCGCCCAACACCATTGTCAGGAAAGCCAACCCGAAGATATTAGTGTGTTCTTATTTTTACTTTACCAAAACATCTCCAGCATTTTCTTAACTTGAATTTAAAACAAGTGATAATTAACAACTTAAAGTAATAGTTATACAACCCAAAAGAATAGTCTACCAATGTGTGTGCCAGGACATGGTGTCACAAGTATATGGGCATCTATTAGAATATACAAAAGAATAAATCTATCATACTGTCTGAAATAAAATAGACAGTCAAAAACAAAGAGAGACTCCATCATGCTGCTAAATGGCGTAGGAAGAGATCAGCTCACCGTGGAATATCGGCCTACAATCAAGAATGCACACCAGACTGGTAGCCAGATGTACCTGCCTCAGATCCTGTACAATTAAGTACAGAAGCATAGTATGAGTACATAAACAACATGTACCTGTTGACAGCCAATTTTTCCCTATATTTTTTTTTATGAAAAATACCTTTAAAAATAGCATGTATAAGCATATATGAGTATTTTCCAAGGCTACATTATTTTTTCTTAATTCTTTCAAAAAATTTTAAATCAATTTACTGCCCTATTTTATCAAGAAAACCCAATAATTATCCCCAAAATTATCATTTTGGTGATTCATTTATTGGAGTCTCATGTTTATATTAAAATATAGCTAAGGTATTTTTTACACATTTTCACAAAATTATTTGGTATTTTTTAAGGATAGAATTGCATAATTGCAATATTAGCCTTTTTAGGTTTAAATTCGTTTCATATGCATAAAATGAGATTTTATATTTTTTAATTGATAATTATGTATTATAAATCATTTTGATGCTTTCAATTTATTTCCAGAAATTAATTTACTATTTTTCATAATTTTAATGGTGAAAATTAGCTATTTAAATAATAGCCCAATTCGTTTCAATTTTAGCCTAAAATCTGAATCCCAAATTGGACCTCAATTTCAGCCCAATTTCAGATTACCTGACCCAGGCCCCAATTATCCCTACCCGACCCAGAACCTTGTTAAATCTGGCCGTTGATCAAAAAGATCAACGGTCCTCATCCGTCCTTACCTTTTTTAACCTAACGACCCTCCAATACCCCGCTCATTCATCACTCGTCTCTATCTCTCTACCTCTGGTTCTCTCTAGAACCTTCCCCCTCCCCTCCTCTTCGATGAGTTCTGCTCACCTTCTCCAGCCACTTTCTGACATGAATCCATGGTGGTTTCACCACCACAAAGCCACCTATGTCTCCTCGCGTTGGGTTACTAAAGCTGCGTGACTCAACCACGAAGAGTTGGGTTCAGACCTTTGTCGACTCAAGTTCACGGCCATCTCCGACCCTGTTCCGGCAAGCTATGTCTATTTTAAAGCCTGGTCTCGACTCCTCTTACTTAGATCTAAGCCTTTCTCATCGTTTGGGTTCCTCTGAAAACCCTAGTTTTGAGGTTTTTCTGATCTCTTTAGATCTGTTCCAGATTTATGCTTTCCCTAAGTTTTTATACAATTTTCTGGATTTTCTTTCAAAAATTATACTTTCGAAACCATATCTTTTTCCGATCTAGGTTTTTTCTGAAATATTTAGATGTTTTCTCAGATTTTCTCTTTCTTTTGCGTGTTTCTTCTACTGTATTTTCCTCTACTATGTTCTTATGTGTTTCTTCTACTGTATTTTCCCCTACTGTGTTATTGAGTGTTTCTTACTAAGTTCCTTATACTACGTTCTAGTTAAGTTTCTTCTAATACTTCTTAACATGCTTCTCTTGCTGTTCTTATCAATATCTCCAGTATGTTTCGTATTAGTTTCTTCTACCATGTTTTCTTTGAGCTCTTCTGATGTGTTTCGCATGTTACTCTTCTATTATGTTTCTCATGAGTTTCTGTTGCTTTCTGATGATAGAAACCCTAGAATTTGGGGGTTTCTTCCAAGTTGGGAAGCCATTGGCTGTGTGATTTGCCTAAACTGGTTTTATTTCAAAAACCCTAACTCTTTCATACCTATTTCGAGTCTCTAAACTAAGTTTTGACATCCTTGTTTTTCATATGATTCTGACTTTTGCTAAACTCTTCTAAGGTCCTTTACACTGGATCTTTTGTATGCTACTAGATGCTACCTCTCTTCTACATTGCTAACCTATGTGACAACCATGCTCCTGTAGTCTATTATCTACTGATTTTGCAATGACACGAAATCCTCTTTCAACTTAACATGTTCGTATGCTCTTTATATGTGATGAACTTCCTTCTAAAATAGCATTCAAATTTGTGATTAGTTCAGACTTCCTTTTGAATAGGTCTGATTGATTTCTTTCCATTGTTTGCTGATTTCCCTGTGATTCGACTTAAGTTAAAACCTTTCTCAGCTTTTCTGACTTGGTTCATTCCTGGACCAATAATTACAAAATCTCTGACTCTTGATTTACTGGCTACTAATTGATTTTCTTACCTTATTTATACAACCGTGTATTTCAATGTATTTGCCCCTAATTGCATGCTTTGCACAAGATATTTATTTAACTTCTTCCCTTAAATAGTTTTCCTGTTTGAATCTAAATTCCTTAATTAAAGAAAGTCTTGTGTGATTGATTCCTAATTGATGATCAGTTCCTTACCTTATTTCTGCCTAATTTTCACACTATAAATGCACGACTCTTTCACACACTGCTATGACTCATTCACAGTCTTTCTGAACTCACATTTATACACAATAGTATTCTCCTCCTGTCTATACTGTGGCCTATTTGCAAGACCTACTACTTTTCTCAATTTGTCTCTTTGAAACTGGTATGTCCGGATTTAATCTTTAGCACCACAACAATGTGTATTTACTGCTTTTGTATCCATGTTCACCTGCTGTTTCTGTATATCTCAACGCTTAAATTGGCATGCTGATTTCCTTATGTGTGTTTGGTTATGAACCCCCATTCCCCTATCACCCTTATACGTTTTGAGTTGTGACTTAAGGCATGGCAATGTAAGTTTTTGTCCATGAATTAAGTTTGAACCATTGGGGTCTTGACCTCTAAGCAAACAGTCTAGAGGGTGTACCAGCATCTCCCATTGTTGGGTATGCCCTTCAGCCTGCTTTTCTTTTGCCTCTTGCAACTTCCCCATTCCCTATACCCCTATGTGTATTAATGTGAGCTGTTTTCCTTTTCCCTTTCCCCTTTCAGAATCCTACTTCTGTACTTGCACTCTCTCTTAAATCCCTAAGTTCTGCCACCCTCTTTTGAGCTTTGCCTTGGGACCTTGAGTTCCCTCTGAACTTGGACACCTGAGGGCTGGCCCTTCCACACTGCACTATGTCTTAATCTGGTGATACATTTGGGTGTAAGCACTGCCTGGAGTTCATATGAGACTCTTAGGGAATTTTGACACACCCCAAATGGGAGAAAGGCTTTGAAATATGACCTCTTGGAGTTGGTTTACTTCATACTTCAGACAGGAAGTCTGAATCAGGCTCTCCTTGTTGTACTTTTAATTTTCGATGTATTTTTTACTTTACTTTTCTGGGCTGTAATAACTTTGTAGTAATTTTCGGGGATGGCTAGTAAAAAGGGAGGGGTAACTATGTATGCAAAAAGAGGTAGATAACCTGCCTATAGGAGTTTATGAATTCCTGCATTCTCATATAAACACTATGTCTATGGGAATATTGCATTCCCATATAGATACCATGCATATGGGTTATTTCTGAATTTCTACACTCTTATGTAGATACCATGTCTATAGGAATCTCTGATTTCTACACTTCCGTATAGATACCATGTCTATAGGATTTCTGCATTCTCATATTAGATAACCTGCCTATAGGAATTTCTGCACTCTCATGTAGATACCATGTCTATAATTACTCGAAATCTGAGTTCTGCATATGCATGTAGAAAATATGCCTATAGGATTTTTTGAATCTTGAATATCCATTTCTCATTAGGCAAACATGTTTATAGGTCCTAATAACCAACTACAATTAGATATCATGTTCATATAGTACAGTACCTAGATATCATGTTTGTAGGATTTCTGCATTTCACTATGTCTATGAAGGTGTTCTAAAATTGACAAACGCATAGAAAGCATGCCTATAGGAGCTTTAATCGAATTTGAATTGCCTCATTCATTTATAAGCCTAAAATCAGCAGTAATAATGCATTACCAGTTGCAAAACTGACGATCTTTTACTAAAAACTCGCCTTTCTTTCTTCAGTATGTAATCAATTCACTTCATTATTTCTGGAATCAGTAGATATCATGCCTATAGGTCTTCGTCCAGCTCTTAGACAAGCCATAGGGTGAAAGTTTATAAACTGAATC
Source organism: Nicotiana tabacum (assembly GCF_000715075.1). NCBI lineage: Eukaryota > Viridiplantae > Streptophyta > Magnoliopsida > Solanales > Solanaceae > Nicotiana > Nicotiana tabacum. Next base: position 95,970,005 of record NC_134082.1, read on the forward strand.
AGATTTTATATGCTACAACCAACAGACAGGCCTGATTCGGGCTTCTTATCTGAACTATGTAATAAATCAGTCTGCCTCGACCCTTTAAGTTTTAATAAAACCTTAAACAGTACATGCAAGTCATGCTACATTATGTGCTTTCTTTGGTTTAAAGAAGGGCTGTTTGAGCCCCCTTTTATGTGTTTATATGCTTCCCTAAACTTGCTATATGTGTTTTATTTATCGCCTTATTATTTTACCTTTTGAAACCACAAATAATCCTAATACCTCCTTCCTCTAAGATTAGTAGTCCCAAGTGCCTCCGGGGCTGATAGGATTGGGGCGAGTAATCGCATGCAATAAGTAAACAAGACCATTCTGCGCTTTAATACCTTAACGGGGTGGGAAAGGGTAGATATGGATATGATGAGCATACGATAACATCACGTGTAGCCCCTTACTGAGGAGTGATTACCGGATGTTGTGTGGGGTGATCCATATTATTAATAAACATAGACCCATCCTTCCCTTTGTTTTCTTTGTTTCTTTTAAATCTTTTTAAAACCATTACTTTTAAGAAAAATCAACTCTTTTAGTTCCTTTTTCTTACTTTTGTTTATTTGTAACCATTACGTGAAAATCCCCTCTTATTTGAAGTTTTATTTGCCTACATGTTATTTGCACCTAAATTCACAACAATAGTCTGGCTGGGAACCACACTAGTGGATCCTGAGGGGTGTCTAACACCTTCCCCTTGGGATAATTTCAAGCCCTTACCCAATCTCTGGTTACTCAAAACATACCCTTTTAGTGTCCAAATGCACTTTAATCATTAGTTGGCGACTCTTCAATTCAAATCCAATTCCCAAAAGGAAACGAGTTGTCCTTCCAAATGTCATAAACCCTATTTTGCGAGAAAAATGGGGCACGACAGCGTGGCGACTCTGCACGACAGAGTTGTCCTTCTATTTTAGACTATTATTGTGAATTTATGCTTCTTTATGTGCAATTATTTGTTTATTTCTTTTAAAGCATTCAATTTCCTTTTCGATTGCAAAATTGACTTGTTTTTTTGTTTCTTTCCTTTATTACTTTCCTTTACTGCTTTCCTTTACCATCGCTTTAAGTTATGAAAAATGTTGTGTTTACTTCTTTCCTAACGTGCAAATACGTGAAAATCTGCTTTAATTATTGCATAATCATGCTCAACATCATATTCCACTCGTGCCAAACAAATACCATAGCAACGCTTATAATGAGTGGTTGCTCTCTTCCGATATTATCACCCCTAAATCCGGAAAATGCGTATTTACGGTAAAACCAGTCAATCAACGGTATAGTCGACGATTCTGTGCCTTTTCCCCTTGAGTTGTCCGCTCAAGGGTACCAGTCTAAAATCTCATAGAAACCTTACTCTGTTTAACTGTGCATGCATCATGGTCAAACCTAGCCGGGTCAGTTATGTTGTCCACATAATGATCCTTTAAGATAGTCTTGTCCAAAGTCCACTGGGTTTCCCTAAAACCCAAATGGACATCATCACGTCCTATCCATTTATTTGGCGAACTAGATGCGTTTATACTAATTGTTAATACTAAATAGTCGAGTCTGGTGGGGGTAAGGGCCTAACCTTTTTGTCTTGCAGAAATATGAGGCACAAAGTCCCCAAATTCGGCATGGTCACCAACATCCACCCAAAATTGTTAAGCTGGTGGGAGGATCTTCATTCCAGTGATTAGACTCTTATCCGAAAATACCTAGGAAATCTACCTTCTCTCCTGGAAATCCAACCTAACAACAAGATCATAGAAGCTGCTACTCTGTTTTGGGATTGTGATAGGTTTGTATTCCGCTCCGGGGACATTGAGATGACACCCCTACTGGAGGAAATAGGAGGATTAGTTGGTATACCATGGGAAACTCCAGGTTTGTTAAAGCCGAAAAACCGCAAGGGTAGAGGTTTCCTCAAAATGATGGGTCTAAAGAAGAATCCAGACTTGACATGCTTGAAAGAGTCGTATATTCCCTTTGATTATTTGTACGAGAGGTACGGTCATAGAAAATCTTACCGTACTTATCCGGATGAGTTCGCCCTCACATCATTGGGGCGTATTCACCGAAGGGTCTTTGTCTTCATGTTTGCTTCTTGGGGATGATAGTGTTTCCAATGAAGAAGCCAGGATCCACACCAGACTAGCTATGGTAACCAAAACTCTAATGGAGGGAATTGGTGGGCAACCATTCAGCATTGTGCCCATGATTATTGCAGAGATATACCGAGCCTTGGAGAAGTGTCAACGAGGAGCCGAACGCTTCGAAGGCTGCAATTTGCTACTTCAGCTTTGGCTCATGGAGCATCTACAAAGGGGTAAATACCGACAGGAAATTCAGCGAAGAGACTAGGACGATCATATCGCCTTCCATCATCCGAAATGAATGAACTACATGCCCAATGTCACACCTCCTTATTACTACACCCCATAAATGATATAAATATAAGGGAGTTTTTCCAATTAAAGGACAATCGAAACGGGATTTGTTTATTTAAAGATTCAGAGTCGCCACTTGGGATAATTTATGGTGTCTTAAGTCACCGATTTAAAATCCCGAATCGAGGAAACTTGACTCTATTTGCAGTCTGCGAACACAGAAATCCGGGTAAGGAATTCTGTTAACCCAAGAGAAGGTGTTAGGCATTCCCGAGTTCCGTGGTTCTAGCACGGTCGCTTTGATCATACTTGGCTTATTAAAATTGATTAATTACTGATTTTAGATCCTATGTGCATTTACTCTTTACTTCTTTTTAATTAAGAAAATTATCTTGAAACGAGTCACGCGTACGTGTACCCATTTGTTTTGGCGCGTCAAAAATCATGTCACGCGTACGTGTCCACAATTAATAATGCTTTATTATTGTTAAAAAAAAGTTTGGCCGAAGTTGCGCGAACGCATACCTTTTTTTTTAAAAAAGAAAATCGTAATTATGTTACGTGAACGTATACACAATCACGATAATGTATTAAATGTGCCTAAAGCAAACTACGAACATTTGTCATTTTATATCTATATTGTGAAATTAACACGAGGGCCATGCATGATTAAATGGTAGATGGCACACTTCAGACTATATGAGCTAAATTAATTAATAGCCTATGAACACCTATTTTATTATTAACAAGGTTTGTTCAAGTTGCGCGAACGCATACCCCAAATTGGTTTTGAGAATTGTAATCATGTCACGCAAACATGTACACAATCACATTTGTATTTTAAACGGCCCTAAAGGCTTTTCTACGAATATTCATCATTAGTGTCTAATTAATATTTGTGAAGGCCATAGAAATTCAACTAAATGGCACACCTCGAATTCTAAGAATTCACATATCACTTAAAAGAGTCTAATTAATAAAACTAAAGAGATTCTAATTGATGACTCGAATTCACGTAGAACTTAACAAGTACTATATCCCAGCCAATCACTTAAGAATTGCTCCTACGCAAATGCCCAAATAAGGAAAGGACCGTATTCTTTACGAAGCGAAATAGGTCCAAGGGCAACACAATCCATTTGCAAACGCATCCAAGCTCGGGCTCAAATGAGCCCAAATCTCGATAGAGGCAAAGGCGCCAAGGACATGGCCCATGTGCCTGAAGTAGGACTTTTAACAATTGGGCTAGTATTGAGCCCACTATTCAGACCCAAAACAATTACAGATTCGGCCAACCAAGTAAGACTAAACAGGCATAAATTTTAACTGACTAATTCTTCTGAAACTTTTTTTTTTATCATCGAAACACTAGCTAACTAGCTCGTTATTCTGCCTTTGCATTTATACAGGCTTGCACGTAAATTAGATGGCACATTCATTATCTGGGTCAGTTGTAAGCTCACCTTCCAAAACCCCATTGATGATACCAAAACCACTCGGAGTACAAACCCAACAAGATTATATGAAGCATACCATTAGATCAACATTTTTACTTCTGCATTTTTTTCCACTCGAACTCAAATAGACTAACTGAGTATTCTGAATTTCAAATACCAATTTTTTTAAAAAAATCTCATGCCCTTCAAGAGTAAATCAAGGCATGCTTTTGCCCCTTTTTAAACACGACCTCTGCACTGACTACTATTTAACAATTGAAACTCAAATAGGCATCTTTTCAATACTATTAAACCCCAGAAAACGAGCATACAAGTTACTTGGGCTTCAGGATCACCCAAATTTCAATCATATGGACTTGTTCCATTAACAAATAAAGACAAAAGAAAGAGCTGAAAGCAAGCATGTGATTAATGCATGGGTATTTAACTACCAACTATCAATCTAAGAAGTACCGCAACCATTCAGATCCACATATCAAGATACAATTACTAAATGAACTCAAAGCTTTACAGATGCCTTAATAATAACAGACTGAATGGACATATGAATATATAACAAGACTCTGATGAATATGGAACTAGAATGTCCTAAGGTAAAAATGCCATGAAACAGGATAGCATCTTCATTCATTCCCACTTTAAACATGCCATTTGAGGTTGGATGAATACCTGTTTACAACGAATAGAACAAATAAAATGAGCTGGAGGAAAGATCACAGCAGCAGCAGAAAAAAACAATCAAACAGTAACAACACCAGCAAAATTCAAACCCAACTTTAAAGGTCCAAAGCTTAATCCAAGTTAACCCAGGTGCAGAAATATAAAATTCTTCAGAAGTTTTAACTAATAAAGATACTCAGAAGACAGAATTTGGGTTGATCTCAGCAAGGAACCGCAGGAAGTTCCATGTTATCAAAGAGAAGCAACCATTTATAATTTTCAGGATTTTTCTCTATTCAACCCCCTTCCTTCAAAGGCAAGAATGATATGCCTTTATAGGCCAGGCCATAGGAAAAACTTCAGAATCACATATTCCCTTTCTACCCCCTTTAAAATTCTGGTTTTAGCTTAGGGATCCCTAAATATATGACTTGTTACCCAAGTTAACCCATTAAAAGGTCTGAAATATCCCAGATTCCCTCCCTAGAAGCTTCTATTTCTGTTATCAAAGATTCCCCTCATGTCCTATTTCCTAAACTACCCTCAAATGGCCCTGAAATTACCCTAGAGACCAACCTGGGTCAGATGGGTATGGGTTATGAACCCCAAATGGGCTCAATGTCTCAATGGACATGGCCTCAAATTCAAATCGAGCATGATTCCCTTAGAATGAGGTCCGTATTGACCTCGGAGCCTAAAGGTGACCCAAAACAAAGTCAGAAAAATTAACAAACCAAACAACCTGACAAATTAATGATTACAAACAAACGAGGAACTAACTAAGCTATGGAACTAAACTAAATGACCAAATTAATAGTTCTAACATGATAGCAAATCAGAAACTAAAAGAGAAGAATAGAGCAGAAGGGTCACATAAGTGATTTTGAAAAAGAAAACAAGCAGAAAAGAATGGGACTCACCGACAAGACTTGAAATCCAAACTGGAGCATTGGTTTGACCCAAGATAATGGCAAACGTTTGTTCTTATTGAAAAGCAAACGAGTGTCACTATTTTTTGCCAAAACCAAACCAAATGACCCGAAATTCCTAAACGATTCGCATGCACGACCACATCTTGAGGCCCCTAGGGCTCGATTTTTGATTTGAAATTCGAGGGACTAAAGGGATGCTCGAGGGAATCTAAGTGGGGATTTGGAGTGAAGGAGAGACGGGGGTTCAGGGGTGTGATTTTGGGAGTGGTTGGAGGTGGCGCCGCCGGTTGAGGCGGTGGAAAAATAGGGCGGCGGATTAGGGTTTGGAGCTTCTGAGCCAGATTCGAGAAATTCAGGCGTGATTCGAGGGAAAAGGGGTGTGGATTTGGAATGAGGAGAAGTAGAGGGAGCTAGGGTGTAAATTTGGTGGCCATCGGAGACCTACCATCGTCGTAGGGCGATTTCCGGCGGCGGTGCACGGTGGGGTTACGTTGTGTTTTTTGAGAGTGTTGGAGACGACGAGGGGGGGGGGTTTGAGTGGTTCAGACATTTTTATACGGGGGGAGGGCCAGTTCTGGTCCGTTGGATCTAGGCACGATCAACAACTCAGATCAAACTTTAACGAAACGACACCGTTTGGTTTGAGGGGGGACCGGACCGGGTTGGACACGGGTTTGGGCTGTGTACAGAGTATTTCAGACGGGTTTTATATTGGAAGATTTGGGCCTGGGATTTTAGTTTGAAAACTGGCCCAACCCTTTTCATCTTTTATTCAAAACAAAATTAATTCAAAACTCTTTTTCCTTTTTCCTTTTTTTCCGTTTTTTTCCGAAATTTAATTAAAATCAAAATTAATTCCTAGAACTAAAAAAAACTAATTAAACCTAAAATGATAATTAACACAATTAATTAAAAATAAATAACAAAAGAAAGCTACTCAAAATCAAAGCTACAATTAAAAGTGCAAATTAAACTAATTTTGTGATTTTTCCATTTTATGCAACAATTAATTTTTTAATTAATCCTAAAATGTAAAATTAACCCTAAATGCAAATGCAACGTATTTTTGTATTTTTCAGTAGTTAAAACGCGCAAACAAAATGCGAACAATTAACAGCAAATGCCACAAAAATTCACAAAACTACAAACACTGAAAGAAATTATTTTGTTTTGAATTTGTTAGAATAATTCATATAGGGAAAATATCACGTGCTCACAGCTGCCCCTCTTTGCCCGGAAGCACGAAGAGTTTTCGTGCAAAGATAAAGTGAGCGGATACGAGCGATTTTTGCCCGTTTGAATACTCCGTGGGAAGCATTTTTTGAAAGATTTGACCGCACCCTGCTTCCGAGGTTGCCTACATATCCTTAGCTAAAAAGAAATCAGGTCAGTGTAGTTCAGGAATGTTTGGTAGATGGGACTACCATGAAGCTGGATTTTCATTATTGCTGTTGTTGCTGCTACTGCTTACTGAACCCCTTATTGCACCATGTCAAAAACAAAAGAAGCTAGACTAGACTATGATCTATGCTTTACAAAAATCCTATCTATCTCTTCAACTTGCTCTTGTGGTTCTTGTTGCCTTGTTGACTTATATTCTCCTGGTGAAATCCATTTGTTACCGCCTTGAATTGTAATCTGAGATGTTTTCTCTTTCTCCAGGCTGGCTCCTGACTTCCAACTTGAATGTATTCCCATGCTATCCAGGCAGGCCCCTGACTTTGGAACGTGAATGTATTCCCATGCTATCCAGGCGAGCTCCCGACTTCAGCAAAATAGACAAAAACAGAGAAAATTTTCTGCCCCAGTCTGGGTATGTGGGCCCATGTGTAAGTGTAAAACGAATCACCTTGCCGAATAACAAAGAATTTTGGAAACCAAAACTTGAATTGTACTCCCTTGTTCTCCAGGCGGGCTCCTGACTTCAAAACGTGAAAGTATTCCCTTCTTTCCAGGCGGGCTCCTGACTTCAACTTGAAAGTATTCCCTGCTCTTCAATTGGGCTCCTGACTTCAACTTAAACTTATTCCCTTCTCTCCAGGTGGGCTCCTGACTTCAACTTGAATGTATTCCCTGCTCTCCAGGCGGGCTCCTGATTTCATCTTGAAAGTATTCCCTTGTTTTCCAGGCGGGCTCCTGACTGCTAAACTTGAATGTATTCCCTGCTCTCCAGGCGGGCTCCTGACTTCAACTTGAAATGTATTCCCTGCTCTCCAGGCGGGCTCCTGACCTCAGCAAAACAGATAAAGCAAAGAAATTTCCTGCCCCAGTTTGGTAGTTGGGCATATGGGTGAGTGTTAAACTGAATCATTCTACCAACTGTTACTAAGAATTTGAAAGCTAAGTCTTATTATCCAGGGAGGTCCTGACAACTGACAATTATAGATCTAAGCTGTATCTTCTAAAGGTGTTACTTCCGCTAAGTCATGTTATCTAAGAGGGTTTTAAACTACATCCTATTATCCAGGAAGGTCCTGAAAACTCCTAATTGAATCCTATCTTAAACATGCAAACATTGAAACCAACTTATATTCCCTTGGGATACGTTTATGCTAAATTATGCTACTCATGATTGCTTTGAATTTTAACTAAGCCACATTCTCTAGGAGGGTCCTGAAAGTTTACGGTCAAACCTGATTAGTGTTTACTTTTCCCTTACAGAGAGTTCCTCCGGAACAAACGAATTTTCTGCCGCTGTTTCAATCAAAGAAAATTTTGTCAGTTTAAAATGGTGGTTAGCTGATGGAATTCTTGCTGAAGGTATCTCCGCTGCATTGTTTTGTTTTGACTGGCTTTCCCGAACTGGCCCTGAACCACTTGACTTTTCGACTGACTTTCAAACCTCCATGGCTTTGGATGACTCGAGTGTTCTATACCCGAACCATTGCCTCATACCTCTTACCCCTTTAACTGAGCCTCTGCGTCTCCCATAAAATTACCAAATTATTTTGCCGGTGGAACTCTTGATGGCATTTTATATCCTTTTTCATCATGCTATCTTTGGTATTGTTCTGGCCGCACTGTGCTTTGCAATCTTGAAGCTGGTAGTAAGCTTTGAAATTCCTTCTTATTTGCTTAAACAGAACTGACCTCGGGAACATCTTAGAGAAATAAACCCAAAGAAATGAAATGCAATGACTTTCAGAGTTAAAGATAAGGAAGTCCAAAATTGGAAGACTATCTGAAGAGAAAAAGAAAAGAGACTTATCTGAGCGGAACAACTGGCACCAATGATCATGACATGCAATTTGGATTAATCAGCCCAATCTGTTCAACCAATCAACTTTCAATTGCCGCACTTTGTTGTCCCAGAATTTCTATAACCTGATTTCTTCACCTCAAATCCCGACCTTATTCATCCTACAGTGCCTTGAAAAGTTTTCACCAGTAGACCTCTCTCATTCCATCATCTGTCAACTCACTTTTTCCTTAAGGTGTCCGTGAGGTTTTTCACCAATAAGACTCTCTCATTTTGATTTCTCTCAGCTCCCGTCGCCTTACGGTGTCCGTGGGGGTTTTCACCAATAAGACTCTCTCATTTTGATTTCTCTCTGCTCCCGTCGCCTTATGGTGCCCGTGGGGGGTTTCACCAATAAGACTCTCTAAGTTTTGACTTCTTTGCCCTCTTTGGACCAGAGTGTTGTCCCTGACGTGAATCACCGCTACCTGCTTGACTTGGCATTTCCCGAAGACTGATCGGAAGGTCTTTCTTTGGACCGTAATGTGGCTTTTGGGTGGGTTTAGAAGGGAAGGGTATAAAAATCTCAAAGCCGTTTGATTGGGTTCAAATTTACAACCTTCGGAATCAGGTTTCTGATAACAACCACAACTTCTGCCGCAGTTTCTTGTTTGGGGACTTTTGGATTTTCTTTTGATGGGACCGAACCATGAGGCTGCCTACGTATCCTTTAAAGGAATCAGGTCGAACGTAGTTCATATCATAAAGATTACTTTGTTGTTGTGATTTTCTTTTTCTCTTTCTTTTCTTTCTCTTTTTTTGCTTTCTTTTTCTCTTTTTGTTGTTTCTTCTTTCTTTTTTTTTCTTTTCATTCGTTTCCTTCTCTTTCTGTTTTTTTTTTCTTTTTTTTCTTTCCTTTTTTTTTGATTTTCATTTTTCTTCTCTCCCTTTTTGTTCTTTTCTTTTCTTCTTTTCCTTTACTTATCTTTCACGTTTGTGTTCCTGATCTTTGCTACTTATTTCGAAAGAGAGGTATGAAAGGAAACAAATAAGGCTCAAGAGGGGTGACAAGGGATAAAGTGTTTAGATAGCAGAACAAAATGCCTTCGTCATTCCAATATTCGAGACATGCCAAATACAAACAAGCACAATCAAATAAAGAAATCATACATAGTATCTCTTGACTGCATCAGAATTGATAGCCATCTCCACACATTTCCTTTCTACATCTGTCAAATATAATGCGCCATTGGACAACACTTTAATTACAACAAATGGCCCCTACCAATTTGGGGCGAATTTTCCTTTTGCTTCAACCTGATGAGGAAGAATGCGTTTCAATACTAACTGATCCACTTCAAACTTCTGTGGACGCACCTTCTTATTGTATGCTCTTGCCATTCTCTGTTGATACAACTGGCCATGATACACTGCTGCAAATCTCTTTTCATCAATCAGACTTAATTGCTCCAAGCGAGTTTTGACCCACTCATCATCATCGATCTCAGCCTCTACGACAATTCGAAGGGATGGAATTTCCACTTCTGCGAGTATCGCTGCTTCGGTGCCATACACCAACAAATAAAGAGTCGCCCCTACTGAAGTACGGACAGTAGTGCGATAACCGAGCAATGCAAACGTCAACTTCTCATGCCACTTCCTAGAACCTTCCACCATTTTTCGAAGTATCTTCTTTATATTCTTGTTTGCCGCCTCAACTGCTCTGTTCACCTTAGGGCGGTATGGGGTAGAATTGCGATGTATAATCTTGAACTGCTGATATACCTCTTTCATCAGATGACTATTGAGATTAGCCCCATTGTTTGTAATGATAACCTTCGGTATCCCAAACCGGCAAATGATATTTGAATGCACAAAATCAACCACCGTCTTCTTGGTTACAGCCTTGAATGTTTTAGCCTCTACCCACTTGGTGAAATAATCAATGGCCACCAGAATAAACCTGTGCCCGTTGGACGCTGCTGACTCAATTGGTCCAATGACATCCATTCCCCAAGCAACAAAAGGCCACGGTGCAGACATTGTATGTAGTTCAGATGGTGGAGAATGAATCAAATCTCCATGCACTTGGCACTGATGACATTTTCGCACGAAACTGATACAATCTCACTCCATAGTGAGCCAATAATAACCTGCCCGGAGAATCTTCTTTGCGAGCACATACCCACTCATGTGCGGTCCACAGACTCTAGAATGTACTTCGGTCATGATGGCCGCGGCCTGTTTGGCATCTACACATCTTAATAACCCAAAATCTGGAGCTCTTTTGTACAAAACTCCTCCACTGAAGAAAAATCCACTGCCAAGCGACGAATTGTTCTCTTTTGATCACATGTGGCTTGTACCGAATATACTCCCCTTCGGATGTATTCCTTGATGTCATGAAACCAAGGCTCCCCATCGAGCTCTTCCTCCACCATGTTATAATAAGCATGCTGATCACGGACCTGAATGTGCAACGGGTCTACATAAGCCTTATCTGGATGATGTAACATTGACGCCAGAGTAGCCAAAGCATCAACGACCTCATTATGGATCCTCGGAATATGCCTGAACTCAATTGATTGAAACCGTTGACAAAGATCATGCAAGCATTGCCAGTATGGTATGAGTATTAAATCCCTTGTTTCCCATTCTCCCTGAATTTGATTTACCAGAAGGTCCGAGTCACCCAAGACCAAGACCTCCTGGACACCCATATCCACAGTCATCCTCAAAACCAAAATACATGCCTCGTATTCCGCCATGTTGTTAGTATAGTAGAACCGAAACTGAGCCGTAATAGGGTAATGATGCCCTGTTTCAGAAACAAGTACTGCTCCTATTCCAACGCCTTTCATGTTAGCAGCCCCATCAAAGAAAAGTTTCCATCTTGGCTTTTCAATATGTTCCAACTCATCAATGTGCATTACCTCTTCATCAGGGAAGTAAGTCTTCAAAGGTTCGTATTCTTCATCCACAGGATTCGCAACCAAGTGGTCGGCCAATGCTTGTGCTTTCATCGCGGTCCGAGTCACGTAGACAATGTCAAATTCTGTGAGCAAGATCTGCCACTTTGCGAGCCTTCCCATGGGCATAGGCTTCTGGAAGATATACTTCAATGGATCCAAGCGAGAGATGAGGTAAGTAGTATAAGAGGACAAATAATGTTTCAGCTTCTGGGCCACCCAAGTTAGGGCGCAACACGTCCTCTCAAGCTGAGTGTACTTAACCTCGTAAGATGTGAACTTCTTGTTGAGATAATATATGGCCTGCTCCTTCCTGCCAGTGATGTGATGTTATCCAAACACACATCCAAATGAATTGTCCAAGACTGTCAAATACATAATCAAAGGTCTCCTTGGTTCTGGCGGGACTAACACGGGTGGGTTTGACAAGTACCCTTTTATCTTATCAAAGGCTTCCTGACATTCATCTATCCACTTGACTGTAGCATATTTCTTTAACAATTTGAAGATAGGCTCACACATTGTTGTGAGCTGAGCAATAAACCGACTAATGTAATTCAATCTTCCCAATAGACTCATCACCTCAGTCTTGTTCTTCGGAGGTGGCAATTCCTGGATGGCTTTGATTTTTGACGGGTCTAACTCAATACCTCGTCGGCTGACTATGAATCCCAACAATTTTCCAGACGGAACAACGAACGCGTATTTTGCAGGGTTGAGCTTGAGATTGTACCTGCGAAGCCTTTGGAAGAACTTTCTCAGATCTCTGACATGGTCAGACTGCTTTCTAGACTTTATAATCACATCATCCACATAAACATCGATCTCCCTGTGTATCATGTCGTGGAATATGGTCATCATTGCCCTCATGTAGGTTGCCCCGACATTTTTCAAACCAAATGGCATGACCCAATAGCAGTACGTTCCCCATGGCGTGATGAATGCTGTCTTTTCTGCGTCCTCCTCATCCATTAAGATCTGGTGGTAACCCGCATAACAATCCACAAAAGAACCAATTTCATGTTTGGCACAATTATCGATTAATATATGGATGTTCGGCAGTGGGAAATTATCCTTGGGACTTGCCTTGTTGAGGTCTCGATAATCAACACACACCCTGGTCTTTCCATCCTTCTTCAGCACCTGCACTACATTGGCTAACCAAGTGAGATACCGAGTAACCTGAATGACCTTGGCCTCGAACTGTTTGGTGACCTCTTCCTTGATTTTCACACTCATATCAGTTTTAAATTTCCTCAGCTTTTGCTTGACCGAGGGGAATGTCGGATCAGTGGGCAATTTGTGAACCACCAAACCAGTGCTTAGACCTGGCATGTCATCATAGGACCATGCAAAAACATCTTTATACTCGAACAGTGTTTTAATTATCTCTTCTCTGAGTTCTGGTTCAAGATGGACGCTTATTTTAGTTTCCCAGACATTATTTTGGTCCCTTAAATTGATTGCTTCTGTATCACTTAGGTTAGGCTTGGGTTTTTCTTCAAAATGGCTTAATTCTTTACTAATCTATTCAAAAGTTTCATCCGCGTCATATTCCGATTCAACATCACACTCTATTTCTTGAATTACTATTTCAGAACTATATTGGCTTTTAAGACCGGGCCAGAGATTCCGCATGCATGTCATATCATTGAAGCCAGCATAAAAAGAACTGTACAAGGAAAAAGGAAAGCAAAAACAAAACTATCAGGAAGAAAAGAAAAGAGAAATTGCATTTTATTGAAATTAAAGACAACGGGTTTATACATTCAAACGGACGGAACATAGAATCTGAATTACAACCCTGGAATAATCAAGATAAATTGAAAGAAAATCAAAGCAAACTACCAAAACTCCCTCCTGGTGGGGAGAGGAGTAGCTTCCCAATTGTTAATCTTTGCACCGGGCCCAACAAACTGCACATCCGCCTTGCTAGAACCCTCTCCAGCTTCCAACACGTTCATATCGGTGAATATCCTCTCGAACCTTTCCATCAAATCTTCATCCACATCAACCACCGAAATGGGAACCGCCATCACTGGGCGTTTTATGGTACCAGGCCTGACAAATGATCGGGAAAGACGCGGGACTAGCTTTGGAAGGGCCCATGCTCTCTGTTTCATTTTTCTACCTCTTCTCACATCTACGACTATGGGCTTGAACCCCAGACCAAATGTATCCAAGTTCTTAGGAAGAGAAACCGGCTGTACGATACCCTGCAGAGATGCACCCAAACCTTTTCCCGGTACAAAACCATTTTTCAACATTTCAACGGCTACCATGACTGATGCAGCAGCTACCCTTGGAGTCGGCACGCACTTTCCTTCAGGAACTTTCTCTACCGCTACCATGTCAAAAACCTGATAGACCCACGACCCCTTGTCGTCTTCAAACTCTATGAATGGAATAATGGCATCACTGGGAACACACAAATTGTCTTCGCCATGCACAACAATTTCCTGTCTATCCCATTCAAACTTAACCATTTGATATAGAGTGGACGGGACCGCTTTGACATCATGAATCCAGGGTCGACCTAACAATAGATTGTAAGAAACCGCCGCATTGAGCACTTGGAATTCCATAGTAAATTCAACTGGCCCTATTGTAAGCTCGAGCACTATGTCCCCGACTGAATCTTTTCCTCCACCATCGAATCCCCGAACGTAGATACTGTTCTTGTGAATTCTTTCATCATCCACCTTCAACTTGTTCAGAGTGGAAAGAGGGCAAATATTTTCGCTGGAACCATTGTCAACTAGTACCCGAGTAACCACGGAATCTTCACATTTCACCGTCAGATAGAGGGCTCTATTGTGCTCAGTACCCTCCACGGGCAACTCATCATCAGAAAAAGTGACTCGGTTTACCTCAAATATCTTGTTGGCTATCTTTTCCAAGTGGTTTACTGAGATTTTGTCAGGAACGTGAGCTTAGTTCAAGATTTTCATCAAAGCCCGATGGTGGTCATCTGAATGGATCAATAATGACAAGAGCGAGATCTGAGCTGGTGTCTTCCTTAACTGCTCCACAATGGAATAGTCTTGTACTTTCATCTTTCTCAGAAATTCTTCTTCTTCTTCCTCGGTCACCGCTTTATTCACGAACACTGGATTATCTTTTGAGGTCTTAGCTTTTCTCAACTCTTCGGGGGCAAAGCATCTCCCCGATCGAGTCAAACCATGAGTCTCTCACACTTCTTCTTTAACCTCTTTCCCCTTATAAGTCACTGTCACTTGTTCATAATTCCATGGGACTACCTTGCTGTTGACTATGGGTAATTGAGTTACCGGTTTGATAATGACAGGATCTGTGCAAGCTCCCTTCACAACTACCACAGGCTTGTTCGTCACTCCTGGCACAACCACTTTTTCTCTTTCATGTTTTCCTGCAACGTCACTTGAGGACCCCTTCTTGACCTCCACAGATGGTTCACTATTTGCCCCGTTCAATTTGATCACAACCTTCTCGCTTGTTGATTTTTCAAACGACATGGCTTCACTAGCCCGAATCATCATGACGGTTTGCAAAGGCTTCTTAGGCTCCCCTCCCTTATGCACTATCTCAATCATATTTGTCCCATGATAGGCCGACAATGGGTTCTGGTTGATGTTGGGTGCCTCCGGGGCTTGGACCCCGATCCGATTAGTATCAATGAGCTATTGAATTGCTGTTTTCAACTTCCAGCATTTCTCTGTGTCATGACCCGGGGTCCCTGAACAATACTCGCAACTCACCGAGCGGTCAAGATTTCTGGGAGGGGGATTCGGCAGTTTAGCCTTGATCAGATTCAACATACCCAACTGTCTTAGTCGATGGAATAGACTAGCATATGATTCTCCCAAAGGAGTGAAAGTCTTCTACTTCTGCAACCTCTCATTCTTAAAGGCTTGATTTGGCCGAAAACCTGTTCCAGGGGGATTTTTGTAGGCTCTTGGGGATGGATGGGCATTTTGTGGAGCTAGGTATGGACTTGGTGGAGCCGGCGCACGCCATTGTGCATGAGTGGGAGATTGGGTATAGGTTTGTGCGTGATGGACAGAAAAATGGGGATCGGGCGGTGGGTAGTAGTGTTGTGGTGGACTATATGGAGTGTGGTGGTAGGGTCGAGGTGGGTTATAGTAACGTGGGATGTTCCTAGATCCAACCCGAGCTCCCGACTCAATTGTAGGAACATCCTCTTTCTTCTTCTTCCCGAGTACACCTCCAGTACCGTTTTGAATGGCCTGGGTAGTCGCCTTGATTGTTGAGTAAATCATGATCTTGTTGGACTTGAGTCCTTTTTCAACCATGCCTCCCATTTTTACAACTTCATTAAAGGACTTACCTACTGCTGACACCAAGTGACTAAAATAAGTGGGTTCCAAAGCCTGCAAGAAATAATCAACCATCTCACTTTCTTTCATCGGAGGTTCAACCCTCGCTTCTTGCTCTCTCCAACGGAATCCATATTCCCTGAAGCTCTCACCAGACTTCTTTTCAATCTCTGTCAATGACAGACGGTCTGAGATAATTTCGAGGTTATACTAAAAATGGCAGGCAAAGGCTTGGGCCAAATCGTCTCATGTGTACCACCTAATATGATCTTGTCTGGTATACCATTCTAAGGCCAATCCACTCAGACTTTGGCTGAAATATGCCATCAGCAATTCATCTCTTCCACCTGCTCCTCTCGTCTTGCTACAAAATCCTCTTAAGTGTGCTACTGGGTCACCATGCCCGTCGTACAGATCAAACTTGAGCATTTTGAACCCTGCTGGCAACTGAACATCTGGGAACATACATAAATCTTTATAGGCCACACTTACTTGACCTCCCAACCCCCTCATATCTCGGAATGACTGTTCTAAGCTTTTGACCTTTCTGATCATCTCTTCATGCTCGGGATTTTTGAGTGGCTTCTCGGTCTCTGCCGGGAGATCAAGATGAGGGGTGTAAAAATATGGTTATGGAACTTTGAAGGTGGGTTCAGGGGGATAGTACTGGTTGTTGTGAGTTTGAAACAGAGGTTCACTGGAAGATTGATGTAATGTAGCAGGTGGAGGTACCAAAAAAATAGGTGTTATTGGTGCGGGAGGGTATGGGACTTGTTTGGGTGGTGGATCTTGAGAAGTATGGGACGTGGCGCCATAGCATTGTTGGTAGATGGGAAAGGCTGGAGATGAGTCCACAGTGGGAGGTTCCTGAGGTTGGACCGATGGTGGGATATAAGCAAGGTTGGTGGGATAAACCGGTGGTGGATGCCCCTTGGCCTAGGCTTGGTACATTTCAGCCATCTGTTGCTTTAGCTTATACATTTCTTCCCTCATCGCATTAACGTCCAATTCTTCCACTTCTTTCGATGGGTCGACAATACTTGTTTCTAGTTCCTGGTTGGCCATATTCAGCCTGTCTTTTGATCGGGTGTTGTATGAGTGGGTTGCCAGAATGTCAATCAACTAACCACCTGCCTGAACTCAATACATCAAACACCAACCTTGTTAGCGATTAGGCTTTAACAGATTGGTAACCGCACATTGGGCATGAATGCACCTAAACAGTTAACCGTCTCTATTATGTATTTGATCGGTTGCATGCGTCATCCCGGACTTTTCTTACTTTCGATTGCAAACTTCCCCCTTTTCTTTTTTTTTCCTTCCTTTCACTCTTGCCTCTGTTCTCTCTTTGTTTTTATTCTCTCTTGATTTCTTATTTTCTCTCTTTTCTTTCTTATTTTTCCGCTCTTTTTTTTTTCTTTACTCTCTTGTTTTTCCTCTTATTTTCTTTCTCTCTTTATCATTTGGATACGGTCGAATCCTATGGAGATTGCCTACGTATCATGACCCTGCATGAATCAGACCAAGTGTAGCTCTTGGAGATAAAAATAATAAAATATTTTTGGAATTTTCAAATTTGTTATAATAAGACTCGGAAATAGACTTAAACAAAACTAACAGACTCTGATGAAATACAGACTCGAAAAAAAACAACCCACATACTCTAATAAAAGAAATACAGACTCCAAGACAAACTGGTAGACTTTAACAGAAAGAAAATACAGACTCAAGAAATCACGAATACATCAGTGCCTCGATTGCCCCCGGGACCCGCGGGGCATCATTCGGCCTTGCCGCGGGCTGACTCGCTAAATCCCCTTGGAGGTGGTAGAGATCTTCCATTACCCGGTGAAACAAAAATCATCACAGTAGCGAAGAACATAGATCTAGTCATATCCTAACAGCTACTGCACTTCATCGCGATGTAGTTGACGACCCTTTTGACTCGCTCTCTTATGGCGCCCTTCTCTTGCAACAAATACCCAATTTGTTCGGTTCTGGCTTCCAAAGTTCGTTCAGCTACCTGGTTCTGCTCTTGGAGTTGTTGCAAGTCTCTTTCTAGCCGTGCCATTAAGGCGTAACAATGTTCTCTTTCCTCCTTAAATTTTTTGGCTTTTTTAGCCATTTCACCCTCGAGGTTGCCAATTGCCTTTTCACAACCTGTGACCCCTTTTCCATATCTTTCTTTCATCTATTGAACGAAAGGTGCATGCTCTTCGGTGCTTTTAGCCAACCTTGCCTGTGCTTTTTCTAGTTCAGACTCAGCTTTCTGCAGGTCATCTTCATAGTCACGTACCTTTTGAGTAAGGTTATAAATGAGCCTTTCATCTTTCCTGCTTTGGCCTGGGTTCTCGGCTTCAATTTTCAACTGTTGAACCTAAGCTCTAAGGGCTTCATTTTCTCGCACTAATCTTCTCCTTTCACCTTCAGCCTCTTGTGCCTGCAAATCATTGTTGAAGGTGACATTTCTCAACTCTTCTCGTAGACCATGGATGATGGCCTTATATTCCTTTTCCTTCTCCCCCCAAGCTAACCTCTCCTGAATTTTATCATCAAAGGCTTGAACATGAGGCCTTTTGGCGGGCCTTTCGGGCTCTGGCTCGTTGTTTACATAAGACATTTTCTCAAACCAAGCAGCATTATTTGGATCTACTTCCCCCTTTGCGATGTCTGGTACCTGGGTGCCATTTTTTAGATACCGGCAGCTATTCCAATCCTGCTGAACTACAGCCTCGGGAAATGCAGCTTTTGGATGTAACTCTATGACCTGGGTGCTTAGATCTTCATCTTTAGGCACAATCTGATACCTTCCCAATTGCCTCAAGACCCTCTGCGGTGCATATGGATGAATACTCCTTACGCCCATTAACCTCAGGTAGCCTTTAGTAGCAGTCATATAGATGGCTTCTGTCCTCGGGAGCCATCCTATAGTCCACTCGACCTGACCTGCGTTAAGAACTTTCAAGTGAGAAACCCATGCTTCAAACCCTTCTGGTGTGTTGTAATCTTTTATCCTCTCCTCGTAACTAATGATGAAGTTATTCGGGCTCGAACCATAACTCATGAATCTGGGATAATGGGGAAGGTACTCGATCAACCATATTTGCAGAATGATGCTGCAACCTTCAAAAAATTGAGCCCCTGCTTTGCATAAAGTCAATGCTCGATAGATATCTGCCAGCACCAACGGGGCAAGTGTATGTTCTTCCTTGGTAGTGATGATTTGTGCTAGCCATACGAATATCCCGTCCCTTTCTCATCTGGAAAAACCATGATCCCCAAGAATGCCACAATAAATGCAAACCGACGATGAATTTGCCAAAGGCCCTTGTCTTGTTTGTTGCTCAGACCCTTTTCATGCGTTTCAAAACCAGCAGAATGCCCGAACCTAAAGTATAAGAAATGGAAAGCACAACACCCATTGCTCACACGTTCTTTATGCATCTGTTTACTGATATTCAGGAGGTCAAAGAACTTGTGCACCGATGGAGCCCTTGGAAATATAAGTTGTTGCTTCCTCAAATCCCGTCCGAATTCAATATACCCGGCTATCTCCTCCAAAGTAGGGGTGATCTCAAAATCCGAGAAACGAAAGACATTGTGGACAAGATCCCAGAAAGTTACCAGAGCCTTGATCAGATCTTCACGTGGTTTGATCTCAAAAATGTTTATAAGAGCACCCAATTGCTTTTTCACCCATTTCTGACCATCTTCATCTAGATCATTCCACCACATACGCAAGTGCAACTGAGCATGTTCCCTGACCGCTTCTGGCGGATCCTGGATGGTATTCATTCTGTTCCTGTGGAAGGTTAAGGTTAGGGTTGACTCGAGTGGACCCTTTTGTAAACTGTTTTTTTGAAAAAGAAAAGAAAAAAGAGAGAGGAAAGAAAAGAAGAAAAGAAAAAAAAAACAAATCAAAGGCCCATGATTTCTTCCCCTATATGCCAATTTTAGCCAAGTGACTGTTTTTGCAAATGCGACCCCTTCCCAATTTCACATGAATTTTGAGGCCCGGGGGGGGGGGGGATTATTTTATGACCCTTCACAAACTTGTCCATTCTTTTACAAAATAGCCTTTCGACAACTGAAAAATACTCTGAGGCTATCTCGGCAAGAACAGTTTAAGACATTGCCGAAGCTGGATCGACTTATTTTGACCAAAATCCAGACAGTATTCACTTGACCACCGACTTTCTTTTCTTGTTTTTCTTTCTTTTTTTTCAAAAAAAAGGCCGAACCTTATGTAGGTTGCCTACGTATCCCACATCCAGTGAGAATCAGACCTGCGTAGTTCGGCCAGTTTTGACATACAGTGTTTGACTCTTTTTTGGAATAACTTTTTTGAAAAATTTTGGCAGAGTTTCGGGATGTTTTCAAATACTGGGGTTTTCTTTAGAACCGGGCTTTGTTTCTTCCTTATATCACTCTTGGTTTTTATTTTTCTTTATTTTTCCCATCCGGTCAGCATGCAAGCCAAAACAAATAAATGTACACATAGAATGCATCAGATGCGCATGATGCAAACAAACGTTTCTACTAGGGATCCGGCATGAAGCTATGTTTTTCTAGGTTTAAATCCTGGGGTTTTGGTCTAGACTTGGGTACCCGAGCGGACAACTGGGGCCGAAGAGGGGGCGACATACCGGGAGCACTGAAGTCTACCCGGCCTTGTCGCTTGCCCAGCCTCGTTTTATTTGGTATAATTTCTACAGAAAAAGCGGGTCACGCGAATGTGTGCACCATTTTCAGAAGACTCAGAGAGGTGGCGTAAGAAAACATTTATATACAATTCAAACAATAATAAAGCAGTAAACAAATAACATTTAGCTCAAAAGATTCACAGAATACAGTAATATTGACGATAAATGAAGCCAAGTAAAAATCATTAAAAAGCTCGAATTCTTGAACGCTGAACTAGAGATTCTGGGTTTGATCCCTAGCAGAGTCGCCAGAGCTGTCACACCTCATTTTTACTACACCCCGTAAAGGGTATAAATATAAGGGAGTTTTTCCAATTAAAGGACAATCGGAACGAGATTTGTTTATTTAAAGATTCAGAGTCGCCACTTGGGATAATTTATGGTGTCCCAAGTGACCAGTTTAAAATCCTGAATCAAGGAAGCTTGACTCTATTTGCGGTCTACGAACACATAAATCCAGGTAAGGAATTCTGTTAACACGGGAGAAGGTGTTAGGCATTCCCGAGTTTCGTGGTTCTAGCACGGTCGCTTTGATCATACTTGGCTTATTAAAATTGTTTAATTACTGATTTTAGATCCTATGTGCATTTACCCTTTACCGCTTTTTAATTAAGAAAATTATCTTGAAACGAGTCACGCGTACGTGTACCCATTTGTTTTGGCACGTCAAAAATCGTGTCACGCATACGTGTCCACAATTAATAACACTTTATTATTGTTAAAAAAAAAAGTTCGGCCGAAGTTGCGCGAACGCATACTTTTTTTTTAAAAAAAAAAAAGAAAATCGTAATTATGTTACGCGAACGTATACACAATCACGATAGTGTATTAAATGTGCCTAAAGCAAACTACGAACATTTGTCATTTTATATCTATATTGTGAAATTAACACGAGGGCCATGCATGATTAAATGGTAGATGGCACACCTCGGAATATATGAGCTAAATTAATTAATAGCCTATGAACACCTATTTTATTATTAACAAGGTTTGTTCAAAGTTGCGCGAACGGATACCTCAAATTGGTTTTGAGAATTGTAATCATGTCACGCGAACGTGTACACAATCACATTTGTGTTTTAAACGGCCCAAAAGGCTTTTCTACGAATATTCATCATTAGTGTCTAATTAATATTTGTGAGGGCCCTAAATGGCACACCTCGAATTCTAAGAATTCACATATCACTTAAAAGAGTCTAATTAATAAAACTAAAGAGATTCTAATTGATGACTCGAATTCACGTAGAATTTAACAAGTACTATATCCCAGCCAATCGCTTAAGAATTGCTCCTACGCCAATGCCCAAATAAGGAAAGGACCGTATTCTTTACGAAGCGAAACAGGTCCAAGGGCAGCACAATCCATTTGCAAACACATCCAATCTCGGGCTCAAATGAGCCCAAATTTCGATAGAGGCAAAGGCGCCAAGGACATGGCCCATGTGCCTGAAGTAGGACTTTCAACAATTGGGCTAGTATTGAGCCCACTATTCAGACCCAAAACAAATACAGATTCGGCCAACCAAGTAAGACTAAACAGGCACAAATTTTAACTGACTAATTCTTCTGAAACTTTTTTTATCATCGAAACACTAGCTAACTAGCTCGTCATTCTGCCTTTGCACTTATACAGGCTTGCACATAAATTAGATGGCACATTCATTATCTGGGTCAGTTGTAAGCTCACCTTCCAAAACCCCATTGATGACACCAAAACCACTCGGAGTACAAACCCAACAAGATTATATGAAGCATACCATTAGATCAACATTTTTACTTCTGCATTTTTTTCCACTCGAACTCAAATAGACTAATTGAGTATTCTGAATTTCAAATACCAATTTTTTAAAAAAATCTCATGCCCTTCAAGAGTAAATCAAGGCATGCTTTTGCCCCTTTTTAAACACGACCTCTGTACTGACTACTATTTAACAATTAAAACTCAAATAGGCATCTTTTCAATACTATTAAACCCCAGAAAACGAGCATACAAGTTACTTGGGCTTCAGGATCACCCAAATTTCAATCACATGGACTTGTTCCCTTAACAAATAAAGACATAAGAAAGAGCTGAAAGCAAGCATGTGACTAATACATGGGTATTTAACTACCTACTGTCAATCTAAGCAGTACTGCAACCATTCAAGTCCACATATCAAAATACAATTACTAAATGAACTCAAAGCTTTACAGATGCCTTAATAATAACAGACTGAATGGACATATGAACATATAACAAGACTCTGATGAATATGGAACTAGAATGTCCTAAGGCAAAAATGCCATGAAACAGGAAAACATCTTCATTCATTCCCACTTTAAACATGCCATTTGAGGTTGGATGAATACCTGTTTACAACGAATAGAACAAAGAAAATGAGCTGGAGGAAAGATCACAGCAGCAGCAGAAAACAACAATCAAACAGTAACAGCACCAGCAAAACTCAAACCCAACTTTAACGGTCCAAAGCTTAATCCATGTTAACCCAGGTGCAGTAATGTGAAATTCTTTAGAAGTTTTAACTAATAAAGAGACTCAGAAGACAGAATTTGGGTTGATCTCAGCAAGGAACCGCAGGAAGTTCCATGTTATCAAAGAGAAGCAGCCGTTTATAATTTTCAAGATTTTTCTCTATTCAACCCCCTTCCTTCAAAGGCAAGAAATATATGCCTTTATAGGCCAGGCCATAGGGAAAACTTCAGAATCACATATTTCCTTTCTACCCCCTTCAAAATTCTGGTTTTAGCTTGGGCATCCCGAAATTTATGACTTGTTACCCAAGTTAACCCATTAAAAGGTCTGAAATATCCCAGATTCCCTCCCTAGAAGCTTCTATTTCTGTTATCAAAGATTCCCCTCATGTCCTATTTCCTAAACTACCCTCAAATAGCCCTGAAATTATCCTGGAGACCAACCTGGGTCAGACGGGTATGGGTTATGAACCCCAAATGGGCTCAATGTCTCAATGGACATGACCTTAAATTCAAACCGAGCATGATTCCCTTAGAATGAGGTCCGTGTTGACCTCGGAGTCCAAGGTGACCCAAAACAAAGTCAGAAAAATTAACAAACCAAACAACCTGACAAATTAATGATTACAAACAAACGAGTAACTAATTAAGCTATGGAACTAAAATAAATGACCACATTAATAGTTCTAACATGACAGCAAATCAGAAACTAAAAGAGAAGAACAGAGCAGAAGGGTCACATAAGTGATTTTGAAAAAGAAAACAAGCAGAAAAGAATGGGACTCACCGACCAGACTTGAAATCCAAACTGGAGCATTGGTTTGACCCAAGATAATGGCAAACGTTTGTTCGTATTGAAAAGCAAACGAGTGTCACTATTTTGTGCCAAAACCAAACCAAACGACCCGAAATTCCTAAACGATTCGCATGCACGACCACATCTTGAGGCTCCTAGGGCTCAATTTTTTATTTGAAATTCGAGGGACTATAGGGATGCTCGAGGGAATATAAGTAGGGATTTGGAGTGAAGGAGAGACGGGGGTTCAGGGGTGTGATTTTGGGAGTGGTTGGAGGTAGCGCCGCCAGTTGAGGCGGTGGAAAAATAGGGCGGCAGATTAGGGTTTGGAGCTTCTAAGCTAGATTCGAGTAATTCAGGCGTGATTCGAGGGAAAAGGGGTGTGGATTTGGAATGAGGAGAAGGAGAGGGAGCTAGGGTGTAAATTTGGTGGCCATCGGAGACCTACCACCGCCGTATGGCAATTTCTGGCGGCGGTGCACGGTGGGGTTACGTTGGGTTTTTCGAGCGTGTTGGAGACGACGAGAGGGGGGTCTGAGTGGTTTGGACATTTTTATACGGGGGGAAGGGCCAGTTGGATCCTGGCACGATCAACGGCTCAGATCAAACTTTAACGAAAAGATGCCGTTTGGTTTGGGGGGACCGGACCGGGTTGGACATGGGTTTGAGCTGGGTACAGGGTATTTCGGACGGGTTTCATATTGGAAGATTTGGGCCTGGGAGTTTAGTTTGAAAACTGGCCCAACCCTTTTCATCTTTTATTCAAAACAAAATTAATTCAAAACTCTTTTTCCTTTTTCCCTTTTTTCCCTTTTTTCGAACTTTAATTAAAATCAAAATTAATTCCTAGAACTTAAAAAACTAATTAAACCTAAAATGATAATTAACACAATTAATTAAAAACAAATTAACAAAAGAAAGCTACTCAAAATCAAAGCTACAATTAAATGTGCAAATTAAACTAATTTTGTGATTTTTCCATTTTATGCAACAATTAATTTTTTAATTAATCCTAAAATGTAAAATTAACCCTAAATGCAAATGCAACGTATTTTTGTATTTTTCACTAGTTAAAACGCACAAACAAAATGCGAACAATTAACAGCAAATGCCAAAAAAATTCACAAAATTGCAAACACTGAAAGAAATTATTTTGTTTTGAATTTGTTGGAATAATTCATATAGGGAAAAGATCACGTGCTCACACCCAACATGTTCGCCCAGCCAGAAGACGCCAAGGGATGGTTAGAGCTGTTTGAAAATCTAACTGAGGAACAAGTACAATGGATGTTCGAGTGGTTCCCTACCGAGGAGTTCATCGTCCGATCCAGGGATGCGCCATTTCTGATACTAATCGGTCTGAGAGGAACCTACCCTTATGTCCCTCTCCGAGTTATAAGACAGGCTGGTAGGAAGCAGGTTATACCAAGGGTAGACAATATGAGTCACTTCCTGGATGACTTCCAAGCTGATGATAGTCCTTATAAGTGCCAAGCTCAGCATATGTGGCATTGCAAGATCATCATGGGAAGAGACACTATCGAACAAGACAGATACCATACTGGTTGTACTCCATACTATTCAGGCTGGTTGGAATCTAATCACGATGGTCTGGGTCAGCCAGGACTTACTAGGGGCCATAGGATCATAGATAAAAGGGCCGAGGCACAGGTCAAATACAATCAACTGCACAAGAGGATCCGGGAATGTGAAAGCGAGCACCGTCAGATACAAGAAGCCAACCAAAAACTGATCGAGGAGTGGAAAGACATGGCTGTCAGTGCCAACAAGCGACTGGGACATTTGGAGCGAGTCATAGTGGAGCTAGAAAGGAAGTTCCTCAAAAGGATCGAGGATTACCAAAATGCTGAGGGAAATGAGGGCGGACATCTATGCCAAAGCCTACCTATTGCTGGGAATTCATGAGCTGGGAAAGCTTTTCGACGATGTCGAGTCTGGGGAAGGCCCTTCTTGAACCAAATAGATAGGAACCTTTTCTTGCTTGCTTTAAGAAATGTAATAAGGCCAATGGCCACTATTGACATTTTATTTCTTGTTATTTAGTATCGTTTTGGGATTCGTCTACTTTTATCAATAAAATGAGGCATTTAGCATCATAAGTTCTCCAAATCAATTTGTCGCTAGGCCTACCTCGGGCACAAAGAGGTTCCCAAATAGGACGCGATTTACATTCTTGCACTATGTGTTTAAATATCGCAACATTTTTCTTATAATTCGCACTGACTTGCTACCTTTTGTTTTTACTTTTGTTTTATTTATTCCCCTCCCCAAAGGTTCGTTCGTGCACTCTAGCATCGTCATCATATTCCATAAGATCAAAGGGCCCTCCACCCACTCCTCCTCCTAGTCCTATCAGAATTAGGAACAAAGGAAAGATGGAAGATTTGAACAACACCAGAAAGGAAAACTCAACTGAATGGGTAGAGGTCGCTCATGGTGCTCAGGTCTCCAAAGAAAGTGCGTCCCAACTCGAGTAGAAACTGTTGAAATTTCAGGAGGAACTTGATCAGGTCCGAAATCTGGCAAACTTGTCATTTTCCCTCACTACTCCGGATATCAATTTTCCAAACGCTCAGAACCCCACGCCTCCACAAAACATCCCAAAGCCACAAAACTACCCCGCTCCTCACCACCACTGCAATACTTGTCGCACATCCAACAATACTCCACTGCTCATCTTTGAGCCTTTGAATTTAAAAAATGACCATTTCTATGCCCACCATAACACCCCCATCTACGTGGAATCCATGCCACTCCACCCAACCCATTTCAAGAACACCCAAGTGTGATGATAAAGACTCACTCATCAGGAGTCCGACTGAAGAGCTTAAGAAGTTGACTAGCCAAATTCAGGGCATCGAAGGAAGTAAGGGGATTGAAGGGTTGAACTACGAAGATCTTTGTATACAATCGGATGTCGTACTGCCCGAGGGGTACAAACATCCTAAGTTCGAGATGTTTGATGGTATAGGGGATCCGAGAGTCCACTTGAGAACATACTACAACAAGTTGGTCGGAGTAGGGAAGGACGAAAGGATTCGCATGAAGTTTTCATGAGGAGTCTGAGAGGAGATGCTCTGTCTTGGTATATTAGCCAAGACCCAAAGAAATGGTCGAACTGGGTGAGTATGGCGTCTGACTTTATGGACAGGTTCAGGTTCAATATAGAAAATGCGCCAGATGTGTTCTACATCCAGAATTTAAAGAAGAAGCCCACGGAAACATTTCGCGAGTACGCTACTCATTGGAGATTAAAAGCCGCTAAGGTCAGACTGGCTTTAGAAGAAGAACAAATGAACAAGTTTTTCGTCCGGGCTCAAGATCCGCAGTACTATAAAAGGCTGATGTTGATTGAGAGCCAAAAATTTTTTGACATCATCAAGCTAGGGGAAAGGATCGAGGAAGGCATCAAAAGTATGGTTACAAACTTTGAAGCTTTACAAGCTACCAATAAGGCTTTACAATCTGGTGGTACGTCCAAGAAAAGGGACGTAGGTGCCGTAATGGTTGCACAAAGAGCCAAATCCCCTATCAAATACCAAGCGTATCCGATACCTCCACTCATATATTAGCCTACCCCAAATTACCAAGCACCCTCACTATCTTACCAAACTCCACCACCTACTTACCAATCACCCCCACCTCCTATATATCAACCTACTTCACCCAGATATTCCCAACCCGCACATGTCTACCAAACCTACAATGCTCAGCCATCCTACTATCAATCACCTCCCACACGTCAAAACTTTCCAAGACCTCAACCAAATTTCGATCGCAGACCCCCCATACAGTATACCGCCATTGCTGAGCCAAGTGACCAGCTATACGAAAGGCTCAAAGCTGCTGGTTATATCACCCTTATCCCTGCTATAACCCCTGAAAACCCTTCTCAATGGGTCAATCCAAAAAAATCCTGTGCATACCATTCAGGCATGAAAGGACATACTATTGATGAATGTCGCTCTCTGAAAGACAAGATCCAGACTTTGATTGATAAAAAGATCATTGTGGCAAAGGATCCTACTCCGAATGTCCACAACAACCCTCTGCCGGACCATAAGGGTAGAGGTGTTCACATGATTGAAATAGAGGAGGATTGGGATCCCAAAGGATCGATCAGTTTAATCACAGAAGGTGACGAACCAAAAAAGCCAATAGTCACCCTTAATCCGATTGTAGTCCAGACTCAGCCTTCTGGGGATGCTGAGGTAAACATGTCTATGTCTCTTGAGTTCGAAGCAACTGCAAATACACCAACACCAATCGAGGTCGAATTCGTGACTCCAGCAAATGCACCTTCACCATTTAAAGTTGCAGTTTTACCTCCCAAAGCACATGCTCCGTTCGGAGTAAAGGTGCCCATTCCAGTAGCAATGTCGGCCGTAACACCGTTCCATACAAATTCCATACCTTGGGATTACACAACTGAGGCGAGAAGGAAAGGAAAGCCAAGTTCGGGGAAATAGTTGCGGCATAGGGTATGATAGCCAAGTTCGGGCCCGGTCTCAACGATAGCTCCGAAGCATTTAGCCGAGTCGAGTAACCAGGCCTCTGGTCGGCCGACCATCACTGAGACCGGGATGATCTCTGGAGAAAGATACAAGCCAAGGAATACTCAGTCATTGATCAGCTGAACAAAACATTGGCACAGATTTCTATCCTAGCTTTGCTGCAACGTTCCGATGCACATAAGAATGCCTTATTGAAGGTGCTGAGTGAGGCATATGTACCGAGCAACATCACCGGAGGAGAAATGGCAAACATGGTAGGGAAGGTATTGGAAAGTCACAAGATCACTTTTCATGAAGATGAGCTGCCACTAGAAGGGTTAAGTCACAACAAAGCATTGTACATCACCGTGCAATGCAAAGATTATTTTATCACTAGGATTCTGATCGACGGAGGGTCCAGCCTCAATATTTGCCCATTGGTAATACTCAGAACATTGGGAAAGGGGCTGCATGAGATCAAGGATGGGGCCATCAACGTCAAAGCTTTTGATGGTTCCCAAAGGTCCACTATTGGGGAAATTAGTTTGTGCGTGCAAATGGGGCCTACTTGGTTCAATGTCGATTTCCAACTAATAGATGTGCCGGCATCTTACAACTTGCTATTGGGACGGCCGTGGATTCATGCCGTTGTGGCTGTAGCGTCAACCCTACATCAGGTAGTGAAGTTCGAATGGAATCACCAAGAGGTGATCATTCACGACGACGGTAGCAATCCCATATATAGTCGCCAAACCATCCCAGCAATCGGAGGAAGAAGAAAGATAGGCGGGGAAACCTATCACCACATTGAGCGAGTCAACGCCGTTGACAAAGACAAATAGTAGGACAACAAAATTGAAAGCATATTGAACTGGAGCGGATATGAACCTGGCAAGGGACTTGGCAAGAACCTCTAAGGAATCATCAAACCTATCAAACTGAAGAAATATGGCGCCGCTTTCAGTCTGGGATACAAGTATACTTGGGAGGAATTCAACAACTGGTCGCCCCCATGGCGCGGTCTATACTACCCACTGGAGCAGCCAATACCACATTTGGAGCAGACTTTCCAGCTGGCCGATGTTATCTATGGGTCGGAAGAGGAGGAAGCACTGGCAGTAGTGAGGAACTTGTTCCTAGAAGACGATGACATGGATTGTTGTGTCATTTTCGAGAAGGAGGGGGAGGAAGGCCCTTCTATACAGGCCGTAAGCCGAGGATCATGCCTCAACAATTGTACCATCATAACCACCAGAGCCCGGAAAGCCTCGGGGTAGCAAGGATGAATAAAGCATCATGCATTATCTTTTATTTTTACTAGTTGATTTTCCTTTCACATTTTGAATTTTTCGCAATAAGATCTTCCAATGTTCAAAACAGTTATGAAATTTATCAAAGCATTTCGGTTTTCTTACAAATCTTACTCTTATTAATTTCTCTCATTACTTTATTCATACAGCATTACTATTACCTATCTTGATGAACCAATGGCTGTAACATGTAACGATACAACGCAACAAACAGACATAGATTCAGAGGAAGATGATATACCAGAAGAGATTGTTAAAGAAGTCGAGAACTTTAAAAACAGGACGAAGTCCAACCTGGACGAGACTGAGATTGTTAACCTGGGAGATGCAGAGAACGTCAAAGAAACACAGATCAACGTTCATTTGTCGCCATCGAAAAAAGAAGGGTATACAGAATTTATCAGAGAATATGAAGATATATTCGTTTGGTCATATAATGATATGACTGGTCTGAGTACATCTATTGTGGCTCACAAACTGCCAACTGATCCAACATGTCCTCCGGTAAAGCAGAAGCTCAGAAAATTCAAACCTGATATGAGTTTGAAGATCAAGGAAGAAGTCACTAAGCAGGTCAAAGACAAAGTTCTCAGGGTAGTGGAATATCCAACATGGTTAGCCAACATTGTGCCAGTGCCGAAGAAGGATGGGAAGGCCAGAGTCTGTGTCAACTACCGGGATCTCAATCGGGCCAGCCCAAAGGACGACTTCCCCTTACCAAACATACACATTCTGATCGACAATTGCGCTAAGCATGAGTTGCAATCATTTGTAGATTGTTTTGTTGGATATCATCATATCTGGATGGACAAAGAAGATGTTGAGAAAACGGCATTCATTACGCCGTGGGGGATGTACTGCTACAAGATGATGCCATTTGGGTTGAAGAATGCAGGGGCCACCTACGTGAGGGCCATGACTACTATTTTCTATGATATGATACACAAGGAGATTGAGGTGTATGTAGATGATGTCATCATAAATTCCAAGAAAGCCACTGATCATATGGAAGATCTGAGGAAGTTCTTCAACATACTAAGAAGGTACAATCTGAAACTGAATCCTGCGAAATGTGCATTTGGGGTTCCTACCAGAAAACTACTTAGGTTCATTGTGAGTCGCCGAGGGATAGAACTGGATCCATCAAAGGTTAAAGCTATTCAAGAACTGCCACCGCCAAAGAACAAGAAGGACGTAATGAGCTTCTTGGGGAGACTTAACTACATCAGCCGGTTCATAGCACAATCTATTGTCATCTGTGAGCCAATCTTTAAGATGTTAAAAAAGGACGCCGCTACCGAATGGACTGATGACTGCCAAAATTCCTTGGACAGAATCAAGGAGTACCTATCAACACCACCAGTTTTGGTCCCGCCCGAGCCAGTTAGACCTCTATTACTCTACCTCGTAGTATTGGATGGAGCGTTCGATTGTGTTCTGGGGCAACATGATGAAACGGGGAGGAAGGAGCAGGCCATCTATTACCTCAGTAAGAAGTTCACCCCGTATGAGGCTCGGTATTCTCTATTAAAGCGCACCTGTTATGCTTTGACTTGGGTAGCTCAGAAGGTGAGGCACTACTTCTGTGCCTATACTACATATCTCATATCAAAGATGGATCCCTTGAAGTACATCTTTCAGAAGCCCATGCCCACTGGCAAGCTGGCCAAGTGGCAAATCCTATTGAGTGAATTTGACATTGTCTACGTGACTCAGAAAGCAATCAAAGGGCATGCACTAGAAGATCACCTTGCTGAAAATCCCGTGGACGGAGAATACAAACCCCTGAAAACATATTTTCCTGATGAAGAGGTATCATTCATAGGAGAAGATATTGCAGAATCCTATGACGGTTAGAGAATATCTTTCGATGGACCAACAAATTTCAAAGGAGTTGGCATAGGAGCGGTCCTAGTATCAGAAACCGATCAGTATTATCCAGTGTCTGCCAAATTAGGTTCCCCTGCACCAACAATATGGCCGAGTATGAAGCCTGCATCTTAGGGCACAAGATGGCCATTGACATGAATATTCAAGAGATGCTAGTAATTGGAAATTCGAACTTGCTTATACATCAGGTCCGAGAAGAATGGGCAACTAAGAATTCCAACATACTCCCTTATCTGCATCATGTATAGGAGTTGAAAAAGAGGTTCACAAAGACAGAATTCTAGCATGTTCCCAAGGTCCAGAATGAATTCATCGATGCACTGGCTACCCTATCATCCATGATACAACATACAGACAAGAACTTCATTGATCCCATTCCAGTAGAGGTCCATGATCAGCCAGCCTACTATGCTCATGCCGAAGAAGAAGCAGACGGAAAGCCTTGGTCTCATGATATCAAGGAATACCTGGCAAAAGAAGAATACCCAGAGCTCGCAAATCCTACTCAGAAACGCACACTTTGGAGGTTGTCCAACAATTTCTTTCACAACGGAGGAAACCTGTATAGGAGGACTCCGGATTTGGGATTACTGAGGTGTGTCAACGCAAAGGAAGCATCTAAATTACTAGAAGAAATCCATGTTGGGACCTGCGGTCCTCATATGAACGGTTTTGTCTTAGCCAAGAAGATACTCCGGGCTGGCTATTTTGGATGACTATGGAAACGGACTGCATCCAGTATGTCCGAAAGTGCCATCGCTGTCAGATACATGCATACATGATAAAGGTGCCACCAAATATGCTTAATACAACAAGCTCACCATGGTAGTTCGCCGCCTAGGGAATGGATGTCATCGGACCAATCGAACCTGCCGCATCAAACGGGCACAGGTTCATCCTAGTAGCAATTGATTATTTCACCAAATGGGTTGAATCAACATCTTACAGAACAGTGACTAAGAAAGTCACGGCAGACTTCGTCCGCGATCGTATCGTTTGTCGATTCGGGATCCCAGAATCAATCATCACTTATAATGGTTCCAATCTCAATAGTGATTTGATGAAAGCTATGTGTGAAACCTTCAAGATCAAACACAAGAATTCTACAGCCTACAGACCTCAGATGAACGGAGCCGTAGAAGCCGCCAATAAGAATATCAAGAAGATATTGAGGAAAATGATAGAGAAGCATAAACAGTGGCACGAGAAGTTATCATTTGCTTTATTGGGGTACCGTACCACAGTCCGCACATCAACTGGGGCAACCCCCTACATGTTGGTTTAGGGTACGAAAGCAGTCATTCCCACCGAAGTAGAAATTTCCTCCCTAAGGATCATACAGGAAGTTGAGATCGACGACGCAGAATGGGTGAGGAGTCGTTGCGAACAACTAGCTCTTATAGACGGAAAGAGAATGAATGCAATT
Organism: Nicotiana tabacum; assembly: GCF_000715075.1. Taxonomy (NCBI): domain Eukaryota; kingdom Viridiplantae; phylum Streptophyta; class Magnoliopsida; order Solanales; family Solanaceae; genus Nicotiana; species Nicotiana tabacum. The sequence goes on from NC_134082.1 coordinate 96,003,036, forward strand.
TGCCATGGTCAGCTTTATCAAAACAGAATGTCCAGAGCCTTCAACAAAAGAGTCAAGCCAAGACAATTCACACCAGGGCAACTGGTATTAAAGAAGATTTTCCCGCATCAAGATGAAGCCAAAGGAAAATTCTCTCCCAACTGGCATGGTCCGTACATGGTTCACCGGGTTCTAACAGGAGGAGCCCTCATACTTGCAGAAATGGACGGAGAAGTTTGGCCAAAGCCGATCAATTCAGACGCAGTCAAGCAATACTATGTGTAGCCCTTATGCTTTCCTTCATGATGTAATTTGAACTATGCCTGACCTAATTCCCATTTAAGAGGGGATATGTAGGCACCCCTATGGGTTCGGTCACAAGTCAATAAAATTTTCATTTCCACCTGCAGTTGGAAACTGGGGCAGATTTTAAGGAGGACCCTCAAAATTTCGAAGTGATTTCAGCCATTCGCCGCAAGCAGCCGTTAGAAGCAGCAGCCCAGTAAACTGGGGTAGAATTGTGAGGAGGACCCTCAAAATTCCGGAGCAAGAGAAGTTGCAATGTCTTGAACCACGCCGCAATCGTCGGTTCATCTAAAGAAAACTATAGTTAATTATGTATTTATGTTGCATTTTCTTTACCAAAATCATGCATGTTTATTTCTGAAATCACTCTATTTAGCAATGCTACCCCAATGATACGGGCAGTATCACTTTTCGATCAAAATCGAGCAGGTCAAGCAAAGCCAGCAGGGGACACGAACTAACCTTTCCCCTTTACAAAACTCATGATTTTTCTTTGGATGCAGGCACTTGAGTTGCAAAATCATCAAATATACCATACGCTTACGAGACAAACATTGGTCAGGAATACAACTCCCAGAACCGTGGCACTCACTCACAGGTGCTATCCGCACACAACAGTGTCCCCGGCAGGCACAATGCCCCCCCAGTAGCCACAATATCACAATCAACTATCAGCTAAGAAAACTCTATGTTTTTCATTTCTTGCATAAGGCTACTTTCTGCCTTCCGAAGTTAAGCTCTACCTCCATGTCCATTCTTGTGTTGCATAAGGCTACCATTCTGCCTTCCGAGACTAAGCTCTGTCTCCATCTGCATTTTTGCGTTGCATAATGCTACCATTCTGCCTTCCGAGACTAAGCTCTGTCTCCATCTGCATTTTTGCATTGCATAAGACTACCATTCTGCCTTCCGAGACTAAGCTTTGTCTCCATTTGCATTTTTTGCATTGTATAAGGCTACCATTCTGCCTTCCGAGGTTAAGCTCTACCTCCATCTGCATTCTTTCATTGCATAAGGCTACCATTCTACCTTCCGAGACTAAGCTCTGTATCCATCTGCATTTTTTGTATTGCATAAGGCTACTATTCTACCTTCCGAGGTTAAGCTCTACCTCCATATGCATTCTTTCATTGCATAAGACTACCATTCTGCCTTCCGAGGTTAAGCTCTACCTCCATCTACATTCTTGCATTGCATAAGGCTACCATTCTGTCTTCCAAGGTTAAGCTCTACCTCCATCTGCATTCTTGCATTGCATAAGGCTACCATTCTGCCTTCCGAGACTAAGCTCTGTCTCCATCTGCATTCTCTGCATTGCATAAGGCTACCATGCTGCCTTCTGAGACTAAGTTGTGTCTCCATCTGCATTCTCTACATTGCATAAGGCTACCATGCGGCCTTCCGAGACTAAGCTCTATCTCCATCTGCATTCTTGCATTGCATAAGACTACATTCTGCCTTCCGAGGTTAAGCTCTACCTCCATCTACATTTTCTTGCATTGCATAAGGCTACCATTCTGCTTTCCAAGGTTAATCTCTACCTCTATCTGCATTTTCTTGCATTGCATAAGGCTACCATTCTGCCTTCCGAAGTTAAGCTCTACCTCCATCTCCATGGCTGAAAGATCGCCACCTTTACATTTCTATTGGCTGAAAGATCGCCACCTTATTTACATTTGTATGGCTGAAAGATCGCCACCTTTATATCTTGCATGGCTGAAATATCACCACTTTATTTACGTCTTGCATCGGCTGAAAGATTGCTACTTTATTTACATCTTGCATCGGCTGAAAGATTGCCACCTTCTGTATCTCATGGGCAGAAAGATCGCCAATCTATCCAAAGGCGTCATTGTTCGGAGGCACCATTTTCATAGCCCGAGAACGCCATGCCGTGGCCTGAGGACCCCTTTTATCTTTTGCATATCATTATTCAAAGGCGTCATAGTTCGGAGGTATCATTCTCATAGCCCGAGAGAATCATTTCATGGCCTGCAAATCCCTTATCATAAGCTTTATGGCCTAGGACATCATGGTGTGAGTACGTCATCCTAACCTCCAAAGACAACATTCACGGTTCGACGGGAACTTCCATCATGTTTAAATTTACGCACAATATATGCTTGTATTTCTTATTTGTAGGTAAACCGGCGAGCAATGGCCGTCTCAGCAAGAGCAATCTTGCTCCAGTTCCCGCACCCCTATTAGACCTTAAACGTTCATCCCATTGCGCCCGTTCTTGAAAGTCTCCATCAGCATACTCCGCTGACGGATCCTGAACTATATATGGCCTGATTCCTATAAAACCAGGGATATGTAGGCAGCTCAGAAGCCAGAGCGTGGCCAGCCTCTTCAAACCACTTCGTTCAGTCAAAATTGGCCATCATATCTTTACCCGACAACTCTTTCATCCTTTCCGGATAAAGAGGGACAACTGTTGACAGCCAATTTTTTCCTATATTTTTTTATGAAAGATACCTTTCAAAATAGCATGTATAAGCATATATGAGTATTTTCCAAGGCTACATTATTTTTTCTTAATTCTTTCAAAAAACTTTAAATCAATTTACTGCCCTATTTTATCAAGAAAACCCAATAATTATCCCCAAAATTATCATTTTGGTGATTCATTTATTGGAGTCTCATGTTTATATTAAAATATAGCTAAGGTATTTTTTACACATTTTCACAAAATTATTTGGTATTTTTTAAGGATAATATTGCATAATTGCAATATTAGCCTTTTTTAGATTTAAATTCGTTTCATATGCATAAAATGAGATTTTATATTTTTTTAATTGATAATTATGTATTATAAATCATTTTGATGCTTTCAATTTATTTCTAGAAATTAATTTACTATTTTTCATAATTTTAAAGGGAAAAATTGGCTATTTAAATAATAGCCCAATTCATTTCAATTTTAGCCTAAAATTTGAATCCCAAATTGGACCTCAATTTCAGCCCAATTTCAGATTACCCGACCCAGGACCCAATTACCCCTACCCGACCCAAAACCTTATTAAATCCTAGTCGTTGATCAAAAAGATCAACGGCCCTCATCCGTCCTTACCTTTTTAACCTAACGACCCCCCAATACCCCTCTCATTCCTCACTCGTCTCTATCTCTCTACCTCTGGTTCTTTCTAAAACCTTCCCCCTCCCCTCCTCTCCGATGAGTTCTGTTCACCTTCTCCGGCCACTTTCTGACATGAATCCATGGTGGTTTCACCACCACAAAGCCACCTATGGCTCCTCGCGTTGGGTTACTGAAGCTGCGTGACTCGACCATGAAGAGTTGGGTTCAGACCTTTGTCGACTCAAGTTCACGGCCATCTCCGACCCTGTTCCGGCAAGCTATGTCTATTTTGAAGCCCGGTCTCGACTCCTCTTACTTAGATCCAAGCCTTTCTCATCGTTTGGGTTTCTCTGAAAACCCTAGTTTTGTGGCTTTTCTAATCTCTTTAGATTTGTTCCAAATTTATGCTTTCCATAAGTTTTTAAACGATTTTCTGGATTTTCTTTCAAAAATTATACTTTCGAAACCATCTCTTTTTCCGATATAGGGTTTTTCTGAAATATTTAGATGTTTTCTCGATTTTTCTCTTTCTTTTGCGTGTTTCTTCTACTGTATTTCCTCTACTGTGTTCTTATGTGTTTCTTCTGCTGTATTTTCCCCTACTGTGTTCTTGAGTGTTTCTTACTAAGTTCCTTATACTACGTTCTAGTTAAGTTTCTTCTAATACTTCGTAACATGCTTCTCCTGCTGTTCTTATCAATATCTCCAATATGTTTCGTATTAGTTTCTTCTACCATGTTTTCTTTGAGCTCTTCTGTTGTGTTTTGCATGTTACTCTTCTATCATGTTTCTCATGAGTTTCTGTTGCTTTCTGATGATAGAAACCCTAGAATTTGGGGATTTCTTCCAAGTTGGGAAGCCATTGGCTGTGTGGTTTGCCTGAGCTGGTTTTATTTCAAAAACCCTAAATCTTTCGTACCTATTTCGAGTCTTTGACCTGAGTTTTGACATCCTTGTTTTTCATATGATTCTTACTTTTGCTAAACTCTTCTAAGGTCCTTTACACTGGATCTTTTGTATGCTACTAGATGCTACCTCTCTTCTACATTGCTAACCTATGTGACAACCATGCTCCTGTAGTCTATTCTCTACTGATTTTGCAATGACACGAAATACTCTTTCAACTTAACATGTTCGTATGCTCTTTATATGTGATGAACTTCCTTCTAAAATATCTTTAAAATTTGTGATTAGTTCAGACTTCCTTCTGAATAGGTCTGATTGATTCCTTTCCATTGTTTGCTAATTTCCCTGTGACTTGACTTAAGTTAAAACCTTTCTCAGCTTTTCTGACTTGGTTCATTCATGGACCAATAATTACAAAATCTCTGACTCTTGATTTACTGGGTACTACTTGATTTTCTTACCTTATTTATACAACCGTGTATTTCAAAGTTCTGTCCTTAAATAACTTTTTATGTATTTGCCCCTAATTGCATGCTTTGAACAAGATATTTATTTGACTTCTTCCCTTAAATAGTTTTCCCGTTTGAATCTGAATTCCTTAATTAAAGGAAGTCTTGTGTGATTGATTCCTAATTGATGATCAGTTCCTTACCTTATTTCTGCCTAATTTTCACACTATAAATGCACGACTCTTTCACACACTGCTATGACTCATTCACAGTCTTTCTGAACTCACGTTTATACACAATAGTATTCTCCTACTATCTGTACTGCGGCCTGTTTGCAAGACCTACTTCTTTTCTCAATTTGTCTCTTTGAAACTGGTATGTCCGGATTTAATCTTTAGCACCACAACAATGTGTATTTACTGCTTTTTTATCCATGTAAACCTGCTATTTCTGTATATCTCAGCGCTTAAATTGGCATGTTGATTTCCTTATGTGTGTTTTGTTATGAACCCCCATTCCCCGATCACCCTTATGTGTTTTGAGTTGTGACTAAAGGCATGACAACGTAAGTTTTTGTCCATGAATTAAGTTTGAACCACTGGGGTCTTGACCTCTAAGAAAAGAGACTGGAAGGTGTGCCAGCATCTCCCATTGCTGGGTATGCCCTTCAGCCTGCTTTTCTTTTGCCTCTTGCAACTTCCCCATTCCCTATACCCCTATGTGTATTAATGTGAGCTGTTTTCCTTTTCCCTTTCCCCTTTCAGAATCCTACTTCTGCACGTGCACTCTCTCTTAAGTCCCTATGTTCTGCCCTCATCTTGTGAACCTTGCCTTGGGACCTTGAGTTCCCTCTGAATTTGGACACCTGAGGGCTGGCCCTTCCACACTACAATATGTCCTAATCTGGTGATACATTTGGGTGTAAGCATTGCCCAGAGTTCATATGAGACTCTTAGGGAACTTTGACACACCCCAAATGGGAGAAAGGCTTTGAAATATGACCTCTTGGAGTTGGTTTACTTCATACTTCAGACAGGAAGTCTGAATCAGGCTCTCCTTGGTTGTACTTTTAATTTCCGATGTATTTTTTACTTTACTTTTCTGGGCTGTAATAACTTTGTAGTAAACTCTCGGGGATGAATAGTGAAAAGGGAGGGTTTACTATGTATGCAAAAAGGGGTAGATAACCTGCCTATAGGAGTTTATGAATTCCTACATTCTCATATAAATACCATGTCTATAGGAATCTTGCATTCCCATATAGATACCATGCCTATAGGTTATTTCTGAATTTTTGCACTCATGTAGATACCATTTCTATAGGAATCTCTGATTTCTACACTTCCGTATAGATACCATGTCTATAGGAATTTCTGCATTCTCATATTAAATAACCTGCCTATAGGAATTTCTGCACTCTCATGTAGATACCATGTCTATAATTACTCGAAATCTGAATTCTGCATATGCATGTAGAAAATATGCCTATAGGATTTTCTGAACCTTGCATATCCATTTCTCATTAGGCAAACATGTTTATAGGTCCTAATAACCAATTGCAATTAGATATCATGTTCATATAGTACAATACCTAGATATCATGTGTTGTAGGATTTCTGCATTTCACTATGTCTATGAAGGTGTTCTAAAATCGACAAACGCATAGAAAGCATGCCTATAGGAGCTTTAATCGAATGTGAATCGCCTCACTCGTTTATAAGCCTAAAATTAGCAGTAATAATGCATTACCAGTTGCAGAACTGGCGATCTTTTGCTAAAAACTCGCCTTTCTTTCTTTAGTATGTAATCAATTCACTTCATTGTTTCTGGAATCAGTAGATATCATGCCTATAGGTCTTCGTCCATCACTTAGGCAAGCCATAGGGTGAAAGTTTATAAACTGAATCAGATTTTATATGCTACAACCAGCAGGCAGGTCTGATTCGGGCTTCTTATCTGAACTATGTAATAAATCAGTCTACCTCGACCCTTTAAGTTTTAATCAGACCTTAAACAGTACATGCAAGTCATGCTACATTATGTGCTTTCTTTGGTTTAAAGGAGGTCTATTTGAGCCCCCTTTTCTGTGTTTATATGCTTCCCCAAACTTGCTATATGTGTTTTGTTTGTCGCCTTTGTATTTTACCTTTTGAAACCACAAATAAGCCAAATACATCCTCCCTCTAAGATTAGTAGTCCCAAGTGCCTCTGGGGCTGATAGGATTGGGGCGGGTAATAGTATGTAATAAGTAAACGAGACTATTCCACGTTTTAATACCTTATCGGGGTGGGAAAGGGTAGATATGGATATGATGACCACGCGATAACATCACGTGTATCCTCTCACTGAGGAGTGATTACCGGATGTTGTATGGGGTGATCCATATTTTTAATAAATCTAGGACCCCCCCCCGTTCCCTTTGTTTTCTTTGTTTCTTTTAAATCTTTTTCAAACCATTTATTTTAAGAAAAATCAACTCTTTTAGTTCCTTTTTCTTACTTTTGTTTATTTGTAACCATTACGTGAAAATTCCCTCTTATTTGAAGTTTTATTTGCCTACATGTTATTTGCACCTAAATTCACAACAATAGTTTGGCCGGGAACCACACTAGTGGATCCTGAGGGGTGCCTAATACCTTCCTCTTGGGATAATTTCAAGCCTTTACCCAATGCCTGGTTACTCAAAACAAACCCTTTTAGTGTCATAATGCACTTTAATCATTAGGTGGCGACTCTTCAATTCAAACCCAATTTCCGAAAGTAAACAAGTTGTCCTCCCAAATGTTATAAACTCGATTTCGCGAGAAAAGGGGGCGCGACAGTAGCCAACAAGTATCCAGTTTAATCTCGAAGAAGTAGTGACGAGGGGTCGACTTGACACTTACTAAGGTCAATACCAATAATAATTAAAGATGACACTAAGCATGGATAACATGGACATAATGGCAAGCTCAGAATTTAAAGAGAACAGTATATCGGTTTTAGTCATGTCTTATAATAATTTCACTTCAAGGCATTTAACAGAGTAAATCATGGATAAGATTTCACATAAATATTATGCGCACATTATGTCGAGGTCGTACGGCCCGGTCCAACATAAAAAAAATTATGCACTACCAGAGGGTCGAATGACGTGAATCATAGATACATCTATTCCTACGAAGGCGATCGGCTCGATCCACAAATATCAATTATTATCAAGAAGGCACATAAAGGCGCATTCATAGTCAAATAAATTCATTACTCGTGCTATGGACCTCGGAATTCGATTTCGAGCATACGCCCAGGTCTCATATTTTACTTCGGACCCTCCGGGATGTCAAAATACAAGTCCGAGTCCGTTTACTAAAAATATTAACCAAAGTCAAACTTGGCCTTTTAAGCCAACATTAAAGAATCAAGTATTCTGATTTCAATCCAAACTCTTACAAATCCCGAACCAACCATCCTCGCAAGTTGTAAATCAGTTAAAGCAAGTACGTAAAGTCTTATTTAGGGGAACGGAGTTCTAGAAAGCAAACCAACCAGTCGGGCCGTCACATTATCTCGTCTTTAAACTTAGATTTTTGCTATGTTTGATTGATAAAATTGTGGGTTTAATGTCATTTACTTTATTTTACAGGTTGTATGTGATTTAGAAGTGATGATAAAGAAACCAAGTGAAAACGAGTCAAAAAGGAGCTAAAGTGGACAATGGAAGTCTGCCCAATGAATTACCCTTCGCGAACGCGAAGCAACAGGAAGCCAACCCTTCGCGAATGCGAAGCAACAAGAAGCCAACCCTTCACGAATGCGAAGCCGCATAAAACTAACCTTTGCGAATGCGAAGGTGTAATCGCAAATGTGAAGAAGAAATTGGTAGAAAAACTGGGCAATTCTGGAATTTTACGTTTTTGACCCACAAGCTATTTAATACATGACCTAGCTCATTTGTAATGGATCTTTGGCTTATTTTTCAGTCTTTAGACAAGAGAAGACAAGTTTTGGAGCTAGGGTTCTTGCACACACACTTGGGTCTTAAAGATTTGAAGCTTTTGGTTGAAAATTTCTTACCCATTTATGTTCATTTCTTCATTTTCTTACTTTGTATTGTATATCTAAGTGTGTAGTATTTTTTCCAATACTTGAATCTTCTTTATGGGAACATTCATATTTAAAGTGTGGATTAAATATCTTGTTGTGCTTATGTATTGAATAATTTTTATTTATTATGAAGTGAGTTATTGTTTCTTTAATGTTTCCAAAGGGATTAGCTAACCCTAGGACTCGCCCATTTACTTCGAATTAATTTTGGGAAAGATAATTTGGGTTGGGAAAGATTAATTAATAAGAATTTGAGGCTTTAACCCTCACTTTATAAATTCTACCAAGGGATAGGATTGAACTACTTGTAGCCATATTCGGGTATGCTTAATCTCTTAATTGTTTTAGGGATAATTCAATTAGGAAGTCTTGTTAGTCTTCGGAAGAAGCTAATATAGGATTATTACCCGAGGCTAATTAACATAAACTTGCTCATATTTGTAAAATCATGAAATATATTGGATCGTTACTTGAGTGTAATTCCCCGTGTATCCATGCTTGTAGCCATTGATCATTTTACTTGCTTTCTAGGTTAATTTATATTTTTGCAATTAGTTATAAATATTTTCTCAAAACTTTTCTAAGTGTTTGGCTTAGCATAATAAGTGATAATTCTCTTACACGCCTAATCATCTACATATTGTTCTCTGTAGGATTCGAGCCTGACTCATAGTTGGGTAAATTATATTGCATGCGATCATGTCCATTTACTTTTTAGTAGTGAATTTAGACGTTATCAGTATCCTGAGTATCTTTGTCTCTAGCCATGAATTGAAGTATATCCTGAGTATCTGTAAAGTGTGTATATACACGTGTATAAAAGAGTAAGAGTAAAATGGAAAAGTATCAAATTACAAAACTGTCACTCTAACTAACTCGACTACACTGTTAAGCCTACACAACTAATATACGCATTAAATATTACATTATATCAACCATTCTCAATAGATTTGCCAAAATAGTGCTGATAAGTAATTTTTATCTTAAAATAACTGAAATATCTTTAATATTATTTGCAAAAATATAATTTTAGAGTTTTTTATATAAAAAAGGAACGAATTATAAAAATAGAATACGGAGATTATTAAAACTCATTTTTCGAAGGAATATTTAGGAGAATACAAAAGAAATTAGGGACAAATTCATAAGTTAGAGGTTACAAACTTATGACTTTTGACTATTTTTGCTTATAAACACTTTTGACATTGACCGAACGCATAAATAAATTTATAAGTTACTTTTACTATTTTATAAGCTTAGCCAAAAGCAGCCCATTATCATTTCTACAAATTATTTTGTGTCCCAAGCAAGACAAGTCCCTTGTTCATAATCTATATTATTATAAAAGCATGAATACAATGTCGGTTTACAAAAATAACTTTATAATATTAAGCATAATAACTCATAATAAAAGGACATAACCGGAATTCTAGATACTAGCCTTATAATTCTATTAGTTTTAGGATATACAACTACACGTTAGAGATCCTATATGATTACCTTTAGGAATCCTATTAGTATAATTACTTTCGATCTGTCTAATTCGTATAAAATTGAACAAGTAAATATCTTTAGTCATGCAATCCTATTACTCTTAGGATATACTTCTTAAACATTCTTATTACTAATTTAATTTAAAAAAGTATTATAATGTCCTATTACTAATTTAATTTGATAATGTATTACATTATCCAAATTCATTTAGAAAAATGAGGGCCTATATTATTATAAAAGCATAAATACAATATTAATATACTAAAATAGCCCTAAAATATTTAACGAAAGAATTCAAAGGGAAAGGACATAACTGCAATAACCTATTATTTTGGATTACAATACCTTCTATGCTACTTTTTAATATTAAATTTTTAAAATTAATAAAATTTGTCTATTAAATTCATATTAAAATATGTAGGAAGATTTAATAAAATTAATTTAATAAGAAATCTCTGTATTGGCAATACATTACTGCTTCATAATGTCCAATACCAAGAAAAAATAAAACTAATATTAAATGGACTGCATAAAGAGTTGAAATTGAGAAAAAAATACCCCCAAGATAATATATTTTTATATTATATTTGAAATATTTTCCTACTCAAATAATATTCTTTAATCAATTTTTCATGTAATATTAAAAAATACCAATTATTAAACAACAACTAAGAAAATATTTACAAATATAAATGCGTGAGAAAGAGGAAAAAAATAATGGTAATAATTTTACAGAGATAAATATCTAAAAGTGAAATGTCATATTAATCTTTTACTCTTTGAAAATAAAATTTATGATAGATAAAATTATAATTAAGATTAAATATTCAAAACAAGAGATGAACTAATATTAAGATCTGAATCAACATAGAATAAATTGTTTTTTTATGTTAAGATCAAATATTTAAATCTTTTAATTAATTATTTAGCAAGAGAATCCAATTCAAAATTTCTTTAAATTCATCATATGAGTAAAATTCTTATTCAACTTAAAAAGTCTTAGGGTATATAAATTTATTCCATAAAAAGAGCGTTAGAACACAAAGTAAAAATGTTAGTATATTATTAAGAATCAAATATAAGTGTCTGAGAAAGCACAATCAAAGCTAAATCCTAAACAAGAACAAGCTTTCAAGACTATATTATAAAGAGTAGACTATGTTATAACGGGGTTATTCTTTGTATATGCCTCCGGCTGAATCGAAATAATATTTCTATGTCATGCATTACTTGCAAGAGGTATGACACTGTTAGCAATAATAGCAAGTGGTGTACCAACAACGATTTTATTATGAGGCCACTCACTTTAGATTTGATATATCTTGTAACGACCCGACTGGTCGTTTGCCTTTCAGAACCTCGTTCCCTTAAATAAAACTTCCTTTGCTTGCATTAACTAATTTACGACTTGCGGGGACGGTTGGATCGGGGATTTGGAAGAGTTTGGACTGAAATATGCCCATTTGATTCCTTAGAATTTTCTTAAAAGGCTAAGTTTGGCTTTGGTTAACATTTTGAGCAAACAGATTCAGATTCGTAATTTAACGGTCCCGGAGGATCCGTAGGAAAATATAGGACCTGCGCGTATGCCCGGAATCGAATTCCGAGGTCCCTAGCCCGAGTAATGAATTTTTATTAGAAATTGTTAATTTGAAGTTTTAAGGATTTAAAAAAACTAATTAATGATTGATCACATGGGTATCGGGCTCGTATGTCAGTTTCAAAGCCCGGTATAGGTCCAAAATAACATTTAAGACTTTCCCACAAAATTTGGTGTCAATCCGAGTAGTTTAAGGGCGTTTTGTCCCGTTAGAGGAAAATTACGAACTTGAAGTTCATAAGTTTGATTCATTTGGTTTTAGGGAGTGATTCTTAGATTTAGCATTGTTTCGGGCGTTCCGAAGGTTTGAGTAGGTCCGTTTCATGATTTCAGACTTGTCGGTATGTTCGGGCGGGGCCCGGGAGTCCCGAACGTCAATCAGACGAGGCTCGAATGAAGTTGAAATTTTTAAGAAGTGTTGAAGTTGCTGCTTCTGTCATAACCGCACTTGCGGTTGGTGGACCAGAGGTCCGAGACCGCATATGCGGTCCATCTATTGCAGATGCGGCCCAGGGAAGGCCAGGCCAAACCGCAGAAACTGCCTCAAGACCGCAGAAGCGGTCCCAGCCCTTTTAGCCCCTTTCGCAAATGTAGTCTTTTCTCGTAGATGTGGGATCACAGATGTGGAAATCGCTGAAATAGTGAGGTTCATTTAATACGGGTTCTAAGTCATTTTTATCACTTTTCACTCCTCCATGGGAGATTTTGGGAGCTTTTGAGATAAGACTTCCACCTAACATCTTGAGGTAAGTTTATCCCACTAATTCTTGGTTTAATACTTGTGTCTTAGGAAGATTAAACACTAGAATTTAGGTAAGATCAAGGGATTAGAGCAAAACCTAGGGTTTTAATAAAAGCTAGATTTAACCACAAAATTTGTTATGGAATAAAATAGAAATCATATATTATTGATCCTTAGGTTATAGAGAACAACTTCCTTCGAAAAATTTCGAAATCCGGGCACGTGGGCCCGGACTCGGATTTTAGGAAACTTGTGTTAAAGGTTGGGAAATTGCTTAAATAGCTAGAATTCGATCTTGTGAGTCTATATTGACTAGTTCCTACCTCATTTAACTAGTTTGGGATCGTTCAGCTCAGAATTGAGTGCTTGGACTCGTTCTTGGTATTGAAAGTGCACTTTGGAGCGAGGTGAGTCTCCTTTCTAACCTTGTAAGAGGGAATTGTCCCCGTAGGTGTAATAATTGAATTAATTGCTATTACAAGTAGGGGATACATATGTACTAGGTGATGAGAGCCCGTGTGTAGCTACTATTATGTTAAGTCCGGTAGTCTAGGACCCAAAAGCATGCTCTACGACATATTCTTGTAACTTGATGATAAATTCGGATTCGTATAAATTATGTTGATTAAGGTAAATGAGACTAGTTGAGGAACCTTATCCTGCTTGGTCTTTTAAAAGAAATTTGGATATTCCTGTGAATAACTACTCCTCGGATATACATTATTGTTTGCTTGTTAATGAGTTTATTTATATTTGACCGCGTCGCACGTGTGATCCATGATGGGGTAATAGATGCATCTATAGTTCAAGCCGTTCAACCCTCGGCAGTGCACAATTTACTTTTATGTTGGATCGGGCCGTACGCCCTCGGTGTTACTTGTGTATGCTTTACTTAGTATTTCTCTATGGACTGAACTTTATATATGCCTTGAAATGAAAATGAATACCCAAGATATTATTTGGAAAAGAACTGTTATCCCTTGCCATACAATGCTAATAAATTGTGCTATCCATGCTTATCATAAATTCTTTCTCATATTATTTGATCCTAGTAAGTATCAAGTCGACCTCTCGTCTCTACTTCTTCGAGATTAGACGGGATACTTACTGGGTACATATTGTTTATGTACTCATACTACACTTCTGTACTTAATTGTATAGGATCTAAGGCAGGTGTATCTGGCTATCAGTCTGGTGCGCATCCCTGAGAGGATTTCGAGAGTTCTACGGTAAGTTGCTTCCCTTCCTATGCCCTTCAGCAGCCTGAAGGAGTCTCTCTTATGTATTTTTGCTATCTATTCTATTTTGGACAGTAGGATAGTGTGATTCTTTTGTATATTCTACTAGTTGCACATAGCTTGTGACACCAGGTCTTGGCACACACATTAGTCGACTGTATTATGTATGGGGTTGTATGATTATTTTTGGCTTTACTGATCATTTCTGATTTTATTTCAACTTAAGGAATCATTGCAACTATTTTGGGTAAAAGTAAATGAGAGCTTATTTAGTATTTTTCCGTGTTGGCTTGCCCGTCAATGGTGTTGGGTGCCATCATGACTATTATGGAAATGGGTCGTGACAATATGGTATTAGAGCACTAGGTTCACGTAGGTCTCACAAGTCATATGCAAACCTAATAGAGTCTTGTGTATCGGTACAGAGACGTCTATATTTATCTTCGAGAGGCTATACGGTGTTAGGAAAACTACTCTTTATTCATTTCCTATCGTGCAGTGGTTGGTATACTAAATTTTCCTCTTCTATTCTCTTGCATATGGTGAGTACACACACGGCTGATGTTCCAGACCCGGGCGGAGCTGCTCCCCCCGTTGCTAGAGGTCGGGGGAGGGCACCGACCCATGGTAGGGGACGGGGGTGTCCCAGAGTTATTCCAGTAGTACCACCAGTAGATCCCGCGGGAGATCCTATCATCGAGGAGCATGGCGAGGTGCCCGCAGATGAGCCTACCCTGGAGGACTTTATGACAGCACCGGGATTCCAGGAGGTCATGGGCCGTATGCTATGGTTCATGGATTTTATGACTCAGGCTGGTTTATTTCCAGCAGATCCAGCTACATCACAGGAAGGAGGGAGAGCACAGACCCAACTGCTCAGGCTCCTGGACATGCAACTGTAGTGTATCAGACTCTGGGTGCACTACCCGCAGATGTGGCCCAGCCAGTTGCTGCAGTGGCGCCCCAGATTAGACCAGCTACGGACGGTGACCCGCAGAAGTTATTGGATAGATGGACTAGAATTCAGCCTCCTATCTTCGGGGATGAGCGACATGAGGATGCCTAGGATTTCATTGACAGTTGCAGGGACAAGCTACACAACATGAGGATATTGGAGTCGCATGGAGTTGACTTCACTACTTTTCAGCTGGAGGGTAGGGCCCGTAGATGGTAGTAGTCCTATGTTCTTGGAAGGCCAGCAAGTTCTCCTCTCATCACCTGGGGTCAGTTCACCCAGTTATTCTTGGATAGGTATATTCCACCCTCTGAGAGGAAAGAGCTACGGCATCAGTTTGAGTATCTTGAGTAGGATCAAATATCTGTGACCGATTATGAGGTGAGGTTCTTTGAGTTGTCTTGTCATGCACTCATGATACTTCCCATAGATGCAGAGAGAGTGAGAAGATTTGTTGTGGGGTTGCACCCCGGTATTCGAGCTAGCATGGCCCGAGAGGTGGAGATGGGTACTGAGTATCAGCTAGTGGTTGAGATTACTCGCCGGATTGAGGGGTATCGCCAGAGGGGCAGAGAGTAGATCCAACAAAACAAGAGGGCCCGATTTTCGGGAGAGTTCAGAGGTGCCCCAGCTAGGGGTAGAGGTCACTTCGGGAGGGGTCAGCCCAGCATGCCCCCGTATTCAGCACCACCACCCCCTCCTTGGGGTGCTCCAGTGAGGCCTTATTTCAGTGCGATGCCAGAGAGTTCTAACCGCCCACCAGCTATTCAGGGTTCTTCCGGCAGGCATTCTAGTCATCAGGATTCTTCCAGTGCTCACTTCAGTGTCGTGCCAGAGAGTTCATATCGCCCACTAGCCATCCAGGGCTCTTCCGGTGGGTATTCGGGGCAGCAGGCTCTGACATCAGGGCAACAGGCTATGGTACCGAGAGTATGCTACGAGTGCGGAGATCCAGGTCACATGAAGAGGACCTGCCCCAAACTTCGGGGCAAGGTAGTGCAGCAGGGTTAGCAGCCTATGATTTTAGCACCGGCTGCCCCGCCACCTAGAGGTGGAGGGCAGACTGGTAGGGGCCGCCCTAGAGGTGGAGGCCAGGCAGGGAGAGGTCAACCAGCTATTGCTCAGTCAGGTGGAGGCCAGCCAGCAAGCGCTCCATCCAGATTCTATGCCCTTCCGGCTAGGCTAGATGTATTGGCCTCAAATGTCATCATCACAGGTATTATTTCCGTCGGCGGTAGGGATGCTTCGGTATTATTTGATCCATGGTCTACTTATTCATATGTATCATCTTTATTTGCTCGTTTCTTGGTTATTTCTCCTGAGTCTTTGGGCACTCCTGTGGGTGATTCTGTGGTTGTGGATCGGATCTACCGGTCCTGTATGGTCACATTCTGTGGTTTCAAGACTAGAGCGGATCTCCTGTTGCTTGACATGATCGACTTTGAGGTTATCCTGGGCACGAATTGGTTGTCTCCATATCACATCGTCCTAGATTGCCATGCCAAGACTGTTTCATTAGCAATGCTAGGGATACTGAGGTTAGAGTGGAAGGGTTCCACAGTTGATTCATCTAGTCGGGTTATTTCTTTCCTGAAGGCTCGACATATGGTCGAGAAGGGATATTTGGCTTATCTAGCTTATGTTCAGGACACCGCCGTAGAGTCTCCGACGATTGATTCAGTTCTAGTGGCTTGAGAGTTCGCCGATGTGTTTGCTTCTGATCTTCCTAGCATGCCACCGGATCGTGATATTTATTTCTATATTGATTTGTCTCCAGGCACCCAACCTATATCTATTCCACTGTACCGCATGGCTCCTAAAGAGTTGAAAGAGTTGAAGGAACAGCTTGAGGAGTTGTTAGCAAAGGGTTTTGTTAGACCCAGTGTATCACCCTGGGGTGCACCAGTGTTATTTGTGAAGAAGAAGGATGGGACAATGCGGATGTGCATTGATTACCGCCAGTTGAACAAAGTCACCATCAAGAACAAGTATCTATTGCCTCGTATAGATGAGTTGTTCGACCAGTTGCAGGGTGCTAGGGTGTTCTCTAAGATACACTTGAGGTCAGGGTACTATCAGTTGAAGATTCAGGACTCGGAGTTTCCGAAGACTGCATTTCGGTCTAGATATGGCCATTATGAGTTCTTGGTGATGTCCTTTGGATTGACTAATGCCCCAGCGGCATTTATGGACTTGATGAACAGGGTGTTCAGACCTTATATTGATTCATTTGTCATCGTCTTCATTGGAGTTCCTGGTGATGTCCTTTGGATTGACTAATGCCCCAGCGGCATTTATGGACTTGATGAACAGGGTGTTCAGACCTTATATTGATTCATTTGTCATCGTCTTCATTGACGACGTCTTGATATACTCCCGTAGCCTGGGGGAGCACGAGCTGCATTTGAGAGTAGTGCTTCAAACCATGCGAGAGCAGAAGCTATATGCCAAGTTCTCCAAGTGTGAGTTTTGGTTGGATTCAGTGGCATTCTTGGGTCATGTTGTGTCAAGAGAGGGTATTAAGGTGGATCCCAAGAAGATTAAGGCAGTTCGGAGTTGGTCACATCCTACCTCAGTGACCGAGATCAAGAGTTTCCTGGGGCTAGCAAGTTATTAACGGCAATTTGTGTAGGGCTTTTCATTTATTGCATCACCTTTTACTAGATTGACCCAGAAGGGTGCTCCTTTCCTTTGGTCCGATAATTGTGAGGAGAGCTTCCAGAAGCTCAAGACAGCTTTGACTACAGCACCAGTTCTTGTGTTTCCTTCCGATTTGGGGATGTATACGATATATTGCGACACTTTGCGCGTTGGATTGGGGTGTGTATTGATGCAGGCGGGGCGAGTTATTGCCTATGCTTCGCGCCAGCTGAAGGTTCATGAGAAGAATTATCCTGTGCACGATCTAGAGTTGGCCGCGATTGTTCATGCTCTTAAGATATGGAGGAATTATCTGTATGGGGTGTCATATGAGGTTTATACTGATCATCACAGCTTACAGCATTTGTTCAAACAGAGGGATCTTAATTTGAGGTAGCGTAGGTGGCTTGAGTTACTGAAGGATTATGACATCACCATTCTTTATCATTCAGGCAAGGCAAACGTGGTCGTGGATGCCTTAAGCAGAAAGATAAAGAGTATGGGTAGTTTGGCATTCATTCCAATAGAGGAGAGGCCACTAGCCTTGGACATTCAGTCCTTGTCTAACAAACTTGTGAGGTTGGATATTTCAGAGCCCATTCGAGTTCCCGCGTGTGTGGTTGCTCAGTCTTCATTATTGGGGCAGATCAAGGATCGGCAGTTTGATGATCCATATTTGGCGGTTCTTAGAGAAACGGTGCTTCAGGGAGGTAACAAGAAGGTCATTATTGGCGAGGATGGTGTTTTGCGACTCCAGGGTCATTTATGTGTTCCTAATGTTGATGGTTTGAGGGAGAGGATTCTAGAAAAGGCACACAGTTTGCGGTATTCCATTCACCTAGGAGCTACGAAGATGTATCGCGACTTGAGGCAGCATTATTGGTGGCGGAGGATGAAGAAAGACATAATAGATTATGTGGATAAGTGTTTGAATTACCAGCAGGTCAAGTATGAACACCAGAGGTCAGGTGGCCTACTTCAGCAAATGCCTATACCGTAGTGGAAGTGGGAGAACATCACCATAGATTTCATAGTTGGGTTGCTGCGGACTTCGCGGAAGTTTGATTCAGTATGGGTCATTGTTGATAGGTTGACCAAGTCGGCCCACTTTATTCCAGTGGCAACTACTTATACAACAAAGAGGTATGCTCAGATTTACATTCGGGAGATAGTCCGGTTTCACGGTGTGCCGGTTTCCATTATATCGAATAGGGGCCCTCAGTTCACCTCCCATTTCTGGAGAGCTGTTCAGAGTGAGTTGGGGACCCATGTAGAGCTCAGCACAGCATTCCATCCTCAAACCAACGGGCAGTCGGAGCGGACAGTTCAGATTTTGGAAGACATGCTTAGAGCATGTGTGATTTACTTTGGAGGGCAGTGGGATCGGTTCTTGCCCTTGGCGGAGTTTGCATACAACAACAGCTATCAGTCTGGCATAGAGATGGCTCCATACGAGGCTTTTTATGGTCGTCGTTATCGTTCTCCTATCGGGTGGTTTGAACCTGGTGAGGCTAAGTTATGCAGTACAGATTTGGTACAGGATGCCCTGGATAAGGTAAAGTTTATCCAGGAGAGGCTTTGCACAGCTCAGTCCAGACAGAAGAGTTACGCAGATCATAAGGCGCGTGATGTATCATATGGTTGGCGAGAAGTTCCTCTTGAAAGTCTCGCTAATGAAGGGTGTCATGAGATTTGGGAAGAAGGGCAAGCTGAGCCCAAGGTTTATTGGCCCATTTGAGGTATTGAGGCGAGTTGGGGAGGTGTCTTACAAGCTGGCTTTACTCCCAGCTTATCGGGAGTTCATCCGGTTTTTCATGTATCGATGCTTCGGAAGTATCATGCCGACTTATCTCATGTGGTGGACTTCAGTACTATTCAGTTGGATGAGAGTTTGGGTTACGAGGAGGAGCCAGTTGCCATTATTGATAAACAGGATCGCCAGTTGAGGTCCAAGAGGATTTCTGTAGTGAGGGTCCAATGGAGGGGCCAACCAGTCGAGGAGGCGACTTGGGAATCCGAGGAGGACATGCGAAGCAGATATCCGCATTTATTCGGCAACTCAGGTACTTTTCTATGCCTGTTCAAAGACGAACGTTTGTTTAAGAGGTGGAGAATGTAACGACCCGACTGGTCGTTTTTCCTTTTAGAACCCTGTTCCCTTAAATAAAACTTCCCGTGCTTTCTTTAACTAATTTACGACTTGCGGGGACGGTTGGTTCAAGATTTGGAAGAGTTTGGAGTGAAATATGCCCATTTGATTCCTTAGAATTTTCTTAAAACGTTAAGTTTGGCTTTGGTCAATATTTTGAGCAAACGGACCTGGATTCATAATTTAACGGTCTCAGAGGGTCCGTAGGAAAATATGGAACCTGGGCGTATGCCCGGAATCGAATTCTGAGGTCCCTAGCCCGAGTAATGATTTTTTATTAGAAATTGTTAATTTGAAGTTTTAAGGATTTAAAGAAACTAATTAATGATTGATCACATGGGTATCGGGCTCGTATGTTGGTTGCGATGCCTGGTACAGGTCCGAAATAACATTTAAGACTTGTCCACAAAATTTGGTGTCAATCCGAGTAGTTTAAGGGTGTTTTGGCCCGTTAGAGGAAAATTAAGAACTTGAAGTTCATAAGTTTGATTCATTTGGTTTGAGGGAGTGATTCTTAGATTTAGCGTTATTTCGGGCGTTCTGAAGGTTTGAGTAGGTCTGTTTCGTGATTTCAGACTTGTCGGTATGTTCGGGCGGGGCCCAGGAGCCCCGAGCGTCAATCGGACGAGGCTCGAGTGAAGTTGAAATTTTTAAGAAGTGCTAAAGCTGCTGCTTCTGTCATAACTGCACATGCGGTTGGTGGACCGCAGGTGAGAGACCGCAGATGCGGTCCATCTATCGCAGATGCGGCCCATGGAAGGCCAGGCCAAACCATAGAAGCGGCTCCGTAGAAGCGGCCTCAAGATCGCAGAAGCGGTCCCAGCCCTTTTAGCCCCTTTCGCAGATGCGGTCTTTTCTCACAGATGCATGACCGCAGATGTGGTCCCCTGACCGTAGATGCGGAAATCGCTGAAGCAGTGAGATTCATTTAATACGGGTTCTAAGTCATTTTTATCACTTTTCACTCCTCCATGGGCGATATTGGGAGCTTTTGAGAGAAGACTTCCACCTAGCATCTTGAGGTAAGTTTATCCCACTAATTCTTGGTTTAATACTTATGTCTTAGGAAGATTAAACACTAGAATTTAGGTAAGATCAAGGGGTTAGAGCAAAACCTAGGGTTTTAATAAAAGTTAGATTTAACCACGAAATTTGTTATGGAATAAATTAGAAATCATATATTATTGATCCTTAGGTTATAGAGAACAACTTCCTTCGAAAAATTTCGGAATCCGGGCATGTGGGCCCGAGGTTGGATTTTAGGAAACTTGGGTTAAAGGTTAGGAAATTGCTTAAATAGCTATAATTCGATCTTGTGAGTCTATATTGACTAGTTCCTACCTCATTTAACTAGTTTGGGATCGTTCGGCTCCGAATTGAGGGCTTGGACTCGTTCTTGGTATTGGAAGTGCACTTTGGAGCGAGGTGAGTCTTCTTTCTAACCTTGTAAGATGGAATTGTCCCCATTGGTATAATAATTGAATTATTTGCTATTATATGCGGGGACTACGTATGCACTAGGTGACGAGAGTCCGTGCATAGCTACTATTATGTTAAGTCCGGGTAGTCTAGGACCCAAAAGCATGCTCTACGTGATATTCTTGTAACTTGATGATAAATTTGGATTTGTATAAATTATGTTGATTAAGGTAAATGAGACTAGTAGAGGAACCTTATCCTGCTTGGTCTTTTAAAAGAGAATTTGGATATTCCTGTGAATAACTACTCCTCGGATATACATTATTGTTTGCTTGTTGATGAGTTTATTTATATTTGACCGTGTCGCATGTGTGATTTGCGAGCGGGGTAATAGATTCATCTATGGTTCGAGCCATTCGACCCTCAGTAGTGCACAATTTACTTTTATGTTGGATCGGGCCGTACGTCCCTCGGTGTTACTTGCGTATGCTTTACTTAGTATTTCTCTGTGGACTGAACTTCATATATGCCTTGAAATGCAAATGAATACCCATGATATTATTTGGAAAAGAATTGTTATCCCTTGCCATACAATGCTAATAAATTGTGCTATCCATGCTTATTATAAATTCTTTCTCATATTATTTGATCCTAGTAAGTATCAAGTCGACCTCTCGTCTCTACTTCTTCAAGATTAGACGGGATACTTACTGGGTACATATTGTTTATGTACTCATACTACACTTCTATACTTAATTGTATAGGATCTAAGGCAGGTGTATCTGGCTATCAGTCTGGTTGCGCATCCCGGAGAGGATTTCGAGACTTCTACGGTGAGTTGTTTCCCTTCCTATGCCGTTCAGCAGCCTGAAGGAGTCTCTCTTATGTATTTTTGCTATCTATTCTATTTTGGACAGTAGGATAGTGTGATTCTTTTGTATATTATACTAGTTGCCCACAGCTTGTGACACCAGGTCTTGGCACACACATTAGTCGACTGTATTATGTATGGGGTTGTATGATTATTTTTGGCTTTACTGATCATTTCTGATTTTATTTCAACTTAAGGAATCATTGCAACTATTTTGGGTAAAAGTAAATGAGAGCTTATTTAGTATTTTTCCGTGTTGGCTTGCCCGTCAATGGTGTTGGGCGCCATCATGGCCTATTATGGAAATGGGTCGTGACATATCTCTTCAAACAACTTAAATAACCATCACAAATATATCAAAGCAGACAATAGTGCTAAATTTATAAGAAAAACATAATATGGGATGAAGCATTTATGGCTAAATGTCAAACGATCTAAATAATTGCTCGGAGTTCTAGAGATATATTGGATATTAATGAATCGTTTGGTGAACAATTATTGGTTTGGAAGGTAATTTATATCAAGTACTACCGGTAGTTCCAAAATTGACAAAAGCAGAGACAGTAAAAGCTAGCTTGCCAAAGTTATACTTCTGGCTTCAAATGAAAAAGATTCAACTCACAAGAAATATGAAGTAAGAATAGATCCAGTATTCAGTGCCTTCTTGCTTCGTATTGGAAATGAAGAAGAGCATCTAATAAAAGATGATTTGATTCTTCTTGAGCACTTGGTTATCAATCCCAATGGTAATAGAGTGCATTTAATAAGAGATATTTCTATAATAAAAGGTTTTTTGCAAAATTTTATAATCAAAACAAAATATTTTTCTGTTTTTGACTCAACAGAAAATGATATCAATAATTACTACCAAGAAGAATGCTTAAACACTTTAATACCAAATAGCCTTCCACCATATATGTTTGTTGTCAAGTTTATTATTCCTTACGTACATTAATGTTACTATTGTAATGACCCGACCGATTATTTTGAGTACTTGCACTTCGCTCGCCAGTTCTCGGGATGAATAGCCTCGTATGATGTATTGTGACTTATGTAAATCGTCGGTTTTGGTTTTTAGGTTAATCGGAACAGATATGGGAGAAAGATTCTTAGCTTGAAGCTTTAAATTTGAAAGATTTGACCAAGTTTTGATCTTTTAGTATTTGACCTCGGATTTGAATTTTAATGACTCTATTAGCTCAGTTAGGTGATTTTGGGCTTAGGAGCGTGTTCGGAACGTATTTTAGAGGTTCGTGGTAAATTTAGGCTAAAATTGGCAAAATTAAAATTTTGACATTTTCCGGTCGACAGTGGAAATCTTGATATATGGGTCGGAATGGAATTTTGGGAATCGGAGTAGGTCTGTGTAACGACTAGGTCGGTCGTTTTGAATAATACAATCCTGTTTCCCCCATTTACTTCTAAATTCATGCTTTACAGTTGTTATGTGACTTGTCGGGGTAATTGGTTAGGGTCCGGTGAGGTTTTTGAAATGAATTGAGACACTGAGTCTCCAAGGAGAAAGCTAAGTTGATTAATTTGACCGGAAGGTGAAAAATATGTAAACGACCCCGAAATGGATTTTTGATGATTCCAATAGCTCCGTATGATGATTTCGGGCTTAAGAGTGTGTCCGAATATTTATTTCGAGGTCCGTAGCTAAATTAGGCTTGAAATGGCAAAAATGAGAAATTTAAGTTTGGAAGTTTGACCGGGGAGTTAACTTTTTGATATCGGGGTTGGAATCTAGTTTTGAAAATTTTTCTAGCTCCGTTATGTCATTTATGACTTGTATGCAAAATTTGATGTTAATCGGACTTGATTTGATAGGTTTCGGCATCGAATATAGAAGTTGTTCTTAGTTTCATTAAGCTTGAATTGGGGTGTGATTCACGATTTTAGCATTGTTTGATGTGATTTGAAGTTTCGAACAAGTCCGTACCATGTTTTAGGACTTGTTGGTATATTTGGTTGGGGTCCCGGGGGACTCGAGTGTGTTTCGGGTGTGTTTCGGATCATTTTGGGCTATTTTGGATGCTGATTTTCTGATATCTAGTGTTGTTCTTCGATTTCGAATTATGAATCGCAATCAGCTACTACGATTTTTAAGTCGCATATGAATATTTGTTTGTGTAGCAGTAGCACATATGTCTGCCTACTTACAGACGCGGGTTTCAACTCTCACGGGTATCCCGCTTTGCACACAACACGCCGTTCATTGTGTGTGTATGTCTCTTTTGGAGCCTCTCACGTTCGCGAAGAAGAATTTGGCCTCTGGAAGTTTGTTCTTCGCATTCGAAGAGACTCTCACGTCCGCGAAGAAGGAAATCTCGGTTGCATAGGTCTGACTTCGGAGGCCCATATCTCACAATATATAAGGAATTTGGAGATGATCCAAATATGAAATTTGTAGCCCTTTGTGTCTAGTTTTTAGAATTGTAAATTAATTGGCATTATATTTGTGTAAAAGAAGTTGTGATAGTTACACTACAGGCTGTCCAGGGAGAGTTTGAAAATCTCTGCTACACAGGGCTAATTTTGGAAGCTTATATCTTGCAATATATAATGACTCAGGAAATGAGCAACCTATGAAATTATAGCCCTTGGTGTCTAGTTTGCAGAACATCAAACTATTTGTCATTTGTAGTTGTGTGCAAAAATTTATGACAATTATACTAAAGGCTATCTGGAATGAGTTTGGAAATAGCTGATGAGGAATTTGCACATCGCGAACGCGAGGGAAGGGTCGCGAACGCGAAGAACAAACCCCTGGGCAGCAGAATAAAGTCCAAATTCATTCCATTCTTCAATTTTTGGACCAAGAAAGCTCGGGTGGGGCGATGTTTTGAGAGATTTTTAGAGAAAACAACAGGGTAAGTGTTCTTAACACATTTTTTGATAGATTACTCGAATCCATCGTTGTTTTTAACATTTAATTGGTGATTTTAAGTTGGAAAAGTTTGAAAACCCTCTTGGATATATTTGAGGGTCGAAATGTTATCGAAATTTAGTAATTTTGGTATGGTTAGACTCGTGGTTGAATGGGTTGTCGGATTTTGTGAGTTTTGTCGAATTTCGAGACGTGGGCCCCACGGGCGATTTTGAGTTAAATTTCAGATTTTGTTGGAAAAATAGTATTTTCATATGGAATTAATTCCTATAATTAGTATTGATTGAATTGAATTAACTGTGGCTAGATTCGGGTTGATTGGAAGCCAATTCAAGGGGCAAAGGCATTTCGGAGTAGGATTTTGCTCGGATTGAGGTGAGTAATGATTGTAAATGTTGTCCTGAGGGTATGAAACCTCGGATTGCACATCGTTGTGCTATATTGAGGTGACACACACGCTAGATGACAAGCATGGGGTCGTGCACTATTGGGGATTGCGACTTAGTCCATCCCGAATGATTGTTTTACCGCGTATTTGACTGAAAACTGTTTGATATTATCATGTTTTGGGCTGAATGCCATATTTGGGCCTCGTGCCAACTATTTGAACCCTTAGGGGACTTTTCCTGATATTTCCTCACTATTTTGACTTTATACTTGAACTCAGTCATGCTATATTCTACTATTTTTATAACTCAGCCATGTTTACTCTGTTTTAAAACATTAAATGATATTTTGGGCTGAGCATCATGTTTTACTGTTGCCCGAGTGGCTTATGAGATTCTGACTTTGTAAGGCCGAGGGCCTGTGTTGTGAGGATACTTTTGGGTCGGGCTGCACATCGCAGCAGTGATACACTGATTATGATTATGAGGCCGAGGACCTGAGATTGTACGCCACGAGGTGGCTTGTTGATATGAGGTCGAGAGCCTATGTGATTATGCCACGAGATGGCTTGATATTGCGCTTGGGCCGTAAGGGCCCCTCCATGAGTCTGCACACCCTCAGTGAGCGCAGGTACCCATTGTGATGTGAGATGTAGCCTGACGGGCTGGTGTTGTCCTATGATATTGCCCAAGGGGTGGAGTTTGTTGACATTGTGCTCGAGGGGAAGATTCTTATGTGTTTATCTGTTTTAGCTGCTTTGCATTTAATTGCTTAACTGTTAAAAAGTCATTTCTAATGAAGCTTAAACTGAACTGAAGTGACTTTACATATTTCCACTGTTTCATTGTTTTTACTGGCTTTTAATGCTTCTTTATAGCATGTTGATGTGCCTTTACGTGATTTCTTATCGTTCAGTGTTCATTTATTATTATTACGCACTGAGTCGGAGTACTCATATTACTCCCTGCACCTTGTGTGCAGATTCAAGTATTTCTGAACCTGGTAGCGGGTATTGATTGATCAGAGGCAGAGTCATCGGAGTTTAGCAAGACAGTTGCCCGACGTTCGCAGCACTACTTTTCTCCCTCTTGATTTCATTAGACTGTATTCAGTACATTTTCAGACTTTTCGTTGTATTTAGACCTTAATAGAAGCTCGTGATTTGTGACATCCCGATGTCGGGATGTATCTATTTCTGCACTTGTTCTATTTCGCTAAATTTATGCTTGTTGGGAATTTTTTCTTATAAATGACTTGAATGGACTTATTAAATTGTTAAAAATAAATTTTGGGTATTGTGTCGGTTTGCCTTGTCTTCACGAGAGGCGCCATCACGACTGGGTCCGGTTTGGGGTTGTGACAAGTTGGTATTAGAGCCTAGGTTACATAGGTCTCACGAGTCATGAGCAGGTTTAGTAGATTCTCATGGATCGGTACGGAGACATCTGTACTTATCCTCGGGAGGCTGCTGAACCTTTAGGAAGAACTTCACATTCTTGAATTCTTATCGTGCGTCATTGATTCAGCTTAAGATGTAACTCTTTGAATTCCTTCCACGCATTTGTATGCGCGCTCCGTATCAGATGTGCATCGATGGCTTGTGATTCCCTGATCGAGGGGCGATATGTGATCTCTGTGTGTTGATGTTGGGCCACTCTGGAGGACTCGAGGTCGGATATTTTTGCCTATAGCTTGAGCACCAAGGTGCTGATTGTGTGAGCATGTATTTTTAAACTTATATGTTCGGTAGCGTCCGTATTAGTAGAAGTGACGGCTGGATGGCTATGTGATGAGTATGTTATGACTGCGAGATGTATTCATATGATTTGGAAGCAACGAGAAGGGGATGCGGGAGGATAGAAGAACTATTATGTGCTTGATTTTTACCTTGATTTGAGGTATATCCCCGAGTTATGGGTGTGTGAAGAATTCTTTCATGTTTTCTAGTTGGGGGACTGAAGTGGATTTCACATTGTGATATGAGTTCAGACTCAGGAAGATCAAGTGACTGCGTAATGTCTATGACAGTGGAAGGGTATAAAGAGATGTAAGTTTGAGGCGAAGCAAGTGGGTTATCTCCTGCGGAGTGTTCGGAAGTTTGTGCGATCCTTATGTTGTCTGTTAGAAGATCTCATTTACAAGTGAAATATATGTGTTGCAATTTAAATTTGGGTCACTTAAAAGAGTGGGTTTAACTGTTATGAGAGAGAATGCGAGATTTGTAGAAGATTTAAAGTACTAGATAGTCTGTGTTCCACGAGCTTATGAAGGATTGAGTTTAATCTCACAATAGTATTATGGCTGAAATAGAGTATATGCGTTATGAGTTATTGTATGTGTTTTGATCTATGGCTTCGAGCCAAGTGGGGAAGTATGATATTGGTTAGTTGATTGCACGGTTATGTACTATGTTGGTTCCAGTTTGAGGCGTGCTGGTGAATCAGTTATGGCTTATGGAGATTGAGCCCGAGGATGGCTCGAGTAAAGGAAATTTTAATAAAGGTTATGTCATGCTTCATAGGTGTATGAGAATCGCGGAATGTCCTAAGTGGTCATTGGTAAAGGATGTGTGGTGCATAGAATAGGAAGTTGCTTGGTTATATTAAGGTGAGGTTACATTCTGCGGTGTCAGAATGCTAATGAGGCACCAGGTTATTCAGTTCATTTGATCAGTCTAATTGAGGTTTGAGTAGAGTGGATGTCTCTCGAGAATGGTCTTGATAAGTTCAAGATTTTACATGTAAAAATTGGAAATTTTCAAGTGTATAATTTGGCTAGAAACTGAGGTTTGCATTGGAGGGTGTCAAGACTTGTGTCATTTCTATATCAATTATGGGATTTTATATATCAGTATTAGGAAGGTAATGGTTCCAGATTCGCAGGAAGTTACTTCCGGGTAGGTATTTTGAATGTGGTGCGTTTGGGAATATTTAAGAGAGTATTTAGCGGCTTATGAGCCTTAGACGGTGTGGTTTTATGCTTGGGTCTCATGTGGTGAGTTTGGATTAAGGAATTTTGGTGTTATAGCAAGAATAAGCATCAAGTTGAAGGTAAATCAGGAGGAACTAGGATAGATGGGATAGTTGGGTAGTAGGTCGGACCGGCATAGTAAGGATATGATTAGTTCTTTGGATGCTTACGAGGTAATGAGTTTCTGCAGTTGTCTCGTGGCAATGCTCTTGGGTTTTAGTGGCCTGTGTAACTTGGTTGAGTTAGAAGGATTCAGTCCTGACGGTTTAGTTTTGTGCAAATGGGATTCGGAGAGTCCTTGATGGTTTCTACCACGGTTAGAGATGTATATTTTTCTACGAGTGTGAGGAGCATGTGATGTATAGTGATTTTCTTCTAGATGGGATCAATGGAAAGTTCTTGGCTAGTTGAGTACGTAGTTGCTTGTGGTTCGAAATGGATATAAAGTTCTCATGGTTATCCTAAGATGGTATGGTATATGTGGTATGTTGTGTAGGACTGAGATTTGCATGTGTAAGGTCTTGGTTCAGTTCTGAAAGGAAGATCATAAGATCCTTAGGCAACGGGCAGCTTCAGATAAGTAGGGAAATGAGCTTCAGATGATTAGGGAAACGATATTACTAATTGGTGTGGCTTGATGGGGGTATACGTTTCAGAAAAAGGGCAAGTGTTTGAGTTGATGGTACTTCAATAGTATTGCGGCTCTCTCTTGTTGGATTGACTACTGATATTCGAGTTTTCTTGGTGGCACAGAAGGATTTTAAGAGTACCTCTCGTGGAATGATTGGGTATTAGAGGTGTGTTGTATATTCGGACGGCGGAATTGGGATCATGTATGGTGATTCATGTGCTATATGGAGTTAGAGACTGGGAGTTCTCATATACAAGTTATATTATGGTTGTGGGTCCCGTGTATTAGCACTGTATAGTGACTATTGGGGTTTGGAGACCCGAATGGATCTTTTGTTGCTTGGTATGTTAGATTTTGATGTAATATTGGGTATAGACTGGTTGTCTTCGTGTTGTGTTATTCTACGCTATTGCGATAAGACAGCGGCGTTGGCTATGCCGGGTAGGCCATGGATGGAATGGTAAGGTTCGACGGATTATGTTCTCAGTAGAGTGGTTCCATTTTGAAGACCCAACGGATGGCCGGGAAGGGTTGTCTTTCTTTCTTAGCCTTCGTGATGGATGTCAGTGCAGAGACTCCTACCGTCGATTCAGTTCTAGTGATGAGGGACTTTTCCGGATGTGTTTCTTGCTGCCGGGCATGTCATCGGACAGGGTTGTTGAGTTCGGTATCGATTTGGCATCGGGCACCATATCGTATGGCACCAGCGGAGTTAAAGGGGTTGAAGGAGCAACTTCAGGGACTCTTGATAAGGGGTTCATTGGTAGACCTATATGGATGTGTTTTCGGCATCGAGTCGGCCTGGTTGACTTCGAGTTGCTTTGGGTGAGGGATGTGTTGATTCAGTTGCTATTAAGCTACTAGTGTTCTGAGTTGATCTATGAGTTACTTTATGTGTTGCGAGGCATTATGATTCGTTGGTTATAGGCATACATGGTGCGGTTCCATTGGGGTTTCATAGTGGAAGTCGAGCGAGAAGAGTACTGGGTATTGCTCGGTGGATGGCGTATCGGTTGTGTCCTTTCGGGTTTGTGTAATGTTATGTCAATTGCTCGCGGTGGTTATGATGATTGCTTTGGTTTTAGACATCATATTGCACATGGTTATCGATTTTGAGCATAGTGACTTGAGGTGTTTCATATGGACCAGTGTTTGGATAAGGTCACGCATTGGAGCGAAGCTATGTCGAGGAATGATATTTTGGGTTATATTTGTGGGTTCTAGTTTCACGGTGTGTGATGGGTTCTTAGCATCGTGTTGTGGTAGTACTAGTGAGCTTGTGGTAGTACTAGTGAGCTTGTGGTACAGCTCTCTCATTTGAGTTATTTTCCATGATTTGAGGACATGTGGACTATTGCTTATTGGTTCACGGGTTGCACGGGTTGTGGCTTAAGATTGTATCGATGTGTCATGTCACTAGAGTATTTGTATTGGATGAGATGAGGTCATTGGGATCTTGAATGAATACTATCGGATTCGATTTCAGCATGTTGGAAGGATAATATCAGGACTCGACTTAGAAATTTACGACGGTCCTTGCAGAAGGATAGGGAACTCCATGACTGGTTGATCCGAAGAATGATTATGACTTTCTGCGTGTTTCCTTCATCATTGGAAGTATTCGAAAGTGTTGGAATAAGGCTTTGTTTGGAATGAGGTTTATTACCGGTATTGGGGTTGTTTGAGCAGGTGTTGTGATTAGAAGTTATCGCTACGAGTGGCTGAATTATGTGGTATATCGTGTGATTACATTTTGGGTTACGAATATGGGTTGATACAACTTGTTCAGACTTATTCAGAGTATAGATGTGAGGTTCTTATCTTATAGATGATTTCGGAAGTGGAAACTTAGTTCTAAGGTTAATGGGCTAGGCTGGATTATGAAATTTCAGTTATGTTGTGCTATCAGATCTATTTGAGATAGGGTGACGTAGGATCACCCCCGGGTATGTGCCTGGTAAGGTTATACAACGATTTGATGGTTTTCAGAACAACACTGGGCACGTTCAAGGATGAACGTAAGTTTAAGAGGGGAGAATGTAACGATCCGGCCGGTCGTTTTGAATAATACAATACCATTTCCCCTATTTACTGCTAAATTCATGATTTACAGCTGTTATGTGACTTGCCAGGGTAATTGGTTAGGATCCGGTGAGGTTTTTGAAATGAATTGAGACACTTAGTCTCCAAGAAGAAAGCTTAAGTGTAATAATTTGACCGGAAGGTGAAAAATATGTAAACGACCCCAAAATGAATTTTTGACGATTCCAATAGCTCTGTAAGGTGATTTCGGGCTTAAGAGTGTGTCCGAATATTTATTTCGAGGTCTGTAGCTAAATTAGGCTTGAAATGGCGAAAATGAGAAATTTAAGTTTGGAAGTTTGACCGGGGAGTTGACTTTTTGATATTGGGGTCGGAATCTAGTTCTAAAAAATTTCCTAGCTTTGTTATGTCATTTATGACTTGTGTGCAAAATTTGATGTCAGTCGGACTTGATTTGATAGGTTTCGGCATCGAATATAGAAGTTGGAAGTTCTTAGTTTCATTAAGCTTGAATTGGAGTGTGATTCAAAATTTTAGCGTTGTTTGATGTGATTTGAAGTTTCGACCAAGTCCGTACCATGTGTTTAGGGCTTGTTGGTATATTTGGTTGGGGTCCCGGGGGACTCGAGTGTGTTTCGGGTGTGTTTCGGATCATTTTGGGCTATTTTGGATGCTAATTTTCTTATATCTAGTGTTGTTCTTCGCGTTCGCATGGAGCCTCTCGCGTTCGCGAAGAAGAATTTGGCCTCTGGAAGTTTGTTCTTCGCGTTCGTGAAGAGACTCTCGCGTTCGCGAAGAAGGAAATCTCGGTTGCACAGGTCTCACTTTGGAGGCCCATATCTCACAATATATAAGGTATTTGGAGATGATCCAAACATGAAAGTTGTATCCCTTTGTGTCGAGTTTTCAGAAATATAAATTACTTGGCATTTCAATTTGTGTACAAAAGGTTATGGTAGTTATACTACAGGCTGTCCGGGAAGAGTTTGAAAATATCTGCTGCACAGGGCTGATTGTGGAAGCTTATATCTCGTATTATATAATGACTTGGGAAATGAGCAACCTATGAAATTATATCCCTCGGTGTCTAGTTTTCAGAATATCAAACCATTTGTCATTTGGAGTTGTGTGCAAAATGTTATGACAATTATACTAAAGGCTGTCTGGAATGAGTTTTGAAATCGCTGATGAGGAATTTGCTCATCGCGAATGCGAGGGAAGGGTCGCGAACACGAAGAACAAACCCCTGGGCAGCAGAATAAAGTCCAAATTCGTTCTATTCTTCCATTTTTGGACCAAGAAAGCTCGAGTGGGGCAATGTTTTGAGGAATTTTCAAAGAAAACAACAGGGTAAGTGTTCTTAACACAATTTTTGATAGATAACTCGAATTCATCATTGTTTTTAACATTTAATTGGTGATTTTAAGTTGGAAAAGTTTGAACACTCGATAGATTTGAGGATTTGAGAGTCGAAATGTTATCGAAATTTAGTAATTTTGGTATGGTTAGACTCGTGGGTGAATGGGTTATCGGATTTTGTGAGTTTCGTCGGATTTCGAGACGTGGGCCCCACGAGCGATTTTGAGTTAAATTTCGGATGTTGGAAAATTAGTATTTTCTTATGGAATTAATTCCTATAAATAGTATTAACTTAATTGAATTAACTGTGGCTAGATTCGGGTCGATTGGAAGACGATTCAAGGGGCAAAGGCATTTCGGAGTAGGATTTTGCTCGGATTGAGGTGAGTAATGATTGTAAATGTTGTCCTGAGGGTATGAAGCCCCGGATTGAACAATGTTATGCTATATTGAGGTGACACACACGCTAGATGACGAGCGTGGGGTCGTGCAATATTGGGGATTGTGACTTAGTCTGCCCCGAATGACTATTTTACCGCGTATTTGACTGAAATCTATTTGTTATCATCATGTTTTGGGTTGAATGTCATATTTGGGCCTCATACCAACTATTTGAACCCTTAGGGGATTTTTACTGATATTTCCTCACTATTTTGACTTTATACTTGAACTCAGTCATGCTATATTCTACTGTTTTTATAACTCAGTCATGTTTACTATATTTTAACACATTAAATGATATTTTAAATGATATTTTGGGATGAGCATCATGTTTTACTGTTGCCCGAGTGGCTTATGAGATTCTGACTGAGTAAGGCCGAGGGCCTATGTTGTGAGGATACTTTTGGGTCGGGCTGCACGCCGCAGCAGTGATACACTGATTATAATTATGAGGTCGAGGGCCTAAGATTGTACGTCACGAGGTGGCTTGTTGATATGAGGCCGAGAGCCTATGTGATTATGCCACGAGATGGCTTGATATTGCACTTGGGCCGTTAGGGGCCTCTCCAAGAGTCTGCACACCCCCAGTGAGCGCGGGTACCCATTGTGATGTGAGATGTAGCCCGATGGGTTGGTGTTGTTTTATGATATTGCCCGAGGGGCGGAGCTTGTTGACATTGTGCCCGAGGGGCGAATTCTTATGTGTTTATCTGTTCTAGCTGCTTTGCATTTAATTGCTTAACTGTTAAAAAAGCATTTCTAAAGAAGTTTAAACTGAACTAAAGTGACTTTACATATTTTCACTGTTTCATTATTTTTACTGGCTTTTACTACTTCTTTATAGCATGTTGATGTGCCTTTACGTGATTTCTTATCGCTTAGTCTTTATTTTTTATTATTATTAGTCACTGAGTCGGAATACTCACATTACTCCCTGTATCTTGTGTGCAGATTCAGATATTTCTGAACCTGGTAGCGGGTATTGGTTGATCAGAGGCAGAGTCATCGGAGTTTAGCAAGGCAGCTGCCCGACGTTCGCAGCACTACTTTTCTCCCTCTTGATTTCATTAGACTGTATTCAATACATTTTCAGACTTTTCGTTGTATTTAGACCTTAATAGATGCTTGTGACACCCCGATGTCGGGCTGTATCTATTTTCGCACTTGTTCTATTTCGCTAAATTTATACTTGTTGGGGATTTATTCTTATAAATGACTTAAATTGACTTATTAAATTGTCAAAAATGAATTTGGGAATTGTGTCGGTTGGCCTTGTCTTCACGAGAGACGCTATCACGATTGGGTCCGATTTAGAGTCGTGACAGTCTGTTGTTTCATTTGGGGAGTGAGTGCAAATTTCGGGTCATTCGGAGGTGATTTGATAGGTTTTGGCGTTATTTATGGAATTTGAAAGTTTCTAAGTTCTTAAGCTTGAATCCGAGGTTGATTTGATGTTTTGGTATTGTTTTGAGTGATTCGAAGGCTCGACTAAGTTTTAATTAAGTTATGAGAGGTGTTGGTATGTTTGGTTGAGGTCCCGAGGGCCTCGGGCGTGTTTCGGATGAGTTTTGGGCGAGTCCGGGCATTACCGGGACTCAGGCATGGTTCTGGTGTTTGATTTTCGCTGTGATGGAAGGGGTTTTCCGCTGAGGGCGGTGGAGTTTTGCTGAGGCGGAGTAGGGAGCGCTGAGGCAGAAAATGGAGCGTTGAGACGCTCCAGGGAAAGAATCTGCAGGTTCGTTGGGCCGACTTCGGAAGCCTATATCTTTTGATATACAAGGAATTTTAAGATGATTCAAAAGTGAAACTTATAGTCCTTCGTGTCTAGTTTCCAGAACACAAGATACCTGTAGAGAAAGTTATGGCCAAAATACTAAGGCCTATCTGTGCAGCCACAAGAAGCGCGGTCAGCGGTGATTTTCCGCGGTCAGCGGTGATGGAAATTCAAAAGGTGCACTATAAATACGAGATTTGGGATTTTATTTCATATTTTGACCTAGAGAGCTCGGGCTTTGGCGATTATTCGAGGGATTTTCAAGAAAACCACCTGGGTAAGGGATTCTAATTCAATTTTGGCTAAAATACAATATTATAACATTGTATTCATCATTTGAGTTGAGATTTGGGGTGAAAATTTGGGGGAAAATTATGGAACTTCATAAAATGAAGATTTGGGATTTGAAAGCCGATTCGGAGTCGGAGTAAAAATGGTATGGATAGTCTCGTAATTTAATGGGTTGTCAGATTTTGAGACTTTGGTTGGATTTCGAGATGTGGGCCCGTGGGTCGGGTTTGAGCAATCGGGATTCTTGAGTTAATTTGATTATTTTCGCTTGGGATTTATTCCTTTAGCGTATATTGATGATAATATACTGATTTTGGTTAGATTTGGAGCATTTAGAGGCTGATTCGAGAGGCAAAGTCATCGCGAACTAGAGTTTGGACCGGTTTGAGGTAAGTAGTGATTGTAATCTTGTCGTGAGGGTATAAAATCCCCGATTTCACCTCGTGGTGCTACTTTGTGGTGACACACATGCTAGATGACGAGCGTGAGGTCGTGCACCGCTGGGGATTGTGACTTGGTCCGTCCTGTACGATAGTTAAGTCGCGTATTTGATTGAAAACTGTTTGATATCATTGTGTTTTGGAAAGTATTACTATGTTTTGGGCTGAATGTCATATTTGGGCCTCGTGCCAACTGTTTTGAACCCTTAGGGGATTTTTACTACTGTTTTCTCACTGTTTTGGTTTAATAAATACACTCAGTCATGCTATGTTTTACTGATTTCATAATTCAATCTCTATTACTCTGTTTTTATGCATAAAATGATATTTTGCGTTGAGCACCCTATTTTACTGATAGCCCGAGTGGCTTGTGAGGCTGATGACTGAGAGAGTCCGAGTGTCTGATTGTGAAGCTGATGACTGAGAGAGGCCGAGGGCCTGGTTGTGAAGATTATATATATATTTATGGATCGGGCTGCACGCCGCAACAATATAGGGATCGGGCTACACGCCGAAACGGTATTGGATCGGACTGCACGTCGCGGCGATATAGCGCTTGGGCTTTAGGAAACCCTCCGAAGTCTGCACACCCCCAGTGAGCGCAGTCAACTATATTTATGGATCGGGCTGCACGCCGCAGCGATTATTATAAGATAGTTATTCAGCATGAGTGCTGATTGATGAAAGTTGAGTCATGAGTGACTGAGAGGCTTGCCCGAGGGGCTATATATATACATATATATGAGTGACGCTTTGTCCGAGGGGCTTGTTTTATGAAATTACTGCTTGCACTCATCTTTATACTGAGCCTCTATTGAAAATATTAAACAAATATTTTGAACAACTTTCATTGAAAGTGGAGTTTTTACGAGATGTTCGGAATTTAATTACTAATTTGGTTTTGTTATTTCCACTGAGATTTTCATTTTATAAGATGTATATGAGTGACCGAGAGCTTTGCCCGAGGGGCTGTTTATGATTTATGTTTGCTCGAGAACTGTATACGAACTATGTTTTGGCCAAGGGGCCGATTATGATTATTACCACTTTCATTATAAACTACATTGAACCTCCATTGAAACTATTAGAAAGACATTTTTCAAATGATTTTACTGAAATTGGAGTTTAACGAGATGATTTGATTTGTATCTTTTGGAAACATATTGTACCCATTGTGGTGCTATGACGTGGTTTACGTGATTTCTTACTGCTCAGTCTTTATTTACTTTTATTACTTACTGAGTTGGCATACTCACATTACTCCCTACACCTTCTGTGCAGATTCAGGTATTTCTGAACCTGGTGACGGGTGTTGATTACTCAGTAGCGGGTTTATTGGAGTTAGAAAAGTAGTTGCCTAGCGATTGCAGCCCTGCTTTTCTCCCTCCTTTATTATTCCTTAGTGTATTTTTTTTATTTCCCCGGCCATGTTGGCCTTGATGTCGCCAGAACAGTTGTAGTAGATGTTCATGACTAGTGACACCCTAATGTCGGACGTTCTTTCCGCACTGTTGTTTTTGGTTTTAAACACTTTATAAAAGTTTACTATTAAATAGATTTGATTTTATCCTAAGAGTGAAAATATCGAAATTATTTGGGAATGTGTTGATTTTGGGGTCGTGACAAGTTGGTATAGAGCCTAGGTTACATAGGTCTCACGAGTCATGAGCGGGTTTAGTAGCGTCTTGTGGATCGGTACGGAGACGTCTGTACTTGTCTTCGAGAGTGTGAGCACGTGATTTTTACCCTATATATGAATAATTCCCAAAAATTCAAACAAAATAATGTTTCTTTATTTTTACAATTTTTCGTGCATTTTGATGTCATTTTCTGATAATGGTTGCATTTTACTTGTGCATGTTAATTCATATAAAACACAAAAATATGCATTTGCATTTAGGATATAATTTTATATTTTTAGGATCAATTAGGGGTTAGTTTGTTTTAGAACCAAACATGAAAAATTACAAAATAGCTCACTTTCGTATTTTAATTGTTTTAATCGTAAATTTGGCGTAAAATAGGTTTTTAATAATTTTAGAATTTAATTAGTTTAGTTTTGAAATATATTAGGACTTTATTTTAATTGTTACAATTTTATAAAATCAGAAAAAATTACAAAATACAAATTGGATAAAAGAAATAAAAGAGAAAGAAAAAATAGAGTTTAAAAGGGGTGGCCTTTCAAAAGACCAATCTGGGCCATTTTTTGATCCAATTCCCTTAGCCCAATATCCATTTCCACCGGCCAAGCAACCTAGGCCCAATCCCTTACCCGGTCTTCCCCCCAGTCGATGAAACGACGTCGTTTCCCCAGCCCTCAATCACGACCGTTGGATCTCATCAATCCAACGGTCCGGATCTAACTAGGATGTTTGGTATATGAGTGTCCGAAATGCCCCCCCCACCCCTACCCCATTTGTATCGTCTCCTTCACCCTCACAAACCCTAATGCACGCCGCCCCCAAATCCCTCGCCGGCGGTGAACGTCAACTACACCAACGGTCACCCAATTAACACCATCAACTCCCATATTCCACCTCTTTTCAGGCCTGTATTTGCTTTTCCTCGAATCCGGCCAGAACTCGTCGAATATCGATTTTAATTTTTCGGTCAAGTCGCAAGTTTGTCCAAACCCGTCCAAAATCATACCCCACAATCCCCAGACTTCCCTCAACCCAAATCCATGACTATTTTCCTGCGAATCCTGGTGAAGTAGCTCGGACTTCAAATCTGAAAATTTTCGGTCAAAACCCTAACACAAAATCTTGTGATTTTGGACCGTACTATCCTTAACCATGTGTTTATTGTGAGAACACATGGTTAGGGATGTTACGAGTCAAAAATTTGGAAAGATTTGAACAAGCAGTGATTAATCGGAGGTTTAGCTCCATTGGTAAGTTTTTCTTCAACTCTCTGAGTCGTTTTTTATTTAACATAGTCTCATATTCCCTTCTTCTCCCTTCAGTTTGTTTGATCTGAATGGCTAGTATTAATGTTAGCTCATGCTGATACCTGTTTTGATCGCCCTGTTTTTCTTTTTCTGATTGTTTAATGATTCTGGGTTTAGATGTTAGTTTAATGTTGACGACTACTCCCGTTTGATTAATAGATTGTTAGAATATGCATTAGGATAAGTTGTATTTTAATTCAATCTTGATATTCTGCCTTAGAGTTGAACCCGTTTGGTTATAGCTGAGCAAATCTTTTATTTTAGTGTTAGATTTTAGCTGGGGTTAAAAGGGACTGGGATCAGTTGACCTTAGTCTGTAGTTTTCAGACTATTAGAAGGACATTTTAGGCATAGAAAAGGGCAGTTTCTTTAGGAATAGTAATTTCAAAGTAGGGGTAAGGGTAGTATAGGTAGTTTAGGGGTAGAAGAGTATCTTAGGGCCTTCTAGAAGGGTATTTTAGTGTAGATTTCAGCCAACTTAGGATATTAGCTTGGGAAACAAGTCAAGAAATGAGGGACTAAACTGAAAATAGGGGAGGGACTAAAAAGAAAACCAAAAATCTGATTAACCCTTTTTGGTATCACCTATAAAAGGGCATGAAGTGCCTTGAGGAAGGGGATTTGAATTTTCAGCCCAAAAAGAATTCCACTAAACATGTTCTTCAGTTTCCCAGATCTGAAATTCTATTAGCAGAATTACAACACTTTTCCTGGTTTAATTTCGAGTGGTTTTGAAAATCAAACAAGTCAATTTGGGAATCATTTATCTAGGATTTTAAATGGTTGGTATGTCTGAATGTGTTTTGGGTTGATTCATTGAGTTTGCCTTACATTTCAACTCATTTCTGCTGAATTGTTGAATCTGGGTGGGCTGAAATGCTCCTTCACTGACTATGACTGGGTTATTACCTTAGTTTCTGAGCTACTGAACTATTACTGCTGCTAATCTCCCCTTCTCTATTTACATTCCAATTTCCAGGTACATTTTCAAAATCACCTTGATGTAATCACAATTTGGGATAAAATGCAATCACCTTGGTCAATCTGTGTTCGTTGGATGTATATAGTTGTAATCAGTTGATTGATAAATGACTATATGTATTTGATTCGTTTGGATTGAGTTGTATTAAGGTTTATTAATTCAGACCATTTCTAGACTGTTCAGACTGTGCATTCCATGTTTATGTAATTGTAGCTTTCAGTTTTGCTTAAGCTCCACAGTCTGCTGAAGTTAAATTTGCAAAGTTACAATTGATTTTGAGTCCAATACGCGTGATTGGTTTCAATTTTGGTTTTAATCTGAATTGTATATTCAATAGCTTCGTACTGGTCCGGTTTTCATTTGGGCCTGGGCGTATTAATAGGCAGCCCAGATCTGTTTTGGTTAGGTGATGACTTGAATTGGGCCTAGGTGCATTAAAAACTTAGGCAATTAGTTAAACCAAAGGGTGCCCCCAAGGGCTCGATCCCCGGGCTTTACAAATGTCTATCTTTGGTTTAAAACTTTGACCTGCATTAGGCCTAATGCTTGGAGCTGTAAGATTTTTGAGCTCGCATCATATGAAACTACATGATTTGGGCCTTATGGGCTCAAGACCCATTTCTCTGCATTCTTCCTGGATATTTTAACTTGGATTCGAAAAGTATGACCTTAACCCATTAGGATTTTTAGGGACAAATTAAGTAGATAACAGTATAATTATTTAAATGACTAAGTTTGGAAAGGTTGTTTAGCACATTCCACCGCCTTCCCCCAGAATAATATTACGTTAGAACCATTAAGCGCAATTTAATTAAATTACTTCTTTAAACTCGGGTGCGCATTGATGCGACCCAAATCCAAATCTCGACGAAGTCGAAATGTGTTGACGACCATGGGTGCATTGATTGTGACGTGGTCTGAAACGTGTTTTCACGACGTCGCAATTCTTTTTTAAAAAAATAATTATAATAAAAGCAGATCAAAATTAAATAAAAGGCACATAAGCTAGCATGTATTGAAATTAGATAAAATCAAATACAACAGTTAAGCGACCGTGCTAGAACCACGGAACCCGGGAATGCCTAACACCTTCTCCCGGGTTAACAGAATTCCTTACCCGGATTTCTGGTGCGCGGACTGTTAACATAGTCATATTTTTCCTCGGTTCGGGATTCAACCGGTGACTTGGGACACCATTAATATCCCAAGTGGCGACTCTGAATCATTAATAATTAAATCACGTTCTGATTGTCCTTTAATTGGAAAAATTCTTTTACGCCCTTACCGGTGTAGGTAAAAAGGAGGTGTGACAGCTCTGGCGACTCTGCTGGGGACTTTAACCCAGAACGTGTTGTTCAGGATTCAGAAATCAAGCTTATATAAATTGTTGTATTTGATTGTATCTGATTTTCCTACATGTTTTTTATGCTAAATGTTACCGCTTCGATATTATCTGAACTGTATATAAACTGTGTCGACACCCTTCTCTCTTCACCTCTGGGGATGTGCTTACTGGTTGAGACTCCCTATTCTGTTAGTGTCATACCTTGAAATAAGAAAGAGGCCGGACAAGTTACGAAGCCGGATGGCCTTTTGGTTACCGGTAAGTTTCCCCCTCCTCGACTCGAGTTGTCCGCTCGGCTACACAGTCTAGAACACTGACCCAGGTTTTGAACATAGAATAACGTGACTTCATGTCGGATCCCTAGTAGGAACGCTTATTTGCATCACGTTGCATTCGACTTAGGGGACTCAACACAGGGGTTAGGTCCGTCTAGGACTAACAACCTGAAATGAAAAGACCATCCTGATGCATTCTCTTGTGTTGTGCATTTATTTGTTCCGAACCTGCATGTTGACCGGTTTTCGCATCTCGGAAATGTTGGAAAATTGAGGAAAAAGAAAAAAAAAAGGAAAAGGAGAAATAACAGTTAGGGAATTAATTGATTATCCTAGAAAAACCCAATGCCCAAACACTGTCGAAACTCTGCCGAAATTTTGAGAAAATGGAAAAAGGAAAATGCGTTATTTCTAATAGTCTGTTTTACTAAAAGCAAAAGAAAATAGGAAAAAGAGTCTTTTATTTTTTGAAAGTGTTTGTTGAAAAAGAAAAAAAAAGTCTTTTATTCTTAGTTTGGAAAAATAGGTTGTTTATTGTTTGTTGGAAAAGAAAAATGAAAATGAAAAAAAATTGTTTTAAAATAGTTCGGTTAATTCGCCCGAACTACGCCGGTTTGATTCTCACAAGGTGTGAGATACGTAGGCAACCCTCATCGGGTCAAACCTTTCCTTTGCCAAAAATAGCCAAAAAATGTCAGAATATTTATTTTTCGTTATAATAAATTGGGTGATGCTGTTTTGTCAAAAATAGCCAAATGTTCCCAAACGGAATGCCGGAAGGCTGACCTTGCATAAAATAGC
Source organism: Nicotiana tabacum (assembly GCF_000715075.1). Taxonomy (NCBI): domain Eukaryota; kingdom Viridiplantae; phylum Streptophyta; class Magnoliopsida; order Solanales; family Solanaceae; genus Nicotiana; species Nicotiana tabacum. Next base: position 96,044,529 of record NC_134082.1, read on the forward strand.
CACCTTTGGTCATGTTTTCATTTTTTCGACCCTCACAGCCTTAAGTTTTCGTCCTCGAGGCGTTGAAAGGCCGTGTTGCAATACCGGGTCTTTTTATCTTAAATAAAAACAAGTAAGAGTTGTGAATAAGCTAAGTAGAGCCGTCTTGTCATAAATAGTTGAATGTCCCCAAAAGGGACGCTGGAAGGCTGACTTTGCAAAAACGACCATCTTGGTCAATTTTTGATGTGTGACCGGTTGACTTCCACGGCCTTAAAATCTTTGTTCCCGAAGTGCTGAAAGGCCGCATTTGAGAATTGAGTTCTTCATTTGAAAATATAGGGGTAATTTTGAGTCAATAATATAGATAGTTTTTTTTTGTAGTCAAATAAAAGTTTTTCTTTTTTGCTTAATCGCCTTAATAAATGTGCAGGATGAACACGATGATAAATGAGCCTTTTTCAATAATGACCAAAATCCCTTTTGAGCTGCAATTATGGTGGAATGATTTAGGCAAAGAAGGGCAAGACGAAGTGAAAAAATATTTGAAAGATCTTCCGGATTTATTAGACATTCAGCCTCGGGGGATATTATCAGGGCATTGGTCGCTTATTGGGATTCGGCACATAATGTATTTCATTTCTAGGACTTTGAGCTCACCCCAACATTGGAAGAAATAGCGGGGTATATCGGAAGTGATCAAGCTCCATTGAGGTTCAAATACTTAATTGCTCCCAGGGCCATTACCATACACCGGTTCTTGGATTCCTTGAAAATACCCCGAATAGTTCATCATCCAAATCTTGCAAAGGGTTTCTGTAGTTTCCGCTTCATATATGATAGATATGGCCACGTGGGCGGGTTCAATAATCCAGACTTTAAGCTATGCAGTAGAAGTAACCGACAAAAATGGGAGGAACACAGACGGGTGGCTTTTATGATAGCCTTTCTGGGCCTCATAATATTCCCAAGGAAAGATGGTAATATTGATTTGAAAGTAGCGGGGGTCGTCAGTACCTTGAAAACCATGAGGAAAAGCACTTTAGCACCTATGATCGTGGCTGACATCTTCCGGGCTCTCACAGCGTGCAAAGCTGGGGGCAAATTTTTTGAGGGATGTAACTTGTTGTTACAAATGTGGATGACTGAGCATTTGTGCCCTCGCTCTCAGCTATTGAGATATGGTTCATTTGAGAAAACTTGTATAGGAGAATTTTACACAAGAATCAAAGGGGCTAGTCTACCTGAAGGAGTCACAGCCTAGACATCATTATTTCGGAACCTCACTGCCAGTCAGATACAGTGGGTGCTTGGATGGTTGCCTGTCGAAGAAGTCATATATATGCCAGCAGCCCGGCCACATTTTCTGTTAATGGGACTCAAAAGTATCCAGCCCTATGCACCATATCGGGTTCTGAGGCAACTCGGGAGGTATCAAGTAGTACTGATAGATGAAGATCTGAGTACCCAAGTGATCGAAATTAGTCCTGACGGTCGGTTCCCCGAGGAAGAGGTTCGCCAAATCTGGAGTGAGTGTCAACATTTGATGGCGAACACTTGTGTGTTAGATAGGGTTAAAGGGGAAGTTGCCCCAGGGTATCATGATTGGTTAAGAGGTGATATGGCATGTGGGAGACCGGCTAAATGACCTCATCTCGAAGACTTCGCCAAGTCGTCCCAAGAGTAGTGGGACTGGTTATCAAAGGAAGAAGGCTATCGAGTTGAGATTGGTAAACTGAAGCAGCAAGTTGGGAGTCTGAAATTCGAGAACAGTGTACAGGTTGCTGCGGATCAAGGTGAAAAGAACAGACTGTCTCGAGAAAACGAAGCGCTTAGGGACCAAATCCGGCAATTGAAGATAATCGTCGATAAGAAACCGAGGAGCCGATCCGATGAGCAATTGATAAAAAGATTGGAAAACGAAGTCAGGGAATGGCGGGATGAATTAGATAAATCCGAAAATATCATGGCAGAGCTTAAAGCACAGTGGGCTACCAGAACAGAGAAGCGTTGCCAGTACTTGAATCAGTTGAAAAGGGACCATGAGAAAATTGTTGCCGATTTAAAGAGAAAAGTGGTTGCCCTTGAGGGTAAAGCGGTTAGGCAGGCTAGAGATTTTGGAATTGAAAGTGGACACTGTTACGACTTGTTGGCCCAAATGGAGGTAGAAGTGCAGCAGTTGCAAGATCAACACCTGCAAGGACTCTCGAGCTTTAAAGACGTGCAGTGATCAGATAAGACGCTTGCTTATAGAAAAGAAGCAAACAAAAGACAGGATTAGAGCCATTGCTCATGCCATTTTCAGGAGATGTCGGGTTTGTGAAGACATGACCTATACTACTTTTGTCTCAGCAGTAATGATCTATGTGAAGCGAACCATGAATGAATTAGAGCAGCTTGAAAGGGATTTAGATCCTAGGCCCGCGGCGAGGCCGAACGACGCCCTGCGGACACCTAAGTTTGAAGCACTAGAGTATGCATAGTCCGTGTCTGTAATTTTCTACCATTTTGATTCAGTCTTTCGTATGTCCGTTATCTTTTCAGGTCAAGTATGTCTGCAGTCTTAGAGTCTGTGTTTGCTTTTAATTTGTGTCTGTTAGTTTCATTCCGAAAAGTGTTTAGTTTGTAATAGTTTGTTTTAGTAATGAAAATTGAAAATTTCAAAAAAAAAAATTATTTCCACCCTTTATTTTTGCATTTATTTTCACGAACTATGCTTGGTCTGATTCGTGCGGGGTCACGATACGTAGGCAATCTCCATAGGATTCGACCGTAATCGTAAGAAAAAGAAAAAAAAGAAAAACCAAAGAAAGAAAGAAAGAAAGAAAAGAGCGGAGAAACAAAAAAGAGAAAGAGAAAGCAAGAAATGAGCGAGAACACAAAAAAGAAAGAAATAAAAGAAAGAGAAGAGCACAAGAGAGGGATGAGATGATGAAATCTGAAAGAAAGGTAAAAGAAACAATGAACGAAATGCCGGGATGACGCATGCAATCGAGCAAACGCATAATAGAAATGATTAACTATATAAGTGCATTCATGCCAACGTGCGGTTGTCAAATCTGTTAAGACTTAATCGCTAACAAAGTGGTTGCTTAAATGTGTGAGTCCAGGCAGGTGGTTAGTTGATTGGCAATTCTGACAACTCACCCGTATAACACCCGGTCGAAAGATAAAGTAAAAATGACAGGGCAGGATTCGGAAATCAGCATCGTAGACCCTTCGAATGAAGTTGAGGTAACAGATGTGGGTGCTATGAAAGAAGAGATGAGGAAACTAAAAGCACAAATGGCTGAAATGCATCGGGCATGGTCTCAGGGACATCCGGCACCACTATATCCCGCTAATCCATCTTACATCCCACCCCTGGCTCAGGCTCAGGAGCCCACCACTCCCCACGCATCTTCAGCCTTCCCCTATCACGCCCAGGGCTATGGTACCACTTCATACGCTCCCCCAGCTCCACCCCCCAAACAGAACCCTCCCCTACCCATGGTTCCAGTCTTTGTGGCACCTCCCCCAGCCCCATTACATAGATTGTCCAGTGAGCCGCTATTCCAAGCTCACGACACCCAATATTACCCTCCCGAACCCACTTTCAAAGTGCCTAAGCCATATACTTATTCTCCCCATTTTGAAATCCCGGGAGAAGTTGAGAAACCGGTTAAGAATGCAGAACAGGAGGAAGTGATTCGTAAAGTCAAAAGCCTGGAGCAATCCTTCAGGAACATGCATGGTTTAGGCAACCAAGTCAGCGTTGCATACAAAGATTTGTGCCCTTTCCCTGATGTTCAGTTGCCTGCGGGGTTTAAAATGCCGAAGTTTGACTTGTATGAGGGGCACGGTAACCCAGTAGCCCATCTGCGTGGTTTTTGTAGCAAAATGAGAGGTGCTGGGGGGAAGGATGAATTGTTGATAGCATATTTCGGTCAAAGCCTGAGTGGATCCGCACTAGAATGGTACATGAGATAGGACCCCGGTCGCTGGTATACATGGGATGATTTGGCACAGGCATTCATTGGCCATTTTCAATATAACCTTGAGATAGTCCCCGACCGTCTGTCTTTGTTGAAACTGGAAAAGAAGCCTAGGGAAAGTTTTAGAGAGTTTGGTTTCCGCTGGAGGGAACAAGCAGCAAGGGTTGATCCTCCAATGAGGGAGAGTGAGATGGTAGATTACTTCTTGCAAACATTGGAGCCTACCCATTTTGGTCATCTGGTGACATCTGTCGGAAAGTCGTTTAATGAAGTGGTAAAGATGGGAGCCATGATTGAAGAGGGATTGAAATCTAACAAGATCTTGAGCTACTCGGCATTGAAAGCAACCACCCAGGCCATCCAAAGCGGTACTGGTGGTGTGCTTGGAAAGAAGAAGAAGGAAGAGGTTGCCACGGTTGAAACTAGTGCTTGGTCCAGGCCCAATAACCCTCCACCCTACTACAACCAACCCAGACCCCACCATCCAAACTACCCATATACCCCATATGGCCCACCGCAACACTACTATCCACCACCAGAACCACACTTTTCTACCACGCCCAGACATACACTCAGCCTCCGGTGCACTCGCAATGGCGTGCACCAACTCCCCAAAACACACATCCACCCCCACAAAACACCTATCCACCCCCCAGGGCAAATAGACCAGGAACCAGCTTTCGCCCAAACCAAGCTTTTAGAAGTGAGAAGGCCCCAAACAGAAAAACATTTCCGCTGGGAGAATCTTACACCGCTCTCTTCCATAGATTGAAACAGTTAGGAATGTTGACCCCAATTGAGTCCAAAGCACCAAAACCCCTTCCCAGAAACCTGGACCACTCTGTTAGCTGCGAGTATTGCTCAGGGATGCCGGGGCACGATACTGAAAAATGTTGGAAGTTGAAAAACGCGATATAAGAGCTCATTGATAATCGTCGTATTGAAGTACAGGCTCCAGAGGCCCCAAACATCAATCAAAATCCGTTACTAGCGCATTATGAAGCCAATATGATCGAACTGATACATAAGGGGACAGAGCCTAAAAAACCCTCGCCGGCGGTTATGGTGATCCATTCTACGGAAGCCAAGGTCAAAGAAAAGACAGTGAGCACAAGGCCAGTGGTTCAGCTAAAAGCAATAAAAAATAAGCCAGTGTTGGGAATGGGAAAAGGACCATTTGTTGCTGCAAAAAAGCCAGAGCCAGTCAAGTTAGTGGTACCAGGGTCATCATCTGTGCCCGTGGTTGTTGTAAAAGGGGCCTAATAGAACCAGTTGTCATAAAATCGGTAGTCCAATTACCCGTGGTTGATAGCAAAGCCGTACCGTGGAAATATGACAAGGTAGTGGTGACATACAAAGGAAAGGAAATTGAGGAAGAGAGTTGTGAAGCACAAGGACTAACTCGGTCGGGACATTGTTTTGCTCCCGAAGAGTTGAGAAAGGCTAGGGGTGCTAAAGACAATCCAGTGCTAGTCAAAAAGGCTGTGACGGAAGAAGAGGCAGAAGAATTTCTGAAAAAGATGAAAGTGCAAGATTATTCCATTGTTGAACAATTGAGAAAAACACTGGCTCAGATCTCGTTGTTGTCATTATTGATCCATTATGACGAGCATTGCCGAGCTTTGATGAAGATATTGAATGAAGCTCATGTGCCCGACAAAATTTCAGTGAACCATCTGGAGATAATTGCCAACAAGATCTTTGAGGAAAACAGGGTAGCATTTTCTGACGATGAATTGCCTGTGGAAGGCACAGAACACAATAAAGCTCTCTACTTGACGGTCAAGTGTGAAGATTCAATGGTTACTCGGGCACTGATCGATAACGGGTCAAGTGCTAATATTTGTACGTTGTCCACATTGAACAAGTTGAAGATTGATGATGATAGAATCCGCAAAAATAGCATTTGTGTCCGAGGGTTCGACGGAGGGGGAACAAACACAGTAGGGGATATTGTACTCGAATTGACTATTGGCCCAGTCGAGTTCACTATGGAATTTCAGGTGTTGGATGCTGCAGTGTCCTACATTCTTTTGTTGGGTCGACCATGGATCCACGCGGCAAAAGCAGTGCCTTCCACACTGCACCAAATGGTCAAGTTTGAGTGGGACAGACAAGAAATTGTGTTATATGGGGAAGATCACACCTGCGCCATAAATGATGCCATTGTGCCCTTTATAGAAACTGAAGATGATAAGGGACCATGGGTTTATCAGGTCTTCGACACGGTCCCGGTGAGCAGAGTGCCCGAGGGTAAAAGCATTCCATGTCCCAGGGTGGCAGCTGCGACTGTCATGGTAGTATCAGAAATGCTGAGTAATGGGTTCGTGCCCGAAAAAGGGCTGGGGGCTGAACTTCAGGGCATTGTTCAACCTGTTTCTCTGTCCAAAAATTTGGACACCTTCGGATTGGGGTTCAAACCAACAGCGGCAGATGTTAGAAGGGCTCGTAAATTGAAAAAGAAAGCTTGGGTTCTTCCCAAACCGATTCCGCGCTTGTCCAGGTCCTTCGTCAGGCCGGGTAGCAAGAAGCAGTCATTGGCAAAGGTTCCAGGTCCACTGATTGAGGCAGAAGGGAATTTGGATAAGGTGTTCGAGAGAGTATTTGCTGAAGTGAACATGGTTGAGGCCGGGGAAGGGTCAAGCGGAGCAGATATACAGTACATCGGACCACATGCTAACATCAACAATTGGGAAGCTACTCCTCTTCCAATTCGGAGGGAGTCGTGGTAGTGGGTTTTGTTTTCCTTTTGTCACCTGGGTTATTCCAGGGTTTGTAATCCAGTTGCTATGTTCCGTCCGTTTGGATGAGTTAAAACCTTGTTATCTTTACATTCAATGAAATGCAATTTTCTTTGTTCCTAATTTTGTTTCCATTTTTTCTTTTCTTTTGTACAGTTCTTTTTATGCTGATATCAATGATATGACATGCATGAGGAATCTTCGGCCCAGTTTTAAAAGTCATTCTAGATCAGAAGTAATAATACAAGAAATCGAGTGTGATGATGGGGTGGATCATAACAACGATGAAGCTTATGAGGAAATTAGTAAAGAATTAAGTCACTTTGAAGAAAAACCCAAACCTAACCTTAATGACACAGAAGCAGTTAATCTAGGGGACTAAGACAATGTGCGGGAAACTAAAGTAAGTGTTCATCTGGAGCCACAACTCAAGGAGGAGATAATTAAAGTATTGCATGAGTACAAAGATGTTTTTGCATGGTCGTATGATGATATGCCGGGACTAAGCACCGATTTAGTGGTTCATAAATTACCCACTGATCCGGCACTCCTCCCTGTCAAGCAGAAGTTGAGAAAGTTCAAAACGGACATAAGTATGAAGATCAAAGAAGAAATTACCAAGCAGTTTGAGGCAAAGGTCATTCGGGTTACACGGTATCCCACTTGGTTAGCTAATGTTGTGCCTGTGCCGAAGAAAGATGGCAAGACCAGGGTGTGTGTCGATTATCGAGATCTTAACAAGGCGAGTCCAAAAGACAATTTCCCACTACCCAACATCCATATACTGAGTGACAATTGTGCCAAACATGATATTGGCTCTTTTGTGGATTGTTACGCGGGTTATCATCAGATTCTAATGGACGAGGAAGATGCAGAAAAGACGGCATTCATCACGCCATGGGGAACGTATTATTATCGGGTCATGCCGTTTGGTTTGAAAAATGCTGGGGCAACTTATATGAGGGCCATGACAACCATATTCCATGATATGATACACAAAGAAATCGAGGTGTACGTGGATGATGTGATCATGAAATCTAGACAGCAATCCGACCATGTCAGAGATTTGAGAAAGTTCTTTCAAAGGCTTCGCAGGTACAATCTTAAGCTCAATCCTGCAAAGTGCGCTTTCGGGGTGCCATCTGGGAAGCTGTTGGGGTTTATAGTCAGTCGGCGGGGTATTGAATTAGACCCGTCGAAGATCAAAGCTATTCAGGAATTGCCACCTCCAAGAAACAAAACCGAGGCGATGAGTTTGTTGGGAAGATTGAACTATATCAGCAGGTTCATGGCTCAGCTCACGACAACTTGTGAGCCAATTTTCAAATTGTTGAAGAAAGATGCTGCGGTCAAATGGACTGATGAATGTCAGGAGGCTTTTGATAAGATAAAGGGGTATTTGTCGAACCCACCCGTGTTGGTCCCGCCAGAACCAGGGAGGCTTTTGATTCTATGTCTGACGGTTTTGGATAATTCATTCGGCTGTGTACTGGGGCAGCATGATGATACGGGTAGAAAGGAGCGGGCTATCTATTATCTCAGCAAGAAGTTCACATCTTATGAGGTTAAGTATACTCATCTGGGGAGGACATGTTGCGCCCTAACTTGGGTGGCACAGAAGTTGAAACATTATTTGTCATCCTACACTACTTACCTCATATCTCGCTTGGATCCGTTGAAGTATATTTTTCAGAAGCCCATGCCCACAGGGAGGCTTGCAAAGTGGCAGATCCTGCTTACAGAGTTCGACATTATCTATGTGACACGGACTGCGATGAAAGCACAGGCACTAGCCGATCATTTGGCTGAGAACCCCGTCGATGAAGATTATGAACCTTTGAAAGCTTATTTCCCAGATGAAGGTGATGCACATTGATGAATTGGAATAAGCCGAGAAGCCGAGATGGAAACTTTTCTTTGATGGGGCTGCAAATATGAAAGGCGTGGGAATAGGAGTGGCATTTATTTCTGAAACGGGTCAGCATTACCCTGTTACAGCTCGGCTTCGTTCTACTGTACGAACAACATGGCAGAATATGAGGCGTGTATATTGGGATTGAGATTAGCTGTAGATATGGGTGTACGGGAAGTCTTGGTCATGGGTGACTCGGACCTACTGGTACACCAAACTCAAGGAGAAGGGAAACACGGGATTTGAAGCTTATACCGTATCGGCAGTGTCTGCATGAGCTTTGTCAACGGTTTCAGGCCATAGAATTCAGGCACATTCCAAGGATTCATAATGAGGTTGCCGACGCTTTGGCTACCTTGGCGTCGATGTTGCATCATCCAGACAAGGCTTATGTTGATCCGTTGCAGATTCAGGTCCGTGATCAGCATGCTTATTGTAATATGATAGAAGAGGAAATCGACGGCGAGCCGTGGTTCCATGATATCAAGGAGTACAGCAGGATGGGAGTGTATTCGGTACAGGCTACCGGTGATCAGAAAAGAATGATTCAGCGATTGGCAAGTGGGTTTTTCTTTAGTGGAGGAGTGTTGTACAAAAGAACTCCAGATCTCGGATTGTTAAGATACATGGACGCGAGACAGGCTACATCTATCATGACTGAGGTACATTCTGGAGTTTGTGGACCGCATATGAGTGGGTACGTTCTAGCAAAAAAGATTCTCCGAGCAGGTTATTATTGGCTCACTATGGAGCGGGATTGTATCAGTTTTGTGCGTAAGTGTCATTAGTGCCAAGTGCATGGAGATTTGATTCACTCTCCACCATCAGAACTATATACGATGTCCGCACCATGGCCTTTTGTTGCATGGGGCATGGATGTTATTGGGCCAATTGATCCAGCAACGTCAAATGGGCATAGGTTTATTCTGGTAGCTATAGACTATTTTACCAAATGGGTGGAAGCTAAGACGTTCAAGTCTGTGACTAAGAAAGCTGTAGTCGACTTCGTGCACTCAAATATCATCTGTCGGTTTGGGATTCTGAAGGTAATCATCACGGATAATGGAGCTAATCTTAATATCCATTTGATGAAAGAGACATGTGATCAGTTTAAGATTACTCATAGGCATTCTACTCCATACCGTCCCAATGCAAATGGTGCGATTGAAGCAGCCAACAAGAATATAAAGAAAATACTCCGGAAGATGGTTGAAGGGTCTAGACAGTGGCATGAGAAATTACCTTTTGTGTTGTTAGGTTACCGCACCACCGTTCGTACCTCGGTGGGGGCGACTCCTTATTTATTGGCGTATGGCACCGAGACAGTAATACCTGCAGAGGTGGAAATCCCGTCTCTGCGAATCGTTGCGGAGGCTGAGATCGATGATGATGAATGGGTGAAAAGCCGCCTTGAGCAGTTGAGTTTGATTGACGAGAAAAGATTGGCATCAGTGTGTCATGGTCAACTGTACCAACGAAGAATGGCAAGAGCATACAACAAGAAAGTGCGTCCAAGGAAATTCGAAGTCGGACAGTTAGTATTAAGACGGATTTTGCCTCATTGGACTGAAGCAAAAGGAAAATTTGCCCCAAACTGGCAGGGACCATTTGTAGTAACCAGAGTGTTGTCTAACGGGGCATTGTACTTGACAGATGTAGAAGGAAAATATATAGAAATGGCCATCAATTCCGATGCAGTCAAGAGATATTATGTATGATTTCTTTATTTCTGAATGTATCTGTTGGTATTTGGCATATCTTAAAGATTGAAATGACGAAGGCGTTTTGTCCTGCTATCCAAACACTTTTATCCCTTGTCATCCCCTTTGAGCCTTACTTATTTTTCATACCCCTCTTTTGGAATCAATGACACTATCAAGGAACACAGGTGTCGAACATAAAAAAAAAAGAGAAAACCAAAGGGAAAAAGAGAAAAAGAGAAAGAAGAAGGAAAAAGAAGGAAAAAAAAGAAGAAGAAGAAAAATGAAAAGTGAAGGAAAAGAGAAAGAGAAGGAAAAGAAGAAGTAAAGAAAGAAAAGAAAAGGAAATAAACACACAACAACAAAGGTGACTATGATATAGCGAACTACGTTTGACTTGATCGCGAAAGGGTACGTAGGCAGCCTTACTCCGAGGTTCAGTCATACCAAAATAAAAATCCAAAATCCCCAAGCAAGAAACTGGGGCAGAAGTTGTGATTATCGTGAAAATTGGATTCCGAGAGTTGTAATTTAAACCCATTTGAATTGTTTTGAGCCTTTTATACCTTTCTTTCTAACCCAATCCAAAAGCCTACATTACGGTCCAAAGAAAGACCTTCTGATCAATTCCTAAGAAATGCCAAGTCGAGCAGGTAGCGGTAATTCATAGCAGTGGCAACACTCTGGTTCAAGAAAGAAAGAACAACAGTAAAATGAGAGAGTCTTATTGGTGAAAACCTTCACGGGCACCGTAAGGCGACGAGAGCTGAGAGAAAATAAAATGAGAGAGTCTTAGTGGTGAAAACCTTCAGGGGCACCTTGAGGTGAAAGGGAGTTGAAAGAAATGATTAATTGGCAAAAGGTCTGTGGTTGGAAAACTGTCTCGAGACACCGCAGGATGAACAAAGTTAAGGTCTGGGTAAAATAATCAAGCGATAGAAATTCTGGGGCAATAAAGTATGGCAATTGAAAGTTGGTTAGTTGGACAGATTGGGCCGATTAACCCAAAATGCATGTCAGGACCATTGGTACCAGCTGTTCCGGTCAGATAAGTTTCTTTCCTTTACTTCATGTCTTTTTAGTCATCCGGTTTTGGATTCTTCTTATCCTTAACCTGTAAAAACCATTGCATTTCATTCTCGTTTGGGGGTTTTTGTTTGTCTAAATGTTCCAATGTCAGTTTTGTTTAAAATCAAAGGGGAAAGGATCTCATAGCCCACTACCAACTTCAGAAAATGGTAAAACATAATGTGATAGGGGAGGTCACCGGAAGTTGCACCGGCAGAATATTTGGGAAATGTTGTGAGAAGTGTGAAGGTCCAGGCAAAAAGGGTCGGAAAGATGAGACAACAGTATGGGTACAAAAGCATTCAGGTGGTCAGAAATTGGGGAATGTAGAAGTCGGTTGGAAAGTCAGGCAGTTCAGAGGAAGTTAGTCAACACAAAGCAAGGCAAGGGAAGGATGATGTAGAAAGAGTGCCATCAGCTAACCACCATTTTTAAACTAACGGAATTTTCTTTGATCAAAACAGGGGCAGAAAATTGTTTGGCGGAAGGGATCTCCGTGAGGGAAGAGCAGGTATTAACCCATTTTAATCACGAGTATGGCATGGTTAAAATACAAGAAAATGAAGAGTAGCATAGAGAGACGTAAGTTGTTCCAGGTTTGCATTTTAGAGTAGTGGTAAAGTGTTGAAGTGGGGAACTCGCCCCTATAACAGAGGAATACGTTTCAGTCTGTAAATTTCAAAGCATGCAAGTTTTAGTTTTCAACCCTTATTATATGATAACGAGCCCCAGTTTTCCCAAACTGGGGCAGGAAGTTTTTCTTGGTTCATCTATTTTTGAAATCAGGAGCCCGCCTGGAGAACATAGGCATACAATTTCAAAATCCGAAAATCAGGAGCCCGCCTGAAGAACAGAGGTGATACAATTCAGTTTAGTTTTCAAGAACCCGCCTGGAGAACAGAGGTACAAAATTCAAATCTCAGAAATCAGGAGTCCGCCTGAAGAACGGAGACATACAGTTTAAATTTTAAAAGTCAGGAGTCCGCCTGGAGAACAGAGACACGTATTTTGAATTTTAGCAATCAGGAGTCCGCCTGGAGAATAGAGACATACAATTTAATTTTAGCAATCAGGAGCCCGCCTGAAGAACAGAGGTGACACAATTCAGATTTTAGTTTTCAATCAATTTCTTGGTGTGTTCGAAGTCAGGAGCCCGCCTGGAGAGTGGAGGTGTTAAACATTTTAAGCAGTCGAAGTCAGGAGCCCGCCTGAAGAATGGAGGTGTTAAATTTTTAAGTAGTCGAAGTCAGGAGCCCGCCTGGAGAACAGAGGTATACAATTCAAGTTTCGGAAAGCAGGAGCCCGCCTGTACAGCAGAGGTATTGCAAGTCTAGCTTTAGTCAAATTCCTATTAATATCCGGTAACATGTGCCCAGTTTCCAAACTGGGGCAGAAAGTTTTCTTCGTTTTGTCTATTTCTGTGAAGTCAGGAGCCCGCCTGGATAATAGGGGAGTATTTTCAATTTCAAGTTCAGCAGTCAGGAGCCCGCCTGGATAACAGAGGAATACATTCGAGTTCAAGATTACTCAAGTTCAGCAGTTTGGAGAGAGGGAATAACATCTCAGTTAACCAGGGGAAATAGCAACAGGGAATTTTATCGAGAAAACACAAGACAATGAGGCAACAAGGCAACACAAGACAACAAGGCAACAAGGAAGTACAAGAGCAAGTTTGAAGAATTTAGATAGGATTTTTGTAATTCATAGTTCATAGCTTAGTCTAACTTCTTTTATTTTTGCACGGTGTAATAAGGGAAGTCAGCAAGCAGCAGCAACAGCAATTGTAGTGAAATCACAGCTCCCGGTAGTCCCAGCTACCGGACACTCCCGAACTACACTGACATGATTCCTGTTTAGCCCAGGATATGTAGGCAACCTCTGAAGCAGGGTGCGGTCAAACTTTTCAAAAATGCTTCACAACGGAATATTTGAACGGGCAAAAATCATTCGTATCTGCTCACTTATCTTTGCCCGAAAACCTTTCGTGTTTCCGAGCAAAGAGGGGCAGCTGTGAGCACGTGATTTTTTCCTATATATGAATAATTCCCAAAAATTGAAACAAAATAATGTTTCTTTATTTTTACAATTTTGATGTCATTTTCTGATAATGGTTGCATTTTACTTGTGCATGTTAATTCATATAAAACACAAAAATATGCATTTGCATTTAGGATATAATTTTATATTTTTAGGATCAATTAGAGGTTAGTTTGTTTTAGAACCAAACATGAAAAATTACAAAATAGCTCACTTTCGCATTTTAATTGTTTTAATCGTAAATTTGGCGTAAAATAGGTTTTTAATAATTGTAGAATTTAAATAGTTTAGTTTTGAAATATATTAGGACTTTATTTTAATTGTTACAATTTTATAAAATCATAAAAATTACAAAATACAAATTGGATAAAAGAAATAAAAGAGAAAGAAAAAATAGAGTTTAAAAGGGGTGGCCTTTCAAAAGACCAATCTGGGCCATTTTTTGATCCAATTCCCTTAGCCCAATATCCATTTCCACCGGCCAAGCAACCCAGGCCCAACCCCTTACCCGGTCCTCTCCCCAGTCGATGAAACGACGTCGTTTCCCCAGCCCTCAATCACGACCGTTGGATCTCATCAATCTAACGGTCCGGATCTAACTAGGATGTTTGGTATATAAGTGTCTGAAACGCCCCCCACCCCCCTCCCTACCCCATTTGTATCGTCTCCTTCACCCTCACAAACCCTAATCCACGCCGCTCCCAAATCCCTCGCCGGCGGTGAACGTCAACTACACCAACGGTCACCCAATTAACACCATCAACTCCCATATTCCACCTCTTTTCAGGCCTGTATTTGCTTTTCCTCGAATCCGGCCAGAACTCGTCGAATATCGATTTTAATTTTTCGGTCAAGTCGCAAGTTTGTCCAAACCCGTCCAAAATCATACCCCACAATCCCCAGACTTCCCTCAACCCAAATCCATGACTATTTTCCTGCGAATCCTGGTGAAGTAGCTCGGACTTCAAATCTGAAAATTTTCGGTCAAAACCCTAACACAAAATCTTGTGATTTTGGACCGTACTATCCTTAACCATGTGTTTATTGTGAGAACACATGGTTAGGGATGTTACGAGTCAAAAATTTGGAAAGATTTGAACAAGCAGTGATTAATCGGAGGTTTAGCTCCATTGGTAAGTTTTTCTTCAACTCTCTGAGTCGTTTTTTATTTAACATAGTCTCATATTCCCTTCTTCTCCCTTCAGTTTGTTTGATCTGAATGGCTAGTATTAATGTTAGCTCATGCTGATACCTGTTTTGATCGCCCTGTTTTTCTTTTTCTGATTGTTTAATGATTCTGGGTTTAGATGTTAGTTTAATGTTGACGACTACTCCCGTTTGATTAATAGATTGTTAGAATATGCATTAGGATAAGTTGTATTTTAATTCAATCTTGATATTCTGCCTTAGATTTGAACCCGTTTGGTTATAGCTGAGAAAATCTTTTATTTTAGTTAACTTTGGTTAGATTTTAGCTGGGGTTAAAAGGGACTGGGATCAGTTGACCTTAGTCTGTAGTTTTCAAACTATTAGAAGGATATTTTAGGCATAGAAAAGGGCAGTTTCTTTAGGAATAGTAATTTCAAAGTAGGGGTAAAGGTAGTATAGGTAGTTTAGGGGTAGAAGAGTATCTTAGGGCCTTCTAGAAGGGCATTTTAGTGTAGATTTCAGCCAACTTAGGATATTAGCTTGGGAAACAAGTCAAGAAATGAGGGACTAAACTGAAAATAGGGGAGGGACTAAAAAGAAAACCAAAAATCTGATTAACCCTTTTTGGTATCACCTATAAAAGGGCATGAAGTGCCTTGAGGAAGGGGATTTGAATTTTCAGCCCAAAAAGAATTCCACTAAACATGTTCTTCAGTTTCCCAGATCTGAAATTCTATTAGCAGAATTACAACACTTTTCCTGGTTTAATTTCGAGTGGTTTTGAAAATCAAACAAGTCAATTTGGGAATCATTTATCTAGGATTTTAAATGGTTGGTATGTCTGAATGTGTTTTGGGTTGATTCATTGAGTTTGCCCTACATTTCAACTCATTTCTGCTGAATTGTTGAATCTGGGTGGGCTGAAATGCTCCTTCACTGACTGTGACTGGGTTATTACCTTAGTTTCTGAGCTACTGAACTATTACTGCTGTTAATCTCCCCTTCTCTATTTACATTCCAATTTCCAGGTACATTTTCAAAATCACCTTGATGTAATCACAATTTGGGATGAAATGCAATCACCTTGGTCAATCTGTGTTCGTTGGATGTATATAGCTGTAATCAGTTGATTGATAAATGACTATATGTATTTGATTCGTTTGGATTGAGTTGTATTAAGGTTTATTAATTCAGACCATTTCTAGACTGTTCAGATTGTGCATTCTATATTTATGTAATTGTAGCTTTCAGTTTTGCTTAAGCTCCACATTCTGATGAAGTTAAATTTGCAAAGTTACAATTGATTTTGAGTCCAATACACGTGATTGGTTTCAATTTTGGTTTTAATCTGAATTGTATATTCAATAGCTTCGTACTGAGCTAGTTTTCATTTGGGCCTGGGCGTATTAATAGGCAGCCCAGATCTGTTTTGGTTAGGTGATGACTTGAATTGGGCCTAGGTGCATTAAAAACTTAGGCAATTAGTTAAACCAAAGGGTGCCCCCAAGGGCTCGATCCCCGGGCTTTACAAATGCCTATCTTTGGTTTAAAACTTTGACCTGCATTAAGCCTAATGCCTGGAGCTGTAAGATTTTTGAGCTCGCATCATATGAAACTACATGATTTGGGCCTTATGGGCTCAAGACCCATTTCTCTGCATTTTCCCTGGATATTTGAACTTGGATTCGAAAAGTATGACCTTAATCCATCAGGATCTATAGGGACAAATTAAGTAGATAACAGTATAATTATTTAAATGACTAAGTTTGGAAAGGTTGTTTAGCACATTCCACCGTCTTCCCCCAGAATAATATTACGTTAGAACCTTTAAGCGCGATTTAATTAAATTACTTCTTTAAACTCGGGTGCGCATTGATGCGACCCAAATCCAAATCTCGACGAAGTCGAAATGTGTTGACGACCATGGGTGCATTGATTGTGACGTGGTCTGAAACGTGTTTTCACGACGTTGCAATTCTTTTTTAAAAAAATAATTATAATAAAAGCAGTTCAAAATTAAATAAAAGGCACATAAGCTAGCATGTATTGAAATTAGATAAAATCAAATACAACAGTTAAGCGACCATGCTAGAACCACGGAACCCGGGAATGCCTAACAACTTCTCCCGGGTAACAGAATTCCTTACCCGGATTTCTGGTGCGCGGACTGTTAACAGAGTCATATTTTTCCTCGGTTCGGGATTCAACCGGTGACTTGGGACACCATTAATATCCCAAGTGGCGACTCTAAATCATTAATAATTAAATCCCGTTCCGATTGTCCTTTAATTGGAAAAACTCCTTTACGCCCTTACCGATGTAGGTAAAAAGGAGGTGTGACAGAGAGGCTGCAGAACCTTTAGTAAATCCCATATTCTTGAATTATTATCGTGCATCATTGATTCAGTCTTAAATGTAAAATTCCTTCCACACGTTCGTATGCGCACATGAGCGCTCGATATCAGCTATGCATCTACGGCTTGTGATTCTCTAGATGAGGTGCGAGCTATGATCTTGGCAAGTTGATGATGGGCCGGTCTAGAGGACTTGAGGCCGAGTTTTGACTGTAACTTGAGCACTGAGGTGTTGATTATGTGAGCACGTATTTTTGGATTTATATGTTCAATAGTGTCCCTATTAGGCGAAGTGATAACTGGATAGCTACGCGGTGAGTATGATGTGACTGCAAGATGTGTTAATATGACTTGAATGTGATGAGAAGAGTCTGCTTGAGGGTAGAAAGAACTATCTGGTGCTTGGATTCCATCGTGTTTTGATGCATAACCCCGAGTTGTGTGTGTGTTGAAGGACCTTTTCATGTTGTCTAGTTGGGAAGTAAAGTAGATTTTATGTTGTGATATGAGTTCAGACTTAGGAAGATTAAGTGATTATGTAATATTTATGATGTATAGAGAGATACTTGTGTAAGGCTAAGCATGTGGGTTATCTTCTACAGGGTGTCCTGAAGGTGTGTGATCCCTATGTTGTTTAGTAGTGAGTTTTCTTTTACCAGTAAATCATATGTAGTACAATTTGAGTTTGGATTGCTTATAAGAATAAGCTTGACTGTTACGAGAGTGAACGTGAGATTTTTGTAGATTATTAGAAGTACTAGATGGTTTGTGTTGCACGAGCTTATGAAGGGGTCTAGTTGAGTCTCACTGTGGTATTATGGTAGTGATAGAGTATGGACATTGTGAGTTATTGTGTGTTTTGATCTATGGCTTTGAGCCAAGTGAGGGAGTCTGCTATTGATCAGTCAATTGCATGGTTATATATTGTGATTGGCTCCAGTTTGAGGCATACTAGTGAATCAGTTATGGCTTATAGAGGTTGAAATCGAGGATGACTTGAGCAAAGGAAATTTTGGATAAGGGTTGTGTTATGCTTTATGGGTATATGAGAAACATGGAATGAATAGAGTTGTTATTGGTGAAGAATGTAATGTGCGTGGGGCAGGAATTTATCTGGATACATTAAGGTGGGGTTACTTCCTTGGGTGTTGAAGTGCTAATGGGGCACATGTCGTTTAGTCCGTTTGGTCAGTCTAATTGAGGTCTGAGTAGAGTGGATAACTCCTGAGAATAGTTCTGATGAATTCAAGATTTATAAGTGACAATTGGGAATCTTCAGGATGTGTGTGGGCTAGAAAATGAGATTTATATAGGAGGATGTCAGGACTTGTGGTATTTCTGTATCATCATGGTTTCTACATACCAGTATCAGGAGAGCGAAAGTAATGGATTTTGATTCGCATAATGGTCTTTTCAGAGCGGGTATCTCGATTATGGTACTTTTGGGGGTGCTTCAGAAGAATACAATGGTTTATGAGCCTTAGGGCGGTGTGGTCTTATGCTTAGGTCTCGTGTGGTGAGTCTGAGCTGTGGATTTGCGGTATTATCGCGAGGAGAAGTATCAAATTGAAGGTAATTTAGAAAGAACTTGAATAAATAGGATAACTTGGTAGTAGGTCGTATCAGCATTGTAAGGAATACGATTAGTTCTTTGGATGCTTATGAGGTAATGAGTTTCTATGGGTGTTTCATGGCAAAGCTCTTGGGTTTTGGTGACCTGCGCAACTTGGTTGAGTTAAAAAGGATTCAGTCTTGACGGTTTGGTTTTGTACAACGGAATCTGGAGAGTTCTTGATGATTTCTACCATGGTTAGAGGTGTACATTTCTACTAGAATGAGGAGCATGAGATGTATAATGATTTTCTCCTAGATGGGATCCAATGGAAAAGTTCTTAGCTGGTTGAGTACGTAGTTGCTTGTAGCTCGGAGTGGATTATGAAGCTCTTATATTTATCATAGGATGGTATGGTTTATGGGGTATGTGGTATAAAGTTGAGATTTGCATGTGTAAGGTCGCAGTTCAGTTTTGAAAGGAAGGTCATGGATTCTTAGGTAACATAGACGGTTCCAGATGACTAGATAAATGAGATCACTGAATGGTGTGGCTTGATGAGGGTACACATTTCAGAAAGGGCGATATGTTTGAGTTATGGATACTTCACTGGTATTATGGCACTATCTTGTCTGATCGACTGCTAAAATTCGAAGTTTGCTTGGTGGCACAGAAGAATTTTAGAAGTACCCCTCGTGGGATGATCGAGTATTAGGGATGTGTTAGATATTCGGGCGGTAGAGTTGGGATAGGATATGATTATTTGTGTGCTTTATGGATTTGGAGACTGGGAGTTCTCATAAATAGGTTATTTCGTGGTTCTGGACTGTGAAAATGTGAGCAAGCTAGTCAGATCATAGTATGTGCTATAATTCAATCATTGTGAACTTTCGGAGAGTTAATTATCTATTGTGGGTGACTAGAGTTGATTTGGGACTCATTGGTAGGCCAATATGGATGTGTGTTTTGCATCGAGTCAGATATGTTAACTCTGAACTGCTATTGTTGAGAGAGGTGCCATTCGGTTATTGTTAAGCTTATTTGTGTTCCGAGATTTGTTTGTGAGTTACTCTTGTATGCTACGCGGGATTTTTATTCGTCGATTAAATGCACAAATGATATGGTTCTATTTGGGCTTTATAGTAGAATTTGAGTGAGATGGGTATCTAGGTATTGCACGACTGATTTCACATTGGGTATGTTCTTTCGGGCTGGTGTGGCATTGCGTCACTTGCTTCTCCGTGGTTATGGTAATTCACTCTTGGTACTAGACATCAAATTGCGCGCGGTTGTTGATTTTGAGCATGGTAACTTGAGGTGTTTCGTATAGACCAGTGTTTGGATAGGATCGTGCATTGCAGCGAAGTTATGTGGAGGTATGATCCTTCGGGTTGGATTCGTGTGTTCTGGTTCTACGGTGTGTGATGGGTTCTTAGCATCGTGTTATGGTGGTACTATTGAGCTTGCGGTACAGCTCTCTCATTTGGGTCATTTTTCAAGATTTGAGTACATTTGAATTGTTGTTTATTAGTGCGTAGATTGCACGGGTTGTGTCTTTAGATTGTATTGATGTGTCATGTCACCAAGGTAGTCGTGTTGGATGAGATGAGGTCATTGGACCTAGAATAGATACTATCGGATTCGATTTCAGCATGTTGGAAGGATAATATTGAAGTTCGACTTAGCAATTTACTATAGTCCTTGCCGAAGGAGAGGGAGCTCCATGACTGGTTGATCTGAGGAATGATTATGATTTCTGCTTGCTTCTTTCATCATTGGTAGTATACGAAAGTGTTGGAATAAGGCTTTGGTTTGATAAGAGGTTTATTACCGGAATTGGGCTGTTTGAGCAGCTGCTGTGATTAGAAGTTATCGCTACAAGTGTTTGAGTTATGTGGCATATCATGTGAATATATTTTGGGTTATGGATATGGTTTGATACAGCTTGTTCCGACTTATAAGTGTATAGATGTGAGATTCTGCTCTTATAGATGATTTCGGAAGTGGAAATTTGGTCCTAAGATTTATGGGCTTGGATGGATTGCGAAATTTCGGTTATATGGTGTTATCGGATCGATATGGATTAGGGTGATGTGGGTTCACCCCCGGATATGTGCATGGTGAGGATACGTGGTGATTTGTTGGCTTTTGGAACAACTCTGGGCTCGTTCGAGGACGAATGTGTGTTTAAGTGGGGGAGTATGTAATGACCCGACCGGTCGTTTTGAGCACTTGCACTTCGCTTGCCAGTTCTCGGGTATGACTAGCCTTGTATGATATATTATGACTCATGTAAATCGTCGGTTTTGGTTTTCAGGTTAATCAGAATAGATATAGGAGAAAGATTCTCAGCTTGTAGCTTTAAATTTGAAAGATTTGACCAAGTTTTGACCTTTTAGTATTTGACCTCGGATTTGAATTTTAATGACTATTAGCTCCGTTAGGTGATTTTGGACTTAGGAGCGTGTTCAAAACATATTTTGGAGCTCCGTGGTAAATTTAGGCTTAAATTGGCAAAATTGAAAATTTGGCATTTTTCGATCGGCAGTGGAAATCTTGATATCAAGGTTGGAACGGAATTTCGGAAATTGGAGTAGGTCTGTTGCATCATTTGGGGCTAGTGTGCAAAATTTCAGGTCATTCTGAGGTGATTTGATAGGTTTCGGTGTTGTTTATGGAATTTGGAAGTTTATAAGTTCTTAGGCTTGAATCCGAGGTTGATTTGGTGTTTTCGTGTTGTTTTGAGTGATTCGAAGGCTCGACTAAGATTTAATGAAGTTATAGGAGGTGTTGGTATGTTTGCTTGAGAACCCGAGGGCCTCAGGTGTGTTTCGGGTGAGTTTTGGGCGAGTCCAGGCATTACCAGGAGTCAGGCATGGTTCTAGTGTTTGATTTTCGCTGAGATGGAAGGGATTTTCCATTGAGGGCGGTGGATTTTCACTGAGGCGGAGTAGGAAGCGCTGAGGCGCTCTAGGGAAAGAATCTGCAGGTTCATTGGTGCGACTTTAGAATCCTATATCTTTTGATCTACAAAGAATTTTGAGATTATTCAAAAACGAAGTTGTAGCCCTTCGTGTCTAGTTTCCAGAAAACTAAAGAAATCATAATTCGGACATCTGTAGAGAAAGTGATGGCCAAAATACTAAGGCATGTCTGTGTAGCCACCCGAAACGCGGGCAGCGGTGATTTTCCGCAGTCAGCGGTGATGGGAATCCGAAAGGTACGCTATAAATACGAGATTTGAGGTTTTATTTCATATTTTGACCTAGAGAGCTCGGGTTTTGCCAATTTTTCGAGGGATTTTCAAGAAAACCATCGGGGTAAGTGATTCTAATTCAATTTTGACTAAAATACAAGATTATAACATTGGATTCATCATTTGAGTAGAGATTTGGGGTGAAAATTTAGGGGGAAATTATGGAACTTCATAAATTGAATATTTGGGATTTAAAAGTTGATTCGGAGTTGAAATTGAGTGAAACTAGTATGGATAGTCTCATAATTGAATGGGTTGTCAGATTTTGAGACTTTGGTCGGATTTCGAGATGTGGTCCCGGGGGCCAGGTTTGAGCAATTTCGGGATTTTTGAGTTAATTTAATTATTTTCGCTTAGGCTTTGTTCCTTTAGCGTACATTGATGATAATATACTGATTTGGTTAGATTTGGAGCATTTGGAGGCCGACTCGAGAGGCAAAGGTATCACGGGCTAGAGTTTGGACTGGTTTGAGGTAAGCAATGATTGTAAATCTTGTCCTGAGGGTATGAAACCCGAATTTCACCTCGTGGTGCTACTCTGAGGTGATGCACACGCTAGATGACGAGTGTGGGGTCGTGCACCGCTGGGGATTGTGACTTGGCCCGTCCCGTACGATAGTTAAGTCACGTATTTGATTGAAAACTGTTTGATATCATTATGTTTTGGAAAGTATTACTATGTTTTGGGTTGAATGCCATATTCGGGCCTCGTGCCAACTGTTTTTGACCCTTAGGGGCTTTTTACTATTGTTTCCTCACTGTTTTGGTTTAATAACTACACTCAGTCATGCTACGTTTTACTGATTTCATAACTCAGTCTCTATTACTCTATTTTTATGCATAAAGTAATATTTTGGGCTGAGCACCCTGTTTTACTAATAGCCCGAGTGGCTTGTGAGGCTGATGACTGAGAGAGGCTGAGGGCCTAGTTGTAAGGATTATATATATTTATGGATCAGGCTGCATGCCGTAGATATATATATATATATATATATATGTCGGGTTGCACGCCGCAGCAATATATGGATCGGCCTTCACGCCGCAGCGATGGAGTCTGCATACCCCTAGTGAGCGTAGTCGACTATATTTATGGATCGGGATGCACGCCGCAACAGTTATTATAAGGTACCTATTGAGCGTGAGTGCTGATTGATGAGAGTTGAGTCATGAGTGACTGAGAGGCTTACTCTAGGGGCTATGTATATACTTGTGATGCTTTGTTGCCCGAAGGGGCTTGTTTTATGAAATTACTGTTTGCACAATCTTTATACTGAGCATCTATTGAAAATATTAAACAAATATTTTGAACAACTTTTATTGAAAGTGGAGTTTTTGCGAGATGTTCAGAATTTAATTTCTGATTTGATTTTGTTATTTCCACTGAGATTTCCATGTTATGAGATGTATATGAGTGACCGAGAGGTTTGCCCGAGGGGCTGTTTATGATTTATGTATGCCCGAGAACTGTATACGAATATGTTTTGCCTGAGGGGCCGATAATGATTTTCATCACTTTCACTATAAACTACATTGAACCTCCATTGAAACTGTTAGAACGACATTTTTCAAAGGATTTTACTGAAATTGGAGTTTAACGAGATGATTTGATTTGTATCCTGTTTTGGAAACATATTGTACTCAATGTGGTACTATGACGTGGTTTACGTGATTTCTTACTGCTCAGTCTTTATTTACTTTTATTACTTACTAAGTTGGCATACTCACATTACTCCCTGCGGGTGTTGGAAACATATTGTACTCAATTCAGGTATTTTTGAATCCGGTGGCGGGTGTTGATTACTTAGTGGCGGGTTCATCGGAGTTAGTAAAGTAGCTGTCTAGCGATCACAACCCTGCTTTTCTCCCTCCTTTATCCTTCCTTAGTGTATTTTTATGATTTCTCCGGCCATGTTGGCCTTGATGTCGTCAGAACAGTTGTAGTAGATGCTCATGAGTAGTGACACCCCGATGTCGAACGTTTCTTTCTGCACTGTTGTTTTTGGTTTTGAACACTTTATAAAGGTTTAGTGTTAAATAGATTTGATTTTATCCTAAGAGTGAAAATATCGAAATTATTTGGGAATGTGTCGGCTGGCCTAGTTCCATGATAGGCGCCATCACAACCAGGTTGGTTTTGGGGTTGTGACAACCGTATATATAATAGACTAAGTTGAAATTGATCTTCCTTTGTATGTAGGTTTATGAAGAAAAATATGCATTTCATGCTACTGAAAAACTTAAGTACGCCGTATAGCTTATATAATAATACACAGGAAGTATATAGAAGTTTTAACAATAACGTCATACATGCAAAAATTATGATACTGGTCAATGTGTTTCTAAGTATATTCTTATCCCTGAATTCAACTTTCGTCTTTTGAAACTAAGGAATATCCTTTTAAATTTGGGTGAAAATAATTTTAGTATGTTTATGTTTTGCAAATATAATAAATAAAAAAAAGGACAAACATCCTAAATATTGGACTATATTTACCGCAATATATTCTCTTGCACGAACAACTGTATGTTGCACTTTCAAGAGGGATATCAAGATCGACAACAAGAGTTCTAGTTAAGGCAGAGCAACCAAAGCATTAGGAGGAAACATACACAAAAAACTATTGTCCACAAAAGAAGGGTTCATTAAGATACCATCACATTAAATACTTTTAATATAATACATAATTTTCTAACTAACATGACAAAATTGATCATTTGTCTAAGTTTTGATAATGTCCTTTTATTTTAAATTTCATGTATTATACTAATGTAATAATATTTCTTGGACCAAATTCCCTTGACACACTTTTTGCGGACGAAAATTATTTTACACACTTAATCTTTTCAAAGTGTAGCGAATACACCACTTTCATTTTGACCACTTTTTTAAAGAAGGTGCATATCACGCACCAATAAGATTGCAACACGTGTAATTATTTTTCTTAAAAATTAAAAATGCTTAAAAGTACAATTCTACCCCTAAAAACCAAAAAAATCCAATTTCTCCATCTTCATCATCTCTCTGGACCATGGGTAACGCCGCCACCAACACCACCAAGACCTTTAAAAGCACTAATTTATCCTATCAATTCACCTCTATACCAAATAAAAATTGATCTCCATTAGCCAAAACTGCAATGAAGACCCATTGAACCACCACAAAAAGCTATGAACAAAATCTCATAAAAATACGGAGAAAATAACCCAGAAATTCACACAACTCATAGGGGGTATAACAGGACTATATGATAGAGCAATAAACAAACACACAACAATAATTTTTGTAAAAATAGAAACGTTATCACAAAGATGTCAAAATCACAATTCAAAATTCAAGAATTTCAGCTAATTGCCAAAACCACAAACAAAATCAACAAAATCATTATTCAACTTCTGCCACCCCTGATTATGATTCCATTTTAACTAATAAAATCATTGTTAACGTCTGATTTAAGAAAAATTTAGTGCGGAGTAGGTGGTAACAGTGGAATCACTGGTGTAGAATGTGGCTATGGAGTAGCTATTGGGAAAAACGAAAAGGAAGGAGATTTGAGTAAAAGACTAGGGGAGGTAAAAGAAGGAAAAATTTAGTAAGAAAGAGTAAGACATGAGGGTTGTGGCGGAGGCCGACTGGGAACGATAGTGTTTCGGTGAGGGACATGATGGCAGGGTTTCTTTCTCTTTTCTTTTTATTTATTAAAAAATAAGAAATAAAAAAAATAGAATAACATCTTGACACGTCAGCTTACATAAGGAATTGGACAGAATATACCTAGGTTTTGCGCGCTCAATCTTTTTTGTTTAACACGCGCGGGCCATTTGGCAAAACTGGTGTGTCTTAGACACACTTTGAAAAGGTTGGGCATGTAAAGTAATTTTTGTTCGCAAAAAGTGTGTAATAGGGATTTGGTCCATAGATCCGAGGGTAAACTATGTATTTTGCCCCAAATTTATTATAACTTCAACTAAAGATTCCCTACCAAGACTCGAAGACAATCCCAATATTAATTTTTTATCAAATCAAGTAACCCATTTTAAACCTTCAAGCTTTATAAAGACCTCATTAATGGTGTTTCGATTTGAAATGAAGAACTCGAACTCATTTCAGTTTTAATCAATAGGGGGGCTGCTCCTAGAGAAGAATGACGGCTGGAGATGGGTGAGGTGAAGAAGAAGAAGGGTTCGACGATGGGGGTTAGAGAGGAGGGTGGCAGAAGATTTGGTGGTGAGGAGGGGGGAGCTTGGCGGCGGCTGGTTGTTTGGAGAAGGGGGTGGCAGTTGCTTTTTTGTGTGAAGAAGAAGGGTTGGTTCAAACTTTCGAGCTAAATCAATGGTGGAGGCACAACAATAGTGAAAGTGGAGGATGCAATGGTGAAAATGGTGATGGAAATAAAAAAAACAAAAAATAAATTTAAAAAATCTATTTTTTGGGCTCTTCACGCACCTATATAGGGTGAAAATCACTTTATATGCCAACTCAGTAAAAAGTATCTAATTGGAACAAAGTTCATGTAATGTACGTGCTCAAATTCAGATGTCTAAATGAAAAATCGTGCTAACTTTACGTGTCTCTGTATGTATTCGGCCAAAGTTGAATAGTGGCAAAAGTTAGGAACTACGTATACTGTTATATATTCCTTTACTATCTTATCCACAAACTTAAAAGAGAAAAGGAAAAAAAAATACACAGAAATAAGCGTATACTGTTATTTATTTGTTTTGGTATCGAAAGAAACAATATTACACACTGTTGATAAAGGCAACAAAGTGATAACCAAAAAACAAATGTTTGCTGACTCTTGCATGGGGTGTACATAAGCCGGGATGGTTCGGATTTTACAATTATCAAATTAAATTAATTGTGTCGGATTATTAAATTTAAAAACCAAACAAAACCAATAAAATTAAGGTTTTTCAATCTCGATTTTTCTCGGGTTTTTTCGGGGATTTTTTCCTGTAAAATTTTCGTAGAACAACATATATAACGTGTACTCAAAATATTTCTAAATCCTAGTAAGATACAACTATATAAAGTATTTTCCAAGAAAATAATACAAAATATGAGATGTGTCATGGCATTATCCTAAAATATTCAACAATAAAGACAATAAAATTATGTAATATAAATATTGCTAATTTAAAAGCCATAATAAAAATAAACATAATCTAAAAGTACTAATCATGCTAAAATAAATAGACTAATAAGGAAGTATTAATTACATGACTAAACGCTAAAGAAAAATAAAATAGATTATGCATTTTAATTTATCTAAACTATTGCAAACAAAAAATAGATATTCAATACATTCTCGTTCGTAATATTAAATTGAATGTCTTTTGTTAGCATTATTATTGATTTGATTTTGGTTTGGGCTTTTGTTAACATTATTTAATTTAGGAACATTCAAAAGTTCTAAGTCCAACCTTGAAATAATATCTCAAAAGATAAAATTATAAAATCTTTTAAGATATATTTATAAATTACATTACAATAAGTATATTTATATATTAAATATATCTAAAAAATTTATATATGTAATGTCGGGTTGGTTTGGTTTCGGTTTGACTTTCTTCAGTTAAAATCAAACCAAACCAATTATGGTCGAATTTTTTTTTCTAACACCAAATCAAATCATAGTGGGTTTTTTCTCGGTTTGACTCGGATTATCTGGTTGGTACGGTTTGTCGGTCTTCTCTGTACACCTAGTTTTTATTGTAGAAAATCTAATTTCTATTTTTTTTTATTCCTAATTACAACATATTCGTCCAATATTTCTTTGCAGTACTGTTCCTTTCAAGACAGAGTCAATGGACACGAAGATACATGCCTTAACGCTTTGAATCCTTTACTTAGTAAAGTGTTACCGACAGCCATACTATATTAGTGTTGCCTTCTAATTAACGTACATCACGATCCACGATAACGCAAAGTAAAAGAAGGTACACTATGGCTAAGATAATAATTCAGAAGGCTACAGGTTGATTCAAAGCCTTGACACATTTCTGAAACCGGGTTGGTTTTTAAGAAGAGAGAACCAATAACACTTCGATGAAAAGCACAAGTACTTTCTTAACGACACGGACCAATTGATTTCTGCTGTAAAAGAGATTCTCTGAATAACCTAACCCTGGCAACAAATATTTGCATCAAAGTATGAGCTGTTCTTTGTGCATGTTATGTGATGTGCATAATTAACCATATATCCGGTATTAGAAACTCTAATCCGACTAATCCAAATTCATGTCGGCTAAGCACACTAAAAGGTAAAGTGGTCCCTGTCAAGAAGTTCATCGTCCTCATACATAGACGAATACGAAACACTTCGTTAAGGAGAAAGAAATTCTAACCATATATTCCACAACGTTCATAGGATGGTGTAATGATTCATTATACTGAATCATATACAGTATCGCTAACAAATCTAATACTCCTAATAGTTTAATTAAAGTATAAAGAACCAGCATCAAACTCAGAAAGCTTTAACGTTACCATCAATACTAGCTAGTACTATAACAAAACATAGTTGTCAGGATAATAATGTAATCTTCACAAAGTTCCCTTATCCCTACTTTACCTACTCTATTTAGTTAGGTACCAACTGTGCCAATGAAATTAAAGGATGAAGTAGGCTTAACGTTTCATTCCATATGAGTTTAACTTATATATGTGCATTTAGCAATGTATACTTTTTTAATACTATCATATTAAAATAACTTAAAACACTTTCGTGTATAATAAACCTAATTTGATAAACTAGACAATAAGATAAATAATGTGTTATACAAGTTAAAAACGATGATAATATAAACTTTTTATACCCTCGGTATATATAAATTAAATTCATTAAAATATGAGCTTTCATAAACGATAAACATTGTAAAGAATAAGAAGTTAGCAAAGTAATTCATTTAGTAGCAGCCTCATCCTGTAATGATTTCCATTATTTGGTTCCTAATTATCTAAACCTGTCCAATGATATCAATTGTTCCGGATTAGATGAAGAGTTCACAAACAAACAAATGTTCTTCAGCAGATAGTTTAACTAAGAGCAAAATCATGTTTGCTACTTCCTCTTCATATATCCTTTCCCAGCAGTAAGTTTTGAAAGATGATTTGTAAGAATGAATTTTGATAGACTTACAAGAAACGGTAGACAATGTCATGATGATGATTACTCTTCACGGTAAAAGCTAGACAACCTGAGTTTTCTAGTGTTACTAGTTAAGTTTTGTTAGAGCAATTTAAATTTATCCCTCCATATCATAAGAATTTAACTAGTTAGTTTTAAGTAGTTGAAGATGTTCTCTACCATAATTTTCTCAAATATTCTTTTAAGCTCTAATTTTGTAGTTAGCATCACTGTCTTCAGTCATTTCTCTCAAAAATAGCAATCACTTGATAGAAAATAGTATTCAAAAATGTGAATGCCATTAAAAAAATATAACTAGAGCAATCTGTTAAAAGTATTTAACTTGATTATGTTTTTGCATTACTGGTTCGAAAAGGTAGCAAAATACGATACGTTTAATTTTGAAAATATATCGTAAGTAAAGGACAAAGATGATTGACAGAAAGAGTGATCCTGAGTTTTCATCAAAATAACATTCATTTTTCTTGATCAAGAAACTCGCCTTAACATAAAAGTATACTCAACTATATAGATATCATAGTTGTATCGTGGACATCTTCCATCTTTGAAACCTCAGAGTTGATTCACTTAATTAGCATCTAAATCTTCCATCTTTGAAACTCGAGTTGATTCACCTGTTATCTATATGACTTCACTTTGAATTAATAAGTTTAAGAAACATATGAAATTAATTATCAAGAGTTGAAATTAACAGAAAGCTAGTCAATTTCACAATTCACGATTTCAACAATATCTTTTTACAATTATAAGTAGAGATTTAAACAAGAAGTGCATCCTTATGCGCCAGATTTTATGCGCAAAAGAAGCACAAATTTTACCAATCATTATTTTGCATTAGGGCGCCATGATTTTGGCTGAGATATACTATAATATATAATTACCTGCTAGCTTTTGATTATCCCTTCTTGCTGCAGGAATTGAAGAGGGTTTTGAATTTCTTCAACGACCCAAACTAAGTGCAGCTTTAGCATCAAATCTCCATGCAAATAATCCTCCAAAATCCATCTTCCACACATCACACGGCATTGTCTGTGAGTGCTTCATATACAGTATCCTTACAGTGCATGCAAAAGCTGGCAAAGAAGAAGGCAAATTTATTTTCTCCTTCACTACCAGCCACGTCACCAGCTCCGGCGGCGTTCCAGACCCTTCTAGAGGATCAACCAATCTCCTATACGTCAGATTCACCCACTGAACCCTATCTAAGCCGTCCGATATGAGCCCTGGACACGTGTCAGCTTCCAGATTCTTCATCTTATCCATGTCCGTACTCCCTAACGCTTCTCCATCTACCAACGTGTTTGTCATTTTATCCACCATCACCCATGACTCTATAACCCTTTTCTTCTGTATCTCCACCGTCCGATCTATCCGATCCACTGATCCTTCTGTTAAAACATCGTTATTCTCCGGTTTCTGAAAATTCATCCAAAAAGGTCTAGATCCGATATTTTCTAAAGAGTTCTTAACGCTGCTACTGCTTTCAGGCATCAACTGAAGGGTTAAAACAGTTTGACTATCAGTAAACTGTAAGGATCCGTCCTTTTCTCCTTCTTCTTCTTTGTTACTTTTGAACTTGCTATTTTTCTTAACTCTAACGTACTTTCTTTTGACTCTTCGTTTGGTAACAAGTTCTATCTTGTTTCCTTCCGGTGTTGAACCAGGAGATGAACCCCCGGCGACCGGTTTAGGTGCGATCGGTCGGAATCTTAGCATTATCCGGTTCTTTATCGTCGTATCCTGCGGTCCACCGGCGTATCTAGCGGCGGGCCAACCATTTCCACCGTCCATCACAGCTGAGGAGCTTTCTGGAGGAGCTTTTTTTAGACCGAAAGAATAACATTTGACCGGTGGCCGAGCGGATTATCATAGTTACAGCACAGTGATTGGGGTGAAGGAAAGCCACGTGTCTAGGGCAAACGTAGAATAGTGAAGAGTTATGATTGGTGGACAGGGATTAGGTGGGTCCCATGATAAAGCAGCGTATCCAGGGAAATTGGTTGCTCTGATTGGTGTGCACGTAAGAGCCAATAAGCATGCGGACACGTATAGAGCACTCAGACAAAAAGGTGACACGTATGTACTTCATTAGAACCAAAGTGGGGAATACTTTTGGTAGGAGGTTCCAGTTACTGGACGCGTGTATCCTGTTCGAATAGTTACTGCTTCTGAGATTGTCCCGCTCCTTGCTCGGTCGTGCATTTCAATACTATTATTGAAAGTGAGATTTGGACGCGCTGATTGGATGGCAATGGAGACTGTCCAAATGTTGGTTTAGCGAGTGAAGAGAACGCTCTCCTATGATGTGGGGGGATGCCTGCTCAGATATTGTTGTGGTTAATAGGGCTATGGCATTCGGACGCGTGGGGATTGTTAGGGGTGATTGCCAGGGCCCAGGTAAATATGTGAGACCCTATAGAATCTCAGAATTAATTATCGCACCTGCTGTTGCTGTCATCGATATGGTTATATACTCCTTTCTTTTTTATTTATTTTACGCGAACCATTTAAATTAGTTACAAAAAAAGAGAGGATAGATTGTTTATCTTAATAAGTACTCATATCATATAGTAAAAAGATTAACATTACGAGTAACTTTTTTTATTCGTCAGAATGGGAGCGGAAAAAACTGTTACGGATAGAGTTTAAACTTTCCACTCAAGCGTGAAGGCAGGGAGTTAAACAAGTGAGCTGGTTCTCGAATCCTGGGTTGACCCGCTTTGTTTTGAGGTTCATCTCCTATGGCATATTTAGTGTGTGCCTATACATATATACACACACACTTTAATTTACACTAATTACAAAATGTTAGCAGTATTTGGCTCCTTCTCTTCTTTTTAGATACTCCAATATGAAAATATTACTCTAGATGAGGTAATTTTCTTTTTAGTTTGTTCCAAAACAAGTGACACATTTCTAAATTTGAAAATAATTCAATTTTATAAACTCTTTCATTTTATCCATTTACCTTTAATGAGAAATTTTTATAGTCACACAAATGTCATGACCCCACAAATTTTTTATCTTTAAACTTTTAAGACCACAAGTTTCAAAAGTTTTTTTTTTTTAAAACTTACGTAACATGAAACCGAGGGACTACTAGACAATCAAGTAGTTTTTGATAAGATTCTTTCGAGGTAGAAAATGTCAGGAGTAGAGTCCAGTTTCTTTGTTTTTCTTTTAGTAGGAGTCTAGGCATTGGGTGCTTCTGTCTTTTGTGTAGAGATGAAAACATAGTGAGACAATTATGTAGATTTTCAACAAGATTCTATTTCCCTATTATAATATTTTTCTGGATATTTTAAAGTTTCAGTTATTGGTGATATAGCGTGGCTGCTTATGAATGAAACTCATCTGCTGAGGGTTTGGCTAAAGAACAAAATAGACGGTATATTAGAGAAGTACGATCTTGATTACAACTACATGAACCAATAATAAAGAAAATCGTATAAACATATTCTTCTTTAAACCTAGCTATGTAGGCATCATGGTCAAAGCTGTAAGGCTGTAGTGGAAATGAAAAAGAAAGGCCCAAGAATCGGGTAACATTCAACCAAATTAAAGCATCTTCACAGCTACTCTACGTTATGATTAAAATCTGTAAAGCTGCTTTTATTGTTCCTTTTCGTTGTTTATTTTCTACTATAATTCATTTCCTAAAGATGCAAGGGCAATAATTTGGATTCTTGATGATGTTAAAACTGTTTAATTTTTCATAATATTGTACATTGCATCTTAACTTTTGATGTATATCATAACGTATATCGTCTGGGGCGGAAATAAGGACGTAAGGTTCTTTTGAACCCTTTCACGGGACAATTACACTGTATTTATATCATTAAAATTATTATGTATATATAGTAAATATTAAATTCATTTGGTTCTTCATGTGTCTACTCCTTTTTATTTTTAATCTCTTTAGTGAATATTTTGACTAAGTCACTGATAACAATATGGTTTAAAAGGTTATAAGCAAATGTTTAAGGATGATAGTTCGTTCCAGTAATTAACCAAAGATTATCAGCTATGTAAAAGATTCCAAATGAAAGGACACTAAAGGAGTGAATTCCCACATTTTGTCCAATTGAAGTAGTTGAAGATTAAAATAAAACTACTAGAAAATTCTCTGTTCCAATTTATGCAACCATATTTTACTAGATATGGAATTTAAAATATAGATAGTGACACATAAAATGGTCGATTATATTTTATTAGACACGAAGATTTAAAAAAGAAACAGCGGCACATAAAATAAAATGGGAAAGAAAGAGTAATATATAATTTTGTTTCCCACACCTACTCCCTCTTTCACACATACATACATTTAAGTAAATGTTTTGATAATATATACTCCCTCCGTCCAAATTTTGTGAACCTATTTGACTGGGTACGGACTTTAAGAAAAAAATAAAGAATTTTAGAATTTGCGATCCTAAACAAGTTAAAAAGAGGTCTAGAGTATTTGTATGGTTATAAAAGCTTCTCATTAAGGGTAGAATTGTAAGTTTAAGTTAAATTGTTATCAAATTTAAAAAGGGGTCATTCTGTTTGGGACGGACAAAAAAAAAAATAAGTTCACGTAAACTTCAACGGAGTATTGAGTTTTTTTCTCACTCACCTGACATTGACAAATATCAAAGGAAGACTGTTGGGAAAACAGCTAAGCAG
Organism: Nicotiana tabacum; assembly: GCF_000715075.1. Classification (NCBI taxonomy): domain Eukaryota; kingdom Viridiplantae; phylum Streptophyta; class Magnoliopsida; order Solanales; family Solanaceae; genus Nicotiana; species Nicotiana tabacum. The sequence continues at coordinate 96,078,070 of NC_134082.1, forward strand.
AGTCGGATATGAAGAGAAGAATAAAGAGATTTGGTTTTTGAATGGATAAGCATCTGAAAATATTTTCAAACGTTTTTTGACAAATTATCAGCAACCTTATCGGCTTAGGTTTCTATCGTAAAGGTCCCCTCATGCATCTCACTCTTTCATAATTACCTGATGGTGGGAAAAACTTTATAAAATTTTGATAATTACATACTTCATTACAATTGTTTAGAGAACAGAAATCTCGGTTTTGTATGTGTTCCACTCCAACAAGGTAAGGCTATTTAATGAAACTTAGGCTGCCTGTGGGTGCAATATTTAAAATGAGTTTACGTTATATGTAATGACTAATGATCAAGTGAAAAGAAAAATATTTATATAATCAGGCTGGTTATGGTATATTTTAATAATATATAAATATTATCTGATGGCTTGATAAAATAATACTTCACCAACCTTGCTATCACATGGTAATATTTATAATATAATATTTTTTACAATATCAGTGTATATGTAACTTAAATCTCTTATATATATATTATTTTATTTTCTAACATATTTTCAAAATAATGATAATATAACATATTTTATTTTCAAAATAATTGGAGTAGCTCGTTTCACCTGATATCTTTTAAGTAATTAAATATTGCAAATAATTATTTACAGTGTCAATGCACTAATAAAAGTTAGTAAACTTTATTGAGAGATAGTACGCATACGCGCTCGTGTACTTTTGTCTATATATATATAAATAGAAAGAACAGTGAAGGTTTTAAGGGCATATGTACTAACCTGCTTAACAATAATATGTGCTGGGACGTCTCGCTAGCGTCGATGTACACACAGAACTTGTATATAATTAACTAGAAATTGTTTCTCAGAAAAATGAAAAATGAAAAATGAATCATTTCCCTCTCTTCCAAATTGAAGCTTGAATTATTGTTCAGACATGGGGGGCGACAGCTTTACTTATGAATGCGCTGTTCTCTCTGACTCCCTGAGGTAGGTGGGGCTTATGATAAATATCTTGCTTTTTACCCCGAGAAAAATTTACTGAGGCATCGATTAATATTTACTACTAGTCCATACTATAAAATCGGAAATGGCATAGTTTGAAGAACAATTACCTGAACTTGATGGCTGGATCATCCCAAGCATTTTTCAAAAATCAATTTTTAGTTTGTGTCTGCTCTGCTGCGATCTTCAATTCTTCGTACTGTATAATGCGTGTGCCTAAAGCCTCAGATTTTTATTATGGATGACAAAATAGGTTTGCAGGAAACTAGCAGCCATTTCCAATTCGTCTGATGAGTTTCGACTTTCGACTTTCGAGAGTGTGTATATATACAAGAGTGATGAATATTTGAGAAATGCAATAAAGCACTAACACCTGTACAGGATTTAAAATGTTTCTAGGGAGTACAGTAGCAGTAATTTAATTGCTTTGGTAGTCAGTCAAGGTGGCATAATATACTTCTCTCTAGCAAGTTTTGGTTTTTGAGACGTCTCAATTTCTAGCCCGTGGTAATTAAACAATGATAATATATACAAGTAGTATCTTAAAAGAAGATGATCATATTCATATAGGAGGATCTTTTCTGCAGTAACACCACGTGTCCCCTCTAACACAAACATCCATTTTTGGTTCAACATCTAACACCACATGGTCCACTCATAAGACTCCACTCAATGCTTACATTTTCTGGATTAAAGATGAGCTAAATTCTTTGGTTGCTAATCTGCAGGCAGCAAGCAACTTAGCACAGCTGGCTAAGATGTTTATATAGTATAGTGTGTGTGTATATATATATATATATATATATATATATATATATATATATATATATATATTCTGCATAATCCCAACAGTTAGTTTAATCAATTTTAGTTTAGTTTCGAAAACTTAGTAATACTGACCCTTTAATTTATTCAAAAGAACTCGACTCCCAAACTTTAAACAAATAAAAGGAGAGAGAAACAGAGACTATCAAAGGAAATCATTAGCCCTGCCTAAAATGTGTATTATGTGATCAATAAAGATTATGGTGAGATAAATATAATTTCTTTAACTTTAGTCAAAGATCGATTACGAATTTGAACTTTGAAAATAAAAATAAATATATCTGTTAAGGAAGGATTTTGTTCTTTTAATAGGCTTTGCGAGAGCAAATACGAATTAAAAGGAGACCAATATAAATAAATAAAACAAAAAAATTCAGATGAGAAACCAAACCAAATAAAATGCGGTACACTTGTCCCTGTGTAGTGGTCTAATGGACAAAATTTTTAACCTGGAAACGAGATACACTTGGGAGTTGGAGGAAAATTTTATTTTGTGTCTCATTTTGATACTAGTTATATACAAGTAATTTTTTTGTCTTATAATTTTGTGGATTTAAATTTCTATGAATTGAAAAATATAAAATTAAGGTCTACAAATTTGTGAGATAAAAAGAAACCTTATACAACTAATGCAAATTGTATGAAACACAAAATAAAACTTTTCTGGGATGGAGAGAAAGATGAAGAATCGTTTTCCTTTGCCCTTTGTAGAAAGCTTTCCTCGAATCAATATTCGAGGATGTACGACTCAGTCCACTGCCTTCCACGTTTCATCAAATGTGGTCCAACCATACTCCAACAACTCAACCTATATATGGAATACCCCAACAGATAATGCCAAAATTTTCACGCTATTATTCCCCCCTTTCATATCGGGTGAGTTACTTTTTTTTTTTTAGTTTGTTCTAAAATAAATAATATATTTTTAAATTTAAAAATAATTTAATTTTAAACTTTTTTATTTTACTCATTTATCTTTAATGAGAAACTTTTATAATTATACAATTGTTATGGTTCCACAAATTTTTTACTCCTAAAGCTTTTAACACCGTAAAATTCAAAAGTCTTCTTCTTTTTTTCTTAAACTCCGTGCCGAGTCAAACTAGCTCATCTAATATGAAACGGAAGGAGTATTAGCACCCGCACGGATGCGCGAACACTAACCATGTCAAATATTTTAGTTATTTGGATTATATGTAAATAATCTTAAATTTTAAACTTTCTCGATAAATATAGATAATCATTGAATATTAATTAAGAAACACTACATGAAAAAAAATCATTTTTGAAATCTCCTAGTTATAATGATACTTTTCTTTTTTGGTACAATTCTTACAGGTGTTATTGGTATAATAACTATATTTTAGGGTTTTAAATGTGAAAGAATTTAATAGTTATATGCAGTAGTTTTTTTTCTTTTATTTGTTTTGCCAAGAGGCGAAGTAATATTTAAATAATAAGAAAAGATAACAAAAGTTCCTAATATGATTGCATATGATTATTAATGAATTAAGTATGATAACATGATAGCAAAAGATTTTTTTTTATTTTATTTTTATTCAAATTTTAAAAGTTTATTTATAAATTCAAAATTATTCTTTAATTCAAAACTAATATTTTCTCAAATCTCGTAGTGATAATTTTATTTTTGCACTATTCTCATTGGTGTCATTGGAACCTAAAAATAGCCATAAAGAGAAATAATAACTCATATTTATGGCAAAGCACAAAGGTTGACACAATATGAACGATTCTTTGGTTACGAATGACTTGAGCTCTTATTTGGTATGTTATTATCTTTTAAAATATTTTAATTTTGAAATTTTAATTTATATACATATATATAATGATGCAAGTAAAGATATTAATATTTACTTTAATTGGCTATCTAAAAATTAAATAATTCTTTAGCCGGTGAAACTTTATTTGAATATGACTCCATTTTGAGTTTGTCGATATCTCTAGCCATAGATTTTAAAATTTGAATACCCTACATATACAGTTTTTTTGGTTCATTAAATCATTAAATGTTGATGTCACGATCCTAAACTGGAACCCGATCGTGATGGCGCCTCTCGTGAAGACAAGGCCAGCCAACTAGTCCCAATTCAATTTTTAAATAGTTAAACATTAATAAACAGTCTAAGCATGAGTAAATAAACCAAAGACTAAGCAAAAGATTTTATAATGTGCGGAATACAGCCCAAACACAGCCCGATACCGGGGTCACGAGCATCAACTAGGGTCTAAATACAACTAAAATGTCTGAAATATACAAAATATAGACTAATGAAATAAAGTGGGAGAAAAGCAGTGCTGCGAACGCCGGCAGCTACCCTGCTAAACTCCAATGACTCTTCCTCCGATCAGCCAATACCCGTTACCGGGTTCAAAAATACCTGAATCTGCACACAAAGTGCAGGGAGTAAAGTAAGTACTCCAACTCAGTAAGTAATAATCATAACTAAAGTCTAAATGGTAAGAAATCACGAAAAGTGCATCAACACACTGTAAGAAGCGGTTCAAAAACTAGTAAGAAAGCAATGAAGCTGTAAAATCTCTTAGAATATCTTAGCTCAGTTTAAACTTTTTGAAAATGAGTTTTTCAACAGTTGCGCAAATGAATGCAAAATAATTAGTGCAGATAAGCACAGAAATCCGCCCCTCAGGCATAATTACACAATTAAACAGCAGCGTGTGCTTTACCTCAATATAGCACTACGATGTGCAATCCGGGGTTTCAAACCCTTAGAACATTATTTACAATCATTACTCACCTCGAACCGGTCAAATCTCTATCTCGCGACGCCTTTACCCCTCGAATCGGCCTCCACTCGCATCGAATCTATCCAAAATCAGAACGAGGACGTCAAAATAGGCTAAGCGAACAAAGCCCAAGCGAAAATAATCAATTTACAACATAAATTCCGAAATTAGCAAAACCCGACCCCGGGCCTACGTCTCGAAATTCAATAATTTTTACACCAATAGATTCCTTATCTCCCCACGAGTTCATATATATCAAAATTTATCAATCCGGCCCCAAATGGTCTTTCAAATACCCAATTAAAGGTCTAAGTTTCCAAGCCCTAGTTTTCCCAATTTCACCCTTAATTTTCATAATTTCTATCTCTAATCCATGTAATAATAGCATAGGAACGAGTTTTAAGTCCAAATTTCTTACCTCAATGAAGTTCCCTTGAAATCCATGTTTCAAATCGTCTAAAAAGCTCCCAAGCTGAGATAAAAATGGTGAAATTAACTAAAATTCGCGAAGGCCCAGTTATTTCCGCATCTGCGGCCCAATACCCGCTTCTGTAGTACTGCATTTGCGGTTATTTCTCCGCTTCTGCGGAAATCACTTAACTTACGATCTCCTGTTTCTGCGATCCCTCATCCGCATCTGCGATATCGCAGATGCGGTCCATCTCACCGCTTCTGCGGTTCCTGACTCCCTCAGCACTTTCCGCTTCTGCGACCTCCCTTATCGCACCTGCGGTCCCCAATCCGCAGGTACGGAAATACCAGAAGCAGCAAATTCAGCAGCTGCAACAAAATTCCAACTTCTCCGTTAACCATCCGAAATCACCCTGAGGCCCCCAGGACCTCAACCAAAAGTACAAACATATCCCAATACCTTATCCAAACTTGTACCAATCTTCAAAATGCCTCAAACAATATCATATCAACCAAAACACATCGGATTCAAGCCTAACTTTCTAAAATCTTTTAAATTCCGCTTTTGATCAAAAACTCAGCCAAACCACGTCCGAATGACCTGAAATTTTGTACGCACATCCCAAATAACACAACGGAACTACTGCAACTCCCGAAATTCCATTCTGACCCCTATATTAAAATCTCGCCTACCAACCGGAAATCGCCAAAATATCAACTTCGTCAATTCAAGCCTAAATCTACTACGAACCTCCAAAGAGCATTCTGATCACGCTCCTAAGTCACAAATCACCTCCCGAAGCTAACCGAACCATCATAATTCACATCTGAGCCCTCTAACACATAAGTCAACATCCGGTTGACTTTTCCAACTTAAACACACTGTAAAGAGACTAAGTGTCTCAAACCTTACCAAATCCTTTCCGAACTCGATCCGACAAACCCGATACCACATAACACGGATAAAAAAGCATAAAGAAGCAGGAATAGGGAAAACGGAGCGGTAACTCATGAGACGACTGACCGGATCATCACAAAAATTTTATTCAATTTTTAAACTCATTTTTGTTATCTGAATAAACATAGACGTGTGCATTACATAATACATTTATTTTAAAAAAAATCGCTTTATTCTATCTAGCTATAGTGTTTTAAAGTACTATAATTATATGATTTTAAATGTGAAAGAATTTTATAGTTATATGCAGTAGTTTTTTTTTTTTTTTTTTGCCAGAGGCGAAGTAGTATTTAAATAATTAGAAAAGATAACAAAATTTCCTAACATTATTGTATATGATCATTAACCTAATTAAGTATGATAACATGATAACAAAAGATAAATTTCTTTTTTATTTTAATTCAAATTTAAAAACTTTATTTATAGATTCAAAATTATCCTTTAATTCAAATTCAGTTTATATATATATATATATATATATATATATATATATATATATATATATATATATATATATATATATATATATATATATATATATAACTTTATATATTTCTATTTGATTAACATAGTAAAATATAGAATAAAGTTACCATATACTATTGGTATTTATTAGCTTGCCACTTGGCTTAACCACAATGCCAATTATATATGGTAACTTTATTCCTTTAATATATATAATAATAATAGCTAATTTAGTATATTGTCATAAGTATGATTTGAATATGATATCAATACGTACGTAGATTTCACCTTTACCTTGTAAAGGTAGAGAAATTATTGCTGATAGACTCTTTGCTTAGGAAAAATATAGTCATAACATTGTTAAAATGAAATACAGAAATAGAGAAATCATAAATAAAAAATAACAAAATAATAAGATAAGCAAAAAAATTACTATATTCCGAGAAAGAATAAAATATCCTACCAATGTTGAAAAATAAAAACGAGATAGAAAGGATTTTTGACTCCTCCATCGAACGATGGACGTTTGACTTAAAAAAAAGAAGATAGAAAGGATTGAGAATTAGCTTATAGATGAGCTCTCTGTTTTTTCCAGTTAAAAGATAAGAGAGGTCAAACTCTATTAGTAGCATAATATATCATTTTATTTTCGTTTTCCTCTTTCTTTGATGTAATACTTTTTTTTCAAAAAAAAAAAAAAAAAAACGAAAGAAACAGAAAGAAAGAAAGAAAGAAAAAGCATCAGTTGGTCATTATTAGTGGACGGAGTATTTCCTATAATTAAATGCCTAACGACCACAATTACAAATTATTTGTTAACTAGATAATAGTCTAAACGGAGAAGGGCCTAAAATGTCCTTTTACTATGAAATAAGACAGGCTAGCCCTCCGTTAAAAGTTGATTTTTATTCTGTCCTTACCATTAACAAATAGGCTTGTATATGCCCTCTATCACTAACGGGAGACTCATAAAGCCACGTGGAACATATGTGAGGGCAAATTAGATCTAGTTCGAATTGTACAGGGGCATATATGAGTCAGTTATAATAGTCATTTCTCAAACACTTCACAACTCCATATCAATTTACTTCGACACCTATTTGACAACACCAAACTAATTATCGCAGCAAATAAACTAAATCATAGATACAAACATTCAAATGAACGACAATGACTTCATTTGTCACGACTCGGATTTTCCACCCTCGGGAGTCATGATGACGCCTACTAGTGAAAGCTAAGCAAACCAACCGTTTGAACAATTTACTCTTTTCCCATTTTTTTAATCCTTAATCAATTAGGAACCAACAATTTATAACAGCGAAATTTAAACAAGCGGAAGAAACAAATAAAATCATTTAAATATTTCCAATACAATTTCTTAAACAAATACTACCCAGAACTGGCGTCACAATTTCAAAGACGGTCTAGGAATACAACAAACAAGGTCCGAAAAATAAATACAATATTGTTTCTGAATTACATAAATGAAACAGGGTGAAAGGATAGAGGGAGACGCAGGTTTGCGGACGCCTGCAAGACTACATTGGATCTCCGAATGGACTGAAGGCAGCCACCTAAAGCTACGGTCCGAAAGTTGCTGCATCGGAATTTGCACACAGTGCAGAGTATAGTATCAGCACAACCGACCCCATATGCTGGTAAGCGCCTAGACTAACCTCGGCGAAGTAGTGACGAGGCTAGAACCAGACTACCAAATAAACTTGTGCAGTTAAATCATATGCAGTAGAAAAATAAAAGCAGGAGTGCATAGTTAAGAATGGGAGGGGAAAACATGCTGCGGGAAAACATCAAATGATAATAGAAGGACAGCAGGTAAATACAAGGAATACCATAACTCAATTATCAACAAGAATCAGAAATCAAACAAGTGCACGACATCACCCTTCGTGCTTTTACTCTCGTCCTCACCATAAAAATCAATATAATCTGCACGACATCACCCTTCGTGCTTTTACTCTCGTCCTCACCATAAAATCAATATAATCGGCACAGAATTGTACATCGTGCGACACGACATCACCTTTCGCTCTTTTACACTCTTCCTCACAAAATCATACATGACATCACCCTTCGTGCTTTAACACTCTCTCACCAAAATAATGCACGACATCACCCTTCGTGCTTTAACACTCTTCCTCACCTAATCAACAATCACAAGAAATAAGAGCAAGGAAATAAATGAAATCATAATAAAAATTCCGGCAAGGGAACAATAGTACAACAATCATATCACGGCAAGGGAACAACATCAAGAACATCAACATCCCGGCAAGGGAGATAGCATTAAAAGAAACAACATCCCGGCAAGGGAGACAATATAATAATCCTCTTCTCCTTTTTACATTTACTTCACAACTCACTGCACAACTTGAGCCAATGCTCTATAAGGTTCAATTGCAAATTATACTTTCACAATTCATTATACAACTTGATCCAACGCTCTTCAATATTCATATACCATTATTACTTCCACGAGCTTTACTCAACAATAGAAATCATCACATAAGGCAGGAACAATACAAACGAAGTCACATTAATCATGGTATAAGGCTCACGGGCATGCTTGACACCAACGTATAGATACTCGTCACCATGCATATACGTCGTACTCAACAAATAATACATAGCAAATAGGACACGACTCCTAATCCCTCAAGTTAAGGTTAGACCAAACACTTACCTCGATGCCACGAACACAATTCAAGTCTCAAATATCACTTTACCTCTTGTTTCCACCACAAATTCGCTCGTATCAAGCCACAAGTTACTTAACTATATCAATAAATGCTAAATGAATCAATTCCAATGCATGAAAATAGGTTTTCTAAAGTTTTTCCCAAAAAGTCAAAAATTGCCTCGGGCCCACATGGTCAAAACCCGAGATTCGAATCAAAACCCGATTACTCATTCCCCCACGAACCCAAATATACAATTTATTTTGAAATCGGACCTCAAATCGAGGTCCGAATCCCCAAAAATTGAAAAACCTAGGTTCTACCCAAAATACCCAATTTCCCCCATGAAAACCTTTGATTTTGGAGTGAAAATAATGAGAAAAGATGTTAAAGATTGATAAAAACAAGTTAGAAATGATTTACAATCGATTTGGAAGAGTACTTGTCTTTGAAAAATCGCCCAAGAGAGTTTATGCTTTGAAAGGGTTTGAAAAATGAAAGATTTTAGGCTAAGTCATGAATTTGCAGGTCGCAGATGTCGCAATTGCGAACCCTTTAGGACCTGCTACACTCGCATTTGCAACCACTGTTCGCAATTGCGAACTCGCATTTGCGATGGGGGAGTCGCATTTGCGACCAATGGGGATTTCTGGGTCTCTTCGCATTTGCGAAGAAATGATCGCATTTGCGATCAGCCCTGCCCAGGACTTCTCTCGCATTTGCGATGGGTTATTCGTATTTGCGATCTCGCATTTGCGAGCCAATGCGAAGCCTGCATACCTACAACATACCAGCTAAAAACCTGCAACTTCCTAAGTCCAAATTTCACTCCGAGGCCTATCCAAAACTCACCTGAGCCCTCGGGGCTCCAAACCAAACATGTACACTAACCCAAAAATATTATACGGACTTGCTCATGCAATCAAATTATGAAAATAACATGTAAAACTATAAATTAAACCTCAAAACTCATCATTTTCATCAAGAACACTTAAAGTTCATAACTCTTCAACCGGAGGCACAAATCACGTCAAATAAACTCCATTTTTTTACCAAATTTTGCATTTATCATTTAAATACTTTAACAAGTTTGTACCGAACTCTGGAACCAAAATACGGGCCCGATACCAATGGTTTCAAACATTAAAACAATTTTTTCAAAAATTGATTTCTAAGGCTTGGGACCTCGGAATTCATTTCTAGGCATACGCTCAAGTTCCATATTTTACTGCAGACCTCCCGGGATCGTCGGAACACAGATTCGGGTCCATTGGCTCAAAATGTTGATGGAAGTCAACCATAACTAAATTTTAACTCTAGAAATTTTTATTTCTCATATTTTCACATAAAAGTTTTTCGGATATACGTCCAAACCACACACGTAAATCGAGGTGTGGTAAAAAGGAGGTTTTAAGGCATCAGAACATAGAATTTGTTTCTAATACAAGTGATGACCTTTGGTCATCACATCATTAAATCCTAGTAGATCAAACGGGTCGAATCATAACAAAAGACAATGTCGGAATGTTCTAGCAGCTCAAAGGGGTCGAATAAGAGGTGTCATTACGGACTTACTGCCAATTATTTCATGGCATGGACACCTTTAAATGCTGGGAGAAGGTTTTTCAAGTGCCTGAAGCAGGAGGTAAGAAATTTTTTTGATAGGTTCTTTTAATTATTCCGATCTGCTTGTAAATTTGTTTTATTTATTTTTGGTTTTTAGGATGAAAAATATTCCTATTGGGAATGGCAAGATGAAGAGTTTCCTCCTAGAGTTTCAAATCTCATATACAGTTTAAAGAAGGAAAATGAAACTTTAATCCGTGAAAGAAATGCTCTCCAAAATAAAATTTGATCTTGAGAATGTTATGATGCTCGTCGATCATGTTGGAATAGAAGCCTTGGAATTGGAAAGAAATGTCCTAATGAAGAAAGTGATCGATTTAGAGTACTCTGTTGTGCTTGATGCTAAATTTCGGAAGAAGATGTAGAGTTTCATGTGTGTGATATTAGGATGTCTTGTTATGTTCTTTGGATCAGTGGGAAATGATATGTAATGTTAGTGTTATTGTGGCTTAATTTTTATCTTTTATTATGTAATGAAGCTTTATGTTTTTGTACAAGGATTTAATGAAGTCATTGCCGTTTATTTGAATGTCTTTGTCTTTGACTTAGTTTATTTGCTATGATAATTACTTTGGTGTTATCAAATGGGTGTCTAAGTAAACTAATATGGAGTTGTGAAGTGTTTGAGAAATGACTATTATAACTTACTCATATATGCCCCTGTACAATTCAAACTAGGTCTAATTTGCCCTCACATATATTCCACGTGGCTTTTTGAGTCTCTCATTAGTGATGAAGGGCATATACGAGCCCATTTGTTGACAGCAAGGGCAGAATAGAGACCAACTTTTAACGGAGGGCTAGCCTGTCCTATTTCATATAGTAAAAGGGTATTTTAGGCCCTTTTCCGTAGTCTAAATATACCCAAATTTGGTCATGCTTCATTTTCTTTGGCGTACTCATCATTTTTTATCTCCTTTTCCATTCCCTTGCTGCTTAATTTGCGGTTTCTTTTGGGATACTCGTTGGTGAAAGATTTCAATAAATGGCCCAACAAATAGGGAGTCAATATTGCTTGTATTTAGTGGGGGCAAAATGGTGAAAATAAAATAGTTAACCACCCATATTATTCGCTAAAAAAAGGGTTAGATAATAAACTTTTTAAAAAGGGGTCAAATATAGGTAAGAACAATATTATCCATGTAGAAAATGCATAACTAATGAATAACTATCTAACTTTTACATTTGTAAAACCTTATATTTGGGGTTTCTCAAATTTGGGAGAATATGAATTATCCCAAAAGTGATCATATTCAAGAAGCCATGGATAATATGGTTACTCATATTATCCGCTGGCTAACCCGTTTTTTATCCGTATTAAATATGGGCCGGGTCAGATAAATTATCCATTTTTTATTACCCATTTTCGACCTGTCTCATATCTGACCTGCCCGTTTGCTACCCTACTTGTATTATAGGATATAGATACATACGTAACGATAAGTATATCACCTACAAAGATAAGTATTAAGAGTCCATCACATACATGGGATAATTACAAATATTAGAGAAATCCTTGGAGCCTTAATACGCCTCCTCAATCTGGACTGCAGACATGAAGGACAATTTGTCACGTAAGAAGGTGAACTGAGATAAGTGTAAACCTTTTGTGAAAATATCAACAAATTGTAACTGAGTTGGCACATATCGAACAACAAGATCCCCTTGAGCAACTTTTTCATGAACATATGAAAGTCAACATCAATGTGCTTGGACCGGTCATGGAACACACGGTTACAGGACATATATGTAGAGCTCACATTATCATAAAGAACATGAATCGGGTTGTGGAGATAGAGCCCGATGTCACGAAGAATATTACGAGTCCAAGATGCCTCTGTAGAAGATTTAGAGGCTGTTGGTTGCTTCTTTGCACACCATGAGATAAGATTAGAGCCCAAAAATACGGCAAACCCTATGATAGAGCATCGACTGTCAAGACAACAAGCCCAATCAGCATCTAAATATGCAACAACCAAAGAGGTGGATGAGGAGGCACATAAGAACAATCCATATGTGATGGTACCCTATAAATACCTGAAAATATGCTCACACGGTGTAGATAAGTAGTACGCGGAGCATGCATAAATAGTGAAACAATGTAAACAGCACAGACAATATCTGGACAAGTCATAGTTAAGTATTGAAGAGTGAAAACCATACTCCTATATTCACTAGGATCTAAAAATAACTCAACATCCATAATAGAAAGAGAAATGCGAGAAGAAATAGGGGTGCGAACCAGTTTGCATATATGCATGTGAAATTTAAGAAACAAATCAGAAATATACTTTTATTGTGACAAATGAAGACCATTAAAAGAATGAACTACCTGAACACCAAGAAAGTAGTGAAAATCACCCAAGTCTTTCATGACAAATTGTCTAGAGAGACGACTAATGATGTGATCAAGAAGAGAAGAATAACTACAGTAAGAATAATATCATCAACATAAAGTAATAAAATAAGAATACTAGATGATGAACGGTGAATAAATATGGAAGTATCTAATTTGCTGCAAAAAAATCATGAGTCAGGGGAAATAAACTAAAGCGATGAAACCAAGTATGTGGTGCCTGCTTAAAACCATAGAGTGCTTTGGTTAGCTTACAAACATGTTGACGATAGTCAGGATGAGTAGATTATTTCATAAAGACTTCATCATTAAGAACACCATGCAGAAAATTATTTTTAACATCAAGTTGACGAATAGTCCAAGAAAAAGAAATAGCAAGAGAGAGGACAATACGAATAGTGCTAGCACAGACAACATGACTAAAAGTTTCATGATAATCAATGCTAGGTTGCTGATGAAATCCCTGTGCTACAAGTCGTGTCTTATATCGCTCAACTAACCCATCTGAATTATATCTGATACGATAAATCCATATAACCAACTAAGTTCATTTGAGGTTGAAAAGGAACAAGAACCTAAGTATTATTTGCTAAAAGTGCATTAAACTCGTCTGTCATGGCTTGCTACCACTTTGGACAATTTATTGCTTGAGAAAAATAAGAGGGTTCAATTTCTTGAACAATAGTGTTCAAAGAAAATATTTGCTATGATTTAGAAATACCAGACTTTAAGCGAATGGATGAGCAGAAGGCACTGAAGTAGGAAGGAAAGAAGTGCTAGTTGGCAGTGAGGTAGGTGCAAATAAAGAAAGAATGATAGATGCAGACAAGGAGAGAATATTAGAGCAACACTCGGTAGAAGGACCTGTGATGGATACATGATACATATAACTTGATGTAGAGCACGGAGAAGAAACTCTTGAAGGAGGTGGAAAAGACGACTTAGAAGGAGACATATTGGACTTAGAATGGGTTTGTGGCTGCAAATGAGATAAAGGTGCAATAACTACAAGAATCTCAGAAGAGCCATTGGATAAAGAAACAATAGAGGGATGAGACAATTTAGGATATAGAAAAACTAGTTTATAAAATACAAGACATAAATATGACCACATGTAGGATCTAGGCAACGATATCCTTTATAATTAGAAATCTAACCTAGGAAAATATATTGGACAGAACGTGGCTTAAGCTTATGAGATACTTGAACAGATATATTTGGAAAAACTTTACAACCAAAAAATTCGAAGAAAACTGTAGTCAGGAGGTGTATAAAAAAGTTTTTCAAATAGATAAAGTCCTTTCAAAATGGGAGTTGGCAATCTATTAACGGTATAAACACATAAAAGCAGCATCAATCCAAAATTGAGATGGTAAATGAGAATCCGTAAGGAAGGTACGCACCATTTCAATTATGTGGCGATGTTTTTCGTTCAGCCACCCCATATTGTTGAGAAGTATCTAGGCATGATTTATGAAAAGAAATACCTGCGTTAGAAAAGTATTGACGCATAGCCTTGTTATCAAATTCACCACCTCTAACACTATGAAAAGTTTTAATTTTAGTGTTAAAAGTGTTCTCCGCGAGGTTTTGAAATGCACAAAAGTGTTGAAAAACTTTTTTTTTTGTCATCGTAGGATAAAGTCATGTAAATTGAGAAAAATCATCAACAAATATAACATAATATCGAAAACTCAAGTTTGATAAAATAGGCGACTGCCAAATATCCGAATGAACAATATCTAACGGAAAAGTACTACAATGAGAAACTACATTAAAGGACGGACGTTGAGACTTTCCTAACTTGCATGAAACACAATTATTACTAAAAGAATTTAGTAATGTAACAAGATTATGGTTATTAAGACTGACAAAACATGACTACCACTATGACCTAAACAACGATGTCAGATGTATCTGTACTGACGTAAAACAACAAATGTATGAGGATGAGAAGTCACAGATGAGGAAGACAATGGAGAAACATCGTCTTTACTGGAAGCTTAAATGAGAGTTTGCTTTGTTACCTTGTCCTTCACATAAACAGAAGAATCATCAAAGTTAATATTACAATTATTATCCCTAAAAAACATTTTAATAAAGATTAGATTATGAAGAAGTTGGGGAACATGAAATATAGACTGTAGATGTATAGGACGAGATGTAGAAGGCAACTGAGCATAGCCAATATTTTCATTATCAAGCAATATACAATATCCTACCAAAATACAATCAGAAAAGGGTCTTTCGTATAAAATTATCTTCAGATGGAGTCATATGAGCGGATGCGGCAGTGTCAAAATACCAAGTAGCGTCATTTGTTTCACCAATAGACATAACAACAAAAGGTTTAGGAAGATCATTAGCAACGAAAGCATGATTGAAATGATTTTTACATTGTAAGACAGTATGACCAGGATGCCCACAAATTTGACAAACAATGGTTGAGGGTGAGGGACCTAAGATCCCACTGGATGGTGAGAACATACTACCAGATTGTAAATTATATGGAATGAGAGAAGCACCACAATACCTGATGGAGGCTGACTAGTAGAACCATTGCGAGCAACATTATTAGGAGTGGACTGTTGTGAGGAACCTCGAGCAGAGAAACCATGGCCCCTTCCACCACGACCTTGACCTCGAAAAGAAAAGTCTCTTCCTCGACCACGATTACTCTAAGAAGACGATGCATTGCTGGACATATTAGAAGAATTTAATTGAACATTCTGAGTAGCAAATGCATGATGAACGATGATGGAATCACATTCTTGAAAGCGTTGCAACTGTTGTTCATGCAAAAGGAGCTTAGAATGCAAATCTTTGAGTGATACATGACCAGGGAAGTGAGTGATGATGACAACCAGCGTATCATATTCTTTTCCTACGTTACATCTCGCATTTTCATACGTTAAAGTTTCGTTGTAAGTTAATCGACGTAAGTTCGGGAATGAGTTTATTTGAGGATTATAAGCATTATGATATTTCAAATACGTGATGAATAAATTCGTGAAGGAGAGAGGGTAATCAAATAAAAGAAAATGATTTTCATCGATGTTTGACAATTTGGGACAAAATACGGTTCAAGCTATAATACCCCGTATTTATAGACTAGTGTCATACAAGGTACCATATGATCATGATAGTATGATGTATAAGGTGTATTAATAATAAGTAGTATTTTAAGTAGTTTGAGATAATTCTTAATTGCGTGGGTAATTGGTTAATTATTGGTTTAATAGGAGATTAACCATGTAATTAAGGATTTGTGGATAATTATAGGTGGGGACAACCCCCCCCCCCCACGTGGCAGCAAGTGGAGGAAGATTTGAAAATAACTCTTGACTTTAGACAATCAAATTAAGAGGACACATGGATAATATTCTAAGACAATCCTTGCA
Source organism: Nicotiana tabacum (assembly GCF_000715075.1). Taxonomy (NCBI): domain Eukaryota; kingdom Viridiplantae; phylum Streptophyta; class Magnoliopsida; order Solanales; family Solanaceae; genus Nicotiana; species Nicotiana tabacum. The sequence goes on from NC_134082.1 coordinate 96,094,579, forward strand.
AACACGTAGAAAGGGAAGTCATATTAGTTATCCCTACACTTATCTTGAATTAATATCAAAATTCATTTGGTAAGGGAGTTATATAGAAAGGCAAATCCAAGAACGAAAGTGAGGGGATTTGGAAATTCATACAAGACTCCATATTATAATAGCAACGAGAATTTGCGATTCTAAGGGAGTACGGTACAATCTTTCTCAAGAATATCATACGGATTTTCCGCTACTCCAGGTATGTTAAGGCTAAGACCTTCCTTCATTTTGGCATGATCTCATAACTACATAAGTTTGATGATGATGCATAAAGAGAAGTTCGTATTTTCGAACTTATGTGCATTATCCTAGTCTGATAAATTACAGTATTTTTCCTTATCGGGACTTTATATTCATTTGAGTATTGTCTTCTTCCAATAAAGATAGAGGAGGTCCTATACGCGCACACACACACACACACACACACACACACACACACACACACACACACACACACACACACACATATATATATATATATATATATATATATATATATATATATATATATATATATATATATATATATATATTCGTGATGGCGCCGGACACTGCTGTCAGGCAAGCCAACCAAAATACTTAGTTAAATTCTCGTTTTAGTAGTCTCAAAAACTATGATTTTCCTTCAATTTTACTAGAAAAAGGTAATCATTTCAAATTAAATATAAATATTAAGAAGTTAATACAAGATACCCCATACTCATCCCAAAACTTGGTGTCAAAAGTGCATGAGCATTTACTAGGGAATAAAATAAAATACAGTAACTGTCCGGAATACAAAGTGGACAGAAATAAAAACACAGTACAATACTCTGAAGGAGACTCTGCTGGTTGTGGGTCATCTCGATAAATGCAGCTCACCTAAGTCTCTGTATCAACCATGCCGCTATGCCACTAAGCCAATAACCACACATGAACCTGTGCAACAAAAATCACAGCAAGTGTAGTATGAGTATGAAAACAACGTGTACCCAGTAAGTATCCCATCTAATCTCGAAGAAATAGAGACGAGAGGTCGACTTCGACACTTACTAGTGGTCCAATAATGATACGTCCATAATATAATAAATCGAGGATTTTTATAAACATGATTGTAATTCACTAGAATAAAGCAAGTAAACAAATCTTTCTTTTCTTTTCTTTTTTTTTTGAAAAAATTTGGCTTTTCTTTCATCAAAAAACTGTCTTTACATTCCCAGATTAATACTGACCATTAATCTCCTATTCACTATTACAAAGTAAAACTATACTATACTGATATTAATTACAAGTTGCTATACTAAGAATATTTTTTAAATTCTCCAATTCTGCTCGCCATTTGATCTTCTTTCTGCCTTGTATGTGTATATGTATTGCAATTTCCTTGTAAAGTTCATCTATGTTGTATCTTCATTTGTTGAATCGCATCGAATTCCTTTCACGCCAGATGCAGTAGAAAACCATTGCAAACAATGTTGTGATCATTTCTGCCCTGCATTCTTTCCTCTTTGCCATACTGCTTATCCATTTCAGTTCATGCTGCCAGCTTCCTATCTATCCCGCATTGCCCATCCATATCAATACTCTTTCCCATAGCTTGTTTGTACTTGGACAACTAAACTATAGGTGATCAAATATTTCCACAGTCTTTGCACAGAATACATATTCTAACTGAACTTGAATACCAAACTTGGCAAGTCTATCCACAGTTGCTATCCTTTGGTGGATAGCCAATCATAGATGGAACTTGAACCTAGGATGAATCTATGCATGTAGATGAATACTCTTCCAATCTTTCTTTTATAGGGAATTCCCAAACTTCTTTTCATCATTATACATTTACTCTCAAGCCGGGAAGGAAACAATATCAACTTCAATAAATTTCAAGGCAAGCAATACAAGCATGCACAAATCATGCTGAGGTCGTACGGCCCGATCCAACAATATTTAAATTGTGCACTGCCAGAGGGTCGAATGACGCAAACCATAGATGCATCTATTACCCCGCTCGCGAATCATACATGTGACGCGGTCAAATATAAATAAACAATCACCTTGCTCGCGAATCATACATGCGACGTCGGTACACATAGAACCACATACTCAAACAGTCATTAAAGACATTCATCAAAGAGACAATTATTCAAGGATGTGAAAATTTCCCTTTTTACAAGTCATGAAAATGAAATTTAACCCTTTTAGAAAATCATTTGTCACTTCGATATGATTTAAGCAATTTAAACTATCAATAAGGTCGCACTTATTACAAGTAAGCATCTTTTGGGGTCCTAGACTACCCGGACATAAGCATAATAGTAGCTACGCACGGACTCTCGTCACCTTGTGCGTACGTAGCCCCCACAATTAGCAACACATATTCAATTAATTCACATATGGGGACAATTCCCTCTTATAAGGTTAGAAAGAAGACTCACCTCACTATGAAGCCTATATTCCAATTCAAGAACGCGCTTAAACCTCCAAATTGGAGCCGAACGATCCAAAACTATTCAAATGGGGAAAGAACTAGTCAATACAGGATCAAAAGTTCATATTCTAATTATTAAACCAATTTTCAAACCCTAAATGCAAGGTTCCTAAAATCTATCCCCGGGGCCCATGTCTCGGAGCCTGACAAAAATCACGGAATATCAACCCCCATCCAACCACGAGTCCAACCATACCAATTTTGTTAAATTCCGACATCAACTCGACCCTCAAATCTTTAATTAAAGTTTTGAAAGATTTCTATCATTTTCAACCCAAAAACAAGTAATCTTGACGGAATATTCGATGATAATCCCATATTATTGATTAACAATGATCACAAGTGACTTATCTCAAGTTTCCCGTGAATTCTTGCTCAAAAATCATCCAAAAAACGAAATTGAAGATTAGGGAACAGAACCTTACCTCTTAGATGAAGATTTTGTGATTCCTTAATTCTTGAAGATTGATGCAAGATTGGATGATTTGAATCTTGGGTTTCCTCCTTATCTCTCTAAAATGCTCTCACCTCTCTTTAGAATGCTCAGATAATCACCCCAAAATAAACCCCAAAGCATATTTATCAAAATGGGATCGAGTTATAAAAATAGGAAGATTAAGCCTCCGAAACAAGGTCTGTGATCGCATAATGCGTCACAGAATGGATATGTGGGCCGCAAAATCATCGCATAACTCGGTGCCCAAAACTGGGCAATTCTGGCCCAGTATGCGACCTGATTTGCGGTCGCATATTTGCTATGCGATCGCATAATTTCTCCTACAGGATCACATTTTCCTGCCTTTGGTAATTTGGTCATAACTTTGTGTAGGAATGTCCAAATGACTAACGGTTTAAAGAGTTGGAAACTAGACTCAAAGATACTTAATTTGATAGGTTGTGCATCACATAAATCCTTATATACATGTAGATATGCTCGTCCAAAGTATGGTCTTGTGCGCATTCTCTTTGAAATTTTAGTCTATTATGAAAATTTTCAACTGGGCTTAGACTTAAGAATTTCCTTAGACCCCATATATCTTATAATATGCCTCGTACACTTATTAGCATATCCAATTGATATCCATCATATTAATAGTCCTTATATGCACACAAAATAATATAATTGGAATGCGCCGACTTCTTATTGACGCTTATGAAACTAAGAGCTTCCAACTTCTATATTCGATGCCGAAACTTATCAAATCAAGTCCGGTTCGCCTCAAATTTTGCACACAAGTCATATTTGACATTACGGACCTACTCTAACTTTCGGAATCGGATTTCGACCCCGATAACAAAAAGTCAACTCTCGATCAAACTTCCCAAAAACCTTCAAATTTCTATCTTTAGCCAAATGACTCCAAAATGACCCACGGACCTCCGAATTCACTTCCGATCGCGCTCCCAATACCAGAATCACCATACGAGATATTCCCAAATTCGGAATCCAAAACAGACATCGATAACACTGAAATATACTTTAACCCAAACTTATGAATCTTCCAAAGAAAAATGCTAACTTCCACAATAGGCGCCGACAGGTTCTCGGGTCTTCCAAAACCCATTCCGGACATACCCCCACGTCCGAAATCATCATACGAACCTAGTGGAACCTTCAAATCCTGATTCCGAGGTCGTTTACTCAAAAATCCAATCTTAGTCAATTCTTTCAAGGTTAGCTTCCGAAATGAGAATTCTCTATCCAAATCAACTCCGAACTTCCCAAATTTCAATTCTGACCACGTGTACAAGTCATAATACCCGAAGTGAAGCTACTCAGGGCTTCAAACCACTGAACGACACACTAGAGGTCAAAACGACCGGTTGGGTCGTTACATTCTCTCCCACTTAAACATACGTTCGTCCTCGAACATTCTGAGAACTACACCGGAGTGGTCCGAAATCATTGTTTAACACCTTGAGCACCTACCCGTGCTACCACATTTCAATTAAGCACTATAATTCTATCAAATCTAAAGATATTCTCTTTTATTCAAACAATTGAGCCTAGAACCCAAATTCCAACATCTGGAATTCTCCGTTAGGCCTGCTTCCAATATATGAACACTGTATCAATCACTGCACGAGGTACCAGAACATGACTGCATACCTTTGCTGAATTCTCACCATGCACCACGTCATACACAGGACCATAATAACCTTCTCTGATCGTAAGAACCGACATTCCCCGAATCTGACGCTCACAATGCACCGCATGACATGTATAAGTCTTGTCCCAATTCTCACAATACTTCCACGATAGAAGAGATGTGTATAAATTCATAACCAACTGCCAAGTCAACAAATCATTGAGGCTACACTCCTGACAAGATCATTACCTCATTATGAACCAAATAAGGATATTTTCTCTTTAATATACTTCATACAATTTGATTGCACTGATCCTAGATCCAATAACCTTGTCTCACCCAGTACAAACTACTTTGGCGACAAGACACCCCAGATATTACCAAAAGTTTCATATGATGCCACAACGTGCCAATGGGCTACCCACTCAAGCGGGATACATAAGGAAAATGAACTCTGGAAGGGACTACTCAAATCATGTAACCTATATGAACTTTCCTCAGAAAATGGGAAACAAAGCACATATAATAGAATATAAAGGACTGTAATTATCATCACACTGTTGCGGCACGCAACCCGATCCAATCAACATACCCATGGCGGCGTGCCACTCGATCCACATATAAAATTCACTTAAAGAGATACACATCGAGCTAAATTGCTCATTACAACAGAATACCGAATTTCGGTCACAAGCACGCTAAGTGCATAATAGCATCCCTGAGGGACATATAGCGCCATAATCTAGCAAATTCAAGAACACTGAAGTGCGATAAATGTTTTGAAACTAAAGAGCCATACTGTTCACATAACATCTTCGCTATGCGGAACCTCAACACATAAGAAATTTACCAAGCCGTTCCGCAACTCACATGTCACAATATAGCATTACATGAAATAGCCGACGATGGAATAACATCCAACATCCGATTACTCCTCCATAAGGAGAGCAATGCTGAAATGAACATATTCGGCCTGATATAGAGCCCATATTCATATTTAAATCCATTCACATACCTCAAACCGATTCTGATCGTACTGAACTTGGCCAATAATCTTTTCTGGGTCCATAATAACCCTCTTTTCCCCTAACACACAAGAACATCCATTATACCCGAAGTAATCCTCCATAGTCCATAACCCAATAAACCAAGTGCCATCCAGGCATAAATTCTCAAATTAACAATATCACCACAATCTTCATACTTGGTTTCATTCTTCAATCAGCCAAGTGACTACATGCCACACTTATACAATCTTCCCATGAGACACGCTCCCACGACCCTCCGCAACAGATAACAAGTCTGCACATCCATACCACCGACCGCACTAACGTTGAAAAGCGATCAAGAATCCATAACCAGGATGCAAAGCCTCTTTCACAAAACACCGATCTCAGGTAACGCTGAAGACAATGCCAGCTTACTCTAAACATTCAAATCTCTTTCATGCTCATCCGAGCTCGTGACATCCCTGTCAACACCAAGTCGCAACCTTGATCCTCACTTTCAAATTTCATACCGCTCACTGCACCTAACAAGCCAGCGTGCGATAGTACATGAATTTCATCACAACTCCTGAACCACTAACATGGTAAACACTTCCTCACATGGAAACTGTTTACTTAACTCGTTACATGAGAACCATAGCAACACACAGGTGAATCCTCATAACCGTAGAATATGCAATCTTCAAGTAGTGGTCTAAGCCACCATAGCCCTTCCGGGATCCGCCTACACATAACAGGCCATAACACTAGAATACTTCCGAATAAAATCAATTACAGTGGCCGACAAGCCTCACATGTACCATCACAAATCACCCGCATAACTTAATCACACTAAAAGAACTGATCACTGCCACCAGTATGCCAATTCAACTATGGCTAACCAATCCAACCTCTTCCAATTTATCCTTAATTGCCTTAGAATAATAATAACTTCATTCAACACATAATGCACCCAACCTGAGTGGCCTTGTAACACGAGACCATGTTGTCTCGAATCCCACAAACCACCTCATACCTTCCTTGTGCGCATATTCACATCTCGACTGATACATCTATTTTGATAATTCCTCTACGATTTTGTGATGACCCGAAAGGTCATCACTTGTTTTAGAAATAAATCCCGTGTTCCGAGGTCTTAAAACCTCCTTTTTACCTTACCTCAATTTGCGTGTGTGGTCTGAACATATATACGGAAAGCTTTTATGTGGAAATATGAGAAATAGAAAATTTCTAGATTTAAAATAAATCCCGGATCTGTGTTTCGACGATCCCGAGAGATTTGCAGTAAAATATGGGACTTTGGTGTATGCCCGAAAATGAATTCCGAGGTCCCAAGCCTTAGAAATCAATTTTTGAAAGAAATTATTTTGCTGAATTATTTATGAAATAAAGAAAAGAATTAATGTTTGAAACCATTGGTATCGGGCCCATATTTTAGTTCCGGAGCCCGATACAAACTTTATAAAGTATTTTTATGATAACTATGAAATTTGGTGAAAACTGGAGTTTATTTGACGTGATTTGGGCCTCCGGTTGAAGAGTTATGAACTTTAAGTGTTCTTGATGAAAATGATGAGTTTTGAAGTTTAATTCATAGTGTTACATATTATTTTCATGATTTGATTGCACGAGCAAGTCCGTATGATATTTTTCGGTTAGTGTACATGTTTAGTTTGGAGCCCCGAGGGCTCGGGTGAGTTTTGGATAGGCCTCGGAGTGAAATTTGGACTTAGGAAGTTGCAGGATTTTAGCTGGTATGTTGCAGGTCTACAGGCTTCGCATTGGCTCGCAAATGTGAGATCGCAAATGCGAATAACCCATTGCGCATGCGAGAGAAGTCCTGGGCAGGGCTGATCGCAAATGCGATCATTTCTTCGCAAATGCGAAGAGGCCCAGAAATCCCCCTTGGTCGCAAATGCGACTCCCCTGTCGCAAATGCAAGTTCGCAATTGCGAACAGTGGTCACAAATGCGAGTGTAGCAGGTCCTGAAGGGTTCGCAATTGCGAACCCCGGTCGCAATTGCAAACCCTAGTCGCAATTGCGAACCCTGGTTGCAATTGCAACATCTGCGACCTGCAAATTCATGACTTAGCCGAAAATCTTTCATTTTTCAAACCCTTTCAAAACATAAACTCTCTTAGGCGATATTTCAAAGACAGGTACTCTTCCAAATCGATTGTAAATTATTTTTAACTTGTTTTTATCAATCTTTAACATCTTTTCTCATGATTTAAACTCAAAATCAAAAGTTTTCATGGGGGAAATTGGGTGTTTTGGGTAGAACCTAGGTTTTTCAAATTTTGGGAATTTGGACCTCGATTTGAGGTCCGATTTCAAAATAAATTGTATATTTGGGTTCGTGGGGGAATGAGTAATCGGATTTTGGTTCGAACTTCGGGTTTTGACCATGTGGGCCCGAGGGAGATTTTTGACTTTTTGGAAAAAACTTTAGAAAACCTATTTTCATGCATTGGAATTGATTCATTTAGCATTTATTGATATAGTTAAGTCACTTGTGGCTAGATACGAGCGAATTGGTGGTGGAGTTAAGAGGTAAAGCGATAGTTGAGGCTTGAATTGTGTTCGTGGCATCGAGGTAAGTATTGTTCTAACCTTAGCTTGAGGGATTATGAGTTGTGTCTTATTTTCTAAGTGTTAACTGTGGAGTACGACGTATAGGCATGGTGGCGAGTATCTATACGTCGGTGTCAAGCATGCCCGTGAGTCTTGTATTGTAATTTTTATGACTTTGTTGTGGTTTATTCGTGCTTCATATGAGAATTTTATTATTGTTCCCTTGTCGGGATGTTGTTATGATATTATTGTTCCCTTACTAGGATATTGTTGTAATATTATTGTTCCCTTACCGGGATGTTGTTGTAATATTATTGTTCCGTTGTCGGGATGTTGTTGTTATACTATTGTATCCTTGCCGGGATTCTTTTATGATTGGTGTTGATAAATGAAATGGGAGCAGGTTGCACGCCTGCAACGGTAATATATGAAATGGGAGCGGGTTGCATGCCTGCAACAGTAATATATGAAATGGGAGCGGATTGCACGCCTGGATCAGTAATATATAAAATGGGAGCAGGTTGCATGCCGGCAACGGTAACACATGAAATGAGAGCAGGTTGCATGCCTGCAACGGTAATATATGAATGTAGACATGTGATTTTTGACCCTCCCCAATATTTTTTATATTTTAGCATGTAAATATTTAATTTAGGCCTAATATAGCTATTTCAACTAATTTTGACTTTTTTACTTTATTTCTTCACAAAAAATGAAAATTACAAAAATATTTTAGTTTACGCATCTTTCATAAATTTAAATAAAAAATATACAAAAATAGTAACTTATTTTTATTTTTATATATAATCTTGAAAATACAAAAATAGTCTCATATTTTAATATAGTTTAGTTCAATTAATTAAAATTAATTTTATATTTTTTATTATAATTGTATATAATTTTAGAAGGAGGAATTAATTTTGGGTTGGTTTACCCCATCTTTATGAATCTTGTAGTCCATTTTTTTAGTCTTTGGCCCAGTTCCCTAGCCCATAATTTCCAAGCCCATAACTCTCAGGCCCATACCACTAACCTAATCCCTACCCCTATATAATAGGACCTACACCTAAATATACACACACCTTGAAATTCATGGAATCCGCCATTTTACAAAAAAGAAAAACCCCGTCCTTCATCTTCTCCAAGAACAAAAGTAAAGTTTTCAATTCCTAATTGCTAGACCCCTCCCCCACCAGTTCTGCTTGATCTTCAACCAAACGACTTTGCATCCCCTAAGGACTCATCTTCGTTTTCGACTGAAGCAAAAAAACAACGAGCACACCCTAAGCAGCAAGACTAGACTCGAAGCAATCAGCCGTTTTTGATTTTTTCTCCAGAAACAGCTAAACACAGCACACCCACACACATCTCCAAGCTTCAACGCCTTTCTTCTTCATACACAAAAATGAACAAAAACAGACCCTTCAACCAAAACTATCGCTGAGGCCATAGCCATAGGAGGAGTCGTTTCCCGTCTTCTTTTTGTCACCCTAGACAAAAAAAACTTGAAGAACACACAAGAGAACACTCCCCATCACCGAAAAAATGAGCTCCAGTAGCTCGCCGGACTGACGAGCTCCAGCCGTGACCAACAGAACCAAACGACCCATAGCAGCAGCTCGCCCTCTTGAACGTTGTCTTCTTCGCAGAAACCTGTCGTTGGAAAACGCCCAGCAGCCCCCTCGCCCACAACAACAGCCGCTGATCTCTCTTTTGTTTTCTATTTTAAAAAAAAAGTGAGTCCTGGTTTTGTTCGTCAATCCGGCGTCGAGGTGATACTGGTTTCGAGGTCTGGTCGTAGTTCCATCGAGGGTCAATAAATTTTCCGGGTACGTTCAGTCGCGTTGTTCACGTCCAGTTCTGGGTATGTTCTGATTGTTAAATCTTGCCTTTGTTTATTGATTTATGGGAAGTGTCTTGTTATGGTTGAAGGAGAAAAGGAATATAAAAGACATCATTTTCATAAATGTTTGTTTTGGGTAAATGTTGGTTGTTACTGTGAATTAATTTTGTGTATGGAATCAGAATAGCATATGCCTTTAACTTTAAATTCTTTTGTAAAAAGTGGTTATTCTTTAAATAAATGTCTTAAAATCGGCTGTTTCTGCACTTCGCCATGTCGTTATAGAGGAAAATTCATAACAGTTGGTCTCTTTGTAATTTTTGATATGATATAAGAAGCTAATATCAGTGGAAATGCTCTAGGCACATTTAATCTATAACAGTGATTGTGTACACGTTCGCGTGACATAATTACGATTCTAAAAACTAACTCGGAGTATGCGTCCGCGCAACTTCGATCAAACCTTCTTAATGATAAAATCATTATCAATAGACCTCTAATTTAATTTAGTTCATATAGCTCGAGGTGTGCCATTACTAAATTTTTCATGGCCCTCGCAAAGTTAAAAATGCGTAGTTGCTTTAGGCGCATCATTTTAATAACTAATTTTCTTAAACTCGGGTGCGAATTTTATGTGACCCAAATCCAAATCCTAACAACGTTAAATAAAATGTGACGCGGATCACGGTTGCATTTCATGTGGCGTGATCCAAAGGCGTGTTTTAAATGACGTTGAATCTTCCTAAAAATAATTAAAAGCGATTTAATAAGTTAAAATATACTATAGGTTAAAACATGTATTAAAATCAGATAATAGGCCAATTGTAATAGTTTAAGCGACCGTGCTAGAACCACGGAACTCGGGAATGCCTAACACCTTCTCCCGGGTTAACAGAATTCCTTACTTAGAATTTCTGGTTCACAGACTTCAAAAGGAAAGTCAAATTTTCCTCGATTTAGGATTTAAATTAAACCAGTGACTTGGGACACCAATAAATATTCTAAGTGGCGATTCTGAGAAATTAAATAAAATAATCTCATTTCGAATAATGTCACTTAAAGTGGAAAAACTCCTTTATATACCTCTCGGGGTGTAAAAAAGAGGTGTGACAGCTCTGGCAACTCTGCTGGGGACAAGAACCCAGAATCTCTGGTTCAGGATTCAAGAATTTGAGCTTAGAATAATTGTTATAGTTGGCTTTATCCATCATCTGATTTTGTTACATGACTTGGGCCTAATATGCTAATTGATTGCTTTTACCGCTTTGATATTTCGTGAACTGTATATAAACTGTTGCAAAATCCCTCCTCTCTCTGAGTCTTCTAAATCATGAAGAAGTGTGCACTTCGTGTGACTTCTTTTCTGTTAGAGTCATATCCCAAATTTAGAACGAGGTTCGGACAAGTTGCAAAGCCGGTGAAGCTTCTTTATTCCCGGTACGCTCCCCCCGGCTCGAGCTGTCCACTCGGGTAAGCCAGGTCTAGAACAATAAACCCAGGTTTTGAACCTAGTATAACAAGACCTCATGCCGGATCCCTAGTATGAACGTTTGCTTGCATCACGTGCATTTGACTTTGGGGACCCAACACAGAGGTTGGGTCCGTCTAGGACAGGTGTACCCAAATTAAAAAGAACATCCTGATGCATCTTACGCCCTACTTGTGCATTTGTTTGTTTTGGCTTGCATGTTGACCGGCTTCTAGAATAGGGAAAGAAAATAAAAAAAAAAAGAGAAAAAAGAAAATCGAAAAAAAAAGAAAATCAAAGGAAAAAATCAAGAGTGAGAGGTAGGTATTTGAAATTTCTGAAACTCTCCCGAAATTCAAAAAAAAAAGAGAAAAATAATCGAATGTTTTCAAAAAGTCATGTTTCCCTGTTCCGTCAAAAGGGCGAACTACGCGGGTCTGATTCTCACCGGATGTGAGATACGTAGGAAAACCTCATCGGTTCCGGCCCATAATTTTCAAAAATCCAAAAATATTTTCCTTTACTCCCTCTCTAGAAAAGTCTTTTTTTAAGACCCCAATTTTCGAAAATCCAAAAATATTTTCCATTACTTGCTTCTTTAGAAAGCCTTTCTTTTAGACCTTAATTGTTTTTAAAAAAAAATTATACAAAAATATTTTCTTTTAATTCCTTCCAAAAATCCAAAAATATTTTCATTCTTCTTTCAAAATTGAAAAGAAAATTCAAAATTCAAAAATAGTTTTTTTAGAAAGATTTCTTTCATAAATTCAAAATAAAATTCCAAAAATATTTTCTTTCTTCTTTAGAAGTTTTTATTTCGAAATTCCAGAAAAAATTCAAAAAAAAAAACTTTCTTCTTTAGAAGTCATTCTTTGCAAAAATGTTGAAGAAAAATCAAAATCCAAAAATGTTCTCTTTCTTTTTATAAGTCTTTCTTTCGAAAAAATAAAATAAAAATTCAAAAAAAAGAGAGAGTTATTTTATTTACTTTATTCATGATCTTCCCGAACTACGCAAGATCTGATTTATGTTCTCACATTATACGTAGGCAACCTACATCAGGTTCGATCAACCATTGAAAAGAAAAATGAAAAAAAGGAAAAAATGAAAAATAAAATGAAAAATATTGATAATAATAAGGACCGTCTGAGTCCATTCTAACATGTTTTGTTTTGAATTGTGAAAAAAGTTGAGGTGGTCGGTTTGTGGTAAGCTAGAAACACAAGATCCAAGGAAAAATGATAACTGACATCGAAGATGTTACAAGTGCTCAAGAGACTCAGGGTCAAAGGGTTCAACAAGAGTCTACTGTGTTTGCGAAAATAGAATGTTGAAACAGCAAATGACCAAAATGTGTCAAGCATGGGCCAGTGGTCAAGGACAGCCTCGTCATGAGTCACAATTATCTACACAACAAGAGCAGTACCACTCTCTTGAGTACCACTCATACTCGTTTGATCTTCCTGCAAACGTTGAGAAGCCTGCCCAAAAGATGGTACAGGAAGAAATGACCCAAAGAGTGAAAAGCTTAGAACAACGGTTGAAAAACATGCAAGGGTTGGCAGGTCAAAAGAGTGTTGCCTTCAAAGATCTATGTATGTTCCCCGATGTCCACTTGCCGCCTGATTTCAAGACTCCCAAATTTGAAAAGTATGATGGATATGGAGATCCCATAGCCCACCTGAAAAGGTATTGCAATCAATTGAGAGGTGCAGGAAGAAATGAAGAATTGTTGATGACTTATTTTGGGGAAAGCCTTACGAGGGTAGCCTCCGAATAATTTATGGATCAAGACATGACTCACTGGTATGTCTGGGATGACATGTCACAGGCCTTTGTCAAACAGTTCCAATACAACATCGACATCGCCCCAGACCGCATTTCCCTTTTAAACCTGAAGAAAAAACCAACTGAAAGTTTCAGGGAATATGCCATTAAATAGAGAGAGCAAGAATCTAGAGTTAAGCCACCCATGGATGACCACGAGCTAATCAATGTGTTCCTTCAGGCACAAGAGCCAGATTACTTTCAAAATATGATGTCTGCAGTGGGTAAATCCTTCTCGGAAGCAATCAAAATGGGAGAAATGGTTGAGAATGGTCTTAAGACAGGCAAAATTATATGTCAAGCAGTTCTCAAAGATCCAACTCAGGCTGTCCCGATTGAATCTGATAATTTTAGTGGCACGAATGAGATGGATGAAGAAATCATGATGACATCAGTGTCGAGAAGAGGTCCGAGGAGAATGTCTCAAAGGTATGGCCAGCCTCGTCTGTTTTCCAATAACTCCCTTGAGCATTACTATCCACCTCAGAACCCACAACACTCTGTTGCTCCAACTCAGTATGTTGGCCAGCCAACAAAATACCCCAGAAGGCGAGCACGAGCATCACAAAATCTCCACCAGCCTCCACAAAATTTCAAGTGTCCTATAACCCACATCCAAGCCAGGGGTATAGAAGGGAACAAAGGTTGAAAGATAATTTTACGCCAATAGGAGAGTCCTATGCAAGCTTGTTTGAGAAGTTAAAGCATCATGACATGATTGCACCCATTCCTCCAAATCATGTAGACCCACGTGCAATAAGCTTTGACCCTTCTAAAAGGTGTGAATACCATTCCAATGCTCAGGGGCGTAATATTGAAAGCTGTCGAGATTTCAAAAGAGAAATAGAAAGGATGATCCAGGAAAACCTGATTGTGATCCAAGACAGTGACGCCCAGAATATCGCGCATAATCCTTTACCTGCACATGATGATGCACACTTTGTGGGGATGGTGCCCGGTGACGTGGAGTATGAGAATCCTCTTGGGAACTTGTCGACTGAAATTGGGGAAGGCCATGGTGATTCTGATTAAATGTCAAGCTTAGCAATTGAAAAGTCATTCTCTCCTCATTATGAAGGAATCTTGGTAGCTTTTTTTTGATGTTTTTTCTACTATCTGGGTTATTTCAGGGTTGTCATCCAGATTTTATTTGTTTGAGTCAAACCCTTCTATCCCTCCATTCTATTTGTGTGAATCTTGTCTGTCTGTTCTGTTAACTCAGATTTTAGGTTGTTTGTCTTGTTGTCAAACCCTTTCTTCCTTTACTCAATAAAATACAGTTTGTTCTTCTATGTAATTCTGGTCTTAGTTCTTTTTGCGCTAGTTCTAATAACATGACATGCATGCAAAAATTTTGGCCAGATCTTAGAAACTGATTTATTCTGGAATTGGATAACTGAAAAAAACACTTTTGAGGATGAATAAAGAGTTGAAATACTTTGAAATTAAAGTCGAGTAAAATTCACCTTCAAATCATTGTGAAGATCAGGCTTCATGATATTTAATCAATTGAAGTTTGTTGGAAAGTTTGACATTAAGGGATGGAAAGTGTCTTGTGACCACGACACACCAAGAAGACAGACATGTTCGTCAATGCTGTAATCACGAAAAGATAACATGATTAGCATTCTCGAGGCTGGGATGCCCTTTTTCTGATACCCAAACACTTTATACCCTTTATTACCCCTTTTGAGCCTGTGTTATTTTCTTTGACCACCCCCTTTTGGAATCAAGTTTAGAGTCAAGAGTCAAAAAAAATGAAAAAAAAGAAAGAAAAGTCCATGCCCCAAGAGTACAAACTGGTGCAGCTCTTTGAAAGTTCAAGTAAAAAAAAGAAGAAGAAAAGAACTGTCGAAGGTCCATGCCCTCAAAAATAGAAACTGGGGCAACTAAAAAAAAGAAAAAAAAAGGAAAAAAGAAGAAAAAAGAAAAGAAAAAAAAAGATAAATAGAAAGAAAGATGAAAAATAGTTTAGGTCAGATGTTTGAACTACATTAGACCTTATTCCATTAAAAAAGGATACGTAGGCAGCCTCACGGTTCAGTCCAGCCAAAAAAAAGAAAATTCCAAAATCCCCAGCATCTGAAACTGGGGCAGAGATTTTATTTCACTTTTGAAAGAGTCGATTCCAAGGGTTGTTAGTCCACAACTCCTCATTTTGAGTTTACTTTGAGCCTTCATGCCGACCTTTCTTTCCAACCCTATCCAAAAGCCTTCCAAATAAAGACCTCCTAATCAACCTTCAAGAATGCCAAGAAATGCATGCAATGAGCAACAATTGTCACGTGGCATAGAACATTGTCAGTTGCTCACACGAGAAAGCAAAAGAAAAAGAAAATAAAGAAGAAAATGAGAGAGTCTTACTAGTGAAAACCCTCCAGGGCACTGTAAGGCGATGGTAAGCAGAGATTAATAAATGAGAGAGACTTGTTGGTGAAAATCCCTCGGGGCACCACTAGTCGAAAGTGAGTTGCAAAGCTGATGCAAATAATTGGCACGAACAAGCCCGACTTCAAAGCTCATAAGAATGGAAAAGGGAAGATTGGATTAGTTTAATAGATCAGGCCGTTGAGTCCAAAATGCATGTCACGACCATTAAGGCTAGTTATTGAAAAAAAAAACTCTTCCTTCTATCCTTCCGACAGGGGGCATTTCTTGTTAATATTGTTTCTTTATTGCATTGTGTCCTTCCCTCTGAGTCAGTCCTTGTCAAAATAAGCAAGAAAAGATTTCAAAATTTGCTACCAGTTTTTCAGTTGCACAAAGTAAATTTGGTCGGCACTAAGTTGTTTCTGTCAATATACCTTGAGGATTCATACAAAGGCTTCCCTAAAAAGACTCTTGTCAGCCTACTTGGCGCAAGCAAAGATAACTGGTGATTCTCTCTAACAGACAAGTTGCTCAAAAGCAGGAAGTCATTCAAGATATCGGAAAAGGTCACCTATACGATCTCCAATTGGGATAAGGCTGTTTGAACTGCAAATACAAATGGTACTGGTGTGAAACAATCCGAGTTGGTGCAGAACAAAAGTCTCTTGAGACCGACTCAGGCTGATCGAGCAAAAGCCAAGCTGCTCAAGACTCAAGGCCACAAGCCGACCATCACTTTCAAAACTGACAAAATTTTCTTTGTTTGAAACAGGAACAAAACAGTGCAAGGAAAGAGGTTCCAAAAAAAAAAAGAGAAAAAGAAAAATAAGAAAGAAGGGAAAAGAAAAGAGAAAAAAAAAGAGAAAAATAGAAACAAAAAAGCAAAAAAAAAAGAAGAAGAAAATGAAAGGAAGAGAAGAGCCGAAAAAGGGAAGTTTCTCAAATCTTTGCCTTTATTTGTTTTGCTATTGTTCATAAAATCTTGCCGTTGGTCTTCACATTTTTCCTCATAGGATAAAAAGTCCTAGTCTGATGGATATTCCTCCCAATATAAATCTTAGTCTAATGAATCTTTCTCCTAAGATAGAAAACCTAGTCTGATGAGTTTTCTCCTAGGATATAAATCTTAGTCTGATGAATCTTTCTCCTAAGATAACAAAAAAGGGAACCTAGTCCGATGAACTTTCTCCTAGGATCAAAATCTTAGTCTGATGAATTTTTCTCCTAAGATAGAAGACCTAGTCTGATGAACTTTCTCCTAGGATAAAAATCTTAGTCTAATGAATCTTTCTCCTAAAATACCAAAAAAGAGACCTAGTCTGATGAATTTTCACCTAGGATCAAAATCTTAGTCTGATGAATTTTTTTCCTAAGATAGAAAACCTAGTCTGATGAACTTTCTCCTAGGATAAATGTCTTAGTCTGATGAATTTTTCTCCTAAGATAGAAAACCTAGTCTGATGAATTTTCTACTAGGATCAAAATCTTAGTCTGTTGAGTTTTCTCCTAGGATAAATGTCTTAGTCGGATGAATCTTTCTCCTAAGATACCAAAAAAAACAAATAAAAAAAGAGAAAAGGACTTAGTCTAACGAATTTTCTCCTAGGATATTTTGAAAAAAAGAAGAAGTCTGAATTTGAAAGAGAGGGGTCAATTTTAAGTTTTCTTAAGTTATCAATGTTTAGTTTTCTTGAAATAAGAGGTCCCGCCTGGAAAATAGGGTCAGTCTTTACTTTAGTCAAGTTTAGTTTATAGTTTTCTGCAAGCTCAATCACTTTTAGGAGACGTACATCCTAGTCTAGTCTTTAGTTTACTCATCATTGCATCAATAGTATAAGTGATTTACAATTTTGCTAACAACTCACAAATCTTCCTAGTGCAAACTGGGGCAGAAAAAATCCTTTTGTTTTGTCTGTTTTGTTGTAATCAGGCGTCAACCTGGAGAACAAGGGAAGACAACTTAAGTTTCAAGGTAAAGCAGTTTTGAAGGAAGGCAACTCGAGTTTCAAGGGAAAGCAATTTCGAAGGAAGACAGTTCAAGTTTCAAGAGAAAATGGTTCAAGGTACAGGGAAAAACAGTGTCAAGTAACAAGAGAAGACGGTTCAAGTTCAGCAATCAGGCGCCCGCCTGGAAAATAAGAGAATTCAATTCAGAATGCAGTTCAGGTCAGCAACAAAAGAAGCTCGTGTCAAGAATGCGAGTCATCAGTCCGAGATGATCAACAAAAGTTAGTCACAATCCAAAATAAAAAGAAAAAAAAACAAAAAGAAAGACAAGAAGTGAATCCAAATGCAGAAGTTAATGAAAGATGTGAGCTGCCAAGACATGGCTGAGGTCACAAGCTCTGCATGTCCCGTCTTGATTTGAAAAAACTGAAGGAGATTGAACCAACACCTGCGGCTAACAAGCATCAAGATTCAGATCAGGGTCCGCATGAAGAACCAACCAAGACTCAAGATCAAGCTTTAGAAGACTCATAGATAGGAATCTTGTAACTCGTAGCTATTAGGCTTAGTTAGTCTTTTTCATTTTTGATTTTGATGTAATAACGGGACCGCAGACCGGAACCTTGGCAGAACGGCACCTCGACTGGCTCTCCGCCTCGGCATACTCTATCATCTCACTCACTTCTGAACTACATGTGGTCTGATTCCTTTATAGCCAAGGATATGTAGGCAGCTCAGATACCAGGGCTCGGTCACATTCCCCTTTTCTCTTAGTGTTGATCTCTTTAAATAAGGGTCGGGTCAAAAAACCTGTCTAGTCGTTCTTTGTCTGAAAACTCTTCGCGTTTCCAGTCAAAGAGGGACAGCTGTAGACATGTGATTTTTGACCCTCCCCAAGATTTTTTATATTTTAGCACATAAATATTTAATTTAAGCCTAATATAGCTATTTCAACTAATTTTGACTTTTTTTCTTTATTTCGTAACAAAAAATAAAAATTACAAAAATATTTTAGTTTACGCGTCTTTCATAAATTTAAATAAAAAATATACAAAAATAGTAGCTTATTTTTGTTTTTATATATAATCTTGAAAATACAAAAATAGTCTCATATTTTAATATAGTTTAGTTCAATTAATTAAAATTAATTTTATATTTTTTTATTATAATTTTATATAATTTTAGAAGGAGGAAGTAGTTTTGGGTTGGTTTACCCCGTCTTTATGAATCTTGTAGTCCATTTTTTTTAGCCTTTGGCCTAGTTCCCTAGACCATAATTTCTAAGCCCATAACTCCTAGTCCCATACCCCTAACCTAATCCCTACCCCTATATAATAGGACATACACCTAAATATACACACACCTTGAAATCCATGGAATCCGTCGTTTTACAAAAAAGAAAAGCCTCGCCTTCATCTTCTCCAAGAACAAAAGTAAAGTTTTCAATTCCTAATTGCTAGACCCTTCCCCCATTGGTTCTGCTTGATCTTCAACCAAACGACTTTGCATCCCCTAAGGACTCATCTTCGTTTTTGGCTGAAGCAAAAAAACAACGAGCACACCCTAAGCAGCTAGACTAGACTCGAAGCAATCAGTCATTTTCGATTTTTTCTCCAGAAGCAGCTAAACGTTGCACACCCACACACATATCCAAGCTTCAACGCCTTTCTTATTCATACACAAAAATGAACAAAAATAGACCCTTCAACCAAAACCATCGCTGAAGCCATAGCCATAGGAGGAGTCATTTCCCGTCTTCTTCTTGTCACCCTAGACAAAAAAAACTGAAGAACACACAAGAGAACACTCCCCATCGCCGGAAAAATGAGCTCCAGCAGCTCGCCGGACTGACGAGCTCCAGCCGTGACAAATAGAACCAAATGACCCATAGCAGCAGCTCACCCTTTTGAACGTTGTCTTCTTCGCAGAAACCTGTCGCTGGAAAATTCCCAGCAGCCCCCTCGCCCACAACAACAACCGCTGATCTCTCTTTTGTTTTTTAGTTTAAAAAAATGTGAGTCCTGGTTCTGTTCGTCAATCCGGCGTCGAGGTGATACTAGTTTCGAGGTCTGGTCATAGTTCCATCGAGGGTCAATAAATTTTCCGAGTACGTTCAGTCGCGTTGTTCACGTCCAGTTACGGGTATGTTCTGATTGTTAAATCTTGCCTTTGTTTATTGATTTATGGGAAGTGTCTTGTTATGGTTGAAGGAGAAAAGGAATATAAAAGACATCATTTTCATAAATGTTTGTTTTGGGTAAATGTCGGTTGTTACTGTGAATTAATTTTTGTGTATAGAATCAGAATAGCATATGCCTTTAACTTTAAATTTTTTTGTAAAAAGTGGTTATTCTTTAAATAGATGTCTTACACCCCTGCTGCTTCTGCACTTCGCCATGTCGTTATAGAGGAAAATTCATAACAGTTAGTCTCTTTGTAATTTTTGATATGATATAAGAAGCTAATATCAGTGGAAATGCTCTAGGCACATTTAATCTATAACAGTAATTGTGTACACGTTCGCGTGACATAATTACGATTCTAAAAACTAACTCGGAATATGCGTCCGCGCAACTTCGATCAAACCTTCTTAATGATAAAATCGTTATTAATAGACCTCTAATTTAGTTTAGTTCATATAGCTCGAGGTATGCCATTACTAAATTTTTCATGGCCCTCGCAAAGTTAAAAATGCGTAGTTGCTTTAGGCGCGTCATTTTAATAACTAATTTCCTTAAACTCGGGTGTGCATTTCATGTGACCCAAATCCAAATCCTAACAACGTTAAATAAAATATGTCGCGGATCACGGGTGCATTTCATGTGGCGTGATCCAAAGGCGTGTTTTAAATGACGTTGAATCTTCCTAAAAATAATTAAAAGCGGTTTAATAAGTTAAAATATACTATAGGTTAAAACATGTCTTAAAATCAGATAATAGGCCAATTGTAATAGTTTAAGCGACCGTGCTAGAACCACGGAACTCGGGAATGCCTAACACCTTCTCCCGAGTTAACAAAATTCCTTACTTAGAATTTCTGGTTCGCAGACTTCAAAAGGAAAATCAAATTTTCCTCGATTTGGGATTTAAAATAAACCGGTGACTTGGGACACCAATAAATATTCCAAGTGGCGACTCTGAGAAATTAAATAAAATAATCTCATTTCGAATAATGTCACTTAAAGTGGAAAAACTCCTTTATATACCTCTCGGGGTGTAAAACGGAGGCGTGACATTCCCGAGTAATATATAAAATGGGAGCAGGTTGCATGCCGGCAGCGGTAACACATGAAATGGGAGCAGGTTGTACGCCTGCAACGGTAATATATGAAATGGGAGCGGGTTACACGCCTGCAACGGTACTATATGAAATGTGAGCGGGTTGCACGCTTGCAACTATACTATATGAAATGGGATTGGGTTGCACGCCTGCAACGGTATTACATATGTACTTGTTTTTCTTATTTCCTTATCTTTTGCTGGTAATTGATTATGGCGTCCTTACATTTCTCCACTATTATTATGTTGTTATTTTTTATCCCCGCATCATGTTTCCCCCGCCCAACTTTAGCTGTAATTATCAGCTTTTATTTTTTTGTATATGATTTAACTGCACAGGTTTATTTGGTAGTCTGGTCCTAGCCTCGTCACTACTTCGCCGAGGTTAGGCTAGGCACTTACCATCATATGGGGTCGGTTTTACTGATACTACACTCTGCATTGTGTGCAGATACTAATACCAGAGCATTTGAACCGCAGTGAGGGTGCTGTCTTCAGTCCACTCAGGTGACCCGAGGTAGTCCTGCAGATGTCTACGGGCCTTGGCGTCTCCTCCTATCACTTCTCTTTCTGTTTTTACTTATTCAGAGACAGATTTGTGTAATTTCATTCAAACCTTATTTGTAGTATTCTTAGATAGTCCATGACTTGTAACACCAAATTTTGGGTAGTATTGCACTTCAAATTATGTAGCAGTGTTTGGTTGAATTATTAAGTTTTCGTCTTCCGCTTTTCCGGTTATTTAATTTATTCCGCTATTTAATCACTTATTATTTTAATTTTTGAACATGTTTAGTAAAAAGGGTAATGATTTTATAATATTCGGCTTGCCTAGCTTTCACGAGTAGGCGTCATCATGACTTCCGAGGGTAAGAAATCCAAAGTCTTTTCCTCCTAATGCTACACTGCAAGTCAAAACATTATAGAACGCTCTAAGCCTCTTACCGTAAGCTGCTACAAAAGCTTGATTCTTAACCATACTGCGGGCTTAAACCCTTAGGCACTGCATTTTTGACCCTTGAATTTACTAGTATTGTTATTGAAGTCACATACTCAAATAGCCAATCAAGACATTCATCAAGGAGACAATTATTCAAGGAGGTGTAAATTTCCCTTTTTACAAGTCATGAAAATAAAGTTTAACCCTTTTAGAAAATCATTTGCCAGTTCGATATAATTTAAGCAATTTAAACTATTAATAAGGTTGTACTTATTACAAGTAAGCATGCTTTGGGGTCATAGACTACCCGAACATAAGCATAATAGTAGCTACACACGGACTCTCACCACCTTGTGCGTACGTAGCCCCCACAATTAGCAACACATATTCAATTAATTCACCTATGGGGACAATTCCCTCTTACAAGGTTATAAAGGAGACTCACCTCGCTCTGAAACCTATATCCCAATTCAAGACCGCGCTTAAACCTCCAAATTGGAGCCGAACGATCCAAAACTATTCAAATGGGGTAAGAACTAGTAAATACATGCTCAAAAGTTCATATTCTAATTATTAAACCAATTTCCCAACTTTAAATGCAAGGTTCCAAAAATTCATCCTAAGGTCCCACATCTCGGAACCGACAAAAATCACGGAATATCAACCCCCATCCAACCACGAGTCCAACCATACCAATTTTGCTAAATTCCGACATCAACTCGACCCTCAAATCTTTAATTAAAGTTTTGAAAGATTTCTACATTTTCAACCCAAAAATAAGTAATATTGATGGAATATTCGATGATAATCCCATATTATTGATTAAAAATGACCACAAGTGACTTATCTCAAGTTTCTCGTGAATTCTTGCTCAAAAATCATCCAAAAACGAAATGGAAGATTAGGGTATAGAATCTTACCTCTTAGATGAATATTTTGTAATTAGGTCCCTTGATTCTTGAAGATTGATGCACGATTGGATGATTTGAATGTGAGGTTTCCTCCTTATGTCTCTAAAATGCTCTCACCTCTCTCTAGAATGCTCAGAGAATCACCCCAAAATAAACCCCAAAGCATATTTATCAAAATGGGGACGAGTTATAAAAATAGGAAGATTAAGCTCCGAAACAAGGTCTGTGATTGCATAATGCGTCACAGAATGGGTATGCGGGCCGTAAAACCATCTCATAACTCGGTTTCCAAAACTGGGCAATTCTGGCCCAGTTGCGACCTGATTTGCGGTTGCATATTTGCTATGCGATCACATAATTTCTCCTACAGGATCACATTTTCCTGCCTTTGGTAATTTGGTCATAACTTTGTGTAGTAATGTCCAAATGACTAACAGTTTAAAGAGCTAGAAACTAGACTCAGAGATGTTTAATTTGATAGGTTTTTCATCACAGAACTCCTTATATACATGTATATATGCTCGTCCAAAGTAGGGTCTTGTGCTCATTCTCTTTGAAAGTTTAGTCTATTATGAAATTTTTCAATTGGGCTTAGACTTAGGACTTTCCTTAGACCCCATATATATTATAATATGCCTCGTACACTTATTATCATATCTAATTGATATCCATCATGTTAATAGTCCTCATCTGCACACAAAATAATATAATTAGAACGCGTCGACTTCTTATTGACGCTTATGAAACTAAGAACTTTCAACTTCTATGTTCGATGCCGAAACCTATCAAATCAAGTCGTTTTAGCCTCAAATTTTGCACACAAGTCATATTTGAAATTACAGACCTACTCTAACTTACGGAATTGGATTCTGACCCCGATATCAAAAAGTCAACTTTCGGTCAAACTTCCCAAAAACCTTCAAATTTCTATCTTTAGCCAAATGACTCTAAAATGACACACAGACCTCCGAATTCACTTCCGATCGTGCTCCCAATACTATAATTACCATATGGAGATATTCCCAGACTCAGAACCCCAAATAGACATCGATAACACTGAAATGCACTTTAACCCAAACTTATGAAATTCTTTCAAAAAAATGCTAACTTCCACAATAGGCGCCGAAACATTCCCGGGTCTTCCAAAACCCATTCTGAACATACGCCCATGTCCGAAATCATCATACGAACCTGCTGGAACCTTCGAATCCCGATTTTGAGGTCGTTTACTAAAAAATCCAATCTTAGTCAATTATTTCAAAATAAAGCTTCTGAAATGAAAATTCTCTCTCCAAATCAACTTCGAACTTCCCGGAATTCAATTCTAACCATGTGTACAAGTCATAATACCCGAAGTGAAGCTACTCAGGGCTTCAAACCACTAAACAACGCGCTAGAGCTCAAAATAACCGATCGGGTCGTTACATATATAGTATTACAGTATTTTCAACACCATCGAGCTATAATCGGTGGGCAGGACCCTATTGGGCAACCTCTGATCAGATGGTAAGTTATATACCAAGCCTAATGTGGCTGAGCATCTATGAGAAAGCCCAACATGGCCGAGATACAGAGCCTAGTATGGTCGAGCGCCTATGAGCGATCCTACTATGGTGGAGCAGTTTCACGTTCCGAGCCTTATAGGGCCGGACATTTATTTTACTTACTATATTGAGAGAGTTGAGTCGGTATCAATAGGTAAGTATATCTCCCAATCATATTTGATCCCAATTATTTTCACTTGTTATATTATCAGTTCAGTTTCAGCTTTCATTTATTTTATTACCTTACATACCCCATACATTATTTTGTGCTAACGTCCCTTTTTCTGGGGATGTTGCATTTCATGCGTGCAGGTTTAGAAAGATAGACGAGTAGACCTCCTCAGTAGGTGTAGCTCGAGTTCAGCTTTATCAGTAAGCTCTACGTCCTTCGGAGTTGCCATGTCTAGAGTTTTGTATACATCTTTTGTATATATGTATATAGGTTATGGGTAGGTTGGGGCCCTGTTCTGATCACAGTACATCCATCAGTAGAGGCTTGTAGATGTAACCTGTCAGTTAGTGCAGTATGTTGGGATTGTAGGCCTTGTATGTATATTTTGTTGGTTTGTCAGATGTAGTAGTTATGACGGCCATGTCGGCCCAGCTTTATATTGATGTTTAGTAAGCGTTAGTTTCCGTTCAGTTTTATATTTTTCTTCGTAAATTTTCTTGAAATATGGCCCCATGGCCAAAGTATGACATTATATGTCAAGAGTCCCTTGGTCGCAAGTTGGTATGCAAGGATAGATGAGGCACTGGGTGTCGGTCTCGCCCCTAGGCTAGGAGGCGTGACAAACTTGGTATCAAAGTAGTTTTGTCCTAGGGATTATATAAGCCTTGTCTATTAGGGTCTTGTTTATAGATGTTTTGTGCACCACATTATATAAGCATGGGACTACAGCGCATTTAGGAGTTGGTTACCCTTCTTTCAAATCTAAATCATGCTATAGAATTGAGTTATAGGAAATTTGAATTAAAGTTACATGTTGGCGTTTGCATGCACAGATGATGGTGACTAGAAAGACTACAGCTAGTCAGAGAAGAGATACAGCAGTAGGTGAGGGGACCAGCAGGGTACCCCCTAGTAGATGGGGCCCAATCTAAGGCCTAGGGAGAGACCCCTACTCAGCCATTACCGGCTCCTCCATGACTTGAGGAGATTCTTAGGGAGACCGCACATCCAGTTCCCACTCCACTTCCATCGGATCATGACTTGAGGAGTGCGGTGCATTTGTTGTTATAGTTGGTAGCTGATCGCGACGAACTCAACCTTACACAACGGTAGGAGGAGCGGGCGCTAATACTTTTACCCGAATAGTGGTATCGGGGTCAATTTACACAGGGAGCTTGGAATGGAGTTGCGTATTTGTTTAGACTAGGAATGCGTGTTTGCTCCTAATTGTACTTCTACTATTTTTTGGGTTTTTGTTTAATCACTACTATTATCAACTACAAGTTTAAGCTAATTTATGCTAAAATGGTATGTTCTAAGTTGTGATTAATATAGAGAAAGGCACTAGGGTCGTGGCATCACCTAGGTGGTTAACTAACGGGTAGAGGTTACTAATAATAGATTTACCTATTTGGGATCAATGTTATAACCGTGCACATTTGTACTCACTCTCACACCTCTCGGTAGAGAGAGCGATTTTGCCCAATTGACTCTCTCAGATCAATTGGGTAGGCCAATTAGACCAAGAAACTAGGGTTCAAGTAGGGTGATTACTCTCTCGAGGTTTAACCCGTTAATTGGGACTACCATTTCTCATGGATCCACCCCAATTCCTTGTTGGGTCAATTCTAGGGTCATAGACTCTCTTTCTCAAGAAAGGTCAAGACCCACTAAGCTAGAATCAATGTTTGCAACCATCAATCCTTAATTAAACCATAAGATTAACCCAAATAACAAACACTCAATATCAATCTATCAGTAAGAAGCAACACCCATTAATTACTCACACTAGGGTTGAGCCACAACCTTAGCTAATGGGTTTAGCTAGACATAATTAAAGCAGAAAATGAAGAAATAGAAGATGAAACAACCATATTAATTAATTGCTAATGCTAAACTACAATAATCTATGATGAAACTAAGCTAAAAATGCCCAAGATAGGCCAAAACATAAGTCTCACGAGTGCAGCAGCTGTCAGTTATACAAAACTTGACCTAAAAATGGTAAAATGTTCTATTTATAGTGGGTTGGAAAAACTGGACAAAAATGCCCCGGCGGGGTTAGTGCGGACCGCACAAAGATGGCACACGGCTGCACTGGGTTGTTTGACCTCTGAATCTTGCTCTATGAAAATGGTGATGCGGACCACAGAAAGTTGGGGTGTGGCCGCATGAAAACTGGCGCGGACCGCACAAAGTTGTTGTGCGGCCGCATGAAAAGTTTTACAGCTTCTCTGAACTTCGCTGATGCGAGCCGCGTGACCATAGAGTGCGGCCGCATGGGAGGGAGCGCGGTCCGCATGAAGTTGGATGCAGCCGCATGGTTTGCTTTTGGAATATAATACTCTCTGCACTAATTGGACGCGACCGCATAGCAAAATTGAGCGGCCGCATGAGTGAGACGGGGGCCGCATGAATTGGGACGCGACCGCATGGGGCATGGCTTGTAAGTTCACAGTCTCTGAACTTCTATGGTGCGGCCGCATGACATGATGGTGCGGTATGCACCAAGTTCTGAATGTGTTCACTCTACTGATCTTTGGCACTTGAGCAGGTTTCACTCCAATTTGAGCCAATCTTTGATGATTTGTCACTTTATAGCTCAAACCTGCAATCAAGCGCAATCTGTAAGCTTTTTGGGACTATTTTGTAGCAATTTACACTCAAAGCGCAGGCAAGTATGGGTATAAAACATGTTAAAATCCTACTTATCAACTCCCCCAAACTTAAACCTTTGCTTGTCCTCAAGCGAACAAAACAAAACCCACCCCTCAAAGGCAACATCCAAGCAATTTCAGCTTATCCTAAAGTAACCTCAACAAGAGTCAATTGGGACTAACAATTGCCCTCAATACGAATGCATCATTAACACATTTAAACTTTGAAAGCTTGTGGATCAAGTGTGATACAAGAGCTTCAAGAGTTGACACATTTCATTAAAGAACTT
This sequence comes from Nicotiana tabacum, assembly GCF_000715075.1. Lineage (NCBI taxonomy): Eukaryota > Viridiplantae > Streptophyta > Magnoliopsida > Solanales > Solanaceae > Nicotiana > Nicotiana tabacum. Next base: position 96,121,996 of record NC_134082.1, read on the forward strand.
TTCTCAATTACCTTGGCCATTGTGGAACCCAAACTCAAACACTCTCAACTCTCCCTAAGCGAACCTCACCTTTTTGAGTATTATAACACAAATCGAGGTTGATGGATTTCCACTCATCTCTCTCAAGGAATAGGCCACACGTCCGACTCTAAGTACCATATGCTTGCCCCTTATGTAAGTATCCACTAATGTAGGTTCCCTTCAACTCAAAATCATGTAGGGCTTTTATGGAGTCATTGTGAAGGCTTTTGGGTAAGGGTAGGACATAGTTTTGTTCAAGTGGGTTCAATCTTCCCTTAAGCACTTTTTTTGATTCATTTCGGCACACTTTCTTGACTCATTTGAGTATTCATTTCTTTTTCAAGGGGTTAGAGAGACACATTGTCACCCTTTTTCATGCAATTCAACACATTTCTCTTTTTTTACTTTTTCCACACCCTTTTTCACTTTTGTTTTCTTTGAATCCCCTTTTTGACCTTATTCAATTAGGTCTTTCTTTTTGTCTTATCTTTTCTTTTTCTTTTTGCTTTTGTACCTTTTTACCACATTGTTTTCTTTCTAGTCTCCCCCTCCAAACTTAGACGTTTTCCATCTACTCAAGGGAAGATTTGGGTGCCACGAGAGGGTATCATTAAGAACGGGTATAGGCTTGTAGCTTCGGTTCTTGAAAGAAGAAGGTTCAAGGCTCAGAAAGGGTTAACTAGGGATCATTTCATTGGTAGGTCATGGAATTTTTCAATCTTAGCATTTTGGATCAAGGAGAGCCTACAATCACTTCTCAAGCCAAATTTCACCTAAGATTTCACCTCAACAAATATTCGGGGCAAGTTCTAGACCATCGGCTCGGGACCTGGACTCGCAAATCGAATTCTCACCACACACACTCAAGGATTGCTAAAGATGTCGAGTCGAGGGCCCACAACGATCTTAGTTACGATTCAAGCGCACAATGGTTCAATACGACCACATGATGACTGTTTGGTCAACACAAGAGTCTCAAGGCCACGACTTTCACCATCCTAAGCACAACATTATGTCTTTGACCATGGGATCAAAGACAAATGTGTTAGGCCCAAGTGAAGCTTTGCCTGAGGTATCCTTTACTGCAAAACTTGAAAATAAAAAAAAATGAAAAATAAAAAATGGACTCAAACCCTTAAGAAGGTTGTCACGCCATCTATCATTGGGAAGAGCCACCCGCTTTGCACAACACTCTACCCTTGGAAAGAACCGTGGCATTAAGAAAACCAAGGGCTTATTGCAAATGCCAAAACAAAACAAAAAGGCTACGAGCTTACTATGAAGCTACAAACGAAAAATTTTAACGAAAAAAAAACGAATGAATATGTACAATAGGGGAGTAGAATATACAATGGGGGGAATGAATATGTACATAAAGTAGAAAAGTAACTAGAATGAAAAGTTATATACAGGCCAACTATCAACTAGCAACATAAGCTAAGAATCAAATAAATATGTACAGTCATCCCAAATGTATCAACCATCAAAATACAAAATAGTAGGGCGCACCCCCACGAATAAAAGTTGGCATTGCCCCCAATGCCAACTACCAAAATAAGCATATAAACAGAGAAAGGATATAGAGTGGCTCCTCAAGCCTGATCCGTCGTCATGGGCTGATCAGTGGTCCCCTGGTCCTCTGTACTGGCGGGAACCTCAGACTGGTTTCTGGCATGTTGCTGCTCTGCTGCTGGGACAAGGGCCGAGTCATGGACCGGCTGAACATCTGATGGAGCACTGGAAGTATCCTTCTGAACCTATGCTACCTCTATCACAACATCCTCAGTGCTAGGAAGCTTCCTCTTCTTCCTTGGGTGCCTAGGCTCCTCCTCCTGCTGTGGCTCCGGTACAACTACTGATGGTGGAGGTGCTGACTCATCAAAGAACAAGTCTAAAGGCAGCTGGTCTTCCTTTAGCTTGTCAACCTCAGCTCGGAGCTCCTTCACCTCCTCTTTGGATGCCCAGGATTTCCTCATCTTTTTATGTTCTCGGGCAAGCTCTTTTAGAGCTTTGCCCTGTGCATCAATTGCCTTTGTCAAGGCAGCCTGAGTAGCCAAAATCTTCTCCTGGTTGGCCAGGAGTGTCTTCAATGTCTCCTCAATGGACTGAGGAATCTCAACTATGGCTGGAACAGACTGGGCCGCAACTGTGGTAGCCAAAGTGGACAACTTGGATGTCGAGACTAACATCTAGTTGTTCAAACTGGCCAATGTCTTTGCTAATTGTTGGGCCGTGAGGGGGTTGGATTTGGAGGTGGGAACCACTGGGCCAGTTGAAGAACTGGGACCCGCAGAGGAGGATGGGATTTCCGGAACAGTAGTGGCAGCGGGAGTGGGTGGCTCAACAGAGGCTTCTACCGCAACTGGCTCCTCAGACTGGCCAGTCAGGGCAGAGGTGGATGCTTTTCCCTTCTTATCCCCTTTCGGGTTGTCCGGCCCCTGAATATTAAACCATGATAACGGGGACACCGGCCGAACTTCAACATCGAAGGGGTATTTTTTTACCTTTGCATCTTCAAAGTACATTGTGAGGGTGTTCGGGTAAGGGTAGTTTCTGTCCGCATCAATGCCAATGGATGTGATCACACTGTACATAACATTCCCCACATTGATGGGGAAACCTGCCATGATGGACGCAATGAGAACTGCTCGGGCGATTGGAATGGTTTGGTCATGGGACGAAGGGTCCAACCTGTTACATACAAAAGTTAACCATCCTCTCGCCTCAAAATTAAGGTCCTTTCTCAGTATTTTCTTCCCCACCTGAATCCATTCCGGAATGGTACCCGGTTGAGCTAAGAACTGTGCCACCCAAGGACGAGCTTCCTCTTTCAACGCTAATTTCTCTCTGTACAAAGAGTCATCCTCCTCGTTGAAACCCAAATATTCGTTCAACGCCTCTGCCAAAAACACAATTGTCTTATCCCGCACTTTGGTTGCAATTGACCCTTCCTTGGTGTGGGCTACATTGCAGTAGAATTCCTTCACCATATGTTCATTTGCATCGATCAGCTCATATTTAAAGAAATCCCACCCCACTCTAGTAAGAAATTGATCATAGACTATGGGAAGGAAGGGTAACAAATCCCGGGTGACTATTCTTCTTTCTGGAATCAGCTTCTTCTTTGGCCACACTTCCCGAAATTTATGAAAGGCTACCTCGCTGACAAATCTGTCCTGCCATACAGTTGGGTTTCTACTTCTTTCAATTCCACCAACTCTAGGTACCCCACTGTCCGGGACCTCCTCATCATTCTTGTTTTTGTCTTCTGCACTCTCCTCGGATCCTGAAGCTGTGGGGGAGGTGGAGTATTTGGTACTGCCTGCTTGTGAGCCCTCAGACGACTCAGGTTGTATAATAATTGGAGCTTTAGCAGGTCCTGTGGGGGCTTTCCACGAACCCGTTGAGAAATCCTGGGAGGGGAGGTACTCACTCCCCGATTGCTCTTGATCACTCACCACCTACTTTCTTGTTTTTAGCTTTGATTGGGGAGTGAGTTTTTTCAATTTAGCTTTACCTCCCCGGGAGGGGTCACCTCCTCGTCCGGGATATTTAGCTCCACGACCTCGTTGTTTAACCATTTTCTATACACAAATAATTCTAACATTGTTAGTTCAGGCAGTTGCAGAGTTTAAGTACAGAACAAAAACACAGATAGAGAATAGCTGACAGCAGTGGGGACCGCACAAACTAGGCATGCGGACCGTACTGACCAACTTTGGAATTCAACACCTCTTTGATTAGGGATCATGCGGACCGCATGACTAGGGTGCGCGGCCGCATGGTAGCCAACGCGGTCAACACAAACTGGTCATGCGTCCGCATTGGCCATAATATTGAAAAGTGGTGCCCTCTGAACCTCACCCATGCGGACCGCGCAAACATGGCATGCGACCACATGGAGCGTGGCGCGGACCGCACAAACCCGGCATGCAGCCGTGCTAAGAGAATCAACCTTTGCGCTCAAGGTTTACGCAGACCGTGTAACAGACTGATGCGGCCGCGTGGGGTATGGCGCGGACCGCACAAACAGGGTGCGCGGCCGCATGGGCTGAAAATATAGGGGCAACTAGGGCTTTAATTACTGGGCTCAAATCTTTCATGTTTTAGCATCCTACTTTGTCCCTACTCATTTATAACATGCCCATCATTTCAAAGAGCAACAAGAACACTATAGAACTATTCTAATCATGAAAAAATGAAAATCAAAAAGAAAAAATTGAAGAAGTTATGACTAGGGGAACATGTATAAAGTTTAAATTAATGCTAAGTAAAGAGTATTATGAGAGATATGTTACCAGGAAAGCGAAGAAATTCCGTTGATATTAATATTAAGAAGGATCTCTAAAGGTGAACAGTAACTTTTAGGGCTCAGGAGTGAATTTTGGCGAAAAGTTCTACTGAAGACCCTAATGGTCTATTTATAGGAAACAAGGGGGGGCCCATCACTTACCGTCCAGTGAGGCCGCGTGAACACGACCGTGGTCCGCATTGGGGTTTAACCTTTTTACCTGAAGCTGCAGCGAAAACACGCGGACCGCATGAAATGGGATGCGGCCGCATGAGTACTATGCGGGCCGCACAAGTGGGACGCGACCGCGTGAACACAGTTCAGAGACTTGGCAATAATTTCTTTGGCCGGTGCGGACCGCGCAAAGTGGGATTGCGGCCGCGTCGGTCACTGTTCAGAGACTGTTATTTTACACCGTTGTTCGCAAGTCCTGCAACATCTCACAAACTATTAGCTCAAAAATCCTAATCTACCACAGAAATCAAAAAGAAAGAAAAAGACATGGGTTGCCTCCCAAGAAGCGCCTGATTTAACGTCGCGGCACGACGCATGTTACCATCAAAGTCACTTCAAATGAATGAGTGCCACCACGATACTGTCATCAAACTTTCCAAATTAATGCTTGACACGATGCCCATTGACCCAGAAAACTTCACCATTTTTGTTTTTGAGATCAATAGCACCAAATGGGGTTACACCGACAACTTCAAATGGACCACTCCACTTAGACTTAAGCTTTCCCAAAAATAACCTCAACCGGGAGTTGAAAAGAAGAACCATGTCACCAACTTTGAATTCCTTCCCCCGGGCATACTTATCGTGAAGATACTTCATCTTGTCCTTGTACAAGGACGAGCTGGAGTAGGCATGAAATCTAAACTCGTCTAGCTCATTGAGTTGCTCAACCCGGAGATTCGCAGCGACATCCCATTCTAAGTTCAATTTTCTCAAGGCCCACATAGCCTTATGCTCCAATTCCACCGGAAGATGACAAGCTTTCCCAAACACCAACCGGTACGAAGACATACCAATCGGGGTCTTGTAAGCTGTCCGATAGGCCCAAAGAGCGTTATCTAGTTTCTTCGACCAATCGGTCCTATTGGCATTGACAGTTTTGGACAGTATATTCTTGATCTCTCGGTTGGAAATCTCAACTTGGCCACTCGCTTGAGGATGATAAGGAGTGGTCACCTTGTGATTTACACCATACTTGGCAAGCAATGAATCAAAAGTCCGATTGCAAAAATGAGAGCCACCATCACTAATGATAGCACGTGGAGTGCCAAACCTTGTGAAGATACTCTTTTTCAAGAATGCCACCACACTTCGAGCTTCGTTGTTGGGCAAAGCGACGGCTTCGACCCATTTCGACACATAATCAACCGCTACCAAGATATAGGTGTTCCCACAAGAACTCACGAACGGCCTCATAAAGTCGATACCCAACACATCAAAAATATCTACCTCTAGAATTGTGTTGAGAGGTATCTCATCCTTTTTAGAAATCCCACCGGTTCGTTGCCATTCATCACATCTCTTGACAAAATCACCGGCATCTTTAAACAACGAGGGCCAATAGAAACCGCAACTAAGCACCTTAGAAGTCGTCCTCACCCCGCCATGATGGCCACCATAGGGAGAGGAATGACAAGCCTCCAAAATACTCAATTGTTCTTCTTCCGGGACACACCAGCGAATCACACCATCGGTGCAAATCTTGAACAAATATGGCTCATCCCAATAATAATCCAAACTATCCCGCATGAGCTTCTTCCTTTGGTTAGAAGAGAGCTCATACGGGATTATACCGGTCACAAGATAATTTGCCACATCAGCAAACCACGGCATATCATGCATAGATACTGCAAGGAGTTGTTCATCCGAGAATGCATTATTGATTTCAAGGCCGTCAGAAGGCCTCCCCTCTTCTTCCAAGCGGGACAAGTGGTCCGCCACTTGATTTTCACTTCCTTTTCGGTCCACAATTTCGAGATCAAACTCTTGAAGAAGAAGAACCCATCTCATCAACCTTGTTTTTGAATCTTTCTTGGTTATCAAATACCTAAGGGCGGCATGATCGATATGGATAATTACTTTGGCCCCCATAAGGTACGGTTGGAACTTTTCCATGGCAAACACAATAGCTAGCAATTCCTTCTCGGTGACTGTATAGTTTCTTTGAGCTTCATTCATCGTCTTGCTTGAGTAGTACACCAGATGGAACATCTTGTTGATTCTTTGGCCCAAGACCGCCCCTACCGCAACATCACTAACGTCACACATGAGCTCAAATGGCAAGCTCCAATTGGGTGCGGTAATGATAGGGGTTGTTGTCAACTTGTGTTTTAGCAGCTCGAAAGCCTCCATGCACTTCTCATCAAAAACAAATTTGGCCTCCTTCTCTAACAACTTGCACAACGGATTAACTACCTTAGAGAAATCTTTGATGAACCTTCGGTAGAAACCCGCGTGCCCCAAAAAGCTCCTCACCCCTTTGACAGAAGTAGGGGGAGGTAACCTTGAAATGACTTCAATCTTGGCTTTGTCAACTTCAATACCTTTCTTCGAAATCTTATGACCCAATACAATACCCTCTTCTACCATAAAATGGCATTTTTCCCAATTGAGGACTAGGTTTGTATCTTCACATCGGGCCAACACTCGGTCCAAATTTGTCAAACATTCCTCAAAGGAGTTTCCCACCACGCTAAAATCATCCATAAATACCTCCAATATATCGTCCACCATGTCAATTAAAATTGTCATCATACATCGTTGAAAGGTCGTTGGGCATTACACAATCCAAACGGCATCCTCGAAAATGCGAATGTGTCGTAGGGACATGTAAAGGTCGTCTTTTCTTGATCTTCTGGGGAAATGAGAATTTGATTATACCCCGAATAACCATCTAAAAAGCAATAGAACGACCAACCCGCAAGACGATCAAGCATTTGGTCGAGGAACGACAACATGAAATGATTCTTTCGAGTCACCTTGTTAAACTTTCTATAGTCCATACAAACTCTCCATCCTGTCACCGTTCGAGTAGGAATCAACTCATTGCTGGCATTGGTTACAACAGTCATCCCGCCCTTCTTCGGTACGCATTGCACCAGAGAAGTCCATGAGCTGTCAGAAATAGGATACACCACACCGGCGTCAAGCCACTTGATAACTTCCTTTTTGACCACTTCTTGCATAGCTTCATTAAGTCTCCTTTGGTGTTCAAGTGAGGGCCTCACATCCTCCTCCAATATGATTTTATGCATGCAAAAGTCAGGGCTTATGCCCCGTATATCCGCCAATGTCCATCCAATTGCCCTCTTACGCTTTTGTAGAACCGCCAAAGTGGCGTCAACCTGCACGTTAGTCAAACAAGACGAAAGAATAACAGGCAAAGTGAAATTAGGGCCCAATTATTCATACCTGAGGTGAGGAGGAAGTGGTTTCAACTCCAACACCGGCGGCTCCTCAATAGATGGGTTGGTTGGGGAGTTTTGCGATTCTCAAGATCCAAAGATAACTTCCTAGGCTCATAAGAATACGAGCCCATACCATGCAAAGCGTTTACACATTCAACTCTCCCAGCATCATCATCAACATCCATGTTCAAGAGAACGGCTTCAAGTGGGTCTTCAACATTCACCATTGCACTTGTGTAATCCACTATCACCACCGTGACAATGTCAACAAACGAGCACACCTCGGTGCTATTTGGTTGCCTCATAGATTTGCATACATGGAACACCACCTTTTCATCACCAACACGGAAGGTCAACTCTCCCACCTCGACATCTACCAAAGCCTTCCCAGTAGCTAGGAAAGGTCTTCCAAGGATAATTGGAACCTCAAAATCCACCTCACAATCCAAGATAATGAAATCGACCGGCAATATGAACTTATCAACACGAACAAGGACGTCATCAATAATCCCCAAAGGTCGCTTCATTGACCGGTCCGCCATTTGAAGCCTCATAGAAGTTGGACGAGGTTGTCAGATTCCCAAGGTTTTGAAGACCAAATATGGCATTAAATTGATACTTGCCCTCAAGTCACAAAGGGCTTTTGCAAAGTAGGCACTTCCAATGGTACATGGTATAGTGAATGCACTGGGGTCCTCAAGTTTCGAAGCCATAGAATGTACAATTGCGCTCACTTGATGGGTCATTTTGATTGTCTCACACTCCATTGATCTCTTTTTTGTAACCAAATCTTTCATGAACTTTGCGTATCCCGACATTTGCTCGAGTGCCTCTACCAAAGGCACGCTGATAGTCAAACTCTTCATCATCTCAATGAATTTCTTAAATTGGTTGTCACCCTTTTGCTTGGCCAACCGTTGAGGATAGGGCAGAGGAGGTCGAGGTAAGGGTGCTTGAGCTTTGGGCACCACCGGCTCGGGCATATCAATCACGTGTTCCCTAGACGGGTTCACGGCCTCTTGTGTTTCTTCCTCAACCTCATGAACATCAATCCGCACATCATCTCTCACACTTGGTTCAACTACATCTTCAACCACCAAAGGTATTTCATTATCTCGTAACTCATCTTCATCCACCGTAACTTGGTTTCCTCTTAAGGCATGCACATCACCGCCTCTTCCACTTCGCGTTGTCACTGCCATCACATGATTATTGTGCCCACCCTTGGGGTTTACTACCGTATCACTTGGTAGAGCACCCTTTGGGCGAGTATTTAAAGACTGAGAGATTTGGCCTAATTGCACTTCCATGTTCCGGATAGATATGTTATGCGAAGCTAATTGGGCCTCGGAATCTTGGTTCTTTTTCATCATTTGCTCAAACATGCTTTTAATTCTCCCCATCTCGCTTCCGGACTAACTCGGACCTTGAGAAGGAAAGGGGGTGGATTGTTCGGTTGTTGGTACATGGGGGGCCTTTGAAAGCCTTGCCCCCGGTTGCCTTGGTTCCCACCATTGTTCCACCCTCCTTGATTGTTGTTGTTACCCCAATTATTGTTATTACCATGCCAATTTCCTTGGTTGCCTTGATTACACCAATTGTTGTTTTGGTTGTTGTTATTCCAATTACCTCCGCCTTGTTGTTGATTGCCCCAATTACCTTGAGGACTCCATTGTTGGTTTGAAGAGTTACCTCTATTCCCTTGATAGTTGTTGACATATTGGACCTCTTCGCTTTGATCATCATCGCACTCATTTGAATAACCACCACCATCATTGTTGTTGTCATATTGTTCACAATTAGCTTGAGGTTGTTGTCCTTTTTGCCTCCTTTTCAACATAGAAACACCTTCCATTACGTTGACTTGGCGCGGGTTTTGGACTTGTTGCAATTGCGCCTTTGCCAATTGATTCATAGTTGTTGTAAGCTCGGCGATAGCTTGGCCATGATCATGCAATTCCTTGTGCAAATGGATGACCGTGCGGTCACCTTGAGGCACGTTTGCCCGGCTTTGCCATGCCGAAGAGGTGTCGGCCATTTCATCAAGTACATCACATGCCTCTTGGTAAGAAAGTTTCATAAAGTTCCCTCCGGCCAATTGGTTCACGATGCATTGATTTGTGGTGTTGATGCCCCGATAAAAGGTTTGTTGAATCATAGCCTCGGTCATATCGTTAGTAGGGAACTCTTTCACCATTGTTCTATATCTTTCCCATATCTCATGTAAAGGTTTCGTTGGTTCTTGCTTGAAAGCTAGAATTTCATCCTGAAGAGCTGCCATATGACTTAGAGAGAAGAACTTGGCAATAAATTTGTCCACCAATTCATCCCATGTTGTAATAGAATGATTGGGGATCCTTTCTAACCAATCCAATGCTTTACCCCGAAGAGAAAACGGGAAAAGCCTCAATCTCAACGCATCCTCGAACACGTTTGTCTGCTTGCTACCCCAACATGTATCCACGAACCCCTTCAAGTGCTTGTAGGCATTTTGATCGGAGGCACCCGTGAAATAACCTCATTGCTCGAGCAAGGTCAGCATAACATTTGTGATTTGAAAGTTCCCCGCCCGGATTCGGGGAGGAACAATAGCACTGGCGTATCCTTGATTTGGTAAAACTCTGGGAGCCACTCTCGGCGATGCCGGAGGAGGGTCTGGAATGTTGTTGTTCTCATTTGCATTTATATTGACATGTCGGCCTCTCCATGGAAGTTGAGGTAAGACCTCATCTTGTTCTAGATCCTCTACCTCCTCCACCGCTATCACATTACCGAGAGGGTTATTTGCATTAAGAGCCATTGTACCTGATTTATGGACACAAACAAAATTAGTAAACAAGAAGGAAAGAGAAGCAAAATACAATTCTAGCTACACAAATAGTCAACACCGTAAGCTCCCCGGCAACGGCGCCAAAAAGTTGATCGCGGCGAACTCAACCTTACACAACGGTAGGAGGAGCGGGCGCTAATACTTTTACCCGAATAGTGGTATTGGGGTCAATTTCCACAGGGAGCTTGGAATGGAGTTGCGTATTTGTTTAGACTAGGAATGTGTGTTTGCTCCTAATTGTACTTCTACCATTTTTTGGGTTTTTGTTTAATTACTACTATTATCAACTACAAGTTTAAGCTAATTTATGCTAAAAGGGTATGTTCTAAGTTGTGATTAATATAGAGAAAGGCACTACGGTCGTGGCATCACCTAGGTAGTTAACTAACGGGTAGAGGTTACTAATAATAGATTGACATATTTGGGTTCAATGTTATAACCGTGCACATTTGTACTCACTCTCACACCTCTCGGTAGAGAGAGTGATTTTGCCCAATTGACTCTCTCGAGATCAATTGGGTAGGCCACTTAGACCAAGCAACTAGGGTTCAAGTAGGGTGATTACTCTCTCGAGGTTTAACCCGTTAATTGGGACTACCATTTCTCATGGATCCATCCCAATTCCTTATTGGGTCAAATCGTGGGTCATAGACTCTCTTTCTCAAGAAAGGTCAAGACCCACTAAGGTAGAATCAATGTTTGCAACCATCAATCCTTAATTAAACCATAAGATTAACCCAAATAACAAACACCCAATATCAATCTATCAGTAAGAAGCAACACCCATTAATTACCCACACTAGGGTTGAGCCACAACCCTAGCTAATGGGTTTAGCTAGACATAATTGAAGCAGAAAATGAAGAAATAGAAGATGAAACAACCATATTAATTAATTGTTAATGCTAAACTACAATAATCTCTGATGAAACTAAGCTAAAAATGCCCAAGATAGGCCAAAACATAAGTCTCACGAGTGCACCAGCTGTCCGTTATACAAAACTTGACCTAAAAATGGTAAAATGTTCTATTTATAGTGGGCTGGAAAAATTGGACAAAAATGCCTCTGCGGGGTTAGTGCACAAAGATGGCACGCGGCCGCACTGGGTTTTTTGACCTCTGAATCTTGCTCTCTGAAAATGGTGATGCGGACCGCACAAAGTTGGGGTGCGGCCGCATGAAAACTGGCGTGGACTGCACAAAGTTGTTGTGCGGCCGCATGAAAGGTTTTGCAGCTTCTCTGAACTTCGCTGATGCGGGCCGCGTGACCATAGAGTGCGGCCGCATGGGAGGGAGCGCAGGCCGCATAAAGTTGGACGCGGTCGCGTGGGTTGCTTCTGGAATATAATACTCTCTGAACTTATTGGACGCGACCGCATAGCAAAATTGTACGGCCGCATGAGTGAGACGCGGGCCGCATGAATTGGGACGCGGCCGCATGAGGCATGGCTTGTAAGTTCACAATCTCTGAACTTCTATGGTGCGGCCGCATGACATGATGGTGAGGTCCGCACCAAGTTCTGAATGTCTTCACTCTACTGATCTTTGGCACTTGAGCAGGTTTCACTCCAATTTGAGTCGATCTTTAACGATTTGTCACTTTATAGCTCAAACCTGCAATCAAGCGCAATTTGTAAGCTTTTTGGGACTATTTTGTAGCAATTTACACTCAAAGAGCAGGCAAGTATGGGTATAAAACATGTTAAAATCCTACTTATCAGTAGCTACCCAGCAACAGGCTAGAGCATCGGCTAGTGCAAGATCTTCTGATGGGGTCTGGGAGTTCAAGGGTCCGAGAGTTATTGCTTTGAGTCCCCTAGAGTTCACGGGTACAGATCAGAGGTAGGACCCACATGATTTCATAGATCAGCTTCACAGGAACTTTCGGGTTATGCATGCCACGGAGAAAGAGGCAGTTGAGTTAGCAGTTTTTCAACTCCGAGATATATCCATCCTTTGGTACGAGAGATGGGAGAGGTCCAGGAGACGTGATGCACCTCCATCTATTTGGGAGAATTTTTCAGATGACTTCCTTGACCAGTACTTATCGCGGGAGATCCGACAGGCTTGAGTCGATAAGTTTATAGCCCTCAAGCAGGGCAATATGAGTGTTCGAGAGTATAGTCTCCGTTTTGACTCATTGTCCAGATATGCACCATTCATAGTTGCTACAATGCGGGACAGGATTCATAGGTTTATAGCAGGATTGGCCCCTGAGTTGACCAAGGCATGTCCCACCGTTGCATTGCAGGATAGTTTGGATATCTCTCGTATTCAGGCATTCACCTAGAATATAGAAAGGGGTAGGTGTCGGCAGCATGGTACTGAGAGGACTGAGTCAGGACAGCATAAAAGGACGAGGTTTGCCAGGTCTCAAGAGCAGTCTTAGAGTTGTTATAGGCCCCAGTACTTCGAACGGCCACCTAGGCCTCTACCACCTCAGTTATAGGGTTACAGGTATAACCGCTATATTGAGTTAGGACCAGGTGAGAGCTCATGGGTGTCGGGTTTGCAGCAACAATGAGGTTCAAGGAAGGCACGGTCATTTCTACCGCGGTGTGACATTATGGTAGAAGATACTTGGGCCAATGTTGAGCTAGTTCCGATTCTTATTATACATGTGGACGTCCAGGGCATATGATGCGTGATTGCCCAAATAGAGATTCTGGGGGTATGGCACAACCAGCGAATTCAGCAACAGGATCATCTATGTTCGTGCATCTTTTAGGGCACGAGTCTCAGTCTTCTGCTGGTAGAGATCGAGGCAGAGGTAGAGGTTCCAGTTCAGCTAGTAACAAGAATCATAGCTATGCTTTAGCGGGTCGACAGGACCAGGAGTCTTCACCAGACATTGTGACATGTATGTTGACCATTTTCTCTCATGATGCTTATACCTTGATAGACCCAGGATCTACTTTATCATTTATTACCCCATTTATCGCGAGAAAGTTTGGTATAGTACCTGAAACATTAAGTGATACTTTTGTGGTATCTACATCGGTCAGAGTATCAATTATTGCTAGATGGGTTTACCGAGGTTGTACGGTGACAGTTTGTAGTCGTCAGACATCAGCCGAACTAGTTGAGCTAGAGATGCTGGATTTTGATGCTATCATGGCCATGGACTGGTTGGCAACTTGTTATTGCATAGTTAATTATCGAGCAAAGACAACCAGATTTCATTTTCCAGGTAAGCCAGTCCTTGAATGGGTAGGTAATACAGCGACACCCAGAGGTAGGTTTATTTCCTATTTGAAGGTGAGGAAAATGATCGCAAAAGAGTGCATTTATCATATTGTCCAAGTTAGAGAGGCAGATGCTGAGATACCTACACTTCAGTCTATTCCAGTAGTCAAAGAGTACGCAGATGTATTTCCAGATGAACTTCCAGGTGTTCATCTAGAGCGAGAGATTGATTTTGGCATCGATTTGCTTCCGTGAACTCAACCAATATCTATCCCTCCGTATAGAATGGCACCTGCCAAATTGAAGGAATTGAAGGAGTAGTTAAAAGATTTGCTGGATAAAGGTTTCATCAGGCCCAGTACTTCACCTTGGGGTGCACCAGTACTGTTTGTGCGGAAGAAAGAAGGCTCGCTGAGGATGTGTATCGATTATAGGTAGCTGAACAAGGTAACTATTAAGAATAAGTATCCACTTCGAAGGATCAATGACTTGTTTGATCAGTTGCAGAGGGATAGATGCTTTTCAAAGATAGATTCAAGGTCGGGGTACCACCAGGTCAGAGTTCGAGAGAAAGATATTCCCAAGACAGCCTTCAGGACCCGATATGGCCACTTCGAGTTCCTTGTCATGTCCTTCGGGTTGACGAATGCACCTGTCGAATTTATGGACTTGGTGAATAGCCTATTCAGGCCATTTTTAGATCTGCTCGTGATAGTATTTATTGATGATACTTTGGTTTATTCACGTTCTGAGGATGAGCATGTGGACCATCTGCGAGTGGTACTCCAAACCCTTGGTGATAGTAAATTGTATGTTAAGTTTTCTAAATGTGAGTTCTGGTTGAAGTTTGTAGTATTCTTGGGGCAAATTATATCCGATGGAGGTATAAAGGTAGACACTCAGAAGATTGAGGCTGTGAAATCCTGGCCTAGACCTACCACTATGACAGAGGTTCATAGTTTTCTAGGATTAGAAGGATACTACCAGAGTTTCGTAGAGGGTTTTTATTCCCTTTCCACACCATTAACGAAGTTGACCCAGAAAGCAACCAAGTTTTAGTGGACGAAGGCTTGCCAGTGGAGTTTCCAAGAGCTTAAGCACTGGTTGACCTCAGCGCCAGTTCTAACACTTCCAAAGAGTCCAAATGGTTATGCCATGTATTTTGATCCCTCAAGTGTCAGGTTAGGATGTGTCCTAATGCAATATGGGAAGGTAATTGTGTATGCTTCAAGGCAGTTAAGGAAGCACGAGCGAAACTATCCGACTTATGACCTCGAGTTAGCTGCAGTTGTCCATGCACTTAAGATATTGCGGCATTATTTATTTGGCTTTCATGTTGATATATTTACAGATCATAAAAGATTGCAATATATCTTCATGCAAAAAGAGTTGAATTTTCAACAGAGGTAATGGCTTGAGTTATTGAAAGATTACGATATTAATATTCTCTACCATCTAGGGAAAGCTAATGTGATAGCAGATGACTTAAGTATCCGATCTATGGGTAGGTTAGCACATGTAGAGGCCGAGAAAAGATAATTAACTAGAGAGATTCATCAATCGGCTTGTTTGGGGGTTCGGTTAGTAGACTCTGGAAATGGTGGAGTTGTACTCCAAAATACTACAAAATCATCTCTCATACCTGAAGTAAAGGAGAGGCAGTACGAGGACCCAGAGTTGGTCGAGTTGAGAGAGCGAGTTCCGCAACAGAAGAAGCAGTTGTTAGAGGTCAAGAGAGATGGGGTTCTTAGATACAGGGGTTGTTTGTGTGTTCCAGATGTGGCAGGGCTACGAGACAGGATTATGTCAGAGGCACATTATTCGTGGTACTCCATTCATCCTGGGTCGACAAAGATGTATCATGACAGTAAGGATATGTACTGGTGGAACGATATGAAGAAGAACATTCTCAGTTTGTCGCTCAGTGTCCTAGTTGCCAGCAGGTGAAGATAGAGCACCAGAAGTCTGGAGGGCTAATGCAGACTACAGAGATCCTAACGTGGAAATTAGAAGATGATAAACATGGACTTTATCACGGGTTTACCTCGTTCTCATTGTAAGTTCGATTCCATATGGGTGATAGTCGATAGGCTCGCAAAATCAGCTCATTTCCTACCGATCAGATCTACATATACATTAGAAGATTATGAAAAGTTATATATTATGGATATAGTGCGGCTATACAACTATTATATCTGACTATGGATGACCGTGGGGCCCAATTCACAACACATTTTTGGAGGTCATTTCAAAAAGGTCTAGGGAGTTAGGTAAATCTCATCACAGCTCTATTTAGGCTAGTAGGTCATCAGGCAAGCTCTTATTTTTGACTTTTAGAATTTATAATGGACATCTATGTGAGGTCAAGTGTTGCATTTGTAGACATTGGCCATGTGTGGCATGTATAGTATGTTTTCTAGTTGCGTACAGGTTAGTTTTAATCTAGTGTACGGAGGAGACTATGGCAAAATTTTCCCAAAGTCTCTAAGAATAAGCATTCGAGGAAGAATTTTTTTAAGGGGGAAAGATGTTACATCTCGCATTTTCATATGTTAAAGTTTTGTCATAAGGTAATCAACATAAGTTCGGGAATAAGGTTATTTTGGGATTATAAGAATTAGCTATTTCAAAGACGTGATGAGTAAATTCATGAAGGAGAGAGGGTAAGCAAATAAAAGAAAAAGAATTTCGTCGAAATTTGGCAATTTGGGATAAAATACGGTCCAAACTATAATATCCTGCATTTATGGACTAGTGTCATACAAGGTACCATATAACCTTGATAGTATGATGTATAAGGTGTATTAAAAATGAGTAATATTTTAAGTAGTTTGATTTTTTTTAATTACGTGGGTAATTGGTTAATTATTAGTTTAATGAGAAATTAACCATGTAATTAAGGATTTGTGCATAATTGTAGGTGGGGACAAAGCCCCCCTACCCCACCCACGTGGAAGCAAGTGAAGGAATATTTGATAATGACTCTTGACTTTAGAAAATTAAATTAAGAGGACACTTGGATAATATTCTAAGACATTCCTTGCAAACACGTAGAAAGGGAAGTCATAATAGTCATCCCTACACTTATCTTGAATTAATATGGGAGTTATACAAAAAGGCAAAGTCAAGAACGAAGGTGAGGGGATTTGGAAATTCATACGAGACTCCATATTATAATAGCAACGGGATTTTGCGATTCTAAGGGAGTACGGTGCAATCTTTATCAAGAATAGCATACGAATATTTCCCTACTCCAGGTATGTTAAGGCTAAGCCTTCCTTCATTTTGGCATGATATCATAACTATACGAGTTTGATAACGAGGCATAAAGAGAAGTTCGTATTCCTGAACTTATGTACATTATCCTAGTCTCATAAATTACACACACACACACATATAGTATTATAGTATTCTCACCACCATCGAGCTATAATCGGTGGGTAGGACTCTATTGGGAAACCTCTAATCAGATGGTAAGTTATATATCGAGCTTACTGTGGCCGAGCACCTATGAGCGAGCCCAGCATGGCTGAGATACAGAGCCTAGTATAGCCGAACGCCTATGAGTGATCCTACTACGGCGAAGCAGTTACACGTTCCGAGCCTTATAGGGTCGGACATTTATTTTACTTACTATATTAAGAGAGTTGAGTCAGTATCAACAAGTAAGTATACTCTAGTTCATTTTTGACTCTTAATTACTTTCAGTTATTATATTATGAGTTCAGTTTCAGATTTAAGTTATTTTATTGCTTTACATACTCGGTACATTATTTCGTATTGACATTCCCTTTTCTAGGGATGTTGCATTTCATGCATGCAGGTTCAGACAGACAGACGGGTGGACCTCCTCAGTAGGTGTTGCCCGAGTTCAGCTTTATAGGTAGTTCCACATCCTTCGGAGTTGCCGGGTCTAAAGTTTTATTATACATCTTATGTATATATGTATATAGGTTATGGGTAGGTCAGGACCCTGTTCTGATCACAGTACATCCACCAGTAGTGGTTTGTAGATATAACCTATCAGTTAGCACAGTATATTAGGCTTGTAGGCCTTGTATGTATATTTTGTTGGTTTGTCAGTTGTAGTAGTTATGACGGCCTTGTTAGCCCAGCTTTTTATTGACTTTTAGTTAGTGTTAGTTTCAGTTTAGTTTTATATTTTACTTCGCAAATTGTCTTGCAATGTGGCCTCATGTTCAAAGTATGTCATTATATGTCCAGAGTCCCTTAGTCGTAAGTTGGTACGTAAGGATAGATGAGGCACCGGGTGCTGATCTCGCCCCCCAAGCTCGGGGCGTGACATCCTAATCCAAGAAGCACATGAACAATGAAATCTTGGGGGAATCTAGAGAATTTATGGTTGCAAGGGAATCAGCTAGTTGGTTTGATTCTACGATGAAAGCCAAATATCACGTGAAGATGGCAAAATATGGACGTCGAGAAGTACTTCACGAGACAAAGTCGCGAAGATCCAAGAACAAATGTTTTGATCAATTCGAACCCACGAGCGGTAGCTTGAATTCAGTTGTTGTGAAGCAGTAGTGTCGCAAAGTTTTGGGGTTGGAGCAGGGATAGTATAGACATATAATTTTTGGCCCTCCCCAAGATTTTATACGTTTTAGCATAAAATATTTAGTTTAGGTTTAGTATCGCTATTCTAAATAGTTTTGAATCTTTTATTTTATTTTATCACAAAGTTAAAAATTACAAAAAAAAAATATTTTTGTTTATTTAGCTAATTAATATTTTATCTAGTTACTTTTAATTTATATACCTTACATAAAATACAAAAATAGTTCCATTTTGTTTTCAGGAATATTATTTGAATTTTACAATGATTTTTCCATTTTTATCTTTTAGTATGATATTTGAAAAATACTAAAAACATGTTTGTTTTAACGGTTAGTTTTATTTTAATAGTTATTTACTTAAAATAGGATTAATTCGTAAATGGGTAGTATTTTTTTTAGTCGTGTTCAAAAATAAAATAAAATTTAGGCTCAAACAACCAATTTCTTAGGCTCAATTTCAGATAGCCTAAAAACATTGAGGTCATACCCACTCCCCATTTGACCTAACCTAATTCCTATTCCCCGTAAAAATAATTCCTAATTCAGAACACTAAAAAAGAGGGATCAGCCGTTTGGACAGGATAGAGGAGCCTTCACGTCGTCTTCTTCTTCAGCTGAAGAAGCAACGCCCATCGCTCCCTTTCCAAAAAAAAAAAACAGCCACAGACGCGCACACACTGTTCACCCTCAACTAGATTTTGGCCAAACTATTGAAGTGAAAAGAAAAATCCTCACCTGGGTCCATTTTTAGTTCTTAGGATGTTAAAGTTTTTTATCCCAAAATCCATATCTTTGTGGTTTTTCATTTTTGGCTCCTAACCAGCAACTATTTGAGCTATCGGTCAGAGATTGAGATAATTTTAGGCCAAGACTTCTCGATTTGTCTATTTGGCAGGTTGAGAGCATAATGACATAGCTTCAGATGTAATGTGCTAAGATGAGGTTACAATTGATTAACAGTCTAAATTTCTATTTTGGTTCACTGCACCAAACAAGTTCCGGTTCGAGTCCGAGGTTTCGGTCCTAAGTCAAGGTTTTCGTTCGATGTTCACCTGTTCCAAGTGCGGATCTCGATTTTTGTTTCTAATTTGAAGATTATGATATGATGTACATATATCAATATCAATAAATTAAGTAAGTACTCACTCCGTTTGCGCATATGAATAGCTAGCTTTTAATCAAATTCCAAAGTTGTGTGTGAAGGTCCATGTATTTAAACAGACTATTTTGTATTCGCTTTGACCACAAGTAACATCATAACTCTTGACCTCCGCAATAATCTCAAACCTTAGGAAAAGTAATATTTCATGAATCTTATAGTTTGTTTTAGACGCGATTAATAATAAATCATCGTGACCGTGGATATGGTTCCCGTGGCATGGTCACGATACGTAATCTCCAATTTGGGTGTGCATTTCATGTGACCCGATCATAACAACTTCCAACAATAATACAAATAAACATATCGCAAATCGTGAGTGCATTCCATGTAGCGTGATTTGCGCTGTGTTCCAAAACGGCAAGTGTACGACAATCGTAACTTGTTCCAGAAAAAACTTCATAAATCCTAAAAAAGCGATTAAAATAATTAAAAGCGGTTATAAAGCTAAAAATGCATAATAGGTTTAAAACATGTAATTAATCAGATAATTAGGCCAATTATTAACAGTTAAGCAACCATGCTAGAACCACAGAATTCGGGAATGCTTAACACCTTCTCCCGGGTTAACAGAATTCCTTATTTAGAATTTCTGATTCACATACTTTAAAATGAAGTCAAATTTCCTCAATTTGGGATTTTAAAATAAGCCGGTGACTTGGGACACCAAATAAATTATCCCAAGTGGCGACTCTTATAAATTAAATTAAATAATCCGATTTCGATTAATGTCACTTTAATTGGAAAAACTCACTCATATACCCCTTCCGGGTAGAAAAAAGGAGGTGTGACAGCTCTGGCTACTCTACTAGGGAGGAGAACCCAGAATCTCTGGTTCAGGGTTTTGAATTCAAGCTTAGAATAGCTGTTATGATTGGCTTTTATTTGTTATCTGATTTTTACATGTTTGAGCCTAATGTGCTAAATGTCGCTTTTTATCGCTTTGATTTTGCTTGAACTGTATATAAACTGTTACGAAACCCTCTTCTCTCTGAGTCTTCTAAATCATCTGGGAAGCGTGCACTTCGTGTAGCTTCTTTTCTGTTAGAGCCATATCCCAATTTTAGAATGAGGTTCGGATAAGTTGCAAAACCGGTGAAACTTCTGTATTCCTGGTACGATGCCCCCCCCTCCGGCTCGAGCTGTCCGCTCGGGTAAGCCAGGTCTAGAATAATACACCAAGGTTTTAAACCTAGGATAACATAGCCTCATGCCTGATCCCTAGTAGGAACGCTTGTTTACATCACGTGCATTTGACTTTGGGGACTCAACATAAGGGTTGGCTCCGTCTAGGACAGGTGCACCCAAATTAAATGACCATCCTAATGCATCTTACGTGTTACTTGTTATTTGTCTATTTCGGCTTGCATGTTGACTGGCTTCTAGAATAAGCAAAGAAAATGAGAAAAAGAGAAAGAAAAGAAAGAAGAAAAAAAGGGAAAGAAAATCAAAGGGAAAAAATCAAGAGTGAGAGGTAGGTATTTGAAATTTCTGAAACTCTCCCGAAATTAAAAAAAAAAAGAGAAAAAATAGCCAATATTTTCAAAAGTCATGTTTCCTTGTTCCGTCAAAAGTGGACGAACTACGCGGGTCTGATTCTCACCGGATGTGAGATACGTAGGCAAACCTCATCGGTTCCGGCCTATAATTTTCAAAAATCCAAAAAAAAAATTCTTTTACTTCCTTCTATAGAAAGTCTTTCTTTTAAGACCCCAATTTTCAAAAAATTCAAAAAACATTCTTTTAATTCCTTCTTTAGAAGTCTTTCTTTAGAAAGTCCCAAATAAAAACAAATTAACCAAAAGTATTTTCTTTCATTTTAGAAGTCTTTTATTCGAAAAGAAAATCAAATCAAAACCCAAAAAATATTTTCTACGTGTTTTTAGAAGTCTTTTTCCCAAAAAATAAAAAAAACAAAAATATTTTCATTCTTCTTTCATTGAAAAGAAATTCAAGATTCAAAATATTTTCTTTTTTTCTTTAGAAGTATTTCTTTCATAAATTCAAAATAAAAGTTCAAAAATCCAAAAAAATATTTTCTTTCTTCTTTAGAAGTTTTTCTTTCGAAATTTCAAAAAAAAAATAACACAAAAAAATAAATTCGAAATTTCAAAAAAAAACGAAATCAAAAAATATTTTCTTTCGGAAATAAAAAAAAATTCAAAATCCAAAAAAAGAGATTTAGTTAATTTACTTTATTCCTGATCTTCCCGAATTACGCAAGATCTGATTCAGGTGCTCACATGATACGTAGGCAACCCACATCAGGTTCGATCAACAATTAAAAAAATAAAAAAATGAAAAGTGAAAAAAATGAAAAAAATGATGATATTAATAAGGACTGACTGAGTCCATTCTAACATGTCTCTTGTTTTGAATTGTGAAGAAAGTTTAAGGTGGTTGGTTTGTGGTAAACTGACAACACAAGATCCAAGGGGAAAATGTCATTAACAACTGACTTCGAAGCTGTTACAAATGCTCAAGAGATTCAAGGTCAAAGGGTTCAACAAGAGTCTACTTTGGTTGAGGAAAATAGAGTATTGAAATAGAAAATGACTTAAATGTGTCAAGCACGGGCCAATAGCCAAGGACCGCCCTTTTCTTCTCATGGTTTTCTAAAGTTCACACTCATCTTGACTACTGCCATTCCGGTCTCATTGTCCAATCAATCCTATCCACCTAGGTTTAGTCCTTATCCCAACTGTACGATTACAGCTGGAATTTCTGTTTCATACTCTCAAAGTTTGTCATTGACAATCAATCAGACAATCACTACTGTTATGCCCGTCTTCACTATCCCATATCCGACGGTGGTGCAGAGGGAAACTCATGAGTCACAATTTGCTACCTAGAAAGAGCAGTACCACTCTCCTGAATACCACTCGTACTTGTTTGATCTTCCTGCAAATATTGAGAAGCCTACCCGAATGATGGCTCAGGAAGAAATGACCCAAAGAGTGAATATCTTAGAACGACAGTTGAAAAACATGCAAGGGTTGGCAAGTCAGAAGAGTACTACCTTCAAGGATCTATGTATGTTCCCCGATGTCCACTTGCTACCTGATTTCAAGACTCCCAAATTTGAAAAGTATGATGGACTTGGAGACCCTAAAGCCCACTTAAAAAGGTGTTGCAATCAACTAAGAGGTACGGGAGGAAAGGAAGAATTACTGATGGCTTATTTTGGGGAAAGCCTTACGAGGGTAGCCTCTGAATGGTTTATGGATCAAGACACATCTCGCTGGTATGTCTGGGATGACATGGCTCAAGCCTTTGTCAAACAGTTCCAATACAACATCGACATCTCCCTAGACCACAATTCCCTTTCAGACTTGAAGAAGAAACCAACTGAAAGTTTCAGGGAATATGTCATTAAATGGAGAGAGCAAGCAACTAGAGTTAAGTCACCCATGGACGACCACGAGCTAATCACTGTCTTTCTTCAGGTTCAAGAGCCGGATTATTTTCAAAATATGATGTCCGCAGTGGGTAAATCATTCTCGGAAGCAATTAAAATGGGGGAAATGGTTGAGAATGGTCTTAAGACAGGCAGAATTATAAGTCAAGCAGTTCTCAAAGCCGCAACTCAGGCTGTCCAAATTGAATCTGATAATTTTAGTGATTCGAATGAGAAGGATGAAGAAATTATGATGACACCAGGGTCAAGAAGAGGTCCAAGGAGAGCATCTCGAAGGTATGACTAGCCTCGTCTATTTTCCAATGATGCTCCTGAGCACTACTATCCACCTCAGAACTCATAATACTCTGTTGCTCCACCTCAATATGTTGTCCAGCCACCAAAACACCGTAGAAGGCGAGCACGAGCACCGCAAAATCTCCACCAGCCTCCACAAAATTTTCAAGTGCCCTATAACCCACATCCAAGCCAGGGGTATAGAAGGGAGCAAAGGTTGAAAAATAATTTTACACCAATAGGGGAGTCTTATGCAAGCTTATTTGAGAAGTTAAAGCATTATGACATGATTGCACCCATTCCTCCAAATCATGTGGACCCACATGCAAGAAGTTTTGACCCTTCTAAAAGGTGTGAATATCATTCCAATGCCCAGGGGCACAATGTTGAAACTTGTCGGGATTTGAAAAGAGAAATACAAAGGATGATCTAAGAAAAGCTAATTGTGATCCAAGACAATGACACCTAGAATATCACACAGAATCCTTTACCTGCACATGATAATGCACACTTTGTGGGGATAATGCCTGGTGACATGGAGTATGAGAATCCTCTCGGGAACTTGCCGACTAAAATTGGAGAAGGTCATGGTGATTCTGATGAGCAAATTTGTGGCTAAATGTCAAGCTTAGCAATTAAAAAATCATTCTCTCCTCACCAGGAAGGAATATTGGTAGCTTGTTTTGATATTTTTTCTATTATCTGGGTTATTTCAGGGTTGTGGTCCAGATTTTATTTGTTTTATTGAGTCAAACCCTTCTATCCCTCTGTTCTGTTTGTGTGAGTCTTGTCTACATGTTTTGTTGCTATTTTCATTAGCCGAGTTATTTTAAGGTTGTAACTCGAATTTTAGGTTGTTTGTCTTGTTGTTTACTCAATAAAATATAGTTTGTCCTTTTATGTCATTTCATGTTTAGTTCTTTTCCTGCTAGTTTTAGTGATATGACATGCATGCGGAATTTTTGGCCAGATCTTAGAAAATTGATTTAAGCTTGAATTGGATAATTGAGAAAACACATTTTTGAGGAAAAAATTGAAATACTTTTGAATTAAGTCGAGTAAAATTCTCCTTCAAATCATTGTGAAAATCGGGCTTAAGGATATTGAATCAATTGAAGCTTGGTCGAAAGTTTGACATTGATGGATGGAAAGTGCCTCACGACCACGGCACACCAAGAAGATAAACATGTTTATCAATGCCGTGATTGTGAAAGGATATTATATTTTGCGTTCCCGAGGTTAGGGGCCCTTTTTTACACTACCCAAACACTTTATACCCTTTGTTACCTCTTTTGAGCCTGTGTTATTTTCTTTTACCACCCTCTTTTGGAATCAAGTTTAGAGTTAAAAGTCCGGAAAACAAAATGAAAAAAAATGAAAAGAAAAGTCCATGTCCCAAGAGTACAAACTTGGGCAATTCTTAGAAAGTTCAAGTGAAAAATAATGAACAAGAAAAGAACTGTCAAAGGTCCATGCCTCTAGAAAATAGAAGATGGGGCAACTTGTTTTGAAGAAAAAAAGACAAAAAAGAGACAAAGAAAAAGAAAGAAAGAAAAATAAAATATAAAAATAGTTAGGTTAGATGGTTGAACTACGTTCGACCTGATTTCTTAAAAAAAAAAGAAATGTAGGCAGCCTCATGGTTCGGTCTAACCAAATAAGAATTCAAAAAAAATGAAAAAAAAGAAGAAAAGAAAAATTCCAAAATATCCCCAATAGCTGAAACTGGGGCAAAGATTTTGTTTCACTTTGAAAGAGTGGATTTCAAGAGTTGTAAGTCTACAACCCCCTTTATTTCGAGTCTATTTTGAGCCTTCATAACGTCATTTATTTCCGACCATATCCAAAATTCTTCCAAATAAAGACCTCCTAATATGCCTTCAAGAATGCAAAGAGAAGCATACAGTGAGCAACGATTGTCACATGACATAGAACATTGTCAGGTTGCTCACAAAAGAAAAAGAAAAATAAGAGAGTCTTACTAGTGAAAACCTTTACGGGCATTGTAAGGCAACGGTAAGTAAATATAAATAAATGAGAGAGACTTGTAGGTGAAAATCCCTCGGGGCACCACTAGTCGAAAGTGAGTCGTGAAGTCGATCCAAAGAATTGACACAAACAAGCCTAACTTCAAAGGTCATAAGAATGGTAAAAGGGAAGATTGAATTAGTTTGATAAATAAGACTGTTAAGTCCAAAATGCATGTCATGATCATTAAGGCTAGTTATTGAAAACAAAAAAAAACAAAAAAAACAAAAAAAAACCTCTTCCTTCTGCCTTTCTGACAGGGGCATTTCTTGTTAATACTTGTTTCTTTGCATCATTGTGTCCTTCACTCTGAG
Source organism: Nicotiana tabacum (assembly GCF_000715075.1). Lineage (NCBI taxonomy): Eukaryota > Viridiplantae > Streptophyta > Magnoliopsida > Solanales > Solanaceae > Nicotiana > Nicotiana tabacum. The sequence continues at coordinate 96,147,513 of NC_134082.1, forward strand.
TCCGTCCTTGTCAAAACAATGAAGAAAAGATTTCAAAATTTGCTACCAACTTTTCAGTTGCACAAAGTAAATTTGGCCAGCACACTCAGTTGTTACTGTCAATATGCATTGAGGATTCATGCAAAAGCTCCTCCCAAAAGATCCTTGTCAGCCTACTTGGCGCAAGCAAAGATAACTGGTGATTCTCTCTGACAGATAAATTGCTCAAAAAACACGAAGTCATCCAAGATATCAGAAAAGGTCCCTTAGTAAAAGATCCCCAGTTGGGATAGGGCTGATTGAGCCACAAATACAAATAGTACTGGGTGTGAAACAATTAGGGTTGATGCAGAACAAAAGAAACCGACTCCAGCTGATTGAGCAGAAGCCAAGCTGCCCATGACTCAAGGCCACAAACCAACCACCATTTTCAAAACTGATAAATTTTTCTTTGTGTGAAACAGGAACAAAGTAGTGCAAGAAAAGTGGTTCAAAAAAAACAAAAAAAAAAGACAAAGAAAAGAAGAGACGAGCTGACAAAGGGAAGTTTCTCAAATCTTTGCCTTTATTTGTCTTGCTATTGTGCATTAAATCTTGCCATTGATCTTTCCATTTTTTCCTCCTAGAATAAAAAGTCCTAGTCTGATAGATTTTCCTCCCAATCGAAATCTTAGTTTGATTAATCTTTCTCCTAAGATAGAAATCTTATGTCACGACTCAAAAATCCCTCCAAAGAACTCGTGATGGCACCTAGTTTCTAAACTAGGTAAGCCTAACATTTACTAAATAGTATGGGCATTTACTAACTTTAAATTAAATTACTCTGAACAAAATACCGTTCCCAAAATCGGTAGTACAAGTCATAAGCTTTTTCTAAGAGTTATACACAATAAGTACATCACTGTTCCGAACAAAAGGACCATATGGAAATAAGTACAATTAAAGGTGACTCCGAGGACCGCGAAGGATGCAGCAGGTTTATCTCGAGTCTCCACTGCAACGAACAGCTACTATTGATCAAATACCTGGATCTGTACACAAAAATGTACAGAAGTGTAGTATCAGCACAACCGACCCCATGTGCTGGTAAGTGCCTAGCCTAACCTCAGCGAAGTAGTGACGAGGCTAGGACCAGACTACCGAATAAACCTGTGCCATATAGCGTACAAAAATAATAGGAAGCAAGTAACAACGATGGCAATAATGATCAACCAATGAGATAAATAGCAGGCAACAAGAACACCATAAATGTTTCTCAACCAATAATAAATACAAGTGCAATCAATTAACCAAGTCCTTCAAATATAAATCTTTCGCCTATAAATCCTTCAAGTAATAATCTCTAAGATAATATGTTTTTCAATAAATATATTTTGAATATATTTCCTTCAAATAGATATCTTTCATATAAGCATCTTTCGAATATAATTCTTTCGAGTAAAGGTCACCTTGTGACACCTCATATCATAATCATAAATAATATAGGTCTCAGCCCACTTTCAAAATTTCACAGCACCTCGTGCCCACATTTATGTCACAATCGCACAGACAGCTCACGTGCCATTAAATAAAACCATAATATTTTCCCCGGCACCTTGTGCCCACATATTTCTGTCTCATATTGCACAACAATATTCTCATGTTACTCAGCTCATAGGTTCCGTAACCTAGTACAATTAAGAATGTTCAAGGAGCCTCATTCACTTAACATAAAGTAGAGTACAACTTCCAACCCAATTAGGAAATCAACAAGAAAAGATGAAGTTATTTTTAGAAATCATTTGATAAAGAAAATACCATTTTCAATTAAAGTACAATATCGAAGGAATCATTACCTTTAATACGAAAAATTAATAAATCAAAACATAGTAGAAATTCCTTTTTAAGTAAAGTACAACCTCAAACGGTTTAAGGAAACTTTAGTCGAGAAATCAATTGAGCTAAGAATGTAACAATTCTTGAAATTTAAAGTATTGAACATATTAAAATAATAAGGCGAAGTATTGTAAACACTATGGACTCCAACACAAAGGATTACAACAGTAAAGTGATCTAAACAGTTAATACACTTGAATTGTCAATAACAAGTAAACACAGCAAACAGAAAGTACACGTCATCACCCTTTGTGCACGATCCCATAATATCATATATAAGTGGACGGCATCATATATAAGTGGACGGCGTGCCACACGATCCCATAATATCATATATAAGTGGACGGCGTGCCACACGATCCCATAATATTATATATAAGTGGACGGCGTGCCACACGATCCCATAATATCATATATAAGTGGACGGCGTGCCACACGATCCCATAATATCATATATAAGTGGACGGCGTGCCACACGATCCCATAATATCATATATAAGTGGACGGCGTGCCACACGATCCCATAATATCATATATAAGTGGACGGCGTGCCACACGATCCCATAATATCATATATAAGTGGACGGCGTGCCACACGATCCCATAATATCATATATAAGTGGACGGCGTGCCACACGATCCCATAATATCATATATAAGTGGACGGCGTGCCACACGATCCCATAATATCATATATAATATCTGACTTCATATAGTAGGCCCCTTCAGGGGAGGATAACAACTCAATACCTTTAACCCGACAAGGGTACAACTAACAACCCAAAATATCCCGACAAGGGAGAGTATATATATCAGTCTACACATCCCGGCAAGGGAGTACTCACAACACATTCTCATTTTAAATCACTTCTTCCTCAACTAACACATTCATGTTCGAGCTAACGCTCCAAAAGTACACCAATCACAATTCTACCTCAATCGTTCACGTTATATGAAACTCATCAAGTAAACAAGGAGATTGTGTCACATTATTCGAATTAAAAGCAATTAAGACCCACGGTCATGCTAGACTCCGGTGCATAGATAACCGTTGCCATGCCTATACACCGTACTCCACGTTAGCAAGTAGCAAATAACATCCTAATCATATTCCCTCAAGCCAAGGTTAGAACAAACACTTACCTCGAACTTCCACGACCAACTCAAGCCTTTGCCTCACGAATTCGTGTCCGAAATTCTCAAATCTAGTCATAAACAATTCAATCTAGTCAATAAAAATTATAAGAATTAATTACATATGAATTTCTACATTTTCCATTAAAATCCGAAATTTAACTCAAAATTGCACGTCTCAGAATCCAACGAAAGTAGCAAAATATGAACACCCATTCAACCACGAGTCCAACCATACCAAAATTATCCAATTCTGATACCATTTGGTCCTTCATATCATCATTTTACATTTTTGAAAGGTTCCACAATTTTCTTCCCAAATTCCATCTCAAATAACGAATTAAATGATGAATTCAGTGATAGATTCATGTACTCTAACCAAATCTGAGTTAGAATCACTTACCCCGACCAATTTCTTGAAAAACCTTCAAAAAATCGCCAAAATCCGAGCTCTCTAGGTCAAAATATCAAATAAAAACCCAAAACCTCGTATTTGTAGAGTACCCCTCAGATTCCGACACCGCTGACCGCACAAAAATGATCGCGGTCTGCGCAAAATCAGCGGGGTCCGCGCAGAAACGTCCGCGGTCGCGCAGGCCTTGCTCTGCAGGGACATGCTTTAGTATTTTGGCCATAACCTTCTCTACAGATATCCAAATTGTGATATCTTTACCATTATCGAAACTAGACACGAAGGGCTACAACTTTCATTTTTGAATCACCACAAAATTATTTGTGGATCAAAATATATGAGCTTCCGAAGTAGGACCAGTGACCTGCAGATTCTTCCCCTGCGCGGCCGCGCGCCCAGCGCGAGAAGGAGCGCGGTCCGCAGCGCCACTGCTGCCCTCTCCATTTTTCTAAGTTCCGGGGTGTCCGTACTCGCTCAAAACTCACCCGAAACACACCCGAGGCCCTCGGGACCTCAACCAAAAGCACCAACAAGTCTGAAAACACATCACGAACTTAGTCGAGGCCTCAAATCACATCGCATATCATCAAAATCACCAATTATGCATGGATTCAAGCCTAAGAACTTATTTAATTTTCAAATTTCACAACCGATGCCGAAACACATGAATACTAGTCCGAATGACCTCAGGTTTTGCAGACGAGTCCAAAATGACATAACGAAGCTACAGAAACTCTCGGAATTCCATTCCGACCCTCGGATCAAAATCTCACCTATCAACCGGAATTCGCCAAAATACTAACTTCGCCAATTCAAGCCTAATTCTATACCGTACCTCCAAAACCACTTCCGATCACTCTCCTAAGTCACAAATCACCTTCCGAAGCTAACCGAACCATCAGAAATTACATCCGAACCCTCTAACACATAAGTCAACATTCGGTTGACTTTTTCCAACTTAAGCCTCAAAATATTGTTTATATTTAACTCCGAATCTTCCGAAAACCAAACTCGACCTCACATGCGAGTCATAATACATATTACGAAGCTGGTCGAGATCTTAAGTCGTTGAATGAGGCGTTAATTCTTAAAACGACAAGTCGGGTCGTTACATTCTCCCCCTCTTAAAACATACGTTCGTCCTCGAACATGCCAAGAATTAGTCTGATGAACTTTCTCCTAGGATATAAATCTTATTTTGATGAATCTTTCTCCTAAGATAACCAAAGAAAAAAAAAAGAAACCTAGTATGATGAACTTTCTCCTAGGATCAAAATCTTTGTCTGATGAATCTTTCTCCTAAGACAGAAACCTAGTCTGATGAACTTTCTCCTAGGATCAAAGTCTCAGTCTAATGAATTTTTCTAACAAGGGAATACAGTTCGAGTTTTAGCAATCAGGCGCCCACTTGGAGAATAAGGGAATAAAGTTCAAGTTTTAGCAATCAGGTGCCCACCTGGAGAACAAGGGAATACACTTTAAGTTTTAGCAATCAGGCACCCACTTGGAGAACAAGGGAATACAGTTCGAGATTTAGCAATTAGGTGCCCGCCTGGAAAACAAGAGAAAACAGTTTAAGTTTTAGCAATCAGGCGCCCACCTGGAAAACAAGGGACCACTGTTCAAGTTTCGGCAATCAGGCGCCCACCTGGAGAACAAGGGATTACAGTTCAAGTTTTAGCAATCAGGTGCCCACTTGGAGAACAAGGGAATACAGTTCAAGTTTTACCAATCAGGCACCCACCTGGAGACCAAAAGAATATAGTTCATATTTTGGAAATCAGGCATCCGCCTGGAAAACAATGGAATATAGTTCAAGTTTTAGCAATCAGGCACCCAAATTTCATAACTTCTTCTTCCAAGCTCCAAATTGGGCGATTTTTGAAAGAGAACTTCACCACAAATTCATAGGTATGTAATCTTAGACTCATTTTCTTCAATTTTCAATAACATCCATTAGAATTCTAGGCCTAAATCATATTCTTAAAGGTAGAAAATTAGAGAATTGGGTAGAGTTAGGGCTTTTGTATAAATGGAATTTAGACCTCGTTTTGGGGTCGGATTTCGAAACTAAATACATATTCGGGATCGTGGGTGAATGGGTGATCGGGTTTTGATCTGAACCTCGTGTTTTGACCTAGCGGGCCCGGGGTCGATTTTTAACTTTTTGGGAAGAATGATAGGAAATCTATAATTAAGCATTGGAATTGCATTTGTTTAGCATTTACTGATGTTATTAAGTCGATTATGTCTAGATACAATTGATTTGGAGACAAATTCAAAAGGAAAAGCGGTGTTTGAGGCTTGAGATGGCCGTGAAAGTTCGAGGTAAATGTTTGATCTAACCTTAGCTTGAGGGAATAGGAGTCGAGTCTTATTTACTATGTGGTAATTATTGAGTACGACGTATAGGCATGGTGACGAGTATCTATACGTTAGTGTCAAGCATGCCCAGATTGCGGGAGTTCGTAATAAAGATCCAAAAGGAACACATGTTGTTGTCTGTATTATTGGATGAATAGGCATCGGAGGCTTTCACCAAGGGTCTAAATCCTTTAAGTTCTGATTCCTTGCACAAACTCAAGGAAAACCTACTAGAGTTCCCCTTAACAACGTGGACAAATTTTCATAACAAGTACGATTTAAAGATTCACGTAGAAGATGATCAAGTAATTATATTAACATCTTCTACTGCTCAGAATCAAGGTTAACCGAACCTTGATTGGAGGCATTCCAGACACCGGTTTGATCCATACCTATTAGGATCATGGAATGAGAGGAGGTAGGATGTCACGACCTAAAATCGACCCGGTCGTGATGGTGCATATCGTGAAACTAGACCAGCCGACACAACTCCTGAATCAACCATTTTTCAATAAAAGTTATTTTTATACCATTTATAAACAAATAATCTCATAATAAAAATTTAAACGAAAAGTACAGAATAATTACACAAGCCCGACATCAGGGTGTCACTAGTCATGAGCATCTACCAAGGTCTGAATACAACAAGAGTCTAAAAATGTACTAAATATAGTAATAAAAATGAGAGGAAGGAAAGCAATGTTGCGAACGTCGTGCAGCCACCTTGCTAACTCCGACGAGTCCGCCTCTGAGCAATCAACACCCGCTACTGAGTTCCAAAATACTTGAATCTGCACACAAGGTGCAGGAAATAATGTGAGTATTCCAACGCAGTAAGTAATAAGAGTAAATAAAGACTGAGCAGTAGAAAATGATGAATCCACATTTATGATAAACTCAATAAGCACAACGGGCTTTCAAATTAGAATACTAGTCAATCGTCTCATTTAAAATCCAGCTTTTGGTAAAAATCATTTGAAAATGCTTTCCAACAGTTTCAGTAGGGGTTCAATACCATTTATAATAAAAGAGATGAAAACCATAATCGGCCCCTCGGGCAAAACATAGCTCGTATATAGCCCTTCGGGCAAAATAGGAATCATAAACACCACATAACATAAAAATCTTAGTGGAAATAACAAAGCCAAATCAGTGATCGAATTCCGAACATCTTATAAAAACTCCAGCTTAAATGAAAGTTGTTTAAAAGCATTTGTTCGACATTTTTAACAGAGGCTCAGTATAAAGAGGAGTGGAAATAACAATTACATAAAAACAAGCCGCTCGGGCAAAACATCACTCATATATGTATACAGCCCTTCAGGCAAGCGCTCACACTCAACACTCACACTCAATAAGTACCATATAGTAACTGCTGCGGCGTGCAGCCCGATCCATATATATAGTCGACTGTGCTCACTGGGGGTGTGCAGAACATATCGTTGTGGTGTGTAGCCTGATATATATATATATATTGCTGCGGTGGGCAGCCCGATCCATAAATATAAAATCCTCACAACCTGGCCCTCGACCTCTCTCAATCATTAACCTCACCATCAGACCCTCGGTCTATCTCAGTCATTAACCTCACAATCAGACCCTCGGTCTATCTCAATCATCAACCTCACAATCACTCGGAATATCAGTAAAACAGGGAACTCAGCCCAAAAAGTTTTCACATTTTAAGAATTAAAGTGATAAAACCAGATTTAAACAATAAACAGGTAAATCATGACTGAGGATATGCTTTCAAAACAAATAGAGTGAGAAAAAATAGTAAAAATGCCCCTAAGGGTCTCAACATGTCGGCACAAGGCCCCAAACATGGCATACAACCCAAAATATAATATCAATCTCTAAAACATGGAATATCATAAGATTTCAAATTAAATACGTGACTTAACCGTCGTACGGGACGGACCAAGTCACAATCCCCAATGGTGCACAACTCCACGCTCGTCATCTAACGTGTGCGTCATCTCAAAGTAGCACAACGATGTGAAATCCGGGGTTTCAAACCCTCAGGACAGTATTTACAATCATTACTTACCTCGATCCAGTCCAAACTCTAGCCCGCGATGCCTTTGCCCACATGAATCGACCTCCGGATGCTCCAAATCTAGCCACAATCAGTACATAACTATTAAAATATGCTAAGGGAACGAAGCCCACTCAAAAATATCCAATTTACATCAAAAATTCCGAAATTGCTCAAACTCGGCCCCCGGGACCACGTTTCGGAATCCAATAAAAGACACATCAATAGAATCCTCATCCTCTCACGAGTCTATACATACCAAGAACATCAAAATTGTACCTCAATTGCTCCCTCAAATTCCCAATTTACACTCTCCAATCAAGCCCTAATTCCCCAATTTTAAGTTTTAATTTCCACATATTTCATGATTAAACAAGTAAGAATCAACATAGGATCGAGTATAGAGTTCAAAAATCTTACCTCCAAGTGTTACCCTTCGATTCCCTCTTCAATCTTTCTCAAAAGCTCCAAAAATCGTTCAACAATGGAGAAAATAGACCAAAGCTCGCGAAACTCACTTTTAAACATTCTGCCCAAGGTAAAATTACCTTCTTCACGAACGCGACCGATCTCTCGCATTTGCGTAGACCATATTTACTGCCTCTCCAATTTTCCCTTCATGAACGCGGACAATTTCCACGTGAACGCGATGCTTCGCCTTACCAGGCTTTCGCGAACGCGGTCCAACTCTCGCGAACGCATATCACATGGGCCGAGGTGCCCAACGACCTTACTCCTCTTCGCTAATGCGATCCCAGTCTCGCGTCTGCGATGCACATGAAGCCTCCACCTTCACGTTCGTGTCCCCTTCCTCGCGATCGTGTAGAACAAAAATATCAACATATAAAAACACCCTTCGTGAATGCGAGTCCCTGACCGCGAACGCAAAGAACAATTTGTCTGCAACACAAAACCAACAAAAACTGCCAAGTCCAAAGTCCAAAATTGATCCATTTAACCATCCGAAACTCACCCGAGGCCCCGGGACCTCAACAAAATATTCCAACACATCCCATAACCTCATTAAAACTTGTTCCAACCTTCAGAATGCTCAAAAAACATTAAAAATACCAAAATCACATCGGATTCAAGCATAAGAATTTCAAGAACTTCCAAAGTACGCTTTTGATCAAAAACCCAACCAAACCACGTCTGAATGACCTGAAATTTTGCACACACGTCACAAATGACACAACAGAGCTACTGCAACTTCTGGAATTCCATTCTGATCTTATATCAAAATCTCACCTATCAACCGGAAAACGCCAAAATTTTAATTTCGCCAATTCAAGGCTAAACCTTCCACGGGCTTCCAAAATGCATTCTGATCATGCTTCTAAGTACCAAATCACCTAACGGGGCTAACCAAATCATAAAAATTCTGAGATCATATACCAACAAGTCAAATCTTGGTCAAATTTTTCAAATTTCAAGCTTCAAACTGAGAACTATTCTTCCAAATTCATTCCGAGTACCCTGAAAACCAAAACCAACGAATTTAATAAGTCATAATCCATCACACGAGGCAAGTCATGCCCGAGAACTGATGAGCAAGGTGCAAAAGCTCAAAACGACCGGTCGGGTCGTTACATCCTCCCCCACTTAAACATACGTTCGTTCTCAAACGTGCCCAGAGTTGTTCCAAAAGCCAACCAATCGTTGAATAACCTTACCATGCATATACCTGGGGGTGATCCCACGTCACCCTATCTCGTATAGGTCCGATAACACAATGTAACTGAAATTTCACAGTCCAACCTGGCCCATGAACCTTAGAACCACATTTCCACTTCTGAGATCATCCATGAGATCAAAGTCTCACATTTATACTGTGACTAAGCCCGAACAAGCTGTAATAACTCATACCCGCAACCTCGGTGCACTTACATGATATACCACATAACTCAAACGTTTGCAGCGATAACTTCTAATCACAGCAACTGCACACAACAACCGAATATCAATAGGAAACCTCTTATCAACTAAAGTCTTATTCCAACACTTTCATATATTGCCAATGATAAATGAAACACGCAGTAAGCCATAACCGTATTCTCAGATCAACCATTCATGAAGCCATTTCTCCTTTGGCAAAGACCATAGCAAATTTCTGCGCCGAACCTCAATGTTATCCTTCCAACATGCTGAAATCAAATCCGTTTGCATCATTAAAGATCCCAACGATCTCATCTAATCCAACACAACTACTCTGGTGACATTGACACATCAATACAGACTAAAGCCATGACTTGTGCAATCCGTGCACCAATAAGCCACAATCTGAACTTACTCAATTCATGAAAATGACTCAAATGAAAGAGTTGTACCGCAAGCTCACTAGTACCACCACAACACAAGGCTGAGAACCCGCCATACATTGTAAAAACAGAACACACGAATCTAACCCGCAGGATCATACTCCCACATAGCTTCGCCTCCAATGCGCGACCCCATCCAAACACTGGTCCACATGAGACACCTTAAGTTACTATGCTCAAAATCGAAAACCGTGCACAATATGATGTCTAAAACCAAATGAATCATCATAACCACCGCGAGGCAATTACATAACACCACACAACTCGAAAGGACATAACCGATACGCCATCCACCGAGCAATACCCAGTGCTCTTCCCGCTCGAATTCCACTGAGAGGCCCTAATAACACCGCACCACATGTGCCTATAATCAACAAATCCTAACGGCTCGCAACACAAAAAGGTAACTCATAGATCCGCTTGATTACTAATAGCTCAATAACAACCGAATCAACACATCCCTCACCAATGGCAACTCGAAGTCAACAAAGCTGTCTCGATGCAAAACACATATCCATATAGGTCTACCAATGAACCACACATCAACTCTAGTCAAACATAACAGATAAATAATCCTCCGAAGGTTCACAATGACTGAATCATAGCACATACTATCATCTGTCTAACTTACCCACATCTTTGCCGTCCACAACCATGAGCTAACCTGTATATGAGAACTTCTAGTCTCCAAGTCCATAAAGCACATGAATTACCATATTTGATCCCAATTCCGTCGCTCGCATATATAACACACCTCTAGTACTCAATCATCTCATGAGAGGTACACCTATAATTCTTCTATGCCACCAAGCAGACTCGAATATCATCAGACGATCGGACAAGATAGTGCCGCAATACTAATAAATCATCCATAACTCAAACACATCTCCCTATCTGAAATGTATACCCTCATCAAGCCACACCAATCAGTGATCTCATTTATCTAGTCCCCTGAAGTTGCCCATGTTATCTAAGAATTTGTGACCTCCCTTTCAAATCTGAACCGTGATCTTAAACATGCAAATCTCAATCCTACACCACATATCGCATAACTCGTACCATCCTAGGATAACCACAAGAACTTCATATCCCTCTGAACCACAAGCAACTATGTACTCCACTAGCCAAGAACTTCTCATTGATCCCATCTAGAAGTAAATCACTATACATCCCATGCTCCTCACGCCCAATAGAAAGAATATACCTCTCTAACTGTGGTGGAAACCATCTAGAACTCTACGAATTCCATTTGTACACCACTAAATCATCAGGAATGAATCCTTCTAACTCAAACGAGCTACGCAGGTCACTAAAACCCTAAGAGAATTGCCACGAAATACATGTAGAAACTCATTACCTCGTAAGCATCCAAGAATTAATCATATCCTCCATACCGACTCGGCCTACTACCAAGCAATCCCATCTATCTGAGTTCCCTTCTGATCTACCATCAGCTTGACACTTCTTCTTGCTACAACACCATAATTCCTCAACCCAAACTCACCACACGAGACCCAAGTACAAAACCACACCGTCTAAGACTCATAAACCGCTGAATACTCTCTTAAATATTCTCAAAAGCACCATATTCAAAATACTTTACTCTGAAGAGACTTCCTGCGAATCTAAATCCGTTACCTTTACCTTCCTGATACTGATACATAGAATCCCATAATTAATATAGAAAATACCACAAGTCTTGACATCTTCCAATGAAAACTCAGTTTCTAGCCATATATACAACTTGAAAATACCCAATTGTTACATGTACAATCTTGAATACATTAGAACCATTCTCGAGAGTCATTCACTCTATTCAAACTGCAATTAGCCTAATCAAACGAATAGAACCACCCGTGCCTCAATAGCACTCCGACATCACCGAGTGTAACCTCATCCTAGAACAACCAAGCAACTTCGTGCTCTATGCACCGAGCATCCTTTACCGACAACAACGCAAGACATTCCATGATTCTCATACACCTATGAAGCATGACATAACCTTTGTCAAAATTTTCCTTTACTCGAGCCATCCTCGGTCTCAATCTCCGTAAGCCCTAACTGATTCACCCGCAAGCCTCAAATTGGAACCAACATAGTACATAACCGTGCAATCAACTAATCAATAGTAGACTCCCCCACTTGGCTCGAAGCCATAGATCAAAACACACTCAATAACTCATAATGCATATACTCTATTGCTGCCATAATACCATAGTGAGATTAAACTCAATCATTCATAAGCTTGTGAAACACAGACCATCTGGTACTTTAACTCTATTGCAAATCTCACATTCACTCTCATAACAGTTAAACCCACTCTCTTAAGCGACTCAAATTTAAACTGCAACACGTATATTTCACTTATGAATGATATCTTCTAACAGATAACATAAGGATCACACAACCCCAGAACACTCAGCAAGAGGTAACCCACCTACTTTGCCTCAAACTGGCATTCATGTATACCTTCTATCGTCATAAACGTTACGCAGTCACTTAATCTTCCTTAGTCTGAACTCATATCGCAACATGAAATTTACTTCATTCCCAACTAGGACACATAAAAAGATTCTTCACACACCCATAACTCGGGGCTATCCTCAAATCAAGATGGAAATCAAACACCTAATAGTTTTTCTATCCTCCAGCAGACCCTTCTTGTCACTTCCAAATCATATAGATACATCTCGCAGCCATAACATACTCATTACATAGCCATTCAGTCATCACTTCTACCAATAGGGCACTACCAAACGTATAAGTTCAAAAACACTTGCTTACACAATCAGTACCTTGGTGCTCAAGCTATAGGCAAAATTTCAACCTCGAGTCCTCCGGACTGGCCCAACATCAACACACACAGATCACATCTCGCCCCTCGATCAAGGAATCATAAGCCATTGATGCACATCTGATACCGAGCGCTCATGCGCTCATACGAACGTGTGGAAGGAATTGAAAGAGTTACTTTTCAAGCTGAATCAAGGACGCACGATAAGAATTCAAGAATGTGAAGTTTTTCCTAAAGGTTCTGCAGCCTCCCGAGGATCAGTACAGACGTCTCCGTACCGATCCGCGAGACTCTACTAAACCCGCTCATGACTCGTGAGACCTATGTAACCTAGGCTCTGATACCAACTTATCACGATCCAAAACCGACCCAGTCGTGGTGGCGCCTATCGTGAAACTAGGCCAGCCGACACAACTCCCGAATCAACCCTTTTCCAATAAAAGTTGTTTTTATACCATTTATAAACTAATAATTTCATAATGAATATTTAAAAGAAAAGTGCGGAATAATTACACAAGCCCGACATCGGGGTGTCACTAGTCATGAGCATCTACCAAGGTTTGAATACAATAAGAGTCTAAAAATATACTAAATACAATAATGAAAATAAGAGGAAGGAAAGCAGTGTTGCGAGCGTCCTGCAGCCACCTTGCTAACTCCGCCGACTCCGCCTCTAAGTAATCAACACCCGCTACCAGGTTCCGAAATACCTGAATCTACACATGAGGTGCAGGAAATAATGTGAGTACTCCAACCCAGTAAGTAATAAGAGTAAATAAAGACTGAGCAGTAGAAAACGATGAATCCACATTTATGATAAACTCAATAAGCACAACGGGCTTTCAAATTAGAATACTAGTCAATCGTCTCATTTAAAATCCAGCTTTTGATAAAAAATCATTTGAAAATGCTTTCCAACAGTTTCAGTAGAGGTTCAAGACCATTTATAATAAAAGAGATGAAAATCATAATTAGCCCCTCGGGTAAAACATAGTTCGTATACAGCCCCTCGGGCAAAACAAGAATCATAAACACCTCATAACATAAAAATTTCAGTGGAAATAACAAAGCCTAATTAGTGATCATATTCTGAACATCTCATAAAAACTCCAACTTAAATGAAATTTGTTTAAAAGCATTTATTCGACATTTTTAATAGAGACTCAACATAAAGAGGAGTGAAAACAGCAATTACATAAAAACAAGCCCCTCAGGCAAAACATCACTCATATATGTATACAGCCCCTCGGGCAAGCCTCTCAGTCACTCGAGACTCAATTCTCATCAATCAGCACTCACACTCAGCACTCACACTCACTAAGTACCATATAGTAACCGATGTGGCGTACATCCCGATCCATATATCGCTGCGTGCAGCCCGATCCATATATCGTTGCGGCGTGCAGCCCGATCCATATATATAGTCGATCGCGCTCACTAGGGGTGTGCAGACTCCGGAGGGGCTCCTACAGCCCAAGCGCTATATCGCTGCAGCGTGCAGCCCGATCTAACATATCGTTGTGTTAACCCGTTATATATATATATATATATATATATATATATATGCTGCGGCATACAACCCGATCCATAAATATAAAATCCTCACAACCAGGCCCTCGGCCTCTCTCAATCATTAACCTCATTATTAGACCCTCGGTCTATCTCAGTCATTAACCTCACAACCAGACCCTCGGTCTATCTCAGTCAATACCCTCACAATCAGACCCTCGGTCTATCTCAGTCATCAACCTCACAATCACTCAAACCATCAGTAAAACAGGGAACTCAGCCCAAATAGTTATCACATTTTAAGAATTAAAGTGATAAAACTAGATTTAAACAAATAAACAGGTAAATCATGACTGAGGATATGCTTTAAAAACAAATAGAGTGAGAAAAAAATAGTAAAAATGTCCCTAAGGGTCTCAACAGGTCGGCACAAGGCCCCAAACATGGCATACAACCCAAAATATAATATCAATCTCTAAAATATGGAATATCATAAGATTTCAAATCAAATACGCGACTTAACAATCGTACGGGACGGACCAAGTCAAAATTCCCAACGGTGCACAACTCCATGCTCGTCATCTAGCATGTGAGACACCTCAAAGAAGCACAACGATGCGAAATTCGGGGTTTCAAACCCTCAGGACAATATTTACAATCATTACTTACCTCGATCCGGTCCAAACTCTAGCCCGCAATGCCTTTGCCCACACAAATCGACCTCCGGATGCTCCAAATCTAGCCACAATCAGTACATAACCATTAAAATATGCTAAGGGAACAAAGCCCACTTGAGAATATCCAATTTACATAAAAAATTCCGAAATTGCTCAAACCCAGCCCCCGGGCCTACATTTCGGAATCCGATAAAAGTCACATCAATAGAATCCTCATCCTTTCATGAGTCTGTACATACCAAGAACATCAAAATCGGACCTCAATTGCTCCCTCAAATTCCCAATTTACACTCTCCAAATTCAAGCCCTAATTCCCCAATTTTAGGCTTTAATTTCCACATATTTCATGATTAAACAAGTAAGAATCAACATAGGATCGAGTATAGAGTTCAAAAATCTTACTTCCAAGTGTTACCTCTCGATTCCCTCTTCAATCCTTCTCAAAAGCTCCAAAAATCGTTCAACAATGGAGAAAATAGACCAAAGCTCGAGAAAATCACTATTAAATTCTTCGCGAACGCGACCGGTCTCTCGCGTTCGCGTAGACCAAATTCATTGCCTCTCCATTTTTCCCCTCGTGAACGCGGACAATTTCCATGCGAACGAGATGCTTCACCTTACCAGGTTTTCGCGAACACGGTCCAACTCTTGTGAAAGCATAGCACATGGGCCTGGGTGCCCAACGACTTTACTCCTCTTTGCGAACGCGACCCCAATCTCGCGTTCGCGATGCACATGAAGCCTCCACCTTCATGTTCACGTCCCCTTCCTCACGAATGCGTAGAACAAAAATATCAACATATAAAAACACCCTTCGCGAACGCGAGTCCCTGACCGCGAACGCGAAGAACAATTTGTCTGCAACACAAAACCAGCAAAAACTACCAAGTCCAAAGTCCAAAATTGATCCGTTTAACCATCTGAAACTCACCCGAGGCCCTCGGAACCTTAACAAAATATGCCAACACATCCCTTAACATCATTTAAACTTGTTCCAACCTTCGGAACGCTCAACATTAAAACACCAAACTCATATCGGATTCAAGCCTAAGAATTTCAAGAACTTCCAAATTATGCTTTTGATCAAAAACCCAACCAAACCACGTCCGAACAACCTGAAATTTGCACACACGTCAAAAATGACACAACGGAGCTACTGCAACTTTCAAAATTTCATTTCAACCCCTATATCAAAATCTCACCTATCAACCGGAAAACGCCAAAATTTCAATTTCGCCAATTCAAGCCTAAACCTTCCACGGACTTCTAAAATGCATTCCGATCACGCTCCTAAGTCCCAAATCACCTAACGAAGCTAACCAAATCATAAAAATTCCGATCCGAGATCATATACCAACAAGTCAAATCTTGGTCAAACTTTTTAAATTTCAAGCTTCAATCTGAGAACTGTTCTTCCAAATTTATTCTGTTTACCTTGAAAACCAAAACCAATGATTTACATAAGTCATAATCCATCACACGGGGCAAGTTTTGCCCGAGAACTAACGAGCAAGGTGCAAAAGCTCAAAACAATCGGTCAGGTCATTACATAGGAGCATTCACATAGCGAGTCTCTAGAAAATAACTACGATGAAGGAAAATAATGTCTACGAACGCTAGGGATTGTTGCATCAAAGCAGCGGAAACCGCAATAATAAGTACCGAAAGAATCTAAAGATGGATCCGGAATAGTAACAAATAAAAACACTATGCCTAAAGATATTATACCCGTACAGGATACCGAAGATAGCCCGAACTAGCTCCAAAATAAAGAGAAGGACTGGAAACTGCAAGATCAGCCCCAAAAAAATAATAGAAAGAATCAGAATCAAGAACCGACAAGATCCAATATATGACAGTCCGCCGCAATTCTCTTGCAATGTATTTTTGTTTCATTTCCTGTAAACTGTCGTTTATGCAAAGTGGAAATACTTGGGTACGTTCAAGGAACTAAATGAAGCAAAATTTGCACCTTCTAAAATATTCTCGTATATGTCTGAGTGAAAGTAATCATTCTAAATTTTTCTCACACTTAAAAAAACAAATAAAGATTACGAATTCGAACAATTATACCTAGATGAACAGGAGAGGTCCTCTTCATAAGCATTGTATTCATAAGGGCCCTCTCTTATAAAGCCATCCAATCAAATGGCTAAAGGTCGGATGCCTTATTTTTCGGTCATGAAGTTAACCAGATGCATTAAATTCCTAGACTTTATCAAAATCAGAAGAACAAAATTCCTAGACATTAACATCCCGGTCTCTAAGGCTGTGAGGTTATATTTTTTTTGGTACAACTAAAAACCCAATAGTCAAAACTCACAGAAAGGTTTCGGGTACAACTAAAAACTCAAGTGTCAAAACTCAAAGATTAAAAGTTTCAGAGGAACACTAAAACCTGAGATCAAGCTTTCTATGGTGGTGGTACTTTTTATCACCAACCGGTAATTGACAAAAGAAAATAAGTGGCGGAGTTGTCATCTGAATCCCTAAGTTCTGCACTCTTTTTTCCTTCGCCAAGTTTGTCCCGATTGGGTTTTCTCGGCAAGAATTCTAATGAGGCAGTGGCGAGGGTGGAAAAAATAAAATATTCCACTTCCAGTTACATCACAGTGAGTAATCGAAAAACGGGGGGACTATATGTATACAGTAAAAATCCCTCTCAAAAGTTGGGTGAATTGGGAAGCGACACATGCCAAGGATGACGAGCCAGTGGTGACTCAACCATGGTGACACTGGATACAAACCTTTGGCTAGATAAGAAGTAATTCAAAATATGACCATTACAAAAATGTTACAGAAGACCTCACGATTCCACTAGCCTTTATTAGGCTATATTATCCTTTAATATTCTTTATCACCTTTTTATTACCTTTCATTATAGTATTAATATTGGTAATTAAGTGGGCATCATTTGTGGATCATGCACCCCATAGTTCTACTATAAATAGAGGTTTTCATTCTGTTGTAAGACATCAGAATATCATATAGAAAAATATCATTCTTAACTTTGTTGGAGAAATACATAAACTGCCTCTTTAAGTTGTTCTCAACGATTAGACAGATACTTCAACTGACCCCTTTTCCATTTAGACACATTAAGTGGCTATTAATTATATCAAACAAAAACCCGAGTGTAGTAGAAAGAGTAACCTAGAGTTGGGTAGCAAACCTCGATAATAACAAACTGAAGTAAGTGTTATGGTATAGTATGATCTACCGAGATGCAGTAATCCATAAGGGATAGATAACCAAGGCTATGAAAAAAATATAACAATAGTCGTAAGTTCGACAAAGTACCAAGCAAAGGACTTAAGTACACCTATAGATGCCAGAGGGTCATCGTGCCATAGTTTTGTATATATTCACAAAGTGAGGTCTAGAGATTGGCTAAAAGCCGGAAGAAATAGGAGAGAAAAGTTGCATAGGCTCCTGTACAAGGACAGAGTCGTACAGGCTACATGAGAGAAGGTAGCAACAATTACGAGATTGGAAGATTTCCGACCACATGTCGTGGTGTGAGAAAGAGGCCTAACAAAGGGGGGAGGGAAGCCCCAACCTTTAAATTATTCATAGAACAGTTGCCTAGAGGGAAAGGATAACATTAAGGTATTCGTAAAAAAAAAGTTATGAGACTGATAAGTGCATCTGTCAACATTTGAGGATGAATGTTCCAAAGGGGGAAATAATGTTACACCCCCTGTTTTTGTACGTGAGAGTACGTCATAAGTCAATTGATGTAATGCTCAGAAATAAGATCATATTTGAAAGCACATAAAGTAATTTAATCATGTTACCTTGGAGGTTACAAATCTTTAAGATCATGGATAACAAGTACCAAGAGGATTGAAAGGCTTAGAAGCTAAACAAATTGAAGAAAATAAGTTTCGTCGAATGTCAACAAGTTGGGAATGTTATAACAAGTACTTTTGGGGTGATACTAGGGTTCTTAACATGATAAGGAGGTTATTTTATGAGTTATTTTAGGCTTATGATAGTCGTGTGTTATGTTTTGAAGTCAAGCGAGTTGTGGAACATAAGTTGGCAAAGGTCATCACAAGTTACATTCATAAATGTGCTGAAATTTAGGTCAAATATAGCTGAACTTTTCTTCTATTATACTTAGAATTACTGGATTAACCACCTACCATATTGAAAATCTACGAGTCTAGTTTCTAACAGCATTAAACCATTCGTCAAAATGACATTGTAGTAAAGAAATATTTACGTTTTCTTGAGACTGCGCAAGCAGCTCCCAATGGGACCCACTTAGACGGTGGTCGACCTACTTCACTTTTAAAATAATTTGGACGACCTTTAGTTCTCATTTTTCGACTCAACCTCATCCCCACTCCTCTTAACCATCCTAAACAGATACCATAACGGTTTGAAGTGATTCGAAAGTGATAACACCATATTTTAACATCAAAAGTTAGTTCTAGTGAAGAACAACACCTCTTTGAGGTTGTGTTGTCATTGAGGATAATTGTGGGCTGTGTTTGTCAGAAATTTCAAGTTGTTGCTACTGTCTAAGGTGAGTATAAAAGCCTACTAATTGTTCTTAATCCTGCTTGTATGTTGATTAAGTTTTTAGGATGATAAACTACAAGATAATACTTGGATTAACTCGAGATATTGTTGTTCTTGATGGATTGATTTGAAAGTTCCTCTTATGTACTTTAAGTGGCTGTAAATTATGGAAAATAATTTGTCCATAATATTGTTAGTATTATTAGGTTGTTTTACATGTCAATCTTGTTCAGGAAATTGATAACTAGAAAAGAAAACAGCTATAAAGCACTTGAAAGTTGTTGTCGACAGTGATATTATCTTGTGTTGGACTATTTCGCGTAACTTTAAAATTGAGTACAAGGTTGTAAATATTTTAAAAGGTATTGGTTATTATACTGTATATATTACTAAGTTCAAGAATGATTGATAATGGGGTTGAAGGATTGTAAAGGGATTCAATCTGAGCTTGCCGCTCGTCGTGATATATTGATGACTTGTTAATGAAATAATTTGTGCTCTATTGTTGATGTTGTTCTTACTGTATTGCTCTGGTTGTTGTTGTTGGTACATGGTATTGGAGGAGGACCTTGTGTAATGATCCGATCAGTTGTTTTGAGAGTAATAGCCTTGATCTCCTATTTACTACTTTCCATGTATCTTTTTCTACTTATGTGACTTGCCGGGAGGCTTTGTTTGTGGTTTTGGAGTGATTTGGGACACTTAGTCCCTAAAACAGAAGCTTAAGTCTTAGGATTTTGACTTGTGTGCAAAATTTAAATATGACTTTTGTGTAAAATTTAAGGTCAATCGGATGTGATTTGATATGTTTCGGCATCGGTTGTAGAAATTGAAGTTTCAAGTTCATTAAGTTTGGATTGGAGGATGATTCATGTTTTTGTTGTTGTTTGATGTGATTTGAGAGCTAAACTAAGTTCGTATGGTGTTTTAGGACTTGTTGGTATATTTGGTTGAGGTCCCAGGTACCTCGGATTGATTTCGGATGGTTAACGTATTGAATTGGAAGTTGGAGGAATGGTTGAAGCATTGCAGCTTCTGGTATAATCGCACCTGCGGTGGGTTGACCGTAGGTGCAAACTCGCATGTTTGGAAGGAGGAGCGCAGGTAAAGTTTGGAGAAGCTTGGCCTGTGGGCGCCAGTGCGAGATTGGCCCGCAGAAGAGAAGTCGCTTCTGCGGAAGATGCAGCGTAGAAGCGGAAGGGCCTGGGGCTTGAGGATCGCGGAAGTGGAAAATATCCGCAGGAGCGGGCGCGCAAGTGCAACCCATTGCTCGCAGAAGCAGATATGAGGGCTTAAGTCATTTTTGCACCTGCGATGGAAATTCCGCAGGTGCGACTGGAAGCCCGCAGAAGCGGAATCACTGGCAGAAAAGGGTAAGATCGAGGGTTTTATCCCATTTTTAATTTTGGAACTTTGAGAGCTCGAATTTGGGAGATTTACAGAGGAAGCTTTTGGGTAAAGATTCTTAATTCATTTATGGTTATATTCTACTAATCTATAGTTGATTTCACCATTTAATTAAGGAATTTGGTTGAGAAATTTGGGGGAAAAGTTGGAAAGTTATTCAACTAAGTTTTTGAGTTCTGGTTTGGATTTTGATATCGTATTAGGATAATTTTGGTGTGAGTGAACTCGATGGTGAATGAGGGTTCTTATTTTGTGACTTTTACCCGATTCCGAGACATGGGTTGGGTCGACTTTTTGGGTCGATTTTTTAATTTCTTGCTTATACCTTGATTTTATTAATTAGATTAGTTTTTTATGGTTATATTTATGGTATGTAATTGCTTTTGGTTAGATTTGGGCCATTCGGAGTCGGTAATCGTGGGAAAGGCATTGTTACTGATTGATTGAGCTTTGTTTGAGGTAAGTGGCTTGCCTAATCTTGTGTCAGAGAACTCCCCTTAGGATTTGGTACTAATGTGATATGTGATCGTCGTGTATGTGAGGTGATGAATGTGTACACGGTTTATTTGTTGTAAACCCGATTTTTGCTGAGTAATACCCTGTTTCATCTTAATTGAGCCATACTAGCATGTGTAGTTACCCTGTTTAGCCTAGAATCACATGTCTACTTGTTTAAATGCTTATCTGAACTCTGTGCAGCATGCTTGGTGGATTCTTGCTTCTTCCTTGACTTGTACTTAGTCTGCACTATAGGATTTCTTATTATAACTATTATTTCTATTATTTTGAGCTACGTATTTACTTTGGGACTACGGGCCGGTATTCCGGGAGATCCCCCTGCACATTTACTTTGGGACTACGGAACTGTATCCCCGGAAATCCCCTTCATATTTACTTTTGGGACTATGAGATGGTATCTTGAGAGATCCCCTATTGTTACTCTTGTGTACTATACTGTATTTCTTCTATGATTTCCTCCTTGTTAAATTTTAGTCTCTTATTACACTGCGATATTTATACTCTGCCTTATTTATTATATATATACTAGTGGCCCTGACCTGATCTCGTCACTACTTGACCGAGGTTGGGCTTGGCACTTACTGAGTATCGTTGTTGTGCAATCATGTTACTCTTCTGCACATGTTTCGTGTGCAAATTTAGGTACCTCCTACCAGCCTCGCTATTAGTTATGTACTTGTTGCTGCTCTGAAGACTACAAGGTATTTCTGCCCACGTTCGCAGATCTCGGAGTCCCCCTATCCCTTTTATTTTATTCCTCCTTTACTTTTTCTAGTTATTGATGTATAGAAATAGTTAAACAAAAATCTTAGAAGCTTGTGACTTATGATGTTCCGGATCTTAGGGAAAATTCTGTGTATATTTTGAGAGTTGGTTATTGTATATGCCGAGCGGCATTTCTATCAGTTATTTAATTATCTTTTGGTGTTAGTTGTTAAGGTTTTGCTTTCATTTTTAGTTATTTTCCGCAAATGTTAGGCTTACCTAATCGTAGAGACTAGGTGCCATCACGACATCTCACGATGGGAGGATTGGGTCGTGACAAGTTGGTATCAGAGCTCTAGGTTCATAGGCATCATGAGTCACAAGCAGGTTTAGTAGAGTCTCGTGAATCAGTGCGGAGAAGTCCGTACTTATCGTCTAGAGGCTATGGAACTGTTAAGAAAATTTTACTTATTTTGATTCCTTGTCGTGTGAAATTGTTGACTTCGAAATTCTAAACTTTTGTCTTCTATTCTCTCACAGATAATGAGGACCTGTACGGACGGATTAGATGACCAGGCACCCACACCCCCTGCCAGAGACGCTAGAGGCCGGGGTCGGGGTAAAGGCCAAGGACGCCCACGTGGTGCAGCCAAAGTACCCGCACAAGATGCTACAGAGGAGCCACCAGTAGTTCCAGTCAGAGCGCAGGCACTTGAGACGCCTATTACTGTACCAACTCTTCAGGAGACCCTGGCACAGTTCATGAGCATGTTCAGTACTCTAGCTCAGGCAGGGTTGATTCCCCTTGCTCCTGCCATATCGCAGGCCGGGAGTGGATCACAGACTCCCGCCGCCCGCACCCCAGAGCAGTAGGTTCAGGACGATCAAATTCCAGAGGTTATACTGGTGCCACCAGTAGCCCCAGTTTAGCCGAGGGTAGAGCAGTAGTTTCTTAGGAGGAACGGCATAGGCTCGAGAGGTAAAAGAAGTACCACCCTCCTACTTTCAGTGGTTTGGCGTCAAAGTATGCTCAGGGTTTTCTTGAGTAGTGCCACTGTATCATTTCAGTGATTTGGCTAGACATACACCAGCCTTGGTTGCTACAGTTTGAGAGAGGTTTCGTCAGTTTATTGAGGGGCTCCATCCCAGCATCAAGATTAGCATGACTCGGGAGTTAGAGATGGATATCTCATACCAACACATTGCGAGTATTGCTAGGAGAGTGGAGGGCATGCTTGCTCGGGAGATAGAGGAGAGGGAGGCAAAGAGGTATCTAGTATGCCTCTTGCCCGGGGTGCTTTTAGCGGGCAGTCCAGTAGACCTGGGCCGAGCCAGCCACAGTAGTCATGCCCTCCGAGAGCTTATTTTGAATGTAGCGACACTCGCCATATGGTGAGGGATTGCCCCAGACTTAGGAGGGTTGCACCTCCACAGACTTCTTAGGCACCACGTGCTCCACCGGATTCTTAAGCTATGATTACAGTAGCAATTACCACTCCACTTTCTCATCCAGCTTGAGGTGGAGGTCGGGGAGGTAGAGGTTTCCCTAGAGGGGGAGGCCAAGCCAGATATTATGCTCTTCCTGCTCGTACAGAGGCAGTTGCTTCTAACTCTTTCATTACAAGTATTGTTTCGATCTATCATAGAGATGCTTCGATTTTATTTAATCCAGGCTCCACTTATTCCTATGTGTCATCTTATTTTGATCCGTATTTGGGCATATCTCATGATTCTATGAGTTCTCTTGTTTATGTGTCTATACCCATGGGAGATTCTATTGTTGTTGACCGTGTGTATCGGTCGTGTTTGGTTGTTATTAGTGGTTTTGAGACCAGAGCCGATTTATTGTTGCTCAACATGGTAGATTTTGATATTATCTTGGGCATGGACTAGTTGTCTCCCCATTATGCTATTCTTGATTGTCACGCCAAAACTGTGACGCTAGCTATGCTAAGTATACTGCATGTTAAGTGGAGGGGTACTTTAGATCACACTCCTAGTAGAGTTATTTCTTTTCTTAAAGCTTAGCGTATGGTTGAGAAGGGGTATGATGCGTATCTAGATTATGTGAGAGATTTCAATATTGATACCCCTACAGTTGTATCAGTCCTTGCAGTGAAGGACTTCCTAGATATATTTCGAGCTGATCTTTCGGGCATACCACCCGATAGGGATATCGACTTTGGTGTTGATTTATTGCCGAGCACTCAGCCCATCTCTATTCCTCCATATTGTATGGCTCTTCCTGAGTTGAAGGAGTTGAAGTAACAGTCACAGGAATTGCTTGATAAGGGCTTCATTCGACCAATGTGTCACCTTGGGGTGCTCCGGTCTTGTTTGTGAAGAAAAAAGATGATTCTATGCGTATGTGTATTGATTATCGCTAGTTGAATAAAGTTACAGTGAAGAACATGTATCTAATGCCTCGTATTGATGACTTATTTGATCAGTTACAGGGTGCCAGAGTGTTTTCCATGATTGGCATACGTTCATGTTATCATCAGTTGAAGATTCGGGAGCCAGATATCCCGAAGACTATTTTTAGGACTCGGTATGGTCATTACGTGTTCCTTGTGATATCATTTGGGCTGACCAACACCCCCAGCAACATTTATACATTTGATGCACACTGTATTTCGGCCTTATCTTGATTCATTCATCGTTATGTTCATAGACGACATTCTAGTGAACTCCCGGAGTCGAGAGGATCATGAACAGCACCTGAGGACTGTGCTTCAGACCTTGAGAGAAAAGAAGTTATATGCAAAATTCTCAAAGTGTGAATTCTGGTTAGACTCAGTGTCATTTTTTAGGTCACGTAATGTCGAGTGAAGGGATCAAGGTGGATCCAAAGATGATTGAGGCAGCATAAAGTTGGCCTATACCATCCTCAGCTATGGAGATCCAAAGTTTTCTTGGTTATGGGGTATTATCGTTGATTTTTAGAGGGTTTCTCATCTATTGCAGCACCTATGAGCAGGCTGACCCAAAAGGGTGCTCCGTTCGGGTGGACAAAGGAGTGTGAGGAGAGATTCCAAAAGCTCAAAATAACTTTAACTACAGTCCCAATATCGGTATTGCCTACAGGTTCAGAGTATTATACTGTATATATTGGTGATGCGTCATGAGTTGGTCTCGGTGCGGTGTCGATGCAGGATCGTGGGGTGATTGCCTATGTGTCCAGAAAGCTGAAGGTGCATGAAAAAAACTATAATGTCCACGACCTTGAGTTAGCAGCTATTGTTCATGCCTTGAAGATTTGGCGACACTATTTGTATGGTGTCCCTTGTGAGATCTACATCGATCACCGGAGCTTGCAACATCTGTTCAAACAGAAGGATCTTAACTTACGTCAGCGGAGGAGGTTGGAGCTGCTTAAAGATTATGATTTCACCATTTTGTACCATCCCAGAAAGGCCAATGTGGTAGCCGATGCCTTGAGTAGCAGGGCGAAGAGTCTGGGGAGCTTAGCATATTTACTAGCAGTAGAGAGTCCATTGGCATTGGATGTTCAGGCCTTAGCCAACCAATTTGTTAGATTGGACATTTCTGAGCCGAGTCGAGTTTTGGCTTGTGTGGTCTCCCAGTCTTCTCTTTATGATCTAATCAGGGAGCGTCAATATGATGACCCCCATCTGCTTGTCCTTATGGATACGGTTCAGCACGTGGATGCTAAGGAGGTCACTATTGGAGATGATGGTGCATTGAGGATGCATGTCAGGCTATGTGTGCCCAATGTAGATGGATTGGGTGAGTTGATTCTTCAAGAGGCTCACAGCTCGCGGTACTCCATTCATTCGGGTGCCACAAATATTTATCAGAAATTGAGGCAGCATAGGAGGATGAAGAAGGACATAGTGAAATATGTAGGTCAATGTCTAAATTGCCAGCAAGTAAAGTATGAGCATCAGCGGCCGGGTAAATTGCTTTAGAAGTTAGAGATTCCGGAATAGAAATGGGAGTGAGCCACTATGGATTTTGTTGTTGGGCTCCCACGGACTCAACGGAAGTTTGATGTAGTTAGAGTGATTGTGGATAGGCTGACCAAGTCAGCTCATTTCATTCCTGTGATGACTAGTTATTCTTCTTAGCAGCTAGCTTGAGTTTATATCCTCGAGATTGTCAGGCTTCATGGCGTGCCGGTATCTATCATCTCTGATCGGGACACGTAGTTTACATCATGGTTCTGGAAGGCCGTACAACATGCGTTAGGTACTCGGGTTGAGTTGAGCATAGCATTTCACTCTCAGAAAAATGGATAGTCCGAGCGCACTATTTAGATACTAGAGGATATGCTCAGTGCGTGTGTGATGGTGTGGAGGTTCTTGGGATCAGTTTGTGCCATTTGCAGAGTTTGCCTACAACAACAGTTATCAGTCGAGCATTCAAATGGCACCGTGTGAGGCTCTGCATGGTAGCCGGTGCCGGTCTCTAGTGGGTTGGTTCGAGACAGGCGAGGCTAGATTATTAGGTACAAACTTGGTTCATGATGCTTTGGAGAAGGTAAAAATGATTCAAGATCGACTTTGCACAGCCTAATCCATATAGAATTGGAAGGTTCACGATGTTGCATTCATAGTTGGAGAGCAGTTCTTGCTCTGGTTTTCGCCTATGATAGGTGTTATGAGGTTTGGAAAGAAGGGCAAGCTGAGACCAAGGTTTATTGTTCCATTCGAGGTGTTGCGGCGAGTTGTGGAGGTTGCTTATGAACTTGCATTGCCTCCCAGTCTAGCAGGAGTTCATTCAGTATTCCATGTTTCTATGCTCCAGAAGTATCACGGGGATCGGTCTCATGTGTTGGACTTTAGCTCAGTCCAGTTGGACAAAGATCTATCTTATGTTGAGGAGCCGGTGGCTATTTTGGACAGGTAAGTTGAAATCTGAGGCCAAAGAACATTGCTTCAATGAATGTTCAGTGGAGGGGTCAGCCGGCCAAGGAGGCAACTTGGGAGACCGAGCAGGATATGCGCAACCATTATCCTCATCTTTTCACCACTTCAGGTATGTCTCTATACTCGTTCGAGGACGATCGATTATTTTTAGAGGGGGAGGATGTAACGACTCGGCTGGTCGTTTTGAGAGTAATAGCCCCGATCCCTTAGTTACTACTTTCCCCGTATATTTTTTTACTTATGTGACTTTCCGGGAGGTTTTGTTTGTGGTTTCGGAGTGATTTGGGATACTTAGTCCCTAAAACGGAAGCTTAAGTCTTAGGATTTGGCTGTAATTGGAACTGTATAAAGACAACTCCAAAATGGAGTTTTGTCAGTTCTGTTAGCTCCGTTGGGTGATTTTGGACTTAAGAGCGGTCCAGACCGTGGATTGGAGGTCTGTAATTGATTTAGGCTTGAAATGGAGAAAGTCGAATTTTTGGAGATTTTGATCGGAAGTGGACTTTTTGATATCAGGGTTGGATTCTGATTCTGAAAGTTGGAGTAGGTTTGTAATGTTTAATATGACTTGTGTGCGAAATTTGAGGTCAATTGGACGTTGTTTGATAGGTTTCGGTATCAGTTGTAGAAATTTGAAGTTTCAAGTTCATTAAGTTTGGATTGAAGGGTGATTCATATTTTTGTTGTTGTTTGATGTGATTTGAGGGCTCGACTAAGTTCGTATGGTGTTTTAGGACTTGTTGGTATATTTGGTTGAGATCCCGGGGGCCTTGGGTTGATTTCAGATGGTTAATGGATCGACTTGGAAGTTGGAGGAATGGTTGAAGCATTGTAGCTTCTGGTGTAATCGCACCTGTGGTGGGTTGACCGCAGGTGAGAACATACACGTGCGGAAGGAGGAGTGCAGGTGCGGTTTAGAGAAGCTTGGCTTGTGGGCGCAGGTGCGAGATTGGCCCGCAGAAGCAGAGTTGCTCCTGCGGAAGATGGAGCGAAGAAGCGGAAGGGCCTGGAGCTTGAGGATCGCAGAAGCGAAAAATATCTGCATGACCGGGCGCGCAGGTGCGACCCATTGATTGCAAAAGCAGATCTAAGGACTTAACTCATTTTCGCACATGCGATGGAAATTCCGAAGGTGCGACTGGAAGCCCACAGAAGCGGAATCACTGGCAGAAAAGAGTCAAGATCGAGGGTTTTATCCCATTAATAATTTTGGGACTTTGAGAGCTCGGATTTGGGAGATTATTTGGGAGATTTCCAGAGGAAGATTTTGGGTAACGATTCTTAACTCATTTATGGTTATATTCCACTAATCTATTGTAGATTTCACCATTTAATTAAAGAATTTGGTTGAGAAATTTGGGAAAAAGTTGGAAAGTTCTTCAACTAAGTTTTTGAGTTTTGATTTGGATTTTGATATCGGATTTAAATAATTTTAGTACGAGTGAACTCGTGAGTGAATGGGTGTTCATATTTTGTGACTTTTACCCGATTTTGAGATGTGGGCCCGGGTCGACTCTTTGGGGAAATTTTCTAATTTCTTGCTTAAACTTGGATTTTATTAATTAGATTAGTTTCTTATAGTTATATTTATGGTATGTAATTGCTTTTGGATAGATCTGGGCCATTCAAAGTTGGATAATCGGCAGAAAGGCATTGTTACCAATTGATTGAGCTTGGTTCGAGGTAAGTGGCTTGCCTAACCTTATCTGGGGAAACTCCCCTTAGGATTTGGTACACATGTGATATGTGATCGTTGTATACGTGAGGTGACGAGTGCGTACACGGGATATTTGTTTTAAAATCCGATTTTTACTGAGTAATACCCTGTTTCATCTTATTTGAGTCATACTAGCATGTGTAGTTACCCTGTTTAGCCTAGAATCGCATGTATACTTGTCTTAAATGCTTATCTGAATTATGTGTTGTCACACCTCCTTTTTACCTACACCCCCGGTAGGGTATAAGGGAGTTTTTTCCAACTTAAAATGACAATCAAAACGGGATTATTTTGATTAAAAAATTTTTAGAGTCACCACTTGGGATAATTTAGTTGTCCCAAGACACCGGTTGAATCCCGAATCGAGGAAAAGCTTGACTATGTTTAACAATCCGCGAATCAGAAATCCGGGTAAGGAATTCTGTTAACCCGGGAGAAGGTATTAGGCATTCCCAAGTTCCGTGGTTCTAGCACGGTCGCTTAAACTATTATAATTGGCCTATTATCTGATTTTAATACAAGTTTTAACCTATGGTACATTTTTAACTTATTAGCCTCTTTTGATTATTTTCAAGGAAGATTTCAACGTCATCTAAAACACGTCTTTGGACCATGCCACATGAAATGTACCCGCAGTCCGAGATACATTTTATTTAACGTTGTTGAGATTTTGGAGTTGGGTCACATGAAATGCACATCCGAATTAGGAAGGTAATATTATTAAATATACGCGCCTAAAGCAACTACGCGTCTTTAACTTTGCGAGGGCCATGGGAATTCGCTAAATGGCACGCCTCGAATTCTAAGGATTTTAAAAGAAATATTTAAGTGAGGGCCACGCATTTAGGATTTTATTTTGACGCGGCGCACCTCACTTTATTTTAAAGGGCACTACTAGTTAACCAAAAAACAAAAGGGATTCCTATTAATTTTGCGTCAACCTTAATGATTTGATAAATCAGAGAACTAGTAGAAGACTTCCCACGTAGGACTGCCGAATGGCCCAATTAAATAAACGTCACATTAGCTAACACTGTTGTGGGCCTGGTACGCTAGCTACTGGGCTCCAAGTGAGCCGAGCCCAATCTCAAAATCTTAGAAATATCACAAATCAGACTCCATTTTGAGCCTTTGCAACGTGCAGGTAACAATTGAAAAAGCAGAAACTTAATCATGAACTAACATATATGGAACCATTTTAAATCATTATTTAAGGGGACAATGGACAATTACAAGCGGTTTAGGCAATGTCCTGATTTGAAATAATTGAAAATTCAATTCTTGAGAAGTATACAGCATATGACTTCAAAATTTTAGAGCCTTGAATTGACCTAAAATGCTAACATGGGAATTTAACTCTTATTTAAACCTTACATTAAATTCAAAGGGCTAAATAGCCAGGATCTTGAAACAACCCAATTATGCTCAGTTAAAATCTCTCAATATTGACAGCATACAAGCCAACCATTCAAAGCAAATTGAACCTCGAAATCACTTTAAAGTTTCGACCTAACTCATGCATTTGCACTTAGACAAAACAGATGCGGAAATGTACCAGAAAATAAACATGCTTCTTAATCAAATTTCAATCTCATTGTTGCTACATCAACAAAGCAATCCTAATTCCAAACAACTCTATTATGATTCAACGCTCCACAGAATCCTCTAATAGCAGGTCAGACGTTAATCACTCTTCCTTTTAGCCCCATTAACACCAACTCAAACATGAAGTGTATTACCAGGTATCCCCACTCATTTCATCTAAGGCTACAACACAATTGAGATATATTAACATGACTAAACTTTTTACATAATATTCTGGAAGTCCCCAAACCCAAAATACAATATTAGAATTTGACTACCAAATAGAATTAGCTAAAATACATTATGAATTAGGTGGTAAAAACATAAACACCATGAAAGAAAATGTGACTGATTCATAAATAGAAATAATAATGTTCCAAATCTAATTGTTATTTCTAGATTCAAAGGGACTTCACATTAGACAAACTTCAGGAGAAGTGTACCTGAGTATTGAAAAAGCAAAGTAATCAAAAATTAGTAAGGATTCAGCAGTAGAACAGTTCAGCCCCAACAATGAAACAGTATTTTAATACAAACTCATACCCAACTCCAAAGAATCAATGGAACAGTGACTAGACAACCCAAACCTTGAACCAAAACTTTCCAAACAAAGCACGATTAATCCATTTTGAATATCAGAGTAAGAACTTTTGTTTTCAGAAGTTGAAGAAAAACCCAAAGTTCTGAAGAAAGCTCAATAAAAATAGTAAAAAAACAGCCGTTTTGCTATTTTGGATTTTTAGCTCTTGAATATCTGCCTTGAAAGGCAAGATAGAGATGCCTTTATAGGCAAGGAAATTAGGGAAACTAATAGATTTCAGATTTTCATTTCAGCCCTTCTCCAATTCTCATTTTAGCTTAGGAGCCCTTATCCAATTTTCCTTTTTGTTTAACTACCCCTGGTTCAAATTTCAATTTATTAGGCAGTCCCCCTCCCCAGCTTCCTAGAAGCTTCCCAATTCTGTTACTCATAGATTCCCTTCCCCAATTTCCTAAACTACCCCTCGAGCCATGGTTATTTACCCTAGCAAAGTTTCCATGAATCATGGGTCAACTTGACCCAGTATTAAACCAGTCCAGCATGGGTCATTGGGCCAAATCCACTTCCGGCTTTGTAGATTTCAGGCTCAGATTGAGGCCTAATTCAACATCCCAAATTAATGAGCCAAAGGCAAAATTCGGAACCCATAAGACAAAACCCAAAACCCAAAAGAAAAGTAGTGACTTAATTAATTTCAAACAATAGCCAAATGAAACAGGTGGATTGTTAAGCACTCATGCATGGACAAAATTGAAACGAATATATAATGAAAAAGAGAAGAAGAAACAGAAAAAGATGAAGAAGGACAGAAATAAGGGAAGTACCTAAATCGGGCTGGCCAAACCTTGAAGAACAGGACTCTTGACCAACAACAAGAGCACTATATTTGCCAAAAGGAAAAGAAAAGAGGATGAAAGACTTCGACTCTTCAAGCAGCCGGCGAGGCACAAGCTCAACGACAGAAGAAATGGTACAAGGTCGGGTTCTTGGCAAGCTTGGATTTAAGATTTGGACGGATTGAGTAACTTTTGGATAAAACCAATGGCGGATTCCGAACGAGGGGACAACGGGGGTGATATGGCCAAGATTTGGTGGGGTTGATGATACACCGCCACCGGTGGCAAATTCCGGTGGGTGGTGGGCGGTGGTGATAGACGAGAGGTCTGAGAGATGAAGAAAGGGTTCGAGATTATTCTTTCGGACAACCTTAATTAAAAGAGAAGGGGTTTCACAACGGTTGGATGCTAAGAAATGATCGGCTGAGATCAATTTAACAGAGCTGAACTCAAAACGACGTAGTATCGCTTTCATACTACGTCGTTTTACAGGTCTTGGAGACTACCAGCTTGGACCGGATACTGTCTGGGTTTGGGCCAGATTTCGGGTAGTTTGGACGGGTTTCACACTGGGAGATTTTGGCCTGGGAGTTTTAGTTTGAAAACTGGCCCAACCCTTTTCGTTTTTTATTCAAAACAAAATTAATTCAAAATTCTTTTTCCTTTTTTTCTTTTTTTCGAAATTTAATTAAAATCAAAATTAATTCCTAGAACTAAAAAACAAATTAAACCTAAAATGATAATTAACACAATTAATTAAAAATAAATTAACAAAAGAAAGCTACTCAAAATCAAAGCTGAAATTAAAAGTGCAAATTAAACTAATTTTTATGATTTTTCCATTTTATGCAACAATTAATTTTCTAATTAATCCTAAAATGTAAAATTAACCCTAAATGCAAATGCAACATATTTTTTTATTTTTCACTAGTTAAAACTCATAAACAAAATGCGAACAGCAAATGCCACAAAATCCACAAAATTGCAAACACTGAAAGAAATTATTTTGTTTTGAATTTGTTGGAATAATTCATATAGGGCAAAAATCTCGTGCTCACAGCTGCCCCTCTTTACCCGGAAACACGAAGAGTTTTCATGCAAAGATAAGTGAGCGGATACGAGCGATTTTTGTCTGTTTGAATACTCCGTGGGAAGTATTTTTGAAAGATTTGACCGC
Source organism: Nicotiana tabacum (assembly GCF_000715075.1). Classification (NCBI taxonomy): domain Eukaryota; kingdom Viridiplantae; phylum Streptophyta; class Magnoliopsida; order Solanales; family Solanaceae; genus Nicotiana; species Nicotiana tabacum. The sequence goes on from NC_134082.1 coordinate 96,180,521, forward strand.
ACCCTGCTTCCGAGGTTGCCTACATATCTTTGGCTAAAAAAGAATCAGGTCAGTGTAGTTCAGGAATGTTTGGTAGCTGGGACTACCATGAAGCTGGGCTTTCACTGTTGTTGCTGCTGCCGCTACTGTTTACGGAACCCCTTATTACACCATGTCAAAAATAAAACAAGCTAGACTAGACTATGATCTATGTTTTACAAAATCCTATCTAGATCTTCAAACGTGCTCTTGTGCTTCTTGTTGCCTTGTGGTCCTCTATTCTCTCGGTGATATCCATTTGTTATCCCCTTGAATTGTAAGCTGAGATGTCTTTCCCTTCTTCAGGTGGGTGCCTAACCACTGAACTTGATACGTATTCCCATGCTATCCAGGCGGGCTCCCGACTTGAATTGTACTCCTTTTTTCTCCAGGCGGGCTCCTGACTGCTAAGCTTGAAAGTATTCCCTGCTTTCCAGGCGGGCTCCTGACTTTAACTTGAAATGTATTCCTTGCTCTCCAGGCGGGCTCCTAACTTCAACATAGACAAAACAAAGAATTTGAAAGCTAAAATTTAGATTGTACTCCCTTGTTCTCCAGGCGGGCTCCTGACTGCTACGCTTGAACGTATTCCCTGCTCTCCAGACGGGCTCCTGACTGCTAACTTTGAAATGTATTCCCTGCTCTCCAGGTGGGCTCCTGATTACTGAACTTGAAATGTATTCCCTGCTCTCCAGGCGGGCTCCTGACTGCTGCATTTAAAAGTATTTCCTGCTCTCCAGGCGGGCTCCTAACTTCGACAAAATAGATAAAACAAAGAAAGTTTCCTGCCCCAGTTTGGGTAGCTGGGCACATGGGTGAGTGTTAAACTGAATCATTCTACCAACTGTTACTACAAATTTGAAAGCTAAGTCCTATTATCCAGGGAGGTCCTGACAATTGACAATTATAGACCTAAGCTGTATCTTCTAAAGGTATTACTTCCGCTAAGTCCTATTATCTAAGAGGGTTTTAAACTACATCCTATTATCCAAGAAGGTCCTGAAAAACTCCTAATTGAATCCTATCTTAAACATGCAAACATTGAAACCAACTTATATTCCTTTGGGATACATTTATGCTAAATTATGCTACACATGATTGTTTGAATTTGACTAAGCCACATTTTCCAGGAGGGTCCTAAAAGTTTACGGTCAAACCTGTTTTGGTGCTTGCTCTTTTCCCCTACGGAGAGTTTCTCTGAATCAAACGAATTTTTCTGCCCCTGTTTCAATCAAAGAAAATTTTGTCAGTTTAAAATGGTGGTTAGCTGATGGCATTCTTGCTGAAGATCTTTCCACTGCATTGTTTTGTTTTGACTGGCTTCCCCAAACTGGCCCTGAATCGTTTGGACTTTCTGACTGACTTTCAAACCCCATAACCTTTGACGTCCCGAGTGTTCTATACCCATGTGGTTGTTTTACCTCTAACCCCTTTATCTGGACCTTTGCATCTCCTATGACATTACCAACCATTCCACCGATGAAATTTTCGGTGATTCCTTAAACCCCCCTTTGCATCATGTTATCCTTAGTATGCTCTGACCACGTCGTGCTTTGCAATTTTGGAAGTTGGTGGCGAACTTTGAAATCCTTTTTCACTTGCTTCGAACAAGACTGACATTGAAACATCTTAGACAAATACCCAAAAGAAAATGAAATGCAATGACTTTGCGGGTTAAGGATAAGAAGAATCCAAAACCAGATGACTGCTACAGAGGGAAAAAGAAAAAGAAACTTATCTGAGTGAAACAGCTGGTACCAATGATCATGACATGCATTCTAAATTAATCGGCCCAATCTGTCCAACCAATCAACTTTCAGTTGTCGTACTTTGTTGCCTCAGAATTTTCATAACTTGATTACTTTACCCAAACCTTGACCCTGTTCATCCTGCAGTGCCTTGACACAATTTTCCACCAACAGACCTTTCTCGTTTCACTTCTTAACTCATTTTCGCCTTACGGTGCACGTGAGGATTTTCACCAATAAGACTCACTCATTCTTTGCTTTCTCTCAGCTCACATCGCCTCATGGTGCCCGCGAGGGTTTTCACCAATAAGACTCTCTCATTTTTATTTCTCTCAACTCTCGTTGCCTTACGGTGCTTGTGAAGGTTTTCACCAATAAGACTCTCTCATTTTTATTTTTCCTGCTTGAACCAGAGTGATGCCCCTGACATGAATTACCTTTACCTGCTCGACTTGGCATTTCTCAAAGACTGATCATAAAGTCTTTCTTTGGACCGTAATGTGGGCTTTTGGACAGGGTTAGAAAGAAAAGGGTATATAAGGCCCAAAACAATTCAAATGGGTTAAAATTACAACTTTCGGAATCAGGTTTCTCACAACCACCATAACTTCTGCCCCAGTTTCTTGCATGGGGACTTTTGGATTTTTGTTTTGACGAGATCGAACCGTGAGGCTGCCTACATATCCTTAAAAGGAATTAGGTCGAACGTAGTTCATGTCATAGAGATTACTTTGTTGTTGTGATTTTCTTTTTCTCTTTCTTTTCTTTCTCTTTTTTGCTTTCTTTTTCTCTTTTTGTTGTTTTTCTTCTTCCTTCTTCTTTTTTTCTTTTCATTCTTTTCTTTCTCTTTCTTTTTTTCTTTTTCTTTTCTTTTCTTTCCTTCTTTTTTTTGATTTTCATTTTTCTTCTCTCCCTTTTTGTTCTTTTCTTTTCTTCTTTTCCTTTACTTATCTTTCACGTTTGTGTTCTTGATCTTTGCTACTGATTCCAAAAAAGGGGTATGAAAGGAAACAAATAAGGCTCAAGAGGGGTGACAAGGGATAAAGTATTTAGATAGCAGAACAAAATGCCTTCGTCATTTCAATATTCGAGACATGCTAGATACAAACAAGTACAATCAAAGAAAGAAATCATACATAATATCTCTTGACTGCATCAGAATTGATAGCCATTTCTACACATTTGCCTTCTACATTTGTCAAATACAATGCACCATTGGACAACACTCTAGTCACGATGAACGGCCCCTGCCAATTTGGGGCGAATTTTCCTTTTGCTTCAACTTGATGAGGAAGAATGCATTTCAATACTAACCGCCCCACTTCAAGCTTCTGTGGACGCACCTTCTTGCTGTATGCTCTTGCCATTCTCTGTTGATACAACTGGCCATGACACACTGTTGTTAGTCTCTTTTCATCAATCAGACTTAATTGCTCCAAGCGGGTTTTGACCCATTTGATGTCATCAATTTCTGCCTCAGCGACAATCCGAAGGGATGGGATTTCAATTTCTGTAGGTATTACTGCCTCCGTGCCATACACCAACAAATAAGGAGTGGTGCCTACTGAAGTGCGAACAGTAGTGCGGTAACCCAATAAGGCGAAAGGTAACTTCTCATGCCATTATCTGGACCCTTCCACCATTTTCCGAAGAATCTTCTTTATATTCTTATTGGCCGCCTCGACTGCTCCATTCGCCTTAGGGCGGTACGGGGTAGAATTGCGATGTGTAATCTTGAACTGCTGACATACCTCTTTCATCAGATGACTATTGAGATTAGCCCCATTGTCTGTAATGATCACCTTTGGTACCCCAAACCGGCAAATGATATTTGAGTGCACAAAATCAACCACCGCCTTCTTGGTTACAGACTTAAATGTTTTAGCCTCTACCCACTTGGTGAAGTAATCAATGGCCACCAGAATAAACTTGTGCCCGTTGGACGCTACTGGCTCGATTGGTCCAATGACATCCATTCCCCAAGCAACAAAAGGTCATGGTACAGACATAGTATGTAATTCAGATGGTGGAGAATGGATCAAATCTCCATGCACTTGGCACTGGTGACATTTACGCACGAAACTGATACAATCTCGCTCCATAGTGAGCCAATAATAACCTGCCCGGAGAATCTTCTTTGCTAGCACATACCCACTCATGTGCGATCCACAAACCCCAGAGTGTACCTCAGTCATGATAGCTGTGGCATGTCTAGCATCTATGTATCTTAGCAATCCCAGATCTGGAGTTCTTTTGTACAATACCCCTCCACTGAAGAAAAATCCATTATGCTAATCGTTGAATTGTTCTTTTCTGATCGCCTGTGTCCTGTACCGGAAATACCCCCATCCTAATGTATTCTTTAATATCATGGAACCATGGCTCCCCATCAAGTTCTTCTTCCACCATATTACAGAAAGCATGCTGATCACGGACCTGAATCTGCAAAGGGTCCATATAAGCCTTATCTGGATGATGTAACATTGATGCCAGAGTAGCCAAATCATCGGCAACTTCATTATGGATCCTTGGGATATGCCTGAATTCTATTGACTGAAACCGTTGACAAAGATCATGCAAACATTGTCTGTATGGTATGAGTTTCGGATCCCGTGTTTCCCATTCTCCCTGAATCTGGTGCACCAGAAGGTCTGAGTCACCCAAGATCAAGACTTCCTGGACACCCATATCCACCGCTAACCTCAAACCCAGAATGCATGCCTCGTACTCAGCCATATTGTTGGTACAGTAAAAATGAAGTTGAGCCGTATTAGAGTAGTGTTGCCTGTTTTAGAAATAAGTACCGCTCCTATCCCCATGCCCTTCATGTTTGCAGCCCCATCAAAGAAAAGTTTCTATCTCGGCTTCTCAACTTGTTCCGACTCATCAATGTGCATCACCTCTTCATCGGGGAAATAAGTTTTCAAAGGTTCATAATCTTCATCAACCGGATTCTCGGCCAAATGGTCCGCCAAGGCCTGTGCTTTCATTGTAGTTCGAGTCACAAAGATGATGTCAAATTCTGTGAGCAAGATTTGCCACTTTGCGAGCCTCCATGTGGGCATAGGCTTCTGAAAGATATACTTTAACGGATCCAAACGAGAGATGTGGTAAGTAGTGTAAGATGATAAATAGTGCTACAACTTCTGTGCCACCCAAGTGGGGGCGCAACATGTTCTCTCAAGATGAGTGTACTTAACCTCGTAAGTTGTGAACTTCTTGCTGAGATAATAAATGGCCTGCTCCTTCCTGCCGGTAATGTCATGTTGTCCCAACACACATCCAAATGAATTGTCCAATACTGTCAAATACAGAATCAAAGGTCTCTCTGGTTCTGGCGGGACCAACACAGGTGGGTTTGACAAGTACCCCTTTATCTTATCAAATTCTTCCTGGCATTCATCTGTCCACTTGACTGCAACATCTTTCTTTAATAGTTTGAAGATAGGCTCACAAGTTGTTGTGAGCTGAGCAATAAACTGGCTGATGTAATTCAATCTTCCCAACAGACTCATCACCTCAGTCTTGTTCGTTGGAGGTGGTAATTCCTAGATGGATTTGATTTTTGACGGGTCTAATTCAATACCTCGTCGGCTGACTATGAATCCCAACAACTTTCCAGGCGGAACACCGAACGCGCATTTTGCAGGGTTGAGCTTGAGATTGTACCTGGGAAGCCTTTGGAAGAACTTTCTCAGATCCTGACATGGTCAGACTGCTTTCTAGACTTTACAATCACATCATCCACATAAACCTTGATCTCCCTATGTATCATGTCGTGGAATATGGTCATCATTGCCCTCATGTAGGTTGCCCCGGCATTTTTCAAACCAAATGGCATGACCCGATAGCAGTACGTTCCCCATGGCGTGATGAATGCTATCTTTTCTACATCCTCCTCATCCACTAAGATCTGGTGGTAACCCGCATAACAATCCACAAAAGAACCAATTTCATGTTTGACACAATTATCGATTAATATATGGATGTTCGGCAGTGGGAAATTATCCTTGGGACTTGCCTTGTTGAGGTCTCGATAATCAGCACACACCCTGGTCTTACCATCCTTCTTCGGCACAGGCACTACATTGGCTAACCAATTGGGATACCGAGTGACCGGAATGACTTTGCATCGAACTATTTGGTGACCTCTTCCTTGATTTTCACACTCATATCAGTTTTAAATTTCCTCAGCTTCTGCTTGACAGAAGGGAATGCCGGATCAGTGGGCAATTTGTGAACCACCAAACCAGTGCTTAGACCGGGCATGTTATCATAGGACCATGGAAAAACATCTTTATACTCGAACAATGTTTTAATTATCTCCTCTCTGAGTTGTGGTTCAAGATGGACACTTATTTTAGTTTCCCGGACATTATCTTGGTCCCCTAAATTAATTGCTTCTGTATCACTCAGGTTAGGCTTAGGTTTTTCTTCAAAATGGCTTAATTCTTTACTAATCTCTTCAAAGGCTTCGTCCTCGTCATATTCCGATTCAACATCACACTCTATTTCTTGAATTACTATTTCAGGATTAGATTGACTTTTAAGACTGGGCCAGAGATTTCGCATGCATGTTATATCATTGAAACCAGCATAAAAAGAACTGTACAAGGAAAAAGGAAAGCAAAATTAAAACTATCAGGAACAAAGGAAAAGAGAAATTGCATTTCACTGAAATTAAAGACAACGAGGTTATACATCCAAACAGACGGAACATAGAATCTGAATTACAACCCTGGAATAATCCAGATAAATTGAAAGAAAATCAAAGCAAACTACCAAAACTCCCTCCTGGTGGGGAGAGGAGTAGCTTCCCAATTGTTAATCTTTGCACCGGGCCCAACAAACTGCACATCCGCCTTGCTAGAACCCTCTCCAGCTTCCAACACGTTCACATCGGTGAATATCCTCTCGAACCTTTCCATCAAATCTTCATCCACATCAACCACCAAAATGGGAACCGCTGTCACTGGGCGCTTTCTGGTACCAGGCTTGACAAATGATCGGGAAAGACGCGGGACCGGCTTTGGAAGGGCCCATGCTTTCTGTTTCATTTTTCTAGAACTTCTCACATCTGCGACTATGGGCTTGAACCCCAGACCAAATGTATCCAAGTTTTTAGGAAGAGAAACCGGATGTACGACACCTTGCAGAGATGCGCCCAAACCTTTGCCCGGTACAAAACCATTTTCAACATTTCAACGGCTACCATGACTGATGCAGCAGCTATCCTTGGAGTTGGAACGCACTTCCCTTCAGGAACTTTCTCTACCGCTACCGTGTCAAAAACCTGATAGACCCACGGCCCCTTGTCGTCTTCAAACTCTATGAATGGAACAATGGCATCACTAGGAACACACAAATTGTCTTCGTCATGCACAACAATTTCCTGTCTATCCCATTCAAACTTAACCATTTGATACAGAGTGGACGGGACCGCTTTGGCAGCATGAATCCAGGGTCGACCTAACAACAGATTGTAAGAAACCGCCACATCGAGCACCTAGAATTCCATAGTAAATTCAACTGGCCCTATTGTAAGCTCGAGCACTATGTCCCCGACTGAATCTTTCCCTCCACCATCGAATCCCCGAACGTGGATACTGTTCTTGTGAATTCTTTCATCATCCACCTTTAACTTGTTCAGAGTGGAAATAGGGCAAATATTTGCGCTGGAACCATTGTCAACTAGTACCCGAGTAACCATGGAATCTTCACATTTCACCGTCAGATAGAGAGCTCTATTGTGCTCAGTACCCTCCACGGGCAACTAATCATCAGAAAAAGTGACTCGGTTTACCTCAAATATCTTGTTGGCTATCTTATCCAAGTGGTTTACTGAGATTTTGTCAGGAACGTGGGCCTCGTTCAAGATCTTCATCAAAGCCCGACGGTGATCGTCGAAATGGATCAATAATGACAGGAGTGAGAACGGAGCCGGTGTCTTCCTTAACTGCTCCACAATGGAATAGTCCTGTACTTTCATCTTTCTCAGAAATTCTTCTGCCTCTTCCTCGGTCACCGCTTTCTTTACGAACACTGGATTATCTTTTGATGTCTTAGCTTTTCTCAACTCTTCGGGGGCAAAGCATCTCCCCGATCGAGTCAAACCAAGAGTCTCACACACTTCTTCTTTAACCTCTTTCCCTTTGTAAGTCACTGTCACTCATTCATAATTCCATGGGACTGTCTTGCTGTTGACTATCGGTAATTGGGTTACTGGTTTGATAACGACAGGATCTATGGGGGCGCCCTTCACAATTACCATAGGCTTGTTCATCACTCCTGGCACAACCACTTTTGCTCTTTCATGTTTTCCTGCAACGTCACTTGAGGACCCCTTCTTGACCTCCATAGGTGGTTCATTATTTGCCTTGTTCAACTTAATCACAGACTTCTTACTTGTTGACTTTTCAAATGGCTTGGCTTCACTAGCCTGAATCATCATGACGGTTTGCGAAGGCTTCTTAGGGTCCCCTTCTTTATGCACTATCTCAATCATATTAGTCTCATGATGGGCCGGCAACGGGTTCTGGTTGATGTTGGGTGCCTCCAGGGCTCGGACCTCGATCCGATTAGTATCAATGAGCTCTTCAATAGCTGTTTTCAATTTTTAGCATTTCTCTGTATCGTGACCCGGGGTGCCTGAACAATACACAACTCACCGAGTGGTCAAGATGTCTAGGAGAGGGATTCGGCAGTTTAGCCTCGATCGGGTTCAACATACCCAACTGTCTCAGTCGATGGAATAGACTAGCATATGATTCTCCCAAAAGAGTGAAGGTCTTCTGTTTCTGCAACCTCTCATTCTTAAAGGCTTGATTTGGCCGGAAACCTGTCCCAAGGGAAGTTCTGTAGGCTTTCGGGGGTGGATGGGCATTTTCTGGAGCTAGGTATGGACTTTGTGGATCCGGAGCATGCCATTGTGCGTGAGCGGGAGGTTGGGTATATGTTTGTGCATTATGGACGGAAAAATGGGGATCGGGAGGTGTGTAGTAGTGTTGTGGTGGACTATATGGAGTGTGGGGGTAAGTTTGGTGTTATGGTCGAGGCGGGTTGTAGTAACGTGGAATGTTCCTGGATCCAACCCAAGCTCCTGACTTAATTGTAGCAACATCCTTTTTCTTCTTCTTCCCGGGGTGGTCGTTTTGATTGCTGAATAACTCATGATCTTGTTGGACTTGAGTCCCTCCTCAACCATGCCTCCCATTTTTACAACTTCATTAAAGGACTTACCTACTGCTGACACCAAGTGACCAAAATAAGTGGGTTCCAAAGCCTACAAGAAATAATCAACCATCACGCTTTCTTTCATCGGAGGGTCAACCCTTGTTGCTTGCTCTCTCCAACCGAATCCATATTCCCTAAAGCTCTCACCGGGCTTCTTCTCAATCTTTGTCAATGACAGACGGTCTGGGATAATTTCGATGTTGTACTGAAAATGGCAGGCAAAGGCTTGGGCCAAATCGTCTCATGTGTACCACCTGTTGTGATCTTGTCTGGTATACCATTCTAAGGCCGATCCACTCAGAGTTTGGCTGAAATATGCCATCAAAAATTCATCTCTTCCACCTGCTCCTCTCATCTTGCTACAGAATCCTCTTAAGTGTGCTACTGGGTTACCATGCCCATCGTACAGATCAAACTTGGGCATTTTGAACCCCGCTGGCAACTGAACATCTGGGAACAGACATAAATCATTATAGGCCACACTTACTTGACCTCCCAACCCCCTCATATCTCGGAATGACTGTTCTAAACTTTTGACCTTTCTGATCATCTCTTCATGCTCGGGATTTTTGGGTGGCTTCTCGGTCTCTGCCGGAAGATCAAGATGAGGGGTGTAAGAATATGATTCTGGAACTTTGAAGGTGGGTTCAGGGGGATAGTACTGGTTGTCATGAGTTTGGAACAGGGGTTCGATGGAAGATCGGTGTAACATAGTAGGTGGAGGTGCCACAAAAACAAGTGTAATTTGTGGGGAAGGGTATGGGACTTGTTTGGGTAGTGGAGCTTGAGAAGTATGGGAAGTGGCGCCATGGCATTGTTGGTAGAGGGGAAAGGCTGGAGATGAGTTCACAGTGGGAGGCTCCGGAGGTTGGGCTGATGGTGGGATATAAGCAGGGTTGGCAGGATAAACCGGTGGTGGATGCCCCTTGGCCCAGGCTTGGTACATTTTAGCCATCTGCTGCTTCAACTTATACATCTCTTCCCTCATTGCATTAACATCTAGCTCTTCCACCTCTTTTGACGGGTCAACAATACTTGTCTCCGATCCTTGGTTGGCCATATTCAGCCTGTCTTTTGATCGGGTTTTGTATGAGTGGGTTGCCAGAATGTCAATCAACTAACCACCTGCCTGGACTCAATACATCAAACAACAACCTTGTTAGCGATTAGGCTTTAACAGATTGGTAACCGCACATTGGGCATGAATGCACCTAAATAGTTAACCGTCTCTATTATGTATTTGATCGGTTGCATGCATCATCCTGGCCTTTTCTTACATTTAATTGCAAACTTCCCCCTTTTTCTTTCTTTTAGTTTCCTTCCTTTCACTCTTGCCTCTATTCTCTCTTTGTTTTTATTCTCTCTTGATTTCTTATTTTCTCTCTTTTCTTTCTTGTTTTCCGCTCTTTTCTTTTATTTACTCTCTTGTTTTTCCTCTTATTTTCTCTCTCTCTCTCTTTTATTTGGTTACGGTCGAATCCTATGGAGATTTCCTACGTATCATGACCCCGCATGAATCAGACCAAGTGTAGTTCTTGGAGATAAGTGCGAAATAAAACATTTTTTTTTTGGATTTTTAGTTTCATAAAAAAACAAAGGCTTCCATTACAAAACTCAAAACTAAAAAATTCCAAAAGACTAACAGATTTCGATGCCAAGATGACATACAGACTCCGAAAATAGACTATCATACTCCAACAAAGAAAATACAGACTCGACAACAATTTGACGGACTCTAGCAGAAAGAAAATACAAACTCCACGTGACTGACAGACGCTTAACAAAAAAGGAAATACAAACTCAAACGGAGAAATCATGAATACATCAGTGCTCTTGGTGCCTGCAAGATATCATTCGGTCTCGCCGCGGGCCTATATGCAAGCTCCCTTTGAAGTTGATCTAAGTCGTTCATTATCTGTTTAACAAATGTCATTGCTGCTGCAAAAAAGGTAGTGCGAGTCATATCCTCACAGATCTGGCACTTCATAACGATGTAGTCGGCGATGCTTCTAATTCTCTCTCTTATGGCGCCTTTTTCTTGTAACAAACGCCCAATCTGCTGGGCCCTGGCTTCCAAAGTTTGCTCAGCCGCATGATTTTGCTCCTGAAGTCATTGCAAATCTATTTCTAATTGTGCCAATGCTATATAACAATGCTCCCTTTCAACCTTGAAGTCTTTTGCCTGTTTGATCATTTTATTTTTCGTGGCGATGACCCTTTTCTTTAACCCTGCGACCTCATCGTCGTACTTTTCGTTCAACTGCATAACCAGGCGTGCTCGTTCATCTGTGTTTTTAGCCAATTGCTTTCGGGCCTTGGCTAGTTCGCTTTCTGCTTTGTTCAAATCAAAACTATAGTCATTTACTTTCTGCCTTAGGTTAGCTATGAGTTTTTCATCTATGTCACTTCGGGCTGGATTTTCTGCAGCTGTTTTCATTTTCTGAATTTGGGCTCGAAGGGCCTCATTTTCTTTGGCTAGCTTTTTCTTTTCTCCTTCATCCGCCGCGACTTGCAAGCTATTCTCGAATTGAAGTTTTTTTACTTGCTTTTCTAGTTTGCTTATGGTAGCCAAGTACTCGTTTTCTTTGGTCAGCCAGTCCCATTGCACTTGTGCTCCGTCGGTGAATTGTTGGACATGGGGTTTTTTTGCGGGCCTTTCGAGCTCATGTTGAACTTGAGACATTTTGCCATACCAGGCAGTATAACTAGGCTCTACCGCGCCTCTAGATAGATCTCGCACTTGAGTATAGGCCCTAAGAATCTACACTGATGCCAAACCTGACGCACTTTTTCTTCTGGGAAGGCAGCTTTTGGCTCTAACTCAATGACTTGCCGACTCAATTCTTCATTGTGTGGGATGGTATGGTATCGGCCTAACTGATGTAGGACTCTGTGCAGAGCATAAGGCTGGATACTCTGAAGACTCATCAATAACAAAAAACACACCTCAGCCGACATATAGATTACTTTGTCGACCGAGAGCCAACCGAATGTCCATTCGATCTTATTTGTGGTCAAAGATCTCAAATGAGCATGTCATGCTTCCGTACCATCTGGAAACTCATAACCCTCTACTCGCTTTTCATGTTTTTCAAAGCATTAGAGCCCAGTCATACCACAATTCAAGTATTTGGGATGGTGGCAAAGGTGTTCCTCCATCCATAGTTGTAACAGCATATTTCACCCTTCAAAGAACTTCCCTCTTTCTCGACAATGGGTCAGTGCTCAGTAAATTTCTGTCGAGATTAGTGGCACTATAGTCCCATTTGCCTTTTTCATCATAAAATTGGCTATCCCTACAAGTCCCAACTCTATGTTCCCATCTTTTTTAGGGCAAACCAAAATACCCAGGAACGCTGCTATGAAAGTTAATCCTCTCCGAGCTTCCCACTTGTCTTGGTTTCCCACGTGAGTAAGACCGGTATCTGGCATTTCGAAGCCACGAGGATTCCCGTAACGTCGATACAGAAAGTAGAAGGTATAGAACCATTTGGCCAAATTTCCGTCTCGCATGTCATGAATGATGCTTAACAAGTCCAAAAATTTATGAGGGGTTACTGTTCTCGGTGCCACTGGGTATTGACTTCTAAGATTCTCTTCGAAACCGGCATAGCCTGCTATCTCCTCCAGTGTAGGAGTTAACTCGAAATCAGCAAAGTGAAATACATTATGTGCTGGGTCCCAGAATGGTATCAAGGCCTCAATCACGTCTTTTCTTGGCTTAACCTTCAAGAGCCCGATAAGACCACCCAATGCTTTTGTCACAGCCTTTCTGCTATCTTCCCCTAAATCATGCCACCACATATGTAGCTCCAAAGGGATCTCTTCACGGACTGAGAAAGGTTCATTTTGAATTGTGCTCATCCTGCACATTTATTAAGGTGATTTTAATTAAAAGGAAACTATGACTCGTTTTGACTCAAGAAAAATGACAATGTTTTTTCCAAAATCTCCACACAAATATCCGTCTTTGCCAATACAGCCTTTCAGCACTTCGAAAACGAAGATTTTAAGGTTGTGTCGGCTAACTAGCCAAAACCTTTAAAAGTGACTAAAAGTGGTTGTTCTTGCAAAAACAGCCTTCCGACACCCTTTTTAGGGACATTCGGCTATTTCTGATAAGAATGGCATCACCCTAGTTATTTCTAAATTAAAGTAAAATTTTTGGGCTTTTGGGCTATTTTCGCAAAAAGGAAGTTGGACCCAATGGGGATTGCCTACGTATCTCACACCTTGTGAGAATCAAACTGGCGTAGTTCGGGCGAATAAAACAAACTATTTTTTGAAAACAAGACTCTTTTTTATATTATTTCATTGGCACATAAAACTATTTTTGAAAACAAAAACTTTTTTTTCTATTTTTTTTTCAAAAATTCGGCGGAATTTCGACACTATTTGGACATCGGTTTTTTTTTCAGAACAGGCAATTAACTTTCCTCAATTTTTTCCAATATTCATAAGCCGGTCAGCATGCAAGTCCGAAGCAAATAAATACACAAATAGCAAGTAGGATGCATCAGAATTGTCTTTTTGTTTCGGGTGCACCTGTCCTAGATAGACCCAGCCCCCGTGTTGAGTCTCCAAAGTCAAAATGCACATGATGCAAACAAACGTTCCTACTAGGGATCCGGCATGAGGTATTGTTATACTAGGTTTAAACCTAGGTTTATTTGTTCTAGACCTGGCTTACTCGAGCGGACAGCTCGAGCCGAGGGGGGGCAGCGTACCGAGAATACAGAAGCTTCACCGGCTTTGCAACTTGTCCGAACCTCGTTCTAAATTTGGAATATGACTCTAACAGAAAATAAGTCACACGAAGTGCACACTTTTTCATGATTTAGAAAACTCATAGAGAAGAGGGATTTCGCAATAGTTTATATACAGTTCACGGAATATCAAAGCGGTAAAAGCAATCAATTAACACATAAGGCCCAAATCATGTAACAAAATCAGATAATGGATAAAGCCAACTATAACAATTATTCTAAGCTCGAATTCTTGAACCCTGAACCAGAGATTCTGGGTTCGATCCCAAGCAGAGTCGCCAGAGCTATCACACCTCCTTTTTACCTACACCCCCGGAAGGGTATAAGGGAGTTTTTTCCAACTTAAAGTGACAATCGAAACGGGATTATTTTGATTAAAAAAATTCAGAGTCGCCACTTAGGATAATTTAGGTGTCCTAAGTCACCGGTTGAATCCCGAATCAAGAAAAAGCTTGACTCTGTTTAACAGTCCGCGAATCAAAAATTCGAGTAAGGAATTCTGTTAACCCGGGAGAAGGTATTAGGCATTCCCAAGTTCCGTGGTTCTAGCACGGTCACTTAAACTATTATAATTGGCCTATTATCTGATTTTAATACAAGTTTTAACCTATGGTACATTTTTAACTTATTAGCCTCTTTTGATTATTTTCAAGGAAGATTTCAACGTCATCTAAAACACGTCTTTGGACACCGCCACATGAAATGCACCCGCAATCCGAGACACATTTTATTTAACGTTGTTGAGATTTTGGAGTTGGGTCACATGAAATGCACACCGGAATTAGGAAGGTAATATTATTAAATATACGCGCCTAAAGCAACTACGCGTCTTTAACTTTGCGAGGGCCATGGGAATTCGCTAAACGGCATGCCTCGAATTCTAAAGATTTTAAAAGAAATAATTAAGTGAAGGCCACGCATTTAGGATTTTATTTTGACGTGGCGCACCTCACTTTATTTTAAAGGGCACTACTAGTTAACCAAAAAACAAAAGAGATTCCTATTATTTTTGCGTCAACCTTAATGATTTGATAAATCAGAGAACTAGTAGATGACTTCCCATGTAGGATTGCCGAATGGACCAATTAAATAAATGTCACATTAGCTAACACTGTTGTGGGCCTGGTACGCTAGATACTGGGCTCCAAATGAGCCGAGCCCAATCTCAAAATCGCAGAAATATCACAAATCAGACTCCATTTCGAGCCTTTGCAACGTGCAGGTAAGGATTGAAAAAGCAGAAACTTAATCATGAACTAACATATATGGAACCATTTTAAATCATTATTTAAGGGGACAATGGACAATTACAAGCGGTTCAGGCAATGTCCTGATTTGAAATAATTGAAAATCCAATTCTTGAGAAGTATACAGCATATGACTTCAAAATTTTAGAGCCTTGAATTGACCTAAAATTCTAACATGAGAATTTAACTCTTATTTAAACCTTACATTAAATTCAAAGGGCTAAATAGCCGGGATCTTGAAACAACCCAATTATGCTCAGTTAAAATCTCTCAATATTGACAGCATACAAGCCAACCATTCCAAGCAAATTGAACCTCGAAATCACTTTAAAGTTTCGACCTAACTCATGCATTTGCACTTAGACAAAACAGATGCGGAAATGTACCAGAAAATAAACATGCTTCTTAATCAAATTTCAATCTCATTGTTGCTACATCAACAAAGCAATCCTAATTCCAAACAACTCTATTATGATTCAACGCTCCACAGAATCCTCTAATAGCAGGTCAGACGTTAATCACTCTTCCGTTTAGCCCCATTAACACCAACTCAAACATGAAGTGTACTACCAGGCATCCCCACTCATTTCATATAAGGCTACAACACAATTGAGATATATTAACATGACTAAACTCTTTACATAATATTCTGGAAGTCCTCAAACCCCAAATACAACATTAGAATTTGACTACCAAATAGAATTAGCTAAAATACATTATGAATCAAGTGGTAAAAACATAAACACCATGAAAGAAAATGCGATTGATTCATAAATAGATATAATGTCAGGCTTCCAAATCTGTTTGTTATTTCCAGCTTCAAAGGGACTTCACATTAGACAAAATTCAGGAGAAGCGTACCTGAGTATTGAAAAAGCAAAGTAATCGAAAATCAGTAAGGATTCAGTAGTAGAACACTTCAACCCCAGCAATGAAACAGTATTTTAATACAAACTCATACCCAGCTCTAAAGAATCAATGGAACAGTGACTAGACAACCCAAACCTTGAACCAAAACTTTCCAAAAAAAGCACGATTAATCCATTTTGAATATCAGAGTAAGAACTTTTGTTTTCAGAAGTTGAAGAAAAACCCAAAGTTTTGAAGAAAGCTCAATAAAAATAGTAAAAAAAACAACCGTTTTGCTATTTTGGATTTTAGCTCTTGAATCTCTGCCTTGAAAGGCAAGATAGAGATGCCTTTATAGGCAAGGAAAGTAGGGAAACTAATAGATTTCGGATTTTCATTTCAGCCCTTCTCCAATTCTCATTTTAGCTTGGGAGCCCTTATCCAATTTTCCTTTTTGTTTAACTACCCATGGTTTAAATTTCAATTTATTAGGCAATCCCCCTCCCCAGCTTCCTAGAAGCTTCCCAATTCTATTACTCATAGATTCCCTTCCCCAATTTCCTAAAGTACCCCTAGAGCCATGGTTATTTACCCTAGCAAAATTCCCATGAATCATGGGTCAACTCGACCCAGTATTAAACCAGTCCAGCATGGGTCATTGGGCCAAATCCACTTCCGGCTTTGTAGATTTCAGACTCAGATTGAGCCCTAATTCAACATCCCAATTTAATGAGCCAAAGGCAAAATCCGGAACTCATAAGACAAAACCCAAAACCCAAAAGAAAAGTAGTGACTTAATTAATTTCAAACAATAGCCAAATGAAACAGGCGGACTGTTAAGCACTCATGCATGGACAAAATTGAAACGAATATATAATGAAAAAGAGAAGAAGAAACAGAAAAAGATAAAGAAGGACAGAAATAAGAGAAATACCTAAATCGGGCTGGCCAAACCTTGAAGAACAGGACTCTTGACCAACAACACGAGAACTATATTTGCCAAAAGGAAAAGAAAAGAGGATGAAAGACTTCGACTCTTCAAGCAGCCGGCGAGGCACAAGCTCAACGACAGAAGAAATGGTACAAGGTCGGGTTCTTGGCAAGCTTGGATTTAAGATTTGGACGGATTGAGTAACTTTTGGATAAAACCAATGGCGGATTCCGAACGAGGGGACAACGGGGGTGATATGGCCAAGATTTGGTGGGGTTGGCGATACACCGCCACCAGTGGCGAATTCCAGTGGGTGGTGGGCGGTGGTGAGAGACGAGAGGTATGAGAGATGAAGAAAGGGTTCGAGATTATTCCTTCGGACAACCTTAATTAAAAGAGAAGGGGTTTCACAACCGTTGGATGCTGAGAAATGATCGGCTGAGATCAATTTAATGGAGCTGAACTCAAAATGACGTAGTATCGCTTTCATACTACATCGTTTTACAGGTCTTGGAGACTACTAGCTTGGACCGAATACTGTCTGGGTTTGGTCCAGAATTCGGGTAGTTTGGACGGGTTTCACATTGGGAGATTTGGGCCTCGGAGTTTTAGTTTGAAAACTGGCCCAACTCTTTTCATTTTTTATTCAAAACAAAATTAATTCAAAACTCTTTTTCCTTTTTTTCTTTTTTTCGAAATTTAATAAAAATCAAAATTAATTCCTAGAACTAAAAAAACTAATTAAACCTAAAATGATAATTAACACAATTAATTAAAACAAATTAACAAAAGAAAGCTACTCAAAATCAAAGCTGAAATTAAAAGTGCAAATTAAACAATTTTTTATGATTTTTCCATTTTATGCAACAATTAATTTCTAATTAATCCTAAAATGTAAAATTAACCCTAAATGCAAATGCAACATATTTTTATATTTTTCACTAGTTAATACGCACAAACAAAATGCGAACAATTAACAGCAAATGCCACAAAAATCCACAAAATTACAAACACTGAAAGAAATTATTTTGTTTTGAATTTGTTGGAATAATTCATATAGGGCAAAAATCACGTGCTCACATGTGCAGCATGTTTAGTGGATTCCTGCTTCTTCCTTGACTTGTACTTAGTATGCACTATAGGATTTCTTGTTGTAACTGTTATTTCCATTGTTTTGAGCTGTGTATTTACTTTGGGACTAGATGGTATCTTGAGAGAGACCCCTGCATATTTATTTTGGGACTACGGGACGGTTTCTCGGGAGATCCCCATGCATATTTACTTTAGGACTACGGGACGGTGTCTCGGGAGAGCCCCATGCATATTTACTTTGGGGCTACAGGACGGTATCACGGGAGATCCCCCTGCATATTTACTTTGGGACTACGGGATGGTATCCTAGGAGATCTCCCTGCACATTTACTTTTGGGACTACGAGATGGCATCTCGGGAGATCCCCTGATGTTACCCTTAGGTACTGTACTGTTTTTCTTTTGTGATTTCCTCCTTGTTAAATTTCTGTCGCGATATTTATACGCTGCCTTATTTATTATATATGTATACCAGTAGGGCTCTGACCTGATCTCGTCACTACTCGACCGAGGTTGGGCTTGGCACTTACTGGGTACCATTGTAGAGTACACATGCTACTCTTCTGTACATGTTTCGTGTGCAGATCCAGGTACCTCCTACCAACCTCGTTATTATTTGCGTACTTGCTGCTACTCCGGAGGCTTCAAGGTATTTCTGCCCGCGTCCGTGTCCGCATACGATCCGCTCTCATGAGAGTAATGGAAATTTACCCCGCTCACGGAATACAGTTGTGACGCTGTTGAACGTAGATTTTCTCAAGTTATTATAATATTTCTCAACACTTTTTCAAAAATACGAAATTGAAATAAAAGCTTTTAAAATCTCAAATTCCTCAATTCTTACTGTTTTCAAGGAAATTTAATAAGCATACTCAATTTCAACTCTTTTCAAGGCAAATAATAAGCATAATCGAGGTTACCTCGTGGGTGCGTATCCGCCACAAATAGAAGCACATATTAATTTAGTTCACCTATGGAGTTAATTTCCTCTTACTAGGTTAGAAAATAGACTTACCTCACTGTGGAGTTTCATAACCGACTCCCAAGCCTTTTTAACAACTCAAACCGATGCCCAACGCTTCCAAAACTACTCAATAAATGAGAAAATCCATAAATATATACTCTAATACTCATTATAATCCAATTTAACACAATTTCCAACTCCGCTCGAAAAGTCTATAAAAATCACCCTCGGGCCCATGAACCCAGATTCCGAATTTTTTTGAAGATAAACTTTACCCATAATACCACAAACTCAAATATATAATTTGTTCCAAATTCCATGTTCAATTTCGTGGTCAAAATCCAAAAATATAAATTTCTAGGTTTTTCTTCAAAATCCCAAATTTCTACAAATTTTCATGCCTAAATCCATGTATACACCTTGTATGTAACTCAAAACTAATAGAAATCACTTACCTTATGCTTGATGATGAAATTCCCTCTTCAAAAGCTCCAAAAATTGCCCAAATCGTGTGAAAAATGGGTGAAATGAACTCAAATCCTGCTTTTAAAACATTCTGCCCAGCACAACGCCCTTCTTCTTCGCGTTTGCGAAGGCCAACTGACCCGCCCCTTCGTGTTCGTGTTCGCGTTCCCTTCTACGCATTCGCGTGGGACAAATGGCTTTAGGCCTTGCTCCCTGTGTCACCGTGGCCGCATTTGCGAAGGCTTGTCCAGCTTTTGCCTCGTGTTCGCATCCACTGGCTCGCATTTGGGAAGGCCAAACCCAGCAGCCCCACAAACTCCTCTTCGTGAACATGGAACTTCCTTCGTATTCGCGAAGAAGGAAACCAGACACCAGCAACAGCAGTCCAAAACATCTCCAACTTGGCCCAAAACCATCCTGAAACACACCCAAGGCCCCCTGGACCCCGTCCAATTACATAAGCAAGTCCCAAACCAAAACACGGACCTGCTCGAGGCCTCAAATCATATCAAACAACATCAAAATCATGAATCGCGCCCCGAATTCAAGCTTAATAAACTTTAGAACTTCAAACATTCGATGCCGAAACCTATCAAATCACGCCCGATTGACATCAAATTTTGCACACAAGTCACATTCGATATTACGCACCTACTCCAACTTATGGAATCAAAATCCGACCCCGATATCCAAAAGTCCACTTCCGGTCAAACTTCTCAAAAGCCTTCAAATTTCTAACTTTCGCCAAATGACCCCAAAATGATCTACGGACCACCGAATCCACTTTCGGACGCACTCCCAATACTAGAATCACCATACAAAGCTATTCCCAAACTCGGAATCCCAAACGGAGATCGACAACATTGAAATTCACTTCAACCCAAATTTATGAAATTCTTTCAAAATGCCAACCTTCCACAATAGGCGTCGAAACACTCCTGGGCCATCCAAAACCTGATCCGGACATACGCCCAAGTCCAAAATCATCATATGAACCTGTTGGAACCTTCAAATCCCGATTCCGAGGTCGTTTACTCAAAATCAACCCTTAGTCAGATTCTTCCAACTTAAAGCTTTCGAAATGAGAAGTTTCTTTCCAAATCTACTCTGAACTTCCCCATTTCAATTTCGACCAAGCGTACAAGTCATAGTACGTGAAGTGAAGCTTCTCATGGCCTCAAACTACCGAATGACGCAATAGAGCTCAAAATGAACGACCGTGTCGTTACATTCTCTCCCACTTAAACATACGTTCATCCTCGTACGTGCTAAGAACTGCTCTAGAGTTGCCTGAAATCAATGTTTAACACCTCGTGCACCTATCTGTGCTACGACAAATCAGTTGAGCACATTAGCTCGAGCCAATATGAAGATCCTCCCCTTTATTTAGGCAAATAAGCCTTACAGCCAAATTCCAACATCCAAAATTCTTTACCAGGCATATTTCCATTATACGAACACCGTATAAATTACTACACGATGCACCAATACATGACTGCATACCCTTACTAAATCCATACCATGCACCACATAATTCACTTTACCATAATAACATCCTCTAATAACAATAGCCAAAATCTCGTGAATCTGATGCCCATAACACACCTCATGACGCATATAAGTCCTGTTCCAACTCTTGTAATGCTGCTACGACAAAAAAGACATGTAGAAACTCATAACCACCCACCGAATCACAATTCATAGAGTCTCTCCTCCCGACAAGAACCATTACCTTATGTTGGACTGAATATCGATATTTACTCTTTAATGTACCTTATATAAATCTGATCGCACTGATCTCAGGTCCAAAAATCTCGTCTCACCCAGTATAAGTTGCTCAGGAAATAAGCCACCTCAAACGCTGCCAAAACTCTCATATGAAGCCACAATGTGCCAACAAGCTACAAACTCGAATGTGATACATAAGGAAAACGAACTCTGGAAAGAACTACTCAACCCACGTAACTAATTAAACAACGGAAAGGATGTTATGAACTTTCCTCAGAAAATGGGAAACAAAACACACAAGAATAGATATGTGAAACTGTACTCAACATCACATTGTTGCGGCATGCAACGCGATCCACACATGACACTGTTACGGTGTGCAACCCGATCCAACCATCTTACTTGTGGCAGCATGCCAACCAATCCAAACAACATCCTCGTGGCGGCGTGCCACCCAATCCATACATAATAATCTATAAGGAAATACTTACTGAACTAAAATTCTCATAACTACGAAATACCCAAATATCAACCACAAGCACGCCAAGTGCGTAATACCATCCCTAGGGAGACAGACAGCTCCATACGCCACAAAACTCAAGTGCAACTAAGGTGTAATAAATTACCTGCATCTCGAGAGCCATCCTGCTCATATAACACCACAAACTACACGGGATCTTAGGACGAGTGTGAATAATCAAACCACCTCACAACCCACCTGGCATTATATAGATTACACGGAATAGCTGACGACATGAGTAACATCCTAGGCCCGAATACTCCTCCATGAACAATGCTATGCTGAAATGAACACATCCGGCCTGATATAGAGCACACACTCACCTATAGATCCCTCCACAGACCTCAGCCGATTCTGACCGTACCATATTGGGCCAATACCCTTCCAAGGATCCACAATTATCTTTTCCCATGATACACAAGAACAACCGTCGAATCTGGAACAAACTTCCATAATTCACAACCAACTGAATAGAGTGCTTTTTAGGCATAAACTCTCACATTAGCGATAGTACCAAAAATCTCCAAACTTGGTTTCAATACTCAATCAATCAAGTGACTACATGTCACACTTATACGATCTTCCAGGGGAATATTCTCCTACGACCTTCCGCACCAGGTAACAAGTCTGCACCTCCATACCACTAGCCATACTAACGTTGTAAAGCAAATCAAGAATCTGCAGTCAACACGCAAAGCCTTTTATTCAGGACACCGATCTCAGGTGATGCTAAAGACAAAACCAGCTTACTCTAACCATCTGAACCCTTTTCTACTCATCCAAACTTATGACATTCTTGTCTACACTGAATCGCAACCTTGATCCTCAACTTCCAATTCTCATGCTACTCACTCCATCTAATCATGCCAATGCGCAAGAGTACAAGAATTTCATCATATCTCCTAAACCACTAATAGAATACACATTTCGTCATATGGAATTGCACACTTAACTCATTTTAGGAGAACCATTGCAACACATAACGGAATTCCCATAACCGTAGAAAATACAAACCTCAAGTAGTGGTCTAAACCACCATAATACTCGATTGCCCTCGAATAAAATCAATTACGGCGACCGCCAAGCCTCGCACGTACTGCCACAAATCACATGTATAACTTAACACACTAGAGGAATTGATCATTGCCACTATCATGCCAAATCAACCATTGCTAACTGATCTGACTTTTTCTAATTTAACTTGGACTTTCCTTAGGAATAATAATAGCTCCATTCAAAACGTAAGAACCCAAATCCGCACTCATCCTGAGTGACCTTATTTCATAAGACCACGTTGTCTCAAATCCACGAACCATCTCATACTCTCATTGTGCGCATATTCGCGTCTTCAACTAGTATACCCCTCCTGATAATTCCTCTATGAATCCGAAGTTATTTTCTCCCATTCCTCCAATGCTACACTGCATATTGAAGATAATATAGAACACTCCAAGCCCCTTTCACAATCTGCTGAAAAAGCTCGATACTTAACCATAATACGGACTTAGAATCCTTAGGCACCGCACTTTAACTTTTAAATCCACTAGGACCATTGTTGAGAGTCACCCATTCTGGCTTGGTCCTGAATATAATCAAACTCCAAAACTCTGCTAGCATATGAACACTCTCTCAAAGAAGCACCCGGCTGAATCACTTTCCTTGTACATCATATCTATACGAGCATAAACTATGAGTCTTCCCAAATCCTCAACATGAATCGATAAGGCCAATTATAGCACACATTCCTCAAATCCTTTGCTCAAATTACCACTGATGCTTTCTTTCCTTAGTCATAATAACCCATCAATATGCTGATAACCAGAAACCTCGCAAGTAGATAACCATTCAATCCAATAGTAGGCGGTGCGGCTCTCCCACTTAGCTTGAAGCTACCATTGCATAACTCTGTAACACACCAATATTCGTTATCCCCCATTGACATGATCTTGCATAATCAACACGCCAAATTCCTCGAAATCCTTCTGTTAGCATTTCATGAACACTCTGAATCACTGGCCACATTTACATAGTCAACCTCTTACCGAATAGCCAGTAGAATTCCTCATAGAAGCTTCATTAACCACGCGACTGCTAATTTGCTCACAAGAGATAACCCACATGTGGAAATTACATGCTGACATCTTCCAACGTCATTGCACTAGGCACAATTACTACAAAATCAGTAACCCATCCTGAGCCCGTGCTCATTTACCAGTTGTGCAAGTCCGTTCACTCCTTATGGACATCAACTGAAGGTGCGACAATATATTCCAATCCAAAGTCATGTTGTATCCTTCTTAATATCAATCACTCCTTTTTGTTGTATCCAATCTCCCGCCGTATAATAGCCAATATTCCAAATTAAGTCCGTAGATATAGTCACTTTCCACCATGAATCCCAAATCACTATAAACTTTTCTCAAAGCGTGTAGTCATCCTACCATATAACCCATATGCTACTCTGTCACTCTCCCACTTTGGTCAAACTCACTCCTTTAAGAAACTACTCAACTCTTGTTTCTCACACTTGGCCTTCTAGAAGTTTATCCACCGCAAGACACCTCCCGCATGTCTTTCCTCATCCTTCGCTACTCAGTTGTTTCCTTAAGTCAAAATCCATCTCTGTAGAACCTGAACCAATAGACCGCTACCAACTTTAAACACAATCGAAGATCTTCTTTCTCGAGCCATCAACACCAGGAACACCAATTCAATCTTGAACCACCGCACACCACGATCTCTGATAGCCGCTTCTCCGGCACTATTTCACATTACCTTGCCCCGAGGGAGATTTGACGAAGACCATAACACCGGTGAACTTAACACATTCAATCAAGGGAGACAACACCACATTACTGGTGAAAATTCTACCACGCTCGAAAATATCAAGTCTCGTTACTCCATCAACCTAAATCAGAGCATTCGTAGTCCGATTGCCTTTCCTCCGCCGAAAATAAAATACTGAATCTCTGAATCATGCACTGAGTAAACCTCCTTCCAAGTAATTCACTGCTTCGACGCATAGGCAAGCATCCTAGCATTACACAAATAATGTGCAATATCAACGCACAAATTGCCATAACAATCAATGTCAAATCTCAAAACCTTAGGTAGAACTGATACTAAGCTGAAACGACAGAACGACCTTCTGCAAGGCGATGACAATAGCCCAATCAAATACGCAAGGAGAAAAATCCTGCACCACATCTGTAGTACGGTTACAATTCCTCAATTCCCGATTTATAACAAGCGTTTCACATCGCATAAGGTTGAATAAGAAAGAAAGAAACAAAGGCATAAGCCTCAAAGGAACCAAATCGCACGATGAGGAATCAAGAAGGGAAGTGCTCCTAATAGCCCTGTAGCCTCTCGAAGATAAGTACAGACGTCTCTGTACCGATCCGCAAGACTCTACTAGACTTGCTCATGACTCATGAGACCTAAGTGAACCTAGTACTCTAATACCATGTTGTCACGACCCAAAATTCATTAAAGGTCATGATGGCGCCGGACATCGCTGTCAGGAAAGACAACAATAAATAATTAATTTGGTTGTTATTTTAGTAATTTTGAAAATCATAGTTTCCTTCAATTAAATAGTAAAAGAAATAATTTACAGAGTAAATAATAATATTTTAACAATTTCAATACTTAAAAACCCATAATCACCCCCAAAGCCCGGTGTCACAAGTGCATGAGCATCAACTAGGAAGTAAAATAAAATTTAGCATCTGTCCGGAACACAAATAGGACAGAAAAAATATAAATACTCTAAAGGGGTCTCTGCTAGTTGCGGGTCATAATATGAAATGCATCTCACCTAAGTCCCTGAATCATCCACGCCTATGCACCTCAAGGCCACTAAACATATATGCACCTACACAAAAATGTGCAGCAAGTGTAGTATGAGAACGTAAATCAACGCATACCCAGTACGTATCAAGTCTAACCTCGAAAAAGTAGTGATGAGCGGTCGACTCCGACACTTACTGTGGGCTAACAATAAAATGCTGATATTATATTTAAGTATGGAATACATAACATAGCTAAAAATTAATAACTGGAAATAATTAACAATTCTTTTACTAATGGAAATTCCCAAATTCATTTTTCATCATTTAACAATTTATATCTCAAACCAATAAAGCAATGTCAATTATTATTAGTTCCAAAGAGTTATCATGCACAAGTCATGCCGAGGTCATACGGCCCGATCCAACATATAAATATAAAATGTGCACTGCCGAGGGTCAAAAAGCACTTTTTTCCTAATTTGAGGTGTTTGGCCAAGCTTATTTGGGGAAAAAAGTGCTTTTGGGAAGAAGCAGAAGCAGAAAAAAGTAGCTTCTTTCCAAAAGCAGAAGCAGTTTTGGCTTTTCTTCTTACCTAAAATATCCTTAACAAAATATAGTATATACCAAAATAACCCTTAAACCTAATACAGTACTTAGGATATTAATTTATAAATATTTCTTCTTATTTTTAGGAAACTTTCTAATATATAGTGACTTTAGGGGTGAATGCTTTTATATTTGTTGAAGGAATTTTAATATATTTAACTTATATTAAAAGAATTAAGTACTTTTTAATTTTATTTTCATATTTTACTTAAATAAAATGATTTTTTTTAATTATTGCATGTAATAACAAAATTTTGATATTATTTATTTACTTATAATATTAATTATTAAGTAAATCTATTCATGTCCTTATTCGTAATTTGACACTTAAAAGCACTTTCTAAAAAGCTTGGCCAAACATAAATTATTTCTCAAAAGTGCTTTTCAGACTGATTAGCCAAACACAAATTGATTCTCTCCAAAAGTAATTTTTTCAAAAGCACTTCTAAAAATAAGTTGATTTCTCTAGCTTGGTCAAACAAGCTATAATACTCATTATAATCCAATTTACAACAATTTTCAACTTCGCTCGAAAAGTCGATAAAAATCACCCTCAGCCCCACATGACCGGATTTCAAAATTTTTTGAAGATAAACTTTGCCCATAACACCACGAACTCAAATATATAATTTATTCCAAGTTCCATGTCCAATTTCGTGGTCAAAATCAAAAAATATAAACAAAATCCCAAATTTTTACAAATTTTCATGCCTAAATCCATGTATAAACCTTGTATATAACTCACAACTAGTAGAAATCACTTACCTTATGCTTGATGATAAAATCTCCTCTTGAAAAGCTCCAAAAATCGCCCAAGCCGTGTGAAAAATGGGTGAAATGAACCCAAACCCCGCTTTTTAAACATTCTGCCCAGCACAACACCCTTCTTCTTCGCGTTCGCAACCCTCTGATCATGTTCGCAAAGGCTAGCTGATCCGCCCCTTCGCGTTCACGCTCCCTTCTATGTGTTCGTGTAGGCCAAATGGCCTTAGGGCATCTCCAACCTTTACCCTATTTTTGGTCCCCAAAATAGGGATTTTTTCATTTTGGGGACAACTTACTCCAACCATCTCCCATTTTTTCCTCAAACTTTTTTATATTCTTCTAATTCTTCTATATTATATTATTATCTTTCATTTTTTAATTTCCATTAAATAAATTCCATCTTTTATTTTTATTAATTTGTAATTTCCATAATTAAAACAATTCCATAAAATTTTAAATAATATAATTTGTAAGCAATTATTATAGATTAACTAATAATTCAAATAAAAGTGAAATCATTGCGATACAAGATTAATTAAATACATATTACATAACGATAAAATTCATTCGAAATACTTGATAAATATTCAACTTCAACTTCTAGTATTCTCTCATAAATGATCTATTAATGCATTACAAAGTGCAAAATGAGCATCTTTGTCCTTAATTCTGCTATGTCGAAATAAAAATTCTTGAAATCGTTGATTTTTATCTAGTGTCATTTCTACATATAAATAATAAATGCACGAAAATTAATTTATCAAAATTATACACCAAAGTTAAGATATAATTTTAATATTATAAAGACATTACATAAACATAATTAGGTATATATAAAGAGATAAATTAAAAGATTAAATAATAAAATAATAATAATAATAAAAAAATGATGAATAGTAATAATAAAAAAGTGATGAATAGTAATGTGGGAGATGAATAGTGTACCCCCATATTTGAGGGAACACTATTCATCCCCCATTTTGGGAACAAAAATGGGGAGGGTTGGAGCTACATTCCCCCAAATATTTCCTCCATTATGGGGGATGGGGGCAAGGTTGGAGATGGCCTTAGGCCCAGCTCCTTCCTTTCTTCTTCGCGTTCGTGTTGCCTTGGTTGCATTCGCGAAGGCTTGTCCAGCTCTTGCCTCGCGTTCGCATCCACTGGCTCGCGTTCGCGAAGGCCAAACCCAACAGACCCACAAATTCCTCTTCGCGAAAGCGGGACTTCCTTCGTGTTCGCGAAGAAGGAAACCGGGCACCAAAACAACAGTCCAAAACATCTCATATTTGGTCCAAAACCACCCCGAAATGCACCCGGCCCTCGGGACCACGTCCAATCACCCAAACCAATCCCATAACATAACACGGACCTACTCAAGGTCCATATCATATAAAAAAACATCAAATCATGAATCGCACCCCAATTCAAGCTTAATGAACTTTAAACTTCTACATTCGATGTCGAAACCTATCAAATCACGTCCGACTGACCTCAAATTTTGCACACAAGTTACATTCGACATTACGGACCTACTCCAACTTCTGAAATCGAAATCCGACCCCGATTTCAAAAAGTCCATTCCAGTCAAACTTCTCAAAAACTTTTAAATTTTAACTTTCGCCAAATGACCCCAAAATGATCTACGGACTTCTGAATCAACTTTCGGACGTGCTACCAACAC
Source organism: Nicotiana tabacum (assembly GCF_000715075.1). Classification (NCBI taxonomy): domain Eukaryota; kingdom Viridiplantae; phylum Streptophyta; class Magnoliopsida; order Solanales; family Solanaceae; genus Nicotiana; species Nicotiana tabacum. The sequence goes on from NC_134082.1 coordinate 96,208,927, forward strand.
CAGAATCATCATACAGAGCTACTCCCAAACTCAAAATCCCAAACGGAGATCGATAACATTGAAATGCACTTCAACCCAAGTTTATGAAATTTTTTCAAAATGCCAACCTTCTATAATAGGCGCCGAAACGCTTCTGGGCCATCCAAAACCCGATCCGGACATACACCCAAGTCCAAAATTATCATACGAACCTGTTGGAACTTTCAAATCCCGATTGTGAGGTCGTTTACTCAAAATCAACCCTTAGTCAGATTCTTCCAACTTAAAGCTTCCGAAATAAGAATTTTCTTTCCAAATCAACTCCGAATTTCAATTTTGACCACGCGAACAAGTCATAATACCTGAAGTGAAGCTGCTCATGGCCTCAAACTGCCCAATAGCGCTAAAGCTAAAAATGATCGATGGGGTCGTTATACTTTCCTTCATTTTGGCATGATCTCGTAACTACATGCATTTGATAACGAGCTATAAAGAGGAGTTCGTATTACTAAACTTATGTACAGTGTCCTAGTCTCATAAGTTACAGTATTTTTTCTTATTGGGACTTTATATTCAGTTTAATATTGTCTTCTTCCAGCCAAGAGAGCAGAGAGTCTATATATATACAGTATTACAGTATTTTCACCACCATCGAGCTATAATTGGTGGGCAGGCCCCTATTGGGCAACCTCTGATCAGATAACAAGTTATATACTGAGCCTACTACGGCCGAGCACCTATAAGCGAGCCCAGAATGGTCGAGATCAGAGCCTAGTATGGCTGAGCGCCTATGAGCGAGCCTACTACGCTAGAGCAGTTACACATATTGAGCCTTATAGGGCCGAGCAGCTATTTTACTTACTATATTGAGAAAGTTGAGTCAGTATCAGCAGGTAAGCATATCCTCAGATTATCTTTGACTCCCAGTTACTTTCAGTTATTATATTATTAGTTCAGTTTCAGCTTTTAGCTATTTTTTTGCCTTACATACTCGGTACATTATTTCGTACTAACGTCCCTTTTGCTAGGGACACTGCATTTCATGCCTGCAAATCCTGATAGATAACTGGATAGACCTTCCTAGTAGACAAAGTGAAACATCAGCTTGGTTGGTAAGCTCCACTTCCTCAGGGTTACCAGGTCTAAACCTTGGAGTCCATTATATATATACAGGTTAGATGGGTAGGTCGAGGCCGTGTCCCTACCATGATACAGTTCAGTTATCTCTAGAAGCTTATAGACGAGTCCTGTATATTTTGTATATCAGTATTGTCGCCATGCTAGCCCTATGTACATGTTAGTTTAGTATTGCTGGTTGTAGACATTAATGGTGGCTTCGTCGGACGAGTTCTGATATCGAGTCGAGTTTAGGAGAGGCTTGCTTAGGGAAACGAAGTGGTGAAGGAACTTGATGATAAATCTGAGGAAGGCAATGGAGAATGAGTCATTGTCGTCGAAGTCAGTGATGGAGATGACCCGGGGGAGGAGCGAATCGGCTTGAAGGACTAAAGAATTGAACCGTTTGGAAATGGAGCGGCACTAGATTAGGTTTTTGATGTCGGAGATTTGGTTGAAGATTAGGTGTATAAGCGGGCCGGGTATCCGATCAAACTCGTCGGAGTATCCAATTCGAACTCCATTAGCGGTTGTAAAATTATTTGTTATTTTGAAAATAGGAGAAAAGTCTGTTAAAAGCCTCACGCGCCCAAATATAACTAAAATATACGTAATTTGCCATGTCAATGTGAGGTGTCTACTTGATACACTTAATAGCCACTTGAAGTAACTAAATGATAAAGGGGTTAGTTGAGATGTCTATCTGATTGTTGAGGACAAGTTAAAGGGGTTGTTTTATGTGTTTCGCCTACTTTGTTCTCTATATTCTTTTGTTTCAGATTCGAAGTGTTCTTAAAGGCCGAGTATTCAACCGGAGTCATACCCATAGAGAGATTCCGAGTTCTTATGGCCCAGGCTAACTTTATTATACTCTTGCTTTATATTTACTTGATTTCATTACTAATTGTTGTTACTTTATATTTATCTATAACAAATCAATTCATGTATCCTTAGTTATCTTATTAATCAGATCAATTTAATTCACGTATCTATAAATCACTTTTGCAAATTTAACTGTACCTTTTGGGTAAACACTCTTAATATTGAAGAACGCTTACTGCTAAAAGATCTGTTGACAAACAACAGCATAGAAGGTTCAAACTTGTTGCTATGACTCTAATAGAGATGAAAATTCCAAGAGTAGAGATTATAGACCATTAGTAGTGCTTTATATTTCCACCCAATTTGGAGTATCATCATAGATTTGGATCAGCAGTTGTTTTTGGGATCAGCTTTATAGTAATTATTGTGTTCTGAACAGCCTCCTTCCAGGATTCTTTTCTTGAATAGAACGAGACTATAAGGGAGCGTTTTGTTACAGGGAATAGGGGTTATCCCAGTAATATAATTTTGGATTAAATTTGTCCAGTGATTAGTTGTGGATATTAGCTAAAACCAGCATAAGATTCATATTAAAATCGTGAGATTATCTATTCCAAGTGGAAAGTAGGATTATCCATCCTAGTTATAATCACAGAATTATGATCCTGGGATAACCTGATTTTAATCCAAACTACCCCTTTAAGAGTAATTGAGGTCCCGAAGTACACTAGTACTCACCTTGCTGGATAATGCAGCTATCAGAAGGAAATCTACCAAAAAATACCTTAAAAGCTGTTTTTCTATGGTGACTAAGGAATTCCCTTGTGAAACCAGCGAGGCTCACCCTATTTCTGTGGCTTTCTGAACTCCCTTTATGCACTACGATAATAGCTTTGAGTCATTTCATTTATTTAATGCCATATTTGATTAGTGTAGTGTCCAACATTCAGCATCAACATAAACATGTTCATAATGCATTACATCATATACTCTGACTGGAGAATCAGATTGAATATGATACATCAAAACCAATATTTACAAAGAATGATTAACATCACATAGATGGCCAGCACAAGGATGCACTGCATCGATTAAGAACCTTCTCTTTATACACCTAAACGCATCATCATTAAACTCAATGTGACAGTGAAAAAGGGAGAAAAAGAAAAGAGAATGATAAAGAAGGCTAATACACAGTTAGGCTCAAGGAGAATGACAATGAAGAACATTGGTCTTTAATGGATATTGTAGAACTGCCAGCATATTGCACAGAGCAACGTTTGTATACTTTTGGACAACTTCATTGGTTCAGTCGCTAAGTTCACCTGAAAAGCACAAGCAAATCCACATTAAGCATAGTGCCAATAATTTCACCACTTGCTTAAAAATAAAAAATAAAAGGATAGTATATTGCAGAAATTCAACTTCTTGGGGAAAATCTAACACCGGTACCATGACAACTGATTATGGCAGTACAAAACTAATCTTGATTGTTTTTTATCTCTCACAGACGTCAAAAATTCACACTTGATTCAAGCTAACGCTACTTTCATGATATGATATCTAATAGTCCAATTTTTCTTGTTCTGGAGTCTAACATTACTTATTCTGCAATCAACAATCCTCCCTCGTCCATATCTTTAATATAGCTTCTAATAAAAAGATAAGACCAAATTACATAACAACTCATTTTATCCCTCTCAGCTCCCAGTGTTTTATCACAAGATACGATGAGAATACTTCATTTAGATTTAAAGCAAAATCATCAGTGTACACTGACAGCATTCATGTTTCTACTCATTCTGGACATTCATACAACTTCACTGACCTCATTGATGAGCAGTCTGGTTGGCCCAGTATCAATACACTTGAGAAAGATGCTCAATCTATCCACAGCTTTTATAAGAAGATTTGATCCACAATCTCTGCAATTGAGCGTCCTTTTCAGGAAAAAAAATTGAGGAAGAAACGGTCCAGGGGAAAGGAAAAAGGAGGGGGGGGGGGGGGTAGAAGAGTGATTGACCTATCATTTCAATGTTGGAGCAAAAGGAGCCGGACATGGAGATACGGAGAGATCAGGTAATTGATTAATGAAGTTCACTGTAGTTTCCAGGCATGCATTTAGAATTTTCTTTTCCAACCTGACAAGCTGTGTAGCAACTCGCTTTTTTGGATCCAGATCAGCATCAGCCAACTATGAGAAGTAAACCAATATTAGATGCATTGTGATGACCTTAGATCAATATTCAACCTCTAAAAGCTTCAGGAGTTTACCAAAGCCTCATCTTCACTTAGAGTGGTCGGATAACTAGCCAGCCTTGCCTCGAAATAATCACTTAGCTGACCCAGAACTGCTCTTTCCATACAAGGGCTCACCTGCATTGATCAAAAGGTGAAATAAGATTTTGCACCTTTTGTTATTATGTAACTGGATATCAACCAATTTAAATTGTGGTTTAAGTGATTAGTTGGGAAGCCATGAATCTTTTTCCTTCTCCTTTTATTCTTGTTTTACCTAAAACAGGGTTTCCGCAATACGTGCTAGACACCATGAAACAAGTTTTGGTAAAACTGGGGAGTAAGATATGCATAAAATAGGACACCAAGCTTCTCACAGTAGCATCAAACTCCTCATTTAGCAGAGTACCAAATGCTCATGACATGATTCACTACTGAATTACATCAACAACTAATCAACATGTAAAAGGGTACCTGCACTTGGCAGGAAAGAGTACATGAATATCAGTTGCCACATGGAAACAGATAGATGGTAGCACCCTTCTTTAACCTGTTCATATTGAATTTCTATTGCATGGATTACTGCTAAACATAGCAGACATCATTATTAAGACATAGGTGCCTATTTGATTCCAACAAGAGAAGAAGCTAAGGTCTACAAGAATCTTTCCCTTTCTTTTGTCCATGCAAAATTTCTGTTTCGTACATAAGATTGGCCAGAAGTTTTTACCAGACAAATAGGGCCTTGAGATGATAAGACCGTCTGCATTTCTGAAGGATCTGAAACATATCCCAATCTCAAATAAGGAAGCATCTCCAACACAGCCTCTCTTTCTTTTCCCACACACACCTATAGCAGGGCATATTAAAACGTCTTCTACTCAAAAACAAATCACTAACAAAATTCCTCAAAACTGAAAGAATTCTACCTGGAAAGCTTGCACTGATAGTTTACCATTCCTTTGAGCAGCTAGACGCTTGTCTTGATATTGAGGATCCTCTGTATTTAATGCTGCCTGAATTGTACAAAAGGCACATTATTTCAAACTGAACTAATGCAATTGTGTGAAGATTGGTTTAAATAGTACCTCCACCATAAGACGGTCGTACGAATTTTCTTCATCAACAAAACCATAGTTAATGAGTAACTTTGAATTAGGTTGTGGTCCACACCTACAGAAATGCAGTAACATATTGCTAAGAGATCTCTTGCCAAACAAGAGTACAGGATAACAAATTTGGTTATGTCTAAAGCAAAGACCATCTATCCATCCAAAGTTTCCTTTATAAAATAAAGACCAAACAACGACGAGAATAGAATACAAGACCTCGACGAAGTAGAAGAACGGAGAGATATGGCTCATGTAAGGATGGTATCCCAAAAACAACAAGCGGAAAGGTACAACAACAACAACAACAACCCAGTAAAATCCCACAAGTGGGGTCTGGTGAGGGTAGTATGTACGCAGACCTTACCCCTACCCCGAAGGAGTAGAGAGGTTGTTTCCAAAAGACCCTCGGCTCAAGATAATAAGAAAAACAAAATGAGAGAATATTAGTTTCACCATAGAAATCATAGGAAAAATAAGAACATAAAATGCAGAAGAAAAATACAAGGCAGAAATGATGGTTAGTAAATAGGTCCTGCACTGAAAAGAGAAAATATTAAGACACGACAATGCCCCTAGCTAGTTTAGACAAAAACCTTACCAGACTAGGCTCACAACAGTATAAAGTAACGCAAGACTCAACTACCTCCTAGTCTACAACCGTAATACTCGACCTCCACAACTTCCTATCAAGTGTCATGTCCTCGAAAATCTGAAGCCTCGTCATATCCTGTCTGATCACTTCTCCCCAATACTTCTTAGGTCGTCCTCTACCTCTTCTCGTACCCTCCACAACCAGTCGCTCACACCTCCTTACTGTAGCATCTGGGCTTCTCCTCTGTACATGCCCGAACCATCTGAGTCTCGCTTCCCACATCTTGTCATCAATGGGAGCCACGTGCACCTTCTCCCCAATATTATCATTTCTAATCTTGTTCATCCTAGTGTGCCCGCGCATCCACCTCAACATCCTCATTTCTGCTACTTTCATCTTTTGGATATGTGAGTTCTTAACAGGCCAACACTCAGCCCCATACATCATGATCGGTCTAATCACCGGTTTATAGAACTTACCTTTGAGTATCGTTGGCACTCTCTTGTCACACAAAACTCCGGATGCTAACCTCCACTTCATCCATCCTACCCCAATACGGTGTGCGACATCATCATCGATCTCCCCTCCCCCGTGGATAACCGACCCAAGGTACTTGAAGTTGCCTCTACTTGGGATAACCTATGATTCAAGCCTCACATCCACGCACAAGAAGGCCAAAATACGACCACTCAAAGTCGGGGACTATGTCCAAAGGTACTACAACAAGAAGGCCAAAAACAACATCCAAAGTTTCCTTTATAAAATAAAATTAAATAAAAATGAATCTATCATCCATTTTAACTAGTTCAAAGTCTCCAATAGAGGTGAAATTTCCAATAAAAAGAGAGTATAGACCATTACTAGTTCTTTGTATTTCCACCCAATTGGAGTGCAATCCTAAGCTTTGAAACACAACCTTGTCATAATTACCATGTTCTGAGTTGAAAGAAAAAACTGAAAACTAACAAAAAAAGGTAGAAGGTAGATTACATACCACACAACAATTGGATCTCCTGCCCTATAAGAGCGGTCGACAACCAGTTGCACTGCACCATTAACTGCTGCTAACATTGCTCTGCAGTTGCTACAATAGGATAATAATGGTGGTCCCAATGGGACTAGTGCAAACCTCCGGGCAAGACTAACTTTCTGGTTTCAGTAAAGACTTCAATTAGTCTTAATCATTCTTACACAGAGGGCTATAAGAAATATAAACTTAATAAAATGCCATTATCAGTGCGTGACGAACCTGTAAATGTACAACACATGATTGCACTGCAACAAAAGCTTGCTTGAAGATCTCAAACGGAAATGCATCAGTGGGTATATCATAGGGGTATTGCTGCACAAGAAAGAATGTTTAACATCAGAATCAATCAAGCAACTGGCTAATTGCTAAGATGAGTGCAACGGTGCACAAAAGATAAAATATCAGACTAGAAAGAAATTAGAAAACCTGAAACAGAGATCCAGCCATGAACCAGACTGTATCAAGCTCATTGTACTCTCTCTTGATCCCTTCAGCCCTTTCCAAAACTTCAGCCTAAATTTTCACCAAAATCTTGTTTAACGATGAAAATAAAACTTATGATATCTGTCAGCAGCTGGAAACTTCAAATACCTTAGTAGGACTCCCTGTCAGGTAATCTAGTTCAGCGTCTGACCATAGAAGAGGCGATTCCACAGCTAGCTGGCCCCTTGCCCGCTGGCGATCGAGTTCTTTTATATAAGGGTACCAGAACGACTTCTTTCCTTGTTTCTTCTCATACATTAGATAAAGCGCTAAGCAGGCTAGTTCAGACAATTTGTTTGTTGTCAAGAGTTCAGCTGTAAAACAAACTTTTCTCATCAACTTTCTATTTTTAAAGAACAAAGACAAACTATACATCTTATTAAATATTACAACGCCCATTAATCCCAATGAAGCATTCTTGACCAACCATCACTTGCATAAAGCTATTAAAACTAGACTCTCTTGAATTGCCTCATCAACACAAAATCTACTTCCCTGACTTTAGAAAAGTAAATTGAATGCCAGGGTTGGATGCAGGGTGGGAGGGGATGACAGTGAATTCTTTTTCTAACTTAAGGGAGTCAGTAATCCACAAAATTTTCACTTACTAACTCTGTCCCAAGAAGAATGATGTTGAGGAGTACAAGGGTCAGTGCAACTAACTTTTATGCCGATTTATACATTGATTTCATGATTTTGCTTCTTAAATAGTCATTACATATTTATAAATATACAGAACATCTAATACTTTTTATTTGTACTTGCATAATAATGGGATGACATGAGTTTATATGCATTAACATGGTAAGTGAGGATTCGACCCAAACTTGTTTAGGACTGAAGTCTAGTTGTTGTGTTGTTGTTGTTGAGAATTTACATATTTATAAGCTAAATTACGGGTATTAGCAGTTAAAAGTATGCTTGAGAAAATCCTATCAAAAGAATCTGTTTGACTCCTCATTAGCTAACAAATGGAAACTGTACTTGCAAAAACCAGTGTAGCACATTACCAATGCTCTCATTTCCCAAAACTCTCTCAAGCGTTACCACCAACGAATCCGGAACAGAAAAAGCAATATCACCAGCCTACAATAAGCACAAGTTGACCTCGCCTTATCATAAATAAATAATTAAATAAATAAACACAAGTTGACCTCAAAGAAAAACGAAAATAAACAAAGAAAAATCATGAACATGATACGAAATGGACCTGAAGATCCTCACTGGCAGCAACATAGTGAATGGGCCGATGTTTAGCATTATGGGAAGGCCTTTCCTTAATAACCACTTTGCAAGGAGGTAGCCCATTTTCGTGCATCCATGATTTTAAGTCCCCGTATTCATCCTCTTTGTTACTTTCAACTTCAGCAGATTTATGCCCAGCGACAAGTGTATGTGTATCCGAGCTGGAAGCAGAACACATGTTCCACCGACGATAAGTATTTGCAAATTTGGGCTTAATGTGTACCGAAATGGAAACCCTAGAAAAAAGTGCTAGTGGTCGATGAGTGAAAGATTGAAATGGCGTCGAAATGCATTTGGCCATTGGTGAATAAGCCAAGTCCATCATTAGGAAGAAAAAAACTATGAATTAAGGTTAGAGGAAAGGAAAATTTGAAATTGGGATGATTGAATTGACAGTATGAAGAATTTTTCTGCAAGAATTTTTTTAGGGTTTATTAGGTATTTTGTGGAATGGTGAAGATGGGAGCTATCACTGTCAAGGTTCTCAGCCTCTATTATGTAGAGTTGCAGATATTTTTTTCTGGCGGATGGATTGAGGATTTTGCTGAGGAAGTAGCTACATATTCTATTGGAGGGAAACGTGGATAATTCTATTTGCCACTTGCAGGGTTCGGGTTCTTTTTAAAATCCTTGTATTTCAACCCATTTTATTCATTTTTACTGATAGAGCTGAGTATATTTTGATAACAACTAAATTACCATACCTAAATCAAAAAATGTGGTATTTGATATTTGGTACTTTGGTATTTGAAATGGTATTTGATTTTTTTTAGTATTAGGTATATTCTGGTGATGCTGTTATTTGTTTTATGGTTTCTATTGACGGTACTGATATATTGCCTCTTTTCGTCTTCTTGAGCTGAGGGTTTATCGGAAACAACATCTCTATCTCTTGGGGTAGGGGTGAGGTTTGCGTACACACTACCCTCCCCAGACCCCACTAGTAAAATTTCACTTGGTCGGTATTGTTGTTGTTGTTTAATATTAGGTAGGGGTGTACATAGGTCGGATTGGTTCGGATTTTCTAATTATCAAACCAATTCAATTGTGTCAGGTTATTAAATCTAAAGACCAAACCAAACCAATAAAAGTCGAGTTTTTAAATTTTGGTTTTTTTCGGGTTTTCGGGTTATTTCGGATTTTTTAAATAAAATCTTCATAGCACAAAACATAGAATTTGTGCTCCAAAAGTTTCTTTGATCCTAGTAAGACATAACTATATGTCATGACCCGGATTTTCCACCCTCAGGAGCCATGATGGCGCCTATTGATGTGAGCTAGGCAAGCCAATTATTGAACAAATTACCTTTTTACCCCTTTTATACTCTTTAACATTTATAAAACAATAACGTGTAAACAGCGGAAATTTAAAATAAGCGGAAGAAAAGCAATAAAAAAAATATCTGAACATGTGCTAATACAAATGTTTAAGCCTTAACCACCCAGAACTGGTGTCACAGTGTCACAAACGATCTAAGATTTACTGTATACAAAGTCCGAAAAATAAACGATACACTGTTTCTGAATTAAGGAAATGAAACAGGGATAAAGGGATAGAGGGAGACGCCAGGGCCCTGCGGACGCCTGCAGGTCTACCTTGGATCTCCGCGTGGACTGAAGGTAGCCGCCCAATCTACGATCCAAAAGCTGCTCCGGAATCTGCACATAATGCAGAGTGTAGTATCAGCACAACCGACCTCATGTGCTGGTAAGTGCCTAGCCTAACCTCGGCGAAGTAATGACGAGGCTAGGACCAGACTACCAATTAAACACGTGCAGTTAAATCATATACGGCGGAAAGTAAAAGCAGGAATGTTTAGTTAAGAATGGGAGGGGGAAGCATGCTGCGGGGAAACATCAATTAAAAATAGAAGGACAACAGGTAATTGAAAGAAACAATATATCCCGGATATCAACAAAGAATCAGAAATCAATAAGTGCACACCATCACCCTTCGTGCTTTTACTCTCGTCCTCACCAAAGCAATCAAGTAATGAAAATGTGCACAGCATCACCCTTCGTACTTTTACTCTCGTCCTCACCATAATCAATATAATCGGCACGGAATGGTACATCATGCGGCACGACATCTCCATTCGTGTTTTACACTCTTTCCTCACAAATCATACACGGCATCACCCTTCATGCTTTATCACTCTCTCACCAAACAATGCACGGCATCAACCTCCGTGCTTTAACTCTCTTCCTCACCCAAACAACAATCACAAACAATAGGGCAAGAAAATAAATGAAACTACAATAAGAATCCCGGCAAGGGAACAATAATTTAACAACAAGTCCCGGCAAGGGACAACATCAAAACAACAACATCCCGACAAGAGAGATATTCTTTTCTCTTTTTCACTTTCACTTTACAACTCACTTTACAACTTGAGCCAATGCTCTAATAGGGTTTAATTTACCTCTTACGCTTTTACGTTTCATTATACGACTTGAGCCAACGCTCCTCAATATTCAAACGCCACAATTACTTCCACAAACCTTGCCAACAATAGGAATCATCACCAAAGCATGAACAATACAATGAAGTCACAAAAATCACAATATAAGACTCACGGGCATGTTTGACACCAACGTATAGATACTCGTCACCATGCCTATACGTCGTACTCGATAAACACCACATAGAAAATAGGACTCGACTCCTAATCCCTCAAGCTAAGGTTAGACCAAACACTTACCTCGATGCCACGAACACACTTCACGTCTTAATTATCGCTTTACCCCTTGATTTCGCCACCAGTTCACTCGTATCTAGTGACAAGTTACTTAATTACATCAGTAAATGCTAAATGAATCAACTCCAATGCATGAAAATGAGTTTTCCAAAGTTTTACCCAAAAAGTCAAAAATTTCCCCCGAGCCCACATGGTCAAAATCCGAGGTTCGAACCAAACCCCCATTACCCATTCCCCCACGAACCCAAATATATAATTTATCTTGAAATCGGACCTCAAATCGAGGTCCAAATCCCCAATTTTTGAAAAATCTAGGTTCTACCCAAAACACCTAATTTTCCCCGTGAAAATAATTGATTTTGAGTTGAAATCATGTTAAAAGATGCTAATGATTGAAGAAAACGAGTTAAAATTGACTTAAAATCGATTTGGAAGAAGAGTTGTTCTTGAAAAATCGCCCTAGGAAGTTTATGTTTTAAAAAGATGTGAAAAATGGTTGATTTTCGGCTAAGTATAAAAATTGCACGTTGCAGATATGGGAATTGCGAACAGGATTTGCAATTACGAACCCCGACCTCTACTATGTTTGTATTTGCGAAGGGGTTATCGCATTTGCGAGATAGGAATTGTGACTAATGTGTCGCATTTGCGACTGCTGACTGAAGCTGGGGGAAACCGCATTTGCGATCAAAAACCTCGCAACTGCGAGATGGGATGGCCTGGGCCGCTTTCGCAATTGTGACAAAGCCCTCGCATTTGCGATATCGCAAATGTGAAGCCTGCAGGCCTAAACACACCAGCTAAAAACCTGCAATTCACCAAGTCCAAAATCCACCCCGTAGCCTATCCAAAACTCACTCGAGCCCTCGGGGCTCCAAACCAAGCATGCACATCAGCCTAAAAATATCATACGGACTCGCTCGTGCATTCAAATCACTAAAATAACATCACCAACTATGAATTTAGCATCAAAATCATGGAATTTTCTTAAGAACTTTAAATTTCCAATTTTCTCAAAAACTATCTGATTCACGTCGTTTCAAGTCTGTTTCTTACCAAATTTCATAAACTTATCTTAAATCACATATAAGTCCTGTACCGGGCACCGAAACCAAAATACGGGCCTGATACCATCGAGTTCTAATCACAATTCATTTCCAAATCTCAAAAATTATTTCAGAAAATATTTTTAAAAAAATCATTTCTCGGGCTTGGGACATCGGAATTCGATTCCGGGCATACGCTTAAGTCCCATATTTTCCTACGGACCCTTCAGGACTGTCAAATCACGGGTCGGGGTCCGTTTACCCAAAATATTGACCGAAGTCAACTTAATTCATTATATAGCCAAAATTTATCATTTTTCACAGATTTTCACATAATGGCTTTCCAGCTTCGTGCCCGGACTGCACACGTAAAATGAGGTGATGCTGAAGGAGGTTTTTAAGGTCTTAAAATGCAGAATTTACTTTTAAAACAAGTGATGACGTCATCACACTATATAAGGTATTTTTCAAAAAAATAACATAAAATATGAAATGAGCTATGGCATTGTACTAAAATATTCAACAATGAAGATAATAAAATCACATAAAATAAATATTATTAATAAGTCATAATAAAAATAAATATAATCCAAAATTACTAAGTTGCTAAAATAAGTACGACTAACAAGTACTATTTTTACATGACTATACAGTATAAAATAAATAAGTTGTGCAAATTATCTAATCCATGAAAAAACTAAAAAAAAATAGATATCCAACACTATTGTTATTCCTAGTATAATTTAATTGAATGTCTTTTATTAGCGTTAATATTGACCATAACACTTATTGTAGCATTCAAGAATTATAAGTCCAAGTTTAAAATAATACGTTAAAAGATAAAATTATGAAAATATTTAAGAAATATTTATAAACTACACTACAATAAATATTTTTATGTATTAAATATATTTAAAACTTCTATATATGCAATGTCAGGTTGGTTTGGTTTCGGTTTGACTTTTTTTAGTTAAAACCAAACCAAACCAATTATGGTCGAATTCTTTTTCCAACATCTAACCAAATCAAACCAAACCATAGTCGGATTTTTTTCCTGGTTGATTCAGATTATCGGTTTTAGTGCAATTTGTCGGTTTCCTTCGTACATCCCTAATATTATGTATGTTATTCGGTACTTAAAAAATATTGAATACCATCCGTATCGAAATATATATGCTCTCTATTGCACATGTAAAATATATTAGGCGAGATCATAAATGAGATAAGTGACTAATGTGTTTGAGAAAATGCTCAAGAGAATGTATAGTTTGAGCAAGTCATTTGCTGCTCTTGGCCTTGTGTTTCAGTGCTTGACTAATTGCATGACTCGATCCACGCCTATTTATGAGATCTCTATGAGCCCGTTTGGATTGGCTTAATAAATGGCTTTTAAGCACAACTTTTAAGTGCTGAAACTTGTTTTATAAATAAGCAGTTACCTGTTTGGTTAAAAATGCTGAAACTTAAAAAAAGTTATTGAAGTGTTTGGTAAATAAGTGCTGGTAAGCACTTTTTCTGTTAAAAAGACAAAAATAGCGCATAAAACAAATCAAGAGCTTACATCTTCCTCTTGCTTGTTATATAACAATCTGCCAAACCTCGATTTCTATAAGCTGATCATGACCAAACATAAAATTTGCAAAAAGATTGTTACCATATTTTTTTAAAATGTAAAGCCTTAAAACCATGCTTGGGAGTAGTTGGATGTTTTAGGATGAAGAACAAGCAAAGTTTGGGAAAGAAGAACAGAAAGTGTCGAAGATGAAGGAGAAGAACAAATTTATCGTCGAAGATGAAGGAGAAGAAGAGGGAAAAAGATGAACAGAAAGTGGGAGTAGTTGGATGTTTTAGGATTTATTTGATGAGGATAGTTTTGGGATTAGTAAAAGCTATAAAAGGACAAGTAAGTAATTTCGTTGGTCAAAATAAGATGGCTTTTAAGCCAAAAATAGAGAAGTTAGGATATCCTAACTTGTGGCTTTTAGCTTTTTTTAAGTCTTTTTTAACTTTTATTAAGCTGTTTTTTTTTTTGCCAAACACTTCAAATATCTAAAAATGGCTTAAAAATTGGTCAAACCAGCTTTTAAGCCAATCCAAACAGGCTCTATGTATAGTTACTTGGCCTTTGAACTGCCATTTTCGTTTGGAATTCATGTTGAAGCTTACTTTACAGGTTACAAAGCAATTTAACGTAATGTTTCTATAGTTTCAGGGTGTTTTTACTTGTGTATTATTGTTCTATTATATTAGTTCTTGTTGTATTATCTAAATTCAGTAATAACTCTAAGCAAGTAACAAGATATTTTCACTGATCAAAGTTATTCCGTTAAGTACCTCTTTTCTCTCTATAGGTTGATACTTGTTTTGGATAAAAAATTATGAATAGTCAGGTAAGCTTATAGTAACATTTTATTTTTGTATTTATGAGTACCTTAATTAAGAATAAAATTACAGAATAATGCACTGCTAACTTTATAGTATTTTAACACACTTACAAGTTTGCAAATGTGTAGTCAAATAACAATAAGCTTCGATCCGATTTATTTTATTTTATATTCTCTATATCTTCAGACGTGAAATATCCGTGAGTTTCCATTCTCCTTTTTCCTCAAGTTTATACATATCTATCATAGCTTAAAAAAAAATGCAAAAACATACTAGAGAAACCAAAAACCTCATCTCCTTTAATGCTAATCTTGTTAAATTTTTAATATGATTTTGTGAGAAATTTGGAGTGGGTATCGTTTGAACTTATTAAAAATAGTCTAAATAGGCTGTATACAAAGTTTGAAGTCATTTGATGGAGATTTGGACTAGTTTTATACAAGAATTGTAAGTGAAAATCGTACAAAAAGTTCGTCAGAGATTCTTATACACTTTTATACAAAACAGTACATTATATATATATATATATATATATATATATATATATATATATATATATATATTTTGTAAATTGTATAAAGATATATAAGCACATCAATCGTGAAGAAGAAGAAGAAGAAAGGTGAGAAATCCACCAAATACCTGTAAATAATGTATCAACCTTGTATACAATAATTTATAAGATGTATTTATACACTATTATACATTATGTATACACTATTATACATTACTTATACAATATTATACATTATTATACAAATGAATCCTATCAATGGAGCTTCACGAGTTCTTCTTCCTTGGGCATCTTCTGGAATTTAACTCACATCTAGATTAAATTTACTCCAAATCACTTCAAATTTGAGTTTTGAACTCCCTTTGATGACCCCAATCAATTGGGACAACACCCAATCTAAACAACTAACAAATCGAAAAATCCAATTTCTGAAATCAAAGCTTCGTACAACTTTTAATGGTGACTTCTATTATTCAAGTTTTTAATCAGCCATTGAGATTAAAATTACATGTGGAATGTGGAATAAGACTGAGACAATGCCAACATCTTCTTTCTAGTTTGATGATCTAACAACAACTACTAAGTGAACCTCATAGTTCTCTCCATTTTAATGGAGGAAGTGATCTTCATATGACTCAAAAAAAAATGTAATATTTTTTCTTCTCATCTATATAATGATTATCAACTTTGGATCTAGAATGAGAATTTAAGAATAAATATAATGGTAGAATGGGGTGCAAATCATGATACAGGAAGAAAACGAAGAAAAGAAGAAAAAAATAGCTAACTGGTGAAAAGTAATTTTTATATTACATACAACCTGGGTCATATCAAGTAAGAGCTTCAAACGTGGGCCATTTACTGATTGGTTGTTGGACCAAGTGATAATGAGCGTAATTTTGCCTATTATAGTTTATAACTCTATGCACTATTTAATCTTCGAGCTCGTCGAACAAACCGATATTACCAGACTGAAACCAAAACCAAAAAGAGAAAAAACGAACCATACAAAATTTATTAGGTATAATATAAGTTTAGCATTTTAAAAAATTAAATACCTAAAATACCGAACTAATGTCTAAATATCATACCGCACCAACCGACCGACGAACAAAACCCTTGTTTATTGCCGCAGATAAAATATAAAGTAATGAATGTATTTATACAAGTCTACTAGTTTAAGATTTTAAATTTGTATAGGCTAAAAACACATGAAAATTATTTTGACATAGTATATTCGTCTAGATTAAAATTACAAAATAAAAAATAAAATAAAATAAAAAACTAAAATCTAAGACTCAAATTTTTCTACTGTTGGGTTAGATCCACAATCAATTTACGAATCCTTAGGGTTGGCATTTATTCATTTATCCCCAACGAAAATTGATGTCTTAACCTAATTTTCTGAGCTTAATTAATACATAAAGCAGTAGCTTAGGTCCGAAAGCTGGATGCTTACTGTATTGGTCAAAATCTGACCGTTACGGCCGAGCTGACCAACGTCCCGTCCAAATAACAGGGCAGTAAAAGATAACATGGCCCACTCTGCATCCCATTCTCGACACCCGTCGAGTCAGAAGGAGCAATGTCTAAAGGACGACCAAGGCACACTTGGTGAGAGAGAACGTCGGACCAAGTAAATGGCAAGGGTGTCTTGACTATATATAGTAGGGAAAAACCCTCAACAGAGGGGGGGGGGGCTCTCCTTCCCATTCTCTTTTCTAAGCTCTCTTCTTGTAATCTTCATAGGAAAGAAGTAATCTACAAAAAAAAATATGTAAAACTTCCTCTCCCATCGATTGATGGGAGCCACAGTGAAGAATTTTAATAAGATCGATTATATCTACTTCATCTTATATATTATCTATTTTGTTAGCTCATTGATTTGGAATTTATTATGTTTGACTAAGATTTACCCCTTCATCTTCTTTGATTGATTTATTCAAAAAGGTTCCGATATCTTTTGAGTCAAACAATTTGTCGCCGTCTGTGGGAATTTCTTAGTGAAATTTCATAATCTCTCCCAGAGCAAATACAAGAAAGACGATTACACACTGAAAAGAGTGCTAAGGCAAAACCCAACCCACACGGGACAAAGGCACAGCACAGAAGAGGAAGGAGAGCCGAGTAGAGTCACCGAATTTAGAAATCCTCACCCCATCAACCATCGAAATGCAAACAAAACGAACAACGTTACGAACTTTCTCTCCTTCACCGGATCATCAGATGGGGGTAAGGAAAGTATCATTTTAACTCACCTTCTGCTCTTTGCTCAAGCAGGAACACAAATGACACGCGGGCGAGCGAGCAAAGAAACATCTCAATTAAAGAATGAGAAACTACTACAAAACAATCGAAATATCGCCCACCGGTGACACCTCCAAGCTGGAAGGCATGAGTCAAACAAGAAAACTACAATGTGTGCGCAGAACGAACCTGAGCGAAACAACAACGTTTCGTACTCTCCGACATTGCACTCTATGATGCAAACAATGTCAACGAACCGGGACTCCCCTAGAGGATGTCCGATTCTCCAAAAATTGGGACTGACGACGGGTTACCATTTTGATAAGTTCGAAATAACGCCCTTTAAGGCCAAGGGTCTTCGCCAAGAAGAAGAATTCGACCTTGATCGAACGACGATGGGCTACTGTTTCGATAAGTTCGAAATAACGCCCTTTAAGGCCAAGGGCCTTCGGCAAGAAGAAGAATTCGAGCTCGTTCGAACGATGACGAGTTACAATTTCGATAAGTTCGAAATAACACCCTTTAAGGCTAAGGGCCTTCGCCAAAAAGAAGAGTCCGACCTCGATCGATCGACGACGGGCTACTATTTTGATAAGTTCAAAATAATGCCATTTAAGGCCAAGGGCCTTTGCCAAGAATAAGAGTTCAACCTCGATCGAACGACGACGAGCTACTATTTCGATAAGTTCGAAATAACACCCTTTAAGGCTAAGGGCCTTCGCCAAAAAGAAGAGTTCGACCTCGATCGAATGACGACGGGCTACTATTTCGATAAGTTCGAAATAACGCCCTTTAAGGCCAAGGGCCTTCACCAAGAAGAAGAGTTCTACCTCGATCGAACGATGACGAGCTACTATTTCGATAAGTTCGAAATAACCCCATTTAAGGTCAAGGGCCTTCGCCAAAAAGAAGTTTTCGACCTCGATCGACCGACAACGGGTTACTATTTTGATAAGTTCGAAATAACACCCTTTAAGGCCAAGGGCCTTTGCCAAAACGAAGAGTTCGACCTCGATCGAACGACGACATGTTATTATTTTGATAAGTTCGAAATAACACCCTTTAAGGCCAAAAGCCTTCGCCAAAAAGAAGAGTTCGACCTCGATCGAACGATGGTGGGTTACTATTTCGATAAGTTTGAAATAATACCCTTTTAAGGCCAAGGGACTTCGCCAAAAAGAAGAGTTCTACCTCGATCGAACTACGACGGGTTACTATTTCGATAAGTTCAAAATAACACCCTTTAAGGCCAAGGGCCTTTGCCAAAAAGATAAGAGTTCGACCTCAATCGAACGACGATGGGTTATTATTTTGATAAGTTCAAAATAACACCCTTTAAGGCCAAGGGCCTTCGCCAAAAAGAAGAGTTCGACCTCGATCGAACGATGACGGGTTACTATTTTGATAAGTTCGAAATAATACCCTTTAAGGACAAGGGCCTCGCCAAAAAGAAGAGTTCGACCTCGATCGAACGACGACGGGTTACTATTTCGATAAGTTCGAAATAACACCCTTTAAGGCCAAGGGCCTTCGCCAAAAAGAAGAGTTCGACCTCGATCGAATGACGATGGGTTACTATTTCGATAAGTTCAAATTAACACCTTTTAAGGCCAAGGGCCTTCGCCAAAAAGAAAAGTTCGACCTTGATCAAATGATGATGGGTTACTATTTCGATAAGTTCGAAATAACACCCTTTAAGTCCAAGGGCCTTCGCCAAAAAGAAGTTCGACCTTAATCAAACAGCGACGGGTCGATTTTTCGACAAGAGTCAAAATCACACCCTCAAGTCCACAAGCCATCGCCAAAGGGAAAGGTTCGAAATATATCTAAGGCCAAGGGCCGTGAGTAAACAAAAAGGGAAGAAAAGACAGGGACTCGCCATACGGGAATCCATCACGTGCCAAAGTTACAAAAAAAGAAGCGAAAACAAAGATAAAGCACGAGGCATATAACAACCAAAAAAAATTTCTTTATACAAGGTCATTGCGGTAACGGTCGCAGATTACATACGGCCCAAGCCAACAATAAAAAAGAAGAAGAAGAAGAAGAAAGAAAGGAATAATGACAATCGACGATGAATAAAAAAGAAAATAGAAAACAGACTAAGACAACATTCTATCACTCGACGTCATCACCTCCACCATTATCTCCAAGAAGCTCTCCCTCATTATCCGCGCCCTCTTCGGCCTCCGAAGTCATAGAGTCATAACCACAGTTGACACGGTCCTCCCGCGCCTTTGCTCGTGCTTCTTCATATGCGGCCTCCGTAATGTTGCCCGCCCCCACAGACTCTTGTATATATCTCACTGAGCTTCAGCATGAACCCAAAGCTCGTGTAGGCGACGGGGAGTAGTGGCAGAGGAAGACTCAATCTGAGCCAACCGTCGCTCCTTTTCAGCCTCAAGAGCGGCAACCCGATCTCCTAAGGTCGAAGCTTCCCGATCGATCTCACCAATGCGCTCCTCAAGCCTCGCCTCCATCAGCGTTGCCGTCGCTTTCTCCGACTCTTACTCAGATTGAATGATGTGGATAGTGTTCTCCAGTGCCGCCGCCCTTGCTGAAGCTGCAGACCAGGCACTCTCGATACTCTCCAGCCTTACGACCTTTCTCTCCAACTCGGCCATCTTTCCCATCAACTCTGCACTCATCGCCTCGACCTTGATAAGGTTCTGGTCCATTTCATCCTGCATTAACCTCAGCCTCCCCTGCAGATAGTCACACTCTGCAGCCACCCCCTTTCCCGCCTTGAGCTCTTCATCCTTCGCGCGAAGCTACTCTTCGAGCACACAGTTCTTACGAATGGCCTCCATCAATTGTTGATCTCTCTTCTCCAATTCCTCACCGAGGGATCGAGCACCAGGATTCTCCCTCAATCGCCCGTGCATCTCACGGCACTTGTTGCGATTGCGCCGATACTTTCCCAACATCTTTAAGAAAAGCTTGGCCCGAATGTCGGCCCTACACATACTCTCCACTTCCACCATGTACGTCTGAAAAACGAGAAGGTGGGTTAAAATTATGCCAATAAGAAAAATGGGATTTTTAAAATGACATACCCGCTAACAACATTAGAGAACCTACTGATGACAGTTAAGCAACCATTAATGGAGAAAGTAGATCCATTAACCACTCCACCAACTTCAGTTCAAAGCATAGATCCATCTACTAGAGGTACTGCATGTTCAATTGGCTCAACTTCGCACCAGTCTAATGTCTCTAAGAAGCTGGATCTGGCATCTCCAGCACCAATTGGAGCAGTACCAGATCCGATGAAAGTTTCAACTAATGAAATAGTAATCATGCAACATCCAGAGTAGATTCAAGTCAACTCAGTAGAAGAACTAGTGGAACCAGTGGTAACAAACAAAAAAGCAGAAGAATCTAAACATTCATGGGCAATGTTTTTTCAGAAGAACAGATTTGCTACAAATGGTATGTCACTATCTTATATTCCACCGCTAATTGTAGATGGACGCTATAGTTCAATTAGACAAATTAGAGGTAGAAGAGGAAGAGAGCAAGTGGAAATGTGCGTTGATTGCTTACATCTTAAGAGAAGGGCTAAGGTATAATGCGATGAAGAGATACATCAACTTACATTGTTCACATGTCCCAGAACCAGATCTATTCTATCACGATGAAGGCTACTACATAATCAGCTTCAAAACTATGGAAGATGCTCATGAAATTCTATGTGCTGGACCTTATTCCATAGCTAATAGACCTATAATTCTGAAGCCGTGGACCCCTGATTTTGATTTTACTGAGGAATTTCCTACTGTTATCCCACTATGGGTTAAATTTCCCAAGCTTCCTATGTCTTGTTGGGGAACGAGATCATTGAGCAGGATAGCCAGTATGTTCGGGAAACCTATTTTTGCTAATGAGTGCACAACCAAGCAAACTAGAGTCTCCTATACTCGAATGCTTATTGAGATTAATGTTACCAAAGAGCTGCCAAGTGAAGTGTGGGTGATGGATCCAAGTGGGAAGAAATTCTTGCAAAGTGTTACTTATGATTGGAACCTACTTATTGTGAGAAGTGTCAAGTAGTAGGACACAAGTGCTCAAGCCAAGTGAGACCTGTTACACAACAACCTAACCAAGTGAAGAAAACTAAAATTACACAGGAATGGAGAATCAAGGCCCCAGTACCCGCAGCACCTGTTCAAAGAGAAACAGCCCCAGCTGAATCACAACAAGTTACTGTTAATAAGGTAACTGATGTTCAGAGTTCTAAGGAAAGCTGTGACCTACCAAGTATGGTTCCAAATGTTGAAAGGCAGGAAGATAAAGGAAAAATATTCCAAAGCCCAGAACTGAACCTCATTAATTTTCCTCCCATGTCCCCCATTCCTGTGAGAAATAGATTTGAAGCAGTGTCCAATAGTAAATATGAAGTGCTACCTAGGAATAGAGGTGGAACAAGCAATCAACAATGAAGTGGTTATTCTGGAATATTAGAGGTATAAATAAAAGGTATAAATAGAAGGAAGTTAGGGAGTATATTAGATGCAATAAAATAAAGTTAGTAGGATTAGTGGAAACTAAGGTAAAAGAAGATAATGCTGAAAGAATTTCAAAATTTCTTGTTCCTGGATAGGGTATGCTAGCTAATTATAATGAAGCTAGAAATGGTAGGATATGGATACTATGGGATGCTAATCATCTTACTGTTACTGGACTTAATGATGATCCTCAAATGATTCATTGTCTAGTAAGAAGTATAAGGGGGGATATAGATTGCTATCTCACTGTTGTTTATGGTTTCAATGGAATAGAGCAAATAAGATCACTATGGGAGAATTTGCAACAAATTTCAACAAGTATCACAAGTCCATGATTAGTTGCAGGGGATTTTAATGCAGTTTTATATCCTAATGACAGAATATCTTGTAATCCAGTTAGTTACTCAGAGATTCAAGAATTTGGCTATTGTCTTCAGCAAGCAGGACTAACAAAATTTCCTTAGAAAGGAGAGTACTATACTTGGACAAATAAACAACCTGGAGCTGATAGGGTATGTAGCAAGTTAGACAGAGTTTTTGGCAACTATGAGTGGATGATGACTTGGAGTCATGTGAAGACAATATATGATCTACCTCAAATTTCTGATCATAATCCTATGGTATTGACTCTAGTAGCTTCTTCTTGGAAAGGAAGGGTCCCTTTTAGGTTCTTTAATGTATGGGCTACTCGTGAAGATTTCCATCAGATTGTGGCATCTATCTGGAACTCTTAAAATAATTTTGGTTCTCTGAAAACAATATGGACTAAGCTTAAAGCATTGAAAGCTCCTCTAAACGCTTTGAAATGCTAAGGATTTCAAGGACATTACTCAGAGGATTGAAAAGGCTAGATTGGAACTGAAAGAAATACAAGAGCAGCTTGCAAGTATCTATTCTGATGGCTTACTACATAAGAAGAAAGAGACATTACTCAACCTTGAAAAGTGGTCTCTAATTGAAAAAAGTGTGTTGCAGCAAAAAGCAAGAGCAAAATGGATTCAACTAGGTGATTCCAACACCAAGTATTTCACTGCAGTTATGAAAGAAAGATCACAAAGAAAACAAATTACAGAAATTACAAATGGTCTAGGAGATAGGGTAACTGATCCTGCAGCTATTAAAAGGGAGATCCTGGGATTCTACAAGGCACTCATGGGCTCAACAGCTAAATCACTTCCTGCCATAAATAAATTATATATGTATAATGGTCCTATTCTATCTTAACATAAAAAATGGAACTATGTGCAAAAGTAACTGATCAAGAAATTCTGGAGAGTCTTAAAGCCATTGGAGATGATAAAGCTCCAGGGATTGATGGTTATAATGCTGTTTTTTCAAGAAGTCCTGGAGTATCATCAACAACCAAGTCAAAGAAGCTATTAAAGAGTTCTTTTTAACTGCCAAGATGTATAAACCAGTGAATTGTTCCACCACTACTCTAGTACCTAAAGTTCCTAAACCCACCACAGTCAAGGAATACAGACCAATTGCTTGTTGTTCAGTGTTGTACAAAATGATATCCAAAATCTTAGCTGCCAGACTACAAAAGGTCGTGCCAAGTATAATATGTGAAGCCCAAGCTGGTTTTGTTCCTGGCAGAAAGATAGTTGATAATGTAATCCTGGATCATGAGTTAGTCAAATCCTATACTAGAGCCCATATATCTCCTAGATACATGATTAAAATTGATCTCCAGAAAGCATATGACTTAGTGGAATGGATTTTTCTACAACAAGTGATGGAGGAGATTGGCTTCCCTGCCAGATTCATTAAATGGATTATGGAGTGTATTAAAACAGTTAGTTATACTGTTCTTGTAAATGGAGAATCTACTGAACCTTTTGAGGCTGCTAAGGGACTCAGACAAGGATATCCTATCTCTCCTTTCTTATTTGCAATTGTAATGGAATATTTGAGTAGATCACTTGTTGAGCTGGGAAAAGAGGCCAAATTCCAATACCATCCCAGGTGCAAAAAATTGGGCATAACTCGCATGAGCTTTGCTGATGACCTCCTTCTATTTGCAAGAGGAGACCTACCTTCCATTGTTGCTATGTAACAGTATTTCTATCAGTTCACGGACGCCTCAAGACTACAAGCTAACCTAGGTAAAAGCTCAGTTTACTTTGGTGAAGTGAAGCAGAAAGTGAAGAAATAGATTCTAGATCATCTTGGATTTGTACAAAGAGAGCTGCCATTTAAATACTTAGGCATTCCTTTATCCACTAAGAAAATTGCTTTGATCCAATGTCAACCTTTAATTGATAGAATCACAGCCAAGATCTCCTCATGGACTGCTAAGAAGCTATCATATGCTGGTCGAGTGCAACTAGTTCAATCTATTATTTTTGGCATCCAAGCCTACTGGGCTCAGTTGTTTATCCTTCCAGTTAAAGTGATGAAGATGATTGAGGCTTTATGTAGAAGCTATATATGGTCTGGTAGCAACACTATCACTAAGAAAGCATATGTGTCTTGAGAGAATGTGTACTCCTAAATTTACTGGTGGTCTGAACCTCATCAACCTTCTTCTATGGAACAAGACAGCAATTGCAAAAGTGTGCTGGGATTTAGCTCATAAAGAAGACAAACTATGGATAAGATGGATTAATGCCTACTATGTTAAACAAGAACAACAACTGAAGGACATGCCAATTCCAAAGCAGGCTAGTTGGATGGTCAAGAGGATAATTGCTTCAAGAGATATTCTGCAACAAGCTCAAAGTTCAAATGATCATATTGGCACCATCAGACAGCTATACTTACAACTATTAGGAGATCTACCAAGAGTAAGTTGGAAGAATCTGCTATTCCAGAACTCTGCTCGTCCAAAGGCTATCTTCAACTTATGGTTACTGCTACAAGGAAGATTACCTACCAAGGACAAGTTAGTTAAATGGGGATTGAACATTAACCAACAATGTGTTCTATGCCAAGGACATGTGGAGACAAGAGATCATCTCTTTTTGTTATGCTCATATACAGTAATGTTGTGGAAACAAGTAATGAGGTGAATTCAAGAAGATCAATCGAATAATCACAACTGGGATCAACATCTTCAATGGATCATCAACAAAGCCAAAGGGAAGTCAAGTAGGGCCAACATTTTCAGATTGGTGGTTACTGAAGCTTCATATGCATTATGGATGGAAAGGAATATACGTATTTTTGAACAGAGATATCGTAGCAGTGAAGTTTTATCACGAGAAATAGCTTATATATGTAATGTTAGAGTAGTTCCTAGAGCTAGAAAACAAATGCAGCAATTTTTGATAGTAGAATAGCTTAGTATAGCTATTTTGTAATCCAGTAGATTAGTTGATGATGAGATAGTCAGCAGAGTTTTATGCTAGACTATTTGTAAAGACTGATCTTTGATGATTAATACAAAAGAAGTTAGTTACCAAAAAAATAAGAAAAATGGGAGATGTATAAAAGAAAAGGGCAATGTACCCTCAAACCCATAACAGCCACTCATTCATCAAATCGATTCAGGAACGTTCCTGAGAGCCTCATTCTCGACAGCAGAGCACAGAATGTCAAACTGTGGCACCAGATCCTCTGTGTCCCCCAGGAGATTAACATCCGAAGAAATTTCATGAATACGGGCCTACCCTCCTGCACGAACCACCGAGTGGGTAATACCCTCCTCAAACATCCTAACATTATCAGGATCGAGGTCCGACTCAGATTCATAATCGTCGACCACAACGCCCTTTCCTCTTTCGACAGCTGAGGACGAAGCACGACCAGGTACGGAGGATGAGGGTACGTCTGAAACTACAACAGCAACCTCAGACATCTGGCCCTCCATCATGACAGGTTGCTGATCATCAACAGCAGCAGGAATTTTCGTCGACAGGGCAGATACGACAACTATCTTCATCTCTACGGGCAGAGCGGTATCAACCACCGCCCCAGATTCTGTCAAGGGAGAGTCGTCCAAGTGAATTACAGTTAGAGGGGCTGCCTCGAATTCCACTCGTCGCCTCTTAGACGACCCTTCTTCTTTCTTAGCGCGGGGAGACTCGCCCGTCTGACGAGCAACATGAGTCGGAACTTCAGTCTGAGAAGTGGCCTCCGCAAGAATAACCATAGTTGCCGACTCGACCTAAGTAGCCCTCGACAAAGGCCGAACGGCAGGTGCTGCAACAGGGCGAGTGGAAAATGCCGACTGACGAAAAGCCAATGGAGGAGCCCTCGCTCTCCGCATTCTCCCTGGCATCGACAAACAGCATATAAGAAACTAAGTAAAAAGAGAGGAAAAGTAACAAACAGAAACACATCTCCCACGAAGGGGCCTGCGTCCAAATTTTTCATAAAAGGCCGACCAGGTGCGAACCCCCGCCGTATGAGGAAGGATGGTACTCATCCACTTGCAGATACCTTCGACAGATGGAAGAGGCAAATTTTCGGCTGCAGAGACATAACAGGGTTTAGTACTGTAACGAAAAATGGTCGAATATATCTCCGACTAAAAGCATAAGAAACTTACATGCAAAGTTCCATTTCTCAGGGAACCCCATCGGATCCACCACAATGTACTCAGTCCGTATATAGAAATAATTCTCATAGAAATGATGGTTAGCCCTGTCGTCCATTTTCACCACCAGACTCTTCGACCCCCGAGTACGCATGTGAAACATCGTGCCACGGATAAGCTGAGGGGCAAAGATATTGAGCATGTAATCCAAGGTAATCTCACGACCGGCGAGCTTCGCAAACTTGAGCAACATAAGGAACAACTTGTACAGGTACAACAAAAGTTGGGGGCATACCTTATAAAAACGGCAGAAGTCTACCACCAGGAGAGGGAGAGGAAGTGTGTATCCAATAAGAAAGGGGTACACGTAAAATACACAGTACCCAGGACGGTCAAAATGAACTATGCCATTTCCTACCTCCGGTCGCATGTCGACGTAACCGGGGATCCCCCTCCTGGCTTTCAACTCTGCAATGTCTTCTTCTCTCATAACAGAAGGGATAGGCTCCGGCTCTACCCCGACACGACTGCTGAAGTCGGGCAGTTCTCTCCCAGGGTGAGGCAAAATCTCAACTACCGATGGGACCTCCTCATCTTCCACCGCATCTGCCCCTCCAATGGCCTGAGCAACACTTTTCGGTGCCGGAATTGTGACAGGGAGATCGGTGCGAGAGAAATCACTAGACATTTTATCTAGATGATGCGGCAAAAATACAACGGAAAGGAAGGATGAAAAATTTCAGTTAACTGAGAGCAAACGGAACTTGGAGTGTCAGGAGGAAAGTATATCTGCAGAATTCTTTCGAGTAAAAGGCAAAGAAGTGTGTCAATCGAGTGATGAGTTCCTTCTATTTATAAGAGACATAAATCCCCCAAGCACGAACCCCAAGAGTCACTAATCGAATTTGATAGGGCACGAAATGTTTCAGTTCCCCAAGAACGTGTGTCATAATGACGGTAACCACGAAATAACGCTTTGATACCAAACGACGTTTCGGTTCCGAAACAGCCTCAACGGTCCAAGGATATCGAAAGAACGCCGCCATCTCACTTAAAACCAAAGTAACATAACTAAGGAACGAGGAGTCAGATTTCACTTGAATTCGTAGTAATCATGATCCGTCTGCCAAGCCCGACAGGGAACGACACCAACAGACGGAGGGACTAA
Source organism: Nicotiana tabacum (assembly GCF_000715075.1). Taxonomy (NCBI): domain Eukaryota; kingdom Viridiplantae; phylum Streptophyta; class Magnoliopsida; order Solanales; family Solanaceae; genus Nicotiana; species Nicotiana tabacum. The sequence goes on from NC_134082.1 coordinate 96,236,594, forward strand.
CTGTATTGGTTAAAATCTGACCGTCATGGTCGAGCTGACCAACGTCCCGCCCAAGTGACAGGGTAGTAAAAGACACATGGCCCACTCTGCATCCCATTCTCGACACCCATCGAGTCAGAAGGAGAAATGTCTAAAGGACGACCAAGGCACACTTGGTGCGAGAGAGCGTCGGACCAAGTAAATGGCAAGGGTGTCTTGGCTATATATAGTAGGGAAAAACCCTCGATAAGGGGGGGGGGCTCTCCTTCCCATTCTCTCCTAAGCTCTCTTCTTGTAATCTTCAGAGGAAAGAAGTAATCTACGGAAAAATATGTAAAACTACGTCTCCCATCGATTGATGGGAGCCACAATGAAAAATTTCAATAAGATCGATTATATCTACTTTGTCTTATTTACTATCTATTCTGTTAGCTTATTGATCTGAAATTTATTATGTTTGACTAAGATTTACCCTTTCATCTTCTTTGATTGATTTATTCAAAAAGGTTCCGATATCTTTTGAGTCAAACACTTACCTTATTAATATGAAATAGAAAAGAACAAAAAACTTTTTTTTTATTTATAAATGTTGAGGTGATAAGGCATAGTTTGATTACTTGCTATTTGTCCGCTATATATCATATTCTTGTGCTACTTGCTTTTAAAAGTGGTAAATAAAAAATATTTTAAATGGTATACTGGGTCAGAGCTAAATACAGTAGGGAGATTCACTTGAAATTATTTGGCTAAAAAATTGTATTGAGCAAATACAGCAAAAACGAATTGTTTTGATCATACATAAGCCATTAAATTTCTTTGACCTAAGGGAAGATTCTAGAATAATATAAATGCCTTATAGAATAATATAAATGCCCTGTCAATTTAATAGGCTTAATGTATCTGCAAAAAAAAAAAAGAATTCATTTACTACTGAAAATTAGTCAATTGTTCTAACAGAAAAAAAATTAAAGAGTGGCCTAAGGGCATCTCCAATGCCAAATTTAGTGTAAAATTTGATATTTTTTTGCTCCAATGGAATACCAAATCTTGCACCATTATAGTGCATGAATAGTGTTGCACCAAATTTGGTGCAGCACTATTCATCACACCAAATTTAATTTATTATTATTTTATTCATCTTTTTATTTTTTTGAACTTTTAATTTATCATATATTGTATATATAATTAATTTTTATATTAAGATCTTTATAATTTTAATTTTATATCCTATTTTTTTGATATATTAATTTTTGTATATATTATATTTATATAAAATTATAAGTTAATTTTATTATTATTATAATTGTATAAAAAGAAATATAACCATTATTTAAAAATAAAAAATGCAAATGTAAGATATCTAATGTTGCTAAAATTGAAAAGTGAAAACTAAAATTTAAAAAAGAAAATTAACAATACATAAAATAAATAGACATTATAATTAAAGTACATCAAAGGAGGATACATTAAAATTGAAATTACATTTAAAAACATAAAACACAAGTTTAGTAAACCCCTATGTCATTTCCAGGTGCACCAAAATTATCAAAATACTAAGAGAACGGGGTAGAAGATTGTTGTGCTTGTGGTTGTTGAAATTATTGATTTCTTTTATCGATTATTCGTTTTTGTTCTTGTCGCAAAAATTCACGAAGATTTGGATCGTCAATGGAATTCAAGTTCGTCAATAAAATTTTATTTTCTTCTTTGTATTCTTTTTGTCTCGAAGCTTCATTTCTCGATTATTTTTCGGGATCCACGCTTTAATGAGGGTATGTTTCGTCGTCGATTTTGAATGTCACGAAATTTATTCCTTCGAATTGTTGATGAAATTAAAGGTCATGATATGTACTTCGAACAACGCGCTGATGCGGTGGGAAGATTTGGGTTATCCACTGTACAAAAAATTATAGTCGTGTTTAGAATGTTGGCATATGGTTTGCCAGCAGATGCCACTGATGAATATGTCAAAATTGGAGAGTCAATTGCAATTGAGAGCATGAAGAGATTTTGTCGAGCTGTCGTAGAGGTTTTTGGCGATCAGTATTTGAGATCAACAACAACTAACGGTGTTGCAAGTTTTCTGTACATCGATGAACAACGTGGTTTTCCAGGAATGCCAGCAGTTTAGATTGCATGCATTGGAAATGAAAAAATTGTCCAACAGCATGAGCTGGACAATATGCAGGTCGTAGTGGATCCCCAACAATTATTCTTGAAGCAGTAGCTGATTACGACCTTTGGATATGGCATGCATATTTTGGTATGCCCGGCACCAACAATGACATTAATGTTTTAGAATCATCACATTTATTCTCCAATCTCGCTAATGGTATTGCTCCTCCAGCGCGTTATGTTATTCAAGGAAAAGAATATGACATCGGTTATTATTTAGCTGACGGTATATATCCAAAATGGTCTATTATTGTGGAAACTATTCGGGAGCCACGTTCATCAAAGAAGAGATATTTTGCAATGAAACAAGAATCATGTCGAAAAGATATTGAACGTGCATTCGGAGTTTTGCAATCTTGTTTTGCAATTGTTGCAGGTCCGTCACGTTTTTGGAGAAAAGAGGTGCTACGTGATATAATGACCACATGTATTATACTGCACAACATGATAATTGAGGACGGGCGTGATTTTAATGCACCAATTGAAGATGCACGTGAATGTCCAGCTCCTACGGTAGAAATGACAGTAGATGAAAATCACCGATTTGAATAATTTTTAGCTCGACATAAAAAAATTAAGGATAAAGATGCACATTTCGCACTTTGTAATGCATTAATCGAGCCTTTATGGGAGAATAGAGGCGAAAGTTGAATATTTATGTGGTACTTAAATTAAATTTGACTATGATGTAATATTTATTTAATTATCTTTTATCAATAATTTCATTTTTAGTTGATTTATCCTTTAAAATAATTTGTAATAAATGATTATATAAGTGGTGAATGTGAATTATATATAATGAATATGTAAAAAAGAAAAAAGATAGTATTTGTTTGAAGGAAATAAAAAATGAAATTTAAATAGATGATAATAATATAATATAGAAGAGAGAGAAGAAATATTATTTTTTGGTATAAACAATGGTGTAATGGTTGAAATAAATTTGGTGTTACACTATTTTGGTGTGAAATTTGGTGTTAGGGTTGGAGATGACCTAAACAAAAATATAGGCTACAAATAATCCACCAACGACCTGAGATTAGATGTGGAATTCTTTGGTAGGTGCCAGGTGGATCGGTGGACTCGTCCGCTAGAAGTAATTTCAAGGGGTAGCTGCACAACACCATTTAAAGCACAAATAATTTTTAATTTTTTTCCGCATCTGTAGCGAATTAAGAACTTCTATCATTATTATTGCAAGATTGAAAGCTCTTGAATTTTGATATGAAAAGGTGAGTTCAAATCAAGTGGATATTGTTTGATCAAAAGATGTCAAAATATTTTTGATTAAAATAACTAATGATAATGATGAGGTCAATCTTAGTCAAGCATAATAAACCCTAGATCTGAAAATGAATCGGAAAATAATGAGTAAAAATAAAATAAGAGTGATCAATCTTTATTGCTATTTGTCATTTCTTCTTTTACGAGACAGAAAGGATGATCAATTTTGCATCCTTTTTGGCAAGAAATTGAAGGAGAGCAAAAAGAGAAAAAAGCCCCTCTCTCTTTGAGAGTCCCCCTATATATAGTTCTGGGACCCTTGCAATCTTCTTTGGCCGATGTGCCTTCACGTTGTGACTTCTTTTTTTTCGTTATTTGAATATTATTTTTAACTTAATGTACACTGTAGGTGCTTAGACCGAAGTAGGTCGTGATGTCTCTCGCTATCCCGCCACTTAGGTGGAATCTCAGCTGGGTCGGCTACTTTGGTCAGATTTTGACCTATACAGTTAGTCTATCCGTCCGTCAGGGTCATCTGTTGGTGGGCCCGACAAACGGATTATGATTTTGAACACTTAGGAGAAATCTGACTATTCGTGCCTTGGGCATAGTTTTTAGATCGAGACAATGGGACGGCGCTGTAATGATGTCTTTGGACCGCTGGGACCGTTCAGAACCGAAGCATTGTTCGATTTGAATCGTCGTTCGTGGCTACTGCCATTATGGCACACGTTTCCTGGGGATTGAACCGTTTCATGTCCTTATCAGTTTCGATTGGTGACTCTTGGGTTTCCCGCTTGGGGAATTTATGTCCCTATAAATAGAGAAAAAACACCATTCGATTGGCACACTTTCTTGCCTTTGTTGAAAGAGTTTTCTAGATCTTCCTCTTTTCCGATACTTTCAGATTTTCGATTCTCTTCGGTTAGCCGGAAATTTTCGTCCCAGTCACTTCTTTTTTCTTAAGCCATTTGTTCTATTAAATCGATATAAATGGCTGGTAGTTCTTCCCGTGCTGACAATCCTGCCGCAATTTCGGCGTCGGAAAGTGATGTTCCTGCTCCCGGAGGAGTGGAAGTGATAGAGGATGAGGGGGTTCCGACGGCGGCCGAAATATTGCCTCACCTTGGAAAGTCGTGGAACGATTTCCACAGTCCTGTCGGAGAAGAGTCGGAGCCTGCTCCCTCTGTTATGACTGAGGCGGGGATTGCGGAGCTAAAGGCCAAATGGAGAATCCCTTACCACGTTGAAATGCTACCGGCGGTGGGAGATGATATTGTACATTTCGATCGTCCGGGATATTGTGTGTTCTACGCCTATCCCTTTATCGTCGGGTATACGCTTCCTCTCCCCCTCTTGGTGGTAGATTTCTGTTATTTTTATGAGGTGTGTCCAGCTCAACTTTCACCGTACTTGTATAAATTGTTCCTTATGCTGCTCAAGTTCGCAGAGCTTGCTGGTCAGGAGGTCATTCTGAGACACATGCTCAATATCTTTGCCCCTCAACTCATCCGAGGCACGATGATCCATATGCGCCATCGAGGGACGAAGAGTCTGGTAGTGAAGATGGACGACAGGGCCAACCGTCACTTTTATGAAAACAATTTTTATGTACAGACCGAGCACCTTGTGGCGGATCCTGTAGGATTCTCTGAGAGATGGAACTTCGCACGTAAGTTTTTGTATCTTTGGTTGGAATGATAGTTGACCGCTTTTCTTTGGGCAGTATTGAACTATTTTTACTTTTGCAGCCGCGAGATTACCTCCTGTGCCTGTTGATCATATCCGCGAATGGGTGAACGCAATTCTTCCTCATACGGCAGGAGTTCACGAATGGTCGTCCTTCTATGAGAAATAAGGACGTAAGCCCCTTACTGGTAAGTAGTTTTACTGCAGAGTCTGTTTTCCACTTTGCAATTTGATTTTGTTGCTTATATGACATTTATCATTAGCAGGGAGAGTGCGAAGGGCGAGGGATCCTCCACTTACATTTCGTCAGCCGACACCCTCTGCTCGGCCCATACCGAGGCCTGCTACCCGACCTATGGCGAGGGCTGCTCAAGTTGAATCTACAACCGTAGCCGTATGGACGGAAACTAATCCTCAATCTGGGGTTCCGAGTTCTATTATCTACCTAATGGGGGAGTCTTCACGTGCTGAGGATGGTGAGGGGCTGTCAAAGAGACGACGAGTGGAGTCCGAAATGGCTCCCGTCATCCGTGGTATGTTTAGAAGACGACATCTCCTTGATGGAGTCTGAGACGGGAAACGATGTTAACCTATCTGCAGAGGTAGAGCCGGTCACCGTGACCAACCTGTCGACAGAGACTCTGATCGTTATAGGTGACCAACAGACTACTACGATGGGGAGTCAGAGTCCCGAGGTCGCTGTTGTTACTTTGGGCGGGCCTTCATCATCTGGATCGGGTCATGCTTCTTCTTCGGCCGCAGAGAGGGGAAAAGGAGTCGTGGTCGATGACTACGAATCTGAGTCTGATCTTGATCCTGATGATGTCAGGATGTTTGAAGAGGGCCTTACTCGTACGGTGGTACATGCGGGAGGCCCATCCCGTATACTTGAAATCTCGTCGGATATTAACCTCCTGGAGGATACAGAGGACCTGGTACCGCAATTTGACCTTTTGTGTTCTACCACCGAGAGCGAGGCTCTCAGGGACGTCCGCGATGTTAGTTTGATGCATGAAGTGGCCGCTATGGTCTTGAGGGTAAGTTTCTCATTTCTTTAATGTTCTTTTCATCTTTGGCGATCCTGGCCTTAACCCATCTTTTCATTTTTCAAATGTACATGGTGGAGATTGAGAGTGCTCATAGGGCCGACACTCAGGCCAAGATTTTCCTGACGATGTTGGAGAAGTATCGGTGCTACCGCAACAAGTGTCGTGAGATGCACGAGCGGATAAGGGCAAATGCCGGTGATCGATCCCTTGGTGAGGAACTGGAGAAGAAGGATCAAGAGTTGATGCAGGCTATTCGCAGGATTAGCGAGCTCTAGGAGCAACTTCGTGCAAGGGAGGAAGAACTTGAGTTGGGTAAAGTGGTTGCCGCAGAGTGTGAGCATCTTCAGGCGAAGGTGCGGTCGATGTAGTCCGAGATGGATCAGAATGCCATTAGGGTCGAGACGATGAGTGCGGAATAGGTGAGAAAGTTAGCCGAATTAGAGAGAAAGGTTTCTGGGTTGGAGAATATCGAGAGTGCTTGGGCGTCAGCTTCAGCTGAGGGAGGCAGCTTTAGAGGACACTATCCGCGTCCTTCAATCCGAGCAGGAATCTGAGAGGGCGACGACGACGCTTAGGGAGGCGAGGCTCGAAGAGCGTATTAGTGAAATCGATCGGGAAGCTTCTACTTTGGGGACCGGGTCACTACTCTTGAGGTCGAGAATGCGCAATTGTTGGCTCAAGTCGAATCTGCCTCCACCGCTATTCCCCGTCACCTACATGAGTTCTGGGTACATGCCGAAGCCCAGCAGAACATATATAAGGGTTTGTGGGAAGCGGGTATTGTTACTGAGGCCGCATATGAAGGAGCGCGGGTGAAGGCACGAGAGGCTCGTGTTAACTGTGGATATGATCATGCGACGCCGGAAGTCGACAAGGATGTTGGTACTGAAGAGAGACTTCCTGAAGATGGTGATGAGGAGGGTGGCGGTGATGATACCGAGTGAAAGAATTGTTCGTCTTTGTTTGTGTTGTTCTTTTGTCTTTGCATTGTTATATTTTCCTTTGGACTTGCTCGGTTTCAGCCGTGCGTAATTTGTGACTATTTGCGCAACTGCTTTAAATAAAAAGAAGTTTTCATCGGTATATGTCTCTTGCACTTCTCTTCCTTTTGCTTTACATAACTTTGACATGGAATTTCGGCTTTCCATATGGTGAATTCCTGATTTTCAGGGAATTTAATCTCAGCCGGACTGAGTAGGACTTCGTCGTATGAGTCCGGATGGAGTCTTGTTTGATCTGCCTATTTGGGCGAGGTCAACAGGTGACTTATTGCTTTAAGAAGACTCATTCTTGATTCTAAACGAGATTATTTTAACGTATTCGTTATTTTGGACGAAGGCAGTCATGACTTGGGTCGTCCGGGTGGGACCAAACTATCATTGGTTTGGGCAGAATCACTTTTGTTTTTGGCGATGGACATTGGCCGTAGGGGTGATATTTCGAACTTTCGTCAAAATGTTAATCCGTTGTTGTTCGATCGAAGTCGAACTCTTCTCTTTGGCGATGTCCCTTGGCCTTAAGGGTGTTATTTCGAACTTTCATTGAAATGTTAACCCGTCGTTATTCGATTGAGGTCGAACTCTTCTCTTTGGCGATGACCCTTGGCCTTAAGGATGTTATTTCAAACTTTCGTCGAAATGTTAACCCGTCGTTGTTCGATCGAGGTTGAACTCTTCTCTTTGGCAATGGCCCTTGGCCTTAAGGGTGTTATTTCGAACTTTCGTCAAAATGTTAACCCGTCGTTGTTCGATCGAGGTTGAAATCTTCCTTTTGACGATGGCCCTTGGCCTTAAGGGTGTTATTTCGAACTTTCGTCGAAATGTTAACCCGTCATTGTTCGATCGAGGTCGAACTCTTCTCTTTGGCGATGGACCTTGGCCTTAAGGGTGTTATTTCAAACTTTCGTCGAAATGTTAACCAATCGTTGTTCGATCGAGGTCGAACTCTTCTCTTTGGCAATGGACCTTGGCCTTAAGGGTGTTATTTCGAACTTTCGTTGAAATGTTAACCCGTCGTTATTCGATCGAGGTCGAACTCTTCTCTTTGGCGATGGACCTTGTCCTTAAGGGTGTTATTTCGAACTTTCGTTGAAATGTTAACCCGTCGTTGTTCGATCGAGATCGAACTCTTCTCTTTGGCGATGGCCCTTGGCCTTAAGGGTGTTATTTCAATTTCGTCAAAATGTTAGCCTGTCGTTGTTCGATCGAGGTCGAACTCTTCTCTTTGGCGATGGCCCTTGGTCTTAAGGGTGTTATTTCGAACTTTTGTCGAAATGTTAACCCGTCGTGAGTCCCAATTTTTTGGAGAGTTTCGGGTATCCTCTAGGGGAGTCCCAGTTTTGCTCAACCTCTGCGCTTCCTGGGTGAGTCCCAGTTCACTTGATTTTGTTTACATCAGAGAGTGTAATGTCGGAGGGTATAAAACGTTGTTGTTTTGCTCACGTTCATTTCGTGCATATATTGGAGTTTCCTTGTCTAGTCCTTTCGCTTTCCGGTCTGGAGATGTCATTGGCAGGCGGGACTATGAATTATACATTAAACTTGGGGACGTCTCCCTCATCGACTCGGTCCTTAACTCCCCAGGAAAACCCTATTGGGACAACTCCTGGGTGAGGGAGAGAGAGTACGGCTTAAGGGGCGTCATTTTCTAGAAGTTAGAATGTCAGGTGGGCGATGTTTCGATTATTTTGTAGTAGTTTCTCATTCTCTAGTTGAGATGTTCCTTTGCTTGCTCGCCCGCACGACGCTTGTGTTCCTGTTTGAGCAAACAACAGAAGGTGAGCCAAAATGATATTTTTCTTACCCCGATCCGATGAGTCGATGAATGAGGGTGGATCTATAGCGTTGCTCGCTTTGCCTGGCATTTAAATGGTTGATGGGGCGGTGGTTTCTAAATTCGGTGACCGTATTCAGCGCTCTTTCCCCTTTTTTTTTGTGCTCTAGCTCCGTGCGGGTTGGGCTCGCCTTAGCTTGTTCATGGACCGCCCGATGTGTGTGTGTGGGGGGAGGGGATGTTGGTTGTAACTTCTACTTGTATGTAGCATTATGATCTAGATTAGCATGTGAGGTTTACTTACCGCTCTTTTTGGTGGGTGATTATGTTTTCGGTTTTTGATCTGGAAGAGACTAGGAAATTTGACTAAGAAATTCCCACAAACGGCGCCAAATTGTTTGACCAAAAGATATCGAAACCTTTTTGATTAAAACAACTAATGATAATGATGAGGTCAATCTTAGTCAAGCATAATAAACCCCAGATCTGAAAATGAATCGGAAAATAATGAGTAAAAATGAAATAAGAGTGATCAATCTTTATTGCTATTTGTCATTTCTTCTTTTATGAGATAGAGAGGATGATCAATTTTGCATCCTTTTTGGCAAGAAATTGAAGGAGAGAGCAAAAAGAGAAAAAAGCCCCCCTCTCTTTGAGAGTTCCCCCTTATATATAGTTCTAGGACCCTTGCAATCTTCTTTGGCCGATGTGCCTTCACGCTGTGACCTTTTTTTTGTTACTTGAATATTATTTTTTAACTTAATGTACCCTGTAAGTGCTTAGACCGAAGTAAGTCGTGATGTCTCTCGCTATCCCGCCACTTAGACGGAATTCCAGCTAGATCGATTACTGTGGTCAGATTTTGACCTATATATTTATTGCTGGAAAAGCTTGTTTTCTTCTCCCAACTGCTATTATATATAGGATTTTGCGTTTCTTGAAATGTCAATATAAAAAGTGAGTTTAAATCAAGTGACTATCATTAGAAAAACTTGAAAACATTGAAACGGATGAAAACTTATTATAAAAACTACTCTTAATTTGACATTTTATCAATATCTTTGATATTCGCACTAGATGAAGAAAAATACTTGAGAAACAAGAGATGTCTTAACTTCATGCAAAAATACCCGAAGTTTAGTCAAGTATGTGATCTCCCAGTTTGTCTTCGTCCTCCAATTTTCACTTGTCAATAATCCTATAACTTCAGATAGAAAATGTAAGAAATTTGATCTTGATATGTTAAATTTCAGATGTTAAAAGTTTGCTTGCATAATCAATATGTCAAATTTCAAACAATTTTTTTTACTTTATATGCGAATTTGTAATGTGGCTAGACTTACAAAAATTTATAAACTTAGGCAATCACTTAAATAGATGTGCCAAATCGACTATCTCTGCACTTGCCCCGTCCGTCCGTTGTCATCGGGGTATATGCACAAACAACCATTTTTAGGAATACTATTTAGAGATTAGTCAATGCTTATTTTATCTTGAAATTTGAACTAAGAATCTTAACTTCAGGATATTTTTGTCCCAAAAAATTGAACTTAAAAAGTGAAATTCAGGACGCACCGACTAATTCCTAAATAGCAGCCTCATTTGCAAATTTAAATGTACGAATTACGAAGGGGTGACATTGTACCTATTAATTTTAGTACCTAATCCCATTTGCATTTTGTTCGGAGAATCAAAATAAGAAGAAGGTACTAAAAAGTGTTAGAAAAAGAATTGTCAAAGTAGATATCAGCCAAAGTAATTTCAAAATAATTTCTGTCTTTCCGATTGTAGTTTTTGGAAAGTTTGGAAACTTAACTAACTGTATTTGGACTTTGGATTAGATGTCCATTGCAAAACTAAAATTGCAATCCATTATATTGCAAAACTATCACGCAAACATCCACATGAGTCTCCATTATGTAGATATTCCAATAATTGAGTCAAGCAACAAGCTTTAAACTATTGATATTTCGTACCATGTATTATTAATAGTATATATGATACAAGTAGAGTACAAGTATAAGGTGGCATTTGTAATAATGTTACCTGAATAAAACGACGGAGAGGAAAAATCAACAAAGATGCAAAATTCTACTTACAAAGAAAGAGAAAGATCACTAACATTTTCATTCTAGTTCCACTCTCAAAGTAAGGTTCGATCTGTTTTAATATTCTAAAATTCTTCTGGTTTGGGCCTTTGAATGATTAATTTTTGCTCTGGAACTTTACTAAATAATACCTTTTAGAACCACATAATTACTTGTTCGAACTCGCATGTTTTACTAAAAGGAATTTTTACCTATCTATACTACATTATAAACTTATTTATCCTTCATAAAGGGATTATTACTTAATGTTTATCCTTCATAAAGGGGTTATTACTTAATTACATTAGCATATGCAATTTATCATATACAAAATAGTATATTAAATTCCAATCTTATCCATTTTAGGCTTCATTCTTCTATATTTTTCTTCTCTGTATAGATATTTCCCTTTAGTTGCTCTTCGATTCGGCTTTTGTAGATGAACATGCTCGAAACTTTAAAGAATGGTGAAGAAAAATGACTCAATTGGTTAAAAGCCATAGAATATATACATGAAGCAGCAATACAAATGGGTTACCAGAACTTTTTAAGATGAATAAATAAGAGTGGCGTTTGGAACTAAACTAAAACTAATTGACTGTATAATTGAAACTAAACAGAAGTTGGTTGGATGTATATGAGCTTAAAATCCATTTATAGCCATTAGAAAGTTTAGAGGCTTTGAATTCGAAAATCGAAATTTGCAAAGTTGTTATTTGTTTGGATAAGGTATTGTTGCAAATGATTGGAAATATTCTTTAGAGTTTATATCTCAATTTTGAGAGAATTTGGTGAAGATTCGAGGTGATTTTGGTTGAAATTTCATATTGAAACTTGAAAAAAAAAACATAAACAAATTGTATATATATTTATATGTTGAGTGTAGAAACAATATACAAAATATCTACAACTTACGTAATTGTATATAAGTTGTTTATAAATTATATGTAACTTGTAGTTTTTGATCGGATTCTGTACAAAAAATTTATATTTAAGTTGTAGATAAATTGTAGATTTTGACCGAATTTGTATATATTTTGTAAGAAACTTTAGTTACCTTATGTAAATATGAAAATTTAGATAAAATTGGGTAAATAATTTTAAAGCTTGTATATATACGAAAAAGTAAAAATGCAACGAAAGAGACATTTCACGTTTGCTCATAAAGAAAATGTCTGTCATATCTTTTTTGAGTGCTAATAGGATTTTATATTACTTACTAAGTAGTATTTAACATATTATATATCATAGTGTCAATAGAGGTGATATTGGTGTAAGATATCTCTGCGTACAAATAGCTATTGTCACTAGCAATATTTTGATTTCCTAGGGTTCTAAGCATATTACAAAGGCAGTTGTTTTGAAAATTTGCATTCCCTGCTCATATCCTTGATTAGCTGCTATTTCACAAAAAGAGGTGATTCAACAAACAATTTTGTTCTTCCGGAAAATATTGTTTTTTTTCTTTGTTTTTCGCTTGCTTTGCTAGAGCATCCGCAACTGCATTTCCTTGTCTGAAGTTATACCGAAGTAGATGACCCTTCTCCTGGCGCATTAATGATCTGCAAGAGTGAATCAGATTAGCTAGTATCATATGTCCGTACTTAATAGCGTTTATCACCTCTATTGAGTCCGTTTCTATTTCCAATGGAAATAGGTCAAACTTGCGTGCCAATTGTAGCCCTTTTTGCAGTGCCTGCAATTCAATATGTAGAGAAAATAGGTAGTGACAGTATTTCTGGAATCCTAATATCCATTTTCCTGTATTGTCCCTGAATACTCCACCTAAGCCACACTTCAAATTTTCAAACGCTCCGTCTATGTTAAGCTTTATCCAACCTTTGTGTGGAGTGTGCCAATTAATAAGAATTATTATGATGCTTTGAATAGATTGATTGTTTGATGTCATGAAGTGGAATTTTAGGGAGTGATTTAGAATTTTTTGGAGTGACGGACGGAGAGTTGTGTTGTTGGTGTTGTTCTTATCCCTATTTATCCATATCCCCCATATTATGAAGGGAAAGAACTGCTGCCAGTCAATATGGGTGGATTTAAAACTTGGCCTAAGGTTTTTTGTGTGAAGCAGCCAGTGTTGTATGGCAGCTATGGTTAGGTCTTTGATTCCTAGATTGTCCCATAGGATTTGAATAATGGGGTATGGAATGAAAATATGAGTGATGGACTCTTCTTCTTGGTGGCACATAGGACAGTTGCTATCTATATTAATGCCAATATGATGCAAGTATTGGCAACATGAAATTATGTTATGAAGGCATTGCCAAAGGAAGAATTTTATTTTATTGGGGTATTTTAGTTTCCAAATCCACATGAAGTCATAATGATGGGGAGTAGTATTTTCTATAATTTTTAGGCACGATTTGCTGGTAAAGCATCCATTGGTGTTAAGATTCCAAATCGGAGTATCATTGTTTCCAACCTTTAATGGTATTGGTACTTGATTAATTTTTGTCTTAATTTCCTTTGGAATAATAAAGGAAATTCTTGTTAGATCCCACTGGCCATTGTAAAAGATGTCTTTGACCTTGATGGTTGATTCTCCTCTGCTAAGAGGTCATTCAATGCATTATATTAGTGGTTGTAGGTTTGGTATCCAATTGGAGGTCCAAAGACTAAGGTTTGAGTTTTTACTGGGCTGCCACATAATGCCTTTTGAGCAAATCAACTAATCCTTGAGGATACTTTTCTAAATGAATGAGGTGTTGATTTTTGTATTGTTATTTGCATATTGTGAATTAGGAGCCTCGACCATATAGCTGTAGCATTCGTCAGAATCCTCCACGCAAGATTGCTTAATGTAATTAAGTTCTTGGTTTTGGCTATTTTTAGGCATAAGCCCCCTTCTTCTTTTGTTTTGGTAATATTGGTCCAGCTTATATAGTGAAGCTTCTTGGATTCATTAGTGGATCTCCCGATAAAATTGTGTTGAATACGATCTATCTGTTTAAGGGTTTTGGTAGGGAGGTAAGTGTAATGCATGGCATAACTCGGAATCAAGTTAAGGGTGGAGATTGCTTGGGTTGTTCTGCCAGCTATATTAAGAAAGTTTGCTCTCCAGGCAATCAATTTTTGTTTGCATGTTATCAATAATAAATTGGCAGTCCCTAAGTGTTGGTTGATTCTGAAGAACTGGATATCCCAAGTATTTCCCAAAGGTGTTGCTGTGTTGCTTATGTTGATGTTGAATGTATTTGCTACTTCTTTTTCTAAATTAGGAGCACAGTTTTTTGAAAGGATGATATTGGATTTTTGGAGATTAATATTTTGCCTTGATAATTTATAGAACAGCGATAGACTATTTTTGATGGAATTGCATGATTTCTCATTAACCCTAGCCATCAGGGTAAGATCATCAGCAAAGAATATGTGAGATATGTCGGGATCTCGGGGACTTAGGTATATGGGGTCTCCTTGGCAAATGTCTACTTCATGAGAGATTAGACGGAAGAACATTTCCATACATAGTATGGATATATAAGGAGATAAGGGGCAATCTTGTCTAATACCTCTGCTTGGACTAAAGAATTCAGTAGTTGAACCATTGACCAGAATTGCTATATTGCTTGTACAGATACAGTGCATGATTAATTTAGAGATAGATGATGAAAAATTAAAAAGTTGAGCGTACGATAAATAAAGGACCATTCTAGTCGATCAAAAGCCTTTTCTAAATCTAATTTTAGGATCATACTGGCTTTTTTTCCTTTTAATTTTTTAAATTGATTGATGATTTCCTGGACTATGATAACATTGTCACTAGTTCTTCTACCCTTAATAAAGCTTGCTTGAAATGGGCTAATCAAGTCATTTAAAGAGGGTTTTATTCTGTTAGCAATAATCTTAGTAATAACTTTGTACATCATATTGCAGAGGCCTACTAGCCGAAATTTTTATAAATTGTTTGCGTTATGAATTTTTGGTATAAGGCAGATATATGTAATATTAATACTCATTGGGAGTGTATTGTTGCGGAATATTTGGAGACAAAAATTTATAACTAATGGCCCAACAATTTTCCAATATTTTTAATAGAAGAAAGGATGAATACCATCTTGCCCTGGTACCTTGAAGGGTTTAAATGAAAAAATAGCATTTGTGACCTCAAAAGGCATTAAGGGATTATCCAAGTTCCGGAGATCAATTTTACTGAAGTTTTGTAATGACCCGACTGGTCGTTTTGAGCTCTAGTGCGTCGTTCAGCAATTTGATGCCATGAGCAGCTTCACTTCAGGTATTATGACTTGTGCGCACGGTCGGAATTGAATTCCGGGAAGTTCGGAGAGGATTTGGAAAGAGAATTCTCATTTCGGAAACTTTAAGTTGAAAGAATTGACTAAGATTGGATTTCAGAGTAAACGACCTCGGAATCGGGATCTGAAGGTTCTAGTAGGTTCGTATGATGATTTCAGACTTGGGCGTATGCCCGGATCGGGTTTTGGAAGACCCGGGAACGTTTCGGCACCTATTGTGGGAGTTAGCATTTTGGAAGAATTTCATAATTTTGGGTTGAAGTGCATTTCAATGTTATCGATATCCGTTTGGGATTTCGAGTTTGGGAATAACTCCGTATGCTGATTCTGGTGTTGGGAGCGCGATCGGAAGTGAATTCGGAGGTCCGTAGGTCATTTTGGAGTCATTTGGCAAAAGATAGAAATTTGAAGGTTTTTGAGAAGTTTGACCGGAAGTGGACTTTTTGATATCGGGGTCGGATTCCAATTCCGGAAGTTGGAGTAGGTCCGTAATGAAAAATATGACTTGTGTGCAAAATTTGAGGTCAATCGGACGTGATTTGATAGGTTTAAACACCGAAAGTAGAAGTTTGAAATTTTAGAGTTCATTAAGCTTGAATTGGAGTGTCATTTGTGGTTTTAGCATTGTTTGATATGATTTGAGGCCGAGCAAGTCCATAAAATATTTTGGGACTGGTTGGCATGATTGGTTGGTGTCCCGGGGGCCTTGGGTGGATTCCGGGTGGTTAACGGATTGAAAATGGAATTTTGGAAAGGGCTGAAGTTGCTGGTTGCTGGTGTAACCACACCTGCGAGACTAGGGCCGCAGGTGCGGAGCCGCAGAAGCGGCTAGGAGGGGCGTAGATGCGGTTTTGACCAGAAGTGAAGAGACCGCAGATGCAGTCATATAGCCGCAGAAGCGGGACCGGACCTGTGGTGGTTGAGGCGTAGAAGCGGAAACGGGGACCTGGTGAGAAACCGCAGGAGCGGTAGAAAGGACGCACCTGCGGAACCACAGAAGCGGTTAAGGGACCGCAAGTGCGGAAATGCTGGAGGTAGAGAGGTTCTTTTAAATCGGGGGTTGGGTCCATTTCAACCTCATTCCTTCCATTGGAGCCGATTTTGGAGCAACTTTGAGGTGCCATTTTTACCACCAAGCATGAGGTAAGAAATGTATGCTAGTTTTTAGTTAAATACATGATTATATACGGATTTGGACATGGAAATTGGTAGAAACTTGGGGTTTGAGGGAAAACCTATAAAATTGATATTCTTGGATTTTGACCACGATTTTGGGTATGAAATTAGGAGAAAATCATATATTTGAGTTCGTGAGTTCATGGGTAAACTTTATCTTCGAGAAATTTCGGAACCCGGGCATGTGGGCCCGAGGGAAACTTTGTCAACTTTTCGATCAAGGTTAGGAATTGTTATAAATTAGATTGTAATAAGTAATTGACCATATATTAATGGATTTGCATAATTATTGACTCGTTTTGGAGCATTTAGCATCGATTCGAGTCTTCGGAAGGGCGTGAAATGTCGGTTATGGATCTTCCAAGCGAGGTGAGTTTCCTTTCTAACTTTGTAAGAGGTAATTATCCCCATAGGTGAAATAATTGGTTATGTGCTCCTATTTGTGGGGGCTACGTTTGCACGAGGTGACGAGACTCCGTGCGTAGCTACTATTATGTGTAAGTTCGGGTAGTCTAGACCCAAAAGCATGCTATACTTGGAATATTTGTAACCTTGTTGACAGTTTGAATTGCTTAAATCATATCGAATTAGTAAATGAATTTCTAAAAAGACTAAACTTCATTTTCTTAAATTGTTAAAAGAGAATTAGCTTTCTTTGGGATAATTGTTCCATGTTGATTCCTTGATTGACTGTCTGTGTGTTTAATTTCGGAGCGGGCCGAACGCCTTGGTAGATTAAATAGATGTATCTATGGTTCGCGCCATTCGACCCTCTGGCAGTGCACATTTAAATATTGTTGGATCGGGCCATACGTCCTCGACATGATTTGCGCATGCTTGTATTGCTTGCCTTGGAATTTATAGATGTTGATATTTGCCCTCCCTAACTTGAGAATAAATGTATAAATGATGTAAAGGAAATTTGAGAATTTCCTATAAAAGAAAGAATTGTTTACTTGCTTCATTCTATTGAATTAAAATCCTGTTATAAAAATCACTGATTTACTATATATTTGAGATAACATTATTGGACCACTAGTAAGTGTCGAAGTCGACCTCTCATCTCTACTTCTTTGATATTAGGCGGGATACTCATTGGGTACACGTTGTTTTCGTACTCATACTACACTTGCTGTGCATTTTTGTTGCACAGGTTTATGAGTGGCATAGCGACATGGTTGATACAGAGACTTAGGTGAGTTGCATTCATCGAGTCGCCCGTAGCCAGCAGAGTCTCCTTCAGAGTATTGTACTGTATTTTCATTTCTGTCCATTTGTACTCCGGACAATTACTGTATTTTATTTCATTCCCAGTATATGCTCATGCACTCGTGACACCGGGTTTTGGGATGATTATGGGGTATCTTGTATTAACTTCTTGACATTCATATTTAATTTAAAACGATTATCTTTTACTGGTAAAATTGAAGGAAAATCATAGTTTTCACAATTGATAAAACGAGAATTTAATTAAGTATTTTGGTTGGCTTGCCTGATAGCAGTGTCCAGCGCCATCACGACCCTTAGTGTATTTTGGGTCGTGTCAACATGGTATTAGAGCACTAGGTTCCCTTAGGTCTCACGAGTCATGAGCAAGTCTAGTAGAGTCTTGCGGATCGGTACAAAGACATATGTACGTATCTTCGGGAGGCTACAGGGCTATTAGGAGTACTCCCCTTCTTGTTTCCTCATCGTGCGATTTGATTCCTTGAGGCCTATGCCCTTGTTTCCTTCCTACTCAATCTTACGCGATGCGAACCGCTTGTTATAAATCGAGAATTGAAGAATTTTAATAGTACTACAGATGTGGTGCGGGATGTTTCTCCCGATATAGTTGGTGGGGCTATTGTCGTCACCTGGAGGAAGGGTTTTTCTATTGTTTTGGCTTGGTAGTTGTGCTTCTAAGATCTTGGAGGCTATGCACAGGTTGCTATGATGCTCACGATTGGTTATCGCACAGTATTGACTTGATGGTAGGATACTTGCCTATGTGTTGAGGCGGTGAATGATTTGAAAGGAAGTCTACTCAGTGCACGCTTCAGAGATCTGATATTTCATTTCCGGCGAAGGAAAAGTAATTAGCCTATGAATGTCCAGATTTGGGGTGATGGAGAAATGAGACTTGGTATTTTCGAGCGTGGTGGAAATTTTCATCTGCGATGTAGTATCGTCGTCCTTGATTGTATGTGTTAAGTTCGCCGGTGTTATAGTCTTCTGTAATTCACATTTGGGGTAAGATATTGTGAACTAATATTGGAAAAGCGACTGTTAAATATCGCGGGGTGCAGTGGTTCAGGGTTTAATGTGTATTTCTAATGTTGACGGCTCGAGAACGATGATCTTTGGAAAGGTTTAAAGTTAGTAGCAATTGGTGGGTTCAAGTGTTATGAAGATAGATTTTATTTAAGGCAACAACTGAGCAGCAAAGGATGAGGAAGGACATGTGGGGAGTGTCCAGTGGTGGCTAAAACTTCTAGAAGGCCATGTATAAGAGGCAAAGGTCGAGTAGTCGATTAAAAGGGTGAGTTCTGCCAAAGTGGGAGAGTGGCGGAGTTGCGTATGGGCTTGGTGGTAGGATGACTATGCACCTTAAGTAGAGTTTGGAATGAGTTGGGAATTTAGTGATTGGTGATTGGGGTCTACGGATTTAATTAGAAGTACTAGCTATTACGCGGCAAGAGATTTGATATAACGGAAATGAGTTGCTCGATATGAAGAGGGATACAACATAACTTTGAATTTGAAAGATGTTGTCGCACAGTTAATTGATGTCCACGAGGAGTGAATGGACTTGGGCAACTAGAAAGTGAGCTTGGACTTAGGATGGGTTATTGATGTCGTAGAAATTGTACCCCGTGCAGCAGCGTTGGAAGATGTCGGCACGTAAATCCCCCAGGTGGGTTATCTCCAGTGAGCATACCGGCGGTCGCATGGTTGGCGAAGCTTCTGCAAAGAATTCTATAGGTTATACAACAAAGATATCGGTCGTGCAGGTGTAGTTGATGATTCAGAGTATACAAAGGGGTTTTATAGAAAGATTCCGAGAATTTTGGCGGTTGATTGCGCAAAGTTATGTCAATAAGAGATAAAGAATCTTGGTGGATTCTAGAGGTGTGTAATAGTGGCTTCAAGCTAAGTGGGAGAGTCTCGCCGCCTATGTTTGGGTTGCATGGTTAACTACTTGCGAGGTTTCTGGATGTTAGCATATTGATGGGTTATTTCAGCTGCGGGAAAAGAACATAAGTGGTAAATTGAGCAATGGAATTGTTAAAGGTATGCTATGGTTGGCCTTATTAGCTCATGTTCAGACTTGGGGAAGGATTCATGATTTGTGCCTTGTATAGATGCGGGTTTCAAGGGAAGTGATTCTGCCAGGTGCTTCGTCGAGGGGGTATGCATGTGCTAGAAGAATCATGGAGTTGATTACATTCGGGGCCAAGTCAGAGCGGGTGTCTCTCAACAACGGTCCTAGTGGATTCAGAGGGCAAAGTGTGGTGCCTAATGATTGCGATCCTATAGGTACGATTAAGAATCAAGCTTTATAGCATCTTATGAGAAGAGACACAAAATGTTCTATGGTATTTTGACTTGTAGTGTAGCACTTGGGAGGTATGAAATAGTTCGTGGGATTTGAGACAGCATGGTCTCGTGATTCAAGGTTACTCGGGATGAGTGCGGATAAAGTGTGTTATGTGTTGAATGGAGTTATTATTATTTCTGAGGCAATCAAGGATAAATTGGAAGAAGATAGATTGGTTAGCCATAGTTGAATTGGCATATTGGTGGTAGTGATCAGTTCCTTCAGCATGATCAAGTTATGCAAGGAATTTGTGGCGGTACGTGCGAGGCCTATCGGCCGCTGTAATTGATATTATTCATGAGTATTCTACTATTATGGCCTGTCATGTGTAGGCGGATCCCGGAAGGGCTATGGTGGCTTAGACCACTAATTAGAGATTTGCATTACAGTTATGAGAATTCACTGGTGTTTCTATGCTTCTCCTGAAGTGAGTTAAGTGAAAAGTTTTTATATGATGAAGTGTTAATCTATTAGAGGTTCCAGAGTTATGATGAAAATCGTGTTCTATTGTATATTGGCATGTTGGATGCAGTGAGTGGCATGGAATCTGAAGTGAGAATCAAGATTGCAGTTCGGTATTGACAAGGATGTCACGAGCTCGGATGAGCAGGAAAGGAGTTTCGATATTTAAGGAAAGTTGGTATTGTCATCGGTGTCACCTGAGATCGGTGTTTTGTGAAAAAGGCTTTGCATCTTGGTTAAGGATTCTTGATTGCTTTACAACGTTAGTGTGACCGGTGGTATAGATGTGCAGACTCGCTATCTAGTGCGGAAGGTCGTGGGAGCGTATCTCACGGGAAAATTGTATAAGTGTGACATGTAGTCACTTGATTAATTAAAGATTTAAACCAAGTATGAAGATCGTGGTAATATCACTAATTTGAGAATTTATGCCTGGAGGGCACTCGACTTATTGGGTTGTGGACCGTGGAAGATTGCCCCGGTTATGATGGTAGTTCTCGTGTGTTATGAGAAAAAGGGAGTTATTATGAACCTTCGAAAGGTTATTGGCCTAGTTCAATGTGATCAGAATCAGCTTAAGGTCTGTGGATGGATCTAAATGTGAATATGAGCTCTATATCAGGACAGATGTGTTCATTTCAGCAATGCGCTCCTTGGGACAAACAGTCAGGGTACTATTTTGTCGTCAGCTATTTCATGAAATGATATATTGCACAGTATGAGTTGTGAGATGGCTTCGTGAATTTCTTATGTGTTGAGGTTCCGCATAGAGATGATGTTATATGAGCAGGATAGCTCTCGAGATTTAGATCGTATATCGCACCTCAGTTGTGCTTGAGTTTTGTAGCCTATGGCACTATATGTCTCCCCAGGGATGGTATTTTGCACTTAGCGTGCTTGTGACCGGTATTCGGTATTTTGTTGTAATGAGCAATTTAGCTCAATGTATATCTCCTTATGTGAATTCTATATGTGGATCGGGTGGCACGCCACCATGGGTATGTTATTTGGATCGGGTTGCGCACCGCAACAGTGTGATGGTGAATACAGTTTTCATACTTCATCTTATGTGTGTTTGTTTCCCATTTTTTGAGGAAGGTTCATATTAGTTGCGCGAGTTGAGTAGTTCCTTCCAGAGTTCATTTTCATTTTGAATCGTGTTTGAATTGGTAGCCTATTGGCACATTGTGGCATTATATGAGACTTTTGGTCATGTCTGAGTGGTTTATTTGCTGAGCAGTTCGTTCGGGTGAGATGGGACTATTGGATCTAAGATCAGTGCATCGGATTATATGAAGAATATTAAAGGGCAAAGACCATTATTTGGTTCAGAATAAGGTGATGGTTCCTGACAGGAGTATAGACCCAATGAATTGTTGATTTGGAAGTTAGTTGTGAATTTCAACACATCTCTTCCGTTGCGGCGAAATTGTAAGAGTTAGAGCAAGACCTATGTATGTCATGAGGTGCAATGGGAGCATCAGATTCGTAGAGTTTTGAATAATTTGATCAGAGAATGTTATGGTGGTCCTGTGAGTAAAGTGGTATAAGGTGTGAATTCAACTAAGGTATGTAGTCATGTTTTGGTGCTGCGTGTAGTTATTGATTCGGTGAGCGTATATTGGAACAGGCCTGGCAGAGAATTCTAGATGTTGGAATTGGGATCTAAGGCTTATTTGCCTAAGTGAAAGAGGGTATCTTCAGATTGATCGAGCTAGGGCGCCCAGCTGAGTTGTGGTAGCACGGGTAGGTGCTTAAGGTGTTAAACAGTGATTTCGGGCAACCCCAGCGTAGTTCTTAGCATGTTCGAGGACGTACGCATGTTTAAGTAAGAGAGAATGTAATGACCCGACCGATCGTTTTGAGCTCTAGTGCGTCGTTCAGCAGTTTGAGGCCATGAGCAACTTTACTTCAGGTATTATGACTTGTGCACATGGTCGAAATTGAATTCCAGGATGTTCAGAGTGGATTTGGAAAGAGAATTCTCATTTCGGAAGCTTTAAGTTGAAAGAATTGATTAAGATTGGATTTTAGAGTAAACGACCTCAATATTAGGATCTGAAGATTCCAGTAGGTTCGTATGATGATTTCAGACTTGGGCGTATGCCCGGATCGGGTTTTGGATGACCCGGGAATGTTTCGGGACCTATTGTGGGAGTTAGCATTTTGGAAGAATTTCATAAGTTTGGGTTGAAGTGCATTTCAATGTTATCGATGTTCGTTTGGGACTCTGAGTCTAGGAATAGCTCCGTATGGTGATTCTGGTGTTGGTAGCGCAATCGGAAATGAATTCGGAGGTTCGTGGGTCATTTTGGAGTCATTTGGCTAAAGATAGAAATTTGAAGGTTTTTGAGAAATTTGACCGGAAATGGACTTTTTGATATCAGGGTCGGATTCTGATTCCAGAAGTAGGAGTAGGTCCGTAATAGCAAATATGACTTGTGTGCAAAATTTGAGGTCAATCGGACGTGAGTTGATAGATTTAAACACCGAAAGTAGAAGTTGGAAATTTTATAGTTCATTAAGCTTGAATTGGAGTGCGATTCATGGTTTTAGCATTGTTTGATATGATTTGAGGCCTCGAGCAAGTCCGTAAAAAGTTTGGGACTGGTTGGCATGATTGGTTGGGGTCCCGAGGGCCTCGGGTGGATTCCGGGAGGTTAACGGATCGAAAATAAAATTTTGGAAAGGGCTGAAGTTGCTGGTTGTTGGTGTAACCGCACCTGCGAGACTAGGGCCGCAGGTGCGGAGCCGTAGAAGCGGCTAGGAGGGGCGCAGATGCGGTTTTAACCAGAAGTGAAGAGACCGCAGACGCGGTCATGTAGCCGCAGAAGTGGCACGCACCTGCAGTGGTTGAGGCACAGAAGCGAAAACGGGGGCCTGGTGAGAAACCGCAGGAGCGAAAAAAAGGACGCACCTGCGGAACCGCAGAAGCGGTCAAGGGACTGCAGGTTATAGCTGTCCAACGGAACGGGACGGGACAGGACCAAATTAACGGGACGGGAGGGTGGCGGGACAAGACGAAACGGGACAGGACAAACGGGACAGGACAAACGGGACGAAACGTTCGTCCCATCTTGTCCCGCTAACAAACGGGATGGGACGGGACGGGACAGGTTCGGGGCCTTAAGTGTATTTTTTTATTAAAAAATGTCTAGTTTTTTGAAAATTACTTTGTTTTTAAAGTTTGCAACGACTAGATTTTTGACTAACTATTTAATAAACTTAAATGTTACTATATTAAAATGAAAATTAGAAAACTAAGTAAAGAATTATAAAATATTAAAACAAAAGACTTGTAATGAAATATTCTAGTAATTATAAATTTATAATACAGTTATAATTTATTTAATATAATTTCAAAGTATTAACTATTAAGTAACTAAAATAATTCATAAATAAAATTCAACGCTTAGAGCCTTTTATTTTATTAATAGAACTTCCAAATCTCAAATACAAATATAATTCTTTTAAAGAGCACCTAATCTACGTAGCCACCTTCTAGGAAGGGTTCTGTTTGAACTAGGCCTCTTAGTAGCCAATTACAAATTATCATACTAATATTTGTAAGCTCCTATATAGCTTCTTTGTAACTTATCAATAATATCTCTCGGACATTCTGCTGGAATTGGCAATGTTGATTGGTGTTCCATGAGCTCCATGCCGTCATCGCTCCCAGTGGTTAGTATCTCATTGTATTCTTCTTCTTCCCAAGTGGTTAATTTTCAAAACCAAGATTTCTTCTTTCTGAATTAATCCAATCTCTGAATAATACGGAAATCTCTAGACTATCCTCCGCTAATGAATGTCTATGATCTCCAATTTGAATTCTTGCCGCGCTAAAAGCACTTTCCGATGCTACTGATGATGCTTGAATAGCCAGGATATCTCGGTCCATAATTGAAAGTGTTGGAAAAGCCTTGCCACGCTCCCTCCACCATGACAAAAGTTGTTCCTTGCCTTCTTCGTCTTTAATATTTTCCAATCCTTGATTAAGATAAGAATTAAGTTCATCATCAATAGAGGAATCAAAACTTGCTATATCATCCATATCTTCCCATAAGACTTCTGCTCTAGACTTAGAAATAGAAGGAGCAGTTTCACAACCAGTTGTATCCATAGATTTATATTTATCAAACATTGATCTAGCATAAGAATATATGCTAGCTTGGCAGTTTTCGAGAGATGGTTGTTCATTTTCTTGAATTTCTAAATTCTCATAAATTTTACGAACAAGACCCTTTGCACCTCTTAGTTTTAAAGATGGGTTAAGTAGAGTAGAAATTAAATAAACTTCGGGAATATGGAAAAAATACTTTTTAAATTTTAAGATCATTTCTTTAATGGCCAGTGCATAAGTTGGATTTATTTTATACTTACCAAATACAACAGAAATTTCACAAATATACCATAATATTTGTGTAACAGTAGGATAATATATACCAGAAAATTGTTTTGTAGCATAATAAAAAATTTCTAAATTTTTTTTAAGCTCTCTGATCGCATCCCAATCAGAATCAACAATTTGATCAACAGGGTGAGCATTATGCATATTAAATACCTTTTGGATAGGCACCCGATAATCATAAGCAACTTTAAGCATTTCATAAGTAGAATTTCACCAAGTACAAATATCTTTTGGAACTTTTCTAAATGGAAGGCTAGCACTAGCATATTGTTGAGCAAATTCACGAATTCTACTTTGTTTATGAGCACGAAAAATATAGCCACAAGCATGTTGTGTTTTGCTACAAGCATCAGAAAATAAATTAAGACCATCTTTTACTACCAAGTTAAAAATATGGCATGCACATCTAACATGAAAAATTATTGAATTAATTGGACAAAGTCTAGATTTTAAGCTATTTGGCGCGGTTGTGTTAGCAGAAGCATTATCTATGGTGATAGTTAAAACTTTATTAATGAGTTCATAAAAATCAAGTATTTTGTAGAACAGTAGTTGCAATATATGCTCCAGTGTGTTTTGAATCAACAAATTTATAACCAATAATACGTTTTTGCAAGTTCCAGTGATGATCAACCCAATGACATGTAATAGTTAAATAATCACAACCATTAGGACTACGACCTATATCAGATGTGATAGATACTTTACAATCTAAGTGAAAAAAATACACAATGAATATACTGAAGATATTCGGTTTGAAATTTAAAAAACATCATTTCTAACCGTGGTCTTAGGAAAACCTTGAAAAGCAGGGTTATAAGTTTCTTGTATATAATGAACAAAAGCAGGGTGAGAAGGAAAAGTAAAAGGTAAGCCACAAACAACCACCATTTTTGCTAAGTTCTCACGATCTCTATCTTTGTTATATTTGCGTAAAACATGACCAGAAGCAGGGTCAAGTTGTTGTTGAATTTGATTAGAACCAGATCCACTAGGAGTGCCAGAACTGATGGTAGGATCTATAATTTTTCCGGCTTCTATGTTAGCTTGTATCCATAAAGATTTGTGATCCTTTCTTAAGTTTCTTAAGTGTCTAGTTAAACCCCCGTCCCACCACTTGTTGAGTGTGCAAATACTTGCTTACATTTTTCACATATAGCACGATGATTGACTTTATCATGTTTAAAAAAATTTCATACAAATGATGTTTTGGGACGTTCAGCCTTAGGCTTACCCCCTTACAGGAGGTACAGGGGGTAAAGCTCCAGACTGAGATTGACTCTGAGTTGGAGCTTGTGTTGCGAGACTAGTGGGTGTTTCATCTAATTCTTCTTCCTCATTTTCTTCATCCTCATTTTCTTCATCCTCTAAAAAAATATCATTACCAAATTATCTTTGTAAAGTTTCATGATCTAATTGTTCTCCGACATGAACATCATAAAATGTGGGGGGTTGAGAAAATGAAGTTTCATCAACATGAGTCATTTCATCAATATGCTTTCTAACTCTAGGTCTAGGAGAAGGGTTAGGATTACTACTACTTTCACCTTTACTATTTTTTTACTACTGTTTTTAAAAATACCAAATACATTTTTAGGTGCCATAATTTGAATATGAAATTAAATTAAAAAAGCTAACACAAATATTAAACACACAAATGAAATACGAAAATATAACACGTAAAGTAAACACAAAAATTAAGCACTAAAATGATACGCAAAAATTATATATTAAAATTAGGAGATGGAACGAGTGCACCGTGATTAAATATTGAAACTTGAAGAAATTGCCCAAAATATTACTCCAAATACTTGACGAATTAATTTGAAGCTTGAAACCTGCTCCAAAAAATTTGCCCAAATACTTGAAAGTTAAAACATGAAAGATATCACTTGATACTTGATAGTAACAAAATTGAGAAAATAATATAGAATATAGATAGAATATAAGAGATTTGAGAGAGAAGATTGATTTTTTGTGGGAAAAAATAAAGAAGAATGGAGGGTATTTATAGTAAAAAATAGGGTCAAAGTATAATTTAATAAACTTAGGGGTTATATTAAAAGTTTGGGGAGGGGGAAGGTAGAGGGTGTTTTTGGGGGGTGTAGGGGCTGTTTGGACCGTTGGCAACGGCTTTTGCCATTTAAGCCGTTGCCCAACGGCTAGTTTTAAAAAAAAATCTGGCGGGACGCGGGATGGGCCGAAACGGTACGGGACAAACGGGACGAAATGGCCGTCCCGTCCCATCCCGTGTCTCATTTAACATTGGACCATCCCATTTAACTTGAAGCGGGATGGGACGGGATGGCCCGTCCCGTTGGACAGCCTTACCGTAGGTGAGGAAATGCTGGAAGCAGAGAGGTTCTTTTAAATTGGGGGTTGAGTCCATTTCAACCACATTCCTTCTATTGGAGCCGATTTTGGAGCAACTTTGAGGTGCCATTTTCACCGCGAAGCATGAGGTAAGTAATTTATGCTAGTTTTTAGTTAAATACATGATTATATATGGATTTGGACATGGAAATTGGTAGAAACTTGGGGTTTGAGGGAAAACCTAGAAAATTGATATTCTTGGATTTTGACCATGATTTTGGGTATGAAATTAGGAGAAAATCATATATTTGAGTTCGTGAGTTCATGGGTAAACTTTATCTTCGAGAAATTTCGGAATCCGGGCATGTAGGTCCGAGAGCAACTATGTCAACTTTTCGATCGGGGTTAGGAATTGTTATAAATTAGATTGTAATGAGTAATTGAACATATATTAATGTATTTGCATAATTATTGACTAGTTTTGGAGCATTTAGCATCGATTTGAGTCTTCGAAAGGGCGTGGAATGCCGATTATGGATCTTCCGAGCGAGGTGAGTCTCCTTTCTAACTTTGTAAGAGGGAATTGTCCCCATAGGTGAAATAATTGGTTATATACTCCTATTTGTGGGGGTTACGCACGCACGAGGTGATAAGAGTCCGTGCATAGCTACTATTATGTGTAAGTCCGGGTAGTCTAGACCCAAAAGCATTCTATACTTGGAATATTTGTAACCTTGTTGACAGTTTGAATTGCTTAAATCACATCGAATTAGTAAATGAATTTCTAAAAAGATTAAACTTCATTTTCTTAAATTGTTAAAAGAGAATTGGCTTTCTTTGGATAATTGTTCTGTGTTGATTCCCTAGTTGACTGTCTGTATGTGTTTAATTTCGGAGCGGGCCGAACGCCTCAGCAGATTAAATAGATGTATCTATGGTTCACGCCATTCGACCCTCTGGCAGTGCACAATTTAAATATTGTTGGATCGGGTCGTACGTCCTCAGCATGATTTGCGCATGCTTGTATTGCTTGCCTTGGGATTTATAGATATTGATATTTTCCCTCCCTGACTTGAGAATAAATGTATAAATGATGTAAAGAAAATTTGGAAATTTCCTATAAAAGAAAGAATTGTTTACTTGCCTCATTCTATTGAATTACAATCCTGTTATAAAAATCACCGATTTACTATATATTTGAGATAACATTATTGGACCACTAGTAAATGTCGAAGTCGACCTCTCATCTCTACTTCTTCGAGATTAGGCGGGATACTCATTGGGTACATGTTATTTTCGTACTCATACTACACTTGCTGTGCATTTTTGCTGCACAGGTTTATGAGTGGCATAGTGGTATGGTTGATACGGAGACTTAGGTGAGTTGCATTCATCGAGTCGCCCGTAGCCAGCAGAGTCTCCTTCAGAGTATTGTACTGTATTTTCATTTCTGTCCACTTGTACTCCGGATAATTACTATATTTTATTTCATTCCCAGTATATGCTAATGCACTCGTGATACCGGGTTCTGGAATGATTATGGGGTATATTGTATTAATTTCTTGACATTCATATTTGATTTGAAACGATTATTTTTTATTGGTAAAATTGAAGGAAAATCATAGTTTTCACAATTGATAAAACGAGAACTTAATTAAGTATTTTGGTTGGCTTGCCTGACAACAGTGTCCGGCGCCATCACGACCCTTAGTGGATTTTGGGTCGTGACAAGTTTGTAGGATCTTGGCGGATGCTCATCCAGTTGGTGAATTTGTGAGATGTTGTGAAAGTGTTAAGGAAGTATTGTTGGTTATGATTTAGAATTTCCAATGGATCATTGATCCAGTCGTTGTGGTCGTTTTTAAAGAACATAATTTTGTTTTTTCTTTTATTGTTAGAGGCCATGATGTGAAAGAACTTTGTATTTGCATCAACCCTCTTGAACCCATAGGATTTTGGCTCTAAGTTTCCAGTAATCATCTTAAATTTTTAGAAAGTTATTGTATTTTTTTGTAAAGAGTATTCCAATTCCTGAAGGAAGATACTATTAGGGTAGTGCTTTGATTCTTGGATACCTTTTAGCCTAGCTAGTATCCCTTTTTTTTCCTGAAGATATCACCAAAGACATTATTTTTCCAGGCTTTAATACTTCCTAGGAAGGAATTAGACAATTCTAGGTAATTGGAACCCTTCCAACTTTCTTCTACTAGATTGTTAAAGCTTGGATGTCTGCACCAATATATTTCTAGTCTAAATGATTTTGGAAGGGCAATACTTGATTTAGGGATTAGTTGAAGATGTAAAGGGTTGTGGCGAGAGTGAGTTTTGGGTAGATGTGTTACTGATGCATTTGGAAAACAACTGATCCAATCACTATTAGCAAAGATTTTATCTAATCTCTCTATAATCAAACATTTGTTTTTCTTTCTACGATTAGTCCAAGTATACTTGCAACCCTTAAAGCCAAGATCAATGAGACCGCATTTGTTAATGCAGCTCCAAAGATAATTAGTGCGATTTCCGTTAACAAAGTTGCCCCCTAATATTTTATTTGAGTCTAATACATCATTAAAATCCCCCTACTAGCCATAAACCCTTATAATTAGCATGCATGTTGATAAGGTTATTCCACATTTGATTTTTATAGTTTATATTAGAACTAGCATATATAGAGGTAAATAACCAAGTATTATGAGTAGGAATTACCTCAATGGTTGCTCTAATTTCTTGACTTCTACGAACAAAGCTATGGACATTGACAAGAGTATGATCCCAGAGGATGACCATACTACCCGATTGTCCATCAGCCGAAATTTCAATCATGTCAGAGAAACCAAATGGATTTAGAAGAGGCATATGGTTGTCCATTCTTGTTTCCAAGAGTGTGACCATGCAATGACGATGGGTTTCAATCATTTCCCTAAAGTTTAATATGAAATTATCATTATTTCCACCACAAAAGTTCCATATAATGAAAGAGATAGCCCTATTCATATTGAGTTTCTAGTTGTGTAGGTCTCCATTCTCCAGCACTCTTGGTGCATGCACCGGGTTCCTTCTCTGAAAGGGAACCAGGATCATTGCATGTTGCCCTACTGTTGGATCGGCCTGTACCCTTATGTCCATTGTGCACTTGTAAAGTGCCATTGGACAGTTAGGAATTTGCCTCTGTTCTTGTATCTCCATGAAGATAAACACTTTTACTTCGTCGAGATTTGAATCTTCGATTATTGACTCTAGGATTAAGTTGATGGGTTTCACTGCCTCCTCCATCATGTCCTCTTGATATGGTAAGTTTGTTTGGGCATGGGACTGTGGTAGACCTTGGTAAAGAACTGGAGGTGCATGTTGAACATTGGGATTTAGAGTTTGATTTGTATGTGCACCCCATGGTGTAAAAATTGGATTGATGTTGGTCACAATCTCCAAGGTGAAGAATGGTAAGTCCATCACTGAGTGTACATTTTGGATTGGAACAAAGTGGGGTGGCAGGTTCCACCCTCCCATCATCATCTGGGTTGCATTGGGAGTCAAGTTTGGTGCTACTGGGTGAAGAATATTGTTCAACTAAACACGGTTCATGTAGTTGTTCATTGACAGCCAGATATCTTCCGAGATTAGTTGGACGAGATAATGAGAGTTTTGAAGTACAATCATTGTCTCTCTCCCATTTAACATGATGTTGAAGGAGATGGCATGACCCATTAATCCCAACTCCATCCAGTATAGTAGTTGGTGGTTCTCCGATAGTAGGGGTTGGATGAAGATTGTAGGGGTATTGATTGTTTGTGGGTTGGGAGGTGTTTGATTTGCCATGTTTTGAAGCCAATTGAGAGGTAGGATTTGAATGAGACTGTAATGTCTCCTGTTGGAGATAGGCATTCTTGGCATTTTTTATTAAGGTAGAAGATCTTATAGAGGGTTTAGAAATGCTGTTGGTTTCTTAGAAAATCACAAAATCAGTTTCAATAATTATAGAATCTGTTTGCATGTCATTTGGGAGGATTAGCGTAGAGGATTTATCAAGAGAAGGAGTAGATTGTTTTGGGGGTACGAGTTCTATGGCATTGGCCATTTGGAACAAGGATGATTCTTATTTTGACAGGTAGGATTTGTCATTTGTGACATGTATGGGGTAATTATTTTCATTAGTAGAGTGTTTTGGGGTGTTGGCGTGATTAGTAACATGTTGATTGTTTCCATTAGTAGTATTACAAAGGGAGTCATTTAGGGTGGGGTCTGTAATAGAGGACTCGAGTCCATCTGAGTTGTTTTTGTTATGGAATTCCTTTGTTTTTATATTATTTTCTTTTAATTTTTCGGGTGACTGGTTTATCCAAAACCATATCCTATTCCATTAGAGCTGAAAAGTGGTTTTTTGAATTGATGTCTATTTCGTTTATGGAGTATTCCTCAGCATTAAGTTTTTTCCTAGTTCTATTATCTCCCAACGAGTTTTGTTTAGGACGGGCTTTGTGGTTTAAAGTTTGGGAGGTAAAGAACTTACCTGTAGTGGCGTCGAAAATATTGACATTTATACCTGCCCTAGATGGTGTTTCTTTGCTTTCATTTATCGTGAGCTTTTTCTTTCCTTTATCAAAAGTGTGTGTCTTCCACTCCTCCTTTGTCTTGGATTGTTGGTCCTGCATGTAGCCACTCTGCCCATTTTCTTCTTTTTCTTTTGTTATTTAATTAGTTGTCTGCTGCTTTATCTTTGTGCACTGGCCAGTAAAGTGTCCCAGATGTCCACAATTTAGACATAGAAGTTTGTCACACTCGTATAAGATTTGTTGTTTATGGAATTCTATCCTCGCATTGGATTTAACCGGTTTGTTCAATGATAATTCAACACAAATTCTGGCATAATGCCCACGTAAGCTGTTGATGTGCAGGTGTCAACCTTGAGTAGCCTTCCAATTGTGTTGCCCACTTTTTTTAGAATTTTCTCATCATAAAACTCTGTGGGGAGCTGGGAAAGGCGTATCTAAATTGCAGTGAGTGTTTGTTTGGCTCTTGACGGTATAAAATTCGGTTCCTAGCATTGCACCGAAAGGAAGTGCCCAAAGATGAACCATGAACCGTTTTGTAATGCATTTACTATATTTTCCTCTTTGTTGAACCTCAATGTATAGTAATCTTCACCAAGATCAATTAGTGGAAATGCCTCTGTTGGCTTCCAAAGATCTGACAATTTGCATTTAAGGATTTGGTGAGGATTTTTTTCCCTTGGAGTTTGATTATTACTGAGAATCTCCATGGATAATAAATGCGTTGTTTATCTTCCCCAGTTATAAGAATCGAGTATTCATTTTCCTAGGCTTCAGAAGTCTTTTCCCCTTCTTCCTCGATGGTATCAACAACCATAGGCAGTAAATATGGGAGGAGATGAGGATATTGAGAAATTTCTCTCTTGTTCATTGGTTAGAAGTTTGTCCTTAAAAGAGATAGGTTCAGTTGTCTGGGGGAGATTAATATCCGGTGATTTTGGAAGTAGCTCCTCTAGATCAATGTGGTTTTCTTTTTATTTTCCGGCATAGGATTGTTTTGTTGGTCGGCGGGGATTGATATTTCTTAGCGAGAAGGTAGAGTTTCTCTCACTAGCCCTGTCAATAACAATCTTCTAATGTCTGTCATATCATGACTAAATTATAAATCGAGTTGAGTTTCCATTTCTCATCTGTTATTTGAGTTGTAGTTTCTTTTTGTTAACATAGTCAACTTGAGAATAAAAAAAATCATAACTCGATAACAGCAAACTTTCTGCCAGTAAGATTCGAATTCTTAGCATGAATGCCTTCTTTTAAAATAATATTTCAAATTACCTAGCAAATACGACCATAACAGAAAATTATTATTTTGATAAATTATCTGTAGGGAACATACCCTTTTTATGGCGCAGTAAACAGTTCGCCCTAGTTATCATTAGACCGCCAACTGATTTGTGGGGAATCTAAAAAAGATATAAGTAGCAATTTAGGAGAACTAGAGTCCAAATAGCCAACTTAGAAAAAGTTAAATATTAATAATGGTAATAATACTCCTTTCATTACTCTAAAAAGGAATAATTAGTTGTCATCAAGGAGTGATTTGTATTCTTCGACTTTTGTTTTTGGTTTTGGAGAAATCTTCTCGTTTTAATTCACTAAGCCACTGATTGCAAGTTTGAGTCTTAAAAGTACTCCCATTAATCATAAGCAAGTTAACATCACCAGCTTCACGCCTTCACCTACTATTATTTGTTGATTCTTTGAAATTATCGATGGTTTTGCACATTATTCTGAAATAAAATGGAAAGGAAACAAATAGGGCATATAGACTGATCAGCTGCAATTAAAAGAAGAAAAAAACTTATTTGTATCCGTCGGTGTTTCACAAAATCAGTGAATAAGAAGCATAAATGCGGCTTATGCATATATGCTTCTACATGTTTAATATATGCTTTCACTATAATTTGCAACTCTTAATTAAAAATTAAATTATTTAATTTCATATAAACAGTTAAGGTATTTTTCCTGGAGCGTCGTGGCAACGCCTGACGTTACTGTTAATAAGAAACCCTTAATTCAAACAAGTGGAGAAGTTTTATTTTGTGTCTCATACAACTAACACTAGTTGTACAATTGACACTAATTGTATGAGGCTCTTTTTTGTCTCACAATTTTGTGGACCCCAATCTTACACTTCGGGGTCCACAGAAATTTGAGTCCACAAAATTGTTGGATAAAAAAGTTAACTCATACAACTAGTGTCAGTCGTATAAGATTCAAAATAAAATTTTCGAATACCCCTTGCTATCACAGGAAATGAGTAAAAGAAAGCTGGCTCGTACTTTCATGTGAAATTTGCATGTAATTTTGAACTTTGAACAGAGCACCGAGTCTTATGGATTAACTGAAAGGGTAAATAAAAGATGCGGAATTCACATAAATGAAAAAAGAATAACATGATAACTATATAATGTATTATACAAACAATTAAATTAATTTGAGGTTGTGTATTCTATAGAAAAATACCCTACAAAGATATAAAAGTGTATACTGTTATGAAATAAAAGCAATTTAGTAAAAGATGAATAAGAAATAAAGACAATTTAGTAAAACATGAACAAGAAATAAAGATAGAGAGAAAGGAAGAGATTTTCTTCTTCAATTGTGTGTATTTTTCTATCTATTACAAAGCCTTTATATAGGCATGAAAAGTGAAGAAAATATGTCATGGAATATGTCATTGAACATAGAAAATATGTCAATGAATATGTCATTAAGCATTTGACATGAAGATCATGGGGGAAGAGTAGACATCCACCATAATATGATATTTATCATAACACTCCCCCTTGGATGTCCATAAATAATGTGCCTCGTTAAAACCTTATTAGGAAAAAACTCTATGGGAAAAAAAAATCTTAATGAAGGAAAAATAGTACACATATTTAGAAATACGCCTTTTGGTTGCCTCGTTAAAAACGTTGCAAGGAAAATTCGGTGGGACAAAACCTTGTAAGGAAAAAAGAGTACACCGCGTATTAACTCTCCCTGATGAGAGCCTCAGTTCACATCCTTTAGCCTTCGCATCCCATTCTTGTACACCAGTTTCTTGAAGGTTGACGTCAGTAGAGATTTGGTGAACAAATCAACCATATTATCACTTGAACGAATCTGTTGTACATTGATATCACCATTCTTTTGAAGATCATGTGTGAAAAATAACTTTGGTGAAATGTGTTTTGTCTTATCTCCTTTTATGAATCATCCCTTCAATTGGGCTATGGATGTTGCATTGTCTTCATACAAAATTATGGGTAGTTTGTCACACTTCAAATCATATTTGTCTCGGATAAGATATATTAAACCTCAACCAAATACATTCTCGACTTGCTTCATGAATAGCAATTATCTCAGCATGATTAGAAGAAGTAGCCACGATTGATTGCTTAGTCGATCGCCAAGATATGACAGTGCCTCCACATGTAAACACATAGCATGTTTGAGATAAAGCCTTGTGTATGTCAGATAAATACTCTATATCGCCATAACCAACAAGATCGAAATTGCAATCATTGCCATAAAATAAAGCCACATCGGTAGTCCCTTTAGATAATGCAATATATGTTTGATTTCATTCCAATGTCTCCTTGTAGGAGCAGAGCTATATCTTACTAAGACATTAACTGAAAAAGTTATGTCACCCCTTATAGTGTTAGCAAGATACATTAGTAAATCAATTGCACTAAGATGTGGTACTTCAGGACCAAGAAGTTCTTCAGTATTTTCATGAGGTATGAACGGATCTTTATTTATATCGAGTGATCTCACAACCATCAGGGTACTCAATGGATGTGCTTTATCCATATAGAATCACTTTAACATCTTTTCAGTGTATGTTGATTGATGGACAAAAATTTCATCTTTCATATACTCAATTTGTAAACCAAGATAAAATTTTATTTTTGTCTTTACAAGATCTTTCATTTCAAATTCTTTCTTTAAACAGTATACTGCTTCAGGAAGCTCCCCAAGAGTTCTAATGATATTTGAATCATCAACATACACTGCGATTATAACAAATTCAAATCTAGATCCTTTTATAAAGACATAAGGACAAATTAAATTATTCTTGTACCCTTCTTTTAACAAGTACTCTCTTGGGCGATTATACCACATGCGCCCTGATTGTTTCAATCCGTATAAAGATTATTGAAGCTTTATTTAATAAATTTCTTGGAAACCATAATATGCTTCAGAACAATTTAAATCTTTCAATAATTTCCATTATATGAATATCAAGTTTTTCATATATTGCCAGATTAAAACCTGAAATGCTAGGAAATTTACAAATCTTCTTGTGACACAAGTCGTCTTTATGTCTATCGACTTGTCTTTCTTCGCACAAAAATACATTTATACCTTCACTGGCTTTATACTTTCAGGTGTTTGGACTATCTGTCCAACTTCACATTTTTCAGGTGAAATAAATCTTGATTGCGTATTTTTTTAATTTTATTTTGGCCAATCATTTATCTGTCCAAATTTCATGACAGATTTGAGCTCAAGATCCTCGTCAATATTAATAATATCGAGCGCTACATTATATTAACAATATCGTCGATGATCACTTTACGTCGGTTCCATTATTACCTAATAAAGACATAACTTATTGAGATCTCTTTATCTCATTATTTTCAGGTACCTGAGCCTCTCCCATAAGGACTTATGAAGTGTTATGTCGTGGTGCTCTTCTAGGGCACTTGCCTCCTTATTATGACATTTTGAATATTTGCCCCTCTCCTTCTTCAAGGAGTTTTATCTTTGGAACTGATTGGTATGTTACGCTTCATGCGTGCCATAGACTCTGTCCCTCGTGGACTTTATTCTATTTGGAGCATTAGCATCTGAAATATGACAATTAACTTAGGGTCAACAAATGCGTCTGACAATAATTTATAAATGAATTATCACATGAACATCAAGTTCATATTTTCTTGTACGAGAATCTATATGTATTCATAATAATTCATTTCACGTATCACTTTCTCAGCCGCCCATTTTCTCCCCCTAATGTTGGGAACACCAACACATTTCTCAAGCTTCTTTGGGAACTCATCTCTGTGCATTTTGGTGGCATAATTAAATTATATATCACATCCATATTTCTATATAGAAATTATTTGGTTCTTTATCCTTAACCGATTGTTATAGGGAGAAATTTTTATAACTTGGTTAGATGCGTACAAGTGTTGCTGTATATTAGATAATACATCTCATACCAAATTTCATTTTTGGGAGTTTTGTTCTCATAACCAATGATTTAGCTATAATTGGAGGCATACAATTTCTGCTAAACCAACTTGGATTTAAACCAGTATTATCAAGATAAATCATCATAATTTATATTCTAGAATTATGCTCTAATAATTTGAGCAAACAATCTTGCAAAAACCAAACTGCAAGTTGATAACAAATGCACATGTGACCATAGAACAGATGCATCTATTAAAATGGTAAACAATCCACATGGCAGGTGACTAGGCCCATATATTTATCACCTTTTATTTGTTCCAGAAATCAAGGGATACAATCCCAACCTTAACTGATATATCATGAGAATAAGCAACACAAGAGAATTTTTGAAGAATCTTCTGTTCTTCAATATATGCCAATGTAATTCTCAATTAATTTTTTCGCATCATAATTGAACCGGGATGGTCAACCGGTTATGCCAACTATTATTTGTTTTAGTAAACCTGTAGTTTACTTGTGACATATGATTCAAGCATCATGCTTATATTTGTGTAGTACAAATAGAAACAAAATCGGGTAACCTTTCATATTTACCCGATATGATTATAGAGAAGATATTCAATCTTCCTTTCATTTAATGTCGCAATATGACAACCACTTTGACTTATACATTTGAAACTCAAAAAGTTTCTTTTGAGACTTTATAATATCAATGTCATGAATAATTTTATTCATTCAGATAGTAACAAATTAGTTTTTTCGAAGCTCTTAACAACTTTTCTACTACAAGATCTTTTGTCATACTATTCATATGGTAAATGTCTCCTTCACTGAGAAAATTATATCATAATAAATTGTCATGGTCAAAATTATCATAAGCAAAATCATTTCTTGCTTTAATTTTCCCTTTAATAATTTTTATAAGGCATGCTAAAATATTTTGGTGTATCACATGTACGAGACCAATGACATATTCATGTAACCACACAATAATATTTATTCCCTTTATTTCATTCAAACCTCCCTCAAAGGTGAGTTGTGTGCTATTCATCCCATCATGCCTTGCATTTCTTTATTCATTACTTTTATCACATATTACCACATTCACCTTTAGGAATGAGTCTGCATTCTCAATGCTTATCACAAGTCACATTCTCTTCAAAGAATGGATTATAATCAGTGATGTGTTTCATACCAATTTGATGGTAAACATTGTCTTCACATTTTGAAGGACTATTTTGAGAACCCTTGTTGTTCTCCTTTTATAATCATTGTGATGATTATTATTATTTGGAGCGTTCACGTTCATTGTTCAACCACTTGTCTTCATTTAGACTTATTATGCATTGCTACCACATTCACTTCAAGAATGGAGTTAATCAAGTGGGACAATCTTCATGCCTTTTCATGAAAAATATATTATTTTTCTTTAGTCATTATTATATCATCAATATGGTACATTGGGATTCAAACCCAATGTCTTACCAATATAAATGCATGTTAGGCCATAATAAATTGGGACTCAAACCAAACTCTTATCATTATGGAGCATCAGGACTTGATCCCGATGTCTTACCCTCAATAATGGCATAATAGGCTAAACAATATTGAGATTCATTCTCAAGCCTTAATTTCAATCACATGCCAATAAAGTTGTACACAACTAATTTGCAACTTAACAAATCAAATTTATTTTCTTAAATAAGTGTACAAATCTCAAATCAGCGTAAAGCTTTATCAATTATTTGTAGCATCTATATAAAATACAACCGTTTGTAGTCAGAATATTTCTTCTAAATTCTATTAGAGTTTAAATGGATCATAAAATCATTGTCATAATATTTATTGAGCCTCTTTCAAAAATATTATTGTTTTCGGGGTATACCCTACCTATTGGATTTGATTTAATGTCATGACTTTCCTTCACTCAATTCAACCAAGTAATTAATGAATAAATTTATCAAAGTACAACATATAGGTAACCACACATATATGGTACTAATACATAAATTCAGCATTTATATTACCTGAAAAGTGACATTATAGGTAACAACTTACCAGTTGTAGCTTATGCATCATTTATATAAAATACTTGAAAATGGTAAGTCAGTAGCAATCATCAAGTAGATCATGGATACTCGAAAATACCTTTTCTAGTAGTCATACTAATCACTGTTTGCTTTCAAATAATACGACCATAAATTATGAAGTATACTTTCTCAGTAGCTGATTTATTTTCCAAATTTCAAAGAAGTAATTAATCAACCTAGATAAAGATGTGAAGTATTTCTTGTTTTCTTCAAGATGATTTATGCTTCTAATCAGTATGACCCAATTTTTTTTTATTCTTTTTTTTAACTATATGCAAGTGTAAAAACCCAAAATAGAAAAATATTCATCAAAGTAAAAGAAAATGTTAAAAGCGGCAAGACATATTGAAGATATTTAACACACAAATATACATAAGACAACTTATATAACATATCCATGGTTACCATGACATGCATCATATTAACAATTAACTGGTACTATGATTTTCACTTATAGAACTTCAAAAATGTCATTCCATTCATGTGATATAAAAAATGTAATATTAATATGTGCTTATGCAATACGGTGTAGTACGAAGTTGTGTGCATATGAGATATTAAAGAAATAACAAGTATAAGATAATTATACCTTCGTACGTTTCATTACTTACTATATGTAGTTTTTTTTACATCTAACCATGAGATGATATGTATGACTTCTAATTGCAATCTTTTCGGATGTAGGAAATTTTTTGTAGATATATATACAATTGGTTAGAGACTCGTGCTGATAACGTGTTATGAAATTAAAGCAATTTAGTAAAACATGAATAAGAAATAAAGATAATTTAGTAAAACATGAACAAGAAATAGAGATAGAGAGAAAGGAAGAGATTTTCTTCTTCAATTGTGTGCATTTTTCTATCTATTACAAGGCTTCTATATAGACATGAAAAGTGAAGAAAATATATCATGGAATATGTCATTGAACATAGAAAATTTGTCATTCAATATGTCATTAAGCATTTGACACGAAGATCATAAATGAAGAGTAGATATCCACCATAATATGATATTTATCATAACATATACATAAAAATTTAGGACCTGACAAAATATGCCTCGGCGTGGAAAGACATGATTTTTTTTAATTCCTTTTTTGTTTTTAAAGTTTGGTGGGATTTATTTTTTTAAGAGCAGTTTTATGGGATTGGGAAAGCTGAATAGTATTGCCTGTAACACGTGGCCTCGTAGTCAGAACAGACTGTAGAGTGGGCCTTTGCGTAGGATGTGGGTCCTTTTTCAATCAGCTAAAGTGTTCTCTCTTTCTAGAATAGCAGAGCACCCGTGTTATATACCCCTTTGTCAAATTGACTATTCTATCTGGTCCAAAATAAGTAATTTTTTGATTGTTTTCATACATATTAAGAAATTTATTTTTTAATATTAATTAGTAATTAAATTAATTATATTAATTTTTACTATCTCTTCACATAAACATTCCTAACACATACTTCAATATTAATTACTCCAAAAGCAATGTAAGAAAAAAATAATTAATTCATTCTTAAAATCTAGAAAAATCACTTATTTTGGACCACAATAAAAAAGCCCAAAAAATCACTATTTTGGAACGGAGGGAATAATTTTTTGATATATATTTAGACATAATTTAAAAAAAAAATAGAATTTATGTAACAATTATATAAAGAATATTAGAAATCACAATAATTAATAATTAGAATATTTAACAATTATTTGAAAAAACCATAATCAAAATATTTTTTATTTGACTCTCCAAAGAATAGTACTCCCTCCGTTCTAATTTATGTGAACTTGTTTCAAGGGGCACGGAATTTAAGAAAAAATGAGACTTTTAAAATGTGTGGTCCTAAACGAGTTAAAAAAGGGCCCAGAGTATTTGTGTGGTTATAAAGTATAAATAGCACGATATAGCCAGTTTTCGGACTGGTCATTCAAAAATAGTCAGCGTTTGCGAAGTCAATGAAAAATAGTCACTATTTTGCTGCAACAGAGACTGGTCCAGCATAATATACTGGAGTTCGGTGCACCTGTGTATGAACTCCAGCATATTATGCTGGACCGGTATACTTTGCTGACTCTAGTATAATATACTGGAGACTGGAGCACCGGTGCTCCAAACTCTAGTATATTATACTGGACAATTATACTTGCTGGAACTTCAGTATATTATGCTGGAGTTCTAGTGTACTTATGCTGGAACTCCATCATATTATGCTGGAGTTCTAGCATACTTATCCTGGAACTCCAGTATAATATGCTGGAGTTCAAGCATACTTATGCTGGAACTTCAGGATAATATACTGACGTATTTTCCGGGTTTTGAACAGTGTTTTCGCTCAGATTTATCTTTACATGAAAAGTGGCTAAATTTCGATTGCTTTTGAAACTGGGCTATTTTTGAACGACCAGTTGTAAATCTGACTATTTTTAATTTCTTCCGGTTATAAAAGCTTCTCATTAAGGGTAGAATTGCAAGTTTAAGCTAAATTGTTACCAAATTTAGAAATGGGTCATTCTTTTTGGAACGGACCAGAAAGAAAATAGGTTCACACAAAATGGAACAGAGAGAGTAAGTTATTTTTTTATTCTATCAGGAGCTCCCCACTTTGCTTCTTTAGTGACTAGATCCTGCAATCTCAAGGTTGGAGATAGGTGTTTATCACTTGAGTAATAAGTTCATTCCTTTTGAAACTGAGGGAGTGGTATACAATTTTTTGGGGGGATATTTTCATGTAAGAGCACGTATTATTTACACTATTTTGACTAATCTTTTGCTTAACATCTTGAAGGAGTTACAATTATGAGTCATAAACCTCAAATGACAAGTGACTTAAGATAAAATCCCAAGGACAATTAAGGACAAGTGACTTAAAAAGTTTTTAATACATATTATTGGACAATGAGCATGAATAAAGCATCAATAGCTGACAAAGAGGGAAAAACACAGAAGTGGGCTCATTAGATTCAATCTCAAAAGTAGTAGTCAAATTATAAATCAGACACTAATCATTAACCTTAAATTAAAAAAAATTAAAGATGATAGCGAAAAGCGCAACTACGAGAGCTTTTTTTTTTTTGGTTGTTGCAATAACACCATATGCATAAAAAGTGAAAGTAATATATGCTTTTTATTTAGCTTTGTTTCCAGTTTTTCATTAAGAAACTAGTACTCCACTAATTAAGTATTGTCATTAGGTTTTGAACTTCGTTGACTAATTTTTCAAAAAACCAAGTGGTTAGATAATTAGATAGATTTGAAAAACTAAAATAGCTAGTACTCCCTTCTTCTCATTTTGCCTGCATTGGTTTCTTCTTTTTTTTTTTTTTTTTTTTTCAATTTTATGTCCAACAGACTAGCATTTTCATATTTACAAACTACTCCTATCTAGGATTTAAATTTCAATTTAGCATGAAAATAACTTGTTTTTTTTAAAAAAAATAAAAAATGGTTTCTTGTATTGTTCATTCCGCGCAAAAAATACATTGTTTGATACAAGGCAATTTTGAATTTATACATTTTTAATTTATGTGACAAAATATCTTGTAATTTTTCTGATTTTTATTGTGTTTAGTCAAACAAATTTATGCGATTAGAAAGAAGGGAGTAGTCTATTTTTGGAAATCGTTTAATTTGTTTGTTTTGAAAAATGATATTGATCTGTTATCTAAACCAACCACGTTAGATTTAATATTTAGAAAT
Source organism: Nicotiana tabacum (assembly GCF_000715075.1). NCBI lineage: Eukaryota > Viridiplantae > Streptophyta > Magnoliopsida > Solanales > Solanaceae > Nicotiana > Nicotiana tabacum. Next base: position 96,279,291 of record NC_134082.1, read on the forward strand.
GTTCCCATAAAATTATAAAACCAAACACATCAAGAGTAGAAGACATCTAAACCAACTATCTTCTAAAAAAACTACTAGTAGTAATAGTAACAGTTCTCCAACTCTACTTTTCTTTTTCAAGTGTGAAATTTGTGGTAATTTAATTAATGCAAATTTTCAATGCTTTCAGGAGATGTGGTGGGGTAGCTAATTCTCACTTTAATTAAAAGTTCAAATCTAAGTTTAGAATCCGAGAAATTTCTCATAGATAATGTCTTTACTTATCTCATAGATAATGTTCCCATAATGTAAGTTCTATAGAGTTGTTAGATTGATTATGTTGTATCATGCGGAGACCCGCTAGTGATATTGTCCGCTCTGGGTCTAGGCCCTCACGAGTTTAAAACGCGTCACTAGGGTCTAAGGCTTGTTAACTTATATACCCAACATCTCTCTTGTGTTTTGTCGATGTGGGACTTTGTCTAAAGTTTGGGGTGTTACATACACCCCTCTTATGGACTCAGTGTCCTCGCTGAGGTTTGCCCCACCGCATGAGATTCGCCTAGACTCAGCATCGAGGTTTGCCTCACCTAACCGGGATTTGCCTAAACTCAGTTGAACTCTGACTCAGCCTGCCGATGTGGGACTCTGTCTAAAGTTTGGGGTGTTACATACACCCCCTCTTATGGACTCAGTGTCCTCGCTGAGGTTTGCCCCACCGCATGGGATTCGCCTAGACTCAACATCGAGGTTTGCCCCACCTAACCGGGATTTGCCTAAACTCAGTTGAACTCTGACTCACCATCGGCAAGGCTGGCACAAGAGTGGCTCTGATACCATCTGTAACAGCCCAGTCCGCTAATGATATTGTCCGCTCTAGGCCTAGGCCCTCACGGGTTTAAAACGGGTCACTAGGGTCTAAGGGTTGTTAACTTATATACCCAGCATCCCTCTTGTGTTTTGCCGATGTGAGACTCTGTCTAGAGTAGCTCTGATACCATCTGTAACAGCTCAGCCCGCTAGTGATATTGTCCGCTCTGGGTCTAGGCCCTCACGGGTTTAAAACGTTTCACTAGGGTCTAGGGCTTGTTAACTTATATACCCAGCATCTCTCTTGTGTTTTGCCGATGTGGGACTCTATCTAAAGTCTGAAGTATTACATTAGGAGAGATAAGATAGGAATAAAGATATTTGGGACAAAGTGAGAATGAACTCTGTGGCGAGCAAGATGTGGGAAGCGAGGTTGAGATGGTTCGGGCATGTGAAGAGGAGGTGCCCAGATACCACGGTAAGGAGGTGCGAGAGGTTGACCGTGGTAGGCATGAGGAGAGATAGAGGTAGGCAAAAAAATATTAGGGGAGAGTTCATTAGGCAGAACATGACACATTAGGCATAACATGACTCTTGATAAGAGGATGTGAAAGTCGAAAATTAAGGTATAAGGTTAGTAGGTCACAGAACGTATTTCTTTTTCATACATGTATTGTCATCATTTCTCTCGTATTTTCTAATACGTAGATCTCTATTACTAACATGTTTTCTCTTTTGCTTCCGTTGTCTTATTATTATGCTGTTATTGCTTCTCGTTATTGCTTTATTTTTTTCATCGCTTCTTCATTGATGTATTTCTGTTCAATTATATTGTGACTATATTTTTTTTTTGAACGGAGGGTCTCTCGGAAAACACTCTCTCTACTTTCACAAGGAAGGAATAAGGTCTATGTATACGCTATCCTTTCTTGACTTCGCTTGCAGATTATACCGAACAATTATTGTTCTTGTAATGTCTTTCTTATTTGATCTTATGATAGGAATTTGAATTAGTCAAGTATGAGTCCGAATAAGATGATTAAACAAAATCCTCAAAACATAATGTGATACTCCCTAGTAGTAATATATATTACTTTTGAAACAGCTAAAAGGCCAAACAAACCTTCTTTTGCTAGCTATTTAAAACTGTCACACAGAGTAAACTATATTGAGGACAGTACTGGAGTGAGGAAGAGTGAAAATAGTACCAGTAGTAATAAGAGCCATTTTCAGAAAGAACCGAACCGGACGGACGGTCACCATTAATGGCAGAGGCCTCAGGAAACTCGCGATAGACCACTCACTCATCTTCTGAATTGAATGCATGTTCCAATTAATGCCTTCTTCTGTCGGGTACTCTTTTTCCAACTACTTCTCCGTTATATAAACATTTCTCTTCTTTTAATTCCACCTTTTTAGCCGTACAAATACCCATTTATTAGTGCTTCATTATAGAGCTCTCTCTTGGCTTGACCCCAGAGTGGCTTTATTATTCTTTTTGTTTTTCTATCTTTTTCTCTTCTCTCAATATATCTCTGCCAGGAAAAAGAAAAACATTCCTTTGATACTCAGTTTAGCTTGTTTATTTGTTTTTTCTCTTAATGGGTATTTTTCAAGATTTGCATTTCTAGGCTCCATTTGAAGAAGACTGTTAAATGGGGTGGTTAAAGGTATTTGTCACAGTTTTATTCATGTGGGGTTTCTTGATCCAAAATACTCATCAGTTAAGGTCCTATGAAACTGAAATTCTCCTTCAGTTAAGAAAGCACTTAGAATATCCAGTGCAGCTGGATGTTTGGGAAAATTACAATGATGACTTTTGCAATTTGGGTTCAACATTGAATATGAGCATTATTTGTCAGGATAACTCTGTTACTGAGCTCAAAATCAAGGGTGATAAGCTAGTTAAAGTCAACGAATTTCATGGAGTTGCAGTTCCAAACAATACCTTATCCGAACATTTCTCCATTGAATCTTTTGTTACCACTTTGACAAGGTTGAGTAGTTTAAAGGTTCTAACTTTGGTTTCTTTAGGCATTTGGGGACCCTTACCTGCTAAAATTCATCGGTTGTCGAATCTCGAAGTTTTGGATATGAGTTCAAATTTTCTTTATGGTTCAATTCCATTTGAGATGTCTACATTTGTGAAGCTTCATACTTTGACATTAGATGGCAATTTTTTCAATGATACTCTCCCTGCTTGGTTGGATTTGTTGCCAAATATTACTATTTTAAGCATGAAGAATAACAGGTTGAAGGGTCAAATTCCTACTTCAATTACTAAAATTACAAGCCTAGCTGATATTGTTTTGTCACACAATGCACTTTCTGGTGAATTACCTGATTTAAGTGCATTGTCTAATTTGCATTTATTGGATTTAAGAGAAAATCATTTGGATTCTCAACTGCCACCCTTGCCACATGGATTGACAACTATTCTGCTTAGCAATAATGCTTTCTCGGGTGAGATCCCTGAAGAATTTCGCAAATTGAATCAACTTCAACACCTAGATTTGTCGAATAATGCTCTTACTGGAATGCCCCCTGCTGATTTGTTCTCTTTGCCAAGTATTAGTTACTTGAATTTAGCATTTAATGTTCTGAACGGTTCGCTTCCTGAAAATCTCAATTGTGGGGGTGAACTTGGTTTTGTTGATATTTCTGATAATAGACTGGTTGGTATGGTTCCTTCTTGCTTGAACGCCAGTTCAGATAAGCGAATTGTTAAGGTTAGTGGAAATTGCTTGTCTGTTGGTACCCAATATCAGCATTCGGAGCCATATTGCAAAGAATCAAATTTGGCAAAGAAACACAACACAGGAAAAGAGATAGCGATATTGGTTGGTGTTGTTGGGGGAACTGTAATATTTGTGGTGCTTTTGGCAGCTGTGCTTCTCATCTTCTGTAGAAGACAGCATGCACATCACAATGTCGATCAGTACGTGTTTCCCAAAGTAGTGCAAGATAATGCGCAACCTAATATTTCCGCTGAGCTCCTGGCAAATGCTAGTAAGTTGTAATTTGATGTCATTTTCAATTTCAACTCTAAAAAGGCAGATTTTCTGGTGAAATGTTTCTCCATCAGTCGACTCAATTTTTTCTTGGATTTGATAAGAGCTTCTTTAACTTATTTTACCTCAGGAATCATTTCTCAAGCAGCAGCACTAGGATCACAAGGTGCCCCATCATATCGGGTGTTCTCCATGGAAGAGTTGAAAGAAGCAACAGAAAACTTTAATAAATCAGCATTACTCGGTGAAGGCTCCATTGGAAAAGTACTTCTCTGAAACTATTTATGCTTCCTAACTAATTGTGGGGAGAGGGCATAGGATATTGTTTCCTTTCATATATCCTTTCAATAGTCATCGTATGTTTTTCGGAAAAATATATTATTTTGCTAAAATAAATTCTCATCCATATGATGCATACTAACTCTTACCAGACACTGAAATGGATGCACAAGTCACCAAGATAAGCAGTGGAGTAGAGAGTTTCTTTTTTTCCATTTATGATGGATTGTCTATGTGCATAAATGTTGTATTCTTTATATATGTATCTTGACTCTGCAATTTAATACCATATAATGGTGGTCAAGAAAAGAGCAATTCACATTTTGATTTGGCACCCACTGAACTTAATGACAATTAATATTAATGGGAACGCCCTTGCATCGCTTATGTAAAGTGCATGTGCAATTAGTCGATGCCTCTTCAAGCCCTCTTTTTGTTGTCCCAAGCCATTTCTTTTTGGTGCTTAGAAATGGACAATTTTGTTTAGTTAACATCTTTAACATTTCTCTCCATCTCAGATTTACAAGGGAAAATTAGAGAATGGAACCCATGTTGCTGTAAGGGAATTGATCATTTATAGAAGATGCACTAGTTGGAACCTCAAACTCCGAATGGACTTGCTATCAAAGTTTCGCCACCCACATTTAGTTAGTCTTCTGGGTCACTGCATTGATGGTGGAGTGCAAGATGACTCAACTGTCCCCAGACTTTTTCTGGTTTATGAATTTATTCCTTGTGGAAATTTGCGTGCTCGTCTTTCAGGTCAGTGGTATAAATGTTTCAGTAAACATTTGCATAGACATATACAGATATACTTGATTGAATATCAAAAGGTACATGCATATTGCTGGTAGTTTCTGTAGGAGGAGAAACACGTGAATTCATTGCTTTGTGGCACCAATAATTTTCTCACCAGAAGTCATCAAGTACCATAAGCAGAGGGGTCAAACAAAGAGAACATGCGAGTCTGGTAATTCTGTTTTGTACATGAGTTCATCGTGGAGAGCTCATGTTTGATAATTCAGAAAGTTCATGAATCATGCTTCTGCTGTCCAACATAACTAGAAAATGAGAAGGAGTACTTTTAGATATGTAGTCAAGCAAGGAGAAAGTAACTTGATGAAGTACTTGTTGAAATCCAATACATGAAAATTAACACAACTGTTGCAGTGTACTGATATTCATGTTCACGTCACTTTACATTTACTTCAACTAAGAGTGATTAATGATTTTTGACTTGCCTCTTTAAGCCAAATACCAGCTGTTCAAGACTCACTGCCTCAAAGCTCCATTTAGTAGGAGGCGGCACATTATGCTAGTTGAATAAAAAAGTATTTTTGTTTTTCAGGATCGTCTGGGTAGTTTCTTTCCCTCTGTTTATCCAAGCTTGAGATCTGAAATTTTACAACGAAGTGAAAAGCAATTAGTGTAGTTTGATGAAACAATCTGTGTTAGCATTTCAAGTATCTATAGAGATATAAGCAATCTATGTTAGCATTTCGTTAATTTATGGAGCTATACATGTATTACTTACCTGTTCAAAACAATTATGGAGATATACATGATCTTCTTTGAATTGTTTGTGGGCTGACACTTCCACTGCAAAATGCATTGGCGCCTATTTTTATTTTTGTTGTTATTCATTTTTATCTATCCTGATATGTCCAATGAACTATAGGGAGTACATGTTGAGCTTGTGTAAATCATCATGTTTACTTGCAGAAACTACTCCAGGAAAGGTCCTCAAGTGGTCAGACAGGTTGGCAATTCTGATTGGTGTTGCCAAGTCTGTTCACTTTCTCCACACGGGCGTAATTCCTCCTTCATATGGAAATAGCTTGAAGACAAACAATATACTGCTTGACGAGCATCAGATTGCAAAACTTAGTGATTATGGAATGTCAATCCTTATGGAAGAAAGTAAAAAAGTTGAGGTATGTTAAATTGATATTCAGATGGTCAAGGTTATATGTTTTATGGTGACAGTGTAATATCTGATACTGATGATTTCCTTTTTCAGGCAAAAGGAGATGGCTACAACTCCTGGTATGCAACTCTTTCCTCAAATAGAATTGCAGAGTAGTCTGTTTGCTACTTGTATTCCTAGTACAACTGTGATATATATTTTCCTTTATTGCCTCTTCTGATTATGGCATCCCTTAGAGGATAGATGGAAATGCTTCTCAATGACAGTTCAATCATGTCGAGCAGAGGCATCTATTCTCAACTATAGCTGTTGGTAAGGTTCAATTTTGCTGCATTTTTTTCTTATGCAGGCACATGACTAAGAAAGAAGACGATGTGTATAACTTTGGTTTCATATTACTGGAGTCGCTGGTGGGTCCTATAGTTAGTGGAAAAGGAGAAACATTTTTGCTTAATGAAATGGTATGGGACTGCTAATTTTGATATGCAACTCCTTTGTCATTTACAGTAGATAAATTGTGGATCACAAACTTTCTTTCCATCTCTTGCATTTTGGGATAACTTATAAACGTTATTCCTGTTCAAGACTCTGGTTGCTATAAACTTAAAAGTACAGATCCCAAAATTCACTTAACACTCATAATTCACTCTGTAGCTGACACAAGATTATCTTTGCAACAAGATTTGAATTTTTCTATGGCTCCAGCATGTCACAAATTTGTAATTTTATTGGGTCTTCGAATAAACGTCTGTGACAGCAGTCGAATGTTCTTTTTGGATGACAGGCATCCTTTGGTAGCCAAGATGGTCGGCGCAGAATTGTAGATCCAGCTGTGCTAATCACTAGCTCGCAAGAGTCTTTGTCAATTGTAATATCCATCACCAACAAATGCATAGCTCCTGAGTCACTGAGCCGCCCCTCGTTTGAGGATGTCCTCTGGAACCTGCAGTATGCAGCTCAAGTCCAGGCTACAGCTGATGCAGATCAAAAATCTGATGCAACTACATAGTCATGAGGTATTCAAGAAATTCAACCGCATCTCATCAGGAATATTTGCTCATGGCATGAGCCCCTCATGCTGCTGTCTCGAGTGGGAGTTGAGTTAGCTGACTTCACTATGGTTGTGGGAGCACAAAATGAATGCAACCCTCAGCCTCATTCATGTACAAGCTTCTTGTCCTCGTTATCCTTTCCTTTGTATAAAAGTGTAAATTCGTCGATTCTTTGAATTTTAGAATCTAGAAGTAGGTGATGTTGCAAAACAGACTTAGCCTTCACATGAACTTGTATTACCTTCCTTCAGAATGGATAGAAAAGAAACAGATTTAGCTTAATGTCTGTCCAACCTCAAAATTGCCCTTCATTCTTCCGCAGGGCGATATATCGAAGTCCCAAATGACAACAAGAGGAAAAATCATGGAAGCAAGTTACTGTGATTGTACTACTATAAGATTTCTGTTTCCTCTTATGTTATTTCATCTTAATCAGTGTATTTAACCAATAAACTGCCGCTGTTCTCAATAAAGAAAAAAAAGGCAGTAGAAAGATCTTCATCTGTTCATCATGTTGATGAGAGTGGATTCTGAAATCATTAATCTGATAATGTATTTAAGAAAGTCATTACTGATCCAGTCGATTAATCTTCATCTTCCCTTACAATTTGTCACCAGAATTACTGAAGTCCCCACCAATTTACAATCCCATCCTTCTTCTCCTCAATCCCTTCCCCTTCGAAAGACAAAATTAAATACTGTACTTTTCTCTAAGTACCAAAAAGAATAGCACCATTATTACTTAAAGAGCTAAACATGTATTTTTAACTATGAAATTAAAAGTTTTTTTTTTTTTTTTTTTTTACTATAAAGATGGAAGCTTATTTAAAGGGTAGTTACAATATCCAATTACTAGGTGAATTTTAAAATTGAAGGTTTGGTGGTTGAATTACACCAAATTATTCTGAACTCCTCATTTTTGTCTTCTTTTGGGAGGGAGTAACAAATTCCAGCAGAAAAAGACCAAAATATGTTTCCACCTCTCTATTCCACAAATCCAAGAGACTGTGTCTCCATTTTCCTTGTTTGTTTTTGGACAGCGCTCCCTCTTCTGTCCATCTCTCCCTATATATATATATTATATACACACACGTTTCCTTGCTTTCAGAACTTTTCCAGTGCACACTGCATACATCCCCCTTCTCCACTACCGACTCAGCTAATTAAACGTCCAATTAAGTTTATATAAGAATGGCGCCCCGAAACTCCCCGATTCTTAGTATTTTAAGCCTAGTCATATTAGTGGTGCAACCATATCGGGCATTTGGCTCTAGCAGGGGAAATCCTTTCGGCTTCATCACCGATGATAATAGCGCTGGCATGTGCGCCTCTGCCGTCATTGTACATGGTTATAAGTGCCACGAATTTGAGGTAATCAAGTGTTCAATAATTCAATTGTTCTCCAACTCTTGGCCAATTAAACGAGTTGATTTCTATAAAATGTACTAATGTGTTCCTTTTTTTTTGTTGCATATCTCAGGTAACAACTGATGACGGCTTCATACTTAGCGTGCAAAGGATTCCCAAAGGCCGTGATGGAGTTGGTGGTGGGGCGAACCGGCCGCCAGTGTTGTTGCAGCACGGAGTTCTTGTGGTAAGCACCTTACTATGACACTAGCTTTAGTACTATTTCACTACTGTTACACGCGTGACTATATAATTCAGCTACCCTTCTCATTTTCTATTTTCTAATAGCAAGTACAATTCGAGCTTAGGGACGAGAGTGAGACTTGCTTAACCTCTAATACGTATTTTGCAGTCTACCGGATCCAAGTTATTAGATGATAAGTGAAGGATCAGTATTAATCATAAAAAATCGAAGTTAATTTCAAAATTGCCTGACGGTTTTGTTCTCTGGCTAGAAAAAATTGATTTTTTTTTTTTTCGTAATTACTAATGCCTCACAATGGATTAAGCAGGGTTTTTCATAGTTCTCTTAGGGGCTTTTGGTTTATTTGTTTAATAGCCTGCCAAGCTTCTCCAAGACCAAAATTATTATTTTTTTCTTAAAAAAAAAGTATTTTTCTTAAAGTTGAGGTATTTGTCCAAACTTATAGAATGAAAAAAAAATGCTTTTGCGTAGAAGTAGAAGGAGATTTTGAAAAATTGAAAAGAGCTTTTGAAAAAATACACTTAGAAGTAGTTTCTAAAAGTTTGGCCAAACATTAATTGCTGCTCAAAAGTATTTTTCAAATTGATTAGCCAAACACAAATTGCTTTTCACCAAAAGTACTTTTTTGAAAAATACTTTAAAAAAAAGTTCATTCAAAATAAGCTGATTTTAGAAGCTTGGCCAAATAGGCTATAAGAATAAAATATATGGGATATAATATAAGAAAGCTAAATTTGTAATGTGAAACAGACAATATTGATTAGGGGTATACATAAGTCGGGTTGGTTCAGATTTTACAATTACCAAACCAAACCAATTGTGTCGGATTATTAAATCTAAAGACCAAACCAAACCAATAAAACTCGGATTTTTCACTCTCGAGTTTTCGGGTTATTCGGGTTTTTTCGGTAAAATCTTTGTAGAACAAAACATATAAATTATGCTCAAAAAATTTCTTTAGTCCTAGTAAGATACAACTCTATAAAGTATTTTCCAAGAAAATAATACAAAATATGAGATATGTCATGGCATTATCCTAAAATATTCAACAATAAAATTATGTAATATAAATATTGCTAATTAAAAAGCCATAATAAAAATAAATATAGTCTAAGAGTACTAAGTCATGCTAAAATAAGTAGACTAATAAGGGAGTATTAAATACATAACTAAACACTAAAGAAAAAATAAAAATAGGTTATGCATTTTATCTAAATTATTGCAAAACAAAAAATAGATATTCAACACATTCCCGTTCGTAGTATTGAATTAAATTTCTTTTGTTAGCATTAGTATTGATTGATTTTGGTTTGGGCTTTTGTTATAGCACTATTTAATTTACTAATATTAATGGCTATAAAACTTATTGGAACATTGAAAAGTTCTAAGTCCAACCTTGAAATAATACATCAAAAAATAAAATTATGAAATCTTTTAAGAAATATTTATAAATTACATCGCAATAAGTATATTTATATATTAAATATATCTAAAATTTATATATATGTAATGTCGGGTTGGTTTGGTTTCAGTTTGAATTTCTTTAGTTAAAACTAAACCAATTATGGTCGGGTTTTTTTCCAACACCAAACCAAATCAAACCAACCCATAATTGAGTTTTTTTTCTCGATTTGACTCGGATTATCGGATTGGTGCGGTTTGTCGGTTTCCTTTGTACACCCCTATTATGGTTGCCTGAACATCAATTACTCCATCAGAAAATATACTAGGACATGTTAGTGGTGGACCTTGTCCCCATTATCATCTTTGTTACATATAGGAGTACATTAATGGTAATTAATCCTGTTACAAGCTTAACGAGAACATTCGGAATCTTTTCGACCACAATTGTCCTATGCGCGAATCTTTTGCCAAAGTGGGCATTTTTATTACACGCGCGTGATTAAGCTTACACAATCTATTCAGTGTACTCACTCGATAAATAACACAATATTCGAAAATTTGGATCCTACCTTTTATATTTTCATCAATCAGAATAATAAAAGAGCGTAAAAGTTTTAGCTTGGAGTTGGTATTAAGTGCTTGAATGAAAGCATGTCAGAGAGTTCAGTTTCTTACTTCCATTTAATATATCTCCTCAATTTGTAGTATAAGCTTTTTTTTCTCAAATTTTCTTAATTGTGATTTTTTTGTGGTTTTATTTGTGGAATTGTGTAAGCAATTTAATATTCCATCAATCCCATTTTACGCTGTGTTTTTGATTTTGTACAAAGATTAAAATGTCATTAATTAGTGATAGAGGGAACAAAATTATCAAACATAGAGCATTAAAATTGCATATGCAATATTTCCCACCCTCTTCAAATTGATTTAAACTTTACCACGTAGAAAAGGCAAGATTCCTGATTTTGTCCCGGACCCAATCATAAAATGTGCGTAAATACGCAGAGTTTTGTCAACCGCAGACTCACATGTTGGCCGGGCTAGTATTGTAGGCTAGTACTCACGAGAAGGCAACACAGATTTGTTTGTTTCTTCGCTTTGTTATATGCAGTGAATTCGTACGACTGGATACTCTTTCAATTTTCTCGTGACAATTAACCTCATCTTGATGAGGCAAAACTTATCACTACTAAACAAATATTGTACTTCCATTCAACTTTTTTGTTTGATACAATATGGAAATTTTCATATAGCTAGAACATATTCCAATTTTACCCCCTCGAATTCGATACAAATTGTTGATTGTGGGGTACTTTTATTAATTTATACTACTATGTAGTATGTTTGTCGACATTCTTTCTTTCTAGTTCTTCAATCAAAATATGTCAAGCAATTAAGTTGGAAGAAGTACTACCTACAATAAATTGAAGAGTATTTCAATTTTAGTTCACTGTAACTGTGGATGAAGGAAGCAAATTTGGTCATTGTTTTTTCAGGATGGAATAACATGGCTGCAGAATTCACCAGAGCAATCACCGGCGATGATCTTGGCAGATAATGGCTTCGATGTTTGGATTTCCAACATCAGGGGAACCAGATACAGCCGTCGCCATGTGACTCTTGATCCTAACAGCTCGGTATCTCCTTCGATTCCACCTCAATGAACTAAACTTTTTCTTAGTGCTTGCAAAACTGCTAAAAAAGAATGAGGAGAAGTGGAGAACAAAACAAACAAAAAGAGGTTGTTTGATTAAGTTACTACTTATGCCGGAATTATAATGTATGAATTATTTATGCGGTAATGAAGGAATTGTCATACATGAATTACTTGCTTCAAAAGAATATGTTGTCTTTACATAGTTTAATCGCCACATTGCGAATGCATGTACTCCTATTCCACATACTACTTCTCATAAAATAATATTACATAGGTTCCCACATAACTTAATATTGGTATTATCTGTTATCACTAACCAGATGCTACATTAGTCATGTGGCGATTGGCGATTGTTTTTTTCTTATGCAGTCAACCAAACATCGTATTATATGCAGGATGTTGTGAAGGGATCAATTGCTCCAATACCACAACTAAACACATCCTTAGCTTTTTTCATTCTGGTTTACAGGACTACTGGAATTGGACATGGGATGATCTTGTCGTTCATGACTTACCTACTGTCATTGATCTTGTCTTCCAACAAACTGGGCAGAAAATTCACTATATTGGCCATTCAATGGTAATTTTAGAAGATGACACAACAGTTCAATCATAGTGTAATAACTGATCTGATCTGGCTAATATATTTAATTAACAGGGAACTTTGATAGCTTTGGCATCTTTCTCAGAAGGGAGAAACCTAGACAAGATAAAATCAGCAGCCTTGCTCAGCCCAGTTGCTTATTTGAGCCATATGACCACTGCCCTTGGTGTAGTTGCTGCTAGAGCCTTTGTAAGCGAGGTCAGTGCAAAATGTAAATTTACTTCTTTTATCTGTACATATTGCAAAGCTTAAGAGGAATTCATACATTTAGATGTTTTGATGATCTTTATGGTTTCCAATGTCAACAGATCACTACAATATTTGGTCTAGCAGAATTCAATCCGAGGGGGTAAAATTACTTCACCCTTCTACAACTAATGTTCTTTGCTCTTCTTGTTCTTCCTTTTTTTCTCCCTTTTTTCCCCATTTACCTCAATTGTTGACTGTTTGTGGTAGTGAGCCTGTATCCAATTTTCTCAAGGCCTTATGTGCTCAAGCTGGAGTGGACTGTTATGACTTGATAACAGCACTTACTGGTACTAATCTGCCTTAAAGTTAATTTTTTTCTTAATTTACTTATGGAGTAGTTTGTTATGATCACTGTGCAAAGTTAAATAACTTCCCGGTATAAACGTAGGAAAGAATTGCTGTGTAAATGCCACCACGGTCGAGCATTTCCTGAAGAACGAGCCCCAGTCTACATCAACTAAGAATCTCGTGCATTTGTCTCAGAGTATGTCCATTTTTAAAGTACTACAGTATATATCAATCTGACAATCAACTAGCCTTAGTTCTAAACTAGTAAAGTAACTAGGATCGGCTTATTCAACAATTATAATATGATTAATAGTACCCATGCACGACGTTAACTATTAACTACAGTATATGTCAATCTGGCATCAACTCGTGCATTTTTGTCTCAGAGTAAATCCATTTTTTTTAGGTACTCCTATATATCAATCAGGCAATCAATTCTAAATTAAGTAGCGGTTATGATCGGCTCCAGTATTCAACTATAATATGATTAATAGTACCCACTCAGTATGTTAACTATTGATACTGCGAGCATCAAGCTTCCCTACTGCTTGTAACTATTGTCAAATTCATGCAGCTGTTAGAGATGGTGTCTTGTCGAAATATGACTATGGGAGCAACGACTTCAATCAGGCGCACTATGGTGAAGCCAAACCTCCCAAGTATAATTTGACCAACATCCCTCATGATCTACCCCTCTTTCTCAGCTATGGAGGCCAAGATGCACTATCCGATGTTCAAGATGTTGAGACATTGCTTGATTATCTTAAGTTCCACGATGTAGACAAGCTGCATGTTCAATATATCAAGGATTTCGCTCATGCGGACTTCATCATTGGAATCACTGCTAAAGATATCGTCTATAACCAGATTATTGCCTTCTTCAGAAATCAAGGATAAACAGTCCTGCATCAAAGTGCATCTGATTGTATTAAAAGAATCACGGAAGTGGGAAGATAACTCAAGGAATGGTGATAGTGCTTTTCGTCTTTTTTAAAATCTCAGAGCTTTTTGTGTTTGTAAATGATACGAAGTCTAGTTTCCACCCGCAATCCCCTATTTCTGGAGGAAGATTTATTCAAGAAAGATCATAATAAATGTAATTATTCTTGGGATTTTTACCTTCCTATGTCATATATTAAACTATATTATCATCCATGCTTAACTTTTAATACAATTACCTTTTATATATCTAATTATCATTTATGTACATTTTAGGGGTTTTAATGGTATTAATTAGTCTCCTAATTTAACTCTACCGTATATTCTCACTCCCCCCCAACTTCCTCTCTCCAAATCCCACCCCCTCACCATGTATCAAACCATACCCCACGATTTCCTCTTCAATCACCCACTAGTTGCTCTTCTAAAACCAGCGAAAATCTGTAGCCCCTCCACCATTGACAACAATTAAAAAGCTTTGAATTCGAATTTAGATTTTCAAAAGACAATGTTTATTTGGATTGGATGTTGTTGCAAAGAATTGAGTATTCTCTCTACGTTTCTCTCTGTCTCTCAATCCCAAATTTCAGTAATATAAAGCAAAAGAAAAGAGAGCAGCAATTCCACCATTGACAGCCATTAAAAAGCTTTGAATTCGAATTTGAGTTTTCAAAAATTACTATTTGTTTGGATTGGGTGTTGTTGCAAATAATTGGGAATATGGTTTGGAGTTTATATCTCAATTTTGAGGGGTTTTGGTGAAGATTAGACTTGGTTTTGGCTGAATTTCAGATTGAAACTCGTCGAAGAAGTCGAAGAAGAAGAAGAAGAAGAAGAAGAAGAAGAAGAAGAAAAAGATATGACATACATTATATTGCAGAAATTGTAGTAAAATTGTAGAAAAATTGTATTCTGTTATTTATTTATTTTTCTTTTATTCATTTAACTATTGTATAAAAGTTGAACAATATTGTATAAAAATTATATTTAAGTTGTATGATATTGTAGTTGTATATAACTGAGTAGAAATAATGTACGAAAATTGTAAATAAGTTTTATAATATATAATTAGTTGTATGAAATTTGTTTTTACTATGTATAAATTATATACAAAATATACAAAAGGCATATTGTATAAAGCTTGTATTTAAGTTGTATGTTATTGTAGTTGTATTTAACTGGGTAGGAATAGTGTGTGAAAGTTGTAGATAAATTGTATAATATATAATTAGTTGTATGAAATTTATTTTTACTATGTATAAATTAGATACAAAATATACAAAAGACATATTGTATAAAATGTGTATAAAAATTGTATTTAAGTGGTATTATATTGTAGTTATATATAACACAGTAGAAATAATGTATATAAATTGTAGATAAGTTGTAAATAAATTGTATAATATATAATTAGTTGTATAAAATTTATTTTTACTATGTATAAATCAGATACAAAATATACAAAAGACATATTGTATAAAATTTGTATAAAAATTATATATTTAAGTTGTAATTGTTGTTGTATTTAAGACCTTCGTCAACAGCCTTTTGAATGGATAAAAGTAAAGACCTAAAGAGCTTTGGGTTAAATGCAGAACTTTCCTTTTTAGAAGAAAAAGAGCAAAACTGTTCAGCACAGCTTCCCATGGCTTCCCAAGAGCAACTCTTTGGAAGATACCGTTGTGTAACTGTAACTCCCATTCTCATGTATTTCCTTTACATGATTTTGTCCTTCCAAGTGATATGCACTACTGCTAGCTTCAAGAACTGACATGACTTTCTTCACCAATTTGCGTCAAGGGCTAATTCTCATCATTTTAAAAATATTCTACAATAAATAAACTTTTCTATTCAATATATTGACGATTTGATTTTAATTGTCCATCTTTTTTTGGCGTCAAGCACGAAGAAAACGTAAGAAAAACTCAGAGGAAGTAATTTACATCGAAAATTGAAAGAGAAGAAAAGATTTAGATATTAAGGGTATAGCAAACAAAATCATGACAGAAGAGGGGGGAGAGGAGAAAAAAAAAAGAAAATGGTGTAACTAGATCGCTTAATTGAAGACACTAATAATGGGTTGAGAGTCTTTTAAGGTGGAATGTATATATTTTATAAACAAAACTTGTGTAAGTAGGATAATTTACTAAACATGAACATTTACGGTAATAAAGTTTTCAATAGTGAATAGAAATAAAAAAATCTCATTATTCTTTGTCAAATGACTTGACATATGATAAAAGCCCAAGGGAAATCTACACAAAATGCCCATTTGGGCCAAACTAATTACCCACTTGAAACTTTTTACACAATACACCTATGCAGTCCAAAATGTTTCCCTTTTTCTTGTCTTTTTATGTTTTTTCTCGGTCTCTTGTTTTTTTCTATTTATCCTAACTTTTCCGTGACTTTCCTTTTCTCCCGTTAATTACTTTCTCCCATTAATTACTTTCTGTCTTTTTGTGTTTTTCCTCTCATGTTTTTTCCTACATTGCAAGCTATTTGTCTCTTCGTCGTATGTGCTTTTGTTTGAAGGCTTCAAGACCTTCTTTGTACTTTTTTCCATGCATTCATAGATCAAGATCCCCCGATCCAAAACGTCTCATTAATGAACTCCATGGATTAGTTAACTCTTCAACCACATATAGAGGTAGATCCAGGATTTAAATTTAGTCGGTTCATATTTTAAGATTTTGGTATTGAACTTATTATACTGTTAAAATTATGGATTCAAATCTCATACTAGTTGAGATTTTAGTAGGTTTTTACATATAAATGCATACTCTGTGTTGGAATTTATGGGTTCAGTTGAACTCGTATCCGAAATACTACATCCACCCCTAACCACATACTGTGATTTACTAACTCTTAGCATTATTGTTACTTTGGCTTATTATATGATACACAATCTAATGACAAAGAAAAAACGAAATAAAATAAGATGTTTTTCCCTAACAAAATGATATATTGTAATAATATGCAATATTTCAGCTGAAACTTGAATAAAAATATATTTTACCAGCAATATACTGCTACGATATCACAATATATTGTAAGAGTATATAGTTATACTGCAATAATATATTGTAATAGTATATATATATATATATATATATATATATATCAAAACGATATACTATAATAATATGTAATATTTTTAACAACAATTTGAATAAAAACACATTTACCCAACAATATACCTAACGAGCGCAAAACACAACATGAAATTGATGCTCGCTAATCAAAGATAGTATAGTATAATATCGTCTCCACAGGAATTGAATTTAAACAATGTTCGAGTAATTTCTGGTTTAATTGCTATTCAGGAGGATCAACACTTGTGTTAAATAATTATGAACTAAGTTTAAGTACTAAAATAACGCAATTGACAATTTGACAGCAAGGAATTGGAGATTCGCAGAGTGGTTTCTTATCAATGTGAGGAATAAGGGTTTGACAAGATAGGTGCAAGATAGCTATTGGAGATTTAACTCTAGTTTAATTCACTCTAATATTCTAATGATTCTCACGAATTCACTCGATGATTAGTTCAAACGTATAGTCAAGACTCCTCTCTCGATTAAATCTTACCTTTACGAGGTGAACTAATATAAGCATTGTGAAAGTATGCAAGCAAGCGTTAATGGATTTATCTTTTGAAAAACATCTCTCAAATATTCTCCTAACTTGATTAAATCAACAATTCAACAAGCTCTTTCGATTACTTAAGAGAATCAATTAATTAAATCAAATAAAATAGTGCAAAGATAATCACCAAGATATTCCTATTTCGATTAAATAAATTGATGAATAAAGTTGCAACAATTCGAAACTCCATAAACAAATTCAAGCACGAACTAGAGTTAAACTCCACAAATATTTACCAAAACACCATATCCGCCAAGCCCTAAGGTAAACTACTTCATAATCATGGAGGAAGTGATCAAAAATATAATTAAGAATAAGAAAACATCAATCTAACGTTACAATCCAAACTCCCATATTGAATTGATGGAAAAATGATGAAATCCTGAGTCTTGTAGCCTCCAATGCTCTCCCAAAGCTTCCAAGGTCCAAAATCCCTTCAAAAACGTCCATTTGATGTATTTATACCCTGTAGGAGTGGGCCCGAGCGAAATTACCTTTTTCAAGTCAAAATAGAAAAGTACCCTGAGAAAATTACACAGGCGCGCCACCCCATGCGGTGCGACAGTGAAGCTTTTACAGATTGTTTCGTTTTCTCGCGTTTTGACATCCATACTTGGCTCCCGACCTCCGAACGTGATCCCAGTTTAATCCCTTGGATTTTTACTCAGACTTCAAAGTTCCAACTTATTCAATTTAGCTTCCGTATATCTTTTTAACTCGAAATCACTTCCTGCAAGGCATAAAACACATAATAAGTGCAATACACTAATATTTAAGCTCAAACACAAATAAAATGCAGTAATTGGAGTGCAAACTAAGACTAAAACACGTGATTCTAGCCTAGTATCAATACCGCTACTGTATCACAATATACTTAAGAGTAGATTATAATAGAGTATATAGTTATACTGCAACAGTATACTATAATATATATATATATATATATATATATATATATATATATATATATATATATATATATATATATATATATATATATATATATCGAAACATTAATGGGTAGGGTCGTGTAATTATTTTGTATGGATAGAATGAGGATAATTATTTTGGTTTCGATACGTAATCCTGTATATATCCCCAAAGCAAAACTCCTTAGTAGAGATACGGTAGAACAAAGTCCAATTTCATGTACTTCTACGCCTCAAGAAAAAGTGTAGATTTGCCATCTAATTTGAAGTCAATTATAACTTCCTCGTGCATTCAAGGCATTTGGCCTTTTGGGCTGTTGAAGGATCCTGTACCCCTCCCCCCAAAATATTTTTATGTTGAAAAAAAATAAAAGACTTCTTCAATGATATATTATATGTAGGGATGCAAGCAAGAGTCGAGTTTAAGTTTTATGAAACGACACTTAATTTTTTTCACAGTAACCTTATAAGGTTTTTTCACCGTTAATTATGAACAAGCTAGTTTAAATCGCAAGATTTCTTGAGAATTTATATACCAATAAATTTGGGGCATGTGTACAGATAGGATAGTATTTAAAGATTACTTGTGAAATTTTAAATAAGAAAATCTTTTAAGTTAACAATAAATTACATGACCGGTTCAGGTCCGGATTGCATTACGTGCCACCAATCACCATCATAATTACATATGCGCCTCGGCTGTCCTCTTTCCCGAAATTACGCAGTACATGCCTTCCTTGCTCTTCTAAATTTCATCATAGTTTGACAGTCCTCACGGACTCCATTGATAATATTGCTCTTTATGCTGGCATTCCTTCTAAGTACTGGAAATCTGTTTGTATAGTTTGTTGTTGATTCTTTCTCAAGTTTTCCGCCAAGCCTCTGCTCCAGCTTATTAGGAGGGGATGAACAACGCACTCAGTTGATATCGCCGACTTTAAAGGTCTGCAACCTGGATTACTATGTTTACACTGAACTTATTTTGCATTACACATAGTAACAAATATTGTGTGTGGTTCTTAAGTAGATTCACGCTTTCCAAATTTTATGTAATTCAATGCAAGATATATGCACTTTACCTTGCTCATTTCATGAAACGTGAGAGATGAAGGTGTAGTGGATAAAGTTACATAGACACGAGGATTGAAAATCAAAATCATTTGGACTTGTAGGTCTTGCACTGATAATTAAGGGGGCAAAAACAGGAAATTGGAGTTATAGTTGGTCAATTAAAAAGTTTTGTTGTAAGATATTTGAACCTTTATATAAGTGATATGAGCGTAGAAAACTTTTGCTTTGGGCCCCCAAGGCATAGTTCAAGTGGCAAAGGTTGAGACTTGTGACTTAGAGGACACATGTTCGAGCCTTGCGCCATGGTAACTAACCTGATATTTAAGAGGAGAAGGATAGAGGGACAGACTCATTTTCCCAAGTTTCGGAGGTTGGGGTTGGTCCTAAGGACTGGACCCAGATGGATTTCATGATCAAAAAAAAAAAAAAAAAAAATAGTTACCTGAGATAATTTTGGGTCTAAGAGTTTTGCAGAATAAATCCTTATGGCTGAAGTGGCTCTGTAAGTTGGTCTGGTTACCTTTGTAGCCCATAAGATACTATTGGTGTAATGCATTACTGGAAGGCCGTAGGAAATTATCACTTCCCTGTTAAAGTATCATAAGATGAAAACTTATCATTTTGGGGGGGATTTCATGCAGGTAGTAGCTCTCTGCTGTCACTCAAGGGATCTGTTGCATTACATTGTTTTGTTAATTGTAATTTAAACATATTTATTACATCAAGATGAACTTTGAAGTTTGCTTTCCTGCGAATTCAGATTATGATTGGTGGGGATTGTAAGAGATGGTAATGGTATTGTCATGTGGAATTGAATATCAGGCCTTCTGTGTTTCCATACAAGCTGTAAGTGCTGCCATTTAGTTCCATCAACTTTACTTTATGCCTTTTTTCATTCATGCAGGATTTTTCATCTGCTCTAGTTAGGAATGGCATTTGGACAAAGCCTGTCTTTAATTTCTTCCATGGAACATAAAGGGTTTTGTCTTTCTCTTCGTTGATCAGGTAATCCTTGTATGTGTGCCAACTAGAATTTAATTTCATCTAATATTGGATTTACCTTTGCATCAGAATGAGGAAACTGAGCACTAAGCACTAATAAAACAACATGGAATGTGCATTCCTTCATAGAGATTTTCAGTGTAAACAAACTAATAAGAAATGGGCTTAAGGCATGCCAATGAAGAGAATGGGATGGAGAATTCTTCTTGTTAACTTCGATCCGAGCAATACATATGTGATAAGAGACATAGATAAAATTGCCTTTTGCCTTTACTTTCTCTGAATCAAACACTAGTTCAAAATTTTCAGCATTTAGATAAGTTTTGATTAAGGACTATAACAGAGGTCCAACCCGCGCCTCACCATTAAAACTAGCATTTTCCTTTTCTCACACTTTTGCTTGGAGAGGGAGAGGGAGAGGGAGAGAGAGAGCTGAAGAAGGACCTCGTTTGCAAGCTGTCTTGTGCATTTGATAGGTAACTGTACTTGAAAAATGATGATCCTTTACAAGGTCTTACAAAGTCAGAAAAAATTGCTATCCGTATATTTAGCAAATTGTGATCATCAAAACTCAAACATGACAAACTTTCTCTCTTTCTGCTGAATAAATTGATTGCTTTTCTAATTGTGGTTGTCCATAAGCACTTTACTGGGAAAGAAGCCTTCAATACTTACGTAATATATTACCGAAAAATGGACATTGAACCACTTTATACATTAAGGTCAAGTTCATCAAACAGTTAACTTTAAACATTTAGAAACAATTAAACTTCAGGTAGTGCTTTTGTCTTGATGTCTTTCCTGGTCAAAGTGAATTGTGTAATTTGACATAGAGGATGCAAAACGAACTGAGAGTGGCTTTGAAACTAGAAGTCACCAATAACAGCTGTAGATAGCAATGAATGAAACAGACATAGCAGAGGACCACGAGGTTGGAAAGGAAGGAAGGCATCTAGAGCGTGAATATTACTAAGGAAAGTGAAAAAGAAACATAAATTCCTCCAATTTTAAAGGGTGCAACAGATAATCTGCTGAAAACAAATATTCAAAGTTTCCCCTTATCATTACCTAACTTCAAGCTTCTTTCTTATTGTTCTTACATATAGACTTGTCTGTTATTGGGGACCTATGCGTTGTATTTTTTGGTGCATGATAAGTAGCTGCTTTGTCTGGGTGCTTCATTGTTTAATCTGCTTCTATGATCTTTTTCTGTTTTTGGAGCACACCTACCTAACTGTTGGCCAAATCAAAGAAATCAATGTGGCTGCATGCAGCATTGAGATTCTATGTTTTAAAAAAGGCAACAGCAAGAAGAAGAAATCTGGCAAGAAGCAGGAGGGAGCTTTTGAGTATTTCATCTTCAAAAATTGTGTACGGTTGAAGTTTATATTCAACTCAGGTAACTTGCAAACAGAACAATACTAAGGACAAATCTCTATTCAAGACAGTTTTCATAAATGGCACAAGATTATATCACATAATTGCAGTTATTGCGTTATGTGGTAGCATTGTATGAACTGTGTTTCTCTGCATTTGTACTGAAATGATGTATATATAAATGATTTCTTATGTGTGTCAAATAATTCATAAAAAATTGCTCTCACTCTCTCTTCAGGTGTCTCTCTTCCTATAAAAATTGAGAAAGGATGGAAACTATAAAAAGAGAAAGTAAAACAGAGAAGGAAAGATCTAAAGGAATCTGGAAAAAAATAATTCATGGAAATTGACTGGTATCTGTTTTCTCTGGAGAGATTCAGTTCCCCTTTTTACCGCTTTTTGACTTCTCCAGATGAGGGAAGACACTCAAAATGTTGTGGGCTCTCAAGTCTTGCCTGGTCAAGATTCCCACCACAGGAGATACCTACAAAAGGAGCACAAGTGTGATGTAAGTAATGCTTTTATCACTTCTAATGTAAAATAACTTTGCCACCTATAATTATTCTAAACAAGTGCTTATATTACCATATGACTATTTCTGTGCATCTTTATACTATGATAGGAGGGAGATATTTGCATAAGAAAAATAACTGAAATTTGCTTATAATCTCACCCCTGCTGCTTGGTATTTGGGTACAATGAGCATGTGGCGGAGCCCCACCTGCCTGAAAAGCACCATTGCCTTAGCCACTGACAAGCTTTCTACCACAGTATAAGGGGTTGTGTTAGTCAGGGGATGCAAATCGACATACATCTCCATTTCATCCTTTGTAACTAACACATCTTCGATCTTACCGCCCCTCTCAGCTAAATCAATCCAGGTGAATTTCTCTCTCACTTCCCACTCCTCTGTCCTCCGTCTTTCATGAAGGAACCACTTTTTCTTGAGAACCAAAAGAAGGTGAGTTCTTAGGACAAGACCGTGCAATTCAGTTGCCCCAACTGGCAGACCCACCGGTGGCACTACTCCTTCATCGACGACAGGGAATCCGTTATATGTGGTGTTCTTCAAGGCCTCTACGATACGTCCCACCTTCTCAACTCCACAGAGTGTAACTACTGGTGGCTTTACATCAGCAAGCTCACCAGCAGTGATATTTCTCATCCATGGCTCCGGGTTGGCATCCAGGAAAGGTAGACCTTTCAGCTCCAATATTATTTCATAAATACTTAGGTTGAAGCAGTCTCCTACACTTTTGGCAATTAGAAGAACCAGCATTGTTATTGGCAGAAGGAGAAGATTGTTTGTTAGCTCAAGAAATATGACGCAAAGAGAAACAGTCATTCTCATTGAACCAGCCATAAGGGAAGCTGCTCCGAGAACCGCATACAGCCCTGGATCAATTTTTGTATAAGATCCCATGGCAATGGCAAGCAAGCGACCATAAGCTGAACCCATGAGGATGATTGGAAGGAAGAGACCAGATGGCACAGCAATCCCAAAAGTGATGAGTCCCAATATGCAATACAGAACGAAGTAGATAATAAGAGACATAACTTGGAATTCACCGGGAGTGTTTATGGAGAAAATGTTTCGGACTGCATCATCGTTGGTTGTAAGGAGAAGAGTAGCAAGATCATTGTAATAGCCGTCTGGGCAGTTGAACTGCTTGAAGTTTCCTGTCCCTCCAGTACCAGGACAAGACCCGGGAAGTGATGGATCACAAGGCTTGCATTTGGCCAAAAAAGGAAGTCCATACATGCAAATGGAGGTGAAAAGGGAGACACTCAGAGCGAGAAGAACCTTATGTAGTTTTCCCTTCCTGCAAGATAAAAAAGGATCAAAGATTGAAAGTCAGGATTTTGCATCTATAGTTTTCCCTTTTTTTTTGGCAGTTAAATGTGATAAGAAGGCCATGTTTGGATAGGAATTAGGATTTAAACTTAAAAAGATGCAAGACAGTTGGATCAATGTCTCAAGATGATTCTAATCCAAGTAAGCTCATTTTTGTGTGGATATGCATTGCCTTTAAAATATAGAGAACCAACTGAATGTTTGATGATCCAGTTGGGAATGTGGAAGAGTAGGTGCTTACTCGTTGATCAGATTGTAGAGCCTCAGAATTTTGTGGAGGACATGATTGTAGAGGCTTCCCAAAAGTCCGCCTATGATTCCAATCACTACAACAGGGATGATGTCCACAACATGGTAGCTAACACTGACACCACTCACATCAAACATGATAAGCCCTCCTCTTCCAAAAAGTCCACAGTTGCCAGATTTGCAGTATTCAATGAAGGCCCTCAGTATCACCACCACAACTGCCGTGCTGAAGAAAGTTCTCCAGAGGAGTGCACTTCTCCACCATGTTGCCACTTCCTCTAAAGCAAATAGGACACCACCTACTGGAGAACGGAAAGCAGCACACACACCTGATGATGACCCACATGTGATAAGATCTCGCCTGTCCCGATCGTTGTTGAAGTAACGGAGCCAACGCCACCTGAGCCGGTAATTATCTGGACCACCTTGACCTAGTAAGGAAGCAAAGCAAGCGCCAATGTGAACCAATGGCCCTTCTTTTCCAAGGTCTAAGCTAGCAGAAACTGCTGCAATGCTTCCAATGATCTGTGAGTGAACAGATTAAAGATTGTTTAAGGGAAAAAGGGGTTGGTAAGTATCATAATCTACTTCTGATGAACTTCACTTTCACTTTTACGATTCAGTCAAAGGGAAAGCAAACATGTCAAATCTCTCAAAATTTAGAATCTTATAGTACAATTACAAGTGGAAATTTGCGATCATAATTCTTTTATTGTTAAATTCACACTGCAACATGCAAGCAAAATTTGTTCTTCTGGACACAACTGCCTTAAATTATGAACCTTTGCCCTTAGTTTGTGTATCTCTTCGTATGTGCTTTTAAGTACAGTAGCGGACCCAGGAGAAGTCCATAACTAACATAAGCTTATTTCTATACAAAATTTACCTTGCTTTAGCCATAATTTATACATATACACAGTATTTTTTTGACGAAGCGGGTTCAGTTGAACCCACTTCTCACCACTTGGGTCCGCCCCTGTTTAAGTATATGTATTTTTGGCGCTTCCTTCATTTTCATGATAGGGCAAATCCATGTTAGTCAACAAATAGCATATTCAATTAAGACATATAAGCTGAGTCTCACCGAAGCTATATCCTGACTTTCACTGTAAGCGAGGAAAATCACTGAAAGTCAGGATTTTCCTCCCTTCCATGTTAGTCACAAAGATTGAAAAAAACAAGTTACAGTGACGGTACCAAAGGATTGAACTGCTGGAAGTTCAAGAGTAAATTAGATACCACTGATGGATCTTCCTCGCTGGATGAGTGCATTCGATTCTAAAATTCTCTTTTTATTCTTAAACCACTTCCTATCTGATTACTGAAAGATAGAGATCACTTCCCAAATGAGATTGAATTCCATAAATATGTGTTGATTGTATTTGGCTTATCTAGCGGGTCGGATTAGGTGCCATCACGACTAAGATAAAAATGTGTTATTTGCTGCTATTCTATCTATTTATACATCTGGTTCGACAGAATCTCAATACTATACTGATGGCGTTATAATCTGCCTGCTATCTGAATTGCCAGCACTGATAAAATTGGGTGTGTGACGCACCTTGACAAAAAGTGTGGTTGCTCCATACATATTGGGAGTATCTACACCGTTGAGATAAGCTTTGATTTCAGGAATTCCAGGCCCTGCAGCAGTAGGTGCAAAGCACACGCAGAGAAGGGCAGCTATCAAAGTGAGCACAAAATTAGCACCCGCAAAATATGCAAATCCCATAAGGTACCTGTAACCATTGTTACAATCTCAATTATGAATAAATCAATAACATAATTCAAGTCAAATAAGTGATCTTTGGTCTTGTTCTTAGTCATTAGCTAGTGGTATCGTATTGAAGAATCAGTAGTAAGACTTCTGGAAGCATTTATGAATTGTTGATCATAGGGAAAACATCACCTACCTTCTATCCTCGATATAGTTCACAACAGCTCGAAGTTTGTAACCAGCCATGTTTTCGATTGCAAGATTGATGAGGGTGGCTGTAACTCCTGTAAGCAGGCCGACCAAAAATGCCAGTGTCCATTTCAAGAACACATACTGTAATACTTGAACTCTAGATCTCCTTCTCCAGTCATGCTTGAAGAGATCATTCTCGTTGATCCTAAAACAGACACACACAATTAGGACATCCAATTTCTGTTGGCCCTTTTAATGCACAAGTAAAGAAAAGCTATACTTGATCTATGATAAGATTATTAGTTGTTCTTACTCATAATCCAAACTTTCGATGTGGGAGACCTTAGCTCCAACCAAGGCAAATGGACTGGATGATAGTGTTCTGTTTCTCTTGAGAAGAGGCTGATGCAGTGAATTGCTCTCTGGATCTCTTTCTTCTTCATTCTGTTGTCCGTCCATGTTATTAATCGTTGCTTCTTCTACTAATCGAGTTGGCTCCTCCATGTTGGATAATATAGAAGGATCGAAGAAAATTGCAGAAGCACCTCTAGTTCTGCTGGTTGGTGCAGCAGCAGAAGTAAGAAAAGAAGAAGATACCAAGTTGTTTTATCCGGTTATTGGGATTCAAAGGCAGAGAGGAGCAGGAATCATTTTGGTTGTTTTCATATCTAAGCTTGTCTTCTTCCTGTGGGAATATTGCACATGAGCTGATTGATTATAGACACAACTTGGTGTTTTTTAAATACCAGATAATGGTTACTCCACTTGGTTTGAACATGATAGGTAGTATCTTGGTATTATATTAATTATTTAATTTTAGGATGAAATAATTGTCGGTTAAAAAATTTGAAGTGCGAGCTTTTGCCAGTTAGGCAGTTACTGTAAATGGTCCATTTCCTAATGGGACAAAAACCAGGAAACGTGGAATCTTGCTAATGCTCGATTGCAAACATCCTTGCACTGGGGCCGTGGACGGGAGTTAGGTATGTAATGATGTCTGTTGTAACTTGTAAAGATATCTAATCACAGTCAACACGAATTATTCTTTACACTTGTTTTATGGGTCCTAATATTTACGACTTTAAAACCGATTAAGATTTACCAACATTCATTTACCATGATTGCCGTTGAATACTTTCTTTATAATATTATTCCGTGGTGATATCTAGGGGTGTGAATGGATAATAGAAAATCGACTAAATCGATCGAATCGATTTTTAGGTTTCTTTTAAAGAAACCGTAGGTTTTTATATAAATTTATAACCGTGCCGATAATTAGGGTAGAACCAAAAAAATATCGAACCGTACCAAATAAATTTTACATGTGAAAAATATATTCATATAGTAAGTTTAAAACTAATAAAGTATTAAATTTTTCATTGGGTCTTGAAATTATAAAAATTGTTATAAGTCAATAAGTAATTAAACTCAAAATACTAATTCCTAAAACCTATTCTGCTATTTATACTTAAACTAAGTTATTTCAAGTATCTTTATTAGCAAGACACAAAGTATTCTAATGATTATGAGTAGCAAACTACAATGTTTGAATATGTTTCATTTTATATAATTTAGATTTATCTTAAATATTTAATATAGACTTTATTCTTGAGTCCCAACTTGGTTAATATCTTTCCACTCGTGTGATTTATATTTTCTTTGCTTTTACTTAGTTTCTTTTACGTTGGTGTCGAATAGTTGTGTATCTATACTCTAGCCATCTTTCATGTTTTTTAATTCATTATCCTTTAAACAGTAAAAATGTCTAGAGAGTTCGCTAAGTCCTATAAAAGAACGTACGTTGTTGCATTCTATTTTTACTGGTGAATTCTATATGACATTTAAAAGATACCGAAAATTAACCGAACCGTACCAATATCGAAGTGAAACCGATATCATGGGACGGTTTCGAAAAGTCTAGTTTTGGTTATACATAATAAAATAACCGAAAAATTGGTATGATACAAATTTTATAAAATAACCTGCCGAACCGAACCATTGACACCTCTAGTGATATCCTTAGTGAAATGTCGTTCACATTTTTTGCCTTTTGAAAGTGCATTTTATATTGGAGAAATTTATAATACAAATAGTATTTGGAGAAAATCAAAATTAAATTGCCCAACAATTTATGTCACCCTTAGGGTTCTAGCATTATATTTTCCACCGTAGTTTGTGTCATTTTAGGTAGGATACTTTTACCAAAATTGCCCATCAATTAATGTTAGTCTAGATCTAATCTTCTTTCATCATAAGTAAAGCCAATAGTATTTTGGTTTTCTAGACTTCTAAACCAAAAGTAAATAAGCAGCAACAATTAATTAATGACACTAGGTTTAGTATTCTTTTACCGTAATAATTTCTGTAGGTTACAAAGTTAATTTTTGGTTTTCTAGAATTTTAAACCAAAACGAAATCAGAAACAACGCTTATTTTTACTTTAGGCTTGGTATTCTTTTTCCAAACACAAAATAAGAAGCAACAATTAATGTCAATTTTGGTTTGGTATTGTTTTACTAAAATTGCCGTAGGATACCATAATAAATTTAATCATGATACAGTATAAATAATAATGGAAGAAACTTTCGCAAAGGAAGAGTAGGACTAGTAGTACAGCTTCATCACAATATTGAAGAAATATGATTTTACTTGCGGTTTCTTTATTTATCTAGCTAAATAAGATTAATTTTCATCATTTACAGTAATTTATAGTTTAATTATTTATCTTATAAATTTAAATACATTATTTAATAATAATATTTACTTAATTTTTTAAAAAGAAATTACTCATTGAGATGGGATACACGCGCAACGTGCGTATCCTGAGACTAGTATATTCAAAATCTTATATTCTTCTCCACAATTATCTAAAGGTTGCATGTGAAGCGATTCTAATATCATATGTAACAGTCCAACATACTAGTAATATTTCACGTTATGTCTTGACTTGCACGACTTTAATCCAGAGCTTGTTTTTTTTTTATGTATCCAACATTTCTCCGGTTATAGAATTTGGCTAGGTTGTTACAAGTTATTAGATTAATGTTGAGTAAATGACATTGAAACTCTGCATCTGATTCGCGTGTTATATCCGTGGCTTGTTGAAGTATGCCTCAAGACTCAAGGGATGAGTATATCAATAACTATAATTCAGTGTTAATTACCGATTTATAATCTTCCTTTATTTGATCTGAAAGAACGTAGTAGTAGTAGTAAAATCACTTTTGTTGTACGCTAATCAAGTTCAATGATTAACTAGAAGTTGCGAATTTAGACACAGTTGCATTATTTAAACGAAAGAAAATAAGTGGCTGAATGGTGTACACCAAACAACTCTGACAGAGAAGCACCAATCAATCTCTTTAGGCATTTGACATGTGGTGAGGACTAGATCCAATCCAACGATGGAAACAAAAAATGGCCTTTCACATGACTCACAAGTCATCTTATATTTCCATATTTTATTTTCTCTCCAATATATTGGTATTATACGGTACAAAAATGGCCTTTCAGATATCTGATGAGTCATTTATGCAAATTGGTATGGGATGGTATGGTATGGTATGGTAGGACACGGGGTGCCATTCAATTCAACTTATGATTGGAGCTCCAGAAACATCTTTTACTTTAATCCCGTGGATTAATATTGGATATGACTAATTCATATTTTGGCTAAATAAATAACTAAATAAGTCCATATATAACTAAATAGTCAAACAATTTGGTTCAAAATATGTGTCACTATTTTTTCCAACTTCCCCATACCATATTCTGATAAATGATCTGTGCAATTATCTGAAAAATCTCTCAACAGTTATTATTCATTTCGAGAAAAGATAAAAATATGACGTAGGAGTACTAATTAATGTATAAAACATGATGTATATGTTGTGATTTTGGTGAAAAGGAAACCTACAATCACGAGGTCACGAAATGCACGTAAAGACTCGACATTGCCAGATAGGCTATTGGATCAGACGGCACGACAAGTGGCCGTCTGGATCTGTTTTTAAGCACTCCATCAAAGGGACATGAGACTTGTCTCCCTCTCCATCTTTATTAAAAAAAAAAAAGTAAATTAAATGCCACCTAAAAAGTTAAACATCTATAGCAAATTTCCATGCCAAAAGCTTTTATTTACCTTATACACGACACAAGTGCAACACATTGGAGTAGTAAACATCAGTAGTACTGTGTTCTGAACTAGTAGTGGCGTTCAAACAGTAACCTTTTATTCAACAACGTCAAAGCAGTAGGCCTTAGCTGGGTAATTGAGTCCAAGCCCCTCCTGGATGGCCTCTATTAATGTTTAATGTTTAATGTTTAATGATGAATAAAGAGAGACAGAGAAGGGGCCCCATTTGTGACTTTGCAATAATAGGGATGCTGAGCCATATCGAGTCGCCAATTATTGATTACTTGACTCTCTGTGTATCTGGACGTGGATACGTCCAAAGATGGAATGTTACTTTTACGACGCTTTTTTGAGAACCTCAATAATATGTTTACTGGAGGTACAAATAAAGTCTGATACTGTAGTTGAAAAGATTAACAAGTTACATATATAAGGTATGTGAAATCTTTTGGAAAAAATCGTACAATTTTAATCTAAAATAGATAATATCATAATAGTTTTGATCTAACTTCGCCCAAACAGTATTTTATCTTTCTTTGTTAGAAAAGAGAAAAATATACTCTTATCGGAAGGCTGTCGGCTTGGACGGTTACGTTCGGAATCCCCCACCATTCTCATCACAGTTTAGGTGTTGCTTGAATTCCAGTTTATTGTAATACCAGAAAGAATTGGGGAAGATATACTTATATATAAAAACAAGCTGATTAAAATGTCTATCCTAATTCATGAGTGAAGAAGAAAAAAAAGATGTGTATTCAAATAATAATGGTGGTTTATTTGGCAAGGAACTTCTCTCTAGCTAGCCTGCCACAAAAAATCGTTGACACTTCAACTGTCATGGAAAATGATGCTTTAGAGAGCAAATTAAAGATAACTATAGAACTTGCTGAAACACACCAAGCATTAGAATACCCTCCATTTAATTAGTTTAACAACTCACTTATCTTATTTCTTAATTGTTAAAACTGTTGCGGAAGTCAAATGTATATAGTGTGAATGAGTCACAACTACTATATCAAAAATTATGGCAGCCACCAAATAATAAATAAGACAATAAAGCAACAATAAAAGGAACACCAGAATTTACGACGTTCGGCCAATCTTGCCTACTTCCTCGGACACAACTAATATTTTATTTCACTCCAAAAATACAAGTGAAATAATACTAAAGAGAGAAGATACAAATGTTTTAAGAAGATAAGAAGGCAAATGAGAGGTATGTTTAAATCCTAAACATTAGGCCTCCTTTTATAGGGAAAAGTTTCATACCAAATGGCTAAACCACCGATGTGGGATTTGCCAAATTCAACAAATCTCCACCTTGGCAAAAATCCACATCTTCAATTTTCTCTCAATAACAAATTTTGGTTGTGTCTTCATCTTCAATCTTCAGTGTTCAACAATGTTGATCAAATCCAAATAATGTTGAAGCTTGACCGCAGTCACCACCTTGTCAGCATATCAGCAGGATTCTCTATAGTATGAATTTTCTTCATCGTGACTCCACCTTCTTCTATGATTTCTCGTACGAAATGATACCGAACATCAATGTGTTCGTCCTTGCATGATAAACTTGGTTCTTCGCTAATTGAATAGCACTTTGACCATCACAAAAAATTATGATAATTTATGTCCAATACCAAGCTCTTTTAGCAACCCCTGAAGCTAAATTGCCTCTTTTACAGCCTCTGTAATAGCCATGTACTCTACCTTTGTTGTAGACAAAACAACTGTTGACTGCAAAGTAGACTTCCAACTAACTGGTGTCTTTGCAAAAGTAAACACATAACCAGTAGTTGATCTTCGTTTGTCCAGTTCACCCGCAAAATCTGAGTCACAATATCCAACTACAAACTGATTGCATTCCTGCTTAAAAACTAACCCAACATCTACAGTATTATGAATATACCCTAGAATCCACTTCACAACTTGCCAATGCTCCTTTCTTGGATTATGCATATATCTGCTAATAACTCCAACAGCTTGTGAAATGTCAGATCTCGTACAGACCATTGCATACATCAAGCTACCAAGAGCATTTGTGTATGGTACCTTTGACATATACTCTCGTTCAGCTTCATCTTTTGGCGACATAATAGTATTTAGCTTAAATGGGGTGCAAATGGAGTACTAACTGGCTTAGTCTTTTCATCTATGCCAAAATGTTGTAGTACTCTTTTCAAATATTCTTTCTGAGATAAACAGAGTTTCTTTGAATGTCTATCTCTTATTATCTCCATGCCAATAATTTTCTTTGCCTCACCCAGATCCTTTATCTCGAACTCCTTCTTCAGTTGAATCTTCAACTTATCAATTTCTTTCGAATTCTTGGAAGCTATCAACATATCATCAACATTTAGGAGAAGATATACAAAGGAACCATCTTCAAGCTTGCGCAAATACACACAATGATCGTATTTGCTTCTCTTGTACCCTTGCCGTAACATAAACTTGTCAAATCGCTTGTACCAATGTCTAGAAGATTGTTTCAATCCGTACAATGATTTTTCAAGTTTGCACATTATATTTTCTTTTCCAGCAACTTTGAATCCTTCTGGCTGAGTCATGTAGATTTCCTCCTTCAAGTTTTCATGTAAAAACGCAGTTTTTATATCCATCTGAACTAGTTCCAAATCTAACTGTGCTACCAAAGACAACATAATTCTAATGGAGGAATGTTTTACAACTGGAGAAAACACTTCATTGTAATCAATTCCCTCCTTTTGAGCATATCCTTTGGCCACCAATCTTGCTTTGTAGCGAACAACTTCTTGGTTAGGAAATCCTTCTTTCTTTGCAAATACCCATTTGCACCCAATTGCTTTCTTTCCCTTCGGGAGATTGGCCAATCTCCATGTATGATTCTGATGAACGGGCTGTATTTCATCATTCATGGCAATCCTCCACTTATCTTCTTTTGAACTTTGAATTGCATCTTTATAAGTGTAGGAGCATCATCAGCTACAATTGAGGCGGCACAAGCAACCATCTCTATAAGACGAACATGTTTTGTTATTGTCCTTTTTGGCATGTTGGTTGCAATTGATTCAAGTTGTTGTTGAAGTTCCTGAGTTGGAATCTCCCTCTCTACTGGCTCTTCTTCCAGAGGATAATCTTCATTTGTTTCCTCCTCTGCTTCTTGTGTAGGAAAAATAAATTTTCCCTCAAACTCCTCCTGCTTAGAAGCACCCTCACTTTGTTTGGTATCTTCTATTACCTTATTTACCATAGCAGATTCATCAAAGGTAACATCCCTGCTGAATATTACTTTCTTTGTCATAGGACACCATAAGAGATATCCTTTGATTCCAGAAGTAATTCCCATAAAAATAGTCTTCTTTGCCCTTGGATCCAATTTTGACTCTGTCACATGATAATATACAGTTGAGCCAAATACATGCAAAGAGTCATAATCTACAGCAGACTTTCCATACCATTTTTCAAATGGTGTCTTGCCATCAATATACCGATAAATAATCAAAAAAACCGAAAAACCGACATAAACGGAATCGAGAAAAATCGACTTAATTGGTTTGATTTGGTTCTAATATTTGAAAAATTGACTTACTTGGTTTGGTTTCTTTTTAGGGAAAAATCGATCCAAACCGAACCATAAACACCCCTACTTATATATCTTTGAGCTATTATATCTGAATTATGAACTGCTTATTCTACCAAATGGTTCTATATATGCTTATCATTGTTCAATACTAACTAGAAAGCTAATAATCTTTAGGAGCTGTATGTTCCCATACAAGCTCGTACAAACAAGAGCTATCTAAGACCTAGACCCAATTCATGTAGGAGGCCAGTTGCGTATGATGTGACCTGCACAACGTGTTTTTTCATGTTGATATCCTTTAGGTCTGTCAAAGAAAATAAGAAGACAAGTCGAATGTATCTAAAAATCAATGAAGTTATTTTTTTCTTAAAGAATTTATGTGCGGTGGTTCCAAGTCAATCCACAAGAACTAATTTGGATGGTTTATTATATGTCATTACAATGACAATAAAGGGGTACAAAGCAAGAAAGAAAAACACTACATACATCCACATTGCGTATTTAAATACAACAAAAGGAATATATTTATTAGTAATTGTTTTGAATCGGGAAGAGATATAGTTTGAAACAATCAAATAGTGGTTTTTGTTGAATTTGGCAAATCCCACATCGGTGGTTTAGCCATTTGGTAGGGAACTTTTCCCTATAAAAGGAGGCCTAATGTTTAGGATTTAAATACACCTCTCATTTGCCTTCTTATCTTCTTAAGGCATTTGTATCTTCTCTCTTTGGTATTATTTCTTTTGTATTTTTGGAGTGGAATAAAATATTGGTTGTGTCCGAGGAAGTAGGCAAGATTGACCGAATCTCGTAAATTCTGGTGTTCTTTTTATTGTTGTTGTATTGTCTTATTTATTATTTGGTGGCTGCCATAATTTTTGGTATAGTAGTTGTGACTCATTCACACTATATACATTTGGCTTCCGCAACAATTGGTATCAGAGCCAAGGTACTATCTAAGTATGCTCTGTGGTTGCAGCATAGTCTGATCTTCCACGTCAGAAAAGATATATCATGGTAACTGAGTCAAGGTTCTATCTGAGTATGCTCTATGGTTGCAGTTTAGTCTGATCTTCCACACCAGAAAGGAAATAATCTTGATTTGTGTCGTCAGCTATTAAATAATATTTGTGTCAAAGATGGGAGACAATAAACAAGAAGAATCTACATCAAGTGTCAACAATACGTCATCATTGGCAACTTCGCTTATGACAAGAATTATGTCAAATGCAAAATTTGCGGTAGAAAGTTTTGACGGGTCAGGACATTTTGGGATGTTGCAAGGCGAGGTTCTAGATGTCCTTTTTCAACAAGGGCTAGATCTTGCCATTGAAGAAAAAAGACCAGATGTTATTGGAGAAGAAGATTGGAGAATTATCAACCGTGTTGCTTGCGGTACCATTCTATCCTACCTTGCAAGAGAGCAGAAATATCCATACACAAAGGAAACTTCTGCAAGTAAATTATGGAAAGCACTAGAGGATAAATTTTTGAAGAAAAACAGTCAAAATAAATTGTACATGAAGAAGAGACTGTTTCGCTTCACCTATGTTCTTGGTACCACGATGAATGAACATATCACCAGTTTCAATAAGTTGGTCACAGATTTGCAAAATATGGATGCAACTTTTGATGATGGTGACTTGGCCTTGTTGTTGTTGGGGTCACTTCCTGATGAGTACGAGCACCTTGAAACAACTCTACTCCATGGGAATGATGAAATTTCTCTCAGAGAAGTTTGTTCGGCTTTGTACAGCTATGAACAAGGAAAAGGAGAAAAATAGAAGGGCGGAGAAGGAGAAGCACTGGTTGTGAAGGGTCGTCCTCAAAATCAAACGAGGATAAAGAAGGGAAGATCCAAGTCAAGATCTAGACCCAGCAAAGATGAATATGCCTTTTGTCGAGAAAAGGGGCACTAAAAGAAAGACTGTCCGAAGTTGAAGAATAAGACCAAACATAACAATAGAAAGGCCATTATGGATTCAAATGTAGCTGATGGTGATGATTCAGACTTCTCATTAGTTATAACAGAGCCATCA
Organism: Nicotiana tabacum; assembly: GCF_000715075.1. NCBI lineage: Eukaryota > Viridiplantae > Streptophyta > Magnoliopsida > Solanales > Solanaceae > Nicotiana > Nicotiana tabacum. The sequence goes on from NC_134082.1 coordinate 96,314,878, forward strand.
ACATTATCAGACATATGGTTGATGGACTCGACTTGTAGCTATCATATGTGTCCCAACAAGGACTGGTTCGTGGATTTTCAAGAAGGAGAATATGGAGTCGTCCACACAATGGATAACAACCCTCTTACCTCATATGATATTAGTTCAATACGGTTAAGGAACCATGATGGAATGGTCAGAACATTAATAGATGTTCAATATGTACCGGGTTTGAAGAAAAATCTCATCTCTGTGGGAGCCCTAGAATCAAAAGGGTTCAAAATCATTGCAGAAAATGGAGTAATGAGAGTATGCTCCGGTGCACTAGTGGTAATGAAGGCCAATCGGAAGAACAATATTATGTACCGTTATCGCGGTAGTACAATTATTGGGACAGCGACAGTAACATCCAGTGACGAAAAAGAGGCAAAAGCAACCAGGCTATGACACATGCGCTTGGGACATGCTGGAGGTAAATCCTTGAAAACTTTATCAGATCAAGGATTGTTAAAAGGAGTAAAGGCTTGCAACTTGGAGTTTTGCGAGCATTGTGTCAAAGGGAAACAGACAAGGGTTAAATTTGGTACAGCGATCCATAATACTAAAGGCATTTTGGATTATGTACACTCTGATATTTGGGGTCCTTCCAAAACACCTTCATTGGGTGGGAAACACTATTTTGTAACCTTTGTTGATGATTTTCCCCCGAAGAGTGTGGGTGTATACAATGAAGAGCAAAGATGAAGTGTTGGAAATTTTTCTCAAATGGAAGACGATGGTGGAGGATCAAACAGGCAGGAGGATCAAGTGTACTCGCACAAACAATGGAGGTGAATACAAAAATGATCATTTCAATAAGGTTTGTGAAAATGATGGCATCATCCGACACTTCACTGTCAGATATACACCACAACATAATGGAGTGGCAGAACGTATGAACTGGACCTTGCTGGAGAAGGTGCGGTGTATATCGTCCAATGCTGAATTATCAGACATGCACTGCAGTATTCCAATGAAAGGCATGGTAGACTCATTCAATGTATCTGTTGCTGCTGGTCTACTTATGCACCATGCCGTCTGTGACAGAACTTCTCGCTTGGTACGTGTCCCGTAGTGCTGCAGAACATTCACCTAACTCTTAATTTATACTCTTCTCATTCCTTTTTTTAATTCTTCTTAAATATAAGACATACTTACCAAACACATAATCTGGCAACCACATTTTCAATGTAACACTGTCAAATCAATTGCCCTTTGAGAAATCTATTATTTTCCAAAATATATTGATGATAATTGAATCAAATAGTGATGAATAATTTAAGGACTCAATTAAAATATGTTATTTTTAACACGAAATGGATTCTTACACTAAACAAAAGAAAACTACCAATCAAACTAGAATGTAAAGGTAAAGAACTATATTAAAAGTGTAAACTATTAACATTTACCATAAATTTTTTGAAATTTTGTATAACAATATACATATATATAGGTGTAATAATAAATTTGAAATAACTACTCATATAGTCGGTTTGGTTCGGTTTTTTTTCTGACTAAAACAAAACCAAACCAAATTTGATCGGTTTTTAAAATTCAAAACAAAAAACTAACGGTTTTTTTGGTCGGTTTGGTTTGGTTTCGGTTTAGTTCGGTTTTTCGGATTTTTATGAACACCCCTATATATAAGTCTCTCTATAAACTTTTCACCATAGAGTTAATTCTACTGCAACGGGTTAAAGTGTTCCACTATTGAGTTGTCGTACATGCAGTGACCCGCTACCCACAAAAACATACCGACAAAGTAGGGGCAGAGTAAAGAGGATAGAACTTTTCAGAGAGAGAAAGACTCACCTCTCTCTAACTCGAAACTAACCACACAGCCACCCAGGAATGGCCACATCCCCAATCTCAAATAGTGATTCACCCATCGGAAAATCACCGGAACCTCCTGATATATAAATCTCAGATCCAATCTCTGCTATGGATGAGGACAACACTGGAAAAAAACTCCTTCAAGAAAGTCTTACTAGATAAAAATCTGATTCCTCAACAAGCTATGATCCACGCCAATCCGAATTGCAAACGCATGTCTTTGAACTAAACCCGGAGAACATACTAATCTCATTGTCAATAGAAGACAAATTGGAAATACTCCTTGATTATCAAATTGTTTGGGGGGAAAATAATCCCACACTATTTACTCAAGGCTAAACTCTCCAATCTATGGAAACCAAACGAACCACTCATCCTAATTTATCTAGGATTAGACTTCTCCATTGCTAAATTCAATATGGAGGAGAGTATGAGCAAGATCCTAAGCGAGGGGCCATGTTTGTAGCTGGGCACTTCCTATCAATCCGCAGATGGGAACCTAACTTTGTTCCAGCAGAATCAAAATTAGCTATAACAGTGGTTTGGATAAGGCTCCTACAGTTGCCAGCGGAATTCTACGACAAGTCAATTCTAGAACAGGTGGGCAACAGAGTGGGTAAGCTACTGAAGATTGATACTTGCGCCTCTTCTACACTAAGAGGAAGGTATGCTAGAATATATGGGCAGGTTCCATTAGATATCCCAGTAACCACGAACGTCACTATTGGAACCCACAACCAACCGCTCGTGTACGAAAAGGAAGGGATATTATGTACGGGATGTGGGAGAATTGGTCACACCTTGAGAAACTGTGAGTTCATTTTCATCCCCACTCAAGAAAATCGTCAAGCATCACCCACTGGAGGCTCCAGTAGCGATGCTACCACAAAGGACCAAACCTCACAATGGCGCACTGTCCCCTTCTCCAAATACAGACGCCATCCAACCAAGGACACCCGGGCCAATACCCAGGTAAAGAGGTTCAATGCCTCTTCAGGTACGTTCCTTAATCTCAATAAAAACGTGGCCATGAGTTCCGGCAAATGTAGCCCAAATACAAAGGGGACTATAGATGCAATGGGCCCCAACGGGCGGCCATCTAACCCAACCAAAGGGGGCAAAGAGGTGGGACAAAAAAGGGTATGTCTCAGAATGGCCCAATACCTAACACTGCCACGGGCAACGCACGTACTAGCTTACATCAAACATATACTAGGTTAAAACGGCAATTACATGCCTCTGACCCATTGATGAAAGATCCTTTTTTGGGAAAATAGGATTCCCCCAAAATCCTACTAAAGCTGCCTGTCAAGGAGAAGGGGAAAAGGTGGAGCCCACCCAAATCTTAGTAAATTTCTCCTCCCTCCCCTCCCCCAAATCAAGTAATCTCCCCAAGTCAGAAGCCCCCCCCCCGATTTGGGTAATTATACTCTGACAAACCCAAAAAAGTTTGATAATATGGGCCACCTCTCACCCTCAGCGACCCAGCCCAGTTCTATCCCAAACCCACACTCTAACCATCCCTACACCCTCTCCGACTACGTCTCTCTCAATAGAGGCAATCAATTGCCTGAGGAAAATCAACCGCACCCTCTAAGTTGTGAAGTAACACTGAGTGTCAATCCTTCAAGATCGAGCAAAGATCTTAAACATCCCAGCGTGAACTCCAACAGCCACTAAACGGTATAAATTAGAACACCCTTGCTTCGCTTACATAAAGTGCATGTGTAGTTAGTCGATGCCTCTTCAATCCTTTTTGTTTTTGTTCCAAGCTATTTCTTTTTGGGGATTAAAATGGACAATTTTGTTTAGCTAACACCTTTAACATTTCCCTCATCTCCAAACTTAGGGAACTCGATAGTGGCCCTAAGCCCTGTATTGGGAAGAGTGAAAGCGACCCATATGGGAAAGGGGAAGAGACTCAAGAGGAAAGCCCCATCTCAAAACTCATTGCTGAAGAATTTCACATATGGAGTGCGAGGGGAGCCAACAATGCTGAGTTTCGCAGGCATTGTGCCTCCATGGTCAAGCTGCACAACCTTGTTGTTCTTTTGCTCCTTTTGACAAGAATGGTTGACCATATGCAGCTGATTGCAGAGCTCCAGTTCACGGCCCAGTTTTAATCCCTTGCCATAGGGCAATCTGGGATATTGATGTTATGTGGAAGGATGACCTAGTGAAGCTAGAGGAAGTCTGTACCACACCACAGGGTGTGCATGTCATGGTTAAAGTAACCCCTAATGACTCTAAATGTCTATTCTCTGCTATTTATGCTAGTAATCACATTCACGATAGAATAAGATTATGGAAGTCCCTTGAGGACATGTACTTTATTATAAAGGTAGCTGACTTGTAGGAGGAGACTTCAATGAAGTCCGAAAAGCCAGAGACAAATTTGGCGGCAAAAACATTAATAATAGTAGAAGCAATCATTTTTGGAACTGTTTGAACAAATATAGACTAGTTGACCTAGGCTTTAAGGACTCTAAATACACTTGGTCTAATAAAAGATACACTAACAGGAAAGACCTTATCCTAGAAAGGCTGGATAGGTGTTTTGTCACTGATGACTAGATTGAGTCATACCCTGAATCAACAGTAACCCACCTCCCAAGGATCTACTCTGATCACTCCCCATTACTCCTCACCATTACTAGTCAACAGTAAAGTGATCATAACAGGCCCTTTAGATTTGAGTTTATGTGATGTAGTCACCCTAAATTTCCCTCCATTTTTCCAAACAACTTCCGCTCTACAAATGATCTTTTGGGAGACACAAAAACTTTTAAAGCCATTGTGACCACCTCGAATAGGTATGTCATTGGAAATATCTTCCACAAGAAGAAACACATTTTGTCTAGGCTTAATAGCATCCAAAGATCTAATGCCTATCCTTTCAGCACCTACCTCCAGGACTTAGAATCTAACCTCGAAGCTGAGTTCTCAACTATCCTTAAGAATGAGGAGAATTTTTAGAAGCTCAATTCCAGAATTAACTGGATGTGTGAAGGAGATGCCAACACTAGATTCTTTCACACCACTACCATTAACAGAAGAAGGAGAAATAAAATCCTGAGCTTAACAGATGAAGTAGGTAATCAAACCAAAGATCCCCACCTCATCAAAAAACCACCAGAGGCTATTTTGCAAACCTTTTCACCACATCTCATGCCTCATCTACCTATAAAAGCAACTGTTGTGAGGACACTTTACTAGTACTTACTGATAGCATGAGAGCGTCCCTTGATCAACCTCTTAGGTACTTTGAAATCAAGAAGGCTATGGATTGTTTCAAACCTTTTAAGGCACCTGGTCTTGATGGGCTGCACCCTTTTTTCTACCAAAATACAGGAACATCCTATCTACCCAAGTCAACAACTTTTGTCAGAAGGTATTCACCACTTCTACCATGCCCCTTGAAGTTAATAGGACCCTCATGTGCTTGATCCCTAAATGTCAAAATACTACTATGCTTAAGAGTATTAAACCAATTGGATTGTGTAATATAATGTACAAGCTTTTCATTAAGATCATAGTGAATAGGATAAAACCCTTACTCCAGACCATAATTGGGCCCACACAGGCCAGTTTCCTATCTAAAAGGAAGGCTGCTGATAATGCTATAATTGTTTAGGAATAGATCACCCACTTCAAAAGATGATAGGTAAGAATGTTAACATGTTCCTAAAGATAGACTTAGAGAAAGCCTTTGATAGACTTGAGTGGTCTTTCATTAGGGACTCCCTAATGTTTTAAGTTTCTACCTAAACTGATCAATCTGATCCTTTCCTGCATCTCTTCTAGTTCCATATCCATCCCAGTCAATGGGAGTCAAACTGAGCCTTTCAACCCTACTAGAGGAATCAGGCAGGGTGACCCCATCTCCCCCTACCTATTCATTATTCGCATAAAAAGGCTCTCTAGGAATATTAACCAAGCAGTCATGAGAAAGGACTGGCTTCCAATTACCATCAGCAGGAATGGCCCAAAAAATTCCCACAGTTTCTTTGTTGATGATCTCACACTCTTTGGTAGAGCCAATAAGAAGAACTATGATGCTATCTTGGTAGCCTTAGAAGAGTTTAACAATGCCTCAGGCCAAAAGGTTAACTTCCAAAAATTCAAGGTTATTTTCTCAGTCAATTGCAAAGAGGATTGGGCTAATAGTTGTAGCTCAGTGCTCGAAATTAGGAAAAATGGTGAATTTGATAAGTATCTAAGTTTCCTCATTTTCCATAAAAGACCTACCAATAGAGACTTTCAATTCATTATTGATAGCATGAATACTAGGCTGGCTGGCTGGAAACAAAGATGTTAAACACGGTTGACCGTACAACCTTAGCAAAAGCAAGCCTAGGAAGCATCCCCAGTCATGTGATAAATTACATAAAGTTGCCCTCCCACATCACCAACCAGATAGACAAAATCCAATGGAACTTTATATGGGGCACAACAACTAAGAAAAGGAAACTACACATGATCAAATTATAACGACCTAATCGATCATTTTGAGTATTTGTACTTTGCTCGGTTGTTTGAGGGCATGAGTAGCTCCGTATGACATACTATGAGTTATGTGAATCATCGATTCTAGTTTTTAGGTTATTCGGAATTGATTTGGAAGAATGATTCTCAGCTTGAAGCTTTAAATTTGAAAAGTTTGACCAAGTTTGACTTTTTAGTAATTTACCCCGGATTGAATTTTTGATGGTTGTGTTAGCTCCGTTGGGTGATTTTGGACTTCGAAGTGCATCGGATCGTGATTTGGAGGTCCGTAGTGGAATTTGGCTTGAAATGGCGAAAGTTAAAATTTTGGAAAGTTTGACCAGAAGTGGACTTTTTGATATCAGGTTCGGATTCTGATTTCGGAAGTTGGAGCAGGTACGTAATGTCAAATGTGACTTGTGTGCAAAATTTGAGGTCAATCGGACGTGATTTGATAGGTTTCGACATAGGCTGTGGAAGTTTGAAGTTTCAAGTTCATTGATTTCGAATTGTGGTGTAATTCGTTGTGTCGATGTTGTTATGTGTGTTTTGAGGCCTCGAGTAGGTCCGTGTGATGTTATCAGACTTGTTGGTATATTTGGATGTGGTCCTGAGGGGCTCGGGCGAGTTTCGGACGAGGTTCGGATAATTATTCTTCATGTTTTCATTGTTGAGGAGCTGCTAGTTCTGGTGTTTACGCACCTGCGACTAATATTCCGCAGGTGTGATGGGCACAGATGTGAGTTTTCGCTGAGGGGTAGAGGTCCACAAAAGTGGAGGTGCTTGCGCAGAAGCGCGACCGTAGGTGCGGTCCTGGCCAATGCAGAAGCGATTTTCTCGCAAATGCGAGTTCTTTATCCGCAGAACCGTAGGTTGCAGATGTGACATTTTACCGCAAATGCGGAAATTGCTGGGTAGAAGTTATAAAATCGAGATTTTGGTTATTTCTTCATATTTTGAGATGTGGGACTCGGATTGAGGTGATTTTTGGAGCAAATTTCATCACAAGGATTGAGGTAAGTGTTCTACAGTTCTACACTCAGTTTTGATTATCTTTCCTGAATCTATCTTCATTTTTGGCAATTGGTTGATGAATTTAAAGAGAAAATTGCGGATTTTGGCCTATAGTTTTATAATATGAATTTTTGAGTTTTGAACACCAATTTGGAGTTGGATCTGAGTGAAACTAGTATGGTTGGACTCGTAATTGAATTGATTATCGAATTTTGTGAGTTTTGTCGAGTTTCAAGGCGTGGGTCCGGGTGTGATTTTTTGCCGGATTTGGGATTTGATGTAGAATTCGATCTTTATCATTTGAAATTATTTTCTTGGGCTTTATCTGATGCATTTGAGTTGCTTTTGGCTAGTTTTGAGTCGTTCGAAGGTCGCTACGTGCGTGATGACATTCTTGGAGCATTGGTTGACTTTCCCGACATTGGAATTGGCTTATTTAAGATAAGTAACTCTTCTAAACTTAGTGCTAAGAGTATAAAATCCCGAATTACGTGCTATGTAATAGATGTTGAGGTGACGCACATACTAGGTGATGGGCGTGCGGGCGTGCACTCTGTGAGTTGTGAACTTGTGATGCTGTTGTTTTCAGGGCACTGTTTAGTGGCCCACTTTGTTGATAATTGTGTTTTTCACCATGTGATAAAGTTATTGAGCTGTACATCATGCTAGATATCATGTTTAGGCTTTATGTTGATATTATGGGGACCCCTAACGGTCGTTTCTTGCTGTCCTCTCATTGATTTCATTGATATTCCGTACTCAATCATATTCATGCATTCATATCATATCTCAGTCTCAGTTGTTACTTATTGATACATTATATCATTATTCCGGGTCAGTTTTTATGACATTATGTGCCTGTGGGTGAGACTGAAGATTGATGACTGAGTGAGGCCGAGAGCCTGATTATGAGTGACAGTTATGGGATCGGGTTGCACGCCGCAGCATGTTATATTGATTTATGCCATGATTGGCTTGTTATAGAGCCTGGATTGTAGGAGCCCCTCCGGAGTCTGCACACCCACAGTGGGCGCGGATGATATTATTGATGGATGGATTTCCCTGGACATGGATTTGTCTGAAGTATTTGATATCTAGAGATGGATTTCTCCACATAGTTGGATTGCACTTTTTTCTCGGTACTGGGTGACTTCTAGTCAGTGATGTATATGTTCCGGAATGGATTTCCCTGGGCCGCATGGGCCATATACAGTATCGAGTGGTTGAGCATTTATATGTTATTGAGGGATGGATTTCCCTGGACAAGGATTAGTCCGAAGTACTTGATACCTAGAGATGGATTTCTCCACAGGGTTGGATTGTCCTTTTTCCTCGGTACTGAGTGACTTATAATTAGTGTTGTATATGTTCCGGGATAGATTTCTCTGGGCCGTATGGTCCATATACAGTACCAAGTTGTTGAGTATGATGAGTGGAGAATGTGATACAGTGAGGTTGAGTACTCTGATAGTGTGAGTACATGATTCATCTATGAGATACATGGCATTGGCATGCATATATGGCATGCATGCATAGAGACGCATTTACCTCATGTTGTACGGTATCACATCATTCATGACTTTTTTTTACACACTTTGATATATGGGTATAGAGTAGTATTTCACACTTGTTATCTAGAAAGAATTTTTCAGGAAAATTACAGTTTTCAAACTATCTCATAATTTTTTCGAAGATTTCGATAAAGAATTTGGGTTTTCACTGATATTCTTGAAAAGCGGAACTATTTTCGGAAAATTGTGCAAAAGCGGAACATTTTTATCTCTGAGATTATTTTCTTGTTTATATGATCTACGTTGTATGAACTGCTATTGGTTAGTGGTGTTGGACCCGACCTATGTTTTAGCTCGTCACTACTTTCAACCTGAGATTAGGTTTGTTACTTTTTGAGTACATGTGGTCGCTTGTACTCATACTACACTTCCTGCACATTACGTGCAGATTTCGGATGTCGATGCCGCCGTGTTCGATGAGAGCTGACTTGGAAGATGTTACTACGTTCCTGCTGTAGCTGCCTCTTGTTCACGGTAGCCTTAGATTATAAAATTCTGTTTATGTACTTTTCAAACAGAAGATGTATTTTCTTCATATCAACTTTGTAAACTCTATTCTTAGAATCTGACTTGACCCTAAAGATAAGCTTCATCATCCACAATTGGGAATGGAACCTTGATACTTTTCACTACCCCATCCCCATGGGTATTAGAAGTGTTATACACTCCACTTTCATCCTTGTTTCTAGCAGCTCTGAGGATAATCATCTGGAACCTCAATGGAAATGGGCTTTTTAGCTCCAAATTAGCCTACAGCCTCATTAGTTCTGAGCTAAACCCCAGTATTAGCCAAGATGACTCCTTTGACTAGAAGCTAAAAGTCCCAAATAAGAAAAAAAAATCACTTGGATGATACAATACAACAGACTTCCCACTGTTAAGCACCTAAACAACACATGCTTAAATGTAAGCCAATATGTTATTTCTGCTCCTCTGGAGTGGAAGACATAAACCACATCTTCTTTGAATGCATCAATGCAAAAACATTCTGGTTGTCCCTGATACATGAGTGTACAAACCAAGTTTGTCATCCACACCTTATGTTTTCAATGGTTCACTGGGAGCAAACATGGCACAAGGTCAAGAACATGCGCTTCAATGCTGCTATCGACTGGAAATCCCTTCTACCTTTCTGCTTTTGGAGCCTATGGCTTACAAGGAACAATAATGTTTTTGACAAGAAGAAGAACTTCACCCGTATTAAACAAACCATTGCTAGAGCTACTGAATATTATCATGTAGTTGTCCATCACAGGAGCAAAGGGGAAAGCAATGCAATACATATTGAATGGGAGCTTGGCTCCTATAAGCTAAACACAGATGGGGCTGCTTGCCACAAAACAAGAGTAGGAGGGGCTGGAGGTGTCTTCAGGAACAACATGGGTGACTTGGTGTTATACATACGGGGCTTACCACATACTATTAGTATAGAGGCTGAATTCTATGCACTTTGGCAGGGCCTCAAAATAGCCATTGACCATAACTTCACACCTCTACAAATTTGCATTGATTCTAAACAAGTTGTAAGGATGTTAAATGAGAGAAACCTCCACTATAACTCTATTAATTTTGAATACAGGTCATTGATAGAGCAACTGGGGAATCCAGCATTAGGACATAATTTCAGAGAGCTGAATCAAGTGGCGGACCTCCTCGCAAAGGAAGGAGCAGCAAGGAAATTGTCTGGTAGAACACAAGTTTTGACAGTTCCTCCAGATATTTGTAAACAAGGCCATGTGGGCAGACATCCTAGGAACTGTTTTTGTACGTAACATCAGGAAAAATACCATTGTAATGCAAAACAATGACAATGCAACTCAGAGAGAAGTAGCTCTCAAACAATAGTGTAACTATTTTTTATTATATTTATATAATTATTCAATTTACCGAAAAAGAAAAGGTAGGGGTAGAGCTATGCATGTAATGAGTGAAAGGGCTTCAATTAAATTCTTGTCATCGAAAAAATATGTTGAACAAATAGGATAAAAATAATATTTTGTATTTATATAAATTGTTAAATCTGCTTTAACACAATGAAAGCTTTACTATAGCGTCAAGGTGGTTTCAAAATTGTTTTAGCACAAATATGTGTGTGTATAATATATATATATATATATTCCCAGCTTAAGAATATGAATAAAGAAAAGAGAGGCCTCATCATAATTTGTGAGTTGCGACTTGCAATAATCGGAATATTGAACAAAGTCGAGTCGCCAATTATTGATTATTTCCTTTTCACTCGGATCTGGACCTGGATATGTCGGTCTTTTTATCTTTATTTTTTGATCAATGGAATGATATGTTTACAAGGCTGTATTGACTACCACAAAATTTTATTTTATTTCTTTGTTAAAAAATAAGTCGATGTTATCCGAAGGCTATCATTTTGGACGGTTACGTTAGCAATCCCCACTACTATCCTAATCTCAGTTTAGTTTGTGGCTGGAAAATTCCAGTTTCTTGTAATACCACAAGAATTAGAGAAGATATACTTTGCATATAAAAATAGAAGTTGATTAAAGATGTCTATCCAAAGTCGTTGGAATAAATAAAAAACATGTTTATCCAAATAATAATGGTGGTTTAATTTCGAAGGCACTTTATCTTGCCACATAAAGTCAATGACATTGTCTATGGCATCTTAGAGCTTGCTGAAACACGCCAATAATTAGAATACCCTCCATTTAGTTTTAAAACTAGATCTCTTCCTTGTTCAAAGCAATTAAATATATTCCTTTTGTTATTTAAATTTGCAACGTGATTGTACGTGGTCTTTTTCTTTGTTTGTTTTGCTTGTAATGGCATATACTAAACCGTCCAGGATCTTGTGAGATTGACTTTGAACCACCACACATAATTACTTTATAAAATAGGTTTGAAACGAAAAGTTAATTTATTAGGGTAGCCGTCTAACTAATTTCTGGACGCCCAAAAGGATAGATATTAACACGAAAAAAACACTATGTGCAGTTCACATCTTGTTCAACCGACCACCTAATTTAGTCTTGTTGTTCTCATTTCTCTGACTAGCACAACTCTGGCTCATATGGACCCTTCTTGTCCTTTCTAAAACCTCTTCCGCAGGACAATCACACAGAGATTCTGCAGTGTACAGTGAGAAGATGACCAAAAAATAAATACAACACTTTATGAGTCCTTCCGCTTAGGCAAAAGACCATAGCAGCATTGGTACCGAGTTCATTTAACTTGAACCCAGTACTTTCGACGAGGAGCGTATATTTATGTTTAAATTCCAATAAAATTGCAACAAATAGCAAATATGAACTCATAATTTTAAAGATACAATGGTTCGATGCTAATAACCTTCAACGTTGAAACCATATAACTTAAATTCTGGATCTGGCTATAAACGACAGAAGTTCAAGTAGAACACTTAGCTCAGGCTGTGAAGAGGAACATCACTAACTCTTACTGTCTCCTTGATGTTAACTGGAACACCAATGTCGTTTAACTTCAACTCAATCTGGACTGTCGTAACAACAGAAAACAAGTATTCTTCTCTCAAATTCATTCTCAGTTTCAATATTCTCATTTTTCAAGAATTAATATGATCATTTACTTGTGCTAAAAAGGGGCAAACAGTATCATATTCGGAAAACCAATTATCCAAATAACATGCTGAGAGGATCAAATAAATATCCCCTAGGATGATTTTGCAGATTCATCATCTCGCTCTGGCCAGGACAGAGACTGTCAAGTCCATCATAAATACCGACAGCATTGTTAACTTGCAATGATGTTCGCTCTAATATGTGATGTGTTCTCTCCTATCAACTAGTAGTTGAAGAGATAAAAAACATGAAATAGCAAGCAGAAGCTCGTACACTATGAAGCAGGCTTAACAATTACATCTTCACTAGCATATAGTATCAACGGAATCAGGTAAATGCAGTTGGAAAAATCAAGGAAAATGATTCCCATGGGGAATTACATGAATAGATTCTCCAAAGTGGAAATAAACTACATTTCTACAGGACCCCAAAAAAAAAAAGGAAAAAGAAACTACAATAAAATCAATAGGGAAGACCTCCATCAGGAAGTTCCCAGTTATCTTCCCCTTCGTCATCCCTTTTGTTCTTAGATGCCTCTTGCTTATCATCTGAGAAATTTCTTGGTGGGCCACGTCTATTCCAATAAAAGAGACGTAAGAATGATAGAAAATTATAATAGTAATTCAAAATGGATGTTATAAAGTTTGCAGTTAAGTTATTTATCCAAAAAATTAATAGTTGGATTATGATCGTAATTTATGAATATCTTCTAAACCATAAAATTAGAAAAGGTTGATATGAAAGGGTTGATGGATCAAGTCTCATTCTAAATCACTAGTTTGACAAATTAGCAATTCGACATTTTGTGGATGACAAAACTAGCAACCAAGAAAACAAACGCCAATAAACAAAGGACGCATAGCCTGCTTCTCTTTCAAGCTTGAAAGCACAATACTTTATTATAAAGAACCAGGCTTTTGAAGCTAAGACACCCTACCACAATTTAGATATAACAAGGAGCTAGCAGAATTCGCTTCTACTGCCACAGACATAATATTGAGGCCTTCGAATTTGACTGGCAATACCAAATTGAAGCTTTATAACTGCTGAGACTATTAGGTTAGCTTTATAGTTATGACATAGGAGACTTCATGTGATGCCCATGACAAAGGTAGACTGACGAGGAATGGTCAAAATTGGGTTGACAAGCCTCACAAAAGGAGTGCACCTGATACCTTAGGCAAATCCCACATCAAAAAGAGAGAAAAGTGATGTGCAATATAAGACAGAGCGCAAGTTCACGTGGTAAGTGCGCTTTAGGACTCATTGATGGTGTAGCTTATGGGAAAATTTTGTGACCAAATCAGACAATACACTCCATGGGCTTGGGTTGTGACACTTTGATAGAATATAAGACAACTTGATAAAGAAATGGATTTTGGGCTTAACTCAACCCAAAAGCTAGCTCAAGAGGTGAGATTGCCCAAGATCATGTAAGGAGACCAAAGGACCAACACCCCACCGATGTGGGATATCCAACACTCTCTGGCATGCTAGGCATGACAACTTGAGCGTGGACAACATAATATGGGGGCCAACATCGGGTCAAACAAGAATTGGGTGAACATGGCTCCAATACCATAATAAAGGAATGGATTTTGGGTTTAACTCAACATTAAAAGCTAGCTCAAGAGATGAGTATTGCCGAAGAACATATAAGGAGACCGGTTCAACACTCCACCAATGGGGATATCAAACACCCCCACGCTTAGGCCTGACAAGTGGAGCATAAAAAGCATAATATGGGGGCACAACATCGGGTGAAACAAAAATTGGGTAAACTTGGCTCTGATACCATTGTTAAAAAAATAAACTTTAGGCCTAACTCAAACCCAAAAGCTAGCTCATGAAATAAAGATTGCCCAACACCATATAAGGCGACCAAAGGATCAACAACCCACCGATGTGGGATATCCAACACAACTTAATGATTCGAATTGTGGCCCAAATAGAGGTAGTTGATAGATTTGAATTAATACCATCAGCACATTCAACTAACCAGAAATACCCAACTCCGAAAAAAAGTAGCATTGAACATTTCTTGTTAATTAATGGAGAAGAAAAAAAAAGCAAAAACACAAAGGAGACAAACACGGATTTGAAAGGCAAAATGGGGGGAAAGGGTATAAGAGAAGCACCTCTTGCGGTTGCGTTTAGCAGCCTCACGTGACTTGCGCTTCAATTTGTCGTGCTTGTTCTCGAAATATCTCCTACGCTTGCATTCCTGTATGACTCCAGCTCTCATAACCTCCCTACGAAACCGTCCGACAAGCTTCTCTTCGTGCTCATTATCATCCACAATTACCTGAACATTGTATCCCGACCTGAAGTAAAGGGTGTTTGCATTTGCAAGTGAGGGGCAAACGACGGCCGTAACATCAGAATTAGAAGACGATAGTGATAACGGGTATTTGTGATTGTTGATAGGTGTTGAAGAAGAGAGGGAATCAGCAGCGGGAAGAGAGAATTGGAGGGGGGAAGCTTTGGGGGGTGGGGGTTTGGAGGGGGTGAAGAAGGAGAAGAGATTGGCTATGGATGAGACTGCCATTTCAGAAATTGGAGATGAGGTTGTGGCACTGAGCCAATGTTTCCTTTTGGATAGGATGATGCTCCTTTTTTAACTGTGATAAATTCCGGTGACATCAGCTAAAGTGAAAATATTTTTTCGAGCTAATTTTTAATTTTTAAAAATTATTATTTGAAGATTTTAAATTATTATTTTTATATTTTTCAGAAACTGACAATTCCAAAAATCAGTTTTACAATTTTTCTAGAAAGTTTTAGAAAATACATGTTTGGTCATAGATTTTGCCAAACTTTTTCCAAATTTTTTTTGGCAAATACATATTTGTTCATAAATTTTATCCATATTTTGGTAAATTCTCAAAACCCAAAACCCAAATCCCAAAACCAAATCCAAAATATTACTATTACTATATTTTTAAAAATTGTCCCAAACTTTTGTATTTTATAAAAGAGCACACCATTTATTATTTTGTAACAATATTGATTCGTCTTCTCGGTCATCTGAATGTGTATTATGTAGTTCATTATAAAAATGATAGTTTTGTGCCAAATTTATTTATGTTCAGGACTATGGTTTGTGATAATGATAATGAATATTATTGGTGAAGGTATTGTTGGGTATTTCTGATAATTTTTAGAACTTGTCGGTATAAATCATGTTTCATGTTTTTTTAAAAAGAAAGTGAAATATATTTTGAGAACTGATGTCCAAACACATTTTCATCTTAAAAACAAACTTCACTCAAATTAAATTTTTGAAAACAAATTTAAAAATTTATGACCAAATGTTAGCTTAACTCAAGCAAACACATTTAGAAAAAGAAAAAAAAAACTGATCTTGCATACTCAAAAACTTCAAACTCCACCTATATGTAAAGATTCTCATACTTCCAAGTTCCAACTGCACTGTTCTATTTACGACATAATAAGTAAAAATTTATGAGTAAGATGATGTTATTACACTATTTTGCATAAACATGTCTTTTTAGGACATAAGGCATAGTAATTTATAGGTAAGATGATATAATTACACGTTTTGCCTAAACTTGTCACCAAGTGAAAGTTTATTGCGGATCCTAGGAGCTTAGGTTATCTCGTACGAGGGACAAGTATAATAATATTGAAGGTAAATAGATGAGATTATTTTATCTTGTGTTTGATTAAATTTTTTATTTTGATGTAAATTTTTGCGAAATTACCTATATCACATATTTTGATATTATATTTGCCACATTTTATGTGGGATAACAATTTCGGAATAAGTTAACCATAGGACAAAAGATAACAACACGACTCTTGTATAAAACTCTTCTCCCAAAGTGAAACTCAAGTTTAAAATGGAAAATAAAAGTTATTCAAGTTAATTTATTTATAATTCCGGTATAACTTGCAAATCAAAGGACAATATTTGTGGGGCAGAATAGGTCAGGGATTTCAAAATTAAGGATAATCTATGCGATCTACCCATTAAAAATACCAGTTAACTCCATATACTTTTAAAATATTTATTTTACATTCTATACCTACTTTATAAAACTTTATTTACTTCTTAAATCTTTAATATTATTTTATGACATTAAACATATCCCATCTTTTAAGGGATTAGATTATCTCCCTCAGATTCTTTTAGGATATCTTCAATCAACACTTAATTGGGATAATATTATATCTTTCTCAAAAATGTAGTAAGTTTCGTGTACCCCTATTCTTTCTTACTGGTTCGATCACATGATCACTTATTTAAAGTTTTTCCTCTCAAGCAAATAGCAAGCAAAAAATTAAGGAAAGGATGAAGAGAAAATTGACTTTCCATAGCGCTGGAAAAATACTTGGAAAGGGCGATAAAGTTTTTTCTCCTATTAAAATTCAATTGGGAGAAGTGAAATTATTGGATGAAACTCCACATGCAATCTGTGAATCAGCTTTCAACAGAGATGATAATGCTAGATTTGTGAAATTACAAACTCAAAATTCTAAAGTTCGAGCACCCAGAAAGAATGATGGCATAAAAAGTTAGTAGGAAAAATACGACATGGTAAAAATTAGGGTTCCAGGTCTAAAAAGACGAAATGTTGGTGACAACAATGGCGGAAAGAAGCTTTTAGTATTGTTAGAAACCAAGCATACCACAATATATTAAATTGGAGTACAATATTCAAATCAAGCATCCCACAATATTCTAATAAAGAATACAATATTCAAATCAAGCATACCACAATATTTAAATTGGTATACAACATTCAAATCAAATATATCGCAATATTCTAATTTAGAATATAATATTCAAACTAAAATAAAATATTAGAATAAAATATTCAAACCAACACACTTTAATAGTATATCGCATTAATAGTTTATTCTATTTATGATTAAATGTTGGTATATTGTTAGAAATTATTTGGAATACTAGTGTTCTTTAATAGTATATTCTAGTAATGTTGATGTAAAATTTTAATTGGATACTTCAAAAGAATATTCTAGTATTATATTTTGAATATTAAGATACACATTAGAATACTTTTGAGTTGTAAATCAAAAACTAATTTGAATATGTGAGTGAAATAATAATATAAATTGAATATCATTGTGTAGTTATTTAATATTATCATAGATATAGTAAATACTCTAAGTTTTAAATTAAATAATATATAAAGTAAATGTTATCAATATAAAAAAACGAATATGCCTCTTTATTTTAAGAATATTATTGTAAATGTATATTGAATATATAAACTAAATAATATCTATGGTTTAAATTGAATACTGCTATTTATTATGGAATGCATATTTAATTTCGTTACTTTGATGAGTTTGTATTGTAAAATGTAATATATTTTCTAGTAATATGATAAACTTGAGTAATTGACTTTGATTGGAGGGAGGTAAATAGCAATATTCAATTAATTACCTCTAGTTATGACTATTTTTAAGGGATATTATCCTATATAATCGTGACGGTTGGATAAAGAAGGTATACGAAATAATTATTTAATGTTATAAATAGAATTTTATTTATGGTGAATATCTATATTTAGAGAGATTCTAGGGTTCATACTTGGTGGTTAAGTCAGTCTCTCCCTATAAATAGAGGATTCTATTACATTGTAATTCATCCCAAAATCAATAAGAATTCTCTCTCCCTACTTTTTCTGCAATACTCTTCTTCTTCTTTTATTGTTTTATAACATGTTATCAGCACGAGACTCTAACCTATTGAGTAGAAGCTTTGGGATTGAGCACAATGATTGTCAGTTGTTCCATTAACTTCCTTCATAATTAAATTCAGGATTTAAGGTAAGTATTTTACTTTTCTCTTTCAAATTCTTGACATTCTATAATTTGATTTTAAATACAAGCAAAGACGATAAATTGTAATTGTAACTCTAATGGAGTTTGAAAGAAATTATAACCACCCAAAGTGGTAAAATTTCTATGTCTTGCCATGATCAAATTCATGTATGATTGTGGGCAAAGAATTAAAAACCCGTCCCATTGAATTTGCTCCATTCTCATTCCCTTAAGAGAATGTGATAGCAGTATGTAATAAGTCTGAAAGAAGACAAAATTATTACTATGAATGTATCAATGAATGTGGACGTGGCAATAGACGAAATTATAATCGTCATTATTGTGACAATGAGAACAATAAGGATTCTCAAAAGAATCCTTCACTATGTGATAATATTTGTCATCGATTTGACATGAGATTTTGTAAAGCACATATAGATGATTATGGTCCATTCATGCTGTGAATGTGACAACATGTGATTTATGAATACATATTCATTCTTGGAAAAATATGAGTGTGCTAGTGGTATATACCACACTCACCTCTAGATGGAGGTTTAAGAGGAAATAAGAAAATAATGTCATTATTATGGCATAAATGGTCACTGATCACGCCAAAATATTTTGGCAATGTGATTATTTAAAGACAACGGTAATGCAAGAAACAGATCTTGCATATAATTTTGACCATAACCATAATGGTATAACTTTCTCTTTAAAAGAGATATTCACTATATGGATGTTGATGAATATGTGGTAGCACCAAATTAATTGAGAGCTTTGGAAGAGCCAATTATTATTATTTTGAAGGAATACAATTGATTGTCATGTCAATTTATTGTGTTGTAGTAAGTCTCAAAGAAACTTATTCAGTTTCCAAAGTATACGCGAAAGCGATCGATTATATTGAGACTATAAATAAAGGAAAGATTTAATATCTTCTATTACTACAACTTGTAGCGGGGTAATATATATGTGAAGAGCTACCCGCTTTATTCTCCAATTTGTACTACATAAATAAAAGAATGCAACAATAAAGTAGAAGTTTATTGATATAAAAACCCATATCATAATAAACTTGAAGTTTATTGATAATTGCACGCGTCATGGTGTAAACCTGAAGTTTATCAATTTTGATAATTTATCCAGTTGACATAATTGATTTAGCCATGATGTGCAAAAATAAAAGAGAATTCACATGGGTAAATATTAAAGAACTAGAAAGTTCTTTACAAATTCTCTTATATTGCATGTTCTCATTAATTAAATTGACCAACTAAAATTGGGATTGAATCCCATGAATGCTGGAAATAACAAAAGTGAATATGAGCACATTCACCTGCCATGATACCACATAAGATGCATCTATGAGATGGTTACATGTATAATTATTATTAACTCGCAACATGGTATTTTGCGAGGTAACTTGCTCAATAATTTAATTTCGAGCATAATTTCCAGATTTTCTATTCAAGAAGTTCATCTTGATAAGTTGGTTTACATCATAGTTGGTTTAGCAAAATAATTTATAGAGTGCCTCCACTTAATAGCTAAACTATTGCTTATGAGAACAAAGTTATCTATATCAGTTTGATATAAGTTATATACGAAAGTATATTACATTCTCCCATCACAAGTGCTTCAGGGTCAGAAACCAAATATTCCATCGTATTATTATTAATGTGCAGTGTGTATTTTGATTAGCACCATAACGCACAAGATGAATTTTCAAAGTTGAGGAAAACAAGTTAGTTTTTCCAACATGAGGGGGAGAGACGATAAACAGTTGAGAAAAAGTTATGTGGAATGAATTATCATTTGTATATCTAGATCTTCAAATACGATAATATGAACTTGAAGTTCATAAAAAGATAATTCATCTGCAATATATTACAAAGTATGCTAGACGCATTTGCTGACCCAAAGAAAGTAACTATATTCTCATTGCAAATGCTCCTATTAAGTCCTAGAAGGACAAAGTCTATGGTACGCTTAAACCATATAGACAAATTGTGTTCAAATAAACTTCTTGATAAAGAATATGAGCAAATGATCAAAATGATCATAATAAAGGAGGCAAGTGATCTAGAAGATCACATGACATAACACTTCACAAAATCTCATGAGAGATTCAGGTACCTGAATATATGAATGAAGAGATCTCTATGTTATGTCTTTATGAAAAAATATTGGAACCGATATAAAATATTTGTCGACGACATCTATCATAGCGCTAAGTATAGATGAGGATCTTAAGTCTATCGAATATAGACACAAAAGTATTGGCCAAATGAAAGAGACACAATTCAAGTAGAATTGATTCCATATGAAAGACACATAGTTTTGGACATGTAGTTCAGACACTTGAAAGTATAAACTATAAAGTCAATGATGTATGCAATTACTTTTATAAATCTTATATGTCTAGCATGACATAAAAACTTGATATGCATCTAGATCTATTTATATGGCTTATATGACAATCCTTGAAGGATTTTAATCGCTTGAAGCATATACAATTCTTGGTCCTGAAGTACCATATCCTAAGTGCAATTTGTGCACAAAAGTATCTTGATATAACTATAAGCATGATAACATGATAGCAAATGTCTTTACTCCTATGTGAAGATATTGAAATGACGATTCCAACAAGATCAGATGATGACAATACATCTATCAGGGATGATGATTTCAAGGTGAAAAAAATTCATTGAAGTTAATATGGCTGATTTGTTTATCAAATCTCTACCAACGATATTTTGAAGATGGTGCACAAGATTGGGATGTGAAGGCTCAAGGATATGAATTGATTCTCTCATCAAGGGGAGTTAATGCGCGTTGTACTCTTTTTTCCTTACAAGGTTTAGTCCCACTGGGTTTTCCTTGCAAGGTTTTTAACGAGGCAACCAAAAGGCGTATTAGTAGATATGTGTACTCTTTTTTCTTCTCTAGAATTATTTTCCCGCTGGATTTTATTTAGTTAAGATTTTAATGAGGCACATTATCTGTTGAATAGACATTCAAAGGGGAGTGTTATAAATAGAATTTTATTTTTGGTGAATGTCTATATTTAGATAGATTCTAGGGTTCATACTTGGTGGCTAAGTCAGCCTCTCCCTATAAATAGAGGGTTCTATTCCATTGTAATTCATCCCAAAATCAATAAAAATTCTCTCTCCCTATTTTTCTCTGCAATACTCTGTCATACCTCTTTTTTTACCTACACCCATGAGGGGATATAAGGGAGTTTTTTTCCAATTTAAGTGACAATCGAAACAAGATTATTTATTTATAATTCAAAGTCGCCACTTGGGATAATTTAAGGTGTTCCAAGTCACCGGTTTAGAATCCCGAATCGAGGAAATTTGACTCTATTTACCTACGAACACAGAAATCCGGGTAAGGAATTCTGTTAATCCGGGAGAAGGTGTTAGGCATTCCCGAATTCTGTGGTTCTAGCACGGTCGCTTTGATCATACTTGGTTTATCAAAATTGTCTATTTACTCATTAGAACCTATGTGCTTTTACCTTTCACTGCTTTTTAATTAAGAAAATTATCTTGAAACAGGTCACGCGTACGTGTACCCGTTTGTTTGGCGCGTCAAAAATCATGTCACGCGAACGTGTCCACAATTAGTAACGCTTTATTATTATTAAGAAAATTTGGCCGAAGTTGCACAAACACCTACTCCGATTTTGTTTTTAGAAATCGTAATCGTGTCACGCGAACGTGTCCACAACCACGATAGTATATTAAACGTGCATAAAGCAAACTACGAACATTTGTCATTTTTTATATCTAAATTAATACGAGGGCTATGTATGATTAAATTGTTGATGGCACACCTCAAACTATATGAATTAAAATTAATTTAGATGCATTGAAAGTTAGATCAAATCTATTCCCAACATTCATTTCTCAATTGTCATAGGCAATGCAAAATAGTCAAGTACAATGCAAATCCAGTGGCCGCTTGAATTATCGAAACATGGACGTAACTTAACATATTAATATGAGTTCATTCATCTCTTTCCTTTGAGCACATGAAATCTAGGTGAGACTACAAACAGTCATTCAAACTAGTCCAATTAGAATTATCATGAAAGATTGTACATCTCCAAACCAACTAATGGGAAAAGATCGACAAATGCAGAAAATTAAAGATCCATTATTCAATTTGCAAGAAAACAGTTACACTAGGCCCAAAAGATGCGCATATATGAATGAATTTCCAATTCTAGCATGGCAATCAATATTAACTTACTAATTCAACTAAACATCTTTTTGCAGTTAAGTCATATTGGACAGCTCCAGCTACCCAAGAATCCTAGACTTCTTAAACCCACTAGTTAATTTCTGTCCTTTTTCCTTTTATATTCCCGTTATATGGCTCGTTCATTTTCTTTCTTTACTTAATTCTATTACTTAAAAAGTGTTATATATGATGACACATTATTATTTAGCTATTTTATTCGAGGCAATTCTGTGGAAATGATATTAAACAGAATGACAAAGTGGCGAAGCTCCTTTAGGGTAATTTTGGCTCATTTCAGGAATAGTCTTTCGAATTATTGTAGTTGGATGCATGACCTTTCTTTTTCACATCATAAATACATATTATTAAAGTACCTTATCTTATCATGATAGGGCCATTAAAACACCGGATTTTCATTCATCAAACTCAAGCTCGGGTAATTATAGGGCGTAGAACTTACCAGATATATTCAAGCAATAGCAGCAACAGAATGAACTTGAAAGGAAGAAAACAGCTGCTAAAATTTAAGCTTCAACAGTAACAGTGACCGGAAATGGACGCCTCAAACGGCCAATTTAAACTGCGATAAACTCGAATCAATCAAACTCCATTTTTCTCTTTCTAAAGTTTCTTTAAAATAATTGAAGAAACCAAATATTTGTCAAACTCTCTACTCAATAAAATCTTTTTCTTCCTTTCGTTCTCTTTTAACATGGTCTTACACTAATTATCACTTAAGAAGACAAATGAATGGCAAGGCAGAAAAAGTTTTAATACAACATACTCTAGCTAACATTATTGACACAGAACCTAACTAATGATTCAATTAAGCAGATTTCCATCAAATTTGTGACAGTCCAAAATCAAGTACAGTAATATGAGTTCATTTGTCACAAGCCTGCATCTAGCTATAAGATACTTGATAGAGAAATGAATTCCCACTAGGCTTAAACCACATGCAGCTTTCAGAAGAGTAATACGGAACACCCATCAAAGGTGCAGTCCATCATACAGTCTTGGGTTAATGTAATTAAAACAGAAATAAAGCTAAACTATGAACAAAAAAATAAGTTGACACTAAATTCCAAAGCTCCAGGTTTCTATTTCAACTCTGAGCCAAGTTTTACATTAGGTAGAACATGAGAAAACTCGTACCTGGAAATGAAAAAGGAAGATAGAAATAAAGCAACAATAACAGCCACAGACCAGCCATCAGCAGCAATTTAAACCCAGTTCCAAGCCTTGAAAGTGAAGTAAAACAGTCCAGAAACACAATTTCAGTCCAAGTAATGAACCAGAAAACCTCAACCAGACTCGATTTTAATTCATTTCAACTGTCAGCTAGCCAGAAATCATTTCAGCACTTAGGAAAACTTCAAAAGTCACTAGAAGAACTCATGAAACAGTGTTTTTCTAGAGTTTTCAACCGTTTAGGAATTTTTAGGACTTCTAACTCTTAAAATTTCCTCTGTTTTTTCTATGGATCTCTCAAGCTCTCCTTCTATATCTATACTCTATCTCTCTTAAATAGGCAACGGAAAATGCCTCTTGGATTTACAAAATGACCTTTCAATATTTTAAAATGATTCCACTTACTTAATTAATGCACTTCTAACCCTACCACTATTAGAATCTTCTTAAGTTAGGTGAATACCGCTTTTTATTAAACAATTCTCAAGTTATACTCTGAAATCCTAATTATTTGATCAGAACTACTGAAAGTTTTGATTATTTGCAAACTTGCACAAACAATTCTATAAAACAAAATCATCAAGCAGCCTAAACCAAACAGCATCAATTTCTGAATATATAAGGGTTTAATCATTGAAAATAAATCAGAAAATACCCCATACATGAGTGATTAGAATTGAAACAAGCAAGAACTAACCAACGAATGAACTCATTTGTGATTCGACCTTTAAAACAATTAACACCAAATTAACTAGACTTGTTACTAAACAAACTTAATAAAAAAAATCTAATTAAACCGACTAAGTTAGTGGACCAACAACCAGAGAAGTGAAACAAATACTAAAAAAACAATAATCAAGAAAACTTACCGGCTCAATTGGACAACTTGGTACCCAAATTTCTTTTTCGATTTCATCGCCAAATAATTTTAGTCACTTGTTCTTTGTTAAAAACAAATGATTAACACCATATCGTGATGAAACCGGCTCTAAAATTATCATCAATTCTCGAGTTTAGGTTTGACTTTAGAATTTAGATCCTTGGATTTAAGATTCGAGCAGATTGGGCCTTATTTGAAGGAAACTGGTTATGGATTAGGGAAGAGGGAGTTGTGGTGGTCAAGGGGTGTTAGTTTGGGGTCGATTGGAGGTGGCGCCGCCACCGGAGAAAGTTAGGGCGGCGCTAGGGTTCATCCTTTGAATCGATATTCGAAGGGCTCCAGGGATGTTCGAAGGTAACATGTTATGGATTTGGGAAGAGGGGAGTGAGGGGGTTCTATAGTGTAATTTTGGGGCTGGTTGGCCACCGTCCGCCACAGTGGGCGATTTACGGCGGGCGGAAGGCGGTGATGTGTTGGTTGGTCTCTGAAGAGAGACGAGAGAGATGAGGGGGGTTCTGAGGGGTTTTGGTATTATTAAAACGGGTGATTTAATTTGAGCCGTTGGATGATTGAAATCCAACAGCTCCGATCAAAGATTTTAAACAAAATGAGGTCGTTTTATTTGACTAGGGATGGACCGGTTCAGGGGCGGGTCAGGGTCGGGTAATGAGGAAGGCTTTGGACCGTTTGATCAGGCTGATTCAACGGTCCAGATTGAAACGCCTGAAACGACGTCGTTTGGTTGAGGCTGGAGACGGATCGGGTTGAAGATGGGTCTGGGCTAGTTTGGGGTGGGTTTGGACGGGTTTTGTTTGGGCTGGGGACCTTTTGGCCAAATTGGCCCAAAACCAGATTTTCTCTCTTATTTTCTTTTTCTTTTCAATTTTCTTTCTAATTTCTTTTTCAAAAATAAAAACTTAAAAATCCTAAATTAAGCTATAAAAACCTAAATTATTTATAAATAATAATTATCACACATAATTAATATCAAATTAAAAGAAAATCGCAAAATTTTGACATTAAACACTAAAACGCAAGAATACGTTATTTTTGTGAATTTTTCATTTTTGTAAAACAACATTTTACTAAATTAACCAAAAAATATAAAATCAAATCCTAAGTGCAGATGCTATATTTTTTGAATTTTTCAATGCATTATAAAATTAAATATGCTCACAAAGATATGCAAACAATCAGGAAAATCGCACAGTAATTCCTAAAATAACACATAATTAAAGAAAAAACCTAATTTTGGGTATTCTTTTGGAGTAATTCATATGAGGCAAATATTCACGTGCTCACAACTGCCCCTCTTTGCCCGGAAACACGAAGAGTTTTCGTGCAAAGATAAAGTGAGTGGATATGAGCGATTTTTGCCCGTTTGAATACTCCGTGGGAAGCATTTTTTGAAAGATTTGACCGAACCTCTGCTTCAAAGGTTTTCTACATATCCTTGGCTATAAAGGAATCAGGTCAATATAGTTCGGGAAGTTTCGGTAGCTGGGACTACCATGAAGATGTGGTTTCACTGTTACTGCTGCTGATACTGCTTACTGACCTCCTTATTACATCATGACAAAATGAAGAAGCTAGACTAAGCTATGATCTATGCTTTACAAAAATTTATTTTCAGTCTTGATCTTGCGACTGATGTTGCCTCGTTGATTTGTATTTCCCTTAGAAGTTCCTTTGTGGCTGACTTGAATGGTATTTTTTGAAATGCTTTCCCTCTCCTCCAGGTGGGCACCTCGTTGCTGAACCTTTAAACGTCTTCCTTTGATCATTGTTGCCTATCTCTTTTCTCCAGGTGGGCCCCTAATTTCTTGGACTTGAATTGCATTGCCTCCCTTGTTTTTCAGACGGGCTCCTGATTACCGAAACTTGAATTGTATTGCCTCCCTTGTTTTCCAGGTAGGCTCCTGATTACCAAAACTTGAACTGTTTTTTATTTCTTTGAAATTAGTGTTGTCCTTCCATGTTCTTCAGATGGGCATCTGAATTCTAAAGCTTAGGTTGTGTTCCCTTGTTCTCCAGGTGGGCTCCTGACTGCTTGACCCAAGTTGTATTCCCTTACTCTCCAGGTGGGCGCCTGATTGCTGAAACTTTAATTGTTGTTCCTTGTTCTCCAGGTGGATGCCTGATTACTGAATCTTCAACTTCTTTTCCTTGTTCTCCAGGTGGACGCCTGATTGCTGATACTTGAACTGTTTTTCCTTGTTCTCCAGGTGGACGCCTGATTGCTGATACTTCAACTGTTTTTCATTGTTCTCCAGGTGGACGTCTGATTGCTGATACTTTAATTGTTGTTCCTTGTTCTCTAGGTGGATGCCTGATCTTTGAAACTTGGTCCATCTTCTTCTTGCAACTGCCTTTCTTTGACTTGTTCTCCCTTGTTCCTCCAGGTGGGTGCTTGATTACCAATACTTGTGCCAATCTTCCTTGAAACTTGATTTGTTTTTCCTTGTTCTCCAGGTGGGCTCCTGATTACTTGATCCTGAACTGTTTTTTGTCCTTAACATTCGTGTTGCTCTTCCCTGTTCTTCAGACGGGTATCTGACTTTCAACAAAATAGACAAAACAAAAGAAAATTTTCTGCCCCAGTTTGGTAGCCGGGCACATCTGTGAGTGTTATTTGAATCATTTTATCAAATATTTCTAATAATCTGCAAGCTAGATCCCATTATCCAGGAGGGTCCTGAAAATTTCTAGTAAAATGCAAGTTTCAAAGCTACATTATATTCTCTAAAGGTCTGACTACAGTTGAATCTTGTTATCTAATACAGTCTTAAAACTACATCCCATTATCCATGAGGGTCCTGAAAATCAAAAATCAAGTTTTATCTTAAGAGTGACTATTTTACGGCTGAATTATACTACCCTACAACAGAACCTATGCTAAATCTTATTATCTAATGGAAATCTTAAAACTAGGTCCCATTATTCAGGAGGGCCTTGAAAACTCCTAATTAAATCCTATCTTGAACATGGAAACTTTGAAACCAACTTATATTCCTTAGGCTAGACTTTGCTACTTACTATTGTTTCGATTTTTAAACTAGGTCTCATTTTTCAGGAGGGTCCTGACAACTCTTAGCTGAATTCTTATATTCTTTTGGGGTACATTTATGCTAGATTTTGCTACTCATGATTGTTTTGAATTTTAAACTAGGTCCCATTTTTCAGGAGGGTCCTGAACACTTAAAACTAAATCCCATTATCCATGAGGGTCCTGAAAATTTCAAAATAAATCTCACCTTAAGAGTAACAACTTCAAAGCCAAATCCTATTTCCTAAAGGTAAAACTTACACTAAATCTTATTTTATATGAAGGTCTTAGAACTAAATCTCATTGTCCAGGAGGGTCCTGAACATTTAAAACTAAATCCCATTATCCATGAGGGTACTGAAGAGCCGAGAATGAACTTACCTGAGCCGTGCTTTCTTTCTGGAGGATCTCTGCAGAACGAACAAAATTCCTTGCCTCTGAACCATGCTTTTCCTCATAGAGGGTTCCTACAGATCGAACAAATTTTCCTTTACCCTTCTCAAACCGCCTTTGCGCTGACAAAATCTGGGCATGACACTTGAAAAAAATTCAAACTTCCAAGCTTTGATTTAGACACAATTTTTGTCCCTGTTTCAAACAAAGAAAACTTATGAGTTTATAAATATGGTGGTTGGTTTGTGGCATTGATTTTGAGGGCGATTGCTCCTTCACTTCTCATGATAACTTTGGTTTCAACTTGAAAGACCTTGCATGTTTACTGACTGACCACTTTCTCGGTCACCCTTATCACAGAAAATACCTCTGATCCGTTCAGACCCAATACCTTCTATCTGTTGCATTGCTCATGAACCGACATCTACCAAACCTTTGTGTTTCACATGATCCCCATGGTATATTGATTATTACCAACTTCAATTCACACGTTGTTCTTTCCTGATTTAAATCACTGGCCTTGGTCTTGAGGTCTATTGCTCCATCGTTTGCCATGATAGCTTTGATTTCTGCATGGAAGATCTTGCTTGTCACTAGTTTACCACCCTTTTTTTTGTATTTCACATGGATCCCAACGCATGTTGATTGTGACCAACTCAGTGTATATGTTGTTCTTCCTTGACTTAAACCACTGGCCCTGGCCTTGAGGTCTACTGCTCCCTCGCTTGCCATGATAACTTTTGATTTCTGCTTGGAATACCTCGCTTGCCACTGGTTAACCACTTTTGTCAATCTTACCACAAAAGATACCTTTGATTCGTTCACCTAATACCCTCCATTTGTTGCATTGTCCAAGGACTGATATGTACCAAAGCTTTGTATTTCACAAGGATCCCAAAGCATGTTGATTGTTACCAGCTTAGTGCGCTTGTTGTTCTTTACTGACTTATGACACTTTGATGTGCTAGCTAGATCTCATTTTGTGCACTTGGAAAGCTGGTGGAAAATTTTGAAGTCATTTCTCACTTGTTTTGACCAAACAGACTCAGAAAAAGGAAGTAAACAGGACAAAAGAAACAAAGTAAAGGACAAGGGAAAGAGATGATTCCTAACAAGAAAACTACAAAGGAGAAACCTATCAGATTGGATACAAACTCTAACGACCATGATATGCACCTCTGGCATATTCTGTCAAGCAAGTCTGATGTTCAACTATTGTTGTACCCTCTAAGCCATGAAACTGGGCTTCAATGCTCCGATTATCCAATCCGATTTACAATCCTTATTGGACTTGTAGTGCCCAAAGGATTTTCACCATCAAGCCTCTCTCATTTTGATTCTTTCTCTCAACTTTCAGTCGCCTCAAGGTGCCTGTAAAGGTTTTCACCAATAACACTATCTCATTTTTAATTCTCTCAACTCTCATCGCCTTACGGTGCATGTGAGAATTTTCACCGATAAGACTCTCTCATTTTCGTTATTTTTCCTGCTTGGACCAGAGTGTTGCCCCTGATATGAATCACCTCTATTTGCTCGACTTGGCATCTCTTGAAGACTGATTGGAAGGTCTTTTTTTGGACCGTAATGCGGGCTTTTGGATGGGGTTAGAAAGAAAGGGTATCAAAGTCTCAAAACAGTTCGACAAAACTTACAACTTTTGGAATCAGATTTCTTACAGCAAACACAACTTCTGCCCTAGTTTCTTTGCTTGGGGACTTTTGGATTTTTATTTTGATGGGACCGAACTGTGAGGCGTCCTACGTATCCTTAAAAGGAATCAGGTCGAACGTAGTTCATGTCATAGAAATTACTTTATTGTTGTGATTTTTCTTTCTTTTTTCTTCCTTTTTCTCTTCTTTTTTTTCTTTTTTTGTTATTTTTTTTTCTTTTCTCTTTCTTTTTCTTCCTTTTTTTCCTTCTTCTTTTTCCTTTACTTATCTTTCACGCTTGCTTTTATGATCTTTACTACTGATCCGAAAGAGGGGTATGAAAGAAAAATAAATAAGGCTTAAAGGGGTAACGAAAGATAAAGTGTTTAGATAGCAGAATAAAATGCATTCGTCATTCCAATCTCCAAAACATGCCAAGTACAAACAACACAATTAGATAAACCAAGGAAAGCATTCGTAACATGTTTTGATTGCGCCAGACTTGATAACCATATCCACACATTCGCCTTCTACATTTGTTACATACAAAGCACCATTGGACAACACTCTCACTTTCATTACCACGGATGACCCCCTACAAATTTGGGGCAAACTTGTCGTTATCTTCACCCTGATGCGGCATGTTGCGTTTCAATAGAGTTTCTCTATGTTCTATCTGTCCCAGTTTCACACAATTCGGGCTTGAAGTGATCTCACAATGCCTTTACTTATTTCCCTCAAATGTCACTATCATCTTCAAAATTGTTTCATTGCTTCCTGACTAAGCTGACTTTTAAAGATTAGGCTGAGAATTATGCGTGCATGTCATGTCACTAGGACCAGCATGAAAAGAACTATAAAGGAGAAGAGAACTAAACAAAAAATGATTAGAAATAGCAGAAAATAGAAAATTGTATTAGACAGATGGTGAAAGGGTTTGAATAACAAAACAAGCAAAATAAACTGGGGTACAACCCTAGAACAAACCTAGATAACACTTAATGAGATACTACGACTAAAGGAACTAGACAAGATAAAAGGATAGAAGGGTCTGAATCACAAGACAATATCTGGATTACAATCCTGAAGTAACCCGGACAACAGAAATGACAACAAAATAAACCACCAAAACTCCTCCCTAGCTAGCCAAGAGATGGAGCATCTTTCCAATCGCCAAACTCAATATCTTAGCCACTGACTTCTGCATCAACAATACTAGGACCTTCACAAGTCTCCATCACATTGTTCTTAACAAGTTGCTTTTGGGTTCCTTTTGCGTGCTCGTTCTTAGGATCAACCTCTGATAGCGTTGAAAATTTCGCAGCACGTGGACCTCCAAGGACCTCAAAAGAATTCTCATATTCCTTTTCAAAACAAATCATACCCACCATATGTGTCTCATTATGCATAGGTGATGGACTTTGGCTAGTGTCTACTGCATCTGGACTTTGCACGACAATGTCACATGTATCAATATGCTTTTGAATCGCATTCTTCAGATTCCAACACTTCTCTATGTCATGCCCAGGGGCATCTGAGCAATAGGCACACCTTTGAGAAAAATCAAACTTCTTTGGAAAAGGGTTTGACATTTTTATCTGGGTCGGCTTCAACATGTCCAATTTCCTTAGTCTCTGGAACAGACTGGCATATAACACTCCCAATGGAGTGAATGTTTTCTTCTTCTATAACCTCTCGTTCTTAAAGGCTTGATTGGGCCAGAAACCTGATCTAGGGGGTTTTCGGTAGGCTCGTGGGGGTAGATAGGCATTTTGTGGAGTTGGGTACTGGGAAAGTGATGTACGACTTTGGGAGTTCTATGGAGAGAAGTAGCATTGGGGAGGGTCATCAGGTGCACAAGGATATCCACGGGGACGATGTCGAGACTGGAAGTGTTGATCGGGAAAGCCCATCGGGTCATCTTTTATGTTCTCTTTCTTCCACCCAAGCTTATTGGGATATTCTGAATGTCTTTCAAACAACTCATGATTTTGCCTGACTTGATTACCTAGTGTACTAGCTCCCCCATTTTTAACACATTATTGAAAGGCTTTCCCGAGGCCGGGATCAAATGACTGAAGTAGGTGGGCCCCTGGGCTTTTAGGAAAAGCTTAACCATTTCTTCTTTACCAATCGGGGTATTGACTCGAGCAGCCTGCTCCCTCCATCTGAGTCCAAATTCTCTAAAGCTTTCCTCCAGCTTCTTTTCCATTCTAGATAGGGAGGAGCGGTCTGGGGTAATGACTGATCTGTATAGAAAGTATCGAACAAAATCTTGAGCCATGTCACCCAATGTAGGCCACTTACCAACATCTTGACGAATATGCCAGTCCAAAGTTGCCCCAGTCAAGCTCTTACTGAAATATGCTATCAACATGTCATCTTTCTCTCCAACGCTTCTCATTTCACTGCAATAGACCCTCAGGTGGGCTACCGGATCTCCACACCCATCATACAAGTTAAATTTTGGCACTTTGAACCCTGCGGGCAGGCGAACGTCAGGGGACCCAGACAGTTCTTTGTAAGCCATGCTACTCTTGTCTTCCCTTCCTTGTTTGTTCTTCAAGGATTGTTCTATGCCTTTCAGCCTCCTGGGTATCCCATCTTTCCCTTCTCTTCCTGTGAACCTTTCATTTTCAACATGAAGCTTATCCCGAGGGCTCTTCTTGTATGAGTCAGGAACCTTGTAGGCAACCTCTACGGGGTAGTTTTGGTCATGAGCTTTGAGTGGATATTCATTGTTGAGAATAGTGGATATGACAGGAGGGCACTTTTGGGAAAAGATAGTTGGAGGACGAGTGATGGAGCTACTAGGGTGGTTGGGAAAGCTGTGATAAGCGGGTAGATTTGGAGAGTATGGAGGATCATCTGGCGTTGTGTCCAGAGTTTGGGTAAGGGCAGCATCTAGGAAGCTAGGTGGTGGCGGGGGTGGTGCCTTCCCAGTCATCCAAGCCTGATACATGTCCACCATGTGTTGTCTTAACATCTTTACCTCTTCAACCAACCCATTGTCATGTTCAACCAACTGCTTTCGGGCACCAATATCAACCAACTCAGTTCTGTTGTTGTCTGCCATTGCCTTTTGACTTTGTGTTGTAGAGAAGAGTTACCACTTTAAAAACTACAAACCAACCACCCTTCTGCTATGAATATAACAAAATGAGGCCATCACGTTAGCGTTAGGGCATTTAACAACAAAAATATCACATTGCATGCAATGCACCTAGCCACAATTAACGGTTCTAGAATGACTTCTAGGGTCATTAGGTCACTTGGCATCATCCCAATTTGTTCATTTCAACCTCCCTTTTCTTTGCTTTTTTAGCACTTGCTTGATCATTTTCCTTCCTCTCTTTTTTCTTCTAATTATCACTCTTTTCTTTCCTCTCATTTCTCACGTCCCATAATTTCATCCTTTTTTCTTTTTTTCTTTTTTTTCTTTTAATAGTAAAACAAATAAAATGATTCGATCGAACCCTATGTAGATTGCCTACGTATCATGACGGCGCATGAATCAGATCTTTGCGTAGTTTTGGAAGAACGGGAATAAAGTAAATAAACTGACATTCTCCTTTTTTCTTTTTTTACCTTAACGACTACTCAGAAGAGAAAAGAGAAATAAAAGCAGCAAATCCCCCTTCTTCTTTTTATTTTTATTTTCTAGACTTAACGTTCTATGACCTATTCTAAACTTAAGCTTAACGGGCATGTTTGTTTTTGTTTATTTATTCTTTTGAAACAAATACTCTATTAAGGAAATATCCGAGAAGAGAAAAATATTTTTTGATTATTATTTATTTATTTATTTATTTTTAGGAAGAAAATCTAAAGAATAAACCACATAAAAATGTTTTGAATTTTCATTTGATACCTTGATGCAAGATTTCGAAACAAGCAATATTTTTGGATTTCAATTTTGATTTTCTAAAAGAGAAACTCTGAAAATAAACCAAAGATAAAGTATGTTGTCTTTTTTTTCTTCTATGTACAATATCCTAAAGTTCTAATGAAAAAATAAAAAGAATTTTTTTTTCATTTTTCACTAATTTCCAAAGAAACACCTCAAAAGAAAATCTTTTTGGATTTTAGAATTAACACCTTAAAGAAAACTTTTAAAGAAGTACTAAAAGAAAATTTTTGGTCCTAATATACTTAAGGGAAACATAAAAACAACTCATTTTAAGTCCTAGATATTAATTGCCTAAAGGAAGAACTACCTCAAAAAAAAAAATTCTTTTTTTTTTCCATTTCTAGAATTAGTAATCTAAAGAAAACTTATGATGAAAATATAAAATGCAACATCTCTTTTTTTGGATTTTTGAGTTACATCACATTTTTTCAAATATAAAGCAGAAAATACAATAACAAAAGACTTGACATTATTGTACAAAAACTAGAAAGTAAAAGACGACATAAAATGAAGAACAGACTCAAAACATCAAAATAAAACAAATCTCCTTAAGCAACTCCTGACTGAGCGATCCTGACTAGATGGTCACGGGGTGTATGTCATGCTCAAACTCCAATAAATAAATCCACACCTGTATGGGAAAACTTTAAACCAACACTATGTGAGACAATAACACTCCCTACTAGAAACATGCAAGACATGATTGAAGCTATTTTGCAAAATGACTTATTTGGCCAAAATATGGCTAGAAGTGCAAAATTTGGCTAAGACCCCGCAAAGCCAAGAACCTAAGATTTTCTAGGAAGACCGGACCCTATAAGGGTTGCCTACGTATCCCGCCCCAAAAGACGAGAATCAGGTATGCGTAGTTCGGGCAGATTGGATACGGCCGATAATTAAAAAAACAACTAATTTAGAGATAACATATTTATTTTTTGCTTTTTCTTGAAAAATGATGAAACATGCAAAATCTTTTTGGATTTTTTTTTGTTTTTTTTTTGATTTTTTGATTTTCGGAAAATGATGAAAAAGTGCAAAATCTTTTTTTTTTCCTGAAATTTCAAGCTCTTTTTTTAACAACATAATTGAGCCCAACTTGCTTTATCTCCACACTTCACTCTCTCTTTTCTTTCTTTTTTTTTTTCTCTTTTTTTTTTCATTTTTCATTTGCTCTCGACTATCATTGGTCCACCAAATGACCTTTTTACCCTTAAATAAATGCAACATGTAGCATATAGGATGCATCAAGATGGTCTGTTATTTTGGGTGCACCTGTCCTAGACGGACCCAACCCCTGTGTTGAGTCCCCAAAGTCAAATGCACGTGATGCAAACAAGCGTTCTTACTAGGGATCCGGCATGAGGCTTTGTTATACTAGGTTTAAAACCTGGTTTATTGTTCTAGACCTGGCTTACCCGAGCGGATAGCTCGAGCCGAAGCGGGGGCAACGTACCGGGAGCACGAAAGTCTACCCGATCTAGTTACTTGACCCAACCTCGTTCTACTTGGTATGACTTCTAACAGAAAAGTGGGCCACGCGCACGTGTGCACCATAAATTCAGAAGACTCAGAAAGAAGAAGGTTTCGTAACAGTTTATATATACAGTTCAGATAATATCAAAGCGGTAAAAAACAACATTTAGCACATTAACCCCAAACATGTGAATAAACCAGATAATAAATAAAGCCAAATATAACAATTATTCTAAGCTCAAATTCTTGAACCCTAAACCAGAAATTCTGGGTTCTTTTCCCCAGCAGAGTCGCCAGAGCTGTCACACCTCCTTTTTTACCTATACCCGTGAGGGGATATAAGGGAGTTTTTTTCAATTTAAGTGACAATCGAAATGAGATTATTTATTTATAATTCAGAGTCGCCACTTAGGATAATTTATGGTGTTCCAAGTCACCGGTTTAGAATCCCGAATCGAGAAAATTTGACTTTATTTACGATCTGCGAACATAGAAATTCGGGTAAGGAATTCTGTTAACCCGGGAGAATATGTTAGGCATTCCCGAATTCCGTGATTCTAGCACGGTCCTTTGATCATACTTGGTTTATCAAAATTGTGTAATTACTCATTAGAACCTATGTGCTTTTACCTTTCACTGCTTTTTAATTAAGAAATTTATCTTGAAGCGGGTCACGCGTACGTGTACCCGTTTGTTTGGCGCGTCAAAAATCATGTCACGCGAACGTGTCCACAATTAGTAACGCTTTATTATTATTAAGAAAATTTGGCCGAAGTTGCACGAACGCATACTCCGATTTTGTTTTTAGAAATCGTAATCATTGTAAGCACGTGATTTTTGCCCTATGAAAGAATTACTCCCAAAAATTCAAAATAAAAACGATTTTCCTTGGTGTGCAATTTTGAGAATTTTTGTGACATTTTGGATAATTATTTGTATTTGTCTGTGCATGTTTATTTGTTAAATTAATAAAAATACAAAAATATGTCGCATTTGCATTTAGGATTTAATTATACAAATTAGGAATAATTAGGTTTGTTTTCAAGAATGAAAATTACAAAAATATGCATCGTTTGCATTTTTAGCATTTAATGTCCAATTGTATAAATTTATGCTTAATTATTACTTAATTGTGTGCTAATTGTTATGGGGAGTTAATTTGCGCTTTTATGAATTAATTTAGTTCTATATGATAATTTTAGGATTTTAGAATTTAGTTTCAGTTTAAGAAAAATAAAAGAAGAAAAGAGAGCAAAAATATAAAGAAAATCGGAATTGGGCTCTTCTTCAAATTCAAGCCACAAGCTCAAAAAATACCCAACCTTCCCCATGACCCGGTCCATCTCAACACGGGTCGACCCGGTCCGCCCCATAACCCAAACACTCCCCTTCTTTCATTTTCATTTTTTACTTCCAAACCCCAAAACCCTAAAACTAAACCATCCGCCCCTCTCTTTCTCTCTTCTCTTTCACCACTCCTTCTCCTCCAATCTCCATCGCAACCAGTCATAAAACCATCCCCAGGTACACGAAAAATAATAGCTCAAACCCCGTCGTACTTCGTCTTCCTCACGTGAACCAGTCCGGCAACCCCCCCCCCCCCATTAAATCCGGCGACCTTCATTTTGTCTCGAAACAGCCCACCTCCACATGCCCCCAGCTGCAGAACACCTTCAGCATCCCTCTCTTCAGCATTCCAACCTAAGAATCCCACCCTTCAGCCATGGCTTCACCATCTTCAACACCCTAAGACATTAGATCCGTTGCTTCATCCAAAAATCCCACCCCTGACTTCGTCTTTTTCATGCTGGACCTAGAGCAGCAACGCCACCAACGACCACCGTTATTCATCTCCTTCAACAGCATAACACCAAGAATAGACGACCCACCCTCCCATCCGTCCTGCTTCATCTCCAAACGACCACCATCTTGCTCACCAAAACAGTCCCCGTCGTTCGTCGTCGTCACATCCAAATGACAACCAACATCTCCATAGCCAACTAGCCACACCAAACGATCATCTTCTTCGTCTCCGTCGAGCTCCCATGGCTGCTGGTTGTTGCGTCTTCTGCTTCACGTCTAGCTGAGTTGTTGCTTTGCTACGTCTTCACGTTCATCATCTTCAACCAAATGACCCTACTGTCCCGTTGCTGCTCCTGCTGCATCCAGCCTCATCGAGCATCTAGTTCCAAACAAATCCTATCGCTACTGCGTCACCCTTTTTCCGTCGCCTCCAGTCC
Organism: Nicotiana tabacum; assembly: GCF_000715075.1. Classification (NCBI taxonomy): domain Eukaryota; kingdom Viridiplantae; phylum Streptophyta; class Magnoliopsida; order Solanales; family Solanaceae; genus Nicotiana; species Nicotiana tabacum. Next base: position 96,352,224 of record NC_134082.1, read on the forward strand.
AAAAAACGAGACTCGACCATCTCATTTGTTCGAGCTTTGGTCGGGGTTTGTCGAAGTAGTCCATACATAGTCGAGGACGTCGAGTTGCAGTGCATCGAGGTTGTCATTCGAACCCAATCCCTTTTAATATGGTAGGATTCCGACCTATTTTTGTGTTGTTGTTAGCTTTCGTTCATCTTCTGTTCAATTCTCATTCCGGGTAAAATTAAATGTTTGGTTTATTCTGATTTTTCTCCTTCTTTGTATCGTTGCATATTTCAAGTTAGGAAGTTCAAATGTTTGGTTTAAACTGTGGCTATTCCCATGAGTGTTTATTCTTGTATTGGTTCAAATGGTTTCGTTTTGTGTATTGTTTGGTTTCCTGCTTTTTGTTGTTCATCATATGATTTCAGTTTGCATTTTCGTTTCCGTTAATTGTGATTCACGTTGTTTCAGTTTACTTTTGTTGTTAATATTGTTGTCTCATTGCTCGTTCATTTGTGTCTAAGTTAACCAGGATTGGTTCCCAATATGGTTAACTTATTCCCATTAATTTGATGTTGTTCAATTTGTGTTCATGGGATTTGTTGTTTGAATTTGTTTAGAAATTGGTTATATTTGTTGTATTTTGGTTGGAATTGATTAGGTGAATTGGTTATAGTTGATGGGGTAGATTGGTAAATTGCAGTACGTTCAGGGGTAAAATGGTAATTTCAGTAAGGTCGGAGGGGTATTTTTAGAATTGAACATTTGAACAATTATTTAATCTGAGTGCTCTGTCCACTAGGCTTTAACAATATTAAAATAATACATTGTGGGGGACAAGACATAAGTTTGTGGGGAGGTGATATAATTGTTTAATATAGTGGGGGACAAGACATAATGTAGTGGGGGAATAATATGATTATTTAAGTTAAGCATGGGGGACAAGATATAATGGAGTGGGGTTGATATATTTGTTTAATATATTGGGGGACAAAACATGTAGGCATGGGGGACAAAGGAATTAAATAAGAAAAACATTAAGTAGTGGGGGCAAGACATGCAATTAAAAGAATATTTCGGGTTAGTGGTTCAAGACAAGAGTCTTGCTATAAATAAGAGTCATTTTATATAGAGAGGGGGAGATTTTTGGAGAACATTTTTTGAGGAGGAAAAATTTGGGGGAGAAAATTTTTGAGGAGGACATTTTTTAGGGATAGTTTTTGAGAGAGGATTTTTTGGAAGAGGAAGACATTCTGAAAATCTCAAGAGTGTTGGAGAGTTGAAAAAGAGAAAACAAAAACAAAGTGAGAAACGAGTTTAGTTTCGGGTTTAATACACGTGTGGTTTGTTGCTGTTTAGTTTGTTTTACAAACTTTTGGGTTTATTCTATTGAGCTTGTTTGGCTTTCTTCAAATTTTTCCGGGCCTCGAATCTGTTTCGAATTGTTGTTGTTGGGTTGCTGTTGTCTTGCAGTGTTGTTACTGTTGCTGACTTCTCTTTCATCTTCTTTTATTGCCATTTCCAGGTACATATTTGTACATTCTTAGCTTGAGGCGAAATGAAGTATTGACCAGGCTTTGTTCCTGTTGAATTCCTCCTGTTTAGATTTGTGCTTGAATAGAGTTTTCCTTTCTTTTGTATAAAAATGTAGTTGACTGATTAATGAGTAATGGGGTTGCATATGTATAATAACTCCTTCATTTAATAATGTTAGTTTAAATTAATCAAAGAATAGTCAATTTGTTTTGATATTATTGTGTGTCAATCTCATGTTCTAGTGTTATTAAATAATAGAATATAGAATGAAAGCAATCTCTCTTTGTACATGTAAGCGTGTGATTTTTGCCCAATATGAGAATTACTCCCAAAAAAAAAATTCAAAAATAAAATGATTTTTCTTTGGTGTGCAATTTTGTGATATTTTGAATAATTATTTGTATTTGTCTGTGCATGTTTATTTGCTAAATTAATAAAAAATACGAAAATATGTCGCATTTTGCATGTAGGATTTAATTCTACAATTGTTAGTAATTAAATTTGTTTTACAAAAAATGAAAATTACAAAAATAGGCATCTTTTGCATTTTTAGCACTTAATGTCCAAATATACAATTTTATGCTTAATTATTACTTAATTGTGCGTTAATTGTTATTGGGCGTTAATTTGCGCTTTTATAACTTAATTTAGTTCTTAATAATAAGTTAAGTATTTTTATAATTTAGTTTTAGAGAAATAAAAGAAGAAAAGAAAGCAAAAATATAAAGAAAGTCGGAATTAGGCCTCTTCTTCAATTTCAAGCCACAAGCCCAAAAATTGGCCCAATCTTCCCTACGACCCAGTCCATTTCGAACTGGGTCGACCCACTCCATAACCCAAAAGACCCAAACCCCTTTTGTCTTACATTTTACAAAAAAACAAAACAAAACAAAATGTAGAAAACCCTAAAAAATTTGCAAAATCATCCGCCACCCTCCTATCTTCTTCTTCTTCCTCAAGCTCCAAGTTGCCCTCCCATGTCCGCCCGTCGACCACCGTCCAACAGTTGACGCAGCAACAAAGCTGCTCTCCGACCACCCATGACTACATCGTCTTCATCTTCTTCTTCTTCGTCCGAAATTCCTAACCCTATCCGCCATTGACGAAGCTCATCGAGCTCAAGCTTGAGCTCGACGCTCATGGCTGACCATGCTGCTTCTGTCTCAACCAAACAACCAAATGAACACAGCCCTCGTCGTCCAGCTCATTCCGCCATGGATGAGCTTGAGGCCAGCTGCTTCCGTCGAGCAGTTTGAGGCCAAAACAAGCCTCCGCTGCTCCGTTACTGCTTCGCTTCTCCGAGCTTGGGCATCTACATGGCCATGGCTGTCGCCGAACTGCTGCTGCTCGACATCCAGTTCCTCCGAGCTGCTGCTACTGTCGTCTGCTCGTGTTCGTTGGTCATCTGCTTCATCTCCCAGTTGCTCCTGCTTCCGTTCATCACTTCTATTTCGTTCCAGCTGCTGCCGTTCATCACTTCTCCTTCGTCCAGCTGCTGTATCTTCAGACGAGCTGCCCGGTTGAGTTTGGTCGAGGTTCGTCGAGTTAGTCCATACATATTTCATGTCAGTCCGGTTAGTAGATTTTTGAGTTTTATTTTGTCCGTATTTTGTTTTGATACTTTCGAATCTAAAATCGGCAAATATTTGTTTTGTTTATCGTTTGAATTAATTTTTAGTTCATGTTCATATGTTGTTTGTTAAATTAATTTTCAGATTTTAAAATAGAAGTTTAATTAGTTGTTTTCATATTCATTTCATGTTTGTATTATTGTTTAAGTGAATATTTGTTAGTTTGATGTTTGTTAGATTCAAATTGAAATTTAATTAACTATTTCTTCAATTTGTTTCATGTGTTTATGTATTGTTAGAAATTGTTAATATTGTTAAGTTCAAGCTTAAGTTCATAATTGTTTATTCATCGATCTTGTTATTTGTCTAAAAAGAATTTAGTTGTGTTAAAGGAAATATATTGATTTAATCGTTTAATCCGTCATGTTTGTTGTGTTAGAATAGATTCATTCATGTTCATACTTTGTTTGGATGATCTTGAATCCGAATTTTGTATAGTTTGATTTCTTGTTTATCATTTATGATTATTTCGTGAATTTGTCTCATAATCTTATTTAAGTTTGATATAGGAATTGTTGGTTGTAATGTTGTTATGGTTGATTTTAAGTTCAATATTATTGAATTTAATCTAAATGTACTTGTTTGATTGTTGTTGTTGTTTAAATCCGAAAATAGGTTTGTTGCTAAAATATTGTTCAATCAAATTTTAGTTGTTCTTTGTTGTTCAATTTGTGTTCATGTGATTTGTTGTTGAAATGTTATTAAAATCGTGTTCATGTGATATTGTTGTTATGATGTTCATCCGTGTTCATATTGTTGTTTGAACATTGTTAGAAATTGATCATATTGTCTATATTTTGGTTAAGTTTGATTAATTGATGTGTTATAGCTGATGGGTAGTTTGGTAATTTATAGTACTTTCGGGGGTAAAATAGTAATTTGCAATAGGGTCAGAGGGGTAGTTTAGGAATTGTACATTTTGTAATTGTTTATTTGAAGTATGGGGGACAAAATGAAATGGGGTGGGTTGTGATATAATTGTTTAATATAAAGGGGGGACAGGACAAAATATAATGGGGAGGAATCTTGTACTTGTTTAATATAGGCATGTGGGACAAAATATGATGGGGTGGTGTGATATGTTTATTTAATGTAATGAGGATGAGTGGGAAGATAATGGGTTGGGTAGAGAAAAAATATGGATTTTAATTAATTGAAAGGTTTATGGGATGGGTTATATATATGAAGTCTTGAAATCAGATTTGAAAAGAGACAATACAGAGAGAAAAAATAGAGAGAGATAGAGAAAAATACACAGATACGAGAGAGAGAAACAAATCTGAAAATAAGAGAGAGAAAAGGGCTGAACATTTAAGAGATAGAAAATTCCGAAAAATATTTAAGCTTTCAAATAAAAAAAACTAAGAAAAAACATTCTGCTTTCTTTTGTTGTTTGAAATTAGAATTAATTGTTGTTTCATCAAAGCTGGAAGCTTTTGTTTTTTTGGGATTACTACTCCACCGGTCTGTTACTGGGTTGTTACTGTTGCTGGGCTATTGTTGCTGTGTTGTATTGATTTTACTGCTGCTGCTGATTCTCATATTCATTTTCTTTTGCTTCCAATATCAGGTACACAACTGAAAAGCTGGTTATTGTAATCCGAAATATGAAGCGTGAATACATATGAAGAATGAAAATTTGAAGTTTTTATTTCGTTTTTTTTTTCTTTGTTCCTTTTGTTGATTGTATTTAAGCTATTTCATGAATTACTAAATAATGACTGAAATAAAGAAATAAATCCCGTTTCGATTGTCCTTTAATTGGAAAAACTCCCTTGCACCCTCGGGGGCGCGGAAAAAGGAGGTGCGACAGCTCTGGTGACTCTGCTGGGGATGAAACCCAGAACCACTGGTTCAGGGTTCAAGAATTCGAGCTTAAAATAACTGTTATAGTTGGCTTTATTTATTATCTGATGTTTACATGATATATGCCTAATGCGCTAAATGATGTTTTTACCGCTTTAATATTATTTGAATAATGAATATATACAACTGCTACGAAACCCCCTTCTTTCTGAGTCTTCTAAATTTATGGTGCACACGTGTGCGTGGCCCACCTTTCTGTTAAAGTCATACCAAATAAGACGAAGTTGGGACAAGTAACTAGGCCGGGTAGACTTTCGTGCTCCCGGTACGTTGCCCCCGCTTCGGCTCAAACTGTCCGTTTGGGTAAGCCAGGGCTAGATCAATATGCCTCAGGTTTTTTCACTTAGAATAACTCAGCTTCATGCCGGATCCCTAGTAGGAGCGATTGTTTGCATCACGTGCATTTGACTTTGGAGACTCAACACAGGGGTTGGGTCTGTCTAGGACAGGTGTACCAAAAAAAAATGACCATCCTGTACTTGCTGCTACTTGCGCATTTATTTGATCCGGATTTGTGTGTTGACTGACTTTTGAATATCATGAATAATATTTTAAAATTGAAAAAAAAAAGAAATAGCGGTTAGGGAATTGACTGTTTATTTTTGAAAAAAAAACCAATGCCCAAATACTGTCAAAACTCTGCCGAAATTTTGAGAAAATGAAAAAAAATGTTTTATTAGTTTGTTTTATTAAAACCAAAGAAAAAATAGAAAGAAAAAAAAATCGTTGTTCTGTCTTATTTTTCAAAAAAAAAATAAAAATATAATAATAAATATATATATATATATATATATATATATATATATATATATAAAGGAAAATAGTTTGTCTTCCCCTGAAAATGACAATGAAAAAGAGTCTTACTTTTAAAATAGTTTTTTTTATTCGTTTATGAAAAATTCAAAATAAGAAAATGAAAATAGTCGTGCTTTGAAAGTGGTTTTGTTATTTGTTGCTGAAAAAAAATCCTGTTTTAAAATAGTTCGGTTAATGGCCCGAACTACGCGGGTTTGATTCTCACCGGATGTGAGATACGTAGGCAACCCTCATCGGGTCCAACCCCCATTTTTGCTAAAATAGCCAAAAACCAATAAATAAATAAAAAACATGTCAAAATTTTAATTTTTTTCATAAATAAGTCGGGCAGTGTCCAGCCTCCACTTTTTGCTAAAACAAAATAGCCAAAAAAAATATGTCAAATTTTAGTTTTGTCATAAAGAAGTCGGGTGACGCTGTTTTATCAAGACATAGCCGAATGTTCCCGAAAGGGACGCTGGAAGGCTGACTTTGCATAAACAGCCACCTTTGGGTCATTTTTTAAAATTTGGTTCAGTTGACCCACACAGCCTTAAAAAATCTTCGTCCCCGAGGCGCTGAAGGGCCGTGTTGCACCACATGGTTTTTATTGTAATTTGAAAAAAAAACAAAGAGTCAACGGTCAGGTGATTTTTTTTTTAGTAAAAAATAAGCCGAGCTAGCTTCGACAGTGTCTTAAACCGTTCTTGCCGAAATAGCCTTAGAGTATCTTTCAGTTGTCGAAAGGCTATTTTCGTAAAAGAATGGACAAGTTTTTAAAGTGTCATAAAATAATCCTCTCCGGCCTCAAAATTTGGAAGGGGCCACATTTGCAAAAATAGCCGTTTGATTGCATTTGTCAAACGGGGAAAGGAAGCTGGCCGTTTGTTTTTGAGTTTGTAAATCTTTTGATTAAAATATGTGGGTTGTTTGATTTTCGAGTTTGTAGGTCATCTTCAAACCATTGAAACCCAGTTTATTTTAATATGAAAATTGAAAAAAAATGATTAGTATTGTTCATCTTTTATTGGTCCGAACTACGCAAGGTCTGATTCATGCGGGGTCATGATACGTAGGCAATCTCCATAAGATTCGACCACAACAAAAAAATGAAAAAAAAATGAAAAAGAAAAAATGAAAAAAAAAGAAAAAAAAAATGAAAAAAAAATCGAAAAAAAAAATGAAAAAAAAGATGTTGTTAATAATGGGGACCAACTGAGTCCATTCTAACCTGTTTTGTTTTGAATCGCAAAGAAAGAAGGTGGTTGGTTTGTGGTAAGTGACAATCGAAACAAGATTATTTATTTATAATTCAAAGTCGCCACTTGGGATAATTTAAGGTGTTCCAAGTCACCGGTTTAGAATCCCGAATCGAGGAAATTTGACTCTATTTACGGTCTACGAACACAGAAATCCGGGTAAGGAATTCTGTTAATCTGGGAGAAGGTGTTAGGCATTCCCGAATTCTGTGGTTCTAGCACGGTCGCTTTGATCATACTTGGTTTATCAAAATTGTCTATTTACTCATTAGAACCTATGTGCTTTTACCTTTCACTGCTTTTTAATTAAGAAAATTATCTTGAAACAGGTCACGTGTACGTGTACCCGTTTGTTTGGCGCGTCAAAAATCATGTCACGCGAACGTGTCCACAATTAGTAACGCTTTATTATTATTAAGAAAATTTGGCCGAAGTTGCACAAACACCTACTCCGATTTTGTTTTTAGAAATCGTAATCATGTCACGCGAACGTGTCCACAACCACGATAGTATATTAAACGTGCATAAAGCAAACTACGAACATTTGTCATTTTTTATATCTAAATTAATACGAGGGCTATGTATGATTAAATTGTTGATGGCACACCTCAAACTATATGAATTAAAATTAATTTAGATGCATTGAAAGTTAGATCAAATCTATTCCCAACATTCATTTCTCAATTGTCATAGGCAATGCAAAATAGTCAAGTACAATACAAATCCAGTGGCCGCTTGAATTATCGAAACATGGACGTAACTTAACATATTAATATGAGTTCATTCATCTCTTTCCTTTGAGCACATGAAATCTAGGTGAGACTACAAACAGTCATTCAAACTAGTCCAATTAGAATTATCATGAAAGATTGTACATCTCCAAACCAACTAATGGGAAAAGATCGACAAATGCAGAAAATTAAAGATCCATTATTCAATTTGCAAGAAAACAGTTACACTAGGCCCAAACGATGCACATATATGAATGAATTTCCAATTCTAGCATGACAATCAATATTAACTTACTAATTCAACTAAACATCTTTTTGCAGTTAAGTCATATTGGACAGCTCCAGCTACCCAAGAATCCTAGACTTCTTAAACCCACTAGTTAATTTCTGTCCTTTTTCCTTTTATATTCCCGTTATATGGCTCGTTCATTTTCTTTCTTTACTTAATTCTATTACTTAAAAAGTGTTATATATGACGACACATTATTCTTTAACTATTTTATTCGAGGCAATTCTGTGGAAATGATATTAAACAGAATGACAAAGCGACGAAGCTCCTTTAGGGTAATTTTGGCTCATTTCAGGAATAGTCTTTCGAATTATTGTAGTTGGATGCATGACCTTTCTTTTTCACGTCATAAATACATATTATTAAAGTACCTTATCTTATCATGATAGGGCCATCAAAACACCGGATTTTCATTCATCAAACTCAAGCTCGGGTAATTATAGGGCGTAGAACTTACCAGATATATTCAAGCAATAGCAGCAACAGAATGAACTTGAAAGGAAGAAAACAGCTGCTAAAATTTAAGCTTCAACAGTAACAGTGACCGGAAATGGACGCCTCAAACGGCCAATTTAAACTGCGATAAACTCGAATCAATCAAACTCCATTTTTCTCTTTCTAAAGTTTCTTTAAAATAATTGAAGAAACCAAATATTTGTCAAACTCTCTACTCAATAAAATCTTTTTCTTCCTTTCGTTCTCTTTTAACATGGTCTTACACTAATTATCACTTAAGAAGACAAATGAATGGCAAGGCAGAAAAAGTTTTAATACAACATACTCTAGCTAACATTATTGACACAGAACCTAACTAATGATTCAATTAAGCAGATTTCCATCAAATTTGTGACAGTCCAAAATCAAGTACAGTAATATGAGTTCATTTGTCACAAGCCTGCATCTAGCTATAAGATACTTGATAGAGAAATGAATTCCCACTAGGCTTAAACCACATGCAGCTTTCAGAAGAGTAATACGGAACACCCAGCAAAGGTGCAGTCCATCATACAGTCTTGGGTTAATGTAATTAAAACAGAAATAAAGCTAAACTATGAACAAAAAAAAAAGTTGACACTAAATTCCAAAGCTCCAGGTTTCTATTTCAACTCTGAGCCAAGTTTTACATTAGGTAGAACATGAGAAAACTCGTACCTGGAAATGAAAAAGGAAGATAGAAATAAAGCAACAATAACAGCCACAGACCAGCCATCAGCAGCAATTTAAACCCAGTTCCAAGCCTTGAAAGTGAAGTAAAACAGTCCAGAAATACAATTTCAGTCCAAGTAATGAACCAGAAAACCTCAACCAGACTCGATTTTAATTCATTTCAACTGTCAGCTAGCCAGAAATCGTTTCAGCACTTAGGAAAACTTCAAAAGTCACTAGAAGAACTCATGAAACAGTGTTTTTCTAGAGTTTTCAACCGTTTAGGAATTTTTAGGACTTCTAACTCTTAAAATTTCCTCTGTTTTTTCTATGGATCTCTCAAGCTCTCCTTCTATATCTATACTCTATCTCTCTTAAATAGGCAACGGAAAATGCCTCTTGGATTTACAAAATGACCTTTCAATATTTTAAAATGATTCCACTTACTCAATTAATGCACTTCTAACCCTACCACTATTAGAATCTTCTTAAGTTAGGTGAATACCGCTTTTTATTAAACAATTCTCAAGTTATACTCTGAAATCCTAATTATTTGATCAGAACTACTGAAAGTTTTGATTATTTGCAAACTTGCACAAACAATTCTATAAAACAAAATCATCAAGCAGCCTAAACCAAACAGCATCAATTTCTGAATATATAAGGGTTTAATCATTGAAAATAAATCAGAAAATACCCCATACATGAGTGATTAGAATTGAAACAAGCAAGAACTAACCAACGAATGAACTCATTTGTGATTCGACCTTTAAAACAATTAACACCAAATTAACTAGACTTGTTACTAAACAAACTTAATAAAAAAATCTAATTAAACAGACTAAGTTAGTGGACCAACAACCAGAGAAGTGAAATAAATACTAAAAAAACAATAATCAAGAAAACTTACCGGCTCAATTGGACAACTTGGTACCTAAATTTCTTTTTCGATTTCATCGCCAAATGATTTTAGTCACTTATTCTTTGTTAAAAACAAATGATTAACACCATATCGTGATGAAACCGGCTCTAAAATTATCATCAATTCTCGAGTTTAGGTTTGACTTTAGAATTTAGATCCCTGGATTTAAGATTCGAGCAGATTGGGCCTTATTCAAAGGAAACTGGTTATGGATTAGGGAAGAGGGAGTTGTGGTGGTCAAGGGGTGTTAGTTTGGGGTCGATTGGAGGTGGCGCCGCCACCGGAGAAAGTTAGGGCGGCGCTAGGGTTCATCCTTTGAATCGATATTCGAAGGGCTCCAGGGATGTTCGAAGGTAACATGTTATGGATTTGGGAAGAGGGGAGTGAGGGGGTTCTATAGTGTAATTTTGGGGCTGGTTGGCCACCGTCCGCCACAGTGGGCGATTTACGGCGGGCGGAAGGCGGTGATGTGTTGGTTGGTCTCTGAAGAGAGACGAGAGAGATGAGGGGGGTTCTGAGGGGTTTTGGTATTATTAAAACGGGTGATTTAATTTGAGCCGTTGGATGATTGAAATCCAACAGCTCCGATCAAAGATTTTAAACAAAATGAGGTCGTTTTATTTGACTAGGGATGGACCGGTTCAGGGGCGGGTCAGGGTCGGGTAATGAGGAAGGCTTTGGACCGTTTGATCAGGCTGATTCAACGGTCCAGATTGAAACGCCTGAAACGACGTCGTTTGGTTGAGGCTGGAGACGGATCGGGTTGAAGATGGGTCTGGGCTAGTTTGGGGTGGGTTTGGACGGGTTTTGTTTGGGCTGGGGACCTTTTGGCCAAATTGGCCCAAAACCAGATTTTCTCTCTTATTTTCTTTTTCTTTTCAATTTTCTTTCTAATTTCTTTTTCAAAAATAAAAACTTAAAAATCCTAAATTAAGCTATAAAAACCTAAATTATTTATAAATAATAATTATCACACATAATTAATATCAAATTAAAAGAAAATCGCAAAATTTTGACATTAAACACTAAAACGCAAGAATACGTTATTTTTGTGAATTTTTCATTTTTGTAAAACAACATTTTACTAAATTAACCAAAAAATATAAAATCAAATCCTAAGTGCAGATGCTATATTTTTTGAATTTTTCAATGCATTATAAAATTAAATATGCTCACAAAGATATGCAAACAATCAGGAAAATCGCACAGTAATTCCTAAAATAACACATAATTAAAGAAAAAACCTAATTTTGGGTATTCTTTTGGAGTAATTCATATGAGGCAAATATTCACGTGCTCACAACTGCCCCTCTTTGCCCGGAAACACGAAGAGTTTTCGTGCAAAGATAAAGTGAGTGGATATGAGCGATTTTTGCCCGTTTGAATACTCCGTGGGAAGCATTTTTTGAAAGATTTGACCGAACCTCTGCTTCAAAGGTTTTCTACATATCCTTGGCTATAAAGGAATCAGGTCAATATAGTTCGGGAAGTTTCGGTAGCTGGGACTACCATGAAGATGTGGTTTCACTGTTACTGCTGCTGATACTGCTTACTGACCTCCTTATTACATCATGACAAAATGAAGAAGCTAGACTAAGCTATGATCTATTCTTTACAAAAATTTATTTTCAGTCTTGATCTTGCGACTGATGTTGCCTCGTTGATTTGTATTTCCCTTAGAAGTTCCTTTGTGGCTGACTTGAATGGTATTTTTTGAAATGCTTTCCCTCTCCTCCAGGTGGGCACCTCGTTGCTGAACCTTTAAACGTCTTCCTTTGATCATTGTTGCCTATCTCTTTTCTCCAGGTGGGCCCCTAATTTCTTGGACTTGAATTGCATTGCCTCCCTTGTTTTCCAGACGGGCTCCTGATTACCGAAACTTGAATTGTATTGCCTCCCTTGTTTTCCAGGTAGGCTCCTGATTACCAAAACTTGAACTGCTTTTTATTTCTTTGAAATTAGTGTTGTCCTTCCATGTTCTTCAGATGGGCATCTGAATTCTAAAGCTTAGGTTGTGTTCCCTTGTTCTCCAGGTGGGCTCCTGACTGCTTGACCCAAGTTGTATTCCCTTGCTCTCCAGGTGGGCGCCTGATTGCTGAAACTTTAATTGGTGTTCCTTGTTCTCCAGGTGGATGCCTGATTACTGAATCTTCAACTTCTTTTCCTTGTTCTCCAGGTGGACGCCTGATTGCTGATACTTGAACTGTTTTTCCTTGTTCTCCAAGTGGACGCCTGATTGCTGATACTTCAACTGTTTTTCATTGTTCTCCAGGTGGACGTCTGATTGCTGATACTTTAATTGTTGTTCCTTGTTCTCTAGGTGGATGCCTGATCTTTGAAACTTGGTCCATCTTCTTCTTGCAACTGCCTTTCTTTGACTTGTTCTCCCTTGTTCCTCCAGGTGGGTGCCTGATTACCAATACTTGTGCCAATCTTCCTTGAAACTTGATTTGTTTTTCCTTGTTCTCCAGGTGGGCTCCTGATTACTTGATCCTGAACTATTTTTTGTCCTTAACATTCGTGTTGCTCTTCCCTGTTCTTCAGACGGGTATCTGACTTTCAACAAAATAGACAAAACAAAAGAAAATTTTCTGCCCCAGTTTGGTAGCCGGGCACATCTGTGAGTGTTATTTGAATCATTTTATCAAATATTTCTAATAATCTGCAAGCTAGATCCCGTTATCCAGGAGGGTCCTGAAAATTTCTAGTAAAATGCAAGTTTCAAAGCTACATTATATTCTCTAAAGGTCTGACTACAGTTGAATCTTGTTATCTAATACAGTCTTAAAACTACATCTCATTATCCATGAGGGTCCTGAAAATCAAAAATCAAGTTTTACTTAAGAGTGACTATTTTACGGCTGAATTATACTACCCTACAACAGAACCTATGCTAAATCTTATTATCTAATGGCAATCTTAAAACTAGGTCCCATTATTCAGGAGGGCCTTAAAAACTCCTAATTAAATCCTATCTTGAACATGGAAACTTTGAAACCAACTTATATTCCTTAGGCTAGACTTTGCTACTTACTATTGTTTCGATTTTTAAACTAGGTCTCATTTTCCAGGAGGGTCCTGACAACTCTTAGCTGAATTCTTATATTCTTTTGGGGTACATTTATGCTAGATTTTGCTACTCATGATTGTTTTGAATTTTAAACTAGGTCCCATTTTTCAGGAGGGTCCTGAACACTTAAAACTAAATCCCATTATCCATGAGGGTCCTGAAAATTTCAAAATAAATCTCACCTTAAGAGTGACAACTTCAAAGCCAAATCCTATTTCCTAAAGGTAAAACTTACACTAAATCTTATTTTATATGAAGGTCTTAGAACTAAATCTCATTGTCCAGGAGGGTCCTGAACATTTAAAACTAAATTCCATTATCCATGAGGGTACTGAAGAGCCGAGAATGAACTTACCTGAGCCGTGCTTTCTTTCTAGAGGATCTCTGCAGAACGAACAAAATTCCTTGCCTCTGAACCATGCTTTTCCTCATGGAGGGTTCCTACAGATCGAACAAATTTTCCTTTCCCCTTCTCAAACCGCCTTTGCACTGACAAAATCTGGGCATGACACTTGAAAAAAATTCAAACTTCCAAGCTTTGATTTAGACACAATTTTTGTCCCTGTTTCAAACAAAGAAAACTTATGAGTTTATAAATATGGTGGTTGGTTTGTGGCATTGATTTTGAGGGCCATTGCTCCTTCACTTCCCATGATAACTTTGGTTTCAACTTGAAAGACCTTGCATGTTTACTGACTGACCACTTTCTCGGTCACCCTTATCACAGAAAATACCTCTGATCCGTTCAGACCCAATACCTTCTATTTGTTGCATTGCTCATGAACCGACATCTACCAAACCTTTGTGTTTCACATGATCCCCATGGTATATTGATTATTACCAACTTCAATTCACACGTTGTTCTTTCCTGATTTAAATCACTGGCCTTGGTCTTGAGGTCTATTGCTCCATCGTTTGCCATGATAGCTTTGATTTCTGCATGGAAGATCTTGCTTGTCACTGGTTTACCACCCTTTTTTTTTGTATTTCACATGGATCCCAACGCATGTTGATTGTGACCAACTCAGTGTATATGTTGTTCTTCCTTGACTTAAACCACTGGCCCTGGCCTTGAGGTCTACTGCTCCCTCGCTTGCCATGATAACTTTTGATTTCTGCTTGGAATACCTCGCTTGCCACTGGTTAACCACTTTTATCAATCTTACCACAAAAGATACATTTGATTCGTTCACCTAATACCCTCCATTTGTTGCATTGTCCAAGGACTGATATGTACCAAAGCTTTGTATTTCACAAGGATCCCAAAGCATGTTGATTGTTACCAGCTTAGTGCGCTTGTTGTTCTTTACTGACTTATGACACTTTGATGTGCTAGCTAGATCTCATTTTGTGCACTTGGAAAGCTGGTGGAAAATTTTGAAGTCATTTCTCACTTGTTTTGACCAAACAGACTCAGAAAAAGGAAGTAAACACGACAAAAGAAACAGAGTAAAGGACAAGGGAAAGAGATGATTCCTAACAAGAAAACTACAAAGGAGAAATCTATCAGATTGGATACAAACTCTAACGACCATGACATGCACCTGTGACCTATTCTGTCAAGCAAGTCTGATGTTCAACTATTGTTGTACCCTCTAAGCCATGAAACTGGGCTTCAATGCTCCGATTATCCAATCCGATTTACAATCCTTATTGGACTTGTAGTGCCCAAAGGGTTTTCACCATCAAGCCTCTCTCATTTTGATTCTTTCTCTCAACTTTCAGTCGCCTCAAGGTGCCTGTAAAGGTTTTCACCAATAACACTCTCTCATTTTTAATTCTCTCAACTCTCATCGCCTTACGGTGCCTGTGAGAGTTTTCGCCGATAAGACTCTCTCATTTTCATTATTTTTCCTGCTTGGACCAGAGTGTTGCCCCTGATATGAATCACCTCTATTTGCTCGACTTGGCATCTCTTGAAGACTGATTGGAAGGTCTTTCTTTGGACCGTAATGCGGGCTTTTGGATGGGGTTAGAAAGAAAGGGTATCAAAGGCTCAAAACAGTTCGACAAAACTTATAACTTTTGGAATCAGATTTCTTACAGCAAACACAACTTCTGCCCTAGTTTCTTTGCTTGGGGACTTTTGGATTTTTATTTTGATGGGACCGAACTGTGAGGCGTCCTACGTATCCTTAAAAGGAATCAGGTCGAACGTAGTTCATGTCATAGAAATTACTTTATTGTTGTGATTTTTCTTTCTTTTTTCTTCCTTTTTCTCTTCTTTTTTTTCTTTTTTTTGTTATTTTTTTTTCTTTTCTCTTTCTTTTTCTTCCTTTTTTTCCTTCTTCTTTTTCCTTTACTTATCTTTCACGCTTGCTTTTATGATCTTTACTACTGATCCGAAAGAGGGGTATGAAAGAAAAATAAATAAGGCTTAAAGGGGTAACGAAGGATAAAGTGTTTAGATAGCAGAATAAAATGCATTCGTCATTCCAATCTCCAAAACATGCCAAGTACAAACAACACAATTAGATAAACCAAGGAAAGCATTCGTAACATGTTTTGATTGCGCCAGACTTGATAACCATATCCACACATTCGCCTTCTACATTTGTTACATACAAAGCACCATTGGACAACACTCTCACTTTCATTACCACGAATGACCCCCTACAAATTTGGGGCAAACTTGTCGTTATCTTCACCCTGATGCGGCATGTTGCGTTTCAATAGAGTTTCTCTATGTTCTATCTGTCCCAGTTTCACACAATTCGGGCTTGAAGTGATCTCACAATGCCTTTACTTATTTCCCTCAAATGTCACTATCATCTTCAAAATTGTTTCATTGCTTCCTGACTAAACTGACTTTTAAAGATTAGGCTGAGAATTATGCGTGCATGTCATGTCACTAGGACCAGCATGAAAAGAACTATAAAGGAGAAGAGAACTAAACAAAAAATGATTAGAAATAGCAGAAAATAGAAAATTGTATTAGACAGATGGTGAAAGGGTTTGAATAACAAAACAAGCAAAATAAACTGGGGTACAACCCTAGAACAAACCTAGATAACACTTAATGAGATACTACGACTAAAGGAACTAGACAAGATAAAAGGATAGAAGGGTCTGAATCACAAGACAATATCTGGATTACAATCCTGAAGTAACCCGGACAACAGAAATGACAACAAAATAAACCACCAAGACTCCTCCCTAGCTAGCCAAGAGATGGAGCATCTTTCCAATCGCCAAACTCAATATCTTAGCCACTGACTTCTGCATCAACAATACTAGGACCTTCACAAGTCTCCGTCACATTGTTCTTAACAAGTTGCTTTTGGGTTCCTTTTGCGTGCTCGTTCTTAGGATCAACCTCTGATAGCGTTGAAAATTTCGCAGCACGTGGACCTCCAAGGACCTCAAAAGAATTCTCATATTCCTTTTCAAAACAAATCATACCCACCATATGTGTCTCATTATGCATAGGTGATGGACTTTGGCTAGTGTCTACTGCATCTGGACTTTGCACGACAATGTCACCTGTATCAATATGCTTCTGAATCGCATTCTTCAGATTCCAACACTTATCTATGTCATGCCCAGGGGCATCTGAGCAATAGGCACACCTTTGAGAAAAATCAAACTTCTTTGGAAAAGGGTTTGACATTTTTATCTGGGTCGGCTTCAACATGTCCAATTTCCTTAGTCTCTGGAACAGACTGGCATATGACACTCCCAATGGAGTGAATGTTTTCTTCTTCTATAACCTCTCGTTCTTAAAGGCTTGATTGGGCCGGAAACCTGATCCAGGGGGTTTTCGGTAGGCTCGTGGGGGTAGATAGGCATTTTGTGGAGTTGGGTACTGGGAAAGTGATGTACGACTTTGGGAGTTCTATGGAGAGAAGTAGCATTGGGGAGGGTTATCAGGTGCACAAGGATATCCACGGGGACGATGTCGAGACTGGAAGTGTTGATCGGGAAAGCCCATCGGGTCATCTTTTCTGTTCTCTTTCTTCCACCCAAGCTTATTGGGATATTCTGAATGTCTTTCAAACAACTCATGATTTTGCCTGACTTGATTACCTAGTGTACTAGCTCCCCCATTTTTAACACATTATTGAAAGGCTTTCCCGAGGCCGGGATCAAATGACTGAAGTAGGTGGGCCCCTGGGCTTTTAGGAAAAGCTTAACCATTTCTTCTTTACCAATCGGGGTATTGACTCGAGCAGCCTGCTCCCTCCATCTGAGTCCAAATTCTCTAAAGCTTTCCTCCAGCTTCTTTTCCATTCTAGATAGGGAGGAGCGGTCTGGGGTAATGACTGATCTGTATAGAAAGTATCGAACAAAATCTTGAGCCATGTCACCCAATGTAGGCCACTTACCAACATCTTGACGAATATGCCAGTCCAAAGTTGCCCCAGTCAAGCTCTTACTGAAATATGCTATCAACATGTCATCTTTCTCTCCAACGCTTCTCATTTCACTGCAATAGACCCTCAGGTGGGCTACCGGATCTCCACACCCATCATACAAGTTAAAATTTGGCACTTTGAACCCTGCGGGCAGGCGAACGTCAGGGGACCCAGACAGTTCTTTGTAAGCCATGCTACTCTTGTCTTCCCTTCCTTGTTTGTTCTTCAAGGATTGTTCTATGCCTTTCAGCCTCCTGGGTATCCCATCTTTCTCTTCTCTTCCTGTGAACCTTTCATTTTCAACATGAAGCTTATCCCGAGGGCTCTTCTTGTATGAGTCAGGAACCTTGTAGGCAACCTCTACGGGGTAGTTTTAGTCATGAGCTTTGAGTGGATATTCATTGTTGAGAATAGTGGATATGACAGGAGGGCACTTTTGGGAAAAGATAGTTGGAAGACGAGTGATGGAGCTACTAGGGTGGTTGGGAAAGCTGTGATAAGCAGGTAGATTTGGAGAGTATGGAGGATCATCTGGCGTTGTGTCCGGAGTTTGGGTAAGGGCAGCATCTAGGAAGCTAGGTGGTGGCGGGGGTGGTGCCTTCCCAGTCATCCAAGCCTGATACATGTCCACCATGTGTTGTCTTAACATCTTTACCTCTTCAACCAACCTATTGTCATGTTCAACCAACTGCTTTCGGGCACCAATATCAACCAACTCAGTTCTGTTGTTGTCTGCCATTGCCTTTTGACTTTGTGTTGTAGAGAAGAGTTACCACTTTAAAAACTACAAACCAACCACCCTTCTGCTATGAATATAACAAAATGAGGCCATCACGTTAGCGTTAGGGCATTTAACAACAAAAATATCACATTGCATGCAATGCACCTAGCCACAATTAACGGTTCTAGAATGACTTCTAGGGTCATTAGGTCACTTGGCATCATCCCAATTTGTTCATTTCAACCTCCCTTTTCTTTGCTTTTTTAGCACTTGCTTGATCATTTTCCTTCCTCTCTTTTTTCTTCTAATTATCACTCTTTTCTTTCCTCTCATTTCTCACGTCCCATAATTTCATCCTTTTTTCTTTTTTTCTTTTTTTTTTCTTTTAATAGTAAAAAAATAAAATGATTCGATCGAACCCTATGTAGATTGCCTACGTATCATGACGGCGCATGAATCATATCTTTGCGTAGTTTTGGAAGAACGGGAATAAAGTAAACAAACTGACATTCTCCTTTTTTCTTTTTTTACCTTAACGACTACTCAGAAGAGAAAAGAGAAATAAAAGCAGCAAATCCCCCTTCTTCTTTTTATTTTTATTTTCTAGACTTAACGTTCTATGACCTATTCTAAACTTAAGCTTAACGGGCATGTTTGTTTTTGTTTATTTATTCTTTTGAAACAAATACTCTATTAAGGAAATATCCGAGAAGAGAAAAATATTTTTTGATTATTATTTATTTATTTATTTTTAGGAAGAAAATCTAAAGAATAAACCACATAAAAATGTTTTGAATTTTCATTTGATACCTTGATGCAAGATTTCGAAACAAGCAATATTTTTGGATTTCAATTTTGATTTTCTAAAAGAGAAACTCTGAAAATAAACCAAAGATAAAGTATGTTGTCTTTTTTTTCTTCTATGTACAATATCCTAAAGTTCTAATGAAAAAATAAAAAGAATTTTTTTTTCATTTTTCACTAATTTCCAAAGAAACACCTCAAAAGAAAATCTTTTTGGATTTTGGAATTAACACCTTAAAGAAAACTTTTAAAGAAGTACTAAAAGAAAATATTTGGTCCTAATATACTTAAGGGAAATATAAAAACAACTCATTTTAAGTCCTAAATATTAATTGCCTAAAGGAAGAACTACCTCAAAAAAAAATTCTTTTTTTTTCCATTTCTAGAATTAGTAATCTAAAGAAAACTTATGATGAAAATATAAAATGCAACATCTCTTTTTTTGGATTTTTGAGTTACATCACATTTTTTCAAATATAAAGCAGAAAATACAATAACAAAAGACTTGACATTATTGTACAAAAACTAGAAAGTAAAAGACGACATAAAATGAAGAACAGACTCAAAACATCAAAATAAAACAAATCTCCTTAAGCAACTCCTGACTGAGCGATCCTGACTAGATGGTCACGGGGTGTATGTCATGCTCAAACTCCAATAAATAAATCCACACCTGTATGGGAAAACTTTAAACCAACACTATGTGAGACAATAACACTCCCTACTAGAAACATGCAAGACATGATTGAGGCTATTTTGCAAAATGACTTATTTGGCCAAAATATGGCTAGAAGTGCAAAATTTGGCTAAGACCCCGTAAAGCCAAGAACCTAAGATTTTCTAGGAAGACCGGACCCTATAAGGGTTGCCTACGTATCCCGCCCCAAAAGACGAGAATCAGGTATGCGTAGTTCGGGCAGATTGGATACGGACGATAATTAAAAAAACAACTAATTTAGAGATAACATATTTATTTTTTGCTTTTTCTTGAAAAATGATGAAACATGCAAAATCTTTTTGGATTTTTTTTGTTTTTTTTTTTTTGATTTTTTGATTTTCGGAAAATGATGAAAAAGTGCAAAATCTTTTTTTTTCCCTGAAATTTCAAGCTCTTTTTTTAACAACATAATTGAGCCCAACTTGCTTTATCTCCACACTTCACTCTCTCTTTTCTTTCTTTCTTTTTTTCTTTTTTCTTTTTCATTTTTCATTTGCTCTCGACTATCATTGGTCCACCAAATGACCTTTTTACCCTTAAATAAATGCAACATGTAGCATATAGGATGCATCAAGATGGTCTGTTATTTTGGGTGCACCTGTCCTAGACGGACCCAACCCCTGTGTTGAGTCCCCAAAGTCAAATGCACGTGATGCAAACAAGCGTTCTTACTAGGGATCCGGCATGAGGCTTTGTTATACTAGGTTTAAAACCTGGGTTTATTGTTCTAGACCTGGCTTACCCGAGCGGACAGCTCGAGCCGAAGCGGGGGCAACGTACCGGGAACACGAAAGTCTACCCGATCTAGTTACTTGACCCAACCTCGTTCTACTTGGTATGACTTCTAACAGAAAAGTGGGCCACGCGCACGTGTGCACCATAAATTCAGAAGACTCAGAAAGAAGAAGGTTTCGTAACAGTTTATATATACAGTTCAGATAATATCAAAGCGGTAAAAAACAACATTTACCACATTAACCCCAAACATGTGAATAAACTAGATAATAAATAAAGCCAAATATAACAATTATTCTAAGCTCAAATTCTTGAACCCTAAACCAGAAATTCTGGGTTCTTTTCCCCAGCAGAGTCGCCAGAGCTGTCACACCTCCTTTTTTACCTATACCCGTGAGGGGATATAAGGGAGTTTTTTTCAATTTAAGTGACAATCGAAATAAGATTATTTATTTATAATTCAGAGTCGCCACTTAGGATAATTTATGGTGTTCCAAGTCACCGGTTTAGAATCCCGAATCGAGAAAATTTGACTTTATTTACGATCTGCGAACATAGAAATTCGGGTAAGGAATTCTGTTAACCCGGGAGAATATGTTAGGCATTCCCGAATTCCGTGATTCTAGCACGGTCCTTTGATCATACTTGGTTTATCAAAATTGTGTAATTACTCATTAGAACCTATGTGCTTTTACCTTTTACTGCTTTTTAATTAAGAAATTTATCTTGAAGCGGGTCACGCGTACGTGTACCCGTTTGTTTGGCGCGTCAAAAATCATGTCACGCGAACGTGTCCACAATTAGTAACGCTTTATTATTATTAAGAAAATTTGGCCGAAGTTGCACGAACGCATACTCCGATTTTGTTTTTAAAAATCGTAATCATTGTAAGCACGTGATTTTTGCCCTATGAAAGAATTACTCCCAAAAATTCAAAATAAAAACGATTTTCCTTGGTGTGCAATTTTGAGAATTTTTGTGACATTTTGGATAATTATTTGTATTTGTCTGTGCATGTTTATTTGTTAAATTAATAAAAAATACAAAAATATGTCGCATTTGCATTTAGGATTTAATTATACAAATTAGGAATAATTAGGTTTGTTTTACAAGAATGAAAATTACAAAAATATGCATCGTTTGCATTTTTAGCATTTAATGTCCAATTGTATAAATTTATGCTTAATTATTACTTAATTGTGTGCTAATTGTTATGGGGAGTTAATTTGCGCTTTTATGAATTAATTTAGTTCTATATGATAATTTTAGGATTTTAGAATTTAGTTTCAGTTTAAGAAAAATAAAAGAAGAAAAGAGAGCAAAAATATAAAGAAAATCAGAATTGGGCTCTTCTTCAAATTCAAGCCACAAGCTCAAAAAATACCCAACCTTCCCCATGACCCGGTCCATCTCAACACGGGTCGACCGGGTCCACCCCATAACCCAAACACTCCCCTTCTTTCATTTTCATTTTTTACTTCCAAACCCCAAAACCCTAAAACTAAACCATCCGCCCCTCTCTTTCTCTCTTCTCTTTCACCACTCCTTCTCCTCCAATCTCCATCGCAACCAGTCATAAAACCAGCCCCCGGTACACGAAAAATAATAGCTCAAACCCCGTCGTACTTCGTCTTCCTCACGTGAACCAGTCCGGCAACCCCCCCCCCCCATTAAATCCGGCGACCTTCATTTTGTCTCGAAACAGCCCACCTCCACACGCCCCCAGCTGCAGAACACCTTCAGCATCCCTCTCTTCAGCATTCCAACCTAAGAATCCCACCCTTCAGCCATGGCTTCACCATCTTCAACACCCTAAGACATTAGATCTGTTGCTTCATCCAAAAATCCCACCCCTGACTTCGTCTTTTTCATGCTGGACCTAGAGCAGCAACGCCACCAACGACCACCGTTATTCATCTCCTTCAACAGCATAACACCAAGAATAGACGACCCACCCTCCCATCCGTCCTGCTTCATATCCAAACGACCACCATCCCGCTCACCAAAACAGTCCCCGTCGTTCGTCGTCGTCACGTCCAAATGACAACCAACATATCCATAGCCAACTAGCCACACCAAACGATCATCTTCTTCGTCTCCGTCGAGCTCCCATGGCTGCTGGTTGTTGCGTCTTCTACTTCACGTCTAGCTGAGTTGTTGCTTTGCTGCGTCTTCACGTTCATCATCTTCAACCAAATGACCCTACTGTCCCGTTGCTGCTCCTGCTGCATCCAGCCTCATCGAGCATCTAGTTCCAAACAAATCCCATCGCTACTGCTTCACCCTTTTTTCGTCGCCTCCAGTCCAAAAAACGAGACTCAACCATCTCATTTGTTCGAGCTTTGGTCGGGGTTTGTCGAAGCAGTCCATACATAGTCGAGGACGTCGAGTTGCAGTGCATCGAGGTTGTCATTCGAACCCAATCCCTTTTAATATGGTAGGATTCCGACCTATTTTTGTGTTGTTGTTAGCTTTCGTTCATCTTCTGTTCAATTCTCATTCCGGGTAAAATTAAATGTTTGGTTTATTCTGATTTTTCTCCTTCTTTGTATCGTTGCATATTTCAAGTTAGGAAGTTCAAATGTTTGGTTTAAACTGTGGCTATTCCCATGAGTGTTTATTCTTGTATTGGTTCAAATGGTTTCGTTTTGTGTATTGTTTGGTTTCCTGCTTTTTGTTGTTCATCATATGATTTCAGTTTGCATTTTTGTTTCCGTTAATTGTGATTCACGTTGTTTCAGTTTACTTTTGTTGTTAATATTGTTGTCTCATTGCTCGTTCATTTGTGTCTAAGTTAACCAGGATTGGTTCCCAATATGGTTAACTTATTCCCATTAATTTGATGTTGTTCAATCTGTGTTCATGGGATTTGTTGTTTGAATTTGTTTAGAAATTGGTTATATTTGTTGTATTTTGGTTGGAATTGATTAGGTGAATTGGTTATAGTTGATGGGGTAGATTGGTAAATTGCAGTACGTTCAGGGGTAAAATGGTAATTTCAGTAAGGTCGGAGGGGTATTTTTAGAATTGAACATTTGAACAATTATTTAATCTGAGTGCTCTGTCCACTAGGCTTTAACAATATTAAAATAATACATTGTGGGGGACAAGACATAAGTTTGTGGAGGTGATATAATTGTTTAATATAGTGGGGGACAAGGCATAATGTAGTGGGGGAATAATATGATTATTTAAGTTAAGCATGGGGGACAAGATATAATGGAGTGGGGTTGATATATTTGTTTAATATATTGGGGGACAAAACATGTAGGCATGGGGGACAAAGGAATTAAATAAGAAAAACATTAAGTAGTGGGGGCAAGACATGCAATTAAAAGAATATTTCGGGTTAGTGGTTCAAGATAAGAGTCTTGCTATAAATAAGAGTCATTTTTGACATATAAAGGGGGGGGGCATTTTGGAGAGAACATTTTGAAGAGGACATTTTTTGGGGAGAACATTTTTAAGAGGACATTTTTTAGGGATAGTTTTTTAGAGAGGATTTTTTGGAAGAGGAAGACATTCTGAAAATCTCAAGAGTGTTGGAGAGTTGAAAAAGAGAAAACAAAAACAAAGTGAGAAACGAGTTTAGTTTCGGGTTTAATACACGTGTGGTTTGTTGCTGTTTAGTTTGTTTTACAAACTTTTGGGTTTATTCTATTGAGCTTGTTTGGCTTTCTTCAAATTTTCCCGGGCCTCGAATCTGTTTTGAATTGTTGTTGTTGGGTTGCTGTTGTCTTGCCGTGTTGTTACTGTTGCCGACTTCTCTTTCATCTTCTTTTATTGCCATTTCCAGGTACATATTTGTACACTCTTAGCTTGAGGCGAAATGAAGTATTGACCAGGCTTTGTTCCTGTTGAATTCCTCCTGTTTAGATTTGTGCTTGAATAGAGTTTTCCTTTCTTTTGTATAAAAATGTAGTTGACTGATTAATGAGTAATGGGGTTGCATATGTATAATAACTCCTTCATCTAATAATGTTAGTTTAAATTAATCAAAGAATAGTCAATTTGTTTTGATATTATTGTGTGTCAATCTCATGTTCTAGTGTTATTAAATAATAGAATATAGAATGAAAGCAATCTCTCTTTGTACATGTAAGCGCGTGATTTTTGCCCAATATGAGAATTACTCCCAAAAAAAAATTCAAAAATAAAATGATTTTTCTTTGGTGTGCAATTTTGTGATATTTTGAATAATTATTTGTATTTGTCTGTGCATGTTTATTTGCTAAATTAATAAAAAATACGAAAATATATCGCATTTTGCATGTAGGATTTAATTCTACAATTGTTAGTAATTAAATTTGTTTTACAAAAAATGAAAATTACAAAAATAGGCATCTTTTGCATTTTTAGCATTTAATGTCCAAATATACAATTTTATGCTTAATTATTACTTAATTGTGCGTTAATTATTATTGGGAGTTAATTTGCGCTTTTATAACTTAATTTAGTTCTTAATAATAAGTTAAGTATTTTATAATTTAGTTTTAGAGAAAT
This sequence comes from Nicotiana tabacum, assembly GCF_000715075.1. NCBI lineage: Eukaryota > Viridiplantae > Streptophyta > Magnoliopsida > Solanales > Solanaceae > Nicotiana > Nicotiana tabacum. Next base: position 96,377,269 of record NC_134082.1, read on the forward strand.
AAAAGAAGAAAAGAAAGCAAAAATATAAAGAAAGTCGGAATTAGACCTCTTCTTCAATTTCAAGCCACAGGCCCAAAAATTGGCCCAATCTTCCCTACGACCCAGTCCATTTCGAACTGGGTCGACCCAGTCCATAACCCAAAAGACCCAAACCCCTTTTGTCTTACATTTTACAAAAAAACAAAACAAAACAAAATGTAGAAAACCCTTAAAAATTTGCAAAATCATCCGCCACCCTCCTATCTTCTTCTTCTTCCTCAAGCTCCAAGTTGCCCTCCCATGTCCGCCCGTCGACCACCATCCAACAGTTGACGCAGCAACAAAGCTGCTCTCCGACCACCCATGGCTACATCGTCTTCATCTTCTTCTTCTTCGTCCGAAGTTCCTAGCCCTATCCGCCATTGACGAAGCTCGTCGAGCTCAAGCTTGAGCTCGACGCTCATGGCTGACCATGCTGCTTCTGTCTCAACCAAACAACCAAATGAACGCAGCCCTCGTCGTCCAGCTCATTCCGCCATGGATGAGCTTGAGGCCAGCTGCTTCCGTCGAGCAGTTTGAGGCCAAAACAAGCCTCCGCTGCTCCGTTACTGCTTCACTTCTCCGAGCTTGGGCATCACCATGGCCATTGCTGTCGCCGAACTGCTGCTGCTCGACGTCCAGTTCCTCCGAGCTGCTGCTACTGTCGTCTGCTCGTGTTCGTTGGTCGTCTGCTTCATCTCCCAGTTGCTCCTGCTTCCGTTCATCACTTCTATTTCGTTCCAGCTGCTGCCGTTCATCACTTCTCCTTCGTCCAGCTGCTGTATCTTCAGACGAGCTGCTCGGTTGAGTTTGGTCGAGGTTCGTCGAGTTAGTCCATACATATTTCATGTCAGTCCGGTTAGTAGATTTTTGAGTTTTATTTTGTCCGTATTTTGTTTTGATACTTTCGAATATAAAATCGGCAAATATTTGTTTTGCTTATCGTTTGAATTAATTTTTAGTTCATGTTCATATGTTGTTTGTTAAATTAATTTTCAGATTTTAAAATAGAAGTTTAATTAGTTGTTTTCATATTCATTTCATGTTTGTATTATTGTTTAAGTGAATATTTATTAGTTTGATGTTTGTTAGATTCAAATTGAAATTTAATTAACTATTTCTTTAATTTGTTTCATGTGTTTATGTATTGTTAGAAATTGTTAATATTGTTAAGTTCAAGCTTAAGTTCATAATTGTTTATTCAGCGATCTTGTTATTTGTCTAAAAAGAATTTAGTTGTGTTAAAGGAAATATATTGATTTAATCGTTTAATCCGTCATGTTTGTTGTGTTAGAATAGATTCATTCATGTTCATACTTTGTTTGGATGATCTTGAATCCGAATTTTGTATAGTTTGATTTCTTGTTTATCATTTATGATTATTTCGTGAATTTGTCTCATAATCTTATTTAAGTTTGATATAGGAATTGTTGGTTGTAATGTTGTTATGGTTGATTTTAAGTTCAATATTATTGAATTTAATCTATGTACTTGTTTGATTGTTGTTGTTGTTTAAATCCGAAAATAGGTTTGTTGCTAAAATATTGTTCAATCAAATTTTAATTGTTCTTTGTTGTTCAATTTGTGTTCATGTGATTTGTTGTTGAAATGTTGTTAAAATCGTGTTCATGTGATATTGTTGTTATGATGTTCATCCGTGTTCATATTGTTGTTTGAACATTGTTAGAAATTGATTATATTGTCTATATTTTGGTTAAGTTTGATTAATTGATGTGTTATAGCTGACGGGTAGTTTGGTAATTTATAGTACTTTCGGGGGTAAAATAGTAATTTGCAATAGGGTCAGAGGGGTAGTTTAGGAATTGTACATTTTGTAATTGTTTATTTGAAGTATGGGGGACAAAATGAAATGGGGTGGGTTGTGATATAATTGTTTAATATAAAGGGGGGACAGGACAAAATATAATGGGGAGGAATCTTGTACTTGTTTAATATAGGCATGTGGGACAAAATATGATGGGGTGGTGTGATATGTTTATTTAATGTAATGAGGATGAGTGGGAAGATAATGGGTTGGGTAGAGAAAAAATATGGATTTTAATTAATTGAAAGGTTTATGGGATGGGTTATATATATGAAGTCTTGAAATCAGATTTGAAAAGAGACAATACAGAGAGAAAAAATAGAGAGAGATAGAGAAAAATACACAGATACGAGAGAGAGAAACAAATTTGAAAATAAGAGAGAGAAAAGGGCTGAACATTTAAGAGATAGAAAATTCCGAAAAATATTTAAGCTTTCAAATAAAAAAAACTAAGAAAAAACATTCTGCTTTCTTTTGTTGTTTGAAATTAGAATTAATTGTTGTTTCATCAAAGCTGGAAGCTTTTGTTTTTTTGGGATTACTACTCCACCGGTCTGTTACTGGGTTGTTACTGTTGCTGGGCTATTGTTGCTGTGTTGTATTGATTTTACTGCTGCTGCTGATTCTCATATTCATTTTCTTTTGCTTCCAATATCAGGTACACAACTGAAAAGCTGGTTATTGTAATCCGAAATATGAAGCGTGAATACATATGAAGAATGAAAATTTGAAGTTTTTATTTCGTTTTTTTTCTTTGTTCCTTTTGTTGATTGTATTTAAGCTATTTCATGAATTACTAAATAATGACTGAAATAAAGAAATAAATCCCGTTTCGACTGTCCTTTAATTGGAAAAACTCCCTTGCACCCTCGCGGGCGCGGAAAAAGGAGGTGCGACAGCTCTGGCGACTCTGCTGGGGATGAAACCCAGAACCACTGGTTCAGGGTTCAAGAATTCGAGCTTAAAATAACTGTTATAGTTGGCTTTATTTATTATCTGATGTTTACATGATATATGCCCAATGTGCTAAATGACACTTTTACCGCTTTAATATTATTTGAATTATGAATATATACAACTGCTACGAAACCCCCTTCTTTCTGAGTCTTCTAAATTTATGGTGCACACGTGCGCGTGACCCACCTTTCTGTTAAAGTCATACCAAATAAGACGAAGTTGGGACAAGTAACTAGGCCGGGTAGACTTTCGTGCTCCCGGTACGTTGCCCCCGCTTCGGCTCAAACTGTCCGTTTGGGTAAGCCAGGGCTAGATCAATATGCCTCAGGTTTTTTCACTTAGAATAACTCAACTTCATGCCGGATCCCTAGTAGGAGCGATTGTTTGCATCACGTGCATTTGACTTTGGAGACTCAACACAGGGGTTGGGTCTATCTAGGACAGGTATACCAAAAAAAAATGACCATCCTGATGCATCTTACTTGCTGCTACTTGCGCATTTATTTGATCCGGATTTGTGTGTTGACTGACTTTTGAATATCATGAATAATATTTTAAAATTGAAAAAAAAAAGAAATAGCGGTTAGGGAATTGACTGTTTATTTTTGAAAAAAAAAACAATGCCCAAATACTGTCAACACTTTGCCGAAATTTTGAGAAAATGAAAAAAAATGTTTTATTAGTTTGTTTTATTAAAACCAAAGAAAAAATAGAAAGAAAAAAAATCGTTGTTCTGTCTTATTTTTCAAAAAAAAATATATATATATATATATATATATATATATATATAAAGGAAAATAGTTTGTCTTCCCCTGAAAATGACAATGAAAAAGAGTCTTACTTTTAAAATAGTTTTTTTTATTCGTTTCTGAAAAATTCAAAATAAGAAAATGAAAATAGTCGTGCTTTGAAAGTGGTTTTGTTATTTGTTGCTGAAAAAAATCCTGTTTTAAAATAGTTCGGTTAATGGCCCGAACTACGCGGGTTTGATTCTCACCGGATGTGAGATACGTAGGCAACCCTCATCGGGTCCAACCCCCATTTTTGCTAAAATAGCCAAAAACCAATAAATAAATAAAAAACATGTCAAAATTTTAATTTTTTTCATAAATAAGTCGGGCAGTGTCCATCCTCCACTTTTTGCTAAAACAAAATAGCCAAAAAAAATATGTCAAATTTTAGTTTTGTCATAAAGAAGTCGGGTGACGCTGTTTTATCAAGACATAGCCGAATGTTCCCGAAAGGGACGCTGGAAGGCTGACTTTGCATAAACAGCCACCTTTGGGTCATTTTTTAAAATTTGGTTCAGTTGACCCACACAGCCTTAAAAAATCTTCGTCCCCGAGGCGCTGAAGGGCCGTGTTGCACCACCTGGTTTTTATTGTAATTTGAAAAAAAAAACAAAGAGTCAACGGTCAGGTGAATTTTTTTTTAGTAAAAAATAAGCCGAGCTAGCTTCGACAGTGTCTTAAACCGTTCTTGCCGAAATAGCCTTAGAGTATCTTTCAGTTGTCGAAAGGCTATTTTCGTAAAAGAATGGACAAGTTTTTAAAGTGTCATAAAATAATCCTCTCCGGCCTCAAAATTTGGAAGGGGCCACATTTGCAAAAATAGCCGTTTGATTGCATTTGTCAAACGGGGAAAGGAAGCTGGCCGTTTGTTTTTGAGTTTGTAAATCTTTTGATTAAAATATGTGGGTTGTTTGATTTTCGAGTTTGTAGGTCATCTTCAAACCATTGAAACCCAGTTTATTTTAATATGAAAATTGAAAAAAAATGATTAGTATTGTTCATCTTTTATTGGTCCGAACTACGCAAGGTCTGATTCATGCGGGGTCATGATACGTAGGCAATCTCCATAAGATTCGACCACAACAAAAAAATGAAAAAAAAATGAAAAAGAAAAAATGAAAAAAAAATCGAAAAAAAAAGAAAGAAAATGAAAAAAAAGATATTGTTAATAATGGGGACCAACTGAGTCCATTCTAACCTGTTTTGTTTTGAATCGCAAAGAAAGAAGGTGGTTGGTTTGTGGTAAGCCGGAAATGCAAGACCCAGAAGCACACTTTGCGGGGATCAGGCATGATAACAGAAGCACTCGAATCCTATTAGGACTTGTTGACTAAGGTTGATGATATCGAAGTTGGAAATGGGCTGGACAATACTGATGCAAAGCTCCGTGGCTAAAGATGTCAATTTCGATAAAGTGGGAGGACGCTTCGTTCCTTGGTTAGCAAAAGAGAAGCTTGTGGTGGCTTATTTTGTTGTCATTTCTGTTGTCCGGATTATTCTTAGGGTTGTAATCCAAATATTGTCTTGTGTCAAACCTTCTTATCTTTCCAGTTTGTCATATCAGTTTGTTTAAGTTTTGTCGAGGTTGTGTTAGGATTTTATTCTGGTTGTTTTGTTTGTTTTATTATTCAAACCATTTCACCGGTAGTCTAATACAAAAGCCGGTCTTTTATTGTTTCGAGTCATCTTTTGTTTTTCTTTTGTTCAATGCCGATTCTAGGGACATGACATGCGCACACAGTTTGGGCCTAGTCTTAAAAGTTAATTATAAAACTCCGGAAAGGTGATCAGACCATTTAAAGGAAATAAGAACGGTGTGAGATTATTTGAAGCCCGAGTCAGGTGGAATTAGGGCAAGTAAAACACAAAGAAAACCGTTAAATGCAAGATTCGCCGAATTGGCATGAGGGTCGTGCATGAGAGTGAGAGTGTCGCCCAGCAGTGCTTTATAAAGGACAAATGAAAAGTAAGTGTTTAACATAATTGTCAAGGCCAGCACCGTCGGAAGAGACTATAAATCTATGTTCAATTGTGTTGTTTGCACTTGGCATGTTTTGAAGACTGGAATGACGAAGACATTTTGTTCTGCTACCTAAACACTTTATCCTTCGTTACCCCTTTTGAGCCTTATTTTATTTTCTTTCATACCCCTCATTCGGAATCAATAGCAACGACTAGGAAATACGAGCCTGGAAGGTAAAGAAAAAATCAACAAAAAAAATAATAATAAAAAAACGAAAAATGAGAGAAAAATGATAACAAAAAACAAAAGAAAGTCAGAAGAAAACAGAGGAATTGGGAACTACGTTTGACCTGATTCCTCAAAGAGGATACGTAGGCGCTTCACGGCTCGGTCATAGGGTGCATAGTGCGCATAATGTGCGTAATATGCATAGTGTAACAAAAAATTTAAAAAATATATATAATAAATAAATAATCCCCAAGCAAGAAACTGGGGCAAGGGTTGCGCTTGTTGTAAACAAATATGATTTCGAAGGTTGTAATTTTGAACCCCAAATTTGATTTGTTTTTGAGCCTTTAATACCCTTTTCTTTCTAGCCTATCCAAAAACCCACATTACGGTCCAAAGAAAGACCTTCTGACCAGTCTGCAAAAGATGCCAAGTCAGACAAATGAGAGTCTTACCGGCGAACATAACATTCTGTTCCACAGCAGAAAGAACTCTAATCTCCAGCAGATAGAGTCATACCGGCAACACTCCAAATCCCCAGCTGGAAAGTGATATAAATGAGAGAGTCTTATCGGAAAATCTTCACGTACACCATAAGGCGATGAAAGCTGAGAGAAAAACCCAAAATGAGAGAGGCTTGATAGTGAAAACCCTTCGGGCACTACAAGTCGAATAAGATTGGGAATCAGATGGGGGATAGTCAAGGGAAGACCTTGAAAGACGATTGATGACGAAGGATAGGCCACATATGCATGTCATGACCATTAGAGTCGGTGTTTGATAGGTTTTTATTTATAGTTTCTTTTGTTAAAGAGTCATCTTTTTCCGTTGTCTTTTATTCTGTTTCCTTTTATCTCTTCCTTTCTTAGAAATTTCCCCAGTAGAGTCTGTTTGGTCAGAACCAGTGGGAAATGACTTCAAAATAGGCCATCAGCTTTCCAAGATAAGATCTGACTAGTACATACAAATGGTATAGTCAGCAAGGAACAAGCGCAAGGCCAGTGTCAAGAAAGATATCTCCAGCAAAAGGAGATTGACAAAAGGATTGACGAGTTTCAAGAAGGATATCCTTGCCGAAATCAAAGGTTATTAAACCTCAAGACCAGAGCCCGTGGACAAACAAGGAGAGCAATAAGCATGACTTGGAAAATTCATGCGAGACTAAAAGGTCAGGAAAATGCAAGTCTCCGAGCCATGCCACGAAAGAAGAGGGATATCCCCAGCAGAAAAGGATTATCCCCAGGAAATAATATCGTCCCTTGTGGAATGCAGAGCAAAGAAGGACAAAGGAAAAAGCCATCCCAGTGGAGTATCACAACCAACTACCACGCTTTAAGCTAACGAATTTTGTTTGATTTAAAACAGGTAAAGGAAATGGCATTGATGTCGGAAATGCATGCCACAAGAAAGATTGTCAAACTGGGGCAGAAAATTTTCTTTTCAGTTAGAAAATTTTCTGGAAAATCAGGTACCCATTTGGGGAAGAATAAAGATAGCACCAAGGAAGTGGTCTTTGAACCAGGGTTGCCCCCAACATAATAAGTTTCAATGGAGGAAGTTGTTCCCCAGCAGACAGAACAAAGGGATGACATTTGTGCTCAGAAAAGCAAAGAGCCATTATCCTCCCCAGCAGCTTCCAGAAGAATGAAGCATCGATTTGAAGGGATAAAATTCCCCAGCAGCATTATCCTCAACAACGTTATCCCAAAAGATAACTCTTTTATCCCCAGCAGTGTTGAGAGAATATAAAAAAAAAAAAAAAATATATATATAAAGAATGGAGGAGGGGAAGAAAGGAGACTCCCACAGCGGTATTATCCCCAGCAAGCAAGAACAAAGCAGCGCAAAGGAAAAAGAAAAGAAAAGAAGAAATTGCAAAGGTAAGTTTCTCAAATCATTGATCTTTACATTTTTCTCCTAGGATAAAAAGTCCTAGTCTGATGAATTTACCTCCCGATACAATCGTGGTCCGATGAAATTTTTCTCCCAAGATAAGATATCAAATCATAGTCGGATGAATCTTTCTCCTAAGATCACAACAAAATGGACCTAGTCTGACGATTTATCTCCTAGAGTCAAAATCTTGGTCTGATGAAATTTTTCTCCCAAGATAAAATCTTAGTCGGATGAATCTTTCTCCTAAGATCACAACAAATGGACCTAGTCTGACGATTTGTCTCCTAGAGTCAAAATCTTGGTCTGATGAAATTTTTCTCCCAAGATAAAATTTTAGTCGGATGAATCTTTCTCCTAAGGTCACAACAAAATGGACCTAGTCTGACGATTTATCTCCTAGAGTCAAAATCTTGGTCTGATGAAATTTTTCTCCCAAGATAAAATCTTAGTTGGATGAATCTTTTTCCTAAGATCACAACAAATGGACCTAGTCTGACGATTTATCTCCTAGAGTCAAAATCTTGGTCTGATGAAATTGTTCTCCCAAGATAAAATCTTAGTCGGATGAATCTTTCTCCTAAGATCACAACAAAATGGACCTAGTCTGACGATTTATCTCCTAGAGTCAAAATCTTGGTCTGATGAAATTGTTCTCCCAAGATAAAATCTTAGTCGGATGAATCTTTCTCCTAAGATCACAACAAATGGACCTAGTCTGACGATTTATCTCCTAGAGTCAAAATCTTGGTCTGATGAAATTGTTCTCCCAAGATAAAATCTTAGTCGGATGAATCTTTCTCCTAAGATCACAACAAATGGACCTAGTCTGACGATTTATCTCCTAGAGTCAAAATCTTGGTCTGATGAAATTTTTCTCCCAAGATAAAATCTTAGTCGGATGAATCCTTCTCCTAAGATCACAACAAATGGACCTAGTCTGACGATTTATCTCCTAGAGTCAAAATCTTGGTCTGATGAAATTTTTCTCCCAAGATAAAATCTTAGTCGGATGAATCTTTCTCCTAAGATCACAACAAAATGGACCTAGTCTGATGATTTATCTCCTAGAGTCAAAATCTTGGTCTGATGAAATTGTTCTCCCAAGATAAAATCTTAGTCGGATGAATCTTTCTCCTAAGATCACAACAAATGGACCTAGTCTGACGATTTATCTCCTAGAGTCAAAATCTTGGTCTGATGAAATTTTTCTCCCAAGATAAAATCTTAGTCAGATGAATCTTTCTCCTAAGATAAGATATCAAATCCTAGTCTGATGAATTTTCTCCTAGGATAATAATTAAAAAAAAAGTTTGAATTGAAAAAAAAAATGGTTGAAGTCAGGAGCCCCCCTGAAGAATAGAATGGCGATTTATTGGTTGAAATCAGGAGCCCGCCTGAAGAGAGGAATGATGATTATTTTCAAAGTTGTTGTTGAAGTCAGGAGCCCGCCTGAAGAGAGGAAAGATGTTTTTTTAAAAAAAAAAAGTTGTTGAAATCTTGCCAACCTAAAGAAAGGAATCACTTTTGAAAAAATGGTTGAAGTCAGGAGCCCCCCTGAAGAATAGAATGGCGATTCATTGGTGGAAATCAGGAGCCCCCCTGAAGAATAGAATGGCGATGTATTGGTTGAAGTCAGGAGCCCCCCTGGAGAACGAGGATGAAGAATTTAAGAAGAAGTCAGGAGCCCACCTGAAGAACAGAATGACGATATATTGGTTGAAGTCAGGAGCCCGCCTGAAGAGAGGAATGGCGATTATTTTCAAAGTTGTTGTCAGGAGCCCGCCTGAAGAGAGGAAAGGCATTTTTAAAAGTTGTTGAAATCTTGCCAACCTAAAGAAAGGAATGGCGATGTATTGTTTGAAGTCAGGAGCCCGCCTGAAGAGAGGAATGGCGATTATTTTCAAAGTTGTTGTCAGGAGCCCGCCTGAAGAGAGGAAAGGCGTTTTTAAAAGTTGTTGAAATCTTGCCAACCTAAAGAAAGGAATGGCGATGTATTGTTTGAAGTCAGGAGCCCGCCTGAAGAGAGGAATGACGATTATTTTCAAAGTTGTTGTCAGGAGCCCGCCTGAAGAGAGGAAAGACATTTTTAAAAGTTGTTGAAATCTTGCCAACCTAAAGAAAGGAATGGCGATGTATTGTTTGAAGTCAGGAGCCCGCCTGAAGAGAGGAATGACGATTATTTTCAAAGTTGTTGTCAGGAGATCGCCTGAAGAGAGGAAAGGCATTTTTAAAAGTTGTTGAAATCTTGCCAACCTAAAGAAAGGAATGGCGATGTGTTGTTTGAAGTCAGGAGCCCGCCTGAAGAGAGGAATGACGATTATTTTCAAAGTTGTTGTCAGGAGCCCGCCTGAAGAGAGGAAAGGCATTTTTCAAAGTTGTTGAAATCTTGCCAACCTAAAGAAAGGAATGGCGATGTATTGGTTGAAGTCAGGAGCCCGCCTGAAGAGAGGAATGGCGATTATTTTCAAAGTTGTTGTTGAAGTCAGGAGCCCGCCTGAAGAGAGGAATGGCGCTTATTTTTAAAAGTTGTTGTTGATGTGGGGATCCCGCCCAGATAACAGAGGCATACATTTCAGTCTTTACATTTTAGTTGTTGAAGTTGGGAGCCCTCCCATAGAACAGAGGCATACATTCAGTCTTTACATTTCAAGCATTGAAGTTGGGAGCCCGCCCAGATAACAGAGGCATACATTTCAGTCTTTATATTTCAAGCGTTGAAGTTGGGAGCCCGCCCAGACAACAGAGGCATACATTTCAAGTCTTTAATTTTCAAGTATTGAAGTTGGGAGCCCGCCCAGATAACAGAGGCATACATTTCAAGATCAAGTCAGAGGACAATAAAACAGAGGGTTACAATAGGAATCCCTAGTAGGAAACAATGAAATTCCCCAGCACCGGGAAGCAGAAGGTTGCAACAAGAGGTCACAGTACAAACTCAAGTACATGTGTCAAAAGAAGAAAAGCACCGGAAGAAATGCAAGCAGACAAGGAAGCAAGGCAACAAAAACAAATTGTACTCTAGCCTAGCTTCTTGTTCTTTTTAAGCACGGTGTAACAAGGAGATCGGTAAGCAGTAGTAATAACATGCAACAACAGTGACAATGCAGTCCCACGGTAGTCCCAGCTACCAAAATTTTCCGAACTACATTGACCTGATTCCTGTTTAGCCCAGGATATGTAGGAAACCTTTGCAGCAAAGGTTCGGTCAAATCTTTTTCAAAAAAATGCTTCAACGGAGTACTCGGATGGGCAAAAATCGCTCGCTTTATCTTTGCACGAAAACCCTTCGTGTCTTCGGGCAAAGAGGGGCAGCTGTAAGCGCGTGATTTTTGCCCAATATGAGAATTACTCCCAAAAAATTCAAAAATAAAATGATTTTTCTTTGGTGTGCAATTTTGTGATATTTTGAATAATTATTTGTATTTGTCTATGCATGTTTATTTGTTAAATTAATAAAAAATACAAAAATATGTCGCATTTTGCATGTAGGATTTAATTCTACAATTGTTAGTAATTAAATTTGTTTTACAAAAAATGAAAATTACAAAAATAGGCATCTTTTGCATTTTTAGCATTTAATGTCCAAATATACAATTTTATGCTTAATTATTACTTAATTGTGCGTTAATTGTTATTGGGAGTTAATTTGCGCTTTTATAACTTAATTTAGTTCTTAATAATAAGTTAAGTATTTTTATAATTTAGTTTTAGAGAAATAAAAGAAGAAAAGAAAGCAAAAATATAAAGAAAGTCGGAATTAGGCCTCTTCTTCAATTTCAAGCCACAGGCCCAAAAATTGGCCCAATCTTCCCTACGACCCAGTCCATTTCGAACTGGGTCGACCCAGTCCATAACCCAAAAGACCCAAACCCCTTTTGTCTTACATTTTACAAAAAAACAAAACAAAACAAAATGTAGAAAACCCTAAAAAATTGCAAAATCATCCGCCACCCTCCTATCTTCTTCTTCTTCCTCAAGTTCCAAGTTGCCCTCCCATGTCCGCCCGTCGACCACCGTCCAACAGTTGACGCAGCAACAAAGCTGCTCTCCGACCACCCATGGCTACATCGTCTTCATCTTCTTCTTCTTCGTCCGAAATTCCTAGCCCTATCCGCCATTGACGAAGCTCGTCGAGCTCAAGCTTGAGCTCGACGCTCATGGCTGACCATGCTGCTTCTGTCTCAACCAAACAACCAAATGAACACAGCCCTCGTCGTCCAGCTCATTCCGCCATGGATGAGCTTGAGGCCAGCTGCTTCCGTCGAGCAGTTTGAGGCCAAAACAAGCCTTCGCTGCTCCGTTACTGCTTCGCTTCTCCGAGCTTGGGCATCACCATGGCCATGGCTGTCGCCGGACTGCTGCTGCTCGACGTCCAGTTCCTCCGAGCTGCTGCTACTGTCGTCTGCTCGTGTTCGTTGGTCGTCTGCTTCATCTCCCAGTTGCTCCTGCTTCCGTTCATCACTTCTATTTCGTTCCAGCTGCTGCCGTTCATCACTTCTCCTTCGTCCAGCTGCTGTATCTTCAGACGAGCTGCTCGGTTGAGTTTGGTCGAGGTTCGTCGAGTTAGTCCATACATATTTCATGTCAGTCCGGTTAGTAGATTTTTGAGTTTTATTTTGTCCATATTTTGTTTTGATACTTTCGAATCTAAAATCGGCAAATATTTGTTTTGTTTATCGTTTGAATTAATTTTTAGTTCATGTTCATATGTTGTTTGTTAAATTAATTTTCAGATTTCAAAATAGAAGTTTAATTAGTTGTTTTCATATTCATTTCATGTTTGTATTATTGTTTAAGTGAATATTTGTTAGTTTGATGTTTGTTAGATTCAAATTGAAATTTAATTAACTATTTCTTCAATTTGTTTCATGTGTTTATGTATTGTTAGAAATTGTTAATATTGTTAAGTTCAAGCTTAAGTTCATAATTGTTTATTCATCGATCTTGTTATTTGTCTAAAAAGAATTTAGTTGTGTTAAAGGAAATATATTGATTTAATCGTTTAATCCGTCATGTTTGTTGTGTTAGAATAGATTCATTCATGTTCATACTTTGTTTGGATGATCTTAAATCCGAATTTTGTATAGTTTGATTTCTTGTTTATCATTTATGATTATTTCGTGAATTTGTCTCATAATCTTGTTTAAGTTTGATATAGGAATTGTTGGTTGTAATGTTGTTATGGTTGATTTTAAGTTCAATATTATTGAATTTAATCTAAATGTACTTGTTTGATTGTTGTTGTTGTTTAAATCCGAAAATAGGTTTGTTGCTAAAATATTGTTCAATCAAATTTTAGTTGTTCTTTGTTGTTCAATTTGTGTTCATGTGATTTGTTGTTGAAATGTTGTTAAAATCGTGTTCATATGATATTGTTGTTATGATATTCATCCGTGTTCATATTGTTGTTTGAACATTGTTAGAAATTGATCATATTGTCTATATTTTGGTTAAGTTTGATTAATTGATGTGTTATAGCTGATGGGTAGTTTGGTAATTTATAGTACTTTCGGGGGTAAAATAGTAATTTGCAATAGGGTCAGAGGGGTAGTTTAGGAATTGTACATTTTGTAATTGTTTATTTGAAGCATGGGGGACAAAATGAAATGGGGTGGGTTGTGATATAATTGTTTAATATAAAGGGGGGACAAGACAAAATATAATGGGGAAGAATCTTGTACTTGTTTAATATAGGCATGGGGGACAAAATATAATGGGGTGGTGTGATATGTTTATTTAATGTAATGGGGATGGGTGGGAAGATAATGGGTTGGGTAGAGAAAAAATATGGATTTTAATTAATTGAAAGGTTTATGGGATGGGTTATATATATGAAGTCTTGAAATCAGATTTGAAAAGAGACAATACAGAGAGAAAAAATAGAGAGAGATAGAGAAAAAATACACAGATACGAGAGAGAGAAACAAATCTGAAAATAAGAGAGAGAAAAGGGCTGAACATTTAAGAGATAGAAAATTCCGAAAAATATTTAAGCTTTCAAATAAAAAAAACCTAAGAAAAAACATTCTGCTTTCTTTTGTTGTTTGAAATTAGAATTAATTGTTGTTTCATCAAAGCTGGAAGCTTTTGTTTTTTTGGGATTACTACTCCACCGGTCTGTTACTGGGTTGTTACTGTTGCTGGGCTATTGTTGATGTGCTGTATTGATTTTACTGCTGCTGCTGATTCTCATATTCATTTTCTTTTGCTTCCAATATCAGGTACACAACTGAAAAGCTGGTTATTGTAATCCGAAATATGAAGCGTGAATACATATGAAGAATGAAAATTTGAAGTTTTAATTTCATTTTTTTTCTTTGTTCCTTTTGTTGATTGTATTTAAGCTATTTCATGAATTACTAAATAATGACTGAAATAAAGAAATAAATCCCGTTTCGACTGTCCTTTAATTGGAAAAACTGCCTTGCACCCTCGCGGGCGCGGAAAAAGGAGGTGCGACAGTACAAACTCGATTGCAATTTTCTATTTGCATTAGCCGTAAATTAATAACTAATAAGTTATGTCCTTTTTTTTAGCATGTAATTAACTGGGAGATTTTCTTTTATTTTAGAGACGAACTTAATAGAAAATGTAGTCACTGTAGGTTTATCCCTTTAAATAAAAACGAGACGAGCCTCGCCAAATAAAATGCACAGATTGCGGGGCCCTCAAAAATATGTATGTGTTAATTACTTAGAACTCGGGATAGGCCGCTTAGCGAACTCCACGGCCTTACCCAAAATAATAATACGCTAATCGCTTTAGGCGCGCATTTTAATAATCTTACCTTCTTAAACTCGGGTGCACATTTATGTGACCCAAATCCAAATCTCAACGGAGTCGAAATGTGTCTCTAATCACGGGTACATTGATTGTGATGTGGTTCGAGATGCATGTCCATGACGTTCCAAATTCCTTTAAAAAAATAATGAATGAGACGAGCCTCGACAAACAAGAATACATAAATTGCGGCACCCTCAACGGATAGTTATTTTGAATGCATAGATTTCGAGACAGGCCGCATAGCGAACTTTACGGCTTTTCTCAAAATAACAACGCTGTCACGACCCAAAATCCCAACCCGGTCGTGATGGCGCCTCTCGTGAGGACAAGGCCAACCAATCAATAAAACAGTACATCTCTTTATAATTACTTAGCAGGAATAAGTCTAAATCATGGGCAATATAATCTTAAATGCGAAATAAACGTGATAGAACAAGGAAAACCATCCCAACTCAGCCCGAAATCGGGGTGTCACAAGTCATGAGCTACTACAGAGTTTACTAATATTTTACAAAGTCTGGAATTATCATAAATAACAAAGATAAGGGATAAAACGGGGTTGCGGACGTCAACAGCTACCTCGTTACTCCTAGTCACCGCCTGGCCAGGAAAGAATCAGCGCTCATGAGCGAACTCAGCTCTGCATGTATCTGCACACATGGTGCAGGGAGTAATGTGAGTACTCCGACTCAGTAAGTAATAAAAGTAACTACAGTCTGAAGATAAGAAAACCCAGTAAATACACAAAGTAAGCTAAAATCCAAATATGCAGCAACATATGGAACTGAGCAGCTAAACAACAGTATAGATACAAACACATGAATACAACGCAATGCATATGATGGTACATTCCCGTACCCACTACGGCGTGCAGCCCGAGCCATCCCTATTTATTTATCGTCGACGGCGCTCACTGGGGGGTGTGTACAGACTCCGGTGGGGCTCCTACAGCCCAAGCGCAATATCTTGGTCAGTCATTGTTACCTGACCGGTCAGCCATTGTTACCTGACCAATTATATCATACAGTGCCATTGTTACCACTGTTCAAGTATATCATCCAGTGTCATTGTTACCACTATTTCAAGTATATCACACAGTGTCATTGTTACCACTGTTTCAAGTCACTTTATAATCAGTCCAAAAAATAATATAATAAGCCCCTTGGGCATTTACAAAACAGAAGTTCCCAGCCCAGAATACATTTAAAAATATCATTTAAGTTTTTCAACACTTAGAATTATGGCTGAGTTTACAAAACAGCATTTAAAACCTTGGACTAAAATTAAATGATATGCAAATCATGTTAAGCAGTAATATCAATCCTTCGAAGGATTTTACAAATCGGCACAAGGCCCCAAACATGGCATCAAGCCCAGTAATATCAATGAAGTATGTGTATCAATCACCAGTATAGTATAAACATCACACGGGGTGGACCAAGTCACAATCCCCAGTAGTATCCGACCCCGCACTCGCCATGGAGTGCGTGTCACGCCTCAATATAGCGTTACGATGTGAAAGTCCGGGGTTTCAAACCCTCAGAACAGCATTTACATCTATTACTCACCTCTAGCTCGCTATGCCTTGCCTCTCTAATTGGCCTCCTCGTGTGACGAATCTGCCAAAAATCACACAAACCTCGATGAGTTCGATTTCTAAAAGACGGGGTTTTAACCATACATATCTGAAATTAGCCCCTTAATGATACTATAATGATCCCATACATTTATGTAACTTCAATCTACAATATAACACTCAATATGGCCAATATTAGTACTAGATCCCATAAATTATGCCATTTAGGCATATTATCAAACAACTTGTAGGTATAAATATTTACACCTCTTAACTATAGCATTGGTTCCTCCAACTATCACCATTAACCAACAATTCATCACACTATTATTCTTTAACAATTTATACTCCTAACATCACATATGTGATCAACCGTTCACACCCAAACCAACAAAAATTCCATCAAATAAACACCTCTAAATCCCTACCATGTTCATGTAATTAAATTGGGAATTTATGGCTTCCAACCACCATACAATAAGTTGTAATACTTGACTCATACTCATATTTCCATAATATATCCATATATGTGAGTCTAAGGTGTAGGATTTACCTTTTGGAAGAAATCTTGCAAAACCCTTCTTTGAGTTCTTGAAGGAATTTCTTGAAAATCTAAGGATTTTTAAGATCAATCCATGTTAATATAAGTGTTTGGGAGTAGTAATCAACTCAAAATACTCCAAAAATCTTACCTTAGGAGTGCAATTGGGTCCCTTGGTCGAATTGGGGGTGTTGGGGAAGCCCCAGGCTTGAGAATTACTCAATTCCTCTCATTTCCGGTCTTTAGAGTACTTAAAAACCTTCAGTCGCGTAGTTCGCGCGTTGTTCGCGCGTTTGTTCGCGCGTTTTGCTGAGCAATCTGCCTCAGACGCGCGAAATGCGCGACTTCGCGCGATACTTCGCGCGCTCTGACACCTGACCAGTGAAATGGTCATAACTTCCTGTATACACTTCCAAATGACGAACGGTTTGTTGCGTTGGAAACTAGACTCAAAGCGCTTTAATATAATAGGTTGTAGCTCACACAAATCCTTATATAACAAGAGATATTATCGTTCAAAGTGAGGCCTTGTGCGCACTCATTTACAACTTTCGTCTATTATGAAATTTCCAACTTCAAAAGTTCCCGTTAGCCATCCGAAATCATCCCGAGGTCTTCGGGACCTCAACCAAAAATACCAATACATCTTATAATATTATTCAAACTTGTTCCAATTATCAAAACACCTCGACTAATACCAAAATTATCGAATTACACCGAATTCAAGTCTAAGTTCCTTTAAAACTTCCAAAACGCTCTTTCGATCAAAACTCGACCAAAATATGTCCGAATGACTTGAAATTTTGCACACATATCCAAAAATGGCATAACTAAGCTACAGAAATTCTCGGAACTCCATTCCGACCGTCGGATCAAAATCACCTATCAACCAGAAATCGCCAAAATACTAACTTCGCCAAAATGAGCTAATTTCTTCACCGGACCTCCAAAATTAATCCCGATTGCGCTCCTAGGACTTAAATCATCCCCCGAAACTAACCGAATCATCGGAATTCAATTCCGATCCTTCTAACTCACAAGTCAATGTCCGGTTGACTTTTCCAAACTAATTCTTCCTTAAAAAGACTAATTGTCCCATTTCATACCAAACTCGATCCGCATTAACTCAAATTCACCAAGTACACATATTGAAACATGAATAAGCATTTAACGGGGAATACGAGATGAAAATTCAGGAAACAACGGTTCGGGTCGTTACATTCTCCCCAACTAAAACAAATGTTCGTCCTCGAACGTGCCCAGACTTATTCCAAAAGCCCAACAATTGCTGAATAACCTTACCATGTATATCCGGGGATGAACTCACGTCATCCTATCTCACGTAGGTCTGATAATACAATAAAACTGAAATTTCATAGCCATTTAGACCATAAACCATAGACCCACATTGTACTTTCCGAAGTCATACCCAGAATTAACACGAACCAACTGTAATAACCCACAATCCAACACTCGGAACGATAGTCTCTATTCACAGCAGTTGCCCACAATACCCAAATACCGATAGGAAACCTCTTGTTTTGCTAAAGTATTATTCCAACACATTCATATACTGCCAACTATAAATAAAACACGCGATAAAACGTAACCATTTCTCAGATCAACCATTTATAAAGTCATTTCCTCTTTTACTAATATCGCAACAGATCTCCGAGCCGAACCTCGATATTATCCTCCTAACAAGTCGGAATCGATTTTTTTGTTCGTATTCATCACTGCCCCTAATGATCACCTCGAATCCAACACACCACTCTGGTGTTATAACACCCCAATACATGCCTAAGCCACAACTTGCATAATACGCGCACCCATAAGAAACGGTCCGAACATACTCAAATCATGAGTATGACTCAACTGAGAGAGTTGTACCTCAAACTCTAGTACTGTCACAACACAAGGCTGAGACCCGGTCTCACATCATAGAAATAGGACACACAATTTGACCAGCAAGGTCATGTTTCCACACATCTTTGCTGCAATGCGCGATCTTATCCAAATACTACTCCACATGAAACACCTCAAGTCACAATGCTTGAAATCGACAACCATGCTCAATTTATGGCTGGAACCAGAGCAAATCATTACACCCACGGTGATACAAATAACACCTACTACGCACACCTGATAGAACAAAATCCAACTCACCTCGCCACTCAACTCGTGGCATTCTCGGCATAGCCCATGGCACAATAGTTCAGAATTGCCTGACGCTAAGACAACCAGTCTAAATTCTGACATCACATATAAAATCTAACATACCAGCAAGTAAAGATCTACTCGAACCTCCAAATTTTGATAGCCGTTAAATAGTACCGACGCACACGATCCACAACCACAATATAGCCTGTACATGAGAACTCCCAGTCTCTAACTCCATGTAGCACACGCATCATCATACCTTACCCCAATATTATTGAAGTGCCATCAACTTAATCACATTGGCCTTTTCTGAAACATGTAACCTCTACAAATCACTATGATTAGAAGTAAAATTTCCTTAATCATCTGAAAATCATTCACCCTAATCATCTGAAGCTCATTTCTCTAATCACCCAAAGTTGCTTGTACTGCCTAAGAATGTTATGAATTTCCATTCAGGACTGAACCATGACCTTACATACGCAATTCTCAATCCTTCACAACATATCGCATATACCATATCATCCTAAGGTAACATGAGGACTTCACCTCCCCTTCCAAACCAGGAATGTTTACGTACTCAATTAGTCAAGAGCTTTCATTGATCCCCTCTAGAAGAAAAACCATTACACATCACATACTCTGCATGACACATATAGGTCTTGTTCAAATTCTTACAATACCGACACGACGGATAAAATCTGTATAAATTCATAACACTGCCGAATCAATAATTCATTGGGTCTATACTTCTGGCAAAAACTATCACCTCATTCTGAACCAGACAATAGTCTTAGCCCCTTAATTTACTTTATATACTCAGATCGCACTGATCTCGAATTCAATGATCTTGTCTCACCCATTACGAACTTCCCAGGCAATAAGCTACCTCAGATATAATCAAAAGCTGCATATGATGCCCCAGTATACCAATAGGATACTAATTCGAACGTGTCACAAAAGGAAAACGAATTCTGGAAGGAATTACCAATCCCAACTCTGGAAGCATCACACTATACCGTGTATGAACCTGTAGCTAATGGTAACACCAACACTGGAGCTGTGGTCAGAAGTGCTTTGAGCTTCTGAAAGCTCTCCTCACACTCGCCAGACTATACAAATGGGGCACCTTTCTGAGTCAACTTGGTCAAAGGTGATGCAATAGAAGAAAACCCCTAAACAAATCGGCGATAATAGCCTGCTAGCCCAAGGAAACTCCGAATCTCTATGACTGAGGACGGTCTAGACCAACTCTACACTGCTTCTATCTTCCTTGGATCAACCTGTATACCCTCGCTGGACACTATGTGTCCCAAAAATGCCACAGAACTTAGCCAAAATTCACATTTGGAGAATTTTGCATAAAGCTTCTTCTCTCTCAATCTCTGTAACACTACACGCAAATGTTGGGCATGCTCCTCCTGGATACGCGAATACACCAGGATATCATCAACGAATACAATAACAAATACATCCAGATAAGGCTGAAATACACTGTTCATCAAATGCATGAACGTTGCTGGGGCATTTGTCAGCCCGAAAGACATAACCAAAAATTCATAGTGACCATATCTAGTCCTGAAAGCAGTCTTGGGAATATCCGACTCCCTGATTTTTAACTGGTGATAGCCCGAACGGAGATCAATCTTAGAAAATACCCTCGCTCCCTGAAGTTAATCAAATAAGTCATCAATGTGAGGCAAAGGATACTTGTTCTTCACTGTTACCTTATTCAACTGCCTATAATCAATGCACATTCTCATTGTGCCATCTTTCTTCTTCACAAATAAAATAGGTGCACCCCACGGGGACACGCTAGGCCGAATGAACCCCTTATCTAAGAGTTCCTGAAGTTGTTCCTTCAATTCTTTCAGCTCTACTGGTGCCATATGATATGATGGAATAGAAATGGGCTGAGTGCCCGACACTAAGTCAATGCCAAAATCAATGTCCCTGTCCGGTGGCATGCCCGGCAGGTCTGCAGGAAATACATTAGGAAAGTCCCTCACAACTGGGACAGAATCAATATTAGGAGTCTCAGCTCCAACATCCCGCACAAAAGCCAGATATGATAGATAACCCTCCCCAACCATACGCTGGGCTTTCAAGAAAGAAATTACTCTACTAGAGTCATAATCAGTCATGCCACGCCACTCGATCCTCGGAACACCCGGAATAGCCAAAGTAACTGTCTTAGCATGACAGTCTAGAATAGCATGATATGGAGATAACCAATCCATGCCCAGAATAATATCAAAATCTACCATGCTTAACAGCAGTAGATACACTCGGGTCTCTAGACCCCCAATAATCACAGCACATGACCGATACACACGGTCCCTAACAATAGTATCGCCCACCGGGGTAGACACATGAACAGGTAAAGTAAGAGACTCCCGGGGCATACTCAAATGACGGGCAAAATATAAAGACACATAAGAATAGGTGGATTCCGGATCAAATAAGACAGAGGCATCTGTGTGGCAGACTGAGATAATACCATAGTGAGATTAAACTCACTCTTTCATAAGCTTGTGCAAACACAATTCATCTGAAATTTTAACTCTTCCGCGTTTTCTTGCATTCACTCACATAATAGTTAAGCCTAATCTCTAGGGGACCAAATTTTTACTAAGTCCCAAATTTTTCAAAAATTTCGGCAGAGTCTCCTTTGTAATTGGGCTTATCCACCTGCCAGAGAATCACCAAAACTATCCTAACAACACGTCCACAACTTGACAAAGCATCACAATGTATATCAACAACATTAATCTCAATATTACATGTATTATATTATCAAAATTGATACATGGACATGCGTTGCACCTATTTGAATCATAACACATAGAAAATACTTTTCAATCCTCCATTATTGGGCTATTCAACAGAGTAAGAACATATTCTTTCTTTAATGTTTTCGACCCTCAAGGTGGTCTCCTTGACTCAATGATTTCGTCATAATACATTTACAGAAGCGATCTCAGCTCCCAGACTTATCTAACTAGTATGACAAATAGATTCCCCTCATAAGACAATTACCCACTAGCTTTACCTTTAGTTAATATTTTTTGTATACCTTCCACTGCCATACACATTACACAATCACTTAATCTTCCTGAGTCTAAACTCATACTGTAACATGAAATTTACTTCACTCCAAATAGGAGACATAAAAAGATCTTTCACGCACCCATAACTTGGGACTACACATCCTATCATAATGGAAATCATACACTCAATAGTTCATCTCTCATCCAGTAGACCTTCCTCGTCACTTCCAAGTCATATAGATACATATCACAGTACTATCATACTCCTCACGTAGTTATCCAGCCATGATTCCCACTAATAGAGGCAATACCGAACATATAAGTGCAAAATACTTGCTCACACAATAAGCACCTCGGTGCTAAAGCCATTGGCAAAGATCCGGCCTCAAGTCCTTCAGACTGGCCTAACATCAAACTCAAAACGACCACGTCTCGCCCTTCAATCGGGGAATTACAAGCCATCAAGGCACATCTAATACTGAGCATTCGTTCGCGTATATGAATACGTGGAAGGAATTGTAAAAGTTACTTTTTCAAGCTGAATCAAGGACGCACGATAAGAATTCAAGAATATGAAGTTTTTCCTAAAGGTTCTGCAGCCTCTCGAGGATAAATACAGACGTCTCCGTACCGATCCGCGAGACTCTACTAAACCGGCTCATGACTCGTGAGACCAAGTAACCTAGGCTCTGATACCAACTTGTCACGACCCAAAATCCCAACCCGGTCGTGATGGCGCCTCTCGTGAGGACAAGGCCAGCCAATCAACAAAACAGTACATCTCTTTATAATTACTTAGCAGGAATAAGTCTAAATCATGGGCAATATAATCTTAAATGCGAAATAAACGTGATAGAACAAGGAAAACCATCCCAACTCAGCCCGAAATCGGGGTGTCACAAGTCATGAGCTACTACAGAGTTTACTAATATTTTACAAAGTTTGGAATTATCATAAATAACAAAGATAAGGGAGAAAACGGGGCTGCGGACGTCAACAGCTACCTCGTTACTCCTAGTCACCGCCTGGCCTAGAAAGAATCAGCGCTCATGAGTGAACTCAGCTCTGCCTGTATCTGCACACATGGTGCAGGGAGTAATGTGAGTACTCCGACCCAGTGAGTAATAAAAGTAACTACAGTCTGAAGATAAGAAAACCCAGTAAATACACAAAGTAAGCTAAAATCCAAATATGCAGCAACATATGGAACTGAGCAGCTAAATAACAGTATAGATACAAATACATGAATACAATGCGATGCATATGATGGTACATTCCCGTACCCACTGCGGCGTGCAGCCCGAGCCATCCCTAATTATTTATCGTCGACGATGCTCACTGGGGGTGTGTACAGACTTCGGTGGGGCTCCTACAGCCCAAGCGCAATATCTTGGTCAGTCATTGTTACCTGACCGGTCAGCCATTGTTACCTGACCAATTATATCATACAGTGCCATTGTTACCACTGTTCAAGTATATCATCCAGTGTCATTGTTACCACTATTTCAAGTATATCACACAGTGTCATTGTTACCACTATTTCAAGTCACTTTATAATCAGTCCAGAAAATAATATAATAAGCCCCTTGGGCATTTACAAAACAGAAGTTCCCAGCCCGGAATACATTTAAAAATATCATTTAAGTTTTCAACACTTAGAATTATGGCTGAGTTTACAAAACAGCATTTAAAACCTTGGACTGAAATTAAATGATATGCAAATCATGCTAAGCAGTAATATCAATCCTCGAAGGATTTTACAAATCGGCACAAGGCCCCAAACATGGCATCAAGCCCAGTAATATCAATGAAGTATGTGTATCAATCACCAGTATAGTATAAACATCACACGGGGTGGACCAAGTCACAATCCCCAGTAGTATCCGACCCCGCACTCGCCATGGAGTGCGTGTCACGCCTCAATATAGCGTTACGATGTGAAAGTCCGGGGTTTCAAACCCTCAGAACAACATTTACATCTATTACTCACCTCTAGCTCGCTATGCCCTTGCCTCTCTAATTGGCCTCCTCGTGTGACGAATCTGCCAAAAATCACACAAACCTCGATGAAGTTCGATTTCTAAATACTGTCGAACCTCGATGAAGTTCGATTTCTAAATCACACAAACCTCGTTGGAAAAAACCCAATGCCCAAATACTATCGAAACTCTGTTGAAATTTTGAGAAAATAAAAAAAATGTTTTATTAGTTTGTTTTACTAAAAGCAAAGGAAAAATTGAAAAAAAAGTCGTTGTTCTGTCTTGATTTCAAAAATAGAAAAGGAAAATAGTTTGTCTTCCCATGAAAAATGAAAATGAAAAAGCGACTTGTTTTTTTTAAAAAAAATATCGTTTGTTTTATACCCGAACTACGCGAGTTTGATTCTCACTGGATGTGAGATACGTAGGCAAACCTCTTCGGTTCCGGCCCACCATATTCCAAAAAAAAATCCAAAAAAATATTTTCCACTACTCAGTCTTTTAGACCTCAATTAGAAAATAATACAAAAATATTTCCTTTTAAGCTCTCTCAAAATCCAAAATATTTGTTTAAAAATTCAAAAGAAAATTCAAAATTCAAAAATATTTTTTCTTTTTGTAGTATTTCTTTCAAAAATTCAGAGTAATAGTCCAAAAATATTTTCTTTTTATTTAGAAGATTTTTTGAACTTTCCAAAAAGAAAAAAAAAGAAGTTAAAATCAAAAAAAAAAAATCTTTAGTCGTCGTTTCTTTTCAAAAATAAAAATAAAAAAAATAAAAAAAAATAAAAAAACAAAAATAAATTCAAAAATATTTTCTCTCTTCTTTGTAAGTATTTTTATTCGAAAAAAAAGAGTTAGTTTATTTCATTTATTTCTGATCCCGAACTACGGGGGTTTGATTCTCACCGGATGTGAGATACGTAGGCAACCCTCATCGGGTCCAACCTCCCCTTTTGCTAAAATTGCCAAAAAAAAATAAAATAAAAAAAAATATGTCAAAATTTTAATTTTGTCATAAATAAGTCGGGCGATGTCCAACCTCCCCTTTTGCAAAAAATAGCAAAAAAAAATATATGTAAATAAATATGTGTCAAATTTTAATTTCATCATAAAGAAGTCGGGTGACGTTGTTTTGTCAAGACATAGCCGAATGTTCCCGAAAAGGACGCTGGAAGGCTGACTTTGCATAAACAGCCACCTTTTGGGTCATGTTTAAGATTTGGTCCAGTTGACCCACAAAGCCTTAAAAATCTTCGTCCCCGAGGCGTTGAAAGGCCGTGTTTGCAATATTGAGTTTTCTATTTTGAAAAACGATAAAAAGAGTCATAAATAAGTCAGGTGATACTGTTTTTGTCAAAAATAGCCGAATGTTCCCGAAAGGGACGCCGGAGGGCTGACTTTGCATAAACAGCCACCTTTGGGTCATTGTTTTAGATTTGGTCCAGTTGACCCACACAGCCTTAAAAATCTTCGTCCCCGAGGCGCTGAAGGGCCGTGTTTGCAACACCAGGTTTTATTGTAATTTGAAAAAAAAACAAAGAGTCAGCGGTCAGGTGAATACCGTTTGGGCTTTTGGTAAGCCGAGCCAGCTTTGGCAGTGTCTTAAACCGTTCTTGCCGAAATAGCCTTAGAGTATCTTTCAGTTGTCGAAAGGCTATTTTCGTAAAAGAACAGACAAGTTTGTAAAGTGTCATAAAATAATCCTCCCCGGTTTCAAAATTCATGTGAAATTTGGAAGGGGCCGCATTTGTAAAAAATAACCGTTTGGTTGCATTTGTCAAACGGAGAATGGAAGCTGGCCGTTTGTTTTTGAGTTTGTAAATTTTTTGATTAGAATATGTGGGTTGTTTGATTTTCGAGTTTGTAGGTCATCTTTAAAACCTTTGAAACCCAGTTTGTTTTAATATGAAAATTCAAAAAAAATGTTTATTATTATTTATCTTTTATTGGGCCGAACTACGCAAGGTCTGATTCATGCGGGGTCATGATACGTAGGCAATCTCCATAAGATTCGACCACAACAAAAAAAAGAGAAAAAAAATGCAAAAAAAAAAATCGAAAAAAGAAGAAAAATGAAAAAAGAAAAAAAAGAAAAAAAGGGAAAAAGATGTTGTTAATAATGAGGACCAACTGAGTCCATTCTAACCTGTTTTGTTTTGAATCACAAAGAAAGTTAAGGTGGTTGGTTTGTGGTAAGCCGGAAATACAAGATCCAGAAGCACACTTTGCGGGGATCAGGCCTGATGACAGAAGCACTCGAATCCTATTAGGGACTTGTTGACTAAGGTTGATGATATTGAAGTTGGCAATAGTCTTGGCAATACTGATGCGAGGCTCAGTGGTTAATATGCTAGTTTTGACAAAGTGGGAGGACGCTTCGTTCCTTGGTTAGCAAGAGAGAATCTTTTGGTGGCTTATTTTGTTGTCATTTCTGTTGTCCGGATTATTCTTAGGGTTGTAATATGGATGTTGTCTTGTGTCAAACTTTCTTATCTTTCCATTTTTGTCATAACGGTTTGTGTAGTTTTGTCCAGGTTTGTTTTAGGATTTTATTCTGGTTTTTTTTTTTTTGTTATTCAAACCATTTCACCGGTAGTCTAATGCAAAGTCCGGTCTTTTATTATTTCCAGTCATCTTTTTGTATAGTCCTTTTATCACTTTTATTCAGCGCCGATTCTAGTGACATGACATGCGCACACAGTTTGGGCCTAATCTTAAAAGTTAATCATAAAACCCCGGAAAGGTGATCAGAACATTTAAAGGAAATAAGGACGGTTTGAGATTATTCGGAGATCGAGTCATCTGGAACTAGGGCAAGTAAAACACAAAGCAAACCGTTAAAAGCAGGATTCGCCAAATTGACATGAGGGTCGGTTCATGATAATGAGAGTGAGAGTGTTGTCAAACGGTGCTTTAGAGAGGACAAATGAAAAAGCAAATGTGTGAATATAATTGTCAAATCCAGCACCATCAGAAGAGACTACAAATCTTTGTTTAATTGTGTTGTTTGCACTTAGCGTATTTTGAAGACTGGAATGACGAAGACATTTTGTTCTGCTACCTAAACACTTTATCCTCTGTTACCCCTTTTGAGCCTTATTTATTTTTCTTTTCATACCCCTCATTCGGAATCGGTAACAACAGGTTAAAAACACAAACGTGGAAGAAACAAAAGAAAAAAAAAGGGAAAAGAAAAAAAAACAAAAGAAAGTCAGAAGAAAATAAAGGAATTGGGAACTACGTTTGACCTGATTCCTCAAAGAGGATACTTAGGCGCTTAACGGCTCGGTCATAGGGTGCATAATGGCCATAATGGTCATAGTGTGCATAGTGTAACATAGTGTAACAAAAAATTAGAAAAAAAAATCCCCAAACAAGAAACTGGGGCAAGGGTTGCGCTTGTTGTAAACAAATATGGTTCCGAAGGTTGTAATTTTGAACCCCAAATTGATTTGTTTTTTGAGCCTTTAATACCCTTTCTTTCTAGCCTATCCAAAACCCCACATTACGGTCCAAAGAAAGACCTTCTGATCAGTCTTCAAAAGATGCCAAGTCAGACAAATGAGAGTCTTTCCGGTGAACATAACACTTTATTCCACAGCAGAAAGGACTCTAATCCCCAGCAGAGAGAATCATACTGGCAACACTCCAAATCTCCAGCTGGAAAGTGATATGAATGAGAGAGTCTTATCGGTGAAAATCTTCACAGGAACCATAAGGCGATGAAAGCTGAGAGAAAAACCAAAATGAGAGAGGCTTGATAGTGAAAACCCTTCGGGCACTACAGGTCGAATAAGATTAAGAATCAGATGGGGAATCACCAAATGAAGTCTTGAAAGACGATTGACGGCAGAGGATAGGCCACATATGCATGTCATGACCATTAGAGTCGGTATCTGCGTTTGATAGGTTTTTATTTATAGTTTCTTTTGTTAAAGAGTCATCTTTTTCCTTTGTCTTTTATTCTGTTCCTTTTTATCTTTCTCCTTTCATAGAAAAATTCCCCAGTAGAGTATGTTTGGTCAGAACAAGTGAGAAATGACTTCAAAATATGTCATCAGCTTTCCAATTATGCAAGATGAGATCTGACTAGTACATCTAAATGGTATAGAACAAGCACGAGGCCAGTGTCAAGAAAGATATCCCCAGCAAAAGGGAAATGACAAAAGGATTGACGAGTGTCAAGAGGGATATCCTTGCCAAAATCAAAGGTTATAAACCTCAAGGCCAAGGCCCGTGGACAAATCAAGGAGAGCAATGAGCATGATTTGGGAAATTCATACGAGACTAAAAGTCGGGGAAATGCCAGTTTCCGAGCTATACCACAAAAGAAGAGGGATATCCCCAGCAGAAAGGGATCATCCCCAGCAAATAATATCATCCCCAGCAAGTTTTTTGGAATGCAGAGCAGGGAAGGAGAAAGGGAAAAGCCATACCAGTAGGAGTATCACAACCAACCACCGCGTTTTAAACTAATAAATTTTGTTTGATTTGAAACAGGTAAAGGAAATGGCATTGATGACGGAAATGCATGCCACAAGAGAGATTATCAGACTGGGGCAGAAAATTTTCCTTTCATTTAGAAAATTTTCTGGAAGTCAGGTACCTATTTGGGGAAGAATAAAGATAGCACCAGTCTCAAGGGAAGTGGTCTTTGAACCAGTGTTACCTCCAGCATAATAAGTTTTAATGAAGGAAGTTGTTCCCCAACGGACGGAACAAAAGGATGAAACTTGTGCTCGGAAAAAGCAAAAGGCCAGCAGCCTTCCGAAGAGTGAAGCACTAGTTTTGAAGGAATCAAAATCCCCCAGCAGTGTTATCCTCGACAGCGTTATCCCCAGCTGATAACATTTTATCCCCCAACAGGTAAATAAATAATTCCCCAACAGTGTTATCCCCAGCAGTTTTGAGGGAAGACAACACAGGTAAGTAAATAATTCAGGAAGAAGGAAATGGTTCACGCATAGGAGACGCACTTCCTAAATTAAGATTTCATTCATAGGAGACACACTTCCTAGTTTAAAATCATTAAAATTTTACCCATAGGAGACGCACTTCCTAAGTTTATTTTACCCATATGAGACGCACTTCCTAAGTTGAATTTCATGCATAGGAGACGCACTTCCTAAATTATTTTCATTCATAGGAGACGCACTTCCTAGTTCAAAATCATTAAAGTTCCACCCATAGGAGACGCACTTCCTAAGTTTATTTTTACCCCTAGGAGACGCACTTCCTAAGTTTAATTTCATGCATAGGAGATGCACTTCCTAAATTATTTTCATTCATAGGAGACGCACTTCCTAGTTCAAAATCATTAAAGTTTCACCCATAGAAGACGCACTTCCTAAGTTTATTTTACCCATAGGAGAGGCACTTCCTAAGTTTAATTTCATGCATAGGAGATGCACTTCCTAAATTATTTTCATTCATAGGAGACGCACTTCCTAGTTCAAAATCATTAAAGTTTCACCCATAGGAGACGCACTTCCTAAGTTTATTTTACCCATAGGAGACGCACTTCCTAAGTTTAATTTTACCCCTAGGAGACGCACTTCCTAAGTTTAATTTCATGCATAGGAGACGCACTTCCTTAATTATTTTCATTCATAGGAGACACACTTCCTAGTTCAAAATCATTAAAGTTTCACCCATTGGAGACGCACTTCCTAAGTTTATTTTTACCCTTAGGAGACGCACTTCCTAAGTTTAATTTCATGCATAGGAGACGCACTTCCTAAATTATTTTCATTCATAGGAGACGCACTTCCTAGTTTAAAATCATTAAAATTTCACCCATAAGAGACGCACTTCCTAAGTTTATTTTACCCATAGGAGACGCACTTCCTAAGTTTAATTTCATCCATAGGAGACGCACTTCCTAAATTATTTTCATTCATAAGAGACGCACTTCCTAGTTCAAAATCATTAAAGTTCCACCCATAGGAGACGCACTTCCTAAAATAAGATTTCATGCATAGGAGACACACTTCCTAAATTAAGTTTTCATTAATAGGAGACGCACTTCCTAGTTTAAAATCATTAAAGTTTTACCCATAGGAGACACACTTCCTAAGTTATTTCCACCCATAGGAGACGCACTTCCTAAGTTTATTTTACTCATAGGAGACGCACTTCCTAAGTTTAATTTCATGCATAGGAGACGCACTTCCTAAATTATTTTCATTCATAGGAGACGCACTTCCTAGTTCAAAATCATTAAAGTTTCACCCATAGGAGACGCAGTTCCTAAGTTTATTTTACCCATAGGAGATGCACATCCTAAATTATTTTCATTCATAGGAGACGCACTTCCTAAATTATTTTCATTCATAGGAGACGCACTTCCTAGTTTAAAATCATTAAAGTTTTACCCATAGGAGACGCACTTCCTAAGTTATTTTTACCCCTAGGAGACGCACTTCCTAAGTTTAATTTCATGCATAGGAGACGCACTTCCTAAATTATTTTCATTCATAGGAGACGCACTTCCTAGTTCAAAATCATTAAAGTTCCACCCATAGGAGACGCACTTCCTAAGTTTATTTTTACCCCTAGGAGACGCACTTCCTAAGTTTAATTTCATGCATAGGAGACACACTTTCTAAATTATTTTCATTCATAGGAGACGCACTTCCTAGTTTAAAATCATTAAAATTTCACCCATAGGAGACGCACTTCCTAAGTTTATTTTACCCATAGGAGACGCACTTCCTAAGTTTAATTTCATGCATAAGAGACGCACTTCCTAAGTTTAATTTCATGCATAGGAGACGCACTTCCTAAATTAAGATTTCATGCATAGGAGACGCACTTCCTAAATTAAGATTTCATGCATAGGAGACGCACTTCCTAAATTAAGTTTTCATTAATAGGAGACGCACTTCCTAGTTTAAAATCATTAAAGTTTTACCCATAGGAGACACACTTCCTAAAGTTTATTTTTACCCCAGGAGACACACTTCCTAAGTTTATTTTTACCCATAGGAGACGCACTTCCTAAATTAAGATTTCATGCATAGGAGACGCACTTCCTAAATTAAGTTTTCATTAATAGGAGACACACTTCCTAGTTTAAAATCATTAAAGTTTTACCCATAGGAGACGCACTTCCTAAGTTATATTTATCCCTAGGAGACGCACTTCCTAAGTTTAATTTCATGCATAGGAGTGTCACGACCCGGATTTCCCACCATTGGGTGTCGTGATGGCGCCTACTATCGGAGCTAGGCAAGCCAAATATTTAAAACACCTTTCCTGCTTTCTTTCAAACAATATAATAAACGAGACAAAATCTAAGCGGAAGACTTTAAATCTAAAGCAACTGAAAACCAAAAGTGCGGAAGTTTGAACCAAAATGCTACCCAGAGTCTGGTGTCACTAGCTCACGAACTACCACAGAATACTATAATCAATTTCTGAAGGGAAAATACATCTTGTTTGTCTGATACCAGATAAACAAACAAAAAAAACATGGAAAGGGACTTCGGCCTGCGAACGCCAGCTAGGCTACCTCGAGAGTCCCTGGACTGAAGATAGCTCCCAGAAGTCCTACTGCTGCGGTCCGTAAGCTGCTCCCTGATCTGTGCACCAAAAATGCATAGAGTGTAGCATCAGCACAACCGACCCCATGTGCTGGTAAGTGCCTGGCCTAACCCCGGCGAAGTAGTGACGAGGCTAGACAGTACCTACCACAATTAACCTGTACAGATATATATACAACAAGTGCAAGAAAACAATAACAAGATAATACAAAGTAAAACTGGGAGGGGACATGCTATCGGGGAGTAACAGATAAAAATGAAATATCGGAAATAAATAGAAGAAACTCCGGTTTCCATGATATATATATATATAGTGGACATATATAAGTGGACGGCGTGCCACACGATCCCATAATATCATATATAAGTGGACGGCGTGCCACACGATCCCATAATATCATATATAAGTGGACGGCGTGCCACACGATCCCATAATATCATATATAAGTGGACGGCGTGCCACACGATCCCATAATATCATATATAAGTGGACGGCGTGCCACACGATCCCATAATATCATATATAAGTGGACGGCGTGCCACACGATCCCATAATATCATATATAAGTGGACGGCGTGCCACACGATCCCATAATATCATATATAAGTGGACGGCATGCCACACGATCCCATAATATCATATATAAGTGGACGGCGTGCCACACGATCCCATAATATCATATATAAGTGGACGGCGTGCCACACGATCCCATATTATAGTTCATAATATCTGACTTCATATAGTAGACCCCTTCAGGGGAGAATAACAACTCAATACCTTTAACCCGGCAAGGGTACAGCTAACAACCCAAAATATCCCGACAAGGGAGAATATATATATCAGTCTACACATCCCGGCAAGGGAGTATTCACAACACATTCTCCTTTTAAATCATTCTTCCTCAACCGTTCACATTATATGAAACTTATCAAATAAACAAGGAGCTTGTGTCACATTATTCGAATTAAAAGCAATCAAGACTCACGGTCATGCTAGACTCCAGTGCATAGATAACTGTCACCATGCCTATACACCGTACTCCACATTAGCAAGTAGAAAATATCATCCTAATCCTATTCCCTCAAGCCAAAGTTAGAACAAACACTTACCTCGAATGCTCCAAACTCAACTTACGCTTCTAGTATAGCTTTACCTCTTGATTCCACCACCAATCCGCTCGAATCTAGTCATAAGTTACTTAATCACATTAATAATTACTAAATGAATCACTCCCCATGCATGAAAATAAATTTTACAAGGTTTTTTTCCAAAATGGTCAGAAACACCCCCGGACCCACGTGGTCGAAACTCGAGGTTCGGACCAAAACCCGGTTACCCATTCTCCCACGAATCCAAATATATGATTTGTTTTGAAATCGGACCTCAAATTGAGGTCCAACTTCTCAATTTGTAGAAAACCTAGGTTCTACCCAAAACACCTAATTTCCCCCATGAAAATCTTTGATTTGAATTTTAAATCATGTTAAAAGATGTCAAAGAATAAAGAAATTAAGTTAGAAATCACTTACCAATCGTTTTGGAGAAGAAAAGTTGTTTGAAAAATCGCATCTTAGGTTTTGGGTTTTTGAAAAGTGGAAAAATGACTGAAAATCCCGAGTTTATATACTTTGCTGGGGGCTGGCGCGGACCGCACAGAAATGTACCGCGGTCACGCTGATGGAGGGAAGAAATGGGCTTTCTCTGAACCCACCCAGCGCGGACCGCACTGATTTGGTGCGCGGCTGCGCTAGTCGACCCTCTGAACCCCACCACGCGGACCGCACAGAAAAGCACCGCGGCCGCGTGGCTGCCAGCGCGGAAATGGCCGCGGTCGCACTAGGGCCTGCAATATCTGAACCTGCATATTTAATGTCTAAGACCTCCCGGGCCCCACTCAAAACTCACTCGAGCCCTCGGGGCTCCAAATCTAACATTCATATGATCTCGAAAACACCTTACGGACTTACTCGTGCGATCAAATCGCCAAAACGACATCATATACATAAGATCAAGCCTCGAAACACATGATTTTCTTTCAACTTTCATAAAACTCAAATTCCCCATTTTAAGTCTGAAACACGTAATATGACGTCCGTTTTTAGCCAAACTTTACAAATAGTGCTTAAAATATATTTAAGACTCGTACAGGGCGTCGAAACCAAATACGAGCCCGATACCACAGTTTTCTGATCAATTTTCTTCTTTCGTTTCCATAATTAATTTCAGAGAACAATTTCACACAAAAATTCATTTCTCGGGCTTGAGACCTCAGAATTTGATTCCGGGCACACGCCCAAGTCCCATATTTTTCTACGAACCCTCCGGGATCGTCGAATCACAGGTCCGGGTCCGTTTACCCAAAATGTTGACTGAAGTCAACATTATGCATATTAATACCAAAATTCATCAAATGTTTCACATAATTCACATATTCTAACATAAAAACTTTCCGGCTACGCGCTCGAACTGCGCACGCCAATCGAGGCAACTAAAAACAAGGTTTTCAAGGCCTCGAAAGCGCGGAACAAGGAAGAACTATGGTGATGACCCTTCGGGTCGTCACATTCTCCACCTCTAAAACAACCGTTCGTCCTCGAACGGACAAAAGAAAGAAGTACCTGAGTCGGGAAATAAATGAGGATAACGGCTCCGCATATCGGACTCGGACTCCCAGGTCGATGCCTTAGGAGGCTGACCTCTCCACTGAACACGCACCGAAGGAAAACTCTTCGATCTCAGCTATCGAACCTGCCGGTCTAGAATAGCCACCGGCTCCTCCTCATATGACAGATCCTTGTCCAATTGGACACTGCTGAAATCTAACACGTGCGATGGATCTCCGCGATACTTCCGGAGTATAGACACATGAAACACGGGATGCACAACTGACAAGCTAGGTGGCAAGGCAAGTCTATAAGCCACCTCTCCCACACGATCAAGAATCTCAAATGGAACGATGAACCTAGGGCTGAGCTTGCCCTTCTTCCCAAATCTCATCACGCCCTTCATAGGCGATACACGGAGAAATACCCGCTCACCAACCATGAAGGCAACATCTCTGAACTTGCGGTCTGCGTAACTCTTCTGTCTGGACTGAGCTGTACGAAGTCTATCCTGAATAATCCTGACCTTGTCCAAGGCTTCCTGAACCAGATCCGTACCAAATAATCTAGCCTCTCCCGGCTCAAACCATCCAACTAGAGACCGACATCGCCTACCATACAATGCCTCATATGGAGCCATCTGAATGCTGGACTGGTAGCTGTTTTTGTAGGCGAACTCTGCTAAAGGCAAAAACTGGTCCCACGAGCCTCCAAAATCAATGACACAGGCTCGGAGCATGTCCTCAAGAATTTGAATAGTCCTCTCGGACTGACCGTCCGTCTGGGGATGAAATGATGTACTCAACTCAACCTGGGTGCCCAACTCTCGCTGAACCGCTCTTCAGAAATGCGAGGTAAACTGCGTACCCCGATCCGAAATGATAGATAGCAGCACCCCATGAAGGCGAACAATCTCCCTAATATAAATCTCGGCTAACCTTTCGGACGAATAGGTGGCTGCAACAAGAACAAAATGCGCTGACTTGGTCAGCCTATCAACAATGACCCAAACTGCATCAAACGTTTTCTGAGTCATCGAGAGTCCAGTAACGAAATCCATCGTAATCCTCTCCCACTTCCACTCGGGAAGTGCAATCCACTGAAATAAACCACCGGGTCTTTGATGCTCGTACTTAACCTGCTGACAATTCAAACACCGAGTTACGTGCGCAACGATGTCTTTCTTCATCTTACGCCACCAATAGTGCTGCCTCAGATCCTGATACATCTTCGCGGCACCCGAGTGAATAGAATACCGAGAACTGTGGGCCTCCGCTAAGATCAACTCTCGAATCCCATCAACATTGGGCACACAAACTCGCCCCTGCAATCTCAATACACCATCCTCATCTAAGGTTACTTTCTTGGCATCTCCACGCTGCACCGTGTCTCTCAAGACACACAAATGGGGATCCTCAAACTGCCGCTCACGGATACGCTCTAATAGTGAGGAACGAGCAACCGTGCAAGCTAACACTCTGCTAGGCTCAGAAATATCCAACCTCACAAGACGATTGGCCAAGGCCTGAACATCCAAAGTAAGCGATCTTTGGCTAACTGGAATATAAGCAAGACTACCCATGATGGCGGACTTCCTGCTCAATGCATCAGCCACCACATTGTCCTTCCCCGGGTGGTATAAGATAGTAACATCATAATCCTTTAGCAACTCTAACCACCTCCTCTGCCTCAATTTCAACTCTTTTTGCTTGAACAGATACTGAAGACTCTTGTGATCAGTGTAAACCTCACACGTCACGCCATATAACTAATGCCTCCAGATCTTCAAGGCATGAACAATGGCTGCTAACTCGAGATCATGAATCGGATAATTCTTCTCGTGGATCTTCAACTGCCTCGAAGCATAAGCAATGACCTTGCCTTCCTGCATCAACACTACACCAAGCCCAATACGAGACGCATCACAATAGACCGTATATGGCCCTGAACCTGTGGGCAAAACCAATACCGGTGCCGTAGTTAGAGCCGTCTTGAGCTTCTGAAAGCTCGCCTCACACTCGTCCGACCACCTGAACTGGACACCCTTCTGGGTTAATTTGGTCATAGGGGCTGCAATGGATGAAAACCCCTTCACGAACCGACGATAGTAACCTGCTAACCCCAGGAAACTCCGAATATCCATAGCTGAAGCTGGTCGAGGCCAGTTCTTGACTGCCTCTATCTTCTTCGGGTCTACCTGAATACCTGCTGCTGATACGACATGACCCAGGAATGCGACCGAACTCAACCAAAACTCGCACTTTGAGAACTTAGCATACAACTGACTATCTTTTAGGGTCTGAAGGACCACTCTGAGGTGCTTCTCATGCTCCTCCTGACTGCGGGAGTATATAAGAATATCGTCAATGAAGACTATCACGAACAAGCCCAAATAAGGTTTGAACACTCGGTTCATCAACTCCATGAACGCTGCTAGGTCATTAGTCAATCCAAATGACATGACCAAAAACTCATAGT
Source organism: Nicotiana tabacum (assembly GCF_000715075.1). Taxonomy (NCBI): domain Eukaryota; kingdom Viridiplantae; phylum Streptophyta; class Magnoliopsida; order Solanales; family Solanaceae; genus Nicotiana; species Nicotiana tabacum. The sequence goes on from NC_134082.1 coordinate 96,413,665, forward strand.
GCCCATACCGAGTGCGAAATGCTGTCTTAGGGACATCAGACGCCCTAATCCTCAGCTGGTGGTAGCCAGATCTCAAATCTATCTTTGAAAACACCCTCGCACCCTAAAGCTGGTCGAATAAATCGTCGATCCTCGGCAGTGGATACTTATTCTTAATTGTAACCTTGTTCAATTGTCGGTAACTGATGCACATTCTCATCGAACCATTCTTTTTCTTCACAAACAACACCGGCGCACCCCAAGGCGAAACACTGGGTCTAATGAAACCTTTCTCAAGCAAATCCTGCAGCTAGTCCTTTAAATCTTTCAACTTGGGCGGCGCCATACGATACGACGGAATGGAAATAGGCTGAGTGCCCGGAGCCAGATCAATACAAAAATCGATATCCTTGTCGGGCAGCATGCCCGGCAGGTCTGAAGGAAAAACCTCAGGAAACTCCCAAACAATAGGAACAGAATCAATAGACGGGACCTCAGTGCTAGAGTCGCGAACATAAGCCAGATAAGCTAGACACCCCTTCTCGACCATGCGTCGAGCCTTCACAGAAGAAATAACGCTGCGAGTGGTATGACCTAGGGTCCCTCTCCACTCTAGTCGGGGTAAATCTGGCAACGTCAAGGTCACGGTCTTGGCATGGCAATCCAAGATCACATGATACGGGGACAACCAATCCATCCCTAATATGACGTCGAAATCTACCATATCTAAGAGCAACAAGTCAACACGGGTCTCAAGACCCCTGAATACCACAACACAGGAACGATGAACCTGGTCCACCACTATAGAATCCCCCACTGGTGTAGACACATATACAGGAATACTCAAGGTCTCACTAGGCATAACCAAATAGGGTGAAAAATAGGACGACACATATGAATACATAGATCCGGGATCAAATAGCACAGAAGCATCCCTATCACAGACCAGAATGGTACCTGTAATCACAGCATCTGATGACTCAGCTTCTGGCCTGGCTGGAAAAGCATAACAACGGGGCTGGGCCCCACCTCCCTGAATCATATCCCTGGGACGATCTGCTGCTGGTTGACCCCTACCTCTAGCGGTCTGAGCTCCACCTCTAAAACCTCTACCTCCACCTCTATGTCCTCTACCCCCGCCTCTAGCTGGCTGGGCAGGCTGTGGGGTAACTGGTGCCTGGATCATCGGGCGAGAACCCTACTGTTGCGAGCTGCTGGAAACTCGAGGGCAATATCTGGCAATGTGACTCACATCGCCGCAAGTATAACAAGCCCTCGGCTACTAAGAATAACGAAGTGGTGGTGCACTGATAGGTGTTGATGGTGAACTGAAGAGCTGCTGGTCAGAATACTGCGGCTGAGAACCACGACCACCTGGTGTACCATGAGAAGCCTGGAGAGCTGACTGAAAGGGCCTCGAAGGATGGCCTCTACCATAAGAATCCCTACCTCCAGACGAGGTACCACTGAATCTACCAGAATGACGGGGCCTCTTATCAGACCCATGACCACCTCCCTGAGCAAGTGCCATCTCTATCCGGCGGGCACCATCTGCCGCCTCCTGAAATGAAATCTCACTACCGGCACTCATGGCCATCTGAACACGGATCGGCTGGGCCAACCCATCAACAAACCTCCGCACCCTCTCTCTCTCTCTCGGTGGGGAGTATCACAATGGCATGACGAGCGAGATCAATGAATCGGGTCTCATACTGGGTGACCGTCATAGGACCCTACTAGAGATGCTCAAACTGCCTGCAAAGAGCATCTCGCTGAGTAACTGGAAGGAACTTCCCCAGAAATAACTCTGAAAACTGATCCCAGGTCAATGATGGTGACCCAGCTAGCCTGGCTAAACAGAAATCCCTCCACCAAGTCTTGGCGTATCCTGCCAGGTGAAAAGTGGCAAAGTCGACCCCATTGGTCTCTACAATGCCCATAGTCCGTAGAACCTCATGACAGCTGAATATGAAATCCTGAGCATCCTATGAAGGAGTGCCACTATATGTAGTAGTGAAGAGCTTGGTGAAATGATCAAGCCTCCACAAAGCATCTGCGGACATAGCCGCACCATCACTGGACTGAGCCGCAATACCTGGCTGGGCTGCCACAGCTGGCTGAACTGCTGGAACCTGAGCCTGAGGAGCTACCGGCTCTGGAGTACGAGTATCGGGAGTCTGAACTCCTCCCCCAGCCTGAGATGTGGCTGGAGCTGCGGGAAGCAAACCCGCTCTAGAAATGCCCTCCATAAAGCCTACCAATCGGACCAAAGTGTCCTGAAGCACTGGAGTGGCTATGAAACTCTCTAGGACCTGAGCTGGGCCCACTGGAATAGTTGGGGCCGGAACCTCCTCCTCAAAATCGACTTGAGGCTCCATCGCTGGAAATGCTGCTCAGGGCTGAGCCCTGCCCCGGCCTCGACCTCACCCTCTGCCCCTAATAGGGGCTGCTGCTGGGGGCTCAGGCTGTTGCGCAGTAGAAGAGGAAGCACGTGTCCTCGCCATCTGCGAAAGAACAGAGTGGAAAGACAATCAGTACTTGAGAAACAGAATCGCACGATAAGAATGAACAAGGTGAAGTTTTCCTAACTCGGTAGCCTCTGCGGGATAAATACAGACGTCTCCATACCGATCCCTCAGACTCTACTGAGCTTGTCCGTGAGTTGTGAGACCTAAGTAACCTAGGGCTCTGATACCAACTTGTCACGACCAGGATTTCTCACCATCGGGGGTCGTGATGGCGCCTACTATCGGAGCTAGGCAAGCCAAATATTTAAAACACCTTTCCTGCTTTCTTTCAAACAATATAATAAACGAGACAAAATCTAAGCGGAAGACTTTAAATCTAAAGCAACTGAAAACCAAAAGTGCAGAAGTTTGAACCAAAATGCTACCCAGAGTCTGGTGTCACTAGCTCACGGACTAATACAGAATACTACAATCAATGTCTGAAGGGAAAATACATCATGTTTGTCTGATACCAGATAAACAAACAAAAAAACATGGAAAGGGACTTCGGCCTGCGAACGCCAGCTAGGCTACCTCGAGAGTCCCTGGACTGAAGATAGCTCCCAGAAATCCTACTGCTGCGGTCCGCAAGTTGCTCCCTGATCTGTGCACCAAAAATGCATAGAGTGTAGCATCAGCACAACCGACCCCATGTGCTGGTAAGTGTCTGGCCTAACCCCGGCGAAGTAGTGACGAGGCTAGATAGTACCTACCACAATTAACCTGTACAGATATATTTGCAACAAGTGCAAGAAAACAATAACAAGATAATACAAAGTAAAACTGGGAGGGGACATGCTATCGGGGAGTAACAGATAAAAATGAAATATCGGAACTAAATAGAAGAAACTCCGGTTTCCATGATATATATATATAGTGGACGGCGTGCCACACGATCCCATAATATCATATATAAGTGGACAGCGTGCCACACGATCCCATAATATCATATATAAGTGGACGGCGTGCCACACGATCCCATAATATCATATATAAGTGGACGGCGTGCCACACGATCCCATAATATCATATATAAGTGGACGGCATGCCACACGATCCCATAATATCATATATAAGTGGACGGCGTGCCACACGATCCCATAATATCATATATAAGTGGACGGCGTGCCACACGATCCCATAATATCATATATAAGTGGACGGCGTGCCACACGATCCCATAATATCATATATAAGTGGACGGCGTGCCACACGATCCCATAATATCATATATAAGTGGACGGCATGCCACACGATCCCATAATATCATATATAAGTGGACGGCGTGCCACACGATCCCATAATATCATATATAAGTGGACGGCGTGCCACACGATCCCATATTATAGTTCATAATATCTGACTTCATATAGTAGACCCCTTCAGGGGAGAATAACAACTCAATACCTTTAACCCGGCAAGGGTACAACTAACAGCCCAAAATATCCCGACAAGGGAGAATATATATATCAGTCTACACATCCCGACAAGGGAGTATTCACAACACATTCTCCTTTTAAATCATTCTTCCTCAACCGTTCACATTATATGAAACTTATCAAATAAACAAGGAGCTTGTGTCACATTATTCGAATTAAAAACAATCAAGACTCACGGTCATGCTAGACTCTGGTGCATAGATAACCGTCACCATGCCTATACACCGTACTCCACATTATCAAGTAGCAAATATCATCCTAATCCTATTCCCTCAAGCCAAAGTTAGAACAAACACTTACCTCGAATGCTCCAAACTCAACTCACGCTTCTAGTATAGCTTTACCTCTTGATTCCACCACCAATCCGCTCGAATCTAGTCATAAGTTACTTAATCACATTAATAATTACTAAATGAATCACTCCCCATGCATGAAAATAAATTTTACAAGGTTTTTTTTTTCAAAATGGTCAGAAACACCCCCAGACCTACGTGGTCGAAACTCGAGGTTCGGACCAAAACCCGGTTACCCATTCTCCCACTAATCCAAATATATGATTTGTTTTGAAATCGGACCTCAAATTGAGGTCCAACTTCTCAATTTGTAGAAAACCTAGGTTCTACCCAAAACACCTAATTTCCCCAATGAAAATCTTTGATTTGAATTTTAAATCATGTTAAAAGATGTCAAAGAATAAAGAAATTAAGTTAGAAATTACTTACCAATCGTTTTGGAGAAGAAAAGTTGTTTGAAAAATCGCCTCTTAGGTTTTGGGTTTTTGAAAAGTGGAAAAATGACTGAAAATCCCGAGTTTATATACTTTGCTGGGGGCTGGCGCGGACCGCACAGAAATGTACCGCGGCCGCGCCGAGGGAGGGAAGAAGTGGGCTTTCTCTGAACCCACCCAGCGCGGACCGCACTGATTTGGTGCGCGGCCGCGCTGGTCGACCCTCTGAACCCCACCACGCGGACCGCACAGAAAAGCACCACGGCCGCGTGGCTGCCAGCGCGGACCGCACGGAAATGGTCGCGGCCGTACTGGGGCCTGCAATATCTGAACCTGCATATTTAATGTCTAAGACCTCCCGGGCCCCACTCAAAACTCACTCGAGCCCCAAACCTAACATTTATATGATCTCAAAAACACCTTACGGACTTACTCGTGCGATCAAATCGCCAAAACGACATCATATACATAGGATCAAGCCTCGAAACACATGATTTTCTTTCAACTTTCATAAAACTCAAATTCCCCATTTTAAGTCCAAAACATGTAATATGACGTCCGTTTTTAGCCATACTTTACAGATAGTGCTTAAAACATATTTAAGACTCGTACCGGGCGTCGAAACCAAATACGAGCCCGATACCACAGTTTTCTGATCAATTTTCTTCTTTCGTTTCCTTAATTAATTTCAGAGAACAATTTCACACAAAATTTCATTTCTCGGGCTTGGGACCTCAGAATTTGATTCCGGGCACACGCCCAAGTCCCATATTTTTCTACGAACCCTCCGGGACCGTCGAATCACAGGTCCGGGTCCGTTTACCCAAAATGTTGACCGAAGTCAACATTATGCATATTAATACCAAAATTCATCAAATGTTTCACATAATTCACATATTCTAATATAAAAACTTTCCGGCTACGTGCCCAAACTGTGCACGCCAATCGAGGCAACTAAAAGCGAGGTTTTCAAGGCCTCGAAAGCGCGGAACAAGGAAGAACTACGGTGATGACCCTTCGAGTCGTCACAAGGAGACACACTTCCTAAAATTAAGATTTCGTGCATAGGAGACGCACTTCCTAAATTAAGTTTTCATTAATAGGAGACGCACTTCCTAGTTTAAAATCATTAAAGTTTTACCCATAGGAGACGCACTTCCTAAGTTATTTTTACCCCTAGGAGACGCACTTCCTAAGTTTAATTTCATGCATAGGAGACGCACTTCCTAAAATTAAGATTTCGTGCATAGGAGACGCACTTCCTAAGTTTATTTTTACCCCTAGGAGACGCACTTCCTAGGTTTAATTTCATGCATAGGAGACGCACTTCCTAGTCTAGTTCGTTTAAGTTCATTCGTAGGAGACACACTTCCTAGGTTAAATCATTGAAGTTTCACCCCTAGGAGACGCACTTCCTAGGCTGGGTCTTTCGGGTTATATTTTTGCTTTAGGAAACGCACTTCCTAAAAATGAGAGTTTACCACTAGAAGACACACTTCCTGATTTTGGTTCACACAAGTTTTACTCGTAGGAGATGCACTTCCTAGTTGGGTTCATCCGCCCTCAAATAGGATATGTTGGGTTCATCCGCCCTCAAATAGGATATGTTGGGTTCATCCACCCTCAAATAGGATATTTTGGGTTCATCCACCCTCAAATAGGATATGTTGGGTTCATCCGCCCTCAAATAGGATATTTTGGGTTCATCCGGCCTCAAATAGGATTTTATTTTCAAAGTTGTTGTTGAAATCAGAAGCCCGCCTGAAGAGAGGAAAGGCGTTTTATTTTTAAAGTTGTTTAAATCTCGCCAACCTAAAGAAAGGAATGACATTTTATTTTCAAAGTTATTGTTGAAGTCAGGAGCCCGCCTGAAGAGAGGAAATGCGTTTTATTTTTAAAGTTGTTTAAATCTCGCCAACCTAAAGAAAGGAATGACATTTTATTTTCAAAGTTGTTGTTGAAGTCAGGAGCTCGCCTGAAGAGAGGAAAGGCATTTTATTTTTAAAGTTGTTTAAATCTCGCCAACCTAAAGAAAGGAATGGCATTTTATTTTCAAAGTTATTGTTGAAGTCAGGAGCCCGCCTAAAGAGAGGAAAGGCATTTTATTTTTCAAAGTTGTTGTTGAAGTCAGGCGCCCACCTGTATAACGAGAGGAATACTTTTCAGTCTTTACATTTCATGTCCTAGGCGCCCACCAGTATAACGAGGGAATACATTTCTGTTTTTTCATTTCATGTCAGGCGCCCACCTATATAACGAGAGGAATACTTTCTAGTCCTTACATTTCATGTCCTAGGCGCCCACCAGTATAACGAGGGAATACATTTATGTTTTTTCATTTCATGTCCTAGGCGCCCACCAGTATAACGAGGGAATACATTTCATATTTTTGCATTCAGGCGCCCACCTATATAACGAGAGGAATATTTTTCAGTCTTATACTTCAGGTCTTGAAATCAGTAACCCACCGGAAGGCAGAAGGTTACAACAAAAATCCCCGGCATAACAAATTTTGATGAAGAAAGTCGTATCCCCAGTGGAATCGCCAAAAAGTTTAATGAAGGAAGACATATCCCCAGCGGACCGAACAAAATGATGAAAACTGGTATTCAGAAAAGCAAAAGGCCAGTGTCATCCCCAAGTTCTCGGAAGAAAAGCACCGGAAGAAACACAAGCCGACAAGAAAGCAAGGCAACAAGAACAAGTTGAAGATAGACGAGATCTTATGATCCGTAGTCTAGCCTAGCTTCTTGTTTTCTTTTTAGCACGGTGTAATAAAGAGATCGGTAAAGCAGTGGTAACAGTAGTAACAGCAAAATCACAGTCCCACGGTAGTCCCGGCTACCAAAACTTCCCGAACTACATTAACCTGATTCCCCTTTAGCTAGGGATATGTAGGAAACCTTTGAAGCAAAAGTTTGGTTAAATCTTTTTCAAAAAATGCTTCACACGGAGTACTCAGATGGGCAAAATCGCTTACTTTATCTTTGCACGAAAACCCTTCGTGTCTTCGGGCAAAGAGGGGCAGCTGTAAGCACGTGATTTTTGCCCTATGAAAGAATTACTCCCAAAAATTCAAAATAAAAACTATTTTCCTTGGTGTGCAATTTTGAGAATTTTTGTGACATTTTGGATAATTATTTGTATTTGTCTGTGCATGTTTATTTGTTAAATTAATAAAAATAACAAAAATATGTCGCATTTGCATTTAGGATTTAATTATACAATTAGGAATAATTAGGTTTGTTTTACAAGAATGAAAATTACAAAAATATGCATCGTTTGCATTTTTAGCATTTAATGTCCAATTGTACAAATTTATGCTTAATTATTACTTAATTGTGTGCTAATTGTTATGGGGAGTTAATTTGCGATTTTATGAATTAATTTAGTTCTATATGATAATTTTAGGATTTTAGCATTTAGTTTCAGTTTAAGAAAAATAAAAGAAGAAAAGAGAGCAAAAATATAAAGAAAATCGGAATTGGGCTCTTCTTCAAATTCAAGCCACAGGCCCAAAAAATACCCAACCTTCCCCATGACCCGGTCCATCTCAACACGGGTCGACCCGGTCCGCCCCATAACCCAAACACTCCCCTTCTTTCATTTTCATTTTTCAATTCCAAACCCCAAAACCCTAAAACTAAACCATCCACCCCTCTCTTTCTCTCTTCTCCTTCACCACTCCTTCTCCTCCAATCTCCATCGCAACCAGTCGTAAAACCAGCCCCAGGTACACGAAAAACAGTAGCTTAAACCCCGTCGTACTTCTTCTTCCTCACGTGAACCGGTCCGGCACCCCCCCCCTCCCATTAAATCCGACGACCTTCATTTTGTCTCGAAACAGCCCACCTCCACAAGACCCCAGCTGCAGAACACCTTCAGCACCCCTCTCTTCAGCATTCCAACCTAAGAATCCCACCCTTCAGCCATGGCTTCACCATCTTCAACACCCTAAGACATTAGATCCGTCGCTTCATCCAAAAATCCCACCCCTGACTTCGTCTTCTTCATGCTGGACCTAGAGCAGCAACGCCACCAACAACCACCGTTATTCATCTTCTTCAACAGCATAACACCAAGAATAGATGACCCACCCTCCCATCCGTTCTGCTTCGTCTCCAAACGACCACCATCTCGCTCACCAAAACAGTCCCTGTCATTCATCGTCGTCACGTCCAAATGACAACCAGCATCTCCACAGCCAACTAGCCACACCAAACGATCATCTTCTTCGTCTCCGTTGAGCTCGAGCCTGAGCTCTCATGGCTACTGGTTGTTGCGTCTTCTATTTCACGTCCAGCTAAGCTGCTGCTTTGCTGCGTCTTCACGTTCATCGTCTTCAACCAAATGATCCTACTGTCCCGTTGCTGCTCCTGCTGCATCCAGCCTCATCGAGCATCTAGTTCCAAACAAATCCCATCGCTACTGCTTCACCCTTTTTCTGTCGCCTCCAGTCCAAAAAACAAGACTCAACCATCTCGTTTGTTCGAGCTTTGGTCGGGGTTTGTCGAAGCAGTCCATACACAGTCGAGGACATCGAGTTGCAGTGCATCGAGGTTGTCATTCGAACCCAATCCCTTTTAATATGGTAGGATTCCGACCTATTTTTGTGTTGTTGTTAGCTTTCGTTCATCTTCTGTTCAATTCTCGTTCCAGGTAAAATTAAATATTTGGTTTATTCTGATTTTTCTCCTTCTTTGTATCGTTGCATATTTCAAGTTAGGAAGTTCAAATGTTTGGTTTAAACTGTGGCTATTCCCATGAGTGTTTATTCTTGTATTGGTTCAAATGGTTTCGTTTTGTGTATTGTTTGGTTTCCTGCTTTTTGTTGTTCATCATATGATTTCAGTTTGCATTTTTGTTTCCGTTAATTGTGATTCACGTTGTTTCAGTTTACTTTTGTTGTTAATATTGTTGTCTCATTGCTCGTTCATTTGTGTCTAAGTTAACCAGTATTGGTTCCCAATATGGTTAACTTATTCTCATTAATTTGATGTTGTTCAATCTGTGTTCATGGGATTTGTTGTTTGAATTTGTTTAGAAATTGGTTATATTTGCTGTATTTTGGTTGGAATTGATTAGGTGAATTGGTTATAGCTAATGAGGTAGATTGGTAAATTGCAGTACGTTCAGGGGTAAAATGGTAATTTCAGTAAGGTTGGAGGGGTATTTTTGAAATTGAACATTTGAACAATTATTTAATCTGAGTGCTCTGTCCACTAGGCGTTAACAATATTAAAATAATACATTGTGGGGGACAAGACATAAGTTTGTGGGGAGGTGATATAATTGTTTAATATAGTGGGGGACAAGACATAATGTAGTGGGGGAATAATATGATTATTTAAGTTAAGCATGGGGGACAAGATATAATGGAGTGGGGTTGATATATTTGTTTAATGTAGTGGGGGGCAAAACATGTAGGCATGGGGGACAAAGGAATTAAATAAGAAAAATATTAAGTAGTGGGGGCAAGGCATGCAATTAAAAGAATATTTCGGGTTAGTGGTTCAAGACAAGAGTTTTGCTATAAATAAGAGTCATTTTTGACATAGAAGGGGGGGGGATTTTGGAGAGAACATTTTGAAGAGGACATTTTTTGGGGAGAACATTTTTAAGAGGACATTTTTTAGGGATAGTTTTTTAGAGAGGATTTTTTGGAAGAGGAAGATATTCTGAAAATCTCAAGAGTGTTGGAGAGTTGAAAAAGAGAAAACAAAAACAAAGTGAGAAATGAGTTTAGTTTCGGGTTTAATACACGCGTGGTTTGTTGCTGTTTAGTCTTTTTTACAAACTTTTGAGTTTATTCTATTGAGTTGGTTTGGCTTTCTTCAAATTTTCCAGGGCCTCGAATCTGTTTCGAATTGCTGCTGTTGGGTTGCTGTTGTCTTGCCGTGTTGTTACTATTGTTGACTGCTCTTTCATCTTCTTGTATTGCTATTTCCAGGTACATATTTGTACACTCTTAGCTTGAGGCGAAATGAAGTATTGACCAGGCTTTGTTCCTGTTGAATTCCTCCTGTTTAGATTTGTGCTTGAATAGAGTTTTCCTTTCTTTTGTATAAAAATGTAGTTGACTGATTAATGAGTAATGGGGTTGCATATGCATAATAACTCCTTCATCTAATAATGTTAGTTTAAATTAATCAAAGAATAGTCAATATGTTTTGATATTATTGTGTGTCAATCTCATGTTCTAGTGTTATTAAATAATAGAATATAGAATGAAAGCAATCTCTCTTTGTACAAACTCGATTGCAATTTTTCATTTGCATTAGCCGTAAATTAATAACTAATAAGTTACGTCCTTTTTTTTGGCATGTAATTAATTGGGAGATTTTCTTTTATTTTAGAGACGAACTTAATAGAAAAATGTAGTCGCTGTAGGTTTATCCCTTTAAATAAAAACGAGACGAGACGAGCCTCGCCAAATAAAATGTACAGATTGCGGGGCCCTCACAAAAATGTATGTGTTAATTACTTAGAACTCGGGATAGGCCGCTTAGCGAACTCCACGGCCTTACCCAAAATAATAATACGCTAATCGCTTTAGGCGCGCATTTTAATAATCTTACCTTCTTAAACTCGGGTGCACATTTATGTGGCCCAAATCCATCTCAACGGAGTCGAAATGTGTCTCTAATCACGGGTACATTGATTGTGACGTGGTTCGAGATGCATGTCCATGACGTTGCAAATTCCTTTAAAAAAAAATAATGAATGAGACGAGCCTCGACAAACAAGAATACATAAATTACGGGTCCCTCAACGGATAGATATTTCGAATGCATAGATTTCGAGACAGGCCGCATAGCAAACTTTACGGCTTTTCTCAAAATAACAACGCGTTAGTCTTTAGGCGTGTATTTAATAATGTTATTTTCCTAAATTCGGGTGCACATTTATGTGACCCAAATCCAAATCTCAACAGAGTTGAAATGTGCAAACAACCACGGGTGCATTGATGTGACGTGGTTCGAGATGTATTTCCACGATGTTGCAATTCTTGATAAAAATAATAATAATAATGACTAAAGCGGTTAAAAGTTAAAATTCGCACATAGGTTCAACATGTATTAAATCAGATAATCAAGATGAATATGACAGTTGAGCGACCGTGCTAGAACCACGGAACTCGGGAATGCCTAACACCTTCTCTCGGGTTAACAAAATTCCTTATCTGGATTTCTGGTTCACGGACTGTTAAACAGAGTCATTCTTTTCCTCGATTTGGGATTAAACCGGTGACTTGGGACACCCTAAATCTCCCAAGTGGCGACTCTGAAATAAATAAACAAATCCCGTTTCGATTGTCCTTTAATTGGAAAAAACTCCTTCACCCTTCGCGGGGGCGGAAAAAGGAGGTGTGACAATCATGTCACGTGAACGTGTCCACAACCACGATAGTATATTAAACGTGCCTAAAGAAAACTACGAACATTTGTCATTTTTTATATCTAAACTAATACGAGTGCTATGTATGATTAAATTGTTGATGGCACACCTCAAACTATATGAACTAAAATTAATTTAGCGGCCTATTAGCAACCATTTTATTATTGAAAAAGTTTGTTCGAAGTTACACGAACGCATACTCCGAATTGATTTTTAGAATCGTAATTATGTCATGCGAACGTGTACACAATCACAATAATACATTAAATCGCGCCTAAAGCATTAGACAATTCAACTCTTAAAGAAAATTATATACATATCATTTCATGCATTGAAAGTTAGATCAAATCTATTCCCAACATTCATTTCTCAATTGCCATAGGCAATGCAAAATAGTCAAGTACAATGCAAATCCAGTGGACGCTCGAATTATCGAAACATGGACGTAACTTAACATATTAATATGAGTCCATTCATCTCTTTCCTTTGAGCACATGAAATCTAGGTGAGACTACAAACAGTCATTCAAACTAGTCCAATTAGAATTATCATGAAAGATTGTACATCTCCAAACCAACTAATGGGAAAAGATCGACAAATGCAGAAAATTAAAGATCCATTATTCAATTTGCAAGAAAACAGTTACACTAGGCCCAAAAGATGCGCATATATGAATGAATTTCCAATTCTAGCATGGCAATCAATATTAACTTACTAATTCAACTAAGCATCTTTTTGCAGTTAAGTCATATTGGACAGCTCCAGCTACCCAAGAATCCTAGACTTCTTAAACCCACTAGTTAATTTTTGTCCTTTTTCCTTTTATATTCCCGTTATATGGCTCGTTCATTTTCTTTCTTTACTTAATTCTATTATTTAACAAGTGTTATATATGACGACACATTATTCTTTACCACTAGGCTCAAACCACATGCAGCTTTCAGAAGAGTAATACGGAACACCCAACAAAGGTGCAGTCCATCATACAGTCTTGGGTTAATGTAATTAAAATAGAAATAAAGCTAAACTATGAACAAAGAAAAAAAAAGTTGACACTAAATTCCAAAGCTCCAGGTTTCTATTTCAACTCTGAGCCAAGCTTTACATTAGGTAGAACATGAGAAAACTCGTACCTGGAAATGAAAAAGGAAGATAGAAATAAAGCAACTATAACAGCCACAGACCAGCAATCAGCAGCAATTTAAACCCAGTTCCAAGCCCAGAAAGTGAAGTAAAACAGTCCAGAAACACAATTTCAGTCCAAGTAATGAACCAGAAAACCTCAACCAGACTCGATTTTAATTCATTTCAACTGTCAGCTACCCAGAAATCATTTCAGCACTTAGGAAAACTTCAGAAGTCACCAGAAGAACTCATGAAATAGTGTTTTTCTAGAGTTTTCAGTCGTTTAAGACTTTTCAGGACTTCTAACTCTTAAAATTTCCTCTGTTTTTTCTATAGATCTCTCAAGCTCTCCTTCTATATCTATACTCTATCCCTCTTAAATAGGCAACGGGAAATGCCCCTTGGATTCACAAAATGACCTTTCAATATTTTAAAATGATTCCACTTACTCAATAATGCACTTCTAACCCTACCACTATTAGAATCTTCTTAAGTTAGGTGAATACCCCTTTTTATTAAACAATTCTCAAGCTATACTCTGAAATCCTAATTATTTGATCAGAACTACTGAAAGTTCTGATTATTTGCAAACTTGCATAAACAATTCTATAAAACAAAATCATCAAGCAGCCAAAACCAAACAGCATCCATTTCTGAATATATAAGGGTTTAATCATTGAAAAGAAATCAGAAAATACCCCATACATGAGTGATTAGAATTGAAACAAGCAAGAACTAACCAACGAATGAACTCATTTGTGATTCGACCTCTAAAACAATTAACACCAAATTAACTAGACTTGTTACTAAACAAATTCAAACAAATTTAATAAAAAAAACTAATTAAACTGACTAAGTTAGTAGACCAACAACCAGAGAAGTGAAACAAATACTGAAAAAACAATAATCAAGAAAACTTATCGGCTCAACTGGACAACTTGGTACCCAAATTTTGTTTTCCGATTTCATCGCCAAATGATGTTAGTCACTTGTTCTTTGTTAAAAACAAATGATTAACACCATTTCGTGATGAAACCGACTCTAAAATTATCATTAATTCTCGAGTTTAGGTTTGACTTTAGAATTCGGACCCTTGGATTTAAGATTCGAGCATATTGTGCCTTATTCGAAGGAAACTGGTTATGGATTAGGAAAGAGGGAGTTGTGGTGGTCAAGGGGTGTTAGTTTGGGGTCGATTGGAGGTGGCGCCGCCACCGGAGAAAGTTAGGGCGGCGCTAGGGTTCATCCTTTGAATCGATATTCGAAGGGCTCCAGGGATGTTCGAAGGTAACGGGTTACGAATTTGGGAAGAGGGGAGTGAGGGGGTTCTACGGTGTAATTTTGGGGCTGGTTGGCCACCGTCCGCCGCCGTGGGCGATTTCCGACGGGCGGTGGTGTGTTGGTTGGTCTCTGAAGAGAGACTAGAGAGAGGGGGGTTCTGAGGGGTTTTGGTATGATTAAAACAGGTGATTTAATTTGAGCCGTTGGATGATTGAAATCCAACGGCTCCGATCAAAGCTTTTAAACAAAACGGGGTCGTTTTATTTGACTAGGGCTGGACCAGTTCAGGGGTAGGTCAGGGTCGGGTAATGAGGAAGGTTTTGGACCGGGCGATCAGGCTAATTCAACAATCTAGATTGAAACGCCTGAAACGACGTCGTTTGGTTGAGGCTGGAGACGGGTCGGGTTGAAGACGGGTCTGGGCTGGTTTGGGGTGGGTTTGGACAGGTTTTGTTTGGGCTTGGGGACCTTTTGGCCAAATTGGCCCAAAACTAGATTTTCTCTCTTATTTTCTTTTTCTTTTCAATTTTCTTTCTAATTTCATTTTCAAAAATTAAAACTTAAAAATCCTAAATTAAGCTATAAAAATCCAAATTATCTAAAAATACTAATTATCTCTAAATAATAATTATCTCACATAATTAATACCAAATTAAAAGAAAATCGCAAAATTTTGACATTAAACACTAAAATGCAAGAGTACGTTATTTTTGTGAATTTTTCATTTTTGTAAAACAACATTTTACTAAATTAACCAAAAAATGTAAAATCAAATCCTAAGTGCAGATGCTATATTTTTTGTATTTTTTAATACATTAATAAAATTAAATATGCTCACAAAGATTTGCAAACAATCAAGAAAATCGCACAGTAATTCCTAAAATAACACATAATTAAAGAAAAAACCTAATTTTGGGTATTCTTTTGGAGTAATTTATATGAGACAAAACATTACGTGCTCACATACTCTTCTTCTTCTTTTATTGTTTTATAACATTTAAGGATTTTTAATTTTAGGATATATGGTGTAAAGAGGCCACGTAGATAGGGGGAAGTGCAGCCAGTAGATATTTATTTACTTTTAATCCACTGTTTAAAATGTCTTTAGTCTTTAGCCATTGCTTTAATATACTCCGGACGAAAATACTCTTCTGCTTACAAAGTTCAGGACCAAGTGTCCTTAACTTATGAGTTTGTTACTGTAAGTTCAGGACTAGCTGTCCTTAATTTATGAGCTTGTAAGTCTAAGTTTAGAACTACCTGTCATTAACTTTTGAACTTGTAACTCTAAGTTCAGGACTACATGTCCTTAACTTTTGAACTTGAAATTCAAAGTTCAAGATTACCTGTCCTGAATTTCCATGCTTGTAACTCTAAGTTAATGACCAAATGTCCTTAATTTTTGAACTTCCAACTCTAAGTTTAGGACCAAGTGTCCTTAAACTATGAGCTTGTTACTGTAAGTTCAGGACTAGCTGTCCTTAATTTATGAGCTTGTAAGTCTAAGTTAAGAACTATCTTTCCCTAGTTTTTGAGCTTTTAACTCTAAGTTTCGGACGTCCTGTCCTTAACTTTTGAACTTGTAACTCTAAGTTCAGGACTACATGTCCTTATTTTTGAACTTGGAACTCTAAGTTCAGGACTACCTGTCCTTAATTTCTGTGCTTGTAACTCTAAATTAAGGATACGTGTCCTTAATTTTTGAACTATTCTTCTTCTAATTTGGAAGTCTTCTTCCCAAAAAATTTAGCAACATCTTCACACTTTAGCAGCTCCACTTAAATCTGGAACTCGTGTATCGAAATTGGAGTTTCACTAATTTTCCCAAGCTTGCTAGTTTCTAATTTCTATCTATCACTTTTTGCAATCTATCATAGTACGTTAATTCTAATCAACTTGTGTTACGTGTGTCCTGCTTTCTTTAACAGTTTTATTTTGATTGGGAGAAATGGTTTTGAAATTTTGATAGAGGGTTTGGGAAGGAAAAGAGATAGAAGAAAGGGTAACACCGTCTTTTCATATTAATTTTAATAGACTAGTGACTATTTTTGCTCAACATTAAAAATGCTGGATAAAAAGTAAATATCACTTTAAAAAGTGATTACCCCCACACAATTTTTACACGTAAATAGGTGTAAAAATTGCACGGCGCGCCCTATTTGGTCGCCCCTATTTAACATATATCCATTTTTTTAAAAAGTTTTAACTTGTACTCACTTTTTAAACAACTTCAGCTCCCTTTCTCCTCCTCCTTCTCCTCTTTCGTCTTCTTCTTCTTCTTCTTCTTCTTCTTCTTCTTCTTCTTCTTCTTCTTCTTCTTCTTCTGCTACTGTTGTTGGTGCTGCTGTTGGTGTTGCTAAATCAACTGCAATTTTTCAAAGTTTCTTATATACAGTTGCTTTTTTTTCTTCTTCTGAAGTTGTTCCTTGTATGATAAAACTGGAACCAGATATTTCTGTAATTGTAAACTTTCTGGCAGAACAAGATTTTATTTCAGCTTGGATAAGATCACTAGCACTTATATGTTCAGTAAAGACATAAACAAAGGATGAGTTATTTTATAGGCATAAATGCATATGGGAGTACGAGTTTCATTCCACTTGGATAATTTCCCAATAAAATTCTTATTTACATATCCAGAAGGTGGACGAATGGCAGTAGGTTCAATTTATAAGTTTGATTTAGCAGCACTATTTGTTGTAGGAATCGCTTTTAGGCAACTAATAAAGGCAGGAAGTTCATAGTCTTACAGTTAAACAAGACTACCTTCATCACTGTATGGTTGCATTCGGGCAAAACCATTCATATTGTGTAGATGGTGTCAATGCTAATTGAAAAAACTTTAGCTTTTAGTGCTGAAGTTTTTACAAATGAACTAAATAACTTCAACATTTTCTGCTGAAGTTTTTGAAAAAAAGCTTATCCAGTACAAAAAACTTTAGCTTATTTAGTGCTAAAATTTTTATAAATGAACTAAATAACTTCAACATTTTCTGCTGAAGTTTTGAAAAAACTTAATGACAAAATTAATGAATTCAGGACAAAAAAACTTCAGCTTATTTAGTGCAATTACAAACAAAAATTTCAGCAAATATAGAACAAAACTTCAGCTACTATGCTTAAGTTCAGCAATTACAAAAAAAAACTTCAGCAAATAGAAAATAAAACTTCAGCTACTATGCCTAAGTTCAGCAATTACAAACAAAAACTTCAGCACACTTGCTACTTCAGGCCCTTCTACTAGAATGCTGAAGTTTTGCGTGATTGCCTTTGCTACTTCAGCCATGTATGCTGAAATTATGCGAAAAAGTGGGTACGCTTGTAATTTTTTTTACAAAGCGGGCACAAGTTAAAACTTGACCCAAAAAGCGGGTATAGATGCAAATCCCCCTAAATAGGTATATATTTGCATCTATACCCGCTTTTTGTGTCACATTTTAACTTGTGCCCGCTTTGCAAAAAATTGCAAGCGTACCCGCTTTTTCGCATAATTTCAGCATACGGGGCTGAAGTAGCAAAGACAATCACGTAAAACTTCAGCATTCTAGTAGCAGAGCTTGAAGTTCAGCTCTAAAGCTGAAGTTTTTGTGTTGTAACTGGGAAACTTCAGCTCTAGAGCTGAAGTTGTTTTACCACCTATTAATATTACATACTAGAGCTGAAGTTTCCAGTTACAACA
Source organism: Nicotiana tabacum (assembly GCF_000715075.1). NCBI lineage: Eukaryota > Viridiplantae > Streptophyta > Magnoliopsida > Solanales > Solanaceae > Nicotiana > Nicotiana tabacum. Next base: position 96,431,800 of record NC_134082.1, read on the forward strand.
CAAAACCTTCAGCTCTAGAGCTGAAGTTTTTCACTGTAACTGGGAACTTCAGCTCTAGAGCTGAAATTTTTCACTGTCCTACTTGGATTCAGAGCTGAAGTTTTTCACTGTCCTATTTGGATTCTTTTTCACTGTCCCCTGCATCATGTAAATCTGCTTTCTTTTATCGTTTCTTATCTGCTAAGTTTTATTTGGTATCTCCGCTTCTCGTGCATTGTGTTCTTTTGAAGTTTCCCCAGAAATATTTAGACTGATTGTGCCAATTAGAAAATGGTGTCTTTTGCTACTACGATGACTTTTTATAGACTTGCTGTCATTCCCTAGTCGTTTAATTGTACAACTCTTCCATTGTCACTTTTTTCCCACAACAGAAATCTCATCAAATTCGTTAACTTATACAAGTCCAACGACTTGAGTGGATTAATTGTTATCTACCCAAATGGAAGAGTCATTTGTCCCATCGTTATTTATAAATGTTAAAACATAACCTTGCTGTATTCTGGTGAGGTATTGAAGGGAAGGAGAAAGGGAGCTGAAGTTTTTTAAAAAGTGGATACAAGTTAAAAGTTTTAAAAAAAATGGGTATAGGTTAAATGAGGACGACCAAATAGGGCGTCCGTGCAATTTTTACGACGTAACTTCCCCTTCAATTAACAAGCCCAAATACCTTATAGTCTTTTATTTGGAATGGGCCGTGCCCCGTTAAACTTGCAATTCAGAAGCCCAAACAGCATTCCGGATTACGAATTCCTACACAAATCCCGAATGATTTCGGCCCTGCCGATCCCCAAGGGTAGGTCGATTTACTCCTTTCAATCGAGCTGCAACCACTTTCCGGCGATTTGCAGACGCTCCTCTAACCCTCTTTTCTACAGCAAACTCTTTCTCCGGCAAAATCAAACTGTAAGTTTCACTATCTGGGTCTCTAACTCCTTCCTTTTCTAGATTTCATACTTCTTCTTTCACTAGAAGATAAAAAGCCCTAATTTTTCTGTCAGTCATATTCACTGGTATCATTAGGTTTTGAGTTAATTAAAAACAAAACCCTATTTTGATGCCTATGCGAGATTCTTTAAACTATTGCATCTAATTTGCTCGCTTTAGTTAGTTATGTCTGTTAACAACAACAATAACCCTAACAAGAACATGGGAGGATCATCCTCCTTTGGCAATTCACCTCCTTCAAACCCAATTGCACACCTACAATCCCAATCACAACCCCAACAACAGATGCCCTCCGGGTTTCCCGGGTCATTTCAGTTATCTCAGCTCACTGCAGCTCATGCCCAAGCCATTGCTCAAGCACAGTCGAAAGTCCAAGCTCATGCTCAAGCTCAAGCACAAGCTGCCCATGCTCAATTCCAGGCTCAGTTACAAGCTCAGGGTCTGTCCCTTAACCAAGCCCATGCTCTTGGCAATTTTGGTTCTGCAAGTGCCTCCGCGAAACGCATGCCTCAGAAACCTCCGGTGCGCCCACCTGCATTCGCGGCTGCTAACACGATGTCCCCAATGAGAACTATGGAGCTTTCGTCTGCTGCGAGAAGGAAAAAGCAGAAGCTTCCCGAGAAGCACTTGCACGAGAAGGTGGCTGCGATTTTACCCGAATCTGCACTTTATACTCAGCTCCTTGAGTTTGAATCTCGGGTTGATTCTGCCTTAGCAAGAAAGAAAGTTGACATCCAGGAGGCTTTGAAGAATCCGCCTACTATTCAGAAGACGCTTCGTATATATGTATTCAATACTTTTGCTAATCAGATTCGTACTATTCCTAAGAAGCCGAATGCTGAACCGCCTTCGTGGACCCTTAAAATCGTAGGAAGGATTTTGGAGGAGGGAATGGATCCTGATCAAGCTGCCATGTTTCAGAAATCGAGCTCCATGTATCCAAAGTTTTCGACTTTCTTCAAAAGAGTCACCATTTCCTTGGACCAGAAACTGTATCCTGATAACCATATTATAATCTGGGATTCTGCGAGATCGCCTGCACCTCAGGATGGTTTCGAGGTCAAAAGAAAAGGAGAGCAAGAATTCACTGTTAATTTAAGACTAGAATTGAATTACATGCCTGAGAAATATAAACTTTCACCGGCTTTAACTGAAGTTCTTGGTATTGAGGTCGAGACTCGTGCAAGAATTATCTCTTCTATCTGGCATTATGTTAAGGCTCGAAAGTTGCAGAACCCTGACGATCCTTCTTACTTCAACTGTGATCCTCCTCTTCAGAAAGTGTTTGGGGAAGGAAAGGTTAAGTTCACTGCAGTCACACAAAAGATCACGCCCCATTTGTCTCCTCCACAACCCATACATTTGGAACACAGGATTAAACTTTCCGGAAATAATCCTGCTGGAACTGCGTGCTATGATGTATTGGTTGATGTGCCATTCCCTATCCAGAGGGAGCTGAATGCTCTGCTGGCCAATACGGAAAAGACCAAAGAGATTGAAGCTTGTGATGAAGCAATTTGTGGTGCCATAAGAAAGATCCATGAGCATCGGAGGAGAAGGGCTTTTTTTCTTGGCTTTAGTCAATCTCCTATTGAGTTTATTAATGCACTTCTAGAATCCCAGACCAAGGATCTGAAAGTTGTTGCTGGGGAGGCGAGTCGCAATGCTGAGAAAGAGCGACGGTCTCAGTTTTATAGCCAACCATGGTATTTAACTGCTACTAAATTTTACTTGCCATTACATTTTGGGTAAATTATATTCTTGAAGTGAAATTGCTTATTACCATCCGAAGTAGCTTAATATTTATAGTTTCAGTAATTTGGTAAAGTTACAACAATTCTCACCAAGATAAAAGTGTGTATAACATAAATAGATCCCCACAAATATTTATCTTCTTAATTGGCGTAAATTGACAGCTAGTAGAGTTTAGTTGCAATTACTTTGATCATTGTTACATGTGATTTTTTGACAGCTCATGTCTTTTTTGTTTTATTTCATTGCACTAACTCCGTTGTAGTTGCGTCCTTTTATTTTAAGAAAATTTTGTAACAAATGTTAACGAAAATTTTCTCGTACTTACTTCCGTTTAAGATATGGGCACAACACAAAAGGTTTATGGATGGATCACTTATAAAAGAAGTTAAAGATGCATTAAATTCTTAGTATCGCTCAAAATGAAACTTAGTACTGACTAAGCAAAGGAGGGTTTTCTCCAAGACAAGTTTAACCAAAAGGTACATTGTGTTTTTAAAACTAGGTAAGTGGTTGGTGTAATCATCAACTCTTTTATTCGAGATTTTGTGGACCTCATCACGATTGTTGGTAGCTTGTCTATAAGAGATATTTTTCCCTTATTAATGGTGCACTATTGTGCAATGTGATGTTTGGAGACATTAATGAGCATTATTTTTCATTGTCAGGGTTGAGGATGCTGTTATTCGCTACCTGAATCGCAAGCCAGCTTCTGATGCCCCTGGAAGCGGGTGAACTGAACTGTATTCTTCCCTAGTATCGGATTGTTTTTTGTGGAATTTGTGCAACATCCTAGCATTGTTTTCTCAAGAAGTTAAGAATGTAGGTTCTTGCAATATAGCGTGGGTTAGAGGGAAGAATCTTTGTGAAACAAGGAAAGACGTTGGCTGTTCAAGCGTCTTCCTGTGCTACAGATAGAAGTTCAGTGTTTGTAATTTTATTATTTTGGAAGAAAAAAGTTGTTGCTATGTGCAACAAAGCATGTAAAAGTGTAGGATATCTGGATGTTTTGAGATGTCTGATGATAGGAATTAGATTATTGTAGGACTTAGATGTTGGATGCTTTGGTATTCTGATGATGTAAAATTCTAGTATTCCAATTTCCAGCTTCCGATGTCACTGTATTTGTTGCTGCTCGTTTGTTATTCATCAGTCTCTTCTCCAGGAACACCTGACTTGATATTATTTGGGGTTGTTACTTAGATGTAAAAATGATATTTGATGTACTTAAGATATCTATTTCCAGTTAATCTTTCCGAGAGCTTTCGAAATGTTTCTAAAATCGACGTTTGACTATGCAAATTTTTCTGGACAAGTTTCCTTCGGTATTCTTTTCAAAAGAATTTGTGTTGAAAATTTATGAGAGGTGGAGTGGGAGAAAGTTATTTGGAGTTGAAAATTTTGAAGTTTCTAATCACTAACTATTTAAACAACAGACTTTATATTATGGATGTTGGAGTAAAATGAGTCCGACGGACTGGTACACATATAAAAGACTCACATAATCGAGTTAACTAGTTTGGAGTTGAAACTACTTGAATGATTTTAATTTAAGAAAATTTACAAAATTTTATATCTTTGTAAGTCTCTAGATCTATAAATTGTGATGAAACTAATTAGTTTAATCTGACTTAGCTCGAATAATTAGCAAATTAATACTAGTATGCAATAGTTTAAAGAAATGAGTTTTATGGAGATAATAAGTGATAGTTAATCCTACTATTAGTTTGGGTTAAATAACAAATCCTTATAAAAGGCAAAAAAGGAACCACTTTTCTGTCGACTCGTAGGTTTATTTAGAAAAGAGGTAATAGAAGTCTGCAGACGCAGCTTTAATTGGCGGTAGGGCTAGAAGCAACAGGCGCGAAGCTTCAGTCGGACTGTGGAGACCTAATTGTTCGATTTTCTTAGCACAACAAAAGCATGTAATTTCTTCTTCCTTAGCTAGAACACAGCTTACCATTTATGATTTATCTGTTAAAATTCAAAATCGTTTAATACTTTTGGCTGTGAATTGTAATGTTGTATATAATAATAGGAGGCATTCGGTTAATCGTCCACCAACACCGGATACACGGGATGATCAAGAAAAGGAGCCTACCCTTAATGAAATTATCAACATTAAGGTCAATTTTATCAAAATTTTCTTTTGGACACATCGTTTGCAGTTTTCCAGCTCTATAATTTCTGAATATTTGGTGAATTGCTTGTTTAGTTGATTGAGAGTGGGGAAAAGGAACGTTTGAAGGAGCTTTTGAGGGAAAGGCTTGTGGAATCTGGGTGGAAGGATGAAATGAAAGCTCTTTGTAGGTAATGTCTCTCTCCGACATTGTGTCAAACACTTGGAAGGATAAAATGTTGTTAGGAGAATGTGTTACATAGCTACTTTTTCAATACATGAGTGTTTAATTTGAACGACACAGAGAAGATTAGATGAGTTTTATTTGTTTCGTAGCAAGTACATCCTTGCCCTTTGCTACGATGAAACCTCAATTGAAAGTTAAGCGCTTTTCTTAGTTTGCTGTCAAGTGAAATAACTGCCTATTTGACAATCTTGGTCTGTTTATTTTGCTACCTATTTGACTATTTGACAATTGTGTACATCCATATCTTGCATCCTAGAGGGGCATGGTTTGATTCTTACCAGGCCTTTCTGTTCCGCTTTCCTCACCCCGGACCCTCTCCACCCCTGAAATGAAGGGGAAAAGATCCCAAATGGTGTTTGACAAGAATTTAAGGTAACTCAAGTCTTGAACAATGGAATTACTTACAAGTAGGGCGCTCCAACTGCCTCTTAACTCTTATAACTGATCGATTTCATGGGATACAATGAAATTAATGGAACTATGGCAAAAATTTGAGAAATTAGATAAGGAAGGGAAACATAAGGGGAAAACCCCAAAAAAAGGACAAAAAAGATATGTGCGTTTCTTGGCCAAAGAGAGGCGCCAAGTCAGCACTTTTATCACGATCCAAAACCTAACATATCGTGATGGAAAGGAAAGGAAGAAACTCTATTATACTAAAAACCTCTCAAATCAGATCGCTACCTCTGATTATTTAAAGACTAATGAGCTTTTGTTTTGCAGTTCCAGAACCCCGACAAAAAAAATCACAAGATGGTTTTTCATTTAAGCAGACGCGCAGATTAAAAAGAACAAATTAATTGGAAAGAACAATGATTTCTAGAAATGACAGTCTTTCAGCATGTTGGTTAGTTGTAGTAATTACATAAATAGATTTGTGAAATGTTGATAGAAACAGTTGCAGTACAAGAATGATTGAACTTTGACACAAGCAGCAGTTTAGATTTTGAAAGGTAGGTTGGAGAGGGCAACTAGAAGAGGATGAGAAGGGATAGAGATGGAAGGGGGATGAGGGACCTAAAGCAAGTAAGAGAATTGAGATACATCACAGAAGAGGATGTATAAAAGAGGAGAAGAAGGGATTAGGGAGTTTGAAAGGAATTGTTAAAAGGTAAGGGGAGAGGTGAGGGTTGGGGTCTACTGGAGGTTAAACGATTGCAGAGTTGGTAGGTGAGGTTGTCAAATTAGGATGGGGAGGAGGGGGGCAGGGAGAGGGAGTAGCTGGGTATATGGGTGGGAAGGGGAGGAATGGTGGGGATGGGGATAGGGATAGGGTGGAGGAAACGAGCATGAAGAGAATAGGCAAAATAGGGCAGCAGCAAGCTTAGACTTGCTTAATTAGTACCGTAATTTTATTCTCCTTGAAGAATGGGAAAATACATACAATTTTATCCAAATTAACTACTTTAAGGTATGTTTTTCTTTAATTTTGTGGTATTTTGCGACCAAACTTAATTATTTGGTAATACTCTGTTTTATCTTTGAAATTTTCTAAGAACTATCAATTTTGAGGTGGTTGATTACTAATTACAGCCAACTTAGGGCACTTAATGTGGCAGAACTTGAGTGTAATACGTAGGGAACGTAGATTAGTTCAGTAACGAAAAGGTTTGTTTAGTTAGACGACATAAGAGAAGGGAGCTATGTGTAGCATTTGGAGGTACAGGGAAATTAAATGATTGATAAGAACCAAAAAATGTCTGTTTCTAGTTATCATTGATCTACGAGTTTTCCCTGTATTTTCTTTCATCACCTTGTTCAATATTAAGCCTTGATTGTAACAAGGTTGGGGTGGGGGTCTTCAAGAGCCAGTTTTATTTAAGTGGTTGAGGGTTATTGCACCTATTTCTCTCGCGCTTTCAGCTTTTAATATGCACTTAAATTGTTACTACCTCTGAAGGTACTTAAGAATACTATTCCAAGTTATTAGCTTATTTCTTTATCTTTTATGATCTTTGGGATGCTGGTCATGTGTTGTGTATATACAGCAAACGATTCTCAATTTGATGTGTAACCTTTGTCGCATTCATTCTCTCATCAATACTTTACTTTAGGGAATATGTCAAGAAGAAAGGACGGAACAATGTAACTGTCGACGACCTTGTACATGTGATTACCCCGAAAGGCAGAGGTAATGGTTCTGTCTTCTCTTTCACTTTTTCTCAGACACAACTCACACTTGAAGGAGGAATGGCTATAGCTTAAAATGTATTCCTTCTGATTATTTTTGTATCCTTTTAAGCAATAAAAGACATTGAAGTTGACATATTTCCTCGAGTACCGTTGGTTCATTTAAACATACGGCATTGGGAGATTAGATTTTCTGACCCGTCTCTTGTTCAGTTTCCCAGCTTCATGATTATTGGAATGTTTTAAATACTGCTTTTGCATTGCCTGCATTTGATAGAATATATGCATTGGCGTTAACTTTGTTAAAAAATTTCTGCTGCTTATTGAATTGCAGCTTCAATTCCTGATTCCATCAAAGCTGAGCTGCTACAGAGAATTCGTACATTTCTTGTTTCAGCCACTCTTTGATTCAACAGCTTCATATGCATGAAGAAGGTAGCAGTAAAGGTGAATATGTGGCATTATGTTTTGACTCATTCATCTTGGGGCGTTCCTGGTCTAGATTATGACAACTGTGGAGGAGCCATATGAGAAGATGTGTCATTGGCAGTTTGATTGTTCCAAGTTCAACCACTGCATCGCCTCTCACCTTTTAGTGTCTAAATTATTTGCTTTCTGACTGGTGCTGGTCTTTAAGAGTAGTTTTATTGCATTACCTGCGCAGCACAAACCCCCCATCTTTTTTCTCTTTTTTATTGTTGTATACTGGGGGTTGGTAAGAGCCAGTTGGATGTATGTTTTCTCTGGCTTTGTGTTAATTCTTACAAGAATAAAGATTTGGGTTCTCCATCTTAGTTTGCCTGTGTCTTGCGTCTGACCTCTGCAACCCCCTCAAGCGCCAAAGCATTGAGAGGTTTTAACATCCTGTAGGCCATGTCTAGGTAACAGGCAATTGATTGCTCCCTCTAATCCAATCATGTGGCTGAATTTGACTCGGGCATGTTTTTTAATAAACGCTTGCGAAAAAACTGACATGGAATTTCAGTGGGTATAAAAGGCGTGCTATTAACGTTGAAATGAGAAATTTAAAGGTTAAAATGTATCATTCTCTTAGGATGTGATTAGGTAGGAAATAGTATTACATAAAATAGAACATAACACTATTTTTATACTAAAGTGGTTTCTGTGCATCATCTGCGGTGGTAGTCGGGCATAACAGTTTCAATCCCTCGTCAACCTGATCCATCATTATTTCCTTTGATTAACGAGTTCTATCAGGGCTTCAATTACTCGGATCTGTGTTTCTGTGATAAATCAAAGGAGTGACGTCTTTGCTATGATCTTACTCCAGTTGTGGTCTGTAATTTGAAAGATAGTTCTAAAATAAGGATATACTTTGCTGGCACAGTTTCACCATTCAATTCAATACTCTTGTAACCTAAGAATTTGGTGGACAAGCCCACTGCAGGCAGAGTCGAAATGCAGATGTGAAATGACATTCAATATTGACCCATTACACGGCCATCATTACTTTTCAAGTTCATTGCAAATTTGCAAGATTACAAGACTAAATTTGGGAAGCTTCTATTCAAGCATCTCCAGAGAAAATCACACACTTAATTGGCTAAATTAGCCAACCCTAACCTCTCTCAGCCAGACTTAAATACCAAAGCTTGCGCTTTGGAAATTGGCGGAAAACACGTTCCAGACATAGTGAAAAGTGCCACAAAACAACATCATTCACATAGACTACCAGAGTTTATTTATGCTAATTAGTCCACGAACGCTGGCGCTTAGACACCAGATTTTTCACAGAGATCCAGCAAGTCCAAAGTCTGCAAAACAAATCAGGTGTTAGGCATCGTGACTCTCAACTCTTGCCATAGTACTTACATAAGGACTCAAAACTACGAAATAGGTTCTCATCTTACCTCGGGCACAGAGAGCTCAAGACGGAATTTGGGTCCATCATAATGATGCAAAACTGGTCTAAAAGCATCTTCCTCCAAAGGCTTACCTAGTTTCCTAACACGGATCCTCACCTAAATGTGAAGTACAGAAAACTCAAAATTAAAATAAATACTTCAAGAACCTAGAGGAAAATGAGCAGTAACTCATTACTTTACCTGAGCAGGGAACCTTGACTCTCCTTTACACTTTTTATCTTCCCAAGCAGTTGGATCAATGTTGGAACCTCCAAAACTTGCTGCCTGTCAAGAAAAATAGTAACAGAGATTGTTATAGTGGAGATTCATTGTGCTGCGGTTGACGCATGAACAAATACTCAAATTTGAATGATTGATACTTGTTCTGACATCTTTGTTTATTGCATAAAGCAACTAAGGCAGACCCTTTAGAGAGGCTATCTTGAAAAATGAAAAAGGAAGCTAGTAGTGCTCATCTTCAACAATTTATAGTACTTGGAACTAATTTTGACAAGGACGAGGCCGGTGAGTTAATACTCGGTGCAAAAGTAGTAGTATGAGGCTCTCACCAGTATAAGTGTGTGGCAACGCCTCAAACCCTAACCTTTGGAGATAACAAAGTCCTAACACTACAATTAACAGAAAAAAGAACTACAAAAGAATAGTTTTTCTCTGCTCTATGAAGAAAATTCTTATAATATCCACAGCAGCCATATGCATGTCCGAGGATGCTTTGGTTTTGCAATATCCTATGGGCTTTGACCACCCTTTAGTTATAAAGATGTGAACAGGCAGATGTTTTCATGTTTTCATGTTTTCAGAGCACACCGGCAAAAACAATTTTAGTTGGACAAACCTCAAAGGTGCCATACAACTGGTGAGTAGTGTAATTGTAGAGGAACAAGGGTAACCCTGGTGTTATTGCCCGCACAGAATCTCTGTACCTTGGAGGTAGACCTGCAAAAGAATGATTGGAGTTGAGATATGATAAAAATGAATATAATTCCAGCACCATATATTTATCAATGACTTCAACTTTCTTGTATTGGCACAAATTAATAGTATATAGTTTTAGGTTCTATAAAACAAGGATCTCAACTTTTTTCCCTCTCTCACAAGTGATTCAAACTCTCATCAGCCACAAACGGTGAAATGTTGCAGCAGCTAAAATGCACCTCTTTTTAGTTAAATCCATCTACCCATCCACCCAGGCTTTCACCTCCCGTGGTGGTGGTTGGGGCATTGACCCCTGCCTCGTATATTAATACTATTAACAAAAAGTTCAAAGGAGGGCGACATGAATCTAACCTCCAATGTTGGTTTAACTAGTCAACCAAGAAAAGGACATTCATTCTCTTAAAATGTGGTGTTACTTCATTATTTCAGTCACGCTGTTGATCAAACAGGTGAGCTTCAACATGCAGCTAAGATGTTTATAACCTAATGTATACATTACATAAATTCCACACTGTTTTATGCCAAACAAACACGTCTACTTAGTTGAAAGATTATTAAAAGCTAGACAGGAAAAATACCAAACAGCTGGCGCTTTAAGTCTTCCTGCATCGTGTCATTGTTGCAAACAAATATATACCCTCCAAGAACCTCATTCCTAGGTAGTGTCTCAGCAGCAGGCAAAGTCTTAAACCTTTTTTCAACAGCATTATTCCCATTGGTACTCTCACTATTGTTGATATTGCATTGTTCATTCATGGGGTTGCTGTTGAGCTTGCTAAAAGACATATTTCCCAAGTTGACATTGGGTTTCGGATAAACTGAATCGATGTTATAAACGGCATTCCTAACGGAACTCTTAGTCATAATTTCAGTCATCATGCTATCCAAATTTAACATGTTAAAGTTAAGGCTTTCACACTTGTTATACTCCTGATAACCAAGATAATCCCTGGGGCTAATTTCAGCTGATCCCTTCGAAAAGTCAAGGTTATTCCTCCGCTCACCCTTGGACTTTATCTGCTCCGCCAATTTTATAGCAGCCGTTGTCCATTTATGATCTTCCGACACTTTTGATTGGCCTCGAAGCTCATCCCCAAATTGCCAATAGCTGTGCATATTCTCCATGTTGCAGTTTGACTACTAAATTATACAGCTCGAGAATCTGCATAACACACATTTTAGCGGAGCCAAAAATCAGATGAAAAGCACAAATAAGTGAGTCCGTCATAAAATTTCACCCTATATTCTGGATATCACAGCAAAAGGAGTTAAAAGCAAAGCACTTCATAGTATAAGATACTACAGCTTTTACTGAACAAATACTACTTGAATTACAGTATGGATCAGCTAATAGTGACAACACAACAGTCAGCTTCAAAGTGTCAATATGGGGTGATTAGGAAGTTGGGAACAATAACCATAACAAGAAAAACTTAAAAATTTATGGTAAGTTTGTCAATAACAGCTTCTTAGGAGAAAAGTGAAAAAACTTAACCAAAGTTTTTAGCAACCAGTACAGAAAATAGTTGAAATCCAAATAAGAAACAATACTAAGTGTGATGAAATAAAGCCCAAACATGATCAGGTAGATAATTTAAGCAATATTGACCCAATGAATAAGAGATAAGATCATCAAATTGGAAATGCAGCAATATGCTGCTTAGTTTAAACTAACATAGAAGCAGCCAAGCATGTCAATAAATTTATTTAGCTAAAAATATGAAGAGCTTACTTGAAATTTGATCACCCAAAATATTCTTCAATCACAATAACCCTAGAATTTGGTATCCATAGCTAAAACATAAAGCTGCAAAGCAAATAAAAGTGAGAAGCTAGTACCAGTACCAGGTATTTTGAAACTTTACTTTACACCTAATACTTTAAGCTGGCAACACTTTATGTAACTTTAAATTACATTTCTGACATTAGATATTATTTCAAATTTTAAGGTGGAGCCTGTATGAATTGAATGATTAAGTCACGCGCTTTATGTGACGTGTGTTGTCAGTTTCAGTTGCTCGACGATCACTGGGTGGTAAAAGTAGTAATGCACGCGCTACCTGTGCGAATGTGTATGGATTTATAAGTGTGGTCAGACATCGGTGTCGATTTGAACAGAAAATGTAATTTAAAGGGCTGTCGGTTGAACAAGAAACACGGGCCACCAATCCCGTACTTGCTTTTGGGCCAGTTAAAGTTGTTACCTGACCCGACTGGAAATAGCCCAAATGCCACAGCCCTGGTCTGATCCATACAACCAGATATACATGATATCATTATCTGGAGAAGGGAGTTCGGATGAGCTTCATTCCGCCTCTAGCTCCATCCCTATCGCTCAATATTAAGAAAGAGTTTGTGAAAAGTTTGCAAATTGCACCATTATTAAGGTAATAACCTAGTGACCGGTAGATAATAATTTTAATTATAATGTTAAGAGCTTGACCCTCACATCCACGTTGAATATTTGCCTTTAAAATAAAATATCAGAATACTTGCAAATTGCAACTATATTTAAATTTAGTTTGAATTCTGATTCTTGTGCAGCAATTTTCAGACAAATCCCAATGTGCGGAGTGTTATACAATTCTGACAAAACCCACGCTGTATAGGACACCAGAATTAGAGTTTGGCTATGGTGTTTACGAAGTTTGGGGCCTCCATTTATTTTAAATAGCCATTATTAGAGATCGTGATTTTGCAAACTGCTTAATATATAGTATTGTATTTGATTTATGTCTGATTATTAGTTTTCTTTATCATTCTTGTACAGTAAGTAATATACTTCTTTAGTTCTTCGTTGGTGCGATCTTTTACTTACGTTAAAAATTTCACACTGAACCACAATATGAAAATATATTAATGCATAATTAACAGTGATATATTCTGAGATTTGATACAAATTACTTTTTTTTTGGTCGTCAATACAAATTACATTATACTCTTAAAGTAATAAAAGATACTTTGCATGCTATAAACATTTCTTTTCTAATTACATCGCAAGACATTAATAATGTTGGAATTATTAAAAACCCTTTTAAAATATTATTTTTTATAGCTACCTTTTAGTTTTTATAGCAAAATATGTATTTATGGTCACTTCCTACTGTTAAGTGACCATACACTGATTTTTAAAGCACCCAATTTCGAAGGGTCATCTTTCGATTTGCAAATCACTCAAGAGGAACCTGTATTTGCAGGTTCATCAGCAACCATTGAAGCCGAAAGGAGAACAAAAATACGCAATGACCCTAATACGCCTATATGTATTCGAATCCATATACATTGATTTTTAGTTTTTTCAGTAGTTTTCTCTTCTTGTATTTAGATGTATTCGATAAGGCATACACTGATTTTTATTTTGTACGGTAATTTTTACTGTTGTATTTAGATGTATTTATATATATTTGAGTTCCTACAACACTATTCATCAATTAGTTATGCATTCAATCTAACTGTATTAATTTGTATTTTAAACCTAACTATATCCATATGTATTTAAAACAACAATACAGTGGAATAAAGTAAAATACTTTCAATACAAATAGAAAATTAATGAATACAACCAATCAAATATACTCAATAAAGCAGTAATACCATGTATTAGAAATAAATAAAATATTGTGAATACAAAAATAAACTTGAATACATTAAACACAATTGTTTGATACAACATGATACAAGAATAAGATTTATTATGAAATATGCAGGCAGTAGGTTACTATTACAAGTTGTATCCGGCATAAATACATATGTACTCATATACAGAAAATTGAATTTCAAAATATTTCTATAGATACTTGTATCAATTCCGAACAGAACCTCGAACAATGTCAGAAAAAAAAGAAAAAAAACTCGAACTGTATCAGAAAAAAAAGGACTGAAACTCTAAAGAATGCTGTGTCTTTTGGTGTTTAGCGTCTGATAAGCTTTCTCATTAATTGGATTGATAATGTTGTGTGTTATAATTGATATAGGTGAGTTATATTAGGAGTGTATCCCGTTAAATTAGCAGCTTTCTGTTATTAAACAACTTGAGAAACCTATTATTACGTTGTATTCATGAATATATGGTATGAATACATGTGAATATAATGGCTGACAGCTGGACTGTCCTATTTTTTAGCCGATATTTTCTATTGTATTCATAAATACAGTAGCTCGAATACATCAAATACATTACCATAACAACTGAAAGGTAGCTACGGAAAGTAATTATGTATATGATAGCTATAGGAAGTTAATAGCCACTAAACAATAGTCATTTCTGAAAATTCCTCTTATAAATATGGGCTAATTTCATATGAGCCCAATGTATCTATTCGTAATAGTATAGGCCCACATTTTGTTTCAGTAAGTTCTTTTATTTTGTAGCATAGCCGGGTAAATGTTATTTAGTTATTGGGATGTATATAAATAGAAAGGGGGCCCGAATTGTAAAGAGAGATTCATTTTTCATCAATCAATAATATCTGGGGCCTTCTTCCCTCTCTCAAAGCACTAATATAGCCCTAAATTTCCTTCATCAAATTCACACAATTGTTGATTGTTAACATGGTATAAGATCATAGATTTGTGTTCGTTCGTGTTGCGCTTCTGATCAATTTTACCCTCGTTAAACTTCACCGAAGTTTGCAAAGTTCAATAGTATCCATCGATTTGCTGATTATTCCGGTTGATCTCTTTTAAATACGGTAGATTTCTCTCTTTAATTGCAATTATCTGTTGGTTTAAGACTGTTAGAAGTGACAATACATAAGAATTAAGGTCTAGTATTGTTGGTTGTAGCTATTTCTCCAGTAAAGGCATTTGCACCAAACATCGTGCCCTTACATCCTGTAACAAAATGAGGTGGTGGAAAGAAAATACAAACATCTCTTGAAAACTACTAAGGCTCTTCTATTCTGATCCCACCTTCCCATCCAATTATGGGGAGATTATATTCTTACTGCTACATACTTGATCAATAGGTTCCCCTCTACTTTACTTCTTAGCAAGAGTCCTTATGCAATACTGTTTGGAACTGTGCATGTCTATTCTTATCTCAAGGCCTTTTATCACGACCCTAAACCTAGACCCGGTCGTGATGGCTCTTCTTGCGAAGACAAGGACATCCAACACATACCTCAAATTAATTAACAGATATAAAGAGTCATAATCAAATCATTAATAAAGATAAATCCCAAAATATAGTGAAATATATCAACCGCGTAAACAAAACATAGCCCGACATCGGGGTGTCACCAGTCATGAGCATCTAACATAAGTTTAGGAATACGGAAAATGGACTACACAGTCTATTACAAAATCCAGTACAAGGGAAAGAAATAATGATAAGAGGGAGAAACACTGGGCTGCGAACGCCTTGCAGCTACCTAGTGGACTCCGAAAATCTGCTGGAAGCTATCAACCCTCCCTAGCAGGACCTGAAGCTCCTGAATCTGCACACAGGGTGCAGGGAGTAAAGTGAGTACTCTAACTCAGTGAGTAATAACAATAAATGAAGACTGAGCGATAAGAAATCACGTAAAAACACAACAACATGCTATAAAGAGGTAGAGTAAAACCAGTAAAGTGCAATAAAACAGTGAAATCTCATAAAACACCTTAATTTAGTATAAATTTTTTTAAAACACCTTTTTAACAGTTAGACAAGTAAATAAAAGGCATCTAGAAAAGATAAACACATAAAATTTGCCCCTCGGGCACAATGTCAATAGAATCAGCCCCTCGGGCTATAACATGGAACAATACCAGCCCCTCGGGCTATATCTCATATCACAATGGGTACCCACACTCACTGGGGTGTACAAACTCTGGGAGGGGCCCTTACGGCCCAAGCGTAATATCAAGCCATCTCGTGGCATAATCAAAAAGCTCTCAGCGTCATATCAAGCCACCTTGTGGCGTATAACTCAGGCCCTCAGCCCTACTCAGTCAAAAATCATTAAAAGCCACTCGGGCATAGTAAAACATAATGCTCGGGCCAAAATATCATTTAAAGTATTAAAACAGAGTAAGCATGGCTGAGTTATGAAAGCAGTATAATATAGCATGACTGAGTACGGATATAAAATCAAAACAGTGAAAAAATAGCAGTAAAAAGCCCCAAGGGACCAAATAGTTGGCACGAGGCCAAATATGACATTCAGCCCAAAACGTGACAATAGCAAATAGTTTTCAATCAAATACGTGGTAAAACAGTCGTTCGGGATGGACTAAGTTACAATCCCAATGGTGCACGGCCCCACGCTCGTCATCTAGCGTGTACGTCACCTCAACATAGCATGATATGAAATCCGGGGTTTCATACCCTCAGGACAACATTTACAATCATTACTCACCTCAATCCGGTCCAAACCCTAGCTCACGATGCCTTTGACCCTCGAATCGGCCTCCGGATGCTCCAAATCTAACAAAAATCAGTACATAACCATCAAAATATGCTAAGGGAACGAAGCCCACTTAAAAGTAATCAAAATACCATGCAAATTCCGAAATTAACCGAACCCAACCCCCGGGACCACGTCTCGAAATTCGATAAATTTTACATCATTAGATTCCTTATCTCCCCACGAGTTCATACTTATTAAAAGTACTAAAATCCGATCACAAATGGCCCCTTAAATCCTTGCTCGAAGGTATCCAAATTCTCAAGCCTTAGTTTCCCGATTTCTAACCCTAAATTTCCATAATTACAGCTCTAATCCATGAAATAATACCATAGAAACGAGTTTTAAGTTCAACAATCTTACCTCAATGAAGTTCCCTTGAACTCATTCTTCAAAATCTCCCAAAAAGCTCCAAAACCGACTAAAAATGGTGAAAAAATAACTCAAATTCGCGAAGGAAATCTTTTATACCTTCTAGCCTAGGCTTTTTGCACCTACAGTCCAGTACTCGCTCCTGCGGTCCCAAGCGCCACTTATGTGGTCATCACTTAAGCCTTCAATTTTCGCATCTGCGATGCACAACCCGCACCTGCGCCATCGCAGGTGCGGTTCCTTAACCGCTTCTACGGTTCTTGCATTCCTTGGCTCCTTCCGCTTTTGCAACTGGTCTTTCGCATCTGTGGGGGTCGCACTTGCGGCCTTTCAACCGCAGATGCGGTTATGATAGCAGTCCGAAAACTTCAGCTGTTATTTCCAAATTCCTATCTTTCTGCCAACCATCCGAAATCACCCTGAGGCCCCCGGGACCTCAACCAAAAGCACAAACAAGTCATATACTAACATCTAAACTTATACCAATCTTCAAAACACCTCAAACAACATCGAATCAACCAAAACACATCGGATTCAAGCCTAAGGTTCTCAAAATCTTCCAAATTACATTTTTGATCCAAAAGTCTATCAAACCACGTCCGAATGACCTAAAATTTTGCACACATATCCCAAATGACACAATAGACCTACTGCAACTCCCGGAATTCCATTCTGGCCCCTATATCAAAATCTCACCTATCAACCGGAAAACGCCAAAATTCCACTTTCGCCAATTCAAGCCTATACCTACTACGGACCTCCAAAGCACATTCCGATCACGCTCCTAAGTCCCAAGTCACCTCCCGAAGCTATCCGAGCCATTAGAACTCACATTCGAGCCCCTTTTTACATCAGTCAACATCTGGTTGACTTTTCCAACTTAAGCTTACTTAAAAAAGACTAAGTATCTCACACCTTACCAAAACCTTTCCGAACTCGAGCCAACCAACCCGATAATACATAGTACCGATAAATAAAGTAATAAGAAGTAGAAATAGGAGAAACAGAGCGGTAACTCACGAAACGACCGGCCGGGTCATTACATCCTTCCCCTCTTAAACAAACGTTTGTCCTCGAACTGGTCAAGAAACATACCTGAAGCCTCAAATAGGTGAGGATATCTGCTCCACATCTCCCGCTCGATCTCTCAGGTAGCCTCCTCTACGGGCCGACCTCTCCACTGTACTTTCACTGAAGCTATATTCTTTGATCTCAACTTTCGAACCTGACGCTCCAAAATAGCCACTGGCTCCACATCATAAGTCAAATCACCATCTAACTGAACCGTGCTGAAATCTAGAACATGAGACGGATCCCCAATATACTTCTGGAGCATAGAAACATGAAATACCGGATGCACACTTGACAAGCTGGGTGACAAAGCAAGCTCATAAGCCACCTTCCCAATCATCCGAAGTACCTTAAAAGGCCCAATGAACCGAGGACTCAATTTACCTTTCTTCCCGAATATCATAACACCCTTCATAGGTGAAACCTTCAACAGAACCTTCTCATCAACCATGTAGTACACATCCCGAACCTTCCTATCAGTATAACTATTTTGTCTCGACTGCGCTGTACGAAGCCTCTTCTGAATCACCTCCATCTTGTCTAAAGCATCCTGCACTAAGTCTATCCCCAATAGCCTAGCCTCACCCGGCTCAAACCAACCAACTGGAGATCTACACCGCCTCCCATACAAAGCCTCATATAGAGCCATCTGAATACTCGACTGGTAGCTATTATTATAAGCAAACTCTGCGAGCGGCAGAAACTGATTCCATGACCCTCCAAAATCAATTACACAAGCACGCAACATGTCCTCCAATATCTGAATAGTGCGCTCAGACTGCCCGTCCGCCTGAGGGTGAAAAGTTGTGCTCAACTCAATCTGAGTACCCAACTCTCGCTGCACAGACCTCCAAAACTGTGAAGTAAACTGAGTGCCCCTATCTAAAATGATAGAAACTGGGACACCATGCAAATGAACAGTCTCTCGGATATAGATCTCTGCCAACCGCTCCGAAGAATAGGTAGTATACACAGAAATAAAGTGCGTGGACTTGGTCAGCCAATCCACAATCACCCTGTATGCGGCGAAATCAGAGGGTCCAATTTCTTGCTATTTAAGTCACTTCAGAAGAACACCTAGAGACCTCGAAGACGCAAAGTTGTGATCGAATTCCATCCCTCGGAGCTCGTCGAGGCCCGACCTAAAGAGAATACTGATCGAGGCTAGAGTAAAATGGGGAATTCCCAAGGCACACAGCTAAGTCTGACAAAACCGGCCTGTCCGAAACCTGTATCAAGATGTCACGTCTAGCCGTCCCATCTCCATACCTTTACAATTAATGCATTTTGTATTATGTTGGATTTCCCCTCCTATATAAAGGGGATCCTCATCACTTTGTAAAAGGATGCGGTTGCTCCAACTATTCTACACAAGATCAATAACTACTCTCTCTCTTTTCTCTCTAACTTATTCGCTCGAGATTTTCACTTTCATTTATTGCTTTCATATTTGTTCTTCATTCATTTCTCTCCATAGGCCATAAAGAGCTTCTAACGATTATATTCTAACTATTAGCCCTCCCCCGGTTATCCCTGATAGCTCGAGCCCGAGCCCAAGTATCGACCTCGAGACCCCTTACCGGTCAGTCCGAGGGTCGAATAGCTAACCTCTCGGTTTGACTATAACTCTACTTTAGCTCGCATTTCATTTTTATCTTCACAGATCTAGCATCAACTGCTTAAACAACTGGCATAAAAATAGATCACGTACTTTTAGAGTTCCATCAACAAATTTAATTGTCATTACCATTCTCATGGTAAACACACCCAAAGAGCATCGAACTTCTTCAAAGTTCAAAGGAGCCCAACTACAAAGTCCATGGTGATCTGCTCCATAGCTCGAAAAACGGTTGGAGCTTGAAAACCACGGAGAAAACGGTGTGGCTGTTCCAGTTGTTGGCGCACCACCACAGAACCCCCAATAATGCACCTGGACCAATTCCAACAACACGGGTTTGCAAGACGCATAACAGGTCGATGAAACCTCACACACCGACAGGAGCAAACAACATAGCGACCAACAGGAAGCCCAAAAAACCCCAGCTCGGGAGGTATAAGAAGTTAGTTTTCATGTCATTTTTGAAATGTTGCAGGTACAACAGTTGGCTATCGCTCATCTGCAAAGCCACTCGAAGACTCCCAGCACAGTAGCACCAGAAACTACTCCCTCGGCCAAATAGGTATCGGAGAGATCGAGCAACAATGGATCGGTAGCCGATCCTGCCATCGTAAAAATGCTGGAGGACCTCACCAAAAGGATCGAATCGGGCTAAAAAATGATAGTAGCCAATGATAAGAAGGTCGAGACCTGCAACTCCAGGGTCGACCAGATCCCGGGCACATCCCCAGTCCTGAGAGGTGCAGATTCGAAGAAGTTTGTGCAATGGCCGTTCCCAGAGGAAGCGGCTCCGAAACCTATTTCATAGAAGTTCAGAAAGCAGAATTCCCGAAATACAATGGGAACTCAGATCCCAACGAATGCGTCACTGCCTATACATGCGCAATAAAGGGCAACGACGTAAAAGACGACAGGAGTGAGTCCGTCTTACTGAAAAAGTTTGAAGAAACGCTCTCAAAGGGGGCCATGATGTGGTATCACAACCTAGCTCCCAACTCTATAGATTCATTTTCCATGCTAGCAGGCTCCTTCATAAAGGCACATGCCGGCACCACCAAAGTAGCAACAAGAAAGTCTGACGTATTCAAGATTAAGCAAAGTAAGAATGAAATGCTACGAGAAGTCGTATCTCGCTTCCAAATGGAACGAATAGAACTACCCCCAATCTCCGACGACTGGGCGGTGCAGGCCTTCACTCAAGGCCTGAATGAACGAAGCTCAGTGGCCTCGATGAAGCTAAAAGAGAATCTGATCGAGTATCTCGCCGTAATCTAGTCGGACGTTCACAACAGGTACCAGTCAAAGATCAGGGTCGAGGATGACCATTTGGGAGCACCCTCGGGCTCAGTATATCTAAGAAGACTCCTGGCGAAGGAGTCAAAATCGAACAAAGAGAGGTATCAGCCATACCCCAATGATAGGAGGAATGCCCCGAGACGCAATCCGTCTCGCAACGATCGGTTGGTAAACCGAGGATAGAATTCTCGGGGACTCATCAATAGAGGTGGATTTTACAGGGACACGAGGCCAACGAGGATGCCTCGCCTATCAGAATACAACTTCAACATCGATGTACCGAACATCGTGTTCACCATCAGCAAAATTAGGGACACCGAATGGCCCAAGCCTATTCAGTCGGATCCTTCCAGAGGAATCACAACTTAGTATGTGCACTTCATAATACGCACGGCCATAAGACCAAAGATTGCCACCAGCTCCAAAAGGAAATAGCCAAGCTACTCAATAAAAGTCACCGCCGAGAATTTTTTAGCAATCGGGCTAAATTCCAGTTCCGAGAAAGAGAGGAGGCCAAGAAGAACGAAGAAAATGAGCCATGACACTTATCCATATGATATTTGAGGGGTGTCGACACTCCCTAGGAACCCGTGATGAGGAGGACAAAAATATCCATCACTATAGAAAAACGAACCCTGGGGATACGTACCTGAGTATGCCCTCACATTTGGCGAAGAAGACTCTGAAACCTCGCCCTAACCTCATAACAACGCACTGGTAACCTCTTCTTTCGTTCATTCATTTCGAATAAAACATGTGCTCGTGAATCCAGGTAGCTCAACCAACATTATCAGGTCGAGAGTAATAGAGCAGCTCAGACTGCTAGACCAAATCGTGCCCGCCTCTCAAGTCCCTAACGGATTCAACACGGCGATCGAAAAAACGAAAAGAGAGACCACTCTCCCAGTCAGCATGGCTGGCGTGGCCCAAAATGTCAAATTCCATGTCATTAAAGAAGACATGAAATACTACGCCTTATCCGGGCGACCAAGGACACACTACATGGGAACAACACCATCCACCCTCCACCAAATGATGAAATTTCCAACAGAGGATGGGGTTAAAAACATCTACGGGGAACAACGTGCGGCAAGGGAAGCAATCGCGGTACGTAACGTAGCACCGGCACCAATATCTCAACTCTCGAAAGAGTCAAAGGATAATCAAACTATGTCTTCGGCTAAGCCCGATTAAAAATAGCGGAGGACCGTGCCGAGTCCTCGCTCCAAACAATAGGGACACATAAGACCTCGAAACATCACCGGCGCATCCCACGATAAGGTAAGACCACCTCCCTCTTTCATTATTTTACACTAACCCATATGCAGGCACCCAGTCAAGGCGGTCAAAAGTGCTAACCCAACCCGAAGGTCTCAAGGCCTTAACGGCATCCGTTGCACTCTTTTTCTTCGGCCGAACTTTTCTTTGGAGTACGAGATACTTAGGCGAAAGACATTCTTTGATTGTTTAGCATAAGTACATGTTGTTTTGTTTTCGTGAGCCCGGCTTATGCAGATACAGTTCATTTGACCGTTTGGCCCGGTACATCATTTCCTATTGGAACCTTGTTTGTTGTTCCCTGGTTCTTCTGAGTAGATGACCTCTCAAGGGGGTGCCCTCAAGTGTTCGGGGTTGATTGCAAAAGAAGCCTTGTAAGCTTGTTGGATCCATAAGACCCCGAGCGGGCAGACTCGGTCTAGTAAGACCTATTTAAGGCAGCAACCAAACTGGAAGACCTCAAGCAAGGCATGAATCATACTTGTACCAAGTATCAACAAAACTGTAAGACCTCAAGTAAGGCATGAATAATACTTGTACCAAGTATCAACAAAACTATAAGACCTCAAGCAAGGCATGAATCATGCTTATACCAAGTATCAACAAAACTGTAAGACCTCAAAAGGCATGAAAATTTTGTAAGACCTTACTACAGGCATAAACTCAATCCTGAAGTTTAGGCTATATGTTGCATTTGTAAGACTCCCAAAAGGGCATACCCTCGATGTAGACGCCTAAACTACTATACTCAGGATCAAAAATTGAAAGATTGAGGGTCAAAGTGAGCTTGAGTCGTAACCTGATTCGGAGACTGGATCCAAAATAGTTAACTATACATGCATAAGGGCAAAGCATAAGAGCTATCGTCGCCAACTTCATGAGCCTCAGGGCCACACACATAAAAGGTCGCTTCGACCCAAGGCGTAAGAGTCATTATCTCCAGCCCACACAAATACAGAACTTGAGGGTCAATTGTGTTTGAGTCGAAATCCGACTCGGAGACTGAACCCAAAATAAATAAAATACAAATGCCCAAGGGCAAGGCATAAGAGCCATTGTCTCCCGCCCATGCAGACACAAAAGCTTGAGGGTCGAATGAGCTCAAGTCGAAGCCCGACTCGGAGACTAAACCCAAAATAGTTGAGCAAAAGCATAAGAGCTCTAACGCCAGCTTACACTAAAGACCGCATCGACCTAACACGTAAGAGCCCCAGGGCCTACCTAATGAGCCCCGGAGCCGTATCACAAATCTAAGGATTCTCACCAATTCTGAAACCAATCCACCTGGTCAGAAGCGAAGCAGAAAGGGGTACATAAGAAATAAAGCTTCAAGATTTCTTTTATTCACATACATGAAAAAATGCATTCTCCATCTACAAACACGCTCTGAAAATATCACATACAAGATGGCAAAGTCTACGCCCCGCCCCTGAGGGCTAAGGCCTACCAGCTTCATCTTCACTCTCCTCACCGTCGGACAGAAGTGACCGAGCATCACGCTCGTCTGCCCTCGCTCGCGCCAACTCTTCCGAGAGAACAAAACTCTTGACACCGATCTCCTTGAGAACCTTCCTTCAGGATCTGCAACGAGCATATTCTTTGATCCTCTCTTCACGATCGAGGACCCTCTTCAACTCAGCTTGGGCATTGGTAGCATCCTTCAAATAAATCGCCATCTCCTGATCAGCCTTAGCCCGGCTCAGTGCAGCTTCGGCCCGAGCATCAACGATCTCAGCCCTGACCTTTGAAAGTTCGGATTCGAGCTTCGTGATCATATCCGCTTGAATTGAAGCATTATCATGAGCTAAGCAGAGTTGGACCTTGAAGGCAGGAACTTTAGCCAAGGCAACTTTCTCCTCTGAAGCTTAAACCTGCGCCTGAGCTCTTAGCTCGACGCATTCATTCCTGATTCGGTCGGCTTCACCCCTGAGGTGTTCCAGGGCCTCCGTCTTTTTCTGTAGCTGGGATAGGTGAAGAATTAACTTGATAAGTTAAAAAGCAAAATGCATACCCGCCCGAGACGGGAAGTTACCTACTCTATCAAATAGCTCTCGTAATTCGAGCTCCGGTACGCCTCATATTGCTAGTGTATCAACTCAACTTCCTTCTCCTTGCAAAGGAGCAAAAGGGACCTACCCTCATCCCGAGATTTCCGTAGCCTAGCCCCATGACGGAGTAGCTCGGACCTAAGCATGTCAAAGGCTTGCAAAAGAAAAACTCGAAAAGGAAGGGAAGATGCGAGATTCAAAAGGCCTATGTCAAAGCTCACCGTAATGTGAAATCGGCGGACTTCCTCGAAGGCCGAGCACACCCTTGTTAATCTAGTCCCCTCGACCCTGGAAGAATCAACCCCGGTCGAAGCACGATCACTTGGAGGAGCCACCTCTCCAGAACCGGAAACTTTGGGTGCAGCAGGCTCAGGCGATATTTCTTCCTCAAAGACTCGGCCCCGTTTTGCCCTGATGTGAGAGCCATCTCACTTTGCTCTGCAAATGCATATCCCATTTATCATTGTCGTCCTTTAGTTAGGAAGTTGGCAACCCCTCCCTCTCTCCGGAGGTGCACAGCCTCGCCCTTGGAGACCTTCTGATACTACGATGGCAAAATTAATACATAAAAAGGGGAAAATGTCTTCCAAATGTATGTGGGATAGGGAAAAAGCAGTACACACACAT
The DNA here is from genome assembly GCF_000715075.1 of Nicotiana tabacum. Taxonomy (NCBI): domain Eukaryota; kingdom Viridiplantae; phylum Streptophyta; class Magnoliopsida; order Solanales; family Solanaceae; genus Nicotiana; species Nicotiana tabacum. The sequence continues at coordinate 96,456,514 of NC_134082.1, forward strand.
ACTATGATGTTTTGCTTCCCCTCTGCCCCAGGATACAGCTCGCCACTTGCACTCATCACAAGTCGAATGGGCCGCCAGCTTCCGGACCCAAATGGGCAGATCAGGAACTTCGCCCGACACCCATGAAATTGTTGCAGAGAAGGGAGAAACACGATTAATAAACTAGCTTCCGCCATGAGCAAATCTGAGAAAGCACGAGACGCTCCACTCACGTGTATAATTCCATTCCTCGGGGAATGGCATAAGTTCCACGGGGATAACGTCAATCGTCCAGACCCGGACGAACCGACTAATCCACTCTCGATCTCCATCTTCCTCATCATCAACAACAAAGGGCATGGACGAGCGACACCGCAAGGTTAGCAGACCTCGATAATGAAAGGGCCGGTACAGCCTGACAAGATCACTGAGCGTGAATTCAAGCCCTGCCTTCTCCACAAAGAACCTCATTATCAGCACTATTCACCAAAACGACGGATGTATCTATGCCAAAGTAACCCGATACTTTAAACAGAAATCGAGCACGTCCCTATCAAGGGGGTCTAGTGCAAAAGGGTACCAGTACACGTTCAAGAATCCATTGGCAAGGTCCGTGATACCCTCATCTGGGGGAAGCACCTGTAACGCTACCCTCTCGCCCTATCTGCAGTCTCTCCTCACCAACTCAAGGTGCTCCTCTCTTATCAAAGACATAGTCTTCAAGGTAAACTCCCGTGGATCCTAAGCGCTGGGAGTGGAACCCTCCCCTCTCTGTTGGGCAGACCCTGAAGTAGCAGTTATGACTTTGGTGGGACTAGTAAACTGAAGCTGGAACCTACACAAACACTTTGGTGCTAAGGTAACGAAGGACTCGATGCCGAAACAGAAGGATAACTATCTAAAATAGTGGGATATCCCAAGGAGCGGGAGAAACCCCATATATATGTGGGGAAACAGCAACGGTTCGCCTACCCAAGTTAGGCTCCAAAAGGCCAACAACATTATCTCCAGTCCCGAGGTGGTTCCTGACCTCGAGAACCTCCATTAAAGAGAAGTTAGGCTTCAAAAGGCCAGCAACATCATCTCCAGTCCCGAGGTGGTACCCGACCTCGAGGACCTCCATTGAAAGGAAGTCAGGCTTTAAAAGGCTAACAACATTGTGAGCACGTGATTTTTGCCTTACGAAAAACTACTCCAAAATAAATCAAAATAAATTTCTTTTAACTGTGTAATTTCTGAATTTGCGTGATGTTAAAAATTTGTTTATGTCCGTAAAATGTTTGCTTTGTCATAATTAAACAAAAATAAAATAAAATACATATTTGCATGAATATAGGATTTAATTATGCATTTAAGAGATAATTTAAATAAAATCCCAAAAATATGCATTGGTTTTATTTTAAATGTTTCACTGTGTGATTGATGTTTTTGTCTATGTGTTAAATAATTGTTATAGAATAATTAATATATTTGTGAAGGTAAAATTGTTTTATAATTACAATTAGAAATTTAAATTAGAAAAAATGAAAAAAATATAATAATACATATACATAAAAATCGGACCTGGATTTAAATCCAGACCCAACCAAATTAATTCCCTTCACAGCCTAATCCCAACAGCCCCATGTCCGGTCCAATTCAAGCAGAATCAAACGGCGTCGTTTGGTCACCCCTTATCAAGGGCCGTTGGATTAAATACAACCAACGGCCAAGATCTCATCACCCTAACCCGTGATCAGTACCCGACCCACTGCCCCGTTTCAACCCGTCCCCCAACTTAAACCAAACGACATCGTTTGGTTAAGTGAAAAGATCCTACCCATTCATTATACTTGATCCAACGGACGACAACAATCCACCCCACCTCTATATAAATCCCAAACCTTACCCCGGCCCCTAACCGAACACCCCCCTTCCTACACTGTTCATCATCGTCCCAAACCCCCACTCCTAACCCTAGCCGCCCTAGGATTCCACCGCCTGAAACCCGGCGGCATCAACGCCGCCGGTCACCACCTTAACACCCTAGGACCTCCTGAACCTCCCCTACACGAATCCGACCTTAGTTTCCTTCGAATCAGGCCCCAACTCTTCGAATCTTAAATCAAAGGTTGGCTTGAAAACCTGATCTAAACGAATCAGCCCCAAATTAACACCATGGCTTTCCCTAACAACCCTTGTTATGGATCTGAAGTTAGTTTAGTTCGAATCAGCTCTGAACTTCTCGAATCTTCTTTTGAAGATTCGGACCAAACAAGGACGAACTCAGATCCGTTTCAAATTAACACCAAATAACCCCTAGGCTACCCTCACCATTGTGTCATGTTTGGTTCTTCTCGAATCTGACCAGAAATGGTTAAATCCCAAATCGAGTTTTTAAGAACCCTAAAAATACCAAACTTCCGGATTCTGTGCATATTAAATGAAGATTGAGGTTTAATCGACCTTAGTCGAAGTATTTTCAGTGGAAAATACTTCGACTAAGGTCAGTTTGATTTCAAACAAAAAGGTCCAAATCCAAGTTGAGTTCGAGTTTAATTGAAGATTTAGAGGTATTTTCTATTTCTTTTTGTATTATTCTACGTGTATTGTTGTCTGTTTTAATAGCTTTTTAATTTTTCATATTTGTTTTGATCAATTCTGTCATTTCTGTCTCCTACTTATCTACTTGATCCGAATGTGAATTGTTTCTATTGGTTGTGATTGTTTACAATGTGTGTAATCGACTCGATTAAGTTCGTCGATTAATTATATTACGAATTCTCATAATACAGATTGAAATTATCTGTTTCTATTATTATGTATTGTTTGTTGACAGATATTGTAGATAATCATTTTTAACTAATACTCGTTAGTTAAATCATCCTGGTTTATATGAATCTGTCAAAATAAAGGTTGTATATATGTTACTGTCTGAACATTAAGGTTTCAGGACATTGTCAGTATTGACAATGATCCTGTGTGTGTTTGATTCTAGTTCAGCATTAGGTCCAGTCTGAATTGTTTTGATAATTTCAGTAATATGTTGTTAGTTCTGAATTCAGTGAAATATTGCTGTAATGTCAAGTTTGGATTCAAGTTTACAAAAGTTGGTTAGATACAATTGTATTAGGAGGTTAATAGGATTGGTTATAGCTGTAAATCTGAAGAATAACTAAGTTTGTACAGATTTTAGAATCTGTTTTGCTGTAGGTTCTGATTTTTCAGTAATAACATCAGGATTTCAAGGGCACTTTTGGGAATGAAACAGTAAAAAACAGGGTGTTAAGGCTAGTGTATTATAATGTAGTGTTAATGGCTATATTTAAGTAATAAAGGGGGAACAAGGGATAATGGGGCTGCTGAAAATCATGTTAGGATCACATAAAGTATTAAAAAGAAGTTTCAATGGAAACTTTCTGGTTGTTAAAGGGATAAAGGGTCCCTCCAATACTAATGAGTATAGAACCAGCCCTGTATAAATACAGGAGCTGGACAGACTTTAAGGGGATCAGTTTTTGAAGACCCTAGAGAATTTTTAGGAGAGTTTGGAAGGAATTTTAAGAGGGCAGTCTTTAAGAGTTTTAAGAGAAAAAGAGAGTGTGAAATTGGGAAAGCAAACAGATTTTAGGATCAGTTTTGAGGATCAGTTTTTAAGGGAGAGAAAGATTTTTGAGGAGAGTTTTAAAGGAATCCTAAGGAGTCTTGATCAGTTTTAAGACAAAGAGAGAATTTTAAGAGAGAGAGAGAGAGAGAGAGAGAAATCTGGACAGAAACATACAGAGGAAAACGCACAGAAGCAGAAACAAAAAATCTGAAAAGAAAGAAGAAAAACAGAAAAAAATAAAAAATTCTGAAACATTATTTTTCTGGAATCTGTCCGGGTTTTGTTTGTTGATACTGCTGGGTTTTAAAATCTGAAATTCTTCAAGAAGCTTTACTCTTGTGCATCTCGGTTCCTCGGGTCCTGTTTTTGTGGCTCAAATCTGTGGAAATACTAATATATTTCGCTGCTTTGCTGCTGTTGTCACTGCTGAAATTCATTTCTTCTACCTCCATTTTCAGGTACATGCCTTTTAAATTTTAAGTTGGAAAGAGATTCAACATGACTCATCAATGAAGTTTGAATTGAAATTCTGTTTTTATTTGTCCAAGTTCATCAATTTAAATTTCATTTTTATTTTATGTTAGTTAATTAGTAGTGAATTCAATTTGATAGCTATGAGCTAATTGTCTTGCTGTGAAAGTTCGTATAAAGATTTGTAATAACATTAGCTCATTATCTCATTAGTTTAATCAATAATAATTGTCGAAGTAGGGAATATGGTATGAACGTTGGTCATTATTTAAATTTTGTTGTTGGTTAAGTAAGAAGTGATGTAGAAGTGCCAAGATAACTATAGTAGTGATATTTATTGTTACATAAGGTTAAGATGGTGATGTTGATAAGATAATAGATGTGTGTATAAAAGTGGGCGAAAGGCGATATGATGTACCTTATTACAATACGTTATGAATACGATATACAGTTAAGTTGCATGTAAGGTAATTTTATTGAATTAACTTGTACAATAATTCGGCCATTATAGCTCGATGTCTATCTACCTTCATAAAACAAATTAACCAAGTAATTAGGCCTATTAGATTAAAAGCAAGCATATAAGAATGAAAAGAGATGTATAAGCATAAATTGCCACACTTCATACCAATGATAATTAGAAGTAGAATTTGCATTAAGTAAATAATGAAAATTCTCGGAAAATATTTCCTTCCTTTATGAATCATTTATTTTCAGTTCCATATGCAATTTATTATTTGGCATATATATATATATATATATATGTCATATTTGTTTAAAAATAGTATTAATCATATTTTTATTCCGTTCTTTGAATTTGAGTAGTCTTGGATAAACATGTTATATGCGGAAATTATAATCAATGGGTAACATTCAATAAATTGTGAATTCTTTTTCAAGAATTAAGGATATCTTAAAAAAAAAATTTCTCATAATATAATAAACATTTTATGGAAAAATCCGTAATATCATTCCAAATATGTCGCGCGATTAGGGATACGTTCGCGTACCTTGATTATATTTTTAAAAGCAAAAATTCGGATTATGCGTACGCGCAATTTCGAACGAATATTTGACAAAAGGATTTTTCCAAAGGCGTTGAATCAATTTCATAAAAACCGAGATGTACGGTTCACTGTTCAAGAAAAACAAATATTCTTGATTCGACACAATTTCGAAAAATGATTGCTCAATAAATATATTATCAAAAGTTATTGTGTACACGTATGCGTGACACAATTCCGCATTTTTTTTATATAACACGAATATACGTACGCGTAATTCGATTCAAAGAAGGGTTCTTAACCACAATAAGTAAAAGCGGTAGAAAAATCAGATAACATTTATATAAAATCAAGATAATTAAGCCAATAATAAAACAGTTAAGCGACCGTGCTAGAACCACGGAATTCGGAAATGCCTAACACCTTCTTCCGGATTAACAGAATTCCTTACTCAGGATTTCTGGTTCGCAGAATAATAAACAGAGTCATATTCTTTTCCTCGATTCGGGATTAAAATAGGTGACTTGGGACACCCTAAATCTCCCAAGTGGCGACTCTGAAATAAAGAAATAAATCCCGTTTCGACTGTCCTTTAATTGGAAAAAACTCCCTTGCACCCTCGCGGGGGCGGAAAAAGGAGGTACGACAAATATCATCTCCAGTTCCGAGGTGATATCTGACCTCAAGGGCTCTTCTCAAGAAGAAAAGTAAGCACTTCCCTCAGGACATCGCCTAAATATGGGAAAACCTCATTGGGAACATATCTACAACGCCTTAAGATATTATCTACACCAAGTTCAAAGCAAATCTCCAAGGTGCCCGAAGCTGGTCCTTACTCAGATACCGCTTTCAAAAATTCCAAGGAACGAGGTACTATTCCCATGTAACTCGAGGGCCTTGACGGCCCGAGTCGATCGGACAAATTCAGGCTTGGTCCGAGGAACAACGGTGGGCTTGGGGAGGAGCCATGATTATCAACCGAAGACTGGAAAGAATACTCACACCCGAGTTCGATACTAACGATCGTCGATAGAGGCATACATTCGGAATCCCTGTAGATGCACGAGAATATGGCAAATATCAAAGGCAGAAGTCAAGAAAATATCTTTATATTCATAAAAAATTTCTTACAACGGTCCTCGAGGGGTTCTTACGTATGGTTACAAAAGCCCGCAAGGGGTCCTTACACAGAAACAAAGAAGAAAAGGGGTGCACACCCATAATAAAAGCCTAAAGGCTTAGTCTACCCTTGAAGGTTCATCTCCGGTAGTAGCATCTCCGAGCGCCACCTCCTCGAGCTCACATCCTCGAAGGCAATTCCTTCGATCGCCACCTCCCCTAGGTTCCCAGCTCGATCGCATGGAATAACTTCGCCGAGGGAGAAGATGAAGAAGAGGAAAAGGGGAGGATGCAGAAGAGGCAAAAAAAAGAGACATAACCCGCTGAAGCCAAAGGTTGAAGATTCGGCGGGCCCCAACCTCAACAGCAGGTTGTGCCATCTTATCCCTTGGCAGAAAAAACCCAAGGGATGAAGTGCCATACCAGGCCAGGGTAGGAGAGTGAGCAGCAGTGTATAATTCGAATTCCAGGCCACGGGCTCGAGAGTGATTTTATCGACTTTTCGATCGGGGTCAGAAATTGTTATAAATTGGATTATAATGAGTATTAGAGTATGTTTTTATGGGTTTGTATATTTATTGACCAGTTTTGGAGAGTTGGGCATCAATTTGAATTATTGGAAAGGCTTGGGAGACGGCTATGGAGCTTCGAAGCGATGTACGTCTCCTTTCTAACCTTGTAAGAGGGAATTTACTCCATAGGTAAAATAATTCAATACGTGCTTCTATTTGTGGGGGCTACGTACGCACGAGGTGACGAGAGTCCGTAAGTAGCTACTATTCATGTTTATGTCCGGGTAGTTTTAGGTTTACACCATACTTTGTGGACACTGTTACTTGATTATACTTGTTAATTGTATCAAATGGAACTAAGTTGAGAATTTTTTAAGGATTTTAAAGCTTCAAGTTGAATTGTCTTTATTTTGAAAAAAATCAAGAAAGGGTTATGATTTAATGATAAATTTATATTTGACTATGTTGCAAGTATGATCCGCGAGCGGGTAATTTCTTAAATTTATATTTGACCGCATCGCAAGTATGATCTGCGAGCGGGGTAATTCCTTAAATTTATGACTGCATCGCATGTATGATTCGCGAGCGGGATAATTAGATGCATTTATGGTTCGCGTCGTTCGACCCTCGGCAGTGCACATTTTAAATATTATGTTGGACCGGGTCATACGACCTCATCATGATTTGCGCATGACTTAATTGACTGTTTTGGAAACCCTTATTTCAACTTGATCTCAACAATGCCTTCTTGCATGGTGACCTTGATGAGGAAGTTTTCATGAAACTCCCTCCTGGTCTCTCTGCTGCTCCTTCCTCCTTTTCTGTTACTTTAGCGCATAGACTTCAAAAGTCTCTTTATGGGTTGAGACAGGATTCTGGGCAATGGTGTGCCAAATTGTTTCAAGCCTTGCATTTCAGAGGTTATACTCATTCTCCAGTGATTACTCTATGCTTACAAAGGATTCTGGCAGTTCTTTGGTTATTTTGGTTGTCTATGTGGATACTATTTTACTTACTGGGGTTGATGTATCTGACATATCTTCTCTCAAGGCATTTTTGGATGATCAATTTAAAATAAAAAAATCTTGGGTCCTTTAACTACTTTCTTGGTATTGAGGTTTTGCATACTACTTTGGGAGTTCTTTTGCATCAGAGAAAGTTCTTTCATGATCTCTTGGCTGAGTTTCATTCTTCTAATTGTTCCCCTGTTACTTACCCTCTTGAATTGAATGTGAAATCGAAAGCTAAGGATGGGGAACCTCTTCCAAGACCCGAGGTATACAAAAGTCTGATTGATAGATTTAATTTCCTTACACACATCAGTCCCGATCTTAGATTTATTATGCAATATCTTAACCTGTTTATGCAGCAGCCTTGTGTGCCTCACATAAAGGCTACCATGCATCTGTTGAGGTACCTCAAAGGCAACTCTGATTTTGGGATTTTCTTCTCACATTCTTCTGACTTGTCCTTGCAAGCTTATTATTGTGACAGTGACTGCGGCTTCTATCCGGACAGTAGAAGATCTGTTTTTGGGTGTTGTATTTTCCTTGGTGGTAGCTTGATCGACTGGAAGTCCAAAAAATAGGCAGTGGTTTCTTTGTCTTCAGCTCAAGCTAAGTACAAGGTCCATATGCAAAGTAGTGACATTGATTACTTGGGTATGCAGGCTGTTATCTGATCTTGGTGTCCTTTATGTTCCTCCCGTTCCTCTCTTTTGTGATAGCTTATTTTCCATACACAACGCTCGTAATCCAGTTTTTTATGAGCGACCAAAGTATATTAAATTGGATTGTCATTTTGTCCGATAGCAAGCTTGCTGAAGGGTTGATCACATTGTCCCACAATTCCAGTGCTTCCCAGCTTGGTGATATCTTCACCAAGGCATTATCTAGTCCTGTTCATCATCTACATATTATCAGGTTAGGGGTTTTGTCACCCTCCAACTTGAGGAAGACAGCTGGGATTATAGATATGGGCTAATTTCTCCTATGCCCAATGTATCTATTTCTAATAGTATAGGCCCATATTTTATTTTAGTTGGTTCATTTATTTCGTAGCATAGCCGGATAAATGTTATTTGTTATTGGGATGTGTATAAATGAAAAAGGGGATTCGATTTGTAAAGAGAGATTCATTTTTCATCAATCAATAATATTTGGAACCTTCTTCTCTCTCTCAAAGCACTAACGTAGCCCCAATTTTCCTTCATTAAATTCATACAATTGCTGATTGTTAAGAAATAAGGCAACTAAATTTCTTCTGAGCTCCAACAGCCACCTCATCGAGAATGGACTTTCAGTTGTCATCTCATAAAAATTTCACGGGGTATCCTATTTGATCGCTCCATTTAACTAGTATTCACTTTGTTTAAAAAAAAGTTTAACTAGTACTCAAAGTACATATAACTTCTTTATAATAATAATAATAATAATAATAATAATAATAATAATAATAATAATAATAATAATAATAATAATTATTATTATTATTATTATTATTATTATTATTATTATTATTATTATTATTATTATTATTATTATTATTATTATTATTATTATTATTATTATTATTATTATTATTATTATTATTATTACTACTACTACTACTACTACTACTATTGTTGTTGTTGTTGTTGTTGTTGTTGTTGTTGTTGTTGTTGTTGTTGTTGTTGTTGTTATTCCTCTTAATTGCAAAATAGGTTTGTCAGATTTGTTGTTATTTTGACAAATTGATGATTGGAGTTTGTTCCTTAGTATATTTGAAAGTTATATTTTAAATTTGAGCATATGTGGAGTAGATTTGGGGATTAAATCGTATGTTGGACTGTTGAAATTCGACGAACAAGTTTATATTTCTGGGCAAATTTGCACTTCAGACAAATAGCCCGTTTGGATTAGCTGAAAAAAGTGGCTTTTAAGCATAAGTATTTAAAAGCACTTTTAAAGTACTGAAGCTGATTTTATAAATAAGCAGCTATGTGTTTGGATAGAAGTGCTGAAACTGGAAAAAAAAACTATGGTTGTTTTTGGTTAACAATAGCACTTTTATGTTAAAATGACTGAAATAACCTTAAAACTGTTAATACTACAAAGGAGTTGATTACTACAAGACTTTTAACTCTAAATTGATTCAAATAGAAAATAATTTATATTTCAGTCCACTTTCAAGTAAACTGATTACCTAAGATAATTTTTATAAATATAAGTCACTTTTGAATTTTAAATGTAAAATAATAAAATTTCTGGAAAGTATCATTGCTTGATCACGTTCGATTATTGCAGTAATTAGTGGCTAAAAAATGTTGTTATCCCGATGATATTTATATGTATGGAAATTCAATACATTACGCACTACACCGGGCGTCTCCTACTCAATATATAATATATAACAACTGAATAAGCTCACAATTAAACAATTTGTTTTGTTTCTTATAAAATGTGATGCACTACATGAAATGTAAATTAACTTCCTACGTCACTTCATGAAGTTCTAAAAGAGAACTTGAAATAGATCCTTAAGAAGAAAAACAAAGCTCAGAGATGAGGGAACACCAAAGATAGTTGAACACAGATATGGAGACACAGGTAACGGAAAAGTGGAAGAAAGAAAGAAGCGAAAAGAAACATATGAATTAGGGCTTTGTTTTGAAGGTTATTGTTGGAATTATACAAATTTATAAGGGATAGAATTGGTCAAACATATATAGCTTATAAGCCAAAAAATAATAAGTTGGGGTGCCTAGCCGTTAGTTTTTGGCTTCTTTTAAGTACTTTTAAATTTATTTTAAGTATTTTTTCAACTTACCAAACACTAAAAAGAGCTTAAAAGTTAGTTTGATCAACTTAAAAACCAATCTAAATATTCTCTAAAAGGTCTTAAGTGCATGCAAAAATTAGCTGCATTTCAGACCAATTAAGTCTTAAGTGCATCTTAAGTTTGCAAGTTGAAACCGATTTTTTTCAACTCACGAATCTTGTGCCATGTGGATATAGCTTCAATATTAATGATCTAAAACTGGGTAAATATGTAAGGGAAATTTTCGCTCCTATACCATATAGGAAACTATATTACCAAATATGTTCATAGTTTGCATATTACCCTTCATGCTAATAGTATTTCTACATAATATATATAATGCATTAAATAAGGAATCATTATAGTTGTAGGATTCCTTATTTAGGCGCACTAAAAAAGGGGACTTAAATATTTTTCAGATCTTCCAACGCAGATGATAACACCCAACTTTGCCTTTTAAAAGACAAAGCGGTCACTGCAAATATAATCGGTTTTAAGTTCGGAATCGAATCCTCAAGGAACTAACTTATCTATTACACTTTTCGGCAATGTTATTATCAACTCAATCAATTTCTAGATGCAAGATTTTTGATCAATAAAGACTGGGTTCTTTTGTTTAACTACTTCACTACTATTAAAAATAACAATAAACTAAAACAAAGATAATTCAATGGTAAAAAGGTCTAGGGCAGTGATTTCCCCAATTGCTAGTTTAGGTCTTGACTCTTCCGCTATAATCTCGTCGTAATACTCTATAAGGATTAAGAGTTATGGGCTATCGTAATTATCTCTCGATCAACTACAATAATTTACTAGAGCATTCTCTCGAACTACTCTAGCTAACTATGGTTATGCAACTCTAAATTACCCCACCAAAGTTTTATTATCTCTAAACCCACTTTTAAGTTCAAGTAATGAATCTCTTCAATTACCCAAAAGTGGTGTTGTTCAACAACTATCTAACCTAATATTCTTTCTCAAGCAATATAAGGTAATTAGACACGATTAATCAATGGCCCATTCAATTAATCACCATACAAAACATAGTTGAACAATTATATCGTAAATCCGACTGGATTATAACAACTTGAGTCAAGACTTCAACCAACAATTGGTTCCATCAACCCTAGATAAGTGTTTAGCTACTCATAACAAAATAAGAGAGAACTACTAAATTATTCATAATATAAAATTGCAAGAATTAAAGGGAGATAGAAAAACTCTAATGTTTGGTTGATCTTCTCATACTTGTTCTTCCTCCAAAAGTAGTCTAAAATTAGCTTCCCCTTTCAGTTGGATGAGTTTCTAAAGCTTATAAGGGTTTTACAAAAGTTTCCCCGAAATTATACTTTGGTCCACAACTTCCAACGGAGTGAACAGTTCACCGCGGTCGCGGTGGCCTTCTTGCCTAGACCATTTATGTTTCTTGGTGTTCGGATACTTCTCGAGTGGGCGTTTTTCTTCACATTATCGCCTCCAAAACACTCCATGTTGCTTCCTCTCATATAATATCCCTTGCTAAATAAAAGAACACTATTTAGAGCATTTTGTTGGCAATTTATCTATAAAACAACAACAAAGTATGGTCATATTAAGGTGTAAATATCAACTATATAGCCTACTATCAGCAGATCATGCACAATAATCACTATCGTCAACTTCTTTACAAAATTTCCGTACTCTATTTTTTGCGCTAAACTCTGTTTCAACATTCTCTCTAATTTTACAAATCAAAATCGACAAAATCTTCTACAATTCTTCTGCAACAAAAGCAATTATGGCGAAAATACAAAGCAAAGGAAAAGAGAGCAGCAATTTCACCATTGACAACCATTAAAAAGCTTTGAAGCTTTGAACTCAAATTTGAATTTTTAAAAATCATTATTTGTTTGGATTGGGTGTTGTTGAAAATAATTGGGAATATGGTTTGGAGTTTATATCTCAATTTTGAGGGATTTTGGTGAAGATTCGACTTGGTTTTGACTGAATTTCAGATTGAAACTCGAAGAAGAAGAAGAAGACGTATATTGCAGAAATTGTAGACAAATTGTAGATAAATTGCAAACAGTTCTTTATTTATTTTTCTTTTATTCATTTACCTATTGTATGAAAGTTGAACAACATTGTATAAAAATTATATTTAAGTGGATGATTTAGTACTATTTTGGACAAAAATATGTATAAAAAATGTGAAACATACATTTCAGGGGAAGCATTTCGAGTTACGTACCCAGTTTGTAGATATTTTATGGATAAATTGTAGATTATTTGTATTCTGATTGTAGATGCTTTATTTTCTGTTTTCACAAATAAAAAAATGACTAAAACTTCTACAAATCTTCTGAAAAAACGCAATTATGTCAAAAATCCCAATTATGCTACAATTGAATGAGAATTGGGATATTAAAATTCAATGTACCCAGTTTGTAGATATTTTGTAGATTTCGACATAGATTGTAGTTTATAGTATAAATGTAGTAACAAATCAAAAATGACTAAAACTTCTACAAATCTTCTGCAAAAAACGCAATTATGTCGAAAATCCCAATTATGCTACAATTGAATGAGAATTGGGATATTAAAATTCAATGTACCTAGCTTGTAGATATTTTTTCGATAAATTGTAGATTATTTGTATTCTGATTGTAGATGCTTTATTTTCTGTTTTCATAAATCAAAAACGACTAAAACTTCTACAAATCTTCTGCAAAAAACGTAATTATGTCGAATATCCCGATTATGCTACAATTCTGTGATTCTCCTATATGCTCTTGTTACTCCTTACGAAACTGCTATGCTAAATATGGAATCCAAACAAATATTTCTGCAATTTTTCTTCAAGAAAAATAATTAAACAATAGTCTACAATTTTTCTTCAATTTATCTACAATTTCTGCAATATACGTCTTCTTCTTCTAATTTCAATCTGAAATTCAGCTAAAACCAAGTCTAATCTTCATCAAAACCCCTCAACATTGAGATATAAACTCCAAACCATATTCCCAATTATTTCCAACAACACCCAATCCAAACAAATAATGATTTTTGAAAACCCAAATTTGAATTCAAAGCTTCAAAGCTTTTTAATGGCTGTCAATGGTGGAATTGCTGCTTTCTTTTCCTTTTCTCTTATATTACTGAAAGAACCCGAAATCATAACCATCAAAAGTTATTGCTGTGTATGAAACTTTGAAGATTTGACTTCAATTTTGATTGGTTGTAGAAGAAAAAACCTTGATTTTGGACGTTAATGATAGAGGGTATCAATTGTTTTTCTGGATTTAGCAGAGGGTTCCAATTGTTTTTCTGGTTTTTCTGGTTTTTGGGTGTGTGGTGATATGTGGGTGAGAGTGTGGGGTTGGGGGGATTTGGAGGAATATACAGTATAAGAGTGATATAAGGTACAACTAATGTACAACTAAAAAACCTTATGGTATAAAATTAATAATTAGGTATACTAAATATAATTATATCAAACCTTAAATATTGAGCGTAATATAGTTTCTTATATGACACAGGAATGTAAAAATTCCAATAAACCCCCCTTTCATTCCGCTATATTAAAGCCCATCACTCCAGCCCCCTATATTTTTTCATACCCCTGACGTGTCACAAGCTGTGTTGTAGTACAAGTTGACGTTGCATACTGTCTTAGATTTTTAAGTCCAGTCCCCTCCGTCGACAAAACCAAGGGCGGGCCGCCGTTAGGAAGTGGGAAAGAGGATTTTGGTAGAACCCTAATAAAAATAGTAAGGTCCTAAGTAACAGTGGACATGGATATGCAAAGCGAGTTCGATCGCCTCCTCTTCTTCGAGCACGCTCGTAAGACTGCTGAAACTACCTACGCTCAGAATCCCCTCGATGCTGATGTGCGTATTTCTCCTTTTTATCTTCTCATTTCAAGCTTATAATTTGCTACTATAGTAATAAGGAATATATATAGAGTTATGTTTATTTGTGTTCCACCAGCTTGATGTGTTTTTATATTTGTAAGTTATATGCTATATTGCCTCAATAAACTGAATCTATTGTTTCTGATATAATAACAAATGCAGAACTTGACGAGATGGGGAGGTGCATTATTGGAATTATCACAGTTCCAGCCCGTTCCTGAATCTAAACAGATGATTTCTGGTATTGTACTACCTACTTGAATCTTGGGTTTTGATTAAACAGTCTGCTAAAAATTGGATTTTTGAGGACAATCTCCTGCTGTTGATAAAATATATTTGCAGACGAATTTTTTTTTTTTTTTGGGAGGGGGAGGGGGGGAGGGATAATTTAATTTTTTTTTTTATTCAAGACAATGTTTCTCTTCGAAAAAAATGTTGCTTTTCCCTGCTGTTTATCCATATCAATCTCTATTCCCATGCTTAAAGACAGAACTGTTTTGGTACTTTGGGTTTTAAAGTTCTCTTTTTTTGTCCGGCCTTTGTTGTTTAATTTATGGTTGGAATTAACTTTGTAGAGGCAACCTCAAAGTTGGAGGAGGCATTGGAGGTTAATCCTGAAAAACATGAAACTCTTTGGTGTTTGGGGAATGCACATACATCTCATGCATTTTTAACTCCTGATATGGACGAGGCTAAGGTTTACTTTGACAAAGCAACTCAGTGCTTTCAGCAGGCAGTTGATGCGGTATATATTTCTCAGCAGAAATTCCAAGTGTTTGTGCTTACTGTTGCAATTACCTTAGCTTTTTGGTCCTCTGAATGCAGGATCCAGGAAATGACATTTACCGCAAGTCTTTGGAAGTTACCTCTAAGGTGAAGCTCTTTTTTTTTTTTAGCTAACTTTCGATATGTTCTATCCTCAGCATCCTTATATTTCGTTTAGATATTTCAAATGAATGCTTGAGCAACTTAAAAGGCAGTTATTGTAAGACAGCCATTCAATTTTGGTGTTGAGCCAAATGCAATAAGTGCAATTATCTTATAAAAGAAGAATAGGTAACTTCCATCAAGATATACGTTATCCCTCATTGCATGTGCTCATACAGCTATACATATTATATCCATGGCGTTAGTAAGTGAACTACTCATTGTACTAATTCTGTTCCTGGAGGTCCCTTATAAAGAAATTGTGTTTCTGGAGGTCTTTTTGACTTCCAATTCAGTTCCCACTTCCTTTACATTGCTAGGAATTCACAAAAGTAGCAACAGCTAAGGAAAAATAATACGTAAGACCCTAAAATGAAGAAGGAATTTAGAAAAATGAGAGGTGAAATAGAACTGAAGCGAAGATGCACTAAACACCATATAGCAAGTGACAGTATACTTCAGAATTTACCTATCCAACAGAAAAAAAGGAGACTATGAAATCTGCAAATTTTTCCGCTACATCTGTATTTATTTTATTCTGTTGTTATTCACATAATTATGAGGTGTGAGACTCCTTAGAAGGTTTCGTCGGAGTTTACTAGGCTGGCTGGGTATTTCTCTGGTTTCGTTGGTGATGAAGTGGATCCCACGGGTCCGGAAAACATTCAAATTTACTATATTAAAGATTTACTAAGGTTGCAAAGGAAAAGCTTTTCCCTGCTTTAGGCATCTTAATTTCTTTATACAGATAACATTCAGCATTTACTGTATTAAAGATTTATTAAGCTTTCAGAGGAAAAAACTTTTTCCCTCTCCAGGCATCTTAATTTGTAAGCTATACGGGAAGCATTATGGACCTGATTAGAATGGTGTGATGACACTGAAAGCGCTACTATTATATAGATGCACATTAACATCCTTTTGATCTTCCATTCAAAAACCATCCTTTTGATCTTTTGGCTTTTGTTTGTGGTCTCTATTGAATCCTGTCTTCCTTATTTCTCCCCCGCTGGTATATTTCCCAAATATAGCAAAGCAATCCTTTGATGGAGATGTTTGCTCTGCATATAAGATTATGTGGGCATATAAATGTCGATTTACTGCAATGCGAATGGACTTTAATGTAATGAAGTTCAATATTAGCTTTTATTGTCAAAATTATTGCACATACTAATGAGGTACTAAGATGACTA
The DNA here is from genome assembly GCF_000715075.1 of Nicotiana tabacum. NCBI lineage: Eukaryota > Viridiplantae > Streptophyta > Magnoliopsida > Solanales > Solanaceae > Nicotiana > Nicotiana tabacum. Next base: position 96,472,996 of record NC_134082.1, read on the forward strand.
TTTTTCTTTCTTTCTGATTGCTTGGTTTTCGTTGAGCAAATGTTTGCTGGCATGGACCGGTACTTGCTTATAAAAGATGATTCACTTTTCTTCTTTTGCATGTATCTTCCTAAACCTTGTAGAGAATGGTGGTTTTTGGAGAGTTCTGAATAGATGAAGCTTTGTCTATCTAATGACCAGTTGGTTTCAATATTTTTTAGTCTGACCCTGTTTCCTGTTAGGGGAAAAAAACCCAATGCAGTTGGATTCTTCTATCAGGCTAAGAATTTAGAGAAGTGTAACTCTGGATTGAGTTGCATTTTGTCTTTGGTAAATAATGTTGGTGTGTGATTCTGTTTATTCAACGCGAACAAGCTTATTATAAATGTCCCGACTAGGTGTTGCAGCTTGTGGTAATTTTTGATTGTTTTTGTTTATCCTTTTTGCCAAATTTGTGGTATTTCTACTCATGAAATGTCTCGTGTTCTGGTTGGGAATCTCAATTATAATTCATCTACATTATGATTAGGCTCCAGAGTTGCACATGGAAATCCACAAACAGGGTTCCATGCCACAAGCTATGGGACCAGAGCCTTCAACATCGACAAGCACAAAGGTACACCCCCATCTCTTGATAGGAGCAATCTCTTATCCTTCTTAGTTGCATTAATGTACGATTAATGCGTCTTGTTTTTCTTTTTTTTTAAATTATTCTTCAAAGTCATGATGTCTTTCCTTTCAGAGCCCTATTTTTCTCTTTCATTTTGTACGCCTTTAAAAGTTTTACTTTACCCTCCATGGTAATTAATTTGAAACATTAAAAGTCCTCAAAGATAGGTGTTGAAGTTACGAAAATCTGCTGGTTTATCAAATTTAGTTCCATTTTATCAAACTGTTGTTGCTTATTCACCATTATGTGTCTGTTCTTGCATTGCAGAGTTCCAAAAAGAAGAAGAGCAGTGATCTCAAGTATGACATTTTTGGATGGGTAATACTTGCAGTTGGTATTGTTGCATGGGTGGGATTTGCAAAATCTAATATGCCGCCACCGCCTCCTCCACAATGAAGCTAGAATACAGCTTTACTGGCCAAGATACATGTCAGTTTTTCATTTAGTTACTGAAATTAAGACTTTTGCTAGTGTAATAGATTAAATAAGAAACATTTTTTTTTCTCTTGATATATTTCATGGAGTTCGGCTTTGACCTATGGTTTTAATTCATTATAATTTTATGCAAATTAATCTACTTGCGTTTCTTGGTTATCGAATTTAGATAGATGTCATTCCTGTAGTTGCTGCCATCAAAAACTTATACAAAAATTACTTGAGCGGCCAACCGATGTCCACTTGACCACAATCTCTGGCTGCAGAAGGACTTAATATTAACAAAGAAACAGTACAGTGACTTAATATTGACATCCAAACTTCAACAATTTCAAGTTTGAGAAAATGCAGATATACAAAAATCACTTGCAACACAAATATGTATATTTCACCCAACCATGGACAACTACCAACAGCAAAACCAGGCTATTGTGCTTTCTTTGTCGCTTGCTCTCAGCCAGAGGAGCTCTATTTATGGTTATGCAGTGTCATGCCATGAAAATAGCGAGGGTGTCTCTCTTCAGGATGCTTAGATTTCCATCCCTTTTGTACTTTTGAGGATAAATTATGTACGAGACTTTCCATACATTTGAGCATACACAGTCTTCGTGCGGTACACCAGAATCATGCTTAGAACAGCTGCAATAATGCAAAGTCCTGACATTATCAAAGAAGTCAAGAAGAAGCAAATGGCGCCTTCACACTTGAGAGGTTCATCCATGTTAAGAAAACTTGTCAAAACCGAAGCCAAATTCAACTGTCCATCATTGTGCTGTTGAGCTTGCTTTTCAGCTTCCCAGTCATATATACTACTGGCAATAAGACCTGAGAATACTAATGAACCAGCTGGATTGGCAAGAGTGAGGAAATTGTACAATGCCCCAAAATTTTTTAAGCCAAACAATTCTGAAGCAGCAGCTGGTACAATCGCCCAATGAGCCCCATAACCAAGTCCAACCAAAAGAGTACCAATGTACATTGCCCCAGGCCAACCCATAGCAAAGAAGAAATGGCCAATGGCCATTACAACTTGGGCAACAGCCATAGCTGCATGTCTTGGATATGCATTATCCCTGTTTGTCAATAAGACAATGTTGTGTTAGAAATTTCTTAGAATTTAAGTGAAACCATCAATGTATGAGCAGTAAATTTCATGTACCTGACAATTATTTCAGAAAAGTATCCACCCCCAATACGGCCAAGGAAGTTCCATATGCTGATCAAGGAAACAAATACATGTGTGTTATTAGATCCTAAAGATTGGCTCATCTGTCCCAAGTTATCAATGACAGTTAAACCAGAACCAGAACCTAAAAGCAGTGAGAAAAACATAAGCCAAAAATCTGCCTTTTTTAAAGCCTGCAGTAATGTAAAGTCCTCCCCCCTATGGGGACCCCTTCTTCTTTTGATCCTCACTGCTCCTTCAGCAGCTGCTTGTGCTAGTTTCACTTGTAGTTGGGCAATTCTTTTTTGCCTTTCTAAAGCCGGAAGCAAGTCTACTTCCTTTGGCTTCTCTTCTTCAACCTCACTAAATATAATTTCATGACCATCGTCGTGTTCAGAATTTTCAGGATCTTGTTTCTGTGACTCGGATAGTAGTAGTGCTTCTTCTGCTGGTACTCTTGGCTCTTGAGTGAAACTCAAGGAGATGGGAATCACAATAGGGATTATCAAGAGGATAAATAGAATAGCTGTGAAGATTATGACAACATTGTGGCTAACATCAATAAGGTCTTCAACAAGCATAACTCCCATTAAGTAAGAAGCCAAAAGGAGGCATATGCTGTAAATGAAATGAAAAACTTAATCCATCGGAAGGCCTGATTTGTCTGTGGCCTCCAACAGGCCTGATTATAAACATGAGAGCGATAATTACCATTGCTGGTCCAACGGCAATCATAAATATAAGTGAAGCATGATCTGGGGAATGGATTACTGCATATATTTGAGTCAAAATAGCACCACCTAAGCCAGCAAATCCTTTAAGAATCCCAACCACAGGACCACGGCTTTTGGGGAAGTTTTGCACACAAGAGACCAAAGCTGCTGTATTAAAGTAGGTCTCACCATTTGTTCCTACAAATATAAGAATACACATCTGCAGAGAAATGGCTAAAAAAGTCAGGCGTTTCCCGTGATGATACAGCACTATAGTAGACACCAGCTAATTATGCCAGTAGATGTCATGGATAAGACATTATGGTGGCCAGCAAATAAGGGACTTTGATCAACATCTGAGGTGAATGACCAACCGTCTGAGAGAAGCACAATGAATATTCATCATATAGATATCCCGATGCAAAACAAAGAATCTTGCTGCTATGCAAGCAAATTGAGGACATGCTATATGAATTCTCACTAATCAAGCCGCTCCACTTAAGCTCATATATATAGGACCGATATTATCCAAAATAAAATAAAAAGTACTAGAAGTTCTCTATGTTTTCTACTAGAAATGAAGATATCTAGATGAGGAGATTGTTGATAAGTAATGTGCAAGCTATCAAATAAGTAGGAAAAAAAAAGCAGTCCACTTCTCCCAAATATACTATTGCACCTGCCCTTTTACATTTACAAACTTCCTCAAAATAGAAACATCAAACTGTTGCGGAAGCCAAATGTATATAGTGTGAATGAGTCACAACTAATATACCAAAAATTATGACAGCCACCAAATAATAAATAAGACAATAAAGCAACAATAAAATGAACACCAGAACTTACGAGGTTCGGCCAATTTTGCCTACTTCCTCGGACACAACCAATATTTTATTTCATTCCAAAAATACAAGTGAAATAATATTAAAGAGAGAAGATACAAATGACTTAAGAAGATGAGAAGGCAAATGAGATGTGTTTTTAAATCCTAAACATTAGGCCTTCTTTTATAGGGAGAAATTCTCCCCAAATTAAGTCTCCCATCGATGTGGGAGTTTGCCATTTCAACAAATCTCCATCTTGGCAAAATTTCACATCTTCAATTTTTTCTTGGTAACAAATTTTGGTTGTGTCTTCATCTTCAATCTTCAGTATTCAACAATGTTGATCAAATCCAAACAATGTTGAAACTCGCAGTCACCACTTTTGTCAGCATATCAGCAGGATTCTCTGTAGTATGAATTTTCTTCACCGTGACTTCACCTTCTTCTATGATTTCTCGTACGAAATGATACCGAATTTCAATGTGCTTCGTCCTTGCATGATAAACTTGGTTCTTCGCTAATTGAATAACACTTTGACTATCACAAAAAATTGTGATACTTTTTTGTTCAACACCAAGCTCTTTTAGCAACCCCTGAAGCCAAATTGCCTCTTTCACAGCCCTGTAATAGCCATGTACTCCGCCTCTGTTGTAGACAAAGCAACTGTTGACTGCAAAGTACACTTCCAACTAACTGGTGTCTTTGCAAAAGTAAACACATAACCAGTAGTTGATCTTCGTTTGTCCAGATCACCCGCAAAATCTGAGTCACAATATCCAACTACAGATTGATTGCCTTCTTGCTCAAAAACTAACCCAACATCTACAGTATTGTGAATATACCGTAGAATCCACTTCACAGCTTGCCAATGCTCCTTTCCTGGATTATGCATATATCTGCTAATAACTTCAACAACTTGTGAAATGTCAGGTCTCGTACAGACCATTGCATACATCAAGCTACCAACAACATTTGCATATGGTACCCTTGACATATACTCTTGTTCAGCTTCATCTTTTGGCGACATAGTAGCACTTAGCTTAAAATGGGGAGCAAGTGGAGTAATAACCGGCTTAGTCTTCTCATCTATGCCAAAACACTGCAGTACTCTCTTCAAATATTCTTTCTGAGATAAACAGAGTTTCTTTGAACGTCTATCTCTTATTATCTCCATGCCAAGAATTTTCTTTGACTCACCTAGATCCTTCATCTCAAACTCCTTCTTTAGTTGAATCTTCAACTTATCAATTTCTTCTGAATTCTCGGAAGCTATCAACATATCATCAACATATAGGAGAAGATATACAAATGAACCATCTTTAAGCTTGCGCAAATACACACAATGATTGTATTTGCTTCTCTTGTACCCTTGCCGCAACATAAACTCGTCAAATCGCTTGTCCCATTGTCTAGAAGATTGTTTTAATCCGTACAATAATTTTTCAAGTTTGCACACCATATTTTCTTTTCTAGCAACTTTGAATCCTTCTGGCTGAGTCATGTAGATTTCCTCCTCCAAGTTTCCATGTAAAAACGCAGTTTTTACATCCATCTGAACTAGTTCCAAATCCAACTGTGCTACCAAAGCCAACATAATTCTAATGGAGGAATGTTTTACAACTGGAAAAAACACTTCATTGTAATCAATTCCCTCCTTTTGAGCATATCCTTTGGCCACCAATCTTGCTTTGTAGCGAACATCTTCTTGGTTAGGAAATCCTCTTTCTTTGCAAATACCCATTTGCACCCAATTGCTTTCTTTCCCTTCGGGAGATTGGCCAATCTCCATGTATGATTATGATGAACTGACTGTATTTCATCATTCATGGCAATCCTCCACTTATCTTCTTCTGAACTTTGGACTGCGTCTTTATAAGTGTAGGAACATCATCAGCTACAATTGAGGCGGCGCAAGCAACTGTCTCTATAAGACGAATAGGTTTTGTTATTGTCCTTTTTGGCCTGCTGGTTGCTATTGATTCAAGTTGTTGTTGAGGTTCCTGAGTTGGAATCTCCCTCTCTACTAGCTCTTCTTCCAGAGGATAATCTTCATTTGTTTCCTCCTCTGCTTCTTGTAAATTTTCCCTCAAACTCCACCTGCTTAGAAGCACCCTTATTTTGTTTGGTATCTTCTGTTACCTTATTTACCATAGCAGATTCATCAAAGGTAACATCCCTGCTGAATATTACTTTTTTTGTCATAGGACACCATAAGCGATATCTTTTGACTCCAGAAGTAATTCCCATAAAAATAGCCTTCTTTGCCCTTGGATCCAATTTTGACTCTATCACATGATAATATGCAGTTGAGCCAAATACTTGCAAAGAGTCATAATCTACAGCAGGCTTTCCATACCATTTTTCAAATGGTGTCTTGCCATCAATAGCAGCAGATGGTAAGCGATTAATGAGGTGACATGCATATATAATTGTCTCAACCCAAAATTCTTTGCCCAAGCCAGCATTGGACAACATACACTGTACCTTCTCCAGCAAGGTCCGGTTCATATGTTCTGCCACTCCATTTTGTTGTGGTGTATGTCTGATAGTGAAGTGTCGGACGATGCCATCATTTTCATAGACCTTATTGAAATGGTCATTTTTGTATTCACCTCCATTGTATGTGTGAATACACTTGATCCTCCTGCCTGTTTGATTCTCCACCATCGTCTTCCATTTGAGAAAAAATCCCAACACTTCATCTTTGCTATTCATTGTATACACCCATACTTTTCTGGAAAAATCATCAACAAAGGTTACAAAATAGTGTTTCCCACCCAATAAATGTGTTTTGGAAGGACCCCAAACATCAGAGTGTACATAATTCAAAATGCCTTTAGTATTATGGATCGTTGTACCAAATTTAACCCTTATCTGTTTCCCTTTGACACAATGCTCGCAAAACTCCAAGTTGCAAACCTTTACTCCTTTTAACAATCCTTGATTTGATAAAGTTTTCAAGGATTTTCCTCCAGCATGTCCCAAGCGCATGTGTCATAGCCTGGTTGCTTCTGCCTCTTTTTCGTCATTGGATGTTATTGTCGTTGTCCCAATAACTGTACTACCGCGATAACGTTACATGTTATTGTTCTTCCGATTGGCCTTCATTACCACTAGTGCACCGGAGCATACTCTCATCACTCTATTTTCTGCAATGATTTTGAACCCTTTTGATTCTAGGGCTCCCACAGAGATGAGATTTTTCTTAAAACCCGGTACATATCGAATATCTGTTAATGTTCTGATCATTCTATCATGGTTCCTTAATCGTATTGAACCAATACCATATGAGGTAAGAGGGTTATTATCCGTTGTGTTGACGATTCCATATTCTCCTTCTTGAAAATCCACGAACCAGTCCCTGTTGGGACACATATGATAGCTACAAGCCGAGTCCATCACCCATATGTCTGAAGATGTTGATGGCTCTGTTGTAACTAATGAGAAGTCTGAATCATCACCATCAGCTACATTTGAATCCATAATGGCCTTTCCATTGTTATGTTTGGCCTTATTCTTCAACTTTGGACAGTCTTTCTTCCAGTGCCCCTTTTCTCGACAAAAGGCACATTCATCTTTGCTGGGTCTAGATCTTGACTTGGATCTTTCTTTCTTTGTCCTCGTTTGATTTTGAGGACGACCCTCACAACTAGTTCTTCTCCTTCTCCGCCCTTCTGTTTTTCTCCCTTTCTTTGTTCATAGCTGTACAAAGCCGAACAAACTTCTCTGAGAGAAATTTCGTCATTCCCATGGAGTAGAGTAGTTTCAAGGTGCTCGTACTCATCAGGAAGTGACCCCAACAACATCAAGGCCAAGTCACCATCATCAAAAGTTGCATCCATATTTTGCAAATCTGTGACCAACTTATTGAAACTGGTGATATGTCCATTCATCGTGGTACTAGGAACATAGGTGAAGCGAAACAATCTCTTCTTCATGTACAATTTATTTTGACTGTTTTTTTTCAATAATTTATCCTCCAATGCTTTCCATAATTTACTTGCAGAAGTTTCCTTTGTGTATGGATATTTCTGCTCTCTAGCAAGGTAAGATCGAATGGTACCGCAAGCAACACGGTTGATAATTCTCCAATCTTCGTCTCCAATAACATCTTGTCTTTTTTCTTCAATGGCAAGATCTAGCCCTTGTTGAAAAATGACATCTAGAACCTCGCCTTGCCACATCCCAAAATGTCCTGACCCGTCAAAAATTTCTACCGCAAATTTTGCATTTGACACAATTCTTGTCATAAGCGAAGATGCCAATGATGACGTATTGTTGACACTTGATGTAGATTCTTTTTGTTTATTGTCTTCCATCTTTGACACAAATATTATTTAATAGCTGACGACACAAATCAAGATTATTTCCTTTCTGGTGTGGAAGATCAGACTAAGCTGCAACCACATAGCATACTCAGACAAAACCTTGACTCAGTTACCAAGATAAATATTTTCTGATGTGGAAGATCAGACTATGCTGCAACCACAGAGCATACTTAGACAGTACCTTGACACTGATACCAATTGTTGCGGAAGCCAAATGTATATAGTGTGAATGAGTCACAACTAATATACCAAAAATTATGACAGCCACCAAATAATAAATAAGACAATAAAGCAACAATAAAATGAACACCAGAATTTACGAGGTTCGGCCAATTTTGCCTACTTCCTCGGACACAACCAATATTTTATTCCATTCCAAAAATACAAGTGAAATAATACTAAAAAAAGAAGATACAAATGCCTTAAGAAGATGAGAAGGCAAATGAGATGTGTTTTTAAATCCTAAACATTAGGCGTTCTTTTACAGGGAGAAATTCTCCCCAAATTAAGTCTCCCACGGATGTGGGAGTTTGCCATTTTCAACACAAACAAGATTCAAAAAAGCAGAATTCTTAAAGAGCATCAATATACAGAAACATGTTCTTCGAGGCCATCTGAGCTCAAGGCTTTTTAGTTATGCAAGAAATTTTCAGTTGAAGCAAATTGTACAAGTAATACATAGATTCTAACTGATGCAAAAGCAAATAGGCCTACTAAATGCAAGAGTACCACACAAATAGTTTGAGTTTGACAAAGCAAAACTTTTGATTTAATAATCCCTGAACAAACATGAAATAAGTGGACAAGGAAAAAGAGCAAGATACCCTTTACAAAGAGGAGCAGATTGAGGGAAAAGAGCAGAAGGATACTCACAGCCCATAATGGCAAAGGAAAAGTTCGGCCAGTGACAATGAGCCAAACCCAACCATAACCAATAAAGTTCTGAATAGCACCAACAAGAAGTGCAGCCCATAAAGGCAAGATTTCACACAAAGTACCAGCCAAGAATCCAACACTATCACCCAAGTCCTTTGCCACACCCAATCGAGCAATCTGCTTCTGGTTATAATTCAGAGAGCTTTTAATTATAGGAGAAATGCTGCCGAAGAGATATCCAATGCCAGCAAAAGTTTGAATCCACATTGCAACAACAAAAACCAGCCATCTGTTGTGGAAGAAGAAACCAAATCTTTCTTTCAAATGAACCATCATTATTGGATATAATAATTCTGGCAATTAACAGCTTCAGAACTTTTCAAAGTTCAATCTGTTTTTTTTTTTTTTTTGGTTATGAACGAAGTTAATGGTCCTGTCTTTGTTTGGGGTGGAGGTGGGATACGTTACGTATGGTTTCTCTGTTCACTCTCTTATTGTTTTTTATAAGAGCAGAGCAGAGCAGAGGAGCAGGGCATCAAGGTGGGACGCAGGTAAACTATAATGCTCTTGTTTTCTCGGCGTATTATATTATAAATTTATAATACTCTTGATGATGTTTTATTGGTGTTTGCACATTGAAAACATGAAGAAAAGGGACCCGTTTGATGAAAGAAAAATAATACTACTCACCCATAAGGATAGGGGGCGGGAGACGAGGGACGTAACACATTCATTATTTTAGAACCAATTTTATAAATACTTAAATTAATAAAATATTTATATTAAATTGGAAAAAGCAAAAATCACTTATACAATATCTTTTTACCTTCGGTTATCATTCATATTGTTGATATTAACAAATTGACTTGTATTTGCTAATTTAATGAAATTACAACCTAAAGTATAATAGAGGAGAATTTTGGATCAATAATAAAAGTAAAAAAGGTAAATTTAGATATTCTTTCAAATATTTTGACAGGTAAAATTCATTCATTCCATGTTATAGCTCCATTAAAGTCAATGACCAATACAGAACAATTTACTAACGGTATGAAAGACTTCAAAATATAACAGGGAGTAAAATTAAAGTATTTTGTATCGTAAATAAAAAGATTGTTTGAATATAATACCATATATATAGCAGTAAATTAATTACAATTTTGGAGCCGTATCCAAATAACAGAAGGTATTGGTATGAGACTAGAGACAGGTCATAGTAGGAGATAACGACGGAATGGCCACTCAAATTTGTTGCGATAAAAGAAAAAAAAAAAAAACAAAGCACATACTGATGGTTATCGTGCTTTCCGTTCGCGATAGAGTGACCTTCTGTTTCTGTAAATGCTACACTACAAAAAGCTAGTGTCCCACCAGTGTAACCGTCTTGGTTAGGATTTGAAGGTCTTACGTACACTTTTGCATTCAAAATAAATCTGCTATGTATATCGAGCGTCGCTACAAATATATCGCTACTTTTTTTTAAAGATATATAGATATATATATGAAAATTTTTGTAGAACTTTTCAGTGTTGGTGACCCTCTCCTTACAACATAGGTCCGCCTCTATGATTCTGCTGCTTTTTGTTTGTTTTCGTGTTCTAATCTGGTCTTCCTCTCCCACATGCCTCTATGAAGCATGCCATATTTCATGTCTTTTTAGTTTAATCATCTGCTATTTTAAATTTATTGGGCAATTAATTCATATTTATGCCGGATAAGGTTACTAAAGGAAAAATATATTCTCTACTGTAAAAAGTTTCATTTTTAAAACTCAAATCCAAACGATCTAATTTAGAATGGAGGGATCGAGTTGGAATCCTACCACACCCCCTGTAGTTTGAACTCTTTTAACATATACGCTGTTACTACCCTTTTTTAATTAACAAAGATGATGTGGAAATGAACTTGTGTTATTTAAATTTGAAAGGAACTATTAAAGCACGACTCCAAAGCATAACAAGAGTAACTAATACACGTTCAATCTTTTTATACATTTTAAAGCTAACTTGTACATTAAGTTAGACTTAATTAATAGCTGGTGTGCGACTCTTTTAAATGAGAGTATATAGTACTTTTATATGTTCATAAACAGAACAGATATCCATTGGCTTCAATGGGTCGCAACTCATCGAATATCCAAGCTCGACAGTGATACTATTAGACTAATGAACATTTGTAGTCGGTAAAAAGCCTAGAATAGCAATTCCAACCCCGCCTCCCTACCAAGTAGCTATCCGAACCTTATATTATTTTTACGAATTGATAAATAGAGAATGTCATTATCATTAATCAATCATATATTTGGAGAGAAGGTAGTGTCGAACAATATCAGAGTGGATTGTTTGTACACGCTTTTAGGCATTGTTTATCTTATTTTATATGGATCACTTTTCAAAAAATAGCTTAGCTGGACAGGATAAGCTCGTCAGGATTCTAATGGCTCCTTGAGTCCTTGTCAAGTTATACAAAACAGGGAGCCCATATGATGGATTTTATGTACATATAAGGTCATATTAGGATCTCGAACAAAAATGTCGGTATGTCCGAGTGGTGGTTGACACAGACTTGAAATCTGTTGGGCTTCGCCCGTGCAGGTTCGAGCCCTGCTGTCGACACTTTTTTGCTTTTTGCTTTTTGCTTTTTAGTATGTGCGAAAGTATTGGCACGAGCCTGCTTAAAATTCAAAGGCATACTAACTCAGACGAGGAATTATGGCTTATGACTTATGAGTGGAACTAGTTGGGTGCGGACAAGATGACGCTAACTCAGAGGAGGGCTTATGGCTTATGACTTGTGAGTGGAACTAGTTGGGTGCGGACAAGATGTTTTGCATTTTTTTCTATGACGGTGGTGTCTGGACCAATTTGTGCGAACCTTGATTATTCCATCAAATACCTACTTGTATACGGCGGAAACCAGGCTCATCTATTGCACGACGGATCGGGACCGAAACATGATGGATTGAAGATTGACCCCAGGTCCCATCGAACCAAAGTACGAAGTCAGAACATACGTCTTCAAAATCTTCGAGCCCGTGACTTTGGAGTCGACCCGACTCCGATTAAGCCCGAGGAAACATTATCGGACCCAATAACGGAAGAACGAAATATCCACGACCGGTCGGATATCATGGCGAGAATCTCGGCACGTATCAACGAGAGATTGGTTAATTAGCAAATCATGAGATTTCCTACTTTTTATAGAATTGTATCTAAAGTTAGACTCCCCTACCATATAAAGGGGGTCTAATTCTTTATAATAGACATGGTAACACGCATCCCAAAACTTTATAATATTTTTTTCTTTCTGCAAGCTACCGTTCTTCTGTTTTTGACATCATTTGAATCACATTCAGTTCGAGTGAGATCTATTCTCAAGGCTATAATTGTTGAAGTCACACGGTTTGAATTCACTTTTTTATTTTTTGCTTTATTTATAATTCAATCTATCACTTTGTGTCAAATTAATTCACGTATCCTTAAAACCACTTGTAAATTCAATTGTTATCCGATTTAGAGGGTAAACAGTTTGGCGCCCATAGTGGAGTTAAGGATAATAGTGGTTATTTGATACAAATTTCCATAACACATACTATTTTATACTTGTTCTTTGAAGTGTCTCTGATTTCAGGCTTAATCTCAAAATGTCAAACTCACAATTAACACCTCTACCCGCTGATAATGAATCTGGTCACCACGGTGAGAACAATAATATAGCTCCTGGTAACGAGGTACCACCCATTGATCTCGTCAGAATTCCAATTGCGGACCTATTGGACGCTAATTCGCACGTGGCTATCGACACAAGCCTCCATGTTGACCCCAAAAATAGCATCTGTGGTGGAGCCCAGTTGACAGCATAGAATACGCAAAACAATGAAGGAGACGGGGCCAATCTACGGATGATCTTCGAAATGTTGCAGGCTTAACATGCGTCAATAACTCAGTTACAAAACTAGAACTGCGTACCGAGCATGATCGAGCCCGACCCGTCTTGTGAGATCACTCGCAGGGAGGAAACGGTCGCGGAAATATCGAGTGGGAACGAGTCCGGTAACAACCCGAGATCATAAAAATGCTCGAGGAGATAACAAAACGAATAGAATCAGGGGAGAAGAAAATCGAAGCAAACGACAAAAAGGTGGAAACCTACAATTCTAAGGTCGACCAAATCCCGGGAGCGCCGCCAATATTAAAAGGCTTGGATTTCAAGAAGTTTGTATAGAAACCTTTTCCTCCGAGCGCGGCTCCGAAGCCGATCCCTAAAAAATTTCGCATGCCCGAGTCCTAAGTACAACGGAACGACTGACCCAAACGAGCACGTCACTTCATACACATGCACCATCAAAGGAAATGATTTGGAGGATGATGAGATCGAGTCTATCTTACTGAAGAAATATGGAGAAACCTTATCAAAGGGAGCCATGATATGGTATCACAACTCACCCCTAATTCTATTGACTCATTGCTATCCTTGCAGACTCTTTTGTGAAAGCAGACACTGGGGCTATCAAGGTCGAAACTAAGGAAATTAGACCTCTTCAAAGTGAGGCAAAAGGATAATGAAATGCTCAGAGAGTTCGTATCTCCATTTCAAATGGAACGGATGGACCTACCACCGGTCGCTGATGATTGGGCCATTCAAACTTTTACCCAAGGACTCATTGTTCGAAGTTCGGTGGCTTCACAACAATTGAAGCAAAATCTGATAGAATATCGGGCTATCACTTGGGCTGATGTGCGTAACCGATATCAATCGAAGATGATCAACTGGGGCTCCTTCCGGGTTTGTTTATCCTGTTAGACTCGTCAACAGAGTCAAGAGAGATATTGATCGTGAACTAAGGTCGAATAGGGATCAGTATCAACCGTACAATGAGGATCGAAGAAACAATGGGTCCGTACGGAGTTCAATACGAAATAAAAGAAGAAATGACTGAGGCCAGAGCAACCGGGGACTCATGAGCAAGAATGGTTTCGACAGGCCTATCGAACCCAAAGAAGCACTGAGATTGTTAGAATATAACTTTAACGTTGATGCTGCTGCTATCATATCGGCTATCAAACGCATCAAAGATACCAAATGGCCTCGACCTCTACAATTCGACCCAGCCTAAAGGGATCCAAACCGGATGTGCAAATATCATGGCACTCATGGCCATAGAACAGAGGATCGTCGATAATTGATGGAGGAGGTAGACCGGTTATTCAACAACGGGCATTTTTTAGAATTCCTCAGTGACCGAGCCAAGAATCAATTTAGAAATAGGGACTCCAATAAACAAACTGAGCAAGAACAACCTCAACACGTCATTCACATGATCATCAGAGGGGTCAATGTCCCTCAAGGCCCGATGTTAAAGCGTACCAAGTGTCCATCACAAGGGAGAAACGGACTCGAGATTACATACCAGAAGGAACTTTGTCTTTCAGGGACAATGGCGCAGAATGAATCATGCAGCCCCATAACGATGCACTGGTAATATTTGTACTCATGAATAAATTCGAGTTAAACATGTGTTAATTGATTTAGGTAGCTCCGCTAACATCATTCGATAGAGGGCCGTAGAACAACTCGGCCTACAAGACCAAATCGTGCTTGTAGCCCGAGTGCTAAACGAATTCAACATGGCTTGTAAAACTACTAAGGGAGAAATAAAATTACCAGTAAATGCCACCGGGACCATCTAAGAAACCAAGTTTTATGTGATCGAAGGGGACATGAGATATAACACCCTGTTCGGAAGGCTACGGATCCACAACATGAGGGCAGTTCCCTCGACCCTATACCAGGTGTTAAAATTCCCAACGTTGGGAGGGATTAAAACAATCTACAAGGAGCAACCGACCATAAAGGAAATGTTTGGAGTCGAAAAAGTGATTTTGGTATAAACACTGACGACATCAAAAGAGCCAAGTTCGAACACAAAACAAGAAACTAAATAGCAATTATTGGCACCAGCCATGACCCAATCGGATAAATAGGGGATCGATGAAGATGATTATTACGGGGTTCCCAGATCTTTTATAGTTCTTGATGATTCCGATGCTACAAATTCAACGGTCGAAGAGCTAGAAAAAGTCACATTGGTTGAACATCTACCCGATCGGAAGGTATACCTGGGCACGGGGTTAACCTCCGAGCTCAAAAAAAAACTCATTCAATTTCTCATAGTTAACATAGATTATTTTGCTTGGTCCCATCTTGACATGACTTGGATCCCACCGAAGATAACCACTCATAAGCTAAGCTTGGACCTGGAATTCCACCCGATCAAGCAGAAAAGGAGACCCAGTCCGAGATCTAACACGCTTTCATCAAGGACGAGGTAATTAAACTCCTTAAAATAGGGTCCATTCGGGAAGTCAAATACCCGGAATGGTTAGCAAACTCAGTAGTAGTCCCTAAAAAAGGGAACAAATTGAGAATGTGTGTAGATTATAAAGATTTAAATAAGGTATGTCCCAAGGACTATTTCCCTTTGCCCAACATCGATCACATGATCTATGCCACGACCGACAACGAGATCCTCAGTTTTTTCGATGCCTACTCCGGGTACAACCAAATACGGATGAACCCGGATGATTAGGAAAAAGAACTCTTCATCACTAAGTATGGCACATACTACTATAACGTGATGCCATTTGGATTAAAAAATGCCAGTGCCACTTACCAATGACTAGTAAATCGGATGTTCGAAGAATAAATAGGGAAATCCATGGAAGTTTACATTGACGATATATTGGTTAAGTCCCTACGAGCAGAGGACCATTTAAAGCATTTGCAGGAAACTTCAATATATTGAAGAAGTACAACATAAAGCTGAATCCGAAAAATGTGCTTTCAGAGTCAGATCAGGTAAATTTCTCGGGTTTATGGTATCCAGCCGAGGAATCGAGATCAACCCCGACAAGATCAAAGCTATCGAGGATATCACGGTAGCGAACAACATGAAGGTTGTGCAAAGGCTAACCATGTGCATTCCTGCCCTGTGGCGATTCATCTCGAGGTCCTCCAATAAGAGCCACCGATATTTCTCATTACTGAAGAAGAAACACAACTTCACATGGACCCTGGAATGTCAGCATGCCTTGGAAGAACTTAAGCGATATCTATCGAGCCCGCCACTGCTTCACACGTTGAGGGTAGATAAATAACTATACTTGTAGTTGGTAGTATCAGAGATAGCGGTAAGCGAAGTCCTAGTTCGGGAAGAACAAGGTACACAATTTTCAATTTATTATGTTAGCAGGGCCCTAGGTGAGGCCGAAACTAGATACCCTCACCTAGAAAAATTGGCATTGGCTTTGCTGATCGCCTCTAGGAAACTGAAAACATATTTTCAGTGTCATCCTATATGTGTTGTGACAACCTACCCATTGCGAAATATAATGCATAAACTCGAACTCTCAAGACGATTGGCCAAATGGGCCATGGAAATCAACGTGTACGATATTGAGTATCGACCCCAGACAACCATTAAGTCTCAAATTTTGGTAGATTTTGTGGCCAAATTTACATCATCCCTAATACCCGAGGTTGAACGAGAGTTGTTGGTAAACTCGGGAACATCCTAATAAATCTAGACCCTCTTTATGGACGTTCTTCGAATGCGAAACCGGACTCGGCATCGTATTGAATCCACCAACAAGCAATGTAGTTAGATAATCTATTAGGAGTGTAAAATTGACTATCAACGAGGCCGAATATGAGGCCATGATTGCAGGTCTCGAACTAGCCAAAAACTTGGGGGCAGAGGTGATCAAAGCTAAGTGCGATTCCTTCCTCGTGGTGAACCAAGTTAATGGAATGTTCGAGGTCAGAGAAGAATGAATACAACAATACCTGGATGAGTTGCAAGTAACATTACATCAGTTCAAAGAGTGGACTTAGCAACACGTACCTCAAGATCAAAATAGCAAAGTTGATGCCCTTGCAAACTTAGGGTAGTCGGTTGAAGATGACGAGCTCAACTCGGGGGCAGTTGTACAGCTCATGAGATCGATAGTAGAAGGACACGTCGAAATAAACTCTACAAGCTTGACTTGGGATTGGAGAAACAAATATGTAGAATATTTGAAGACCGAGAAACTACCCTCAGATCCAAAAGAATCGAGGACCCTGCGCACAAAGGCAACCCGATTCAGCTTGTCCGAAGATGGAACCTTATTCAGAAGAATGTTTGATAGCCCACTAGAAATATGCTTGGGACCAGGAGATACCGAGTACATTCTGAGATAAGTCTATGAGGGCACATGCGAAAATCATTCAGGCGTTGAATCATTGGTTCGAAAGGTAATCAGAGTTGTCTATTACTGGATCGACATGGAAAAAGACGCGAAGGAGTTCGTACGAAAATGTGATGAATGCCAAAGACATGCTCCAACGATTCACTAACCAGGGGAGCTGCTGCATTCGGTCTTCTCACTGTGGCCATTCATAAAGTGGGGAATGGACATCGTTGGCCCTCTTCCATGGGCACCCGGTAAGGCTCAATTTATATTATTTATGACTGACTATTTTTCTAAGTGGGTTAAAGCACATTCGTATGAGAAGGTCCAGGCAAAGGAAGTCATCGACTTCATTTGGGACCACATCATATGTCGGTTTGGAATGCCATCCGAAATCGTATGTGACAACAAGAAACAATTTATCGGCAACAAAGTGACCAAGTTTCTCGAAGATCATAAGATCAAAAGGATCCTATCAACACCTTATCACCATAGTGGGAACGGACAAGCCGAATTGGCCAACAAACCATACTCCAAAACCTCAAGAAAAGATTAACCGACACCAAAGGAAAATGGAAGGAAATCCTACCCGAAGTCCTATGGGCATATCGTATGACCTCGAAGTTTAGTACTGGGGACACTCCATTCTTATTGGTTTACGGCGCCGTAGCTCTAATACTGGTCAAAGTTGGAGAGCCAAGTATCAGATTCTAATATTCAACAAAGGAATCAAATGATGAGGCCATAAATACAAGATTGGAACTACTGGATGAAAGGCGCGAAGCCGCCCTTGTTCAGTTGGCTACCTAAAAGCAACGGATCGAGAGATATTACAACAGAAGGTCCAACCTTCGATACTTCAATATCGGGGACTTAGTGATAAGAAAGGTCACGCTGAACACCTAAAAACCGAGCGAGGGAAAGTTGGGACCGAACTAGGAAGGGCCGTATCATATCATCAAAATCACCGGAAAAGGATCCTACAAGCTCGGAATGATGAATGGTGAACAATTATTGAGCAATTAGAATGTAACTCACCTAAGATTATATTACTACTAAGGTACGACCCCATTCATTTTCTTTTGTTTATATTTCAGACTAAACACTTGCAGGTGACCAACAAGGAGCAGTACAAAGTGTGAGCACGTGATTTTTGCCCTATATGAATTACTCCCACAAATTCAAAACAAAATAATTTTCCCATTATTTGCAATTTCGTAGATTTTTGTAGCATTTTTTGTTAATTGTTTGCATTTGTCTGCGCATGTTAATTTTGTTCAAATTATGAAAAATACAAAAATATGTTGCCTTTGCATTTAGGATTTAACTTTGCATTAGTAATTTAGTTGCTTTATAAAAATGGGAAAAATAAAAAAAATAAAAAATAAAATAGTTTATTTTGCACTTTTTAACTTTAATTTTGTATTTTGGTAGTTTTCCTTTAATTTGATTTTTAATTATTTGTGGTAATTGTTATTTAGAGTTGGTTAATGTAATTTGATAAAATAATTTGATTAGGAATTAATTTAGGTGTTATTTTAAAAAAAAATAGAAAAATAAAAAGAGGAATTGAAAGAAAATGAAATGAAGGAATTTGACTTAAAGACTCGGAATTGGGTCAGTCCAATGCCTAGGCCCAAATATTTTCCACCCATTTACCCAAGTCCAGTCTCCAAACCCGGTCCGGCCAGTCATTAAATCAAACGACGCCGTTTTGGGTTTGTGAATCTGAGCCGTTGATCTCCTCTTGATCAAACGACTCAGAACTAAAGCTCCGTAAGTATTTAACGGTTCGAAATGGACCCCCCCCCAAAAAAAACCCCTCAGTCTCTTCGTCTCCAACCAAACCCTAGAGACGCCGCCCTAGTGTCCACCGCTGGTTGTCGGCGGCGCCATTCCCAAATCGCCCCATCTTTACACTACATAACCGCCATGACCCCCTTGTTCCAAATCCCCACTCCACTTCCCCCGAATCTTGCTAGAATGTCTCGAATTTTAGATCCAGGTTCGAGCCCTAAAAATTCAAAACCAATTCCTGTCGAATCTGGTGGCACGCATCGACTCAAGCCTTTGTTTTCCACGATTAGGAGGCTGATGCACTACAAAATTGATGTTGTTCGTCTGTTCTTGACAGATAACAAGTGAGTAGCATCAGTTTTGTGTGAATCAGGATATCAAGTGTAATTTCGAGTTTAATTAGTGAGTTTCTATTCATCTCTATGTCCATTTTTGGTTTTATTTCACCTTTTGTCCTTCTTCTTTTCTTCTCCTATTTCTTTGGTTGAAAACTTGACCAATTTTTCGAGTTTGAATTGTTTTCTGTTCGATTGTTCCCTCTATCTCTTTTTCAAATCGTAAAAAACTTGTTCTCCGATTTTCTTGGCCTGTTGAGTTTTGTTAATGTCATAGTTAAATCTTTGATCTTCCCTTTTGGTTTTAGTCTCATTAGTTTAATTTAATTAGTTTCGTTCCCTGCCTATTTGTGTTATTAATTAGTCATGTAGTTAAAATTTAGTCTTCAAATCATGAAAATGTTTGCTTTCTCCTGCTCTTAGTTAAATCACAGAAGCTAGTTTGGATCAGTGGTTGTTTGGGCTTTGGGTCATTTCTGACCCATTTGCAAGAGAAGCCCGTTCAGTTGGGTTTAATTTACTGGGTCGGCTTAACCCATGAGGTAAGCTAGGGTAATTGACAGGGGTTTTAAGGGTAGTCTGGGGAATTTAGGTTAGGGAATCTCTTGTAACTGATTGAGGGAAGCTTCCTAGAAGCTGGCTTTGGGACTTTACTGGAAATACTGATTTTAAGCTAGGGATTGAATAACAAAAATAAAAATATCAAAAGGTTTAAAGTGCAAATAAGAATCCCTTTTAGGCTGCCCTAATGCCTTGCCTTTAAAGGCACCTTTACTTGGCATTGAAGGCAGACTTTGAAGGGATCAGATCTGGAGAATTAAAAAAACAGCTGAAAATTCCAATAGAATCACTGTGCCATTGAATTTCATCTGTGACTTTTGAGGTTTTCAATTTCTGAAACAAATTCTGATTCACCTGGGGTTGAAAATGGATAGATTTTGTTTTTTTGTTTTGAAAAAAAGTTTGGTTCGAAGTCTGCTGGGCTCTAGTTCGATTGAAACTTTTTTTAGGGTTACTGCACCTCATTTCTTGGTTGGAAGCTGGTTTTACTGGTTATTTCTATTTCTACCTCATACTATTGCTACTGCTGATCCTCCACCTTCTGTTTTCTTTCCATCTCCAGGTACCTTTCTGAAACTATAGTTGGAAATTGAGCTTGGTTGAGTCTTATGTAACGGTTTATGAACCAAATTGAAGCTGAATGAAACACAATATTTTTATATTGTAATTGTTGCTGCCTTTGCCATATTCCTTTCCCTGATTTAGTCTAGCTTGCTTTGGATGTCCCATTCATATGCACTTAGTATCAGATATTGGATTTGAATTAGTTTGAATGTAAGAGGTTCAAAGGTACTTTAGATAAAACTTGTAATAATTAAGGACTCTGATGTTGTAGTTTGATTACTGGAAATTATTTGGTCTTTGGTTTGTGTTTGTTATAGCAATAAGTTAAATGTATGTTGACCCAGAATAATTGGTCTCATGAATTTAGTTTTACTTTGTTTTCCTAGTAATTCTGCTCAGGTTTGCATCTGTATGGTTTGAAACCTAGTTCGGTGTTTTTCATAGTTTATCACTGTTTCTCCTTTCATGTGTGTTCTGAGTTTTTTTTTCTTCGAATTTCTGAAAAGGAGCTTTTAAAGTAGATTGAATCGGATTTCAGACTTGGCAAATCCCAGGCCTAAGCTTGGTTTTATTTCATCTTCTTTAATAATTGCGAATCATATATGATCTAGCTAAACTTATTGGTTTGAGTCAGACATTGCATAAGTTTATGATTGTTGAGTTTTGATACCAAATGATGGATATGTTGGGCAAATGCTTATCAACATGATTGGGAGTTCCGCGTTGCCATAGAATGCATGTATTATTCTCCAAATTGTGATTTTCATGCGTTTAATGTTTGTCCATATTTGGTTCAAAGTGGAGATTGGTATAGAAGATGTAATACTCTCAGATATGACAACATCAAGTTGGCCATCAATGGGGATCCATATGCGCCGAGTTTTCCCGTTGAGTCAAGTTTTTTTCTTGATTTGGGCCTTATTGCAAGCCCAATTGGCTCTCTGCCTTTGTCATGACAATGGGTTTGTGGGTTTCAAGCTAGGCCCAGAACCTGAATAATGAAAGATGGATTAGATCTTATCTAGTTTGGGGCCTCTAGGTTAATGACTTAAATTCAGCTTTAATTAAAAAAAAACAGTTACAATTGCCTTAAGTCTTATTTAATTGGTAAGCCCTTTTAGTTAACTTGAGGCGTGCCATGCCGAACAAAAATCTCAATTGTATGGCCCTCGTTTAATTAATCTGGTATATCCTTACAATTGGTATATCAATTGTAGTTGTTTTAGGCGCGTTATCTTAATACCTTCCTAAACTCGGGTGCGCATTTCATGTGACCCAAATTCAAATCTCAACAATGTTGAGTAAAATACGTTTCGGACTGCGGGTGCATTTCATGTGGCGCGGTCCAAAGACATGTTTTGGACGACGTTGAAATCTTCCTTAAAATAATTAAAAACGGTTTAAAGTTAAAATGCACATAGGTTCAAAAGAGTTTTAAAATCAGATAATTATGCTAATAATAACAGTTGAGTGACCGTGTTAGAACCACGGAACACCGGAATGCCTAACACCTTCTCCCGGATTAACAGAATTCCTTACCGGATTTCTGGTTCGCGGACTGTGATATAGAGTCAATCTTTTTCTCGATTCGGGATTTGAATCGGTGACTTGGGACACCACACAATTATCCCAAGTGGCAACTCTGAATTTAATAAATAGATAATCCCGTTTCGATTGTCACTTTAATTAAAAAAAACTCTCTTATACACCCTTACGGGGGTGTAGGTAAAAAAGAGGTGTGACACAAAGTTTTAGGTCTGAAAGCACGCATTGCACTTTTTTTCCCTTGAACCGGTTTTGTCCCAAATGGGTTTTCCAGCAAGGTTTTTAATGAGGCAACAATGTATTGTGCTAACTTAGGATCAAAGCCCGATCACGAATCGATGTCAAAGATCACATTAACAGTATCCGAGACTTATCTACAATTAATCTCGAATTCTGGGGGCATTACCCTTGGATATCGACTTTAGCAAGGAAAGAAACTTCGTAGCTGAAGGGTATTAATCGATAGGATTTAGTAAGATGCAAACGGTCGAACGAACCGTATCCGCATAGATTGCTCGAGCCCTGGCATAAATCATGTACGCATGTATAACTGTTTTACACAAGAACGAAGAGAAGTATCTTCCTTGAAATCATCTTGTTTTTTAAAATTTCTTATTTACATTTCCTAACAAATTCCTTGCTTCCGATCCCCTAAAGGTAACGAGCCTACGGGCCGCTTTAACCTTAGATTGAACAATCACTCTTTCACTCAGGGACTGCCATCCGAAAACAAACTCAAATGGTCCAAGCTATTAGACCTCGGGGGCATAAGACCTATTAGGCAACCCCCGAATTTTAAGGCCATGGCCATCCCTACTCGGGGACTGTTATCTTAGAAAAGCCCGAATAATCGGGAAAGCAAGCCCACTGGGCGACAACAGAACTAAAAGGCTACGACCAAATTAAAACGGAAGAGAAGTATCTTCCTTGCAATCATCTTGTCTTTTAAAATTTCTTATTTACCTTTCTTAAGTTATTCCCTGCTTCCGATCCCCTAAAGGGAACGAGCCCAAGGGCGACTTTAACCTGAGATCGAACAATTACTCTCTCACTCGGGGACTGCCATCTAAAAATAAACTCGAACGGTCCAAGTTATTAGACCTTGGGGGCATAAGACCTATTACGCAACCCACGAATTTCAAAGGCCACGACCATCCCCACTTAAGGATTGTTATCTTAGATAATCCCAGATAACTCGGGAAAGCAAGCCCACTAGGCGACACCCAAACTAAAAGGCTACGACCAAATTAAAACTGCTAGGAGACGTTCGAGGATCCGTAACAAAGACAAAAAGGCCTTAAAATTTCTAAACCGGTTCTAGAGACTACCCTTAGCAGACTATGAAATAAATAGTCTAAGTATTTGGGGGAAAGAAAACTTTTGGTCACATCGAACCCTCACGATGCCCTAAAATGAAATAAGTTGAAGGCAAGGTTTCTTCGAGTTTCTGAACAAAACCTGAGGCATTTAGATCTTTGCAAATATAAGTACATGAGGCAAAGTGAATTGAAAGCTGTTGAAAGGAAAATCCTTATATTCATAATAAACAAGGGCCAAACAACCCGATAGATTTTTTTACAAAAGTCGAACGACCTCAACAAAAAAACAAAAAAACAAAAAATAAAACATCTAAATCCCTAAGTGGCCTAGTCTTCATCGGGAGCAACATCGTTACCCTTGGGACCTTCGCCATCCTCGGACTCTCCCAAGTCTTCTGGCTCCTCGTCGTCTTCGGTATAAGACAAATTTTTTGCCTCGGCTTCAAGCTCTCTGGCGCTTTTGATCTCGGCTAGTAGGTTGAAACCCCGAGCGTGAATCTCCTCGAGAGCCTCCCTTTGAGATTGCCATTTATCATGCTCGGTAATGTCTTTAGCTCGAACCTGAGCTGCCTCGGCGTTGGCCTTATAAACGGTTACCATTTCATTGGTATCGTCCTTAACTACTTTAGCCTCCTACTTGGCCACTTCAAGCTCCGTGGCCAGGTTTTCTCAATTAGAGATGGTCGAATTCAACTGGGATTGAAGATCCTCGATTTTCTTGGCCTGTACCAAGGACTTCTCTTTTATATCTCGGAGTTGGACTTCAGCCGAAGCCAGTTGGGTCCGGGCGACCTTCATTTATGAGTCCAGGCGATCCATGTTCTTTTTCCATTCTTCGGCCTCAACCTTTACCGCATCTACCTCTTCCCCTAGCTGTCCGATCTTGTCGATCTTCTGTTGGACCTACAGGTTCAGACCGTTAGTCACCATGTCTGACTCATCGTTACTAACTGTAAAAAAATCTTCTTAACAGCTCAGCCAAATCTGCATGCTCTTTTCGAGCCACCTCTAACTCAGCCTAGAGGCCTTTGGCCTCCTCTTCTCTTTGCTTACTGAGAAGCTTGTAAGTGTCTTTTTTCTTAGTGATCCTCGGATCTCGGCCTCATACTGGTCCAGTTCTTCCCGATGGTGGAGGAACGTCTCATAGTGGAGTACTAAGGCCTACAAACACAGAGAAAGGAGTTACGGTCACCTACAAACAAATCTAAGTATAAACCAAAAATTATTAAGAAGTATCTGAAGTTACCCGATTTAATGCCTGTTGAGCTTCATTGAACAGGCAGGGTGCTTCCACCTCGTTCATCTTGGCCTGGTCCTCCTCTGTTACCAAGCACCAGAGGTAACTAGCCACCCATACGGGGGCAGAAAGTAGTTGGGCATCTTCTGGAATGGATATAATAATCGACCATTTTCGTCCAGGATTCGCACTTGGAGCTAGGAACCGATTGAATAGTTTGGGACTTGATGAAGATCCACTCGTCATCGATGATGGACTCTTCCTCGACACTGATAGATCACCCAACTCGGTGATGTCCTTGGTAGCGGTAGAGTCTACGCCATTGAAAAGGTTATGAAAAGAGTCCATCGCCCCTTGTGGCTCTTCGTTGGGTCGTTCTTTCAGCGCCTGAGCCTCCATAAACATAGACTCAATAAATCAGGGCGAACCAGAGAGTTCTATCACTCCGGATATGCCCTTCAAAGCATTATCTGCTATCCGGGAAGAATCGGCTACGACCTCGTTATCGGCCTCCCTATCTCGAGGCAAGGCGGCCTCACCCTCGACCTCCCTGAATTGAGGCAATTCAGTTTTAGCTCTCATTGGTTTGGGGGCCCCTCGTACCTCAAGCCTTGACCGCACATGAGCCACCAGTTCGGAGGCTTCTTCTTCTTCTTCTTCTGGCTCATCCTTCAAACAATGAAATTAGTCCGAAGAGGGAGCTCGAGCACTGGTGCTAGCTTTAGATTTACGCACTAGGCTTCGTTTTGTTTTCTTCTTTTCCGAGCTTGGAAAACTCGAGTCCCTCTTCCTTTTATTCTCATCACCTTGCCTCAGAGCAGAGGACTCAATAGGCACATCCTCGTCACCTGATAGAGGCCTCATAGCAATATCCTTAGGAAGACCTGCAAAAGAAAACGGAATGAATAAGAACGCAATGGCACGAGGAAAAAATCAAATATTATTAACTTGGAAAAAGAAACATACTATGAGAACGAGCCTCCCACCGACCCTTCGACAGTTCACGCCACGCGCGCTCGCAATAGGGTTTCTATACACAAGGCCCTCGACCAACTCCTTGAGTCGATGAACTGCATTCGGCATCCGAGCAA
Source organism: Nicotiana tabacum (assembly GCF_000715075.1). Taxonomy (NCBI): domain Eukaryota; kingdom Viridiplantae; phylum Streptophyta; class Magnoliopsida; order Solanales; family Solanaceae; genus Nicotiana; species Nicotiana tabacum. The sequence continues at coordinate 96,498,666 of NC_134082.1, forward strand.
TAGCTGTAACACAAAATGTCGATAAAAGGGAGGAAAAAGGAAAAACAATAAATGAAATATTTAATTCAAGGTTATACTTATGTTTCATATTCCATTTCTCGGGAAATGACATGTCCTCGGCCGACATTATGTCCAAGGTCTTCACTCGAACGAATCGGCCCAACTAACATCGGTCCCGATCTTCATCTATACTCGAAAATGGGGCCTTACTAGCCCGACGGGGAAGTTTTATTAATCCTCCTCGATAGAGTCGGGGACTGTACAGGCGCATGAGATGATAGAGGGTGAAGGGGAACCCCTCAATTTTGTTTACAAAAAAGCGGAGAAGAATTACTATCCTCCAGAAAGAGGGATGGATTTAACCGAGGGTCACCTTGTAACTCTTACAGAAAGCAATGATCACCGGGTCCAAGGGGCCCAACGTGAAGGGATAAGTGTAAACACTTAAAAACCCTCCATGTGGGTATTAATCACTTCCTCAGGCATAGGCACCACCACATGCTTACCAACCCAGTTGCACCTCCTTGACCTTGGAGAGGAAATTGTCGGTGATTGAGCATATATATCTTGAGACTGGTTCGCATCGACTCGGTACCGAGGAAGTTTTTTCGAACTTGAAATCAGCACCGGTCAAGCACCTACCGGGAACAAAAACTTCAAGCTGAGGCTCCGCCGTTGGTTCCTCTCCAGCCTGCCATGATGAAAAGGCAGTTTATTTTTGTGGAACTATCTTAAAAGTCTTCACCATTTTTTTTGAGTAAAGATGAATAAGAGAAATTTAAAAGGTTACATTTAATGTTTTGGAATGAAGATAGGCGAAAGTTCTTGCAAAAGCCTCAAGAAATCTGGTACAAGTTTTAGAGAGTGCAAAGATTTTTTAAGAACAAGAATAGAAGAGGTTTAAATGTAAAGTTTAAATGAATGAAGGATGAAGTATTTATAGTTTTCAAATGACGGTTCAAAGTCTGTAGTGGCCGACCAGCGACCGACGAACATTTAATGCCATTAAGACGTGACTGACAATACGTCTTGTCTATTTTTGTCGTTTCTGATGCAAAGTATCGAGATCAGGATCAGGGGATCGTATCGTTTCTTGTCGCTTACACTCCGAAAAACAAGGGGACTATCTGTATACAGTCGAAACCGAGCTCATCTATTACACGACAGATCGGGACCAAAACGTGATGGATTGAAGATCGATCCCAGGTCCGATCGAACCAAAGTAAGAACTCAGAACATACGTATTCAAGATCTTCGAGCCCATGACTCTGGAGTCGACTCCGACTCCGAATAAGCTCGAGGAAACCTTTATCGGACCTAATAACGAAAGATCGAAATATCCGCAATTGGTCGGATATCACGATAGGAATCTCGGCACGTATCAACGAGAGACCGATTAATTAGCAAATCATGAGATTTCCTACCTTTTATAGAAATATATCTAAAGCTGGACTCACATACTATATAAAAGGGGTCCGAATCTTTGTAATAGATATGGTAACACGCATCCCAAAACTTTATAATATTATTTTCTCTATGTAAGTTACTGTTATTCTATATTTGACATCATTTGAATCACATTCAGTTCAAGTGAGATCTATTTTTTCAAGGCTATAATTGTTCAAGTCACATAGTTTGAATTCACTTTATTATTGTTTGCTTTATTTATAATTCAATATATCGTTTGTGTCAAATTAATCAACGTATCCTTAAAACCACTTATAAATTCAATTGTTATCCAATTTTGAGGGTAAACACTACTACTTACCACCAATATAATTAGTTACCAGGTTACCGCTAAAGATATGGACGGATAAGAAAAAATGACCTAGTATTTTTGACCTCCGGTGAAACATAAACCTAAGACCTAAATGGTCGTTTGGTTGGAAAGAAGTTATCCCAAGATTAATTATTATTCCAGTAATCCCGGGATAATTATCCCGGGATTAGTTATCTCGGAATTAATTACGCCACCTTTTCATGGGAATTAAAAAAATACTACAATCCATGGATAACTAATTTCGAAATTAATTATACCACAATTTTCCACCAAACAAACATGGGATAAACTTTTCTTAAATTTAGTCCAGGAATTAATTATTCATTATCCCTCATACCAAACGAGCCCTAAGGGTTCTTCACCATTTAATTGAACTCTAGGCTAAAACCTAGGGGTGCTTGGGCAAGATGATTTACACTCTGTAATCGGGATCAATTTTTTCCCTGCTATATTTTGTTTTGATCATGTTGACAAAAGCAGTAGAAAAACTAAACTGTTTTGAAATTCCTTCTTGCAGAAAGTGTAATCCAATCTTATCAAGTTTCATTTCTTCTTTTGAACGATGGGGAAAAGAGGCATTTGCATCTATACCCAGTTTTAAGGTCATTATTGAGCATTTACCTGCTTTGCATAAAAATTGCAAGTCTACTTACTTTTCGGATAACTTCAGACATAAGGGCCTGAAGCAGCAAAAAATTATGTCTGAGGTTTGAACTTCAATTTTTTTTGCATGAAGTGTGACCTTATCAAAGCAAAACCTCAAATATTTTTGCCTGACTTACAAAGGCAATCGGGAAAACTTCAGTTTATAATGCAAACTTCAGACAAATTAGTTTAAAGTTCTTCAGTTTTTATAGTGCAAACTTTTGATGCGCTAAAGAACTTTATACTTGAAATTAGCTGAAGGACACAACCAAATTAGATAAAAGATCAAAAAATTTTCTAATCCCTTGAAAACTCCTTCATTTTCTTATTGTAATACTACAAAATAATCATACAAAGGATTACAAATTCGGTGTCTTCCTCCTTACATAACTTCACACATATTCCTCTATATATCCCAAACACTACCACTTCTTTAAGAGCATATTTCTTTCTCTCCAAGCAAAAGTATTGGTCTTAGTTTCTTCTTCTTCTTCAACAAAAGATAGATAAAATGGCCATCAAAATATCAAATTTGCTACCACAAGCTGCAATTTTGAAGCAAATTATGAAAAGCTGTTCGAGATTGGGTAAGAAGCATGATTATGATATTGAAGAATATGGACTTTCCATTGACGTACCAAAAGGACATTTTGCGGTTTAATTACGTGGGGCAGAACCGAATTCGATACATCATACAAATTTCTTTCTTAATCTCGCCCTGAGTTTCAGTGCCTCCTCCAATACGCAGAGGAAAAATTTACCTTTGATCACGACATGGACATCATACAACATACTTAACGCAAAACAGTGTATTTGATATTCAATCAATAATACTTACACAGAGTCTCATGTGTTTGAGAGAGAAAAGAAGAAAAGAGAAGGAAAAGAATTGGAGGAAGAAAGGGGCGCACATGGCACAAGAAGAAGAGGAGGAGGCGACCACATGTCTAAAGTTGTAAAAATTAAGGTATAGGTTAAACAATTTTAAAAATCTGGGTATATGTGTGTTATTTTTACGAAATAATCTGTACAATATTTTCTTCCGTTCAGAAAAGCAATGATGAAACAAGTAATAGATTTAATACATATATTATAGTTACATATCTACCCACACACAACTAAAGATGATATTAAACTATTGAGTTATTGCGTAGAATTTAGGCTAAATATTCTATTGTTAATACACTTCAAAGCTGCCCTTATCATTATCATCTCCAGCATAGCACTCTAGTTTATCGAGTACTACTCCGCCCCTTTTTACGTGAAAGTGCTTTGATTGAGCATAAAATCTAACAAATAAAAAATACTTTTGACATGCAAGTCATACGAAAAATATAAAAATTTTCCTTTAAATTAATGATGGTAAGTGTTATACCTATTTTTTGTTTTCTGTCTCCTTATGAATAAAAAAGCTTTTATATCAAGTAAGATAAAAAAAATATTCCATTAATTAATGACAATAAATGAGGGAAGGATGTTGAGAGTAGGCGTTTAGACATAAGAATTATAAAATTTCAAAAAACAGTAAAAAAAAATTTCAAGTGAAAATGGTATTTAAAATTTAAAGTTGTGTTTGGACATAAATTTCAGTTTGGGTTGTTTTTGAAATTTTATGAGTGATTCGAGTGAAAATTTTGAAAACCGTTTTTTGGAGTTTTTCAAATTTTTGAATATTTTCAAAATGCATCTTCAAGTGAAAATTGGAAATTTTATGAACAAACGCTGATTTCGAAAAAAAATGAAATTTTTATAGAAAAAAGGAACTTTTTTTTATGTCTCTAAGTAGTTTCTTAGACCATCTCCAACCCTAACACCAAATTTCACACCAAAATGGTGTAACACCAAATTTACTCCAACCATTACACCATTTTTTACACCAAAAAGAATATTTCTTCTCTCTTCTATATTATATTATTATCTTCTATTTAAATTTTATTTTTTATTTCCTTCAAACAAATTCTATCTTTTTTCTTTTTTCCATATTCATCATATATAATTCACATTCATCACTTATATAATTATTTATTACAAAATTATTTTAAAGGATAAATTAACTAAAAGTGAAATCATTGATACTGAATAATAGTACACCCTTGAAGATGCTCAAATGTTACTCCAATTTTATTTCGAAACAATTAAAAAAGAAAAATATAGGAATCACGTAAAATGAGACTGATTGATGAGGCAAGTCCAATCCTAATATTTTGGGCCCTGGACCAAAATATCCCTAGGCCTGAGAATAAGAGCAATCATACAAAAAAGGGTTCCTATATTCAAGCAGGTACACGCCTACAGGGAGAGAGGAACAACGAGAGCCATCGCCTACAGCGTGCTGTAGATTGAGCGATTATTCCGATTAGGAAATGGATCCAGAAAGCGTCGCAAAAGCATTCGTGGACCACTACTACTCCACCTTCGATACCAATCGGGCTGCGCTTGCTAACCTCTACCAAGAAAACTCTATGTTGAGTTTCGAAGGTCAAAAGTATCAGGGATCTCAAAACATCGTTGCTAAGCTCACCAGTCTCCCCTTCCAGCAGTGCAAGCACCATATCAGCACCACTGATTGCCAGCTCTCTGGTGCCAACGGTATGCTTGTCTTTGTCAGCGGTAATCTCCAAATCCCCGGCGAAGAGCACCCCCTCAAGTTCAGTCAGGTATTTGTTGCTAATTTTTTGGATTCCTTTCCATTTGTTACATTGCGATGTGCTACCTGGTTAGGGTTTGAATCTCATCAGATGCCATTTCGGGTTTAATTTTGCGTGTCCTGATTTGTGTTCGGCGCGTTAATTCGGTACTGTTGCTTGCTCCTATGTTCCGATTCTGTATTGCGATTGATTGCTCATCGCTGATTTGTCCGGCTAGGGTTAATTCGCTTGTCTGTATCAGAACCGATTTTAGGGTTTAATTTTGCGTGTCCTAATTTGTGTTTGGAGCATTAATTCGATACCGAGGCTTGCTCCTGTGTTCTGGTTCTGTATTTGTGATTGATTTCTCATCGCTGATTTGTTATATAGCATCTTAGATCGGTTGCTTAACAAGGATGCATTTTACTGGAATCCTATCCTTTTACATGAATCTAATGAGTATTGAAGACATAGTTAAGTAAATAAAAGTGTGCTCTCTTTAGACATGGTCACACAATTCAATATGGTACCAAGGGCAGGCAGAGTTTCTGCATCTGAGTCTCACCACCACTATTATTAAAAAGAATTTGCATATACTTAGCTAAGCATATGTTTAAAAAGAAATGAGTGGCATGGTTCTATAGCATTTTGATTTGGATTGGCTGGAGCAACTTTTGAATTGTTTGTTAGATTTGAATTTGTGTTTGTTTAAGTGCTCTTTCTTCTTCTCTTTGTATTTGAAATCACTTCTTTCAACATGTAAATGAGAAAATGTGTGTTTATAAAGCAAACGAGTGATGTGGTTCTGTAATTGGTTTATTTGAATAGGCCGGAGCAACTTTCCAGCTAAACAGTTGGAAAATTGCAACTTGAAATAAGTGCTAAACGCTATTCGAGGACAGAAATAGTGACTTTAGGAAAAAAAAATCAATCAGATGTAAACGATTAAATAACTTGGCTGTCCACATTGGGAATTCCCTTGTCACGACTCAGAGCTCGCCAAACAACCCAAACTATGTTTCTGATGCATTTTGAAGTAACCCATGTTGGAGCACCTTCACTAAATTCCAGATGCTTCTGGATTTGGTAGACGGTTCTCTTGGATGATTGGATGATTTGAAGCTGTGTGGACATTATGATGTTAGCTGACGTATGCTGAAAATCATGTAGCATTGGTCTGTATATGTGTACATGCCTGTGAGGATAAAAAGAGGCAATTACGGAATGGTGTAGTGGAACTTCTGAATACGAGTACAATAAGCTTCTTTAATCCCTTATTTGAAGAGTGCTTTGTTTATTGGGATTCTACATCTAGCCTATGAGGGGTGTTTGGATCTTCACTTTCCCACGCTCTGTTTTTTTTCAAAAAAAATTCCTGAACAGGACAAGGGTATTATTAAGTCGGTTTTCTTCTGTTATCTCTATTTTGTGAATAGCTTAACAAACGATCAGTAATATGTGTTGTAGAATATCATCTTTATGGTTCCTTCTTAGTCATTCTATAAATAATGGTAGGGTGTCGTGCTTTGACTGCTCTCGAAGTTATTTTGTTGGACTCGCATCTAATGTTGACTGTTTGGTCTTGGTTTGCCACTTTTTTTTTAAAAGCAACTAGCTTTGGCACACCTTATCCCACAGAAAAGAAGATAAATAAGAAGAAACAAAACAAAATCAACTATCTTTTGCGGAGGGTTTTTCCTTTCTTTCCCGAAACAAGAACTATTTGTTTTTCTCTTGTTCGTTTTGAAAAGCAGCCTCCTATGTTCAATACAGAAATAGAGCGTTCTTTGAACTGGTAGTTTGGCGCAGTCCTTCAAACTGATTATGCAGACAGATTTTGTTTTGGTCGTTAAGGAGATAAGAAAGGATTTTTCTCGATTTCCACTTTTTATTTCTATTTTCCTTCCTCGTGCACCTGTTCCTAATTTCCAAAGACATGGATGTGCTTGCTGTTTTGTTGATCATTCAGAAGAAATCAGCAGTGATGAGTTTGTCGTCTGAAAATATTTTATTATTGAAGGATATCTGTCTTAAGTTTCTTGAAATTTGCATTTCTGGATACAATGCTTCATAGTTTATGCATCTCAAATTTCTAATGTTATACGTCTAATTTTCATGGACTGCAGATGTTTCAGTTGATACCAGCAGGTCAAGGAAGTTTATATGTGTCCAACGACATATTTCGCTTGAATTACGCATGAAGGGTTCTGAGTTGAATTGTTTCTTGGTCATGTTTTCGTGATTGGTTTGTCTAAAACTAAACAAGTCAGATTATAACTTCTAGCAAGATATTGCCTCTGTTTGATATCACAGTCAGTATAAGACCAGTCTTCCTGTAATGGTTTGGTGAATTGATTGATGCACTTGGCGACAGTTTGAATTTTATGGAATTGAATGAGTCCTATCTTGCTTCCTGATGTTATTTTCTTGCAAGTTTCTCTCTCTGATGTTGCTCATCATGATTCCTCCCTTTTTCTCTTTGCTACTTTAAGCCGTGATTATTTGGTGGATCTCGAGACATGTAAAAGTTGTGTTGGAAGTGCTTGCGGTGCCTGAAGCTGTTGAAACGTGGGCCTAAATTTTTAAGAAAAAGGTTGTTAAGATATGGATTGTGTTATCAGGTTTGCACTTGATTCGTAACCGTTGTCATGGCGAAATTTTTATATAGTAATTGATTTAAACTTTCCGAAGCTGAAGGCAGTCCTGTAGAATTTGATACCTGACACTTTGACCAATAGCTTTGCTATGTCGTATATGAGTGAAGAAGTGCTGTAGTAATCCTAAAGTATGGTGTCTATTTGTTTTTTTTTGTCCGAGGAAAAGTAACGTGGTCGTCTTCCCCTTTGGTGATTAGAAGCTTTATTAAATAAATATATTGAACAACTAACTAGGTACTTGGAGGCCGGAGGGCAAGAGTTGAGTGGGTTGGGAGAATCAGAGTTTTGATATATTAACGCATTGGTTCTTTATTGAAATCTTATTTGTCATGCATGTTATATTTTGCCTCTCTTTTTGATTTTCAAATCTCCGTCCTAGTTAACGACTCTATTATGATCTGAAGATTGACTTATTGATCTGTCATTTCAAAGTCCTCTCTCTTCTTGTATATAATTATTTCCTTCTGGGGGTCTTGCTTGATTCTAAATACTAATTAAACGTACGTTTCTCTTGGTGGAAAAATTAATGGTATCTCAAAAGGGAATGTTTAATATTTTTTCAACAATCTTAAGGATATTTACACTCTTTTATTATGGAGAATAATTTACTATACATGATAATCATTCATGTCAAATAGGATTTGGCATATTTTTTTGATGAAAGGGAAGATGATGATTAATGTGTTGGTGGAACTCTTTATGAGTTGTGAAAAGATTATCTCATTAACCTGAAATTTTTTAAAAATGTGGGGATTTGTGGTGCCCAAAGTTATATATCATGTTCCTAAGAAGGAAAAGTTATTTGTTAAAATTATAACATGGCCTTAAAAAATTGAGATTTTTTTTTGGCAAAAATTTATATTGGAAGATAAAAAATATGTTGTTTTTTTGGCTCTGAAAGTTAGTCATTTGGGTGAAGAAATCTTTGAATTATGACCCTTTCCTACTAATTTGAGATATTTTTGCAGAAGTTAAAGTTGCTTCTATGTTTAAAAAATTTTATTTTGGTATTTGAATATGAAAGATACCAAAAGAAAATAGATTCTTATATGTGTTGAAAGATGTTTCAAAAAACACTTGTATAGAAGTCAAGTTTCATTTTATTTGAGGTGATTTTGTGCCTTATTTGAAAAATACTATGAGTTAGTATTCTGTATGTGGATTTTCCACTGTATTAGAAGGATACAATGATAATATTGAATCTCTGGTTCAGATGTGAAAAAACTAGCCGTTGGAGCAACAATTATATAAACATGGTCTTTGGAGAGCTAAAGACACAATTTCTAAAACAAATTTCTGAATCATCTTTTCATCCTATATGCTGGGTTTCTTTCTTGAGTTTTCTGCTAGTTCTGTTCCCAGTTTAATAATTGGAAGAGCCTGTTGAATCCTGGGGGATACACCTAATTTTATTCATTATGGTGTGAGCGAAATATCATTAAGGACAATATCCTTGACACGCCTCAAGTTAAATCTTGTTCTCCATAATTAATTTTTCCAACATCTCTTCTATCATTCTTATACCGACTATTACAATGCCACGAAATCCCTAACGCCATGTGAGGTTGATTATGCACAGTCGGAGTGTGCTTTTCATATTTTCCCTTCTCATAAAACAGTACGGAGTGAATTATGTATGCATTTCAAATCCTAGAAACATTCACTTCTCTAGCTATACATCAGATAAAGCTAGCGGTTGTTTTGAGGGAATATAATTACACCTGCGTGATTAGTCAAAATAGAACTAGATAGATCAAGGTGCTAGCACAGGGGTAAGAATATACGTTATACTACGATTTTGAAGTTTTGGATCTATCATTTGAAAATCGAGAGGAAGAACTCTGTCATATTTGATTAGTTGAAGGATTTGCTAGTTGATAATATAATCAAACCCCTTGTGATATATAGAAGAGAAAAAACAAAAACAGTGGAAGGTGGTGGGTCTTATTTAATTAACAATATGTGAATAGTAAATCGCAAACAAAAGTTTGTGCATATATAAACGGGGAATTATGAGAAGTAAATAAAGCGTTAATGCCCAACGGCCTCGCACCAGATTGAAATTTCAGTGATCAATGCTGCTGAAAGTACTGAATACAAAAATAGCAAATTAAAAGAGAACCTTCTGCAGGTTGCAGAATAGTAGAGCATTGAAGGAGCATGTTTAGTTCTAGCTTCTTATATTATTTGCTGTAATTAAACATAGAGATGCAGATTGAGAACAACGAGCAAAAGAATGAGAAGCAAACCAAAGAGGATAGCATGAACCAATATGGAAATCCAACTTGTCTTCATGTTCAAGAAATCAACTGGCCGAATCTTGCCCGGCATTTGAAAGAGTAATCCGGGAGATAGAAATGCAAATAGCGATGTAGCTATGATCGGACCAGCCCAATCATTCATATTTTATGATCTTTAGCACTCTATTCAACTTTTGGCTAGATAAAAATAGTACTAAGTAAGAGATCTAAGAAAAGAGAAGAAGAGAGAAAAAGTACACTAAACAAGTAGTAGTAGTAGATAAGAAAAGGAAGAGCTTTGGAATATGATATCAATGGCGTGAAAGTAGAAAATGATGAGAGAATCGCATAAAGTAAAGGAATATATGAAAATATCAAACACTTTCTAGTTTAATTATTCCCACCTTGTAATATAACTTACGTACTGAGTCTAGAGAGTACTACTTTATTAGCTATAGTGGATAAGGCAAACCCATCCATGATGTTACAAAGGACACGAACCGGACAAAGCTTAGCTGCCTAACATAGCTAATTGGCTATTGTCTTTGCCTGCAATTATGCATGCGCATATTGACTACTACACCAATACATAGTATCATAAAAAAGATCAAATTTACTCCTATGATCAACTTTGGCATTGTTACATTTTTTCTCTAGTTTTACTCTGCCGTAAGAAAAAAGTTTTCATTTTTTCCTTGACTCCTTACCTAGCTTCAATCAGAAGTTAATTTTAAAGTATAGTCAAAAGTTATGGAGAACTTGAACCTTTTTCCGAAAGAATTAGGGCACTTGAAGTCCGTTCATTTATGTTAGAGCTCTACCTCCATTGGTGACACGAGCAAATACGAAATTATTTACTAACGACAATGATGTGAATTAAATAAAAATCTAGAATTGTACAAGGGCAAAAGTTGATGATGGAGCAATTGAATTATCCTGAGCTGAGAGTTTGGAGAATTCATATTGACGGCTATTTTGATACTTAAAATTGGAAAGCGGCTACTCTAATATATCCTTTCTCTTTCCTCAATTTTCGATTTGCACGCGTAATGCTTTTGTCATAATTCGAATTAAAAACTCAATAAGCTGAAGTTTTATGGTCCCAGATTCATTAGTTTTGTCATTAAGCCTTTTCAAAAACTTCAGCAGAAGATGCTAAAGTTATTTAGTTCATTTATAAAAACTTCAACACTAAATAAGCTGAAGTTTTTTTGTCCTGGATTCATTAGTTTTGTCATAAAGCTTTTTCAAAAACTTCAGCAGAAGATGCTGAAGTTATTTAGTTCATCAATAAAAAACTTCAGCATTAAATAAGCTGAAGTTTTTTTTGTCCTGGATTTATTAGTTTTGTCATAAAGCTTTTTCAAAAACTTCAGCAGAAGATGCTGAAGTTATTTAGTTCATCTATAAAAATTTCAGTACTATATAAGCTGAAATTTTTGAAAAAGCTTTCTAACATACTAGATAAATAATCAGATTGCCAAAAGTATCTAAATCATAAATTTTGGAAAAAAAAACATGAAAAGAACAAAATTATCATGAAAAGAATCACTAAGTGTGACCTTAAACTTCCCGTACGTGAAAATATTTACAAATTATTGGCTACTAACTTACGTAATTATTTATATTTTGTTTTTAAATAATCTGATAAACATACTTATGGCAATCATCCCATGAACTGAAGTTTCATAGCAGCACCAACAACAACAGAAGAAAGAAGAAGAAGAAAACAAAGGAGGAGAAGGAGGAGGAGAAAGGGGGCTGAAATTGTTTAAAAAATGGGTACAAAATAAAACTTAAAAAAAAATGGGTATAGATTAAATGAGGACGACCAAATAAGGCGCCCCGACTGAATTACGCCTGTGATATCACGATTGAAAAAAAAGCGCATATTGAATATAACTTAATTTCTAACTAGTTTCAAGCTTGTGAATCGAGTATTGTCTAAAACTATATAAAGAATCCAATACTATATCTGAACATGTAAATGGCATCTCATCAAAAGCGGGTCCAAAAACTGCTTGTTTTCATTTGCATGAATTTTAGTAAACAATCTATACACCTTTTGACAATTACCTGTGAAATATAACTATACGGAGAAACAAACACAGAGAAATTAAGTTTGATAAAACAAGAACATATCCCTATTAATTAAGGCAAAAGCTAGCTTAGCTTTCCAAGAAATTAGAATTGGAAACATATACTACTCCCTAATTAAATCTTGATTGGAGGGAAAGAAAAATCGGACCAAATGTGGAGATTAGCGGTGACAATCAAAAGGGTATATATACAAAAATATAAAATGGCATGAACAAGTATTGAAATGCCACTGGTGTACATATTCCCGAACTCAATGCACCTCGTTCTTGAAGGCAACTGGAATAGCAGTCCCGGCGACAATATTATGAACAATGCCGCCGCTATCACCGATGGCGCCCAATCTGTTCCCATTATTTATGCTTCTTCTATCTTCTTCTTGCTATAATTTCTCTTAGCTAGTCAGAAAAATTAGTAAGTGGCAAAGAGGAAATTTATATAGTGGTTTTGCTTAGTGAAGAAGGAGAGAGAGAGGATATATGCTAAACTTGAGAGTGAAATGCACGTATGGTATTAAAAAGAGAGAAGAAAGTGTATATGGTGTGATGGTGGGGTTTTTGCTTTATGGATCCAAGTTGACAGAAATTAAACTACTGCCTTTGTGAATAAGTTTCCAGAAGGAAGAAAAAAAAAACGTTTTCCTCTTAGTTTTGCTAAACACATTAACACTACTAGAAATTGGTAGAAAACCGTCCAGGACCTATCGACCGAAATCGCTGGGAAGTAAGAAAAATAGTGTAAATTGATCGTAAAAGGCAAACAATCAATTTCAAAAAAAATAAAATGTGGTCCCAAAATATCGAGATACTGTTTTATCTGGCACATTTAAATATAGCGATTGATGTCGGTCGAAAACCAGTCAATGTTTTACCAAAAGCTGGTTAGACTTGCATACTATGTAGGAATTTTTTTTTTCAATTTTGAGTCGGTATTTTTAATTTGCATTTTCAGCCCAATTTCAACCGTCTCGAAATCTGACAAAAGTCACAAAACCCGAAAGGCCATTCACTCACGAGTCTAACCATACCAAATTTACTCAAATCCGATAATAAAATCTCATTCAAAACCTCAAAAATCCATCTCAAGAACACTTCCTCTTTCCCCCCAATTTTCCACCCTAAATCACAAATTAAATGATGGAATTAAAGACATAATCATGGATTTGACCAAAATTAGATAGAAATCACTTACTCCAAACACCCACGCAAGAATCTCTCCAAAAATCGCCTTCCACCGAGCTCCCAATTCAATTTTGTGATATGAACTCAAAATCCTCGTTTTTGAATCTTTTATTCTGCCCAGGTACGCCTCCTTTGCGAACGCGGAGGTACCCTCGCGTTCGCAAAGCACAAATTGCCTCTGACCAAAATTCCTTCTACGCGAACGCGAACCTTTACTGGCCCCTCTCTTCGCGAACGCGGACCTTATGTCATGACCCAAAATCCATTAAGAGTCATGATGGTGCCGGACACCACTGTCAGGCAAGCCAACACCAAGAAGTTAATTAAATTCTCATTTTAATATTTTTTGAAATCATTTCTTTTCCTCAAATTAAACAATAAATAATGAATTTCACCGAATAAATAATGATGTCGTTAACAAATTTCCAATACTGTATAATCCCATATACATCCCAGAACCCGGTGTCACAAGTGCATGAGCAATTTCTAGGAATAAAATGTAATACAATAACTGTCTGGAATACAAATTGGACAGAAAAGAAAGTACAATACTCTGAAGGAGACTCTGCCGGTTGCGGGTCGTCTCGAGAGATGTAGCTCACCTAAGTCTTCGTATCAACCATGCCGCTGCGCCCAACAAGACCACTAGACATACATGTGCCCGTGCAATAAAAATGCACAACAAGTGTAGTATGAGTATGAAAATAACGCGTACCCAGTAAGTATCCAGTCTAACCTCGAAGAAGTAGTGACAAGAGGTCGATCCCAACACTTACTAGTGGTCCAACAATATGATAATATGAAATTCTAATTAAGCATGATTTATAGAGATAACAACAAAACTCAGAACATGAAAAATAGCCGAACAATTCTTTCATTAGTATTATAGGACTCCAAAACACTTCCTTCATTTAAAACAAATAATCTCTCAAAAACAAATTTATACAAATTATAAAAAAAAGTTTCTGGCTGTATTATCACACATAATTTCTACCGAGGACGTTAGACCCGATCCAACATAAATGTAAATTGTGCACTGCCGAGGGTCGAACGACGCGAATCATAGACACATCAATTTTCCCGCTCGCGAATCATACCTGCGACACAGTCCCCGTTCACGAATCATACATGCGACGCTATCAAATATAAATTTAAGAAATTATCCCGCTCGCGAATCATACCTGTGATGTAGTCAAAAATAAATTTAAGAAATTACCCGCTCACGAATCATACCTGTGACGCAGTCAAATATAAATTTTGACATTTAAATCATATCTCTTTCTTGGGGGGGGGGGGGGTGGGGGGTTAAAAAAAGAAAAATTCAACTTGAAACCTTTTAGGGAAATTACCCTGCTCGCGAAACATACATGGGACGTGGTTACACATAGATTTCTTAAGTTATTATAATATTCCTCAATTCTTTTCGAAATTTACGAAGTTCAAATGGAACCTTTTAAATCTTAAATTCTTCAATTTTCATTTCTTTCAAGAAAAATATTGCTCAACCTAAATCTTGCTTCTTCTCAAGGCAAACAATAAACATGATTCGACAGTAATATCAACAAGGCATGGTGTGAACCTAGACTATCTAGACATTGGCATAACTAGTATCTATGTACGGACTCTCGTCACCTCGTGCGTACGTAGCCCCCATAATTAGAAGTACATATTAGTTTATTTCACCTATGAGGTTAATTCCCTCTTACAAGGTTAGAAAGGAGACTTACCTCGCTCTGAAGTTCCATAATCGGCTTCCAAGCCCTTCCGACGACTCAAACTGATGATTAACGCTCCAAAGCTAGCCAATAATTGAGAAAATCCATAAATGCATGCTCCAATACTCACAACAATTCAATTTAGATAAATTCCCAACTCCGCTCGAATAGTTGACAAAATCGCCCTCGGGCCCATGCACCCGGATTCCGAAATTTTTTGAAGATAAAGATTACCCATAACATTACGAACCCAAATATATATTTTATTCCCAATTTCATGTCCAATTTCCAAAAATACCAATTTTCTAGGTTTTTTCTCAAACCCCAAATTCTTACTAATTTCCATGTTAAAATCTATACATAATCAATATGTTTAACTTATAATAGGTGGGAATGACTTACCTTGACATTGAAGATGAAAACCCCCTATTGAAACCCTCCAAGAATTGCCCAAACCAAGAGAAAATGGGCCAAATTCCGTTTTTAAAATAACTCACTGCCCAACGATTTTTCGCACCTACGGTTACTTGACCGCTTCTGCGGTTCCGCAGGTGCGGACCAAACACCGCTTCTACTGTCCTCCATCAGACCCCTTGATCCCGCATCTGCGATCGCCATCCGCTCATGCGCCCTCGCTTCTGCGGCTCCCCGCTCGCACGTGCGGTCCCGCTTCTGTGGAACGTGGTCGCATCTGCAATCCCAGTCTTCTCCAACCTAAGCCGCTTCTGCGACCTTCATGGCCGCTTCTGCGGCTCCGCACCTGCGGCCCTAACCTCGGAGGTGCGGTTGCACAAGAAGATAGCAGCCTCAATTCCTCTTCAAATTCCAAATTCGATCCGTTAATCCCCCGGAATCTACCCAAGACCCCCATGAACTTATCCAATTATACCAACCCATCCCAAAATACATTACAAACTTAGTCGAGCCTTCAAATCAAACGACGTCGAATTTATGGATTGCACCTCATTCCGAGCTTAATGAACTTTAGGATTTCCAACTTCTACATCTGAAGTCGAAACCTATCAAATCACGTCCGATTGATCTCAAATTTTGCACACAAGTCATATTCGACATTGCGGACCTACTCCAACTTTCGGGATCGGAATCTGACCCTGATATCAAAAAGTCCACTTCCGGTCAAACTTCTCAAAACCTTTGAATTTTTAACTTTAGCCAAATGATTCCAAAATGACCTACGGACCTTCGAATCAACTCCAGGACGTGGTCCAAATACCAGAATCACCATATGGAGCTATTCCCAGACTCGGAATCCCAAACGGACATCGATAACACTGAAATGCACTTCAACCCAAAGTTATGAAATTCTTCCAAAAAGGCTAACTTTCACAATAGGCATTGAAACGCTCCCAGAACATCCAAAACCCGATCCGGACATATGCCCAAGTCCAAAATTATCATACGAACCTGCTGGATTCTTCAGATCCTGATTCTGAGGCCGTTTACTGAAAAATCCAATCTTAGTCAATTTTTCCAACTTAAAGCTTCCAAAATGAGGATTCTCTTTCCAAATCAACTCTGAACTCCCCAAAATTCAATTCCGACCATGCGTACAAGTCATAATACCTGAAGTGAAGCTCCTCATAGACTCAAATCACCGAAGAACGTGCTAGAGCTCAAAATGACCGGTCAGGTCGTTACACCTTACCTCCGCGAACACGTAGACCAAATGCATGGGGTCCCCAGTTTTCTCTTCTCTTCTTTGCAAATGCGTTCCCCATCTCGTATCCGCGATGCACTCACCTCCTAACCTTTGTGAACACGTCCTCTTCTTTGCGAATGCGAAGAACAAATCCTCCTCAGCCTCCAGGTACACCTCGCGAATGCGAGACTTGTATCGCGAACGCGTAAGAGGAAACTAGCAACATAAAAAACCTACAGTTATCAGCCAACAAGCTAAGTCCAAAATTGATCCGATAGCCACCCGAAACTCATCCAAGGCCCCGAGACCTCAACCAAACATACCATCAAGTCCCAAAACACTATACGAACTTAGGCGAATCCTCAAATCACCTCAAAAAATATCAAAAATATGAATTACACACGGATTTAAGCCTAATGAACTTTGAAATTTCCAAATTCTACAAACGATGCCGAAACCTATCAAATCACGTCCGATTGGCCTCAAATTTTGCACACAAGTCATATATGACACCACGAACCTACTCCAACTTATGAAAATCTAATCCGACCCTGATATCAAAAAGTACACTCTCGGTCCAACTTTCTAAAATTCTAACTTTCGCCAATTCAAGCTTAATTATACTATGGACCTCCAAAATACAATTCGTATGTGCTCATAAGTGCAAAATCACCTAACGGAGCTAACAAAACCATCAAAATTCAAATCCAAGGCCATTTACATATAGGTCGACATCTGGTCAACTTTTCCAACTTAAGCTTCCAATTAAGAGACTAAGTGTCCCAATTCACTTCGAAATCACTCAGGACCCGAACCAACTAACCCGGTAAGTCATAATACAGCTGTAGGACATAAAAGAAGTAGGAAATGGAGAAACAGGACTACAACTCTCAAAACGACTAGCCGGATCGTTACATTAATATATCGACCAATATTGATCTTTATTAGAAAATAAATAAAATTATTTTCCAATATACTGGCTGACTTATGTTGGTATATGTAGTTTTTCTAGAAAGCGTGTCAGTTAATTTGGTCAACTTTTGGTTGAAAAACCGACCACCATCGGTCGAAAATTACGACCGACTTCGATCACTATTTATTACCGACCAACCTTATTTCGACGAATTAAAGTCGGTCGGGAATCAGTTGATTTTTCAAGATTTTCGACCGATTTCGATCGATATTCTTGGACAAGTTTTAGCAATATTTGAGTAGTGTAATCACTTAGATTAGTTAAGAAAAGCTAGTAGTGAACATACGTACATGAAGGGCAGTACCTTATTACACAGTTAAAATTCCAGTTGCGGCTAATATGTCAAAACCTACCCTGAATGATGACAATAGTACTTGGTTTCATTTTCTAAGGGACGTCGGCAGTGATATTCGTGGCTCAGTCTCACTTAAAGCTTTTTTCACTAGCAAAGTAAAGAGCTAGGAGCTTTCAATTTATGTGACACACTTTTCTTATTAGGCTGTTGGCGAGCACAAAACACAACATATAATTGATGCTCACCAGCTAAATATAGTATAGTTTAATTATCATCTATACAGGGATTGAATTTAAACAATGTTCAAGTAATTTCTGGCTTAAACGCTATTCATGATGATTAACACTGTGATTGAAATGATTATGAACTAAAATTAACTATTAAAACTGAAGAAATAAACAATTGATCACAGAAAGACAAGAGTTGAGATACACCGATATAGTAAATGGGAGAAATAAGGGTCGTGATAGGATATGTTCAAGATAGCTATGCGAAATCTTTCAATTCACTCTAATGTTCTAATGATTCTCATGAATTCACTCGATGATTAGTTCAATCTTATAGCCAAGGCTCCTCTTTCGATTAAATTTGAACTCTACGAGGTGAACTAATATAAAACACTGTGAATGTATGCAAGAATACCTTAATGGACTAATCTTTTGGAAAATATCTCTTGAATATTCTACTAACTTGATTTAATCAACAATTCAACAATCTCTTTCGATTACTCAAAAGAATCACTAAATTAAATCAAACAAAATAAAGCAAAGATAATCACCTAAAATATTTCTTTTTCGATTAAATAATTTGGTGAACAAAATTGCAATCAATTCAAAGCTCTATAAACGAATTCATACAAAATAACTAGAGTTAAAATCCACAAATATCAATCAAACACTATATCTGTCAAACCCTAAAGTAAACTACTCCATAATCAGGGAGAAAGACATCCTAAATAGAGTTAAAGAATAAAAAAACATGAATCCAATCTAAACTTGGGTGTTGAGTTGAGGAAAGAATGTGAATCCTTGTGCCTTAAAGTCTCCAATGCTCTCCCAATCTTCTGTAGGTCAAAATTCCTTTAAAAATCATATTTTTAGTATATTTATATCATGAAGGAACGACCCCAGATGAAAAATATCCTTTCCAAGTCGAAGCGAGAAAACTAGATCGCGAAAATACACTGGCGCGGCACGCCATGCACCGCCAGAGAGTTCATTTTTTCACTTTGCAGAAAAATGACACTAGCGCCCCGCGGGGCGTTAGTGCAATTTTTTCAGAGTAAGTTTTTCTTCTCACTTTTTGATATCCAGACTTGTCCTTGACCCCCAAAAGCGATCTCAGTTGAATTCCTTAGCTTTTATTCAAACTTTAAAACTCTAAATTATCTTCTTAACTTATAATCATCTCTTGCAAGGCATAAAACAACAAATAAGTGCAAATTATCATCATTTAAGTTCAAACATGAATAAAGTGCAGTAATTAGAGTGTAAAATGTAGCTAAAACACGGGTTCCTAGCCTACCATCATCCGTTTCAAGAAAATAACATATTTTTATATTTGAAACAAATTAACTCTTGGATTTTTAATTTTATTAATTTTATGTTGTTACTGAAATTAAAAGCTATATAATATTTTTTACCCTTTAAACTTTTGAGATCACAAATTTTCAAAAGTTTTTTCTTTTCTCTTGAACTTTGTACTGTGTCGATTGAATTTACATCACATAAATTAAACTGAAGGCTTGTCAAGTACTAAGAGCCCGTTTGCCCATGCTGCCAAAATCTGCTTATTTTGAAAAGTACTATTTGCAAAAGTACTTTTGAAAAAAACAGTTTGTATTTAGCCAATTCATTTAAGAAGTACTTTTTACAACATTTGGTAAATAAATCATGTTTGGCCAAATCTTTCCAAAAATACTTTTGTGACGACCCGACCAGTCGTCTCATGAGTTACTACTTCGTTTCCCCCATTTCTGCCTCTTTATGCTTCGTTAATTGTGTTTTATGTGATCGGATTGATCAGTTTGAGTTCGGAGAGAATTTGATAAGAAATAAGACACTTAGTCTCTTTTAAGAAGGTTTAAGTTGGAAAAGTCAACCGGATATTGACTTATGTGTTAGAGGGATCAGATGTGAGTTACGATGGTTCGGTTAGCTTTGGGAGGTGATTTATGGCATAGGTGCACGATCGAAATTGGTTTTGGTGGTTCAGAGTAGAATTGGGATTGAATTGGCGAAGTTGATATTTTGGCGATTTCCGGTTGATAGGTGAGATTTTGATATAGGAGTCAGAATGGAATTTCGAGAGTTGCAGTAGCTTAGTGGTGTCATTTGGGATGTGTATGCAAAATTTCAGTTCATTTGGACGTGGTCTGGTTGGGTTTTTGATCGAAAGCGTATTTCGGAAGATTTTAGAAACTTAAGCTTGAATTCGATGTGATTTGGTAGATTTGATGTTGTTTGAGGTGTTTTGATGATTGGAACAAGTTTGAATAAGTTATTGAGTTATGTTTGTGCTTTTGGTTGAGGTCCCGGGGGCCTCGGGATCATTTCGGGTGGTTATCGGAGAATTTGGAACTTGGTTGCACCAGCTGATATTGCTGCTTCTAGTGTTTTCGCACCTGCGGTTTGGGGACCGCAGGTGTGGTGCCGCATGTGCGAGGGAGAGGCTGCAGAAGCAGTTTTGGGAAGGATGTCAGGAAATTTCAAATGCAGTTATTGGGCCGCATCTGCGGAACCGCAAATGCGGAAGAAAGATCGCAGATGCGGCAGTGGCCGACTTAATGAATTCCAGTAGAAGCGGATGAATTGACCGCAATTGTGGTACTGCAGAAGTAGTTCTTAAGTCGCAGATGCGACAATGCCTAGGCAGAATGTTTTAAGTAATTTCATCCGCGATTTTGGGGCTCATTTCCTCCATAGTTGAGCATTTTTAGAGCTTTTTGAAGGAGATTAAAAAAGGATTCAAGGGGAAACGTTTGGAGGTCAGAATTTCGGACCTAAAACTCGATTCTATTGTGAAATCTACCTAGAAAATCATGGAACTTAAGCTAAAAAATGGAAGAACTATTGCTTGGGATTTTGGACTTTTGAATTGGGATTTGAAGGACCCTTTGAGGTCGGATTTGAGAAATTTTGATATGTATGAACTCGTGGGGTGATAAGGAATCTAATGATGTGAAATTTTTTGAGTTTTAAGAAGTGGGCCCGGGGCTCGAGTTTTGCTAATTTCGGAATTTTTGGTATTTTTCAATTGTTTTCGCTTGGGCTTTGTTCCCTTAGCATATTGTGACGTATTCGTTCTGATTTTGGATAGATTCGACACGCGTGGAGGTTGATTCGAGAGGCAAAGACATCGCGAACTAGAGATTTAGTCGGTTCGAGGTGAGTAATAATTGTAAATGATGCCCTGAGGGTTTGAAACCCCGGATTGCACATAGTAGTGCTATATTGAGGTGAGACACAAGCTTGATGACGGG
The DNA here is from genome assembly GCF_000715075.1 of Nicotiana tabacum. NCBI lineage: Eukaryota > Viridiplantae > Streptophyta > Magnoliopsida > Solanales > Solanaceae > Nicotiana > Nicotiana tabacum. The sequence goes on from NC_134082.1 coordinate 96,520,017, forward strand.
CGTGGGGTCGTGTACTATTGGGAATTGTGACTTGGTCCGTCCCGATTTATGATTTTACCACGTAGTTGACTGAAACTTATTTGCTATCATCATGTTTTGGGCTGATTTCCATATTTGGGCTTCGTGCCAACTATTTGAACCCTTCGTGGATTTTTATCACTATTTCCTCACTGTTTTGACTTATTACTTGAACTCAGTCATGCTATTTTCCACTGTTTTACTACTCAGCCATTTTTACTCAGTTTTGAGACTTAAATGATATTTTAAATGATGTTTTGGGCTGAGAAATACTGTTTTACTAGTGCCCGAGGATCTTGTGATGATTTTCGGACTGAGTTCAGCCGAGGGCCAGATGTGAGGATACACTGAGACTGATATGAGACCGAGGGCCTGAGATACATTTATACGGCACGAGGTGGCTTGATTGACATGAGGCAGATGGCCTAGATTTGATGCCACGAGATGACTTGATATTGCGCTTGGGCCGTAAGGGGCCCCTCCCGGAGTCTGTACACCCCCAGTGAGCGCGAGTACCTATTGTGATGTGAGATTGAGCCCGAGGGACTGACACTGTTCTGAGATTTGAGCCCGAGGGGCTGGTATTGTTCTATATGATAGCCTGCGGGGCTAGTATTGTTCCATGTGATTGCCCGAAGGGCTGGTACTGTTCTAAGATGTTGCCCGAGGGGCGGTTTTGTTGATAATGTGCCCGAGGGGCGAACTTTTACTTGTTTTTTTTCCTTTTAATTATTTGTTTTACTTGATAAAAAAGGGATTTTACTTGATTCTTCACTGATTTACTGATTTTTAGTGATTTTACTGCTTCGGTATAGAATGCCTTATTTTTTACGTCTGACAATGTTTTGATGATTGGAATAAGTTTGAATAAGTTATTGAGTTATGTTTGTGCTTTTGGTTGAGGTCCCGAGGGCCTCAGGATCATTTCAGGTGGTTATCGGAGAATTTGGAACTTGGTTGCAGCAGCTGATATTGCTGCTTCTGGTGTTTTTGCACATGCTGTTTGGGGACCGCATGTGCAGCGCTGCATGTGCGAGGGGGAGGCCGCAGAAGCAGTTTTGGGATGGATGTCAAGAAATCGCAAATGCGATTGTTGGGCCGCATCTACGGAACCACAAATGCGGAAGAAGGATCGCAGATGCGGCAGTGGCCGACTTAATGAATTTTTGCAGAAGTCGATGAATTGACCGCAAATGCGGTACTGGAGAAGCGGTTCTTCAGTCGCAGATGCGACAATGCCTGGGCAGAATGTTTTAAGTCATTTCATCCACGATTTTGGGGCTCATTTCCTCCATAGTTGAGCACTTTGAGAGCTTTTTGAAGGAGATTAAAGAGGGATTCAAGGGGAAACATTTGGAGGTAAGAATTTTGGACCTAAAATTCGATTCTATTGTGAAATATACCTAGAAAATCATGGAACTTAAGCTAAAAAATTGGACGAACTAGAGCTTGGGATTTTGGACTTTTGAATTGGGATTTGAAGGACTATTTGAGAAATTTTGATATGTATGAACTCGTGGGGTAATAAGGAATCTAATGATGTGAAAATTTCTGAGTTTCGAGAAGTGGGTCCAGGGCTCGAGTTTTGCTAATTTCAGGATTTTTGGTATTTTTCATTTGTTTTCGCTTGGAATTTGTTCCCTTAGCATAATGTGACATATTCGTTCTGATTTTGGATAGATTCGACGCACGTGGATGCCGATTCGAGAGGCAAACGCGTCGCGAGCTAGAGATTTAGCCGGTTCGAGGTGAGTAATGATTGTAAATGATGCCCTGAGGGTTTGAAACCCTGGATTGCACATCGTAGTGCTATATTGAGGTGAGACACATGCTTGATGACGAGCGTAGGGTCGTGCACTATTGGGGATTGTGACTTGGTCCGTCCCAATTGATGATTTTACTGCGTAGTTGACTGAAACTTATTTGCTATTATCATGTTTTGGGCTGATTGCCATATTTGGGCTTCGTGCTAACTATTTGAACCCTTCGTGGATTTTTATCACTATTTCCTCACTATTTTGACTTATTACTTGAAGTCAGTCATGATATTTTTCACTGTTTTACTACTCAACCATTTTTACTCAGTTTTGAGACTTAAATGATATTTTAAATGATGTTTTGGGATGAGAAATACTGTTTTACTAATGCCCGAGGGGCTTGTGATAATTTTCGGACTGAGTACGGCCGAGGGCCAGATGTGAGGATACACTGAGACTGATATGAGGCCGAGGGCCTGAGATACATATATACGCCACAAGGTGGCTTGATTGACATGAGGGCGAGGGCCTAGATTTTATGCCATGAGATGGCTTGATATTGTACTTGGGTCATAAGGGGCCCCTTCCGGAGTCTGTACACCCCTAGTGAGCGCGTGTACCCATTGTGATGTGAGATTGAGCCCGATGGACTAGCACTGTTCTAAGATTTGAGTCTGAGGGGCTGGTATTGTTCTATGTGATAGCCCGCGGGGCTGGTATTGTTCCATGTGATTGCCCGAGGGGCTGGTACTGTTATGAGATGTTGGCCAAGGGGCGGTTTTGTTGATACTGTGCCTGAGGGGCGAACGTTTACTTGTTATTTACCTGTTATTTATTTGTTTTACTTGCTGAAAAAGGGATTTTACTTGGTTCTTCACTGATTTACTGATTTTACTGCTTCAGTATAGAATGTCTTGTTTTTACATGTTTTCTTACTTCCAGTCATTATTTATATTTATTACTCACTAGGTCGGATTACTCACATTACTCCCTTCATCGTGTGTGCAGGTTCAGGTGTAGCAGGTCCCGCTCCTAAGTGCTGATCCTTCCAGTCCAGGCAGTGCTTCGAAGACTACGAGGTAGCTGTTGGCGTCCGCAGCCCCTGAGTCTCCCTTATCTTATTATTTCTATGTTCTTCAAATAGTTGTACCAGATATTGTATTTAGTAGACTCGTGTTAGGATCCTTAGTTTCTCATGACTTGTGACACCCCGATTTGGATTGTGTCGGGTTGGGTTTCCGTGTTGTTATCTCTATTTCCGCTAAATATTGCTATTAAATTATGTTTAAAGTATCTTTAGGTTATTTAACTGCTTAAAAGGTGAATTGTGTTAATTTGGCTGGCTTTGTCCTCACGAAAGGCGCCATCATGACCGGGTTCGGGGTTAGGGTCGTGACAACTTTTGAGTGTCAAATTACCAAAAAGGATAGTACCGAGATCTTATAATTCTTTTAAAGAGAAAAATGAACTCAAATATTTATCGTAAGAGACTTTTATTATTTTTATTTAATTTAATTAAAATATAAAACATAAAGTAAATAAACATATTAAAGATTTAAAATAATTTTATACATATAATTATACCAAAGCATGTATTATTATCTAGTATAATTACTTATTGTTACATGATGATTTGAATCATCAAAATACATCATTCAGTATGATTAGAAGTCTATTCCACAAATTACTACATATTGATAATCTACCATGAAATAATAAGTAAAGTCACTCACACATGATAATATTTCTCAACAATTTCATCTCTACATTGTATACGGTAGAAATCGGGGATACTCGATTTCATTATTTGATCAGGGTAGGAACATCACGTCAAAGAGCTGGGACGTCGAGTCCGGATTGAGGTAGACATCGATTGCGACCAGAAAGAGGCAGACTTCGAGTGGCATCAGCGTAGCTTGATAACGGAAAAGGCGAGATATTCGCGATTGGTCGAGGATCGTGGCGTGAATCTCGGAACGGATCAATTTATAGTGGTTAATTAGATGTTAATATGGTTTCCTACTATATTTAGAAGTGTACCTTATTAAGGACTCCTCTATTATATAAAGAGGGATCCCATTCATTTGTAATCATGATCATTCACTAATAACAATACACACATCCGCTGCTCTATTTATCTTACTTATCATTCATTACTGTCATCATTGTTGTTTTATTTTTTTATTGTTATTATTATTGCTCTATCTCGAGACTGTTTTGAATCGAGGTCGAGACTCCACTCACACACTGGTTTGCTCTATCCTATCGCTTAATTTATCTGTTTAATTTCTTGTTTATCAATTGGTATTAGATTAAATCACATATCTTTAAAACCACAATATAAATTTAATTATTACTCAAGTTTTAGGGTAAACATTTTGGCGCCCACCGTAGGGCTAAGGATAATAGTGATTGTTTGGTGCTGATTTTGATAACACATTATTTCATGCTTGTTCTTGTCAAGTATTTTTGCTCTCAGGTTAAAACATGCCAAACTCACATAATGCACCCACACATGGTGACGATGGTCTCGGGTTTCACGGGGAAAATGACAATGTAATTGCTCCAAGTTTGACAAAATCCATTTCCTCCAAGTGCGACTCTGAAGCCTATTCCAAAAAAGTTTTGTATGCCATACATACCTAAATATAATGGGACCACCGATCCCAACGAGTATGTTACTTCATATACATGCGCCATCAAGGGTAGCGATTTAGAAGATGATGAAATCAAATCTATGCTATTAAAAAAATTCGGAGAGACCCTTTCATAGGGAGCAATGATTTGGTATCACATCCTGCCACATTCCATCGAATCATTTGCCATGTTAGCAGATTCTTTCGTAAAGGCACACGTCGGGGCCATAAAGGTCGCAACAAGAAAATCAGACCTTTTCAAGGTAAGACAAAGGTATAATGAAATGCTGAGGGAGTTTATGTACCGATTCAAATGGAACGCATGGATTTGCCACCGGTCATAGATGATTGGGATGTTCGAGCTTTCACCCAAGGGTTAAACGAGTGGAGTTCGATAACATCACCTCAGTTAAAACAAAATTTGATCGAGTATCCAGCTGTAACTTGGGCAGATGTGCACAATCGATATCAGTCGAAGATCAGGGTTGAGGATGACCAATTAGGAGCCCCTTCCGGTTCAGTACATCCAAACAGGTCGGTAGTTAAAACCAAGAGGGACTTCTATAGGGATCCAAGGTCGAACAGAGAACAATATCAACCGTATACCGCAGATCGAAGGAACAATGGTTCAGGACGCAATTCCACCCGGAATGATCGAAGAAGTGATCGAGGATAGAATTCTAGGGGACCTATGAGCAAAAGTGGTTTTGATAAGTATGTTGATCCTACAGAGGCACCACAATTATCAAAATATAACTTTAGCTTCGATGCATCAGGAATTGTATCGCAAATCGAAAATATTAAATCTACTATGTGGCCCAGACCCATACAGACCGATCCTTCCCAAAGAAACCCAAATTTGTTGTTCAAGTATCATGGCATGCATGGTTACAGGACCGAGGATTGCATGCAATTAAGGGAGGAGATAACCCGTCTATTCAATGAGGGTCACCTTCGAGGGTTCCTCAGCGATCGAGCCAAGAATCATTTTAGAGAAAGGGATGCCAACAGGAAAAATGAACAGGAGGAACCCCAACATATCATTCATATAATCATCAGTGGGGTTGACCTTCCACATGGACCAATATTCAAACGCACTAAGGTATTTGTCACTAGGGAAAAATGAACCCGAGATTATATGCCCGAAGGCTCCTTATCATTCAATGACGAAGAAGTAGAAGGTATTTCTCAACCCCACAATGATGCTCTGGTATTTTCTATCTTATTAAATAATGTTCAAGTTAAGCGTGTTTTAGTGGATCCATGTAGCTCAGCGAATATCATCCGATCGAGGGTCGTGGAGCAGCTTGGCCTACAAGATCAAATCGTGCCCGCAGCTCAGGTCTTAAAAAGCTTCAATATGGCCAGTGAAACAACTAAAGGGGATATTATTCTATGGGCGAACGTGGCTGGAACCATTAAAGATACCAAGTTCCACATGATCGAGAGAGACATGGGGTACAATGCCCTACTTGGAAGGCCTTGGATCCACAATATGAAGGCAGTCCCTTTGACTCTCCACCAAATTCTGAAATTCCCGACGTCAGACGATGTAAAAATAGTATACAGGGAGCAGCATGCTGCAAAGGAAATGTTTTCAGTCGATGAGGTAACATTGATATCGATATTATCAGCCTCGGAAAGGTCGAGCATCAAAGGAAAACAGGAAGCCAAATAGCAATCACAGCAACCAGCCTCAACCAAATTGGGGAAGCAAGAGATAGTTGAAGAAGGGGAGGAATTTATAACCCCTCGAACTTTTATTGTTCCCAAAGATGTTGACGCCACCAAATCAATGGTCGAAGAGCCGAAATAAGTTATATTGATCTAGTACTTTCCCGAGCGAAAGGTATACCTAGGAACAGGATTAATCCCTAAACTCAGGAAAAAGCTTATTCAATTTCTTGTTGATAACATAGATCATTTTGCTTGGTCCCATTTAGACATGATGATCAAAGCCAACCCTACACCACTATAGAGTGGCAACAGCGATTGACGCAGCTTTTACTTGAGAAGGTCGGGATGAATCCACAGGGAGCTAATATGTATTTGGAGTTGGATTCCTATCTAATGTAGCAATGTATAGTGCTCTTGATTGCACTTCCAAGAATTCTTTTGTTTGTTTTCTATTTCTAATTTTATACTAATGATGCACGAAATTAAGCTAAGTAGATATTTTTGTAAGGTTTTCTAAATTGGTAAAGATGCACTAGGTAAGTGACTTACTCCTAGGTGAGTATCTAACAGGATCTAGAACTTAGGGCAATAATGTTATAGTTGGGATCATGATATAGCCAATGCAAGACAACTACTCACTCTATATCTCTCGGTAGTTTGAGTGACTTTTCCCTAATTGACTTTCTCAAGCCCAATTGGGTGTTCAATTTGTGCAAGCAAAGTTGGCTCAAGTCGGGTATTACTATCTCTAGGTTTAACTCTTTAATTAGGGCTATCAATCTCTTGAATACACCCCAATTCCTTGTTGGCCTGAATTTCCTAGACTTAAGCTCTCTTTCTCAAGAAGAGCCTAAGTCAAAAAGGCACAAATTAGTGTTTACAACCACCAATTCAGCATAAAAAGCACAAATCCGGCCAAATATCAATCACCCATAAATATCTAAGCCCTAAAATAGGAGACCCATTAAATACCCACACTAGGGTTAAGACACAACCTTAACTAATGGGTTTAGCTACTCATAATAACTGAAAAAATCAAAGATTGAGATGAAATAGAAGCCATAAAAGTTAATTACAAGATGAAAGTCTAAGACTAATTGTTAAACAAGCTCTAAAATTACTCAAAACAGTAAAAATGGTGGTTTCACGTGCTCAACTAAACATAAGATGACCTAAAAATCTGAAAAAGAAGTATTTATACACAGCTAAATTTTTCGGATAAAAATGCCCCTGATGGAGGTACCGCTGACAACGAAAAATAGACCGCTGCATCGGTGAGGCTATCGCGGCCGCATAAAATCAAGTGCGGACTGCGATCTTCAACTCCTTTATCAACTTCAGACTCTCTGAATCTCTCCTCCGCTACCACGATAAAAGGACCGCTGTCACAGTAGAGGTACTACTGCCGCACAAAATCACCGCGGTCAGCGGTGACTTGGAGTTCCATAAATGCAGCTCTCTGATCTTTGCCACCGCAGACTACGAGATCAAGACCGCCTCAGCGGTGGATCCTCCGTGTCCGTGGTTGATTTTCCATTGTAGCGCTCAGTTGACTCAGCTTTGACTTGTGCAGGTTTCACTCATTTTTGAGCTGATTTTGACTTTCCTGTCTCTTTTTGACCAAACACTACAAACAAGCACAATAAGTTAGCTTTTGGGAATACTTGTACACACTTTTAATGTAAAACTCAAACAAAAAGGAGCATAAAATAGACTAGAATCCCTAGTTATCAACTTCCCCAAACTTAAGCTTTTTCTTGTCCTCAAGCAAACAAAGTAATTCCCACCTTCTCAAGATAAAAGAAAGGAAAATTCAGTTGTCCTAAAGTAACCTCATCATTAATCATTTGGGACTAACAATAACCCTCAACTAAAATGCATTATTAACAACATACAACCTTTTTAGCACCACAGTTATTGTGTGACACAAAAGCATCAAGAGTTGACTCAACTCATTAAGGAAACTCTTTCTATCACATTGGTCATTGTGGAACCCAAACTCATACTCCTCAACTCTCCATAAGCAAATATCACTTTTAGATTGTAACACTCAGAATTAGGATTGTGGAAAGCACACTCATCTCTCTCAAAGGAAGATCACAAGTCCGGCTCTAAGTACCATAAGCTTGCCCCTTATGTACGTTGCCGCTAATGTAAGCTCACTCAACTCAAGATCATATAGGGCTTTTGTGGGAATGTAATGAAGGATTTTGGTGCAAGGTAGGATGTATTGGTCTGTGAAGGTTTCATCTTTCCTTAAGCACTTCATTTTCTTCATATTGTCTCATATTTTCTTGACTCTTTGAGTCATTTTCTTCTTTCTTAGGGGCTAGAGACACACTGTCACTCTTTCTTGTTCATTTCAATCATTTTTCTCCTTTCTAATCTTTCCATGCCTTTCATCTTTTGCTTTTATTGACTCCTTCATTTCTTCTACATTGTTCACTTTCTTTTTGAATTTTTTGGCTTTTCTTTCTTTTTCTTTTTTTTCTTTGCCTTTCCTTTTCTTCATTTTGTACCTTTTATCACTTTTGCATTCCTCGTCTCTTCCTCCAAACTTATGCTTTTACCTTGTACTAAGGAAAGATAAGGTGCCAAGAGAGGATCATTTTAGAACGGATAAAGGCTTGTGTCATGGTTATTGAAAGAATAAGGGCTATGGCTTAACGGGGTTGACTAGGAATATCATCAGTGGTAGGTTATGAATATTTTCAAGTCTCAATTGGGATCAAGGAGAGCCTATAATCACTTCTCAAGTCGATATACACTTAGGATTTTGCCTAGACAAACATTTAGGCAAAGTTTTAGACTTATTGGCACGTGACTTGAACTTGCAAATCAAAACCTCACTACACAAGCTATAGGATTGCTAAAGAAACAGAGTCGGAGTCCCACAATAACCTTAGCTAAGATTTGAGCAACACAAATGGTTCCGAGAAACCACTCGATGATTGTTTAGTAAACACAAGAGTCTCAAGGTACAACTATCACCATCCTATACACACCAATTTGTTTTTAACCATAAGGTCAAAGGTAAATATATTAGGCCCAAGTGAAGATTTGCCTAAAGCACCATTGCTCACTAACTACTATTTACACAAAAACAAAAAGAAAAAAATAGACTCAAATCCTTAAGAAGGTTGTTATGCCATCCATCACCGGGAAGAGTCATCCGGTTCACACAAACTCTACCTTTGGAAAGAACCGTGGCATTAATAAAACTAAAGGCTTATTCATCATTGAAACTAGTAAAATAAGAAGCTACGAACCGAAAAAAAATCTATTAAATGAAATAAGAAGATATACTATTAAGGGAAATTGCAAAAGAAGCTATGAGGTAAAATGCAGAAAGTAAACTAAATATGTACAATAGGGGGTTTAGATGAATATACATAAGAGGGAATGGATATATACATGAGAGAGTAACTTTATATACATACAAGATCGAAAAATAACGAAATGTGAAATAGTAGGTAAAGTTATATACATACCAAAAGTGAAAAAATAAGCATAAAGAAAGGAAATAGTATCATAATTACAAACCAACTACCATATCATCAAAGTAGGGCCACTCCCTCAAATGAGAGCTAGCATTGTCCTCAATGCTAACTAACCAAAAATAAGCTCAAAAAGAAAGGTAAAGAGTAAAGAAAACTCCCTATGGATCCTCCGCCTGCATGGGGTCCTGTGGCTGGGTCCCTGGACCCTCTGTCTGCTCTGGGGCCTGTGGCTGGCTAGAGGCACCTCCCTCTGGATCCTCCAACTGAATCTCTACATCATAGACCTTGGGCACTATTCTCCTCCTCTTGGGCTCTCTCTCAATCTCCTACTCCTAGACCTGCTCTGTCTGAGATGCTGGAGGCTGGTCCTATAGTAGAAGATCCAATGGTAAGTGGTTTGCCTTCATCTTCTCCACCCCCCTCAATTCCTTCGTAGACTGCTTCGAGGCCCGAGTCTTTATTAGCTTCTTTGTGTACTTGCTCAACTCCTGAAGTGTTTTTCCTTGATCTGCAAGAGCATCCATGATAACCTTTTGGTTCTCCAAGATCTTCTTCTTGGTTGTCCAGAAGCTCCTTGAGAGACTCCTCTACCGAAGTTGGCACCTGTGGCTGTGGGGGCACTGACTGGGCTTCAACTGAACTAGAAAGTACAAACAACTTAGAAGTTGCTGCCTGCATCCAGTTGTTGATACTAGAGAGTGTTTGGCTTAGTCTATGGGTAGTCAATGGGTATGCTGAGGAGGATGGAATTTTTGAAGACATGTAAGTAGATGGTCTAGAGGCAGGATCTAGTATGACAGTGGGAGGCTGTGAAGGAGTGACTACCACTATTGGCTCTTCAGACTGGCTAGTAGAAGTAGTAGCTTTGCCTTGGAACCCTTGGCTTTGGGGTTGTCTGGACCCTTAAGGCTGTACCATGAAAAGGGAATCTTGGGCTTTACCTTGACATCAAAATTTCTTTTCTCCACCTCCTGATCTTCAAAGTACATGGTGAGGAAGTTTGGGAAGGGGTACGATCTATCACCCTTATTGACCAATCTGGTGATCAACCTAGACATGATAATCTCGATATTGATCGGGAACCCCACCATAATAGCCGCCACTATAATCGCCCGGGAGACTAGCAAGGTGTTTTTGTGAGTAGTGGGGTCCAGTCTGCTGCACACAAAGGTCTCCCAACCCTTTGCCTCAAAGTTCAGGGTGTTCCTCAAGATAGGAACCCCTACTGTCAACAATGTTGGAGTGGTATCCGGGAGAGGCAGGTATGATGCCAACCACGGGCGGGATGCCTCATCCATTGCCACCTTCTCCAAGTACAATGTCTTGTCTTCATCATTGAATCATAGGTATTCATTGATCGTCTTCCCATCAAACTTAATCTTCAAGTTCTACACCTTAGTTGCTTTTGTGTCCCTTTTGATGTGGGAGGCATTGGCGTAAAATTCCTTGACAAGGTGCTCATTACCATCCGACACCTTACTAGTGAAGTAATCCCATCCCACTCGTTCGTTGAAGTGCTGCTTCACGTTGGGGTTGTGAGGTAGAAGATCCCGCTCTATGAACTGGCGCTTATGAATAAGTGACTTTTGAGGCCACCACTCCCTGAACTTGTGATATACCAGCTCACTGATAAACCTCCTTTGCCACACTTCAGGGCTTCTTGTCCTTTTCACACCCCCGATTTGGGTCTTACCCCCTCCCTCTTCATCTGGTACCCCAACATCAACATCCTGTCTAGGTGACGAAAGTGTAGGGGAGGTTGAAGCTAAACTATCACTACTCTCTGCTGAGCCATTAAACAACTCAGAAGAAATATGAACAGAATCACGAGCAGTAGGAGAGGCTGGAGGTGTGGGCTCATCTCTCAACCTAAGTCTCCCCGAGAAGTCTGGAACATGAGTGGGCACTGAGTCAGTCTATGATGCCGCACGAGAGGGCAAATACTCACTCACATCAGAATGCGAAGCAGCTCTATCTGCAGCTCTGATGTTCTTCCTCATTTCCCCAATTAATTTCCAAATAGCTAGGTTCAATTTAATCTATCCTCGTCCCCTACCCCGAGAGGACTCCGCTTTCCCTTTTTGTTTTTCACCGCCTCTCTAGATTTAACCATTGTCTGCAAATATAATCAGTTGAAAATCTTAGTACAAATACTAGAAGAAGTAGTGCAAAAAAGCAGTATAGCAGTTGACAATGCTTGAACAAAACAACAGACTGCAGACTGCGGAAAAGGGAGCGCGGCCGCGAAGACTGCACTGCAGACCGCGGAAAATGCATCACGACCGCGGAGGTGTAGGGATCAAACTACCCCTCTCTGATTCTATTGCACAACAGATTGCGGAAAAAGGAGGGCGGCCGCGGAAGTTGCACTGCTGTCTGCAAAATATCAAGTACGGTCGCGGACCCTTGTTTAGACCTCTCTAAACTTGAGCACTGCAGACCGTGAAAAGGGCATTGCGGCCACGGAGAGGCACCACTGTCAGCGTAAACTGTCACCTCTGTGAGCACGTGATTTTTGCCCTATATGAAATACTCATATAAAATCAAATAAAATAGATTTTTTCCGATTATTTGCCATTTTATAAAATTTTTGTAGGATTTTATTAATTGTTTGCATTTTTGTGCACGTTTAATTTGTATTAAAATCATGAAAAGTACCAAAAATAACATGCATTGCATTTAGATTTTTGTTTTTATATTTTTTAGGATTAATTAGTTAATTATTTATTTTATGTAAAATGAAAATCACAAAAATGCTCATTTTTTACATTTTAGCTTTTAATTTTAGATTAGTGATTTTTCTTTTTCAGATCAAGTAATTGTTATAAATATTATAATTAGATAATTAACTTAATTTTACAATTTGGATTAATTTAGGATTTTAATTAAAGAAAAAGAAAAAGAAAAACAAAGGAAAAAAGAATAAAAGAGGTAATTGAAAAAGGGGGTTTAATATGAATTTGGGTTAATGTTTTGTACCAGATTGGCCCAATTCTTCCCCAAAGTTAACCCAGATCCAAGCCCAAATTCGAACCAACCCCAGCCCAAATACACTTGAACCCATTCATGTTAAGCTATAGAAGATCATCATCGTTTTTTTGGTTGTTATTCTCTATATAAATTAACACTTCAATTTTTATTTTTAGGTTGTTGTTGTGAGTTGTTAGTAAATGTTCCCTATTCTGTGCATTTGCAAGTAAAGTTCCACTTTCAATGTTGACAATGTACACGAATGCAGATATAGATCAGTAGCGTAAATGAACTTTTGTTTTCACCCTTAGCTTGGCCAATGTTGTGTTAATCTTGATCTACAACCCTTGATTAAAATGGTTTAAGTTAATTAAATACTAGTCATCTTGAGATATAGGTATCCCCAAAGCCTTTAAGCACAATCATGAATGTTGCAGAAAGTGGGTTTAAGTAAATGGGTGCATCCGTGCATGAACGAATACTTCAACAAAGCCACAATAGTTCATTTGAATAAAAGAATTTTATTTTTCATATACAAGATCACGCTTTCATTTGAGACTGAGCTGCGTGTGAAACACCATATGAACACTGTAGTTTGCTTTAGACACACAATTAAATTATTATAACTATGGGTACGGTTCCCGTGGCGTGGTTGTGATACCTAATTTTAAATTAGATTAAAGTAGGAGCATCTTTAGTTTGCCTTAGAGAAATACAAATCTTTTTTTTTAAAAAAAATAAAAAAATAAATTGAGGTGTGCCATACGCAAATAAAATCCATAACCTATGGCCCTCACATTAATATTAATTTAGTATAGAAAAATACCTTTTTAAACACTCGTAGTTTGCTTTAAGCGCGTTTATAATAAAATTATCATAGCTACGGGTACGGTTCATGTGACGTAGCTGTGATACCTAATTCCCAAATCTGTGGGCACATTTATGTGACCCAACCACAACTTCTAATAACTTTAATAAATTAAACATGTGGTAGATCATGGGTACGGTTCCCGTGACATGATTCATAATGTGTATCAAACAAACAAGTGTACGACGATCGTAACTTATTCCAGAATAATTCCATAAAATAATTGAAAGCGGTTTAAAGTTTAAAAATGTACACTAGTTGTAAAACACGTAGTAAATCAGATAATTAGGCCAATTTTGATAGTTTAAGTGATCGTGCTTGAACCACGAAACTCAGGAATGCCTAACACCTTCTCCCGGATTAATAGAATTCCTTACTTAGAATTTCTGGTTCGCAGACTTTTAAAAATAAAGTTGAAATTTCCTCGATTTGGGATTTTGAAATAAACCGATGACTTGGGACACCAAATGAAGTATTCCAAGTGGCGACTCTGAAAAATAAATAAAATAATCCCATTTCGATTTATGTCACTTTAATTGGAAAAATTCCCTTATATCCCCTCTCGGGTGTAAAAAGAAGGTGTGACAACCGCTGACCGCGGTAAATCAACCGCGGCCGCAGAAGTCAAATTAGGGCTCAGGAAACCTAGGGTTTCAGTTGATCTTGAATTTTAGCAATCTTCTCTACATTTTTAACTCCACTAGGTGTTCACTAACAACTTCTAACTATATGAAGCGTAGCCTAATTAACATTAAACAACCCTAGGTTAAAATTAAAAGAAAAGGGGAAGAAAAGCGTAGAAACTAACAGGTAAAATAATAAAAAGTACAAAATTGAAGACTAATGAGGGGAATGAAATTACCATATGTGAAATGTGCAAAGGAAATGGACTCTAAATCTTGTGTGTGTGCAGCTTAGGGCATGAAGTGAACAGTGAAATTGAGTTTGAGAGTGAAATGGGCAAAATGGGTAAAAGTGGCCCTGAGGTTCTATTTATAGGCAAACCTTAGGACCCATACAATCTTACCTACCGCGGCCGTGGTAAATCACCACGGTCCACGCTGGTGTAGAACTGAAGGGCTTAAAGTCTGAGACCACCGCTGAGAGAAGAAAAAGCTTCGCGACAATGGTAACCCACCACTGATCGCGAAAAATGCACCGCAGCTGCGGTTGAAACTTCAGAGAACCCCCATTTTTGACTTTTTAGCACCACTGACCACCATCAAATTCTGCCTCCGCTGTAAGGCCACCGCTAATCGCGAAAAATGGTGCGCGGTCGCGGTCCAATCTTCAGAGAGTGACATATTTTCAGCTTGGCCTGCTCTGTATCAAATGTCCCTACATACATCTCACAACCAGTTAGTTCACCACCAAATCCTAACTACAAAGAAAATCAAAAAGAAGAAAAACATATGGGTTGCCTCCCAAGAAGCGCCTGATTTAACGTCGCGACACGACGCAGGTTACCATCAATCACTTGAGATGGATCATTGCCACCACGTGGCTGTCATCAAACTTGCCAAGATAATGCTTCACTCTGTGCCCATTAACTCTGAAGATTTCACCATTTTTGTTTTTCAAATCAAGATCACCAAACGGAGTCACAAGCACCACCTCAAAAGGTCCACTCCATTTTGACTTAAGCTTTTCCGGAAACAGTCGTAACACGAGAGTTAAACAAGAGAACCAAATCAACTACTTTTAACTCCTTGCCACGAGCATACTTGTCATATAAGTACTTCATCTTGTCCTTATACAAGGACGAACTGGAGTAGGCATAAAACCAAAACTCATCAAGCTCATTTAGTTGCTCCACCCGGAGATTTGCTGCAACATCCCATTCAAGATTTAACTTCCTCAAAGTCCACATGGCCTTGTGCTCTAACTCAACTAGTAGATGGCAAGGTTTCCCAAAAACCAATCAGTACGGAGACATACCAATTGGAGTCTTGTAAGCAGTCATGTAAGCCCATAAAACATCATCCAATTTCTTTGACCAGTAGGTCCTATTTGCATTGACGGTCTTCGACAATATGCTCTTAATCTCCCTGTTGGAGACCTCAACTTGCCCACTAGCCTGAGGATGGTAAGGGGTTGACAACTTGTGATTGAGACCATACCTTGCAAGCAGAGTATCAAATGCCTTATTACATAAATGAGAACCCCCATCACTGATGATTTCTCTAGGAGTGCTAAACCGAGTAAAGATATTTTTCTTGAGAAAAGCCACCACACTCCGGGCCTCGTTGTTGGGTAAGACACGACCTCCACCCATATGGAAACATAATCAACAGCCACCAAAATGTACGTATTGACACATGAACTCACAAAAGGTACCATGAAGTCGATGCCCCACATATCAAATATGTCAACCTCAAGAATAGTGGTGAGAGGCATTTCATCCTTCTTTGAAATTCCGCCAGCTCTCTGGAACTCGCCACATCTCTTCACAAGATCACCTGCATCTTTGTACAATGTAGGCCAATAAAATCCAAAGCTAAGCACCTTTGAAGCTGTCCTCGCCCTACCATGGTGAACACCGTAGGGAGAGGAATGACAAGCATCAAGAATACTCATTTGCTCCTCTTCCGAAACACATCTACGGATCACACCATCATTACAAATTTTGAACAAATAAGGCTCATACTAGTAGTAGTCCAAGCTATCCCGTTTGAGTTTCTTCCTTTGTTTAGAAGAGAGCTCACACGGAACAATACCGGTCACAAGAAAGTTGGCGACATTCGCAAACCAAGGCATGCTATATACATATACGGAGAGGAGTTTTTATCAGGGAATGAATCATTAATTTTGAGGCCATCACAAGTCCTCCCCTCCTCCTCCAAGCGGGATAAGTGGTCCGCCACTTGGTTTTCACTCCCTTTCCGATCAACAATCTCAAGGTCAAACTCTTGAAGCAATAGAACCCATCTCATCAACCTCGCCTTGGAATCCTTCTTTGTCATCAAGTAGCAGAGTGTTGCATGATTAGTATGAACTATCACCTTGGTCCCCATGAGATAAGGCCTAAATTTCTCCATCGCAAACACAATTGCTAGCAACTCTTTTTCCCTCACCGTGTAATTCACTTGAGCATCATTCATTGTCTTGCTTGCATAATACACCGGGTGAAACATCTTGTTGACTCTTTGACCCAAAACCGCTCCTACCGCAACGTCACTTGCATCATACATGAGCTCATAAGGTAAGCTCTAATTGGGTGCGCTAATAATGAGAGTGGTTGTCAATTTGTACTCGTGAAGTTCAAAAGCCTTAATGCATTCATCATTAAATACAAGCTTGGCATCCTTTTCCAATAACTTGCACAAAGGGTTCACTACCTTAGAAAAGTCTTTGATGAATCTTCAGCAGAACCCGTATGCCCAAGAAAACTTCTAACCCCCTTGACTGAAGTAGGAGGAGAAAGCTTTGAAATCACTTCAATTTTCGCCTTGTCCACCTCAATACCATTATTTGAAATCTTATGGCCGAGGACAATGCCCTCCTCGACCATAAAGTGGCATTTTTCCTAGTTAAGCGCAAGATTGGTCTCCTCACATAGGGCCAACACTTTGTCAAGATTCTTCAAACACTCATAAAAAAAGTCACCCACAACACTAAAATAATCCATAAATACTTCCAGAAAGTCCTCCACCATGTCGGTAAAAATAGCCATCATACATCGCTAGAAGGTAGCCGATGCATTACACAAACCAAATGGCATCCTAGAAAATGCAAAGGTTCCAGATGGACACGTGAAGGTTGTTTTATCCTGATCTTCCAGAGCAATCAAAATCTGGTTGTAACCTGAGTACCCATCTAAGAAATAGTAGAAGACACGCCCAACAAGTCTATCCAGCATCTGGTCAAGAAATGGCAATGGAAAGTGATCCTTGCGGGTCACTTTATTTAGCTTTCAATAGTCCATGCACACCCTCCATCCATTGACAGTCCTGGTGGGAATTGATTAGTAGGATTTTAACATGTTTTATACCCATACTTGCCTGCGCTTTGAGTGTAATTTGCTACAAAATAGTCCCAAAATGCTTACAGATTGCGCTTGATTGCAGGTTTGAGCTATAAAGTGACAAATTGTCAAAGATCGGCTCAAATCGGAGTGAAACCTGCTCAAATGTCAAAGATCATTAAAGTAAGGACATTCAGAACTTCATGCAGCCCACGTACCACTTCATGAGACCCGCGTCCCACTTCATACGGTCCGCGTCTCACTCATGCGGCCGCACAATCTTGCTATGCGATCGCGTCCAAAACGTTCAGAGAGTGTCATATTCCAGAAGCAAACCACGCAGCCGCGTCCCACTTCATGCGGCCCGCGTCCCTCTCCATGCGGCCACACTCTATGGTCACGCAGTCCGCCTCCAAGAAGTTCAGAGAAGCTGCCAAACTATTCATGTGGCCGCACAACAACTTTGTGCGGTCCGTGCCAGTCTTCATGCGGCCGCATTCTATCTTTGTGCGGTCCGCATCACCATCTTCAGAGACCAAGATTCAGAGGTCAAGCAACCCAGTGTGGCTGCATGCCAACTTTGTGCGGTCCACACTAACCCTGCAGGGGCATTTTTGTCCAGTTTTTCCAGCTCACTATAAATAGAACATTTCACCATTTTTAGGTCAAGTTGGGTACATCTGATAGCTGCTACACTCGTGAGACTTATGTTTTGGCCTATCTTGGGCATTTTAGCTTAGTTTCATCATAGATTATTGTAGTTTAACATTAGCAATTAATTAATATGGTTGTTTCATCTTCTATTTCTTCATTTTCTTCTTTAATTATGTCTAGCTAAACACAATATCTAGGGTTGTAGCTCAACCCTAGTGTGGGTAATTAATGGGTGTAGCTTCTTAATGATAGATTGATATTGGGTGTTTGTTATTTGGTTTAATTTTATGGTTTACTTAAGGATTATTGGTTGCAAACATTGATTCTAGCTTAGTGGGTCTTGACTCTTCTTGAGAAAGAGAGTCTATGACCCCAAAATTGACCCAACAAGGAATTGGGGTGGACCCATGAGAAATGGTAGTCCCAATTAACAGGTTAAACCTCGAGAGAGTAATCACCCTACTTGAACCCTAGTTGCTTGGTCTAATTGGCCTACCCAATTGGTCTCGAGAGAGTCAATTGGGCAAAATCACTCTCTCTACCGAGAGGTGTGAGAGTGAGTATAATTGTGCAACGGTTATAGCATTGATCCCAAATATGTCAATCTATTATTAGTAGTCTCTACCCGTTAGTTAACCACCTAGGTGATGCCACGACCCTAGTGCCTTTCTCTATATTAATCACAACTTAGAACATCTCCCTTTATCATAAATTAGCTTAAATTTATAGTTGATAATAGTGGTTATTAAACAAAAACCCCAAAAATTTTAGAAGTACAATTAGGAGCAAGCACGCATTCCTAGTCTGAACAAATACGCAACTCCATCCCAAGCTCCCTATGGAAATTGACCCCGATACCACTATTCGGGTAAAAGTCTTAGCGCCCACTCTTCCTACCGTTGCGTAAGGTTGAGTTTGCCGCGATCAACGTTTTTGGCGCCGTTGCCGGGGAGCTTACGGTGTTGACTTTCTGTTTAGTTAGTTTTGTGTTTTGCTTCTCTTTCCTTCTTGTTTACTAATTTTATTTGTATCGATCAATCAAGTACAATGGCTCTTAATGCAAATGACCCTCTCGGCAATGTGATAGCGGGGGAGGAGGTAGAGGATCTAGAACAAGATGAGGTCTTACCTCAAGTTCCACGGAGGGGCTGACATGTCAATATAAATGCAAATGAGAACAACAATATTCCAGACCCTCCTCCAGCACCACCGAGAGTGGCTCCCAGAGTTTTACCAAATCAAGGATACGCCAGTGCTATTGTTCCTCCTCGAATCCGGGCGGGGAACTTTCAAATCACAAATGTTATGCTGACCTTGCTCGAGCAGAGAGGTTATTTCACGGGTGCCTCTGATCAAAATGCCTACAAGCACTTGAAAGGGTTTGTGGATACATGTTGGGGTAGCAAGCAGACAAACGTGTCTGAGGATGCGTTGAGATTGAGGCTTTTCCCGTTTTCTCTTGGGGGTACAGCATTGGATTGGTTAGAAAGGCTTCCCAATCATTCTATTACAACATGAGATGAATTGGCGGACAAATTTATTGCCAAGTTCTTCTCTCCAAGTCATATGGCAGCTCTTCGGGATGAAATTCTAGCTTTCAATCAAGAGCCGACAGAACCTTTGCATGAGATATGGGAAAAATATAGAACAATGGTAAAAGAGTGACCTAATAACGATATGACCGAGGCTATGATTCAACAAACCTTTTATCGGGGCATCAACACCACAAATCAATGTATCGTGAACCAATTGGCCGGAGGGAACTTTATGAAACTTTCTTACCAAGAGGCATGTGATGTACTGAATGAAATGGCCGACACCTCTTCGGCATGGCAAAGCCGAGAAAACGTGCCCCAAGGTGACCCCACGGTCATCCATTTGCACAAGGAATTGCACGATCATGGCCAAGCTATCGCCGAGCTTACAACAACTATGAATAAATTGGCAAAGGCGCAATTGCAACAAGTCCAAAACCCACGCCAAGTCAACGCAATGGAAGGTGTTTCTATGTTGAAAAGGAGGCAAAGAGGACAACAACCTCAAGGTAATTGTGAACAATATGACAACAACAATGATGGTGGTGGTTATTAAAATTAGTGCTATGATGATCAAAGCGAAGAAGTCCAATATTTCAACAACTATCAAGGGAATAGAGGTAACTCTTCAAATCAACAATGGCGTCTTCAAGGTAATTGGGGAAATCAACAACAAGGCGGAGGTAATTGGAATAACAACAACCAAAACAACAATTGGGGTAATCAAGGCAACCAAGGAAATTGGCATTGTAGTAACAATAATTGGGGCAACAACAACAATCAAGGAGGGTGGAACAATAGCGGGAACCAAGGCAACCCGGGGCAAGGTTTTCAAAGGCCCCCCCATGTACCAACAACCGAACAATCCACCCTCCTTTCCTTCTCAACATCCGAGTTTGTCCGGAAGCGAGATGGGGAGAATTGAAAGCATGTTCGAGCAAATAATGAAAAAGAACCAAGATTCCGAGGCCCAACTAGCTTCGCGTAACACATCTATCTGGAACTTGGAAGTGCAATTAGGCCAAATCTCTCAGTCTTTAAATACTCGCCCAAAGGGTTCTCTACCAAGTGATACGGTAGTAAACCCCAAGGGTGGGCACAATAATCATGTGATGGCGGTGACAACGCGAAGTAGAAGAGGCGGTGATATGCATGCCTCAAGAGGAAACCAAGTTATGATAGATGAAGATGAGTTACGAGATAATGAAATGCCTTTGGTGGTTGAAGATATAGTTGAACCAAGTGTGAGAGATGATGTGCAGATTGATGTTCATGAGGTTGAGGAGGAAACTCAAGAGGCCATGAACCCGTCTAGGGAACACGTGATTGATATGCCCAAGCCGGTGGTGCCCAAAGGCCAAGCACCCTTACCTCGACCTCCTCCGACCTATCCTTAACAGTTGGCCAAGCAAAAGGGTGACAACCAATTTAAGAAATTCATTGAGATGATGAAGAGTTTGACTATCAATGTGCCTTTGGTGGAGGCACTCGAGCAAATGCCGGGGTATACAAAGTTCATGAAAGATTTGGTTACAAAAAAGAGATCAATGGAGCGTGAGACAATCAAGATGACCCATCAAGTGAGCGTAATTGTATATTCTATGTCTCCGAAACTTGAGGACCCCGGTGCATTCACTATCCCATGTACCATTGGAAGTGCCAACTTTGCAAAAGCCCTTTGTGACTTGGGGGAAAGTATCAATTTAATGCCATATTCGGTCTTCAAGACCTTGGGAATCGGACAACCTCGTCCAACTTCTATGAGGCTTCAAATGGCGGATCGGTCAATGAAGCGGCCTTTGGGGATTATTGATGATGTCCTTGTTCGTGTTGATAAGTTCATACTACCAGCCGATTTCATTATTTTGGATTGCGAAGTGGATTTTGAGGTGCCAATTATCCTTGGAAGATCTTTCCTAGCTACTGGGAAGGCTTTGGTAGATGTCGAGGTGGGAGAGTTGACCTTTTGTGTTGGTGATGAAAAGGTGGTGTTCCATGTGTGCAAATCTATGAGGAAACCGAATAGCACCGAGGTGTGCTCGTTTGTTGACATTGTCATGACGGTGATAGTGGATGACACAAGCGCAATGGTGAATGTTGAGGACCCACTTGAATCCGTGCTCTTGAACATGGATGTTGATGATGATGCTGGGAGAGTTGAATGTGTGAATATTGTCACTTAAATTGGAAAAACTCCCTCGCGCATTTATCCTTCGGGGTAGGCGCGCAAAAAGGAGGTGTGACACAAGCCATCTATTGAGGAGCCACCGGTGTTGGAGTTGAAACCACTTCCTCCTCACCTCATGTATGAATACTTGGGCCCTAATTTCACTTTGCCTGTTATTCTTTCGTCTTGCTTGACTAACGTGCAGGTTGACGCCACTTTGGCGGTTCTACAAAAGCGCAAGAGGGCGATCGGATGGACATTGGCGGATATTGGGGGTACAAGCCCCGCCTTTTGCATGCATAAGATCATATTGGAGGAGGATGCGAGGCCCTCACTTGAACACCAGAGGAGACTCAACGAAGCTATGCAAGAAGTGGTCAAGAAGGAAGTTATCAAGTGGCTTGACGCCGGTATGGTGTATCCTATTTCTGACAGCTCATGGACTTCTCCGATGCAATGTGTACCGAAGAAGGGCAGGATGACTGTGTTAACCAATGCTAACAATGAGTTGATTCCTACTCGGACGGTGACATGATGGAGAGTTTGTATGGACTATAGAAAGCTTAACAAGGTGACTCGAAAGGATCATTTCCCGTTGCCGTTCCTCGACCAAATGCTTGATCGCCTTGCGGGTCGGTCGTTCTATTGCTTTTTAGATGGGTATTCGGGGTATAATCAGATTCTCATCGCCCCGGAAGATCAGGTAAAGACAACCTTTACTTGTCCCTACGGCACATTCGCATTTTCGAGGATGCCGTTTGGATTGTGTAATGCCCCAGCGACCTTTCAACGATGTATGATGGCAATTTTCACCGACATGGTGGAAGATATATTGGAGGTCTTTATGGATGATTTTAGCGTGGTGGGAAACTCCTTTGAGGAATGTTTGACAAATTTGGACCGTGTGTTGGCCTGATGTGAAGATACAAACCTAGTTCTCAATTGGGAAAAATGCCATTTTATGGTAGAAGAGGGTATTGTATTGGGTCATAAGATTTTGAAGAGAGGTATTGAAGTTGACAAAGCCAAGATTGAAGTCATTTCAAGGTTACCTTCCCCTACTTCTGTCAAAGGGGTGAGGAGCTTTTTGGGGCATGCAGGTTTCTACCGAAGGTTCATCAAAGATTTCTCTAAGGTAGTTAATCCGTTGTGCAAGTTGTTAGAGAAGGAGACCAAGTTTGTTTTTGATGAGAAATGCATGGAAGCTTTCGAGCTTCTAAAACACAAGTTGACAACAACCCCTATCATTACCGCACCCAATTGGAGCTTGCCATTTGAGCTCATGTGTGATGCTAGTATTGTTGCGGTAGGGGCGGTCTTGGTCCAAAGAATCAACAAGATGTTCCATCCGGTGTACTACTCAAGCAAGACGATGAATGAAGCTAAAAAAACTATACAGTCACCGAGAAAGAGTTGCTAGCTATTGTGTTTGCCATGGAAAAATTCCGACCATACCTTATGAGGGCCAAAGTGATTATCCATACCGATCATGCCTCCCTTAGGTATTTGATGACCAAGAAAGATTCAAAACAAGGTTGATGAGATAGGTGCTACTTCTTCAAGAGTTTGATCTAGAAATTGTGGACCGAAAAGGAAGTGAAAATCAAGTGACAGACCACTTGTCCCACTTGGAAGAAGAGGGGAGAACTTTTGACGGCCTTGAAATCAATGATGCGTTCCCGAATGAACAACTCCTTGCGGTATCTATGCATGATATGCCGTGGTTTGCCGATGTGTCAAATTATCTTGTGACCGGTATAATCTCGTATGAGCTCTCTTCTAACTAAAGGAAGAAGCTCAAGCGGGATAGTTTGGATTATTATTGGGATGAGCCATATTTGTTCAAGATTTGCACCGATGGTGTGATTCGCCGATGTGTCCCAGAAGAAGAACAATTGAGTATTTTGGAGGCTTTTCATTCCTCTCCCTATGGTGGACATCATAGCGGGGTGAGGACGACTTCTAAGGTGCTTAGTTGCAGTTTCTATTGGCCCTCATTGTTTAAAGATGCCGGTGATTTTGTCAAGATATGTGATGAATGCCAACGAGCTGGTGGGATTTCTAAAAAGGATGAGATGCCTCTCAACACAATTCTAGAGGTGGACATTTTTGATGTGTGGGGTATCGATTTTATGGGGCCGTTCATGAGTTCTTGTGGGAACACCTATATCGTGGTAGCGGTTGATTATGTGTCGAAATGGGTCGAAGCCATCGCTTTGCCAAACAATGAAGCTCGAAGTATGGTGGTGTTCTTGAAAAAGAGTATCTTCACAAGGTTTTACACTCCATGTGCTATCATTAGTGATGGTGGTTCTCATTTTTGCAACCGGGCTTTTGATTCATTGCTTGCCAAGTATGGTGTAAATCACAAGGTGACCACTCCTTATCATCCTCAAGCGAGTGGCGAAGTTGAGGTTTCCAACCGAGAGATCAAGAGTATTTTGTCCAAAACTGTCAATGCCAATAGGACCGATTGGTCGAAGAAACTAGATGATGCTCTTTGGGCCTATCGGACAGCTTACAAGACCCCGATTGGTATGTCTTCGTACCGGCTGGTGTTTGGGAAATCTTGTTATCTTCCGGTGGAATTGGAGCATAAGGTTATGTGGGCCTTGAGAAAATTGAACTTAGAATGGGATGTCGCTGCGAATCTCCGGGTTGAGCAACTCAATGAGCTAGACAAGTTTAGATTTCATGCCTACTCCAGCTCATCCTTGTACAAGGACAAGATGAAGTACCTTCACGATAAGTATGCCCGAGGGAAGGAATTCAAAGTTGGTGACATGGTTCTTCTGTTCAACTCCTGGTTGAGGTTATTCACAGGAAAACTTAAGTCTAAATGGAGTGGTCCATTTGAAGTTGTTGGTGTAACCCCATTTGGTGCTATTGATCTCAAGAACAAAAATGGTGAAGTTTTCCAGGCCAATGGGCATCGTGTCAAGCATTAATTGGGAAGTTTGATGACAGCCACATGGTGGCACTCATTCATTGGAAGTGACTTTGATGGTAACATGCGTCGTGCTGCGACGTTAAATCAGGCGCTTCTTGGGAGGCAACCCATGTCGTTGCTTCTTGGGAGGCAACCCATGTCTTTTTCTATTGTAGATTAGGATTTTTGAGCTAATGGTTTATGAGATATTGTAGGAATTAAGATTGAACCAATGCAAAACAACTGTGCAAAAAGTGCACAGTCTCTGAACAGTGACTGTGCGGCCGCAATCCCACTTTGTGCGGTCCGCACCGGCCAAAGAAAATATTACCAAGTCTCTAAACTATGTTCACGCGGCCGCATCCCACTTTGTGCGGCCCGCGTAGTTCTCATGCGGCTGCAACCCGTCTCATGCGGTCCGTGCACCTTCGCTGCAGCTACAGGTAAATGGTAAAGTCCCAGTGCAGCCCGCGGTCGTGTTTACGCGGCCGCACTAGACGGTAAGTGATGGCCCCCACTGTGTTTCCTATAAATAGACCATTAGGATCTTCATTAGAACTTTTCGCCAAAATTAACCCCTGAGCCCTAAAAGTTATTGTTCATATTCAGAGACCCCTCTTAGTGTTAATATCAAGAGCATTTCTTCGCTTTCCTGGTAACATACTCTCACATTAGTCTTTACTTAGTATTAATTTAAACTTTATACATGTTCTCCTAGTCGTAACGTTTTCGTTTTTCTTTTTTGTTCTTCGTCGTTCCATGATTAGGATAGTTTTATATTGTTTTTGTTGTTCTTTGAAATGATTGGCATGTTATAAATGAGTAAGTACAAAGTAGGATGCTAAAATGTGAAAGACTTGAGTTTTTTGTAAAACCCTAATTGCCCCTGTAATTAAAGCCCAGTGCGGCCGCATCCCCTAATTATGCGGTCTGTATGCCTTTTACGCGGCCGCATCATTCTGCTACATGGTTTGCGTAAACCTTGAACCTAAAGGTTGATTATCCCAGCGTGGCTGCATGCCCAGTTTGTGCGGTCCGCGCCATGCCCCACGCGGCCACATCCCATGTTTGTGCGGTCCACGTGGGTGAGGTCCTAAGGGCACCAGTTTTTAATAGTATGGCCAATGCGGCCACATGACCAGTTTGTGCGGACCGCGTTGGCCCCCACGTGACCGAACCCCCTATTCATGCGGTCTGCATAGTTCCTAATCAGAGAGGGTTCATTTCCTAATTTGGTCAGTGCGGTCCGCATGTCTTGTTTGTGCGGTCCGCACTGCTATCACCTGTTCTCTGTCTGTGTTTCTATTCTGTACTTAAACTCTGCAAGTGCCTAAACTAACAATGTTAGAATTATTTGTGTGCAGGAAATGGTTAAACAACGAGGGCGTGGAGCTAAACAACCCAGACGAGGAGCTGACCTCTCCCGGGGAGGTAAAGCAAAATTGAAGAAACTCACTCCCCAACCAAAGCTAAAAACAAGAAAGCAGGTGATGAGTGATGAAGAGCAGTCGGGGAGTGAGTACCTCCCCTCCCTGGATGTCTCAACTGATTCGGGGAAAGCCCCCGCAGGCCCAGCTAAAGCTCCAACTGCTATACAACCTGAGTCGTCTGAGGGCTCAGAAGCAGGCAGTGCCAAATACTCCACCTCCTCCACAACTTCAGAATCCGGGGAGGGTGCAGAAGATAAAAACAAAAGTGATGAGGAGGTCCCAGACAGTGGGGTACTTAGAGTTGGGGGAATTGAAAGAACTAGAAACCCAGTTGTATGGTAGGACAGATTTGTCAGCGAGGCGGACTTTCATAAATTTCGGGATGTGTGGCCCAAGAAGAAGGTGATTCCAGAAAGAAGAGTAGTCACCCGGGATTTGTTACCGTACCTTCCCTGAGTCCATGAACAATTTCTTACTAGAGTGGGGTGGGATTTCTTTAAAGATGAGTTGGTCGATGCAAATGAACATATGGTGAAGGAATTCTACAGCAATGTGGCCCACACAAAAGAAGGGTCAATTGCAACCATAGTGAGGGATAAAAAGATAGTGTTCTCGGGAGAGGCGTTGAACGAATATTTGGGTTTCAATAAAGAGGATGACTCTCTGTATAGAGAGAAGTTAGCGTTGAAAGAGGAAACTCGTCCTTGGGTGGCACAGTTCTTAGCTCAGCCGGGTACTGTTCCGGAGTGGATTCAGGTGGGAAGAAAATACTGCGAAAGGACCTCTATTTTGATGCGAGAGGATGGTTAACTTTTGTATGCAACAGGTTGGACCCTTCATCCCATGACCAGACCATTCCAATCGCCCGAGAGGTTCTCATTGCATCCATCATGGCAGGTTTCCCTATCAATGTGGGGAATGTTATGTACAGTGTGATCACATCCATTGGCATTGATACAGACAGAAACTACCCCTACCCGAACACCCTAACAATGTACTTTGAAGATGCAAAGGTGAAAAAATATCCCTTCGATGTTGGAGTCCGGCCGGTGTCCCCGTTCTCATGGTTTAATATTCAGGGTCCGGACAACCCGAAGAGGGATAAGAAGGGAAAAGTATCCACCTCTGCCCCGACTGGCCAGTCTGAGGAGCCAGTTGCGGTAGAGGCCTCTATTGAGCCACCTACTCCTGCTGCCACTACTGTTTCGGACATCCCATCCTCCTCTGTAGGTCCCAGTTCTTCAAGTGGCAAAGTGGTTCCCACATCCAAATCCAAGCCCCTCACGGCCCAGCAGTTAGCAAAGACATTGGCCAGTTTGAACAACTGGATGTCAGTCTCGACATCCAAGTTGTCCACTTTGGCTACCACAGTTGCGTCCCAGTCTGTTCTAGCCACCGTTGAGATTCTTCAGTCCATTGAGGAGACATTGAAGACACTCCTGGCCAACCTGGAGAAGATTTTGGCTACTCAGGCTGCCTTGGCAAAGACAGTTAATGCACATGGCAAAGCTTTAAAGGAGCTTGCCAGAGAACACAAGAAGATGAGAAAATCCCGGGCATCTAAGGAAGAGGTGAAGGAGCTCCGAGTTGAGGTTGACAAGCTAAAGGCAGACCAGCTACCTTTAGACTTGTTCTTTGATGAGTCAACACCTCCACCAACAGTAGCTGTACCGGAGCCACAGCAGGAGGATAAGCCTAGGCACCCAAGGAAGAAGATGAAGCTTCCTAGCACTGAGGGTGTTGTGATAGAGGTAACACAGGTTCAGGAGGACACTTTCAGTGCCCCACCAAATGTTTAGCCGATCCATGACTCGACCCCTATCCCAGAAGCAGGCCGGGAACCAGTCTGATGTTCCCGCCAATACAGAGGACCAGGGGACCACTGATCAGCCCATGATGACGGATTAGGCTTGAGGAGTCACTCTATATCCTTTCTCTGTTTATATGCTTATTTTGGTAGTTGGCATTGGGGACAATGCCAACTTTTATTCGTAGGGGTGCACCCTACTATTTTGTATTTTGATGGTTGATATATTTGAGATGACTGTACATATTTATTTGACTCTTAGCTTTTGGTGCTAGTTGATAGTTGTCCTGTACATAACTTTTGATTCTAGTTACTTTTCTACTTTATGTACATATTCATTTCCCCCCGTTGTATATTCTACTCCCCTATTGTACATATTCATTTGGTTTTTCTATTTTTGTTAAAATTTTTCATTTTTAGTTTCATAGCAGGCTCGTAACCTTTTTGTTTTGTGTTGGCGTTTGCAATAAGCCCTTGGTTTTCTTAATGCCATGGTTCTTTCCAAGGGTAGAGTGTTGTGCGAACCGGGTGGCTCTTCCCAATGAGAGATATAGTGACAACCTTCTTAAGAGTTTGAGTCCGTTTTTTATTTATTTATTTTTTTTGATTTTCAAGTTTTGTAGTCAAAGGTACCTCAGACAAAGCTTCACTTGAGCCTAGCACATTTGCCTTTGATTCCATGGTCAAAGACATAATGTTGTGCTTAGGATGGTGAAAGTCATAGCCTTGAGACTCTTGTGTTGACCAAATAGTCATCATGTGGTCGTATTGGACCATTGTGCGCTTGAATTATAACTAATGTCATTGTGGGCCCTCGACTCGATATCTTTAGCAATCCTTGAGAGTGTGTGGTGAGAATTCGATTTGCAAGTCCAAGTCCCGAGCCGATGGTCTAGAACTTGCCCCGAATATTTGTTGAGGTGAAATCTTAGGTGAAATTTGGCTTGAGAAGTGATTGTAGGCTCTCCTTGATCCAAAATGCGAAGATTGAACAATTCCATGACCTACCAATGAAATGATCCCTAGTTAACCCTTTTGAGCCTTGAACCTTCTTCTTTCAAGAACCAAAGCTACAAGCATATACCCGTTCTTAATGATACCCTCTGTTGGCACCCAAATCTTCCCTTGAGTAGATGACAAATATCTAAGTTTGGGGGGAGACAAGAAAGGAAACAATGTGGTAAAAGGTACAAAAGCAAAAATAAAAGAAAGGTAATGAAAAAAAGAAAGAAAAGATAAGACAAAAATAAAGACCTAATTGAATAAGGTCAAAAAGGGGATTCAAAGAAAACAAAAGTGAAAAAGGGTGTGGAAAAAGTAGAAAAAGGAGAAATGTGTTGAATTGCATAAGAAAGAGTGACAATGTGTCTCTCTAACCCCTTGAAAAAGAAGTGAATACTCAAACGAGTCAAGAAAGTGTGCCAAAATAAATCAAAAGAAGTGCTTAAGGGAAGATTGAACCCACTTGAACAAAAATATGTCCTACCCTTACCCAAAAGCCTTCACAATGACTCCACAAAAGCCCTACATGATTTTAAGTTGAAGGGAACCTACATTAGTGGATACTTACATAAGGGGAAATCATATGGTACTTAGAGACGAACTTGTGGCCTCTTCCTTGAGAGAGATGAGTGAAAATCCATCAACCTAGGTTTGTGTGTCAATACTTTAAAAGGTGAGGTTCACTTAGGGAGAGTTGAGGATGTGTGAGTTTGGGTTCCACAATGGCCAAAGTAATTGAGAAAAGTTCTTTGATGAAATGTGTCAACTCTTTATGCTCTTGTGTCACACTTGATCCACACGTTTTCAAAGTTTAAATGTGTTAATGATGCATTTGCATTGAGGGCAATTGTTAGTCCCAATTGATGCTTGTTGAGGTTACTTTAGGATAAGCTGTAATTGCTTGGATGTTACCTTTGAGGGGTGAGTCTTGTTTTGTTTGCTTGAGGACAAGCAAAGGTTTAAGTTTGGGGGAGTTGATAAGTAGTATTTTAACATGTTTTATACCCATACTTGCCTGCGCTTTGAGTGTAATTTGCTATAAAATAATCCCAAAATGCTTACAGATTGCGCTTGATTGCAGGTTTGAGCTATAAAGTGACAAATTGTCAAAGATCGGCTCAAATCAGAGTGAAACTTGCTCAAGTGTCAAAGATCATTAAAGTAAGGACATTCAGAACTTCATGCGGCCCGCGTCCCACTTCATGCGGCCCGCGTCTCACTCATACGGCCGCACAATCTTGCTATGCGGTCGCGTCCAAAAAGTTCAGAGAGTGTCATATTCCAGAAGCAAACCACACGGCTGCATCCCACTTCATGCGGCCCACATCCCTCTCCATGTGGCCGCACTCTATGGTCACGCGGTCCGTGTCCAAGAAGTTCAGAGAAGTTGTCAAACTATTCATACGGTCGCACAACAAATTTGTGTGGTCCGCGCCAGTCTTCATATAGCCGCATTCCATCTTTGTGCGGTCCGCATCACCATCTTCAGAGAGCAAGATTCAGAGGTTAAGCAACCCAGTACGGCCGCGTGTAAACTTTGTGCGGTCCGCACTAACCCCGTAGGGGCATTTTTGTCCAGTTTTTCCAGCCCACTATAAATAGAAAATTTTACCATTTTTAGGTCAAGTTGGGTACATCTGATAGCTGCTGCACTCGTGAGACTTATTTTCATCATAGATTATTGTAGTTTAACATTAGCGACTAATTAATATGGTTGTTTCATCTTCTATTTCTTCATTTTCTTCTTTAATTATGTCTAGCTAAACACATTAGCTAGGGTTGTGGCTCAACCCTTGTGTGGGTAATTAATGGGTGTAGCTTCTTAATGATAGATTGATATTGAGTGTTTGTTATTTGGGTTAATTTTATGGTTTAATTAAGGATTGTTGGTTGCAAACATTGATTCTAGCTTAGTGGGTCTTGACCCTTCTTGAGAAACAGAGTCTATGACCCCAAAATTGACCCAACAAGGAATTGGGGTGGACCCATGAGAAATGGTAGTCCCAATTAACGGGTTAAACCTCGAGAGAGTAATCACCCTACTTGAACCCTAGTTGCTTGGTCTAATTGGCCTACCCAAATGGTCACGAGAGATTCAATTGGGCAAAATCGCTCTCTCTACCGAGAGGTGTGAGAATGGGTATAATTGTTAACGGTTATAATATTGATCCCAAATATGTCAATCAATTAGTAGTTGTCTCTACCCGTTAGTTAACCACCTAGGTGATGCCACGACCCTAGTGCCTTTCTCTATATTAATCACAACTTAGAACATCTCCCTTTAGCATAAATTAGCTTAAGTTTGTTGTTGATAATAGTGGTTATTAAACAAAAACCCCAAAAACTTTTAGGAGTACAATTAGGAGCAAGCACGCATTCCTAGTCTGAACAAATACGCAACTCCATCCCAAGCTCCCTGTGGAAATTGACCCCGATACCACTATTCGGGTAAAAGTCTTAGCACCCTCTCTTCCTACCGTTGCGTAAGGTTGAGTTTGCCGCAATTAGGAATCAACTCATTTTGTTCATTTGTGATACAGTCATACCACCCTTCTTTGGTACACATTACACCGGTGAAGTCCAAGAACTATCTGAGATGGGGTACACAACCCCTGCATCTAACCACTTGATTACCTCCTTTTTGACAACCCCTTGCATAGCCTCGTTCAACCTCCTTTGATGTTCCACGGAGGGTTTGGCATCATCTTCAAGTATGGTCTTGTGCATGCAAAAGGCAGGGTTTATTCCCCAAATATCATCTAAAGTTCATCCAATTGCCTTCTTTCTTCTTTGGAGCACCTCCAATGTGGCATCTACCTGCACGTTAGTAAGACAAGAGGAAAGAATAACATGTAAAGTTGAACTAGGGCCTAAAAATTTATACCTGAGGTGTGAAGGCAAATGCTTCAACTCCTAAATGGGAGGTTCCTCAATTGAGGGCTTTGTTGGGGGAGTCTTTCTGTTCCCAATGGTACATGGAATGGTGAAAGCGTTGGGATCTTCAAGCTTTGGAGCCATCGAGTGCACAATTGCACTTACTTGGTGAGTCTTTTTGATGGTCTCACAATCCATGGATCTCTTTTTAGTCACCAAGTCTTTAATGAACTTGGCGTAACCCAACATTTGCTCAAGAGCTTCCACCAACGGAACATTGATTGAGAAGCTTTTCATCATCTCAATAAACTTCTTAAATTGGTTTTCATTCTTTTGCTTCACAAGTCTTTGAGGGTAAGGTGAAGGAGGCCTTGGCAAGGGAGCCTTAGCCTTAGGCACTACCGTTTCTGGCATGTCTATCACGTGTTCCCTAGACGGGTTCACGTCATTTTGAGTCTCCACCTCATTATCATGAATATCAATCCTCACTTCCGGCATTCATATTCTCTTCACTTACTTTCTCATCAACTATAGGAACACCATCATCTTGTACTTCAAATTCATCATTCACAACTTCTTTTTGCTTTGAAGTGTTCACTTCACCACCTCGACCGCTTCTAGTAATCACCGCCATTGCATGCCCGGTATTGTTCCAACCCTTCGGGTTTACTACCATATCACTAGGTAGAGTCCCCTTAGGGCAAGTATTCAAAGATTGTGAAATCTGACCAAGTTGAACCTCCAAGTTTCGGATTGAAGTATTATGGGATGGCAACTGAGCATCAGAGTCGGCATTCTTTTTCATCATTTGTTCAAACATCATCTCGATCCTTCCCATCTCATTATTTGATGAGCTAGGACCTTGGGACGGAAATGGGGCGGGTTGTTTGATTGTTGATACATCGGAGGTATTTGAAAGCCTTGCCCCGATTTTCTTGATTGCCATTATTCCAACCCTCTTGGTTGTTGTTCCTCCTCAATTGTTGTTGTTGCCACTCCAATTTCCCTGATTGTTCTGATTGCCCCAATTCTGATTGTTGTTCCCCCAGTTGCTATTTCCTTGTTGGTATTGAGTCCCCAATTGCCTTGGGATCTCCACTGTTGTTGTTGGTTAGGAGCATTGCCTCTTTGTCCTTGGTAATTGTTCACGTACTAGACTTCTTTACTTTGCTCATCATATCCATCATCTTGATTTAAACCACTATTACCTTTCTTACATTAATCCAAATTTCCTTGACTTTGTTGCTCTCTTTGTCGCCTCTTGTTGACTAACATGTTTATACCTTCCATAGAATTTACTTGTCTTGGCACTTGAACTTGTTGCAATTGAGCTTTAGCCAACTGGTTCATTTTTGTGGTCAATTATACTATTGCCTGACCATGGTCATGGAGCTCTTTGTGCAAGTGAATGACAATGGGGTCACCCTATGGTACATTAGCTCGACTTTACCAAGCTAAAAAAGTATCAGCCATCTTATCAAGAATATCATAGGCCTCAACATAAGACATCTTCATAAATTACCCCCTGCTATCACCATACATTGATTGGTCGTGTTTATACCCCAATAAAATATCTGTTGAATCATTGCTTCAGTCACATCATTGTTGGGGCATTCCTTGACCATAGTTCTATATCGATCCCAGATTTCATGAAGTGGCTCATTTGGTTCATGTTTGAATGCTAAGATTTCATCCCTCAATGCCTCCATATGTCCCGATGAGAAAAAATTGGCTATGAACTTATCGGCCAACTCATCCCATGTAGTGATAGAATGAATGGGAAGCATCTTGAGCCAGTCCAAAGCTTTCCCTCTAAGTGAAAAAGGAAATAATCTCAATCTCAATGCATCCTCCGACACATTAGTTTGTTTGCTTCCCCAGCAGGTATCGACTAAGCCCTTGAGATATTTATATGCATTCTGATGGGGAGCACCTGTGAAGTACCCTCGCTGCTCCAACAAAGTCAACATCACATTTGTAATTTGAAAATTGCCCGCCCGGATCTGGGGTGGGACAATTGCACTTGCATATCCTTTGTTTGGAAGCACCCGATGAGTGACTCTTGGAGGAGGAAGGGGAGGATCTGAAACATTATCATTGGCCTGGCGGCCTCTCCTTTGAGCTTAAGGCACTATAGGTACCTTATCATCAATATTGTCATCTACCTCCTCCCCCGAAATAACATTTCCAAGATTATCGTTGTTCGCCATTTTGTACCTGGATTGATGACACACACAAGTTAGTAACACAGAAGGAAAGAAAAACAAAACACAAAACACAAAACTAGTCAGATAGATAGCCAAAACCGGCAACGACGCCAAAAAGTGATCGAAGCCAATCCTACATCACTATAGAGTGGCAAGAGCGGTCGATGCAGCTTTTACCCGAGAAGGTCGGGATCGAATCCACAGGGAGCTAAGATGTATTTGGAGTTGGATTCCTATCTAATCTAGGAATGTATAGTGCTCTTGATTGCACTTCCAATCATTCTTTTGTTTGTTTTCTATTTCTAATTTTATACTAATGATGCACAAAATAAAGCTAAGTAGATATTTTTGTAAAGTTTTATAAATTGGTAAAGAGGCACTAGGGAAGTGACTTACTCCTAGGTGAATATCTAACGGGATCTAGAACTTAGGGCAATAATATTATAGTTGGGATCATGATATAGCCATTGCACACAACTACTCACTCTATATCTCTCGGTAGTTTGAGTGACTTTTCCCTAATTGACTTTCTCAAGCCCAATTGGGTGTTCAATTTGTGCAAGCAAAGTTGGTTCAAGTCGGGTATTACTATCTCTAGGTTTAACACTTTAATTGGGGCTATCAATCTCTTGAATACACCCCAATTCCTTGTTGGTCTGAATTTCCTAGACTTAAGCTCTGTTTCTCAAGAAGAGCCTAAGTAAAAAAGACACAAATTAGTGTTTGCAACCACCAATTCAACATAAAAAGCACAAATCAGGCCAAATATCAATACCCTAGATAATGGGTCTAGCTACTCATAATAACTGAAGAAATCAAAGATTGAGATGAAATAGAAGCTATAAAAATTAATTACAAGATGAAAGTCTAAGACTAATTGTTAAACAAGCTCTAAAATTACTCAAAACACTAAAAATGGCGGTTTCACGTATAAGATTACCTAAAAATCTAAAAAGAAGTATTTATACACAGCTAAAGTTTTCGGACAAAAATGCCTCTGACGTAGGTACCACTGACAGCGGAAAATGGACCGTTGAAGTGATGAGTCAACTGTGGCCGCATAAAATCAAGC
Source organism: Nicotiana tabacum (assembly GCF_000715075.1). Lineage (NCBI taxonomy): Eukaryota > Viridiplantae > Streptophyta > Magnoliopsida > Solanales > Solanaceae > Nicotiana > Nicotiana tabacum. Next base: position 96,555,084 of record NC_134082.1, read on the forward strand.
GTGGACCGTAGTCTTCAACTCTTAGCTCAACTTCAGACTCTCTCCTCTGCTGACCGCGATAAAAGGACTGCTATTGCGGTAGAGGTACCGCTGCCGCACAAAATCACCTCGGTCAGCGGTGACTTGAAGTCCCAAAAATGCAGCTCTTTGATCTTTGCCACCATGCACCGTGAGATCAAGACCGCCTATGCAGTGGGTCCTCCCCGTCCGCAGTTTATTTTCCGATGTAGCGCTCAGTTGACTCAGCTTTGACTTGTGCAGGTTTCACTCCTTTTTGAGCTGATTTTGACTTTCTTGTCTCTTTTTGACCAAACACTATAAACAAGTATAATAAGTTAGCTTTTGGGAATACTTGTATACACTTTTAATCTAAAACTCAAGCAAAAAAGGAGCATAAAATAGATTAAAATCCCTAGTTATCACATGATATGGATTCCACTGGAGATAACGACGCATCAGCTAAGCCTGGACCTTAGGTTTAAACCGGTGAAGCAAAAGAGAAGACCCCAGTCTGAGGTAAAGCACGTATTCATAAAGGACGAGGTAACTAAACTTCTCAAAATAGGGTCCATTCGGGAGGTGAAATATCCCGAATGGTTAGCCAATATAGTCATAGTCCCTAAAAAAGGAAATAAACTTAGAATAAGTGTAGATTATAAAGATTTAAACAAGGCATGCCCCAAAGATTCTTTTTCACTACCTAACATCGATCGCATGATCAACCCCATGGCTGGCCACGAGATCCTTACCTTTCTCGATTCCTATTCCGGGTACAATCAAATTCAAATGAACCCGGAAGACCAAGAAAAGACTTCATTTATCACCAAATATGGAGCATATTGTTATAATGTAATGCCCTTCCGGCTAAAAAATGCAGGAGCTACTAACCAACGCCTAGTAAATAAAATGTTCGAAGAACAAATAGGCAAGTCAATGGAAGTTTATATCGATAACATGCTACTTAAGTCTCTATGCGTGGAGGACCATTTGGCTCATTTGCAGGAAACGTTCGAGATTTTCAAGAAATATAACATGAAGCTCAACCCCTAGAAATGTGCTTTCGGGGTCGGTACAGGAAATGTCACACCTCCTTTTTCCGCCCCCGCGAGGGTACAGGGGAGTTTTTTCCAATTAAAGGACAATCAAAACGGGATTTGTTTATTTATTTCAGAGTCGCCACTTGGGAGATTTAGGGTGTCCTAAGTCACCAATTTTAATCCCGAATCGAGGAAAAGAATGACTCCATATTACAGTCTGTGTACCAGAAATCCAGATAAGGAATTCTGTTAACCCCGGAGAAGGTGTTAGGCATTCCCGAGTTCCGTGGTTCTAGCACGGTCGCTCAACTGTTATATTCGGCTTGATTATCTGATATAATACGTATTATAAACTTATGTGCAAATTTTATCCTTTAGCCGCTTTTATTATTTTTTATTTATTGTTATTATTTTACGAAGAATTGCAACATTGTGAAAACGTATTTCAAACCACGTCGCAATCAATGCACCCGTGGTAATCGACACATTTCGACTCCGTTGAGATTTGGATTTGGGTTACATAAATGCACACCCGTATTTAAGAAAATAACATTGTTAAATACGCGCCTAAAGCGACTAGCGTATCATTATTTTTGGGTAGGGCCGTGAAATTTGCTAAAACGGCTCCTCCCGAATTCTAAGCAATTAAATGTACATTTATTGAGGGCCTCGCAATCTATACATTTTATTAAGCGAGACTCATCTCATTTATTTTAAATGGACAAATCTTAAAGCGACTACATTTTTCTATAAAAATTAGTCTCTAAAATAAAGAAAATAAATCCTAATTAATTACTAGCTTTTATTTTATTTATTTAAGAAAGCATGACATACTAATTGCTAGATTAATACAAATATTGATGAAAAGGAATTTTATTTAAAAAAATTCGAAATTATAAATAAAATAAAAATTTGACAACTAATATTTAAAAGAATCAAATACAGCTAGATTAAAACTCAACATTGTTATAAAAAAAACTATTGAGATTAATTATTCACAACCATTTGAAACTAGATTTTAACCATAATTACTAAAGCTTTTTAGAAAGTCTTTTAGACTTAAACGAAGTTTCTAATCTTGCCTGAACTCAAATGCCTTAATGTCTAATTTACGAAATTTAATTTAAATTCATGTCTTAGCTAAATTTAGTTAGTTATTCATGATTAACCTATTGTTGATAATCTTGAAACCTTCATAACTAGTGAATTAACCTGTTTTGCCGAACTGATTCATTAAAGACTAACTTATGTTATTTTTTCTTATTCCAATTATTATTTAGTAATACATGAAATAGCTTAAATACAATCAACAAAAGGAATAAAGAAAAACGAAATTAAAACTTCAAAATTTCATTCTTCATATGTATTCATGCTTCATATTTCGGATTACAATAACCAGCGTGTCAGTTGTGTACCTGATATTGGAAGCAAAAGAAAATGAAGATGAGAATCAGCAGCAGTAATAACAGTACAACACAGCAACAATTGTCCAGCAGCAGTAACAACCCAGGAACAGAGTTTGCAAACCAGTGGAGCAGTAATCCCAAAAAACAAAAGCTTCAAGCTTTGATGAAACAACAATTAATTCTGATTTCAAACAATGAAAGAAAGCAGAAGATTTTTTTTAGTTTTTTTTAAAAGTTTAAATATTTTAAATATATTTCGGAATTTTCTCTCTCCTAAATGTTCAGCCATTTTTTCTCTCTCTTATTTTCTTTTTGTTCTTCTCAGATTCGTTTCTCTTATCTGTGTGTGTTCTGTCTGTGTTTGTCTTGTGTTCAAGACTTCCTATATATAATCCCATCCCATAAATCTTTTAATCAATTAAAATCAACCCATTTTCTCTACCAAACCCATTATCTTCCCACTCATCCCCATTACATTAAATAAATATATCACACCACCCCATTATATTTTGTCCCCCATGCCTAACATAAACAAATACAAGATTCCCCCACACTAAAATTTGTCTTGTCCCCCCTTTATATTAAATAACTATATCACAACCCACCCCATTTCATTTTGTCCCCCATGCTTCATATAAAAAATTACAAAATGTACAATTCCTAAACTACCCCTCCGACCTTATTGCAATTACTATTTTACCCCAAACGTACTGCGATTTACCAAATTACCCCATCAGCTATAACAAATCAATTAATCAAACTCAACCAAAATATAGTCAATATGACCAATTTCTACATAAATTCAAACAACAAATCTCATGAACATGATTTCTTCAACATTTCAACAACAAATCACATGAACATGATTGAACAACAAAGAACAACTAAAATTTGATTGAACAATATTTTAGCAACAAACAATCCTATTTTTGGATTCAACAACAACAACAAACAAGTATATTTAGATTTCTAAATTCAATCATATTGAACTTAAAATTAACTCTAACAACATTACAACCAACAATTCCTATATTAAACTTAAACAAGATATGAGACAAATTCAAGAAATAATCATAAATGATAAACAAGAAATCAAACTATACAAATTTCGGATTCAAGATCAACCAAACAAAGTATGAACATGAATGAATCTATTTTTTAAAACAACAAACATGACGGATTAAACGGCTCAAACAACATTAATAATTTCTGGAAAATATATAACAACATGAAACAAATTGAAGAAATAATCAATTAAATTTCAATTTGAATCTAACAAACATCAAACTAACAAATATTTACCTAAACAACAAAACAAACATGAAATAAATATGAAAAACAAATTAATTAATTTCCATTTGAAATCTGGAAATTAACATATGAACAAACTAGAAAATTATTTCAACGACGAACAAACCAAACAAGAATTGAATCATTTATCGATTTTGGATCCGAAAAATACCAAACAAAAATATGGATGATAAATGAGATTCAAAACCCAACTAACCGGAAATGAAACGACGAGCAACGATTATAAACAAATGTGTCCGGGTTTCGACTCAACGAAAGACCTTCGAACTTTGACGATTCGAAGAAGATGAAGCAACGTGAAGCCTAAGAAACTGCTACGACGAGCAGCAGCAGCAGTGCGTCGAGTGAGGAAGAAGAAGCTCCATGAAGCAGTAGGTGAGGTCGACGGACAACGAATCAAAATCAGCAGCTGGACGCAGCTGAAACAAACTGCGACACGTGATGCATCAACATTATTTGGAGAAGCCATGGATGCTCGTAGCAGCTGGACGCGACGATGGACTATGGGGCAGAAGCTGAAACATGAGCAGCAGCAAAACAGAGCAGCAGCAGCGGCGACACAGCGACGACGAACATGAAGAAGAAGTAGCTGGGTCCGTTTGGACGATGAAAAAGTAGCTGCAGCAACGTCGGGGGGGGGAGGGGGGGCAGCTGCTCGTCATAAAGTTGTTGATGAAGCTTGGGACGAGGTCGATGAAGGCAGCAGCAACGCAACTGAAGCAGGTCGCGATGGAGCTGCCATGGCAACGATGGCGATGGCGATGGAACGGCAATGACGACGAGCTATTCGTTGGCTTTTATTGGGATCTACCTCGCGTGAGGATGAAGATGATGGTGAAGGAGCTGTGCGCGTGTGTTGTGAGTGAGTGTGTGTGGCGTGAGGGGAAGGAAGGAAGCCATTGATGGAGCTTGGAGAAGCTTGAGGAAGAAGAAGAAGATAGGAGGGGGGGATGACTTAGCTTGTTTTTAGGGTTTTTCTTCTTTTTTGTTGTTTTGTTTTTTTGTAAAATGTAAGATAATAGGATGTTGGGTTATGGACTGGGTCGACCCAGTTCGAAATGGACTGGGTCGTTTGGGAAGATTGGGCCTTTTTTTTTGGGCCTGTGGCTCGAAATCGAAGAAGAGGCCCAATTCCGACTTTCTTTATATTTTCGCTCTCTTTTCTTCTTTTATTTCTCTAAAATTAAATTATAAAAATACTTAAACTTATTATTAAGAACTAAATTAAGTTATAAAAGCGCAAATTAACTCCCAATAACAATTAACGCACAATTAAGTAATAATTAAGCGTAAAATTGTTTATTTGGACATTAAATGCTAAAAATGCAAACGATGCCTATTTTTGTAATTTTTATTTTTTTTGTAAAACAAATTTAATTACTAACAATTGTAGAATTAAATCCTACATGCAAAATGCGATATTGTTTTGTATTTTTATTAATTTAACAAATAAACATGCACAGACAAATACAAATAATTATTCAAAATATTACAAAATATCACAAAATTGCACACCAAGAAAAATTACTTTATTTTTGAATTTTTTGGGAGTAATTCTCATATAGGGCAAAAATCACGTGCTTACAGGAAAAATCCTGGGCTTCATGATGTCGAATTGGGGAATCCAGGTCAACCCCGATAAAACCAAATCCATCGAAGACATCACCGTTGTGGACAGTGTAAAAGCCATGCAGAGGCTGATCGGACGGATATCTGCTTTAGGTCGATTCATCTCAGGGTCGTCGGATCGAAGCCACAAATTTTTCTCTGTACTCAAAAAGAAGAACGATTTTGCCTGGACCCTGAAATGCCAACATGCATTAGAGGAATTAAAGCGATACCTATCGAGCCCACCACTGCTTCACACTCCAAAGGCAGATGAGAAACTTTACTTGTACTTGGCAGTATCGAAAATCACGGTACGTGGTGTCCTAGGTCGAGAAGAGCAAGGTACACAATTTTCCATTTATTATGTAAGTCGAACCTTATGAGAAGTAGAAACTAGATATCCACACTTAGAGAAATTGGCACTTGCACTGATAAGCACCTCTACAAAGTTAAAACCATACTTTCAATGTCAACCTATATGCATGTTAACCACTTACCCACTTCGTAATTTTTGCACAAGCCCGAACTATTAGGCCGATTGGCCAAATGGGCCATCGAACTCAGTGGGTACGATATTGAGTATCAACCCCGAACGACCATCAAGTCTCAAATTTTAGCGGATTTCATGGCTGATTTCACACCAACCCTCATATCGAAGTTAAAAAGGAACTCTTGTTAAAATCGAGAAATCATCAGGGGTATGGACCCTTTTCACAGATGATGCCTCGAATGTGAAGGGGTCGGGGCTAGGCATCATTTTGAAGCCACCCATGGGTAGCATTATTAGGCAGTCTATCAAAAATTCTAGGTTGACTAACAATGAAGTTGAGTACGAGGCCACGATTGCAGGTCTCGAGCTAGCTAAAAGCTTGGGAGTAGAAGTCATTGAAGCCAAGTGTGACTCTTTACTGGTAGTGAACCAAGTAAATAAAACCTTCGAAGTTCGAGAGGATAGAATGCAAAGGTATCTGGACAAGCTGCAGGTAACTTTGCACTGTTTCAAGGAATGGATTTTACAGCATGTAACTCGAGAACAAAACAGCAAGGCCGATGCACTTGCAAATTTGGGGTCATTGGTCGAGGAAGACGAGATCAGCTCGGGGTTTATCGTTCAACTCTCAAGATTCGTGATTGAGGAAGGCCATGCTGAGGTAAACTCTGCAAGCTTAACCTGGGATTGGAGGAATAAGTATATTGAATTCTTGAAGAACGGAAAGCTCCCATCGGACCCCAAAGAGTCGATGTCTATACAAACCAAAGTTGCTCGATTCACATTGGCTGAAGATGGGACATTATACAGAAGGACATTCGACGGACCATTGGCAGTATGTTTAGGAACATGGGACACCAATTATGTCTTACGCGAAGTCCATGAAGGTACTTGTAGGAACCACTCCGGTGCCGAGTCGCTAGTTCACAAAATCATCAGAGCAGGATACTATTGGGATAGTATGGAGAAAAACGCTAAGGAGTTAGTTCAAAAATGTGATAAATGCCAAAGGTATGCGCCAATGGTCCATCAACCCAGGGAACAACATCTTTCGGTCCTATCCCTATGGCCGTTCATGAAATAGAGGATGGATATCGTCGGCCCTCTGCCATCAACTCCAAGTAAAGCTAAATTCATTTTGTTTATGACTAACTACTTTCTAAATGTTTGGAAACACATGCCTTCAAAAAAGTCAGAGAAAAAGAAGTATAGACTTTATCTAGGATCATATCGTATGCCTATTTGGGATACCTGCCGAAATCGTATGCGACAATGGAAAGCAATTCATCAACAGCAAGGTAACAAGGTTTCTCGAAGAACATAAAATAAAAAGGATCTTATAGACACCGTATCATCCAAGTGGAAACGGACAGGCCGAGTCAACGAACAAAACTATCATTCAGAATCTAAAGAAAAGATTGAATGACGCCAAAGGAAAATTGAGAGAAATTCTACCCGAGGTCCTTTGGGCATATAGAACAATATCAAAGTCCAGTACAGGGGCAACACCATTTTCCTTAGTATATGGATCTGAGACCTTGATTCTAGTCGAAGTCAGGGAACCTAGCGTCAAATTTCGACATGCAACAGAATAATCAAATCACGAGGCTATAAATACTAGCCTCGAACGAGTGGATGAAAAATGAAAAGTTGCACTCATTTGGATGGCTGTGCAAAAACAAAGAATTAAGAGATATTATAATAGAAGAACCAACCTTCACCACTTCAGAATCGAGGACTTAGTTATAAGGAAAGTCACCCTTGTCACACCTTTTTAACTACACCCCCGGAAAGGGTGTATATAAGGGAGTTTTTTCCAACTTAAAGTGACAATCGATGTGAGCACGTGATTTTTGCTTCATATGAATTACTTCAAAATAATTCCCAAAATTAGGTTTTGGTTTTGATTATGTGTTATTCTAGGAATTATTGTATGATTTTCTTGATTGTTCGCATGTATTTGTGTGCATGTTTAATTTTATTAATGCATCAAAAATACAAAAAATATAGCATTTGCATTTAAAATTTGATTTTTACATTTTTTAGAATTAATTAATAATTAGATGTTTTACAAAAATGAAAATTCACAAAAAATAAACATATTTTTGTATTTTTGTCAAATTGTGTGATTTTCTTTTAATTTAAGTGTTTAATTATTTGTGATAGGTGTTATTTAAAGTTAATTAATATTTTTAAGCTAATTTTGGTCTTCTATAGTTTAATTTGGGATTTTTAAGTTTAATTTTTGAAACAAAAAGAAGAAAAGAAAAGAAAAAGAATTAATGAAAGAGAAGGAAGTCAAATTTGGGCCGAATTCAATTTAATTCAAGAGGCCCAAATAAAATGCATTGGAAACCCACCCCAGTCCAGCCCAAAACCAGCCCCAACCTGGTCCGTCTCCAGCATCGATTAAACGACGCCGCTTCATGTTTGTTAATCTGAACCATTCGTTTCATTCGATCGAACGGTCCAGTATTATCCTCACTACCCGACCCGTCCACCCCACTAACTGACCCAATCCCCCAACCAGCCAAAACGACTCCGTTTTACATAAGTGGATTGATCCACACCATTGATCTCAATTGATCCAACGGTTTGGATTCAATTCCACAACATGTATATATATGTGTAACACACCCCGCCCCCCTAAAGCCCCTACCCAGTCTCCTTCGTCTCTTCAGAGATGATCTAACTCCAAACCCTAGCAGCCGCCACCCCTTTCCACCTCCCTAAACCCGGCGGCGCTGGTTCCAATGACCTCCTTCTTCACACCACGGGTCCCCCTCAACCTCCCCATTCCAAATATCCAAACACCTCTCTTCGTATCATAGTCAAACGCCTCGAATCTTCAATCGAAGTTCAGCCAAAAACTCTAGCTTTTCCAATCAACCCCAAAAATCACACCCTTGAACCACCAGGCTTCCCTCGTCCCAAATCCCATGATAGGTTTCCTCGAATCACCGTAGAGCCTTTTGAATTTCAGATCGAAAAGTTGAACCTTGAGTCCCCAAAAACAATGCTGATTAAAGATTTCAAGATTTTTAGGTTTAAATAGGCTATAATCGTGCGTTTTCAATCGAATAAAAACATACGATTAGAGCCCGTTTCAACCAAAAGAGTAGGAAGATCTTTGGAGCGGAATAAAGGGTTCGATTCTGGTAAGTGTTTCTGTGTTTTTCAATGTTTTTCTTTTATGTATCTTCCTCCTCATCCCTTTTCCGTAGGCTGAAATTCAAGGTCTTATCATGTTCTTGTCCTTTTATTATATGAAGTTTCAGTCTGTTTGTATCTTAATTTGCTGAGTACAACAAATATAAACATTGCATGTCAAATTACTGCTTAGTTAAATACGATAATTTATTTGCAATTTCTGTTTGAATTTTGGTTTACATGATTCTATAAATGTTTGTATGTTTGACTCAGGTTCAGTTCATTTTCAAAATCTCTACATCTCTTTTGGATTTATTTTGAAACCTTAACATGTAAATAGTCCTCATAAGGGTAATGTGGTTAGTTGGAGTTAATTAAGAAACAAAGGTATTGGTAATGGACATGACAGTTTGTCAACATCTTTAGAGGTTTAATTAAAAAATTGAAAAGAAGGATCAGTAGTGGAAAGTAACAGCCCTTAAGTACCTTTATAGGTGGGAATTCAAAGAAGAACAGAGGGTAGGTTTAAAAATTGAAGATGACAGTAAGGCTGATACCCTTTTAAAAACTTTTAGAGGTGGGGGAAATCAGAGAGAACATGGGCTAATGATAAAAGTTTAAAGGGGTGCACATGGGAGGGAATACACAAGCTGGAAAGAGAAAAGATTTGAATAAAAGGGAGTTGGTCCTAGTCTTTAAATGGACACACGAATAGAGTAGAAAGGATGAGCGAAGAACAGAAGAGAGTTTGAAAAGATTGAGAGAGAATTCGAGTTTTTTTTGATAGAGTTTTAAGCAATCTCGGGCTGAGAGAACACACAGGATTGAACACATAGAAATACTGAAAAGACTACTGTTTCATTGAAGGTTTTTACAGTCTTTGAAATTTTCTACTACTTCATGAATTCATTTTCTCTGATTTTTCAAGTTTCTAACTTGTTGAAGTCCTTGACTCATCTGGGGGTAAAAATAGATTGAATTTGGGTATTGGGGAGAGCTGGTTTATGTTTGATTGATTGGTTTGCTGTTCTATTGAGATTTTGGTTGAACTTCAAGCTGTAGTAATTGCTTTGCATCTTCTAGTTCGTGCCTGGTTGTTGAAGTTTTACAGAAGTTTCCTAGGTTAATTTTGAGGGTATTTGGGATCAACCAGGGTTATTCTAAATGTTTTATCGGTGCTGTTCATCTATCCTTTGTTCCTGGGTTTTAGTGGCATTATTTTGGGTCCCCAAATTGTTCCTCTGCTGTTGAACTTGCTGTTTGCTTCTACTGACTGCTCCTTCTTCATTGTTGTAAATTCCAAGTACACATTCTCGAGATTGATTTGATGTAGCTTTTTGAATTGAAATGTTGAAATAAAAGGCTCACCTATTTACCTCTTGAAGTGCGCGCGTTCAAGTTGTTATACTAGAATAGATACTAGATAATTGGTATTTGTTTAGGTTTACTTTTGATTTGTGTTGCATAATTGGACTGGCCGAACCATTAATTTATAATGAACTGTATTGAAATGATGAACTATTAAGCGTGAATGTATTCATATTGAACCATTAGCTGTGTGTTTGTGCACTTAGAGATGCATATGAGTTTTTTTTGGAGAGTACTAATTATAATTAAACTGAATAGTTCCTGTTAGTTTTAGTTAATTTCATGTGTTTCATAAATCTGTCTAAAAAATATTTCAAGCTGGGATTAAGTAGGGCTGTGTTGAACTGCTTAGAACTGATTTGAATTCCAGTAGGGTGAGGTCTCATCATGACAATTAGTTTTTTGCCTTTGAATATTCGGATTGCATAAGTGTCCTCTTGGACAATTTTGGGCATCAATTAGCAGAACATAAGCGTTAACTAGACAATTCAAAAATGGTTGTAGCATATTGATTAAATTCAATTTTTGTTCTATCATCAATATTAAATCTTGCTTCAATTCAACCTTTGATTCTGGGCTCAAACGTGAGGCCCAGACAGCTTTGGTTTAGCTGCACAACTAAACTTGAATAATGCCTCTTGGGCCTGGCTTCTGCAACAACAAGCCCAAACTGTCCAATTCTTTATGTTTTGAACAAATTGCTAAGCATGCTTCGTCTTTACTTCATAAGTTACTGGGCTTGAATTGATTTGAAATTGAATCATAAGGATTTGGCCTTTTATCAATGTTAATTAATTAGGACTTTTTTTCTTCTTTTATTATTAGAGACAAAAAATAGAAAATCATAGTCGCTTTAAGATTGCCTTTTAAATAATAAAATGAGATGAGCCTCGCTAAACAAAACACATAAATTGCAGAGCCCTCGATAAATGGTTGTATTAAAATACTTAGATTTCGTGATGGGTCGTTTAGCGAATTTCACGGCCCTCCCCAAAGATAATAACACATTAGTCTTTTTAGGCGCGTATTTTAATAATATTACTTTCCTAAACTCGGGTGCACATTTATGTGACGTGGTTCGACACGTGTTTTAATGACGTTGCAATTCTCTTTTAAAATAATAATAATAAAAGCGGCTAAAAGTTAAAATTTGCACATAGGTTCATAATTATTTAAAATCAGATAATTAATCCATTTATAACAGTTGAGCGACCGTGCTAGAACCACGAAATTCGGGAATGCCTAACACCTTCTCCCGGGTTAACAAAATTCCTTACTCGGATTTTTGGTTCGCGGACTGTTAAACAAAGTCTTTCTTTTCCTCGATTCGGGATTCAACCGGTGACTTGGGACACCATAAATCTGCCAAGTGGCGACTCTGAATTTCTTAATAATAAATCTCGTTTCGATTGTCCTTTAATTGAAAAAACTCCCTTGCTCACCTCTCGGGATGCGTAAAAAGGAGGTGTGACAGCTCTGGCGACTCCGCTGGGGATCGAACCCAGAATCTCTGGTTTAGGGTTCAGAATTCGAGCTTAGAATAATTGTTATTATTTGGCTTTATTCATTATCTGATTTTATTACATGTTTGGGCCTGATGTGCTAATTGTTGCTTTTTACCGCTTTGATACTATCTGAACTGTATATATGAACTGCTATGAAACCCCTCTCTTCTCCCTCCTGAGAAGTGCATGTTGGTCGTGACTTCTTTCTGTTAGTGTCAAATCCCAAATAGAATGAGGTTTGGACAAGTTGCAAAGCCGGATGATCTTTTGGTTACCGGTACACAGCACCTCCCGGCTCGAGTTGTCCGCTTGGGTAAGCCAGGTCTAGAACAAATAAACCTAGGTTTTTAAATCTAGTATAACAATACCTTATGCCGGATCCCTAGTAGGAACGTTTGTTTGCATCATGTGCATTCTGACTTTGGAGACTCAACAGAGGGGTTGGGTCTGTCTAGGACAGGTCCACCCGAAATAAAAAGACCATCCTGATGCATCTTACTTGCTACTTGCACATTTATTTGCTTCAGATTTGCATGTTGACCGGCTTTGGAATGAAAGGAGATAATTTGGGAAAGAAATAGCAGTGTAGAGGGTTAAGAGAGTGAATCACAAGTTTAAAGAAAAACCAGTGTCCAAATAGCGTTGAAACTCTGCCGAATTTTTGAAGAAATAAGAAGAAGAGAAAATGAATTAAAAATGAGAAAGGAGTTTTGTTTTCGAAAATAGTTCGTTTTATTTGCCCGAACTATGCCAGTTTGATTCTCACAGGGTGCGAGATACGTAGGCAACCCCCATCGAGTCCAACTTCCTTTTTGCAAAAAATAATCCAAAAGAACAAAAAATTTACTTTTATTTGAAAATAGTTAGGGTGATTCCATTCTTGTCAGAAATAGCCGAATGTCCCTAAAAGGGCGCCGGAAGGCTGTTTTTGCAAAAATAGTTACCTGCGGTCATTTTTCAAAGTTTTCACCGGCTAGCCAACATAGCCTTAAAAACTTCGTCTTCGAGGTGCTGAAAGGCCGTATTTGCAAAATCAGATTTTATTTTTTGGAAAAAGGGAAAATAAAAAGTGTGTCAATTTTGTCTTCGAGTCAAATGAGTATTGATTTTTGCTTAATCACCCTAATAAATGTCCAGAATGAGCACGAGTCCAAGTTTGCCGATAACAGTTATGAACAAGATCCCTTTGGAGTTGCACATGTGGTGGGAAGATCTGGGCAGGTCAGAGCAAGATAAGGTCAATATGCATTTGGGGGGTCTCACCGGGTTATTAAATATCAGACCTAGAGGAGATATCATAAAGGCTTTGGTTACGTTCTAGGACCCGGCCCATAACGTATTTCACTTCTCGGATTTTGAACTCACCCCAACCTTGGAATATATAGCAGGTTATATGAAAAGTACTACAGGTTTGAGGCATAAGTATCTGATCTCTCCAAGGGCCGTTAACTCTCACAAATTCATGGATTTGCTAATGATAAGCAAGGGAATCCCATATTCCGAGTTGGAAAGGGTTTTTTCCACTCTACGTTTTATATACCAGAAATACGGGCATGTAGGAGGGTTCAATGATCTGGAAAGTGGGGTTTGCAGTAAAGGGAACCGAACAAAATGGGACGATCATAGACGTTTCGCTTTCATGGTAGTATTCTTAGGCCTTGTAGTATTTCCCTGAAAAGACGGGAATATAGATTTGCGGGTGGCTGGAGTTGTCAAGGTCCTGGTTACCAATGCCAAGAGCACTCTCGCCCCTATGATAGTATCTGAGATATACCGAGCTCTCACAGCTTGTAAAGTTGGGGCAGACATCTTCGAGGGATGCAATTTGCTACTACAAATGTGGATGATCGAGCACTTTTGTCACCACCCTCAGTACATGAGTTATGGATCCGCAGAGAAAAGCTGCATTGAAGAATTCAACACAAGGGTTTCAGGGTTCAAATTACCGGAGGGGTTTGGAGAATGGATAGCCCGCCTTTGCGCCATCACTATGGGACAAATAGAATGGACACTAGGTTGGCTTCCTGTTGAAGAAATTGTATATATACCCGCCACAGGTCCTTACTTCCTCCTAATGGGTCTTCAAGGTATTCAGCCTTACGCTCCCTACCGAGTGATGAGACAATTAGGAAGATGTCAGGTGATGCATCCAGATGAATATCTCAGTATCCACACGGTTGAGATTAGTTCCGACGGCCAATTTCACGAAGAAATAGTTCGTTCTGTTTGGAACGAGTGCCAGTATTTGACGGCAAGCACCTGAGTGCGAAACCATATCTAAAGGCGAGGTCTCACCCGCCTACCTTGCCTGGTATAGAAAGAAGAACGCTGCAAAGGCCGAATTAGAAAGACCAGCCAAAAAATCACACATTCAAGAATTCGTCGAGGCATCGCAAGAACCGTAGGCTTGGTTGGCCAAAGAAAACGAATACAAGGCCACAATAGGAAAACTGGAAAAGCAAGTCAAAGACCTTCAATTCGAGAATGGCTTACAAGCAGCGGCAGATGAGGGTGAAAAGAAAAAGTTAGCCAAAGAAAATGAGGCCCTTCGAGCTCAAATTCAGAAACTAAAAGTAGCGGCAGAAAATCCAGTCCGAAGTAACACAGATGAAAAGCTCGTAGCTAACCTAAGGCAGAAAGTGAGTAACTATAGTTTCTATTTGAACAAAGTAGAAAGTGAACTAGCCGGGGCTCAAAAACAATTGGCTAAAAATGCAGATGAACGGGTATGCCTGGTTAAGCAGTTGAGAGAAAGGTACGACGATGAGGTCGCGGGGTTGAAGAAAAAGGTCATCACCACGAGAAACAAAATGATCAAGCAGGAAAAAGACTTCAAGGTTGAAAGGGAACACTGTTACACGACATTGGCGCAGTTAGAAATAGACTTGCAACAACTTCAGGAACAAAATTATGCAGCCAAGCAAACTTTGGAGGCCAGGGCCCAGCAGATTGGGCGTTTGTTACAAGAAAAGGGCGTCATAAGAGATAGAATTAGAAACATCGCTGACTACATCATTATGAAGTGTCACATTTCTGAGGATATGACTCGCACTACATTCTTTGCAGCGGTGATGACCTTTGTTAAACAAATAATGAATAGCTTGGACTGACTTCAAAGGGATCTTGCACATAGGCCCATGGCGAGACCGAATGATGTCCCACAGACACCAGGAACATTGATGTACTCATGATTTTCAGTTTGAGTCTGTATTTCCTTTTCTGTCAGAGTCTGTAAGGCATGTTGGGTTTATATTTTCTCTCTGTTTTTGAGTCTGTATTTCTTTAAAGTATAATAGCTTAATTTTAGAGTCTGTACTTTGTCTTTGCATCAGAGTCTGTTATTCTTTTGAAATTTGTTAGTATTGAGTCTTTGTGATCGAAGCATCTGTTTTATAAAAGCTGAAATCCCAAAAATATTTTATTTACTTTCATACTTATCTGCTAGAACTACGCACGGTCTGATTCATGTGGGGACATGATACGTAGGCAATCTCTATAGGATTCGACCACTACTAAAAAGAAAAAGGCGAAATGAAAAATAAATAAAGGAGGAAGGAATAAAGGAACCTTAAAAGAAGGGGCACAATTATGAAAGGCCGAAATGACGCACGCAACCGAAGCAAATGCATGATAGAAAATGGTTAATTGCATCCCAATGTGTAATTGCATATGTGTTAAACTCTAAAAAAACTAACAAGTTTGTTGTCTTCCAGAGAATTCAAGCAGTTAGTTTATTTAGAGGATACTGACACATTATCATTACCAAACCAGATCAAATGGACCAATACCCGAAATCATGTCTATCCTGTATGTCGACACTAGTGTTGAGGTAGAGGAGTTGGACGTCAATAAAATGAAAGAGGAAATGCTCAAGCTTAAGCAACAAATGGCCGAAATGTACCAGTCCTGGTCCAAAGGGCAATCACCGCCGTCTTACCCAACCAACCTGGCTTTTACCCCACCATTAGCTCAGTCTCAGGATCATCCCGCCACCGATCTGGGTTTGGAAAGTAAAATTGGGTTGTGGAAATCTTGGAGAACAAAGTAAAACAATTGGAAAGGAGATTGGTTAAATACACTTGGCTGATTAATCCAAATGCATACCATGATCATTGGTGCCGGTGATTCCGCTCAGATAAGTCCGTTTTCCTATCTCCAACAGTCATCCAAATTTGGATTCTTTTCTTTATTCTTAAAATCCTTGCATTTCATTGCTGTTAAGTTTACTTCTCTAAAGCTCTTCCAAGTTTAGCCTTGTAAGAAGGAATTCCAAAGCTTACTACCACCATCGGAATTGCACAAAGTAAAATGCAGCTAGAACATGCCAAAGATGAAAAATGAGACCTATGGTGTATGGAAAGGAGAGCTGAAATACATACAATGTTACAACCCATATCCACATGTGTTAGTTCATGCCATATATTAGTTAACATAAATCTAAGAAGGAATTATCTTTGAGATGATAAGAAGTCAATCCTATTGGTCTTAAGTGATACAAGAGTGTATAAGGGTGATTAACCAGTATTAGAAGTTAAATGAATCAAGGATGTTGTAACTCGTATTTTCAGGTAATCTAGCGGTGCTTAATACACTCAAGAGGTCATTTATTAAGGTATTTTAATCATATAATATCCGTATCATAAGTCTTGAAGTCAAACAAGTTATGAAACAAAAGTCGACAAAAGTTGTCGCAACTTAGGTTCATAATTTTACTTAAACATTAGGTCAAATGTTTCTAATCTTTTCTCATAATTTACAAGGAATTATGGGGTGATCTACCAACCAAATTAAATATCTATGAGTCTAGTTTCCAACTCATTAAACCTTTCACTTATACAATCTCGGAGTAGAGAGATATTCACGTTTTCGCGAGACTGCGCCAAGCACCTCTCTATGGGGCCCACTAAGGCGGTTTAAGATATTTGGACCTATATAGGATGCCTCCAACCCGTTTTAAGTCATTTCTTCTCACTATTTTCAGACCTTAGAACCCTAGGAACATCCTCTCAAGGTTCTCTCAAGATTCAAGACCCAAAAAAGGGCAAACAACACAAATCAAGTGTCGGGAATTCCGTGGCGCTAGTAAGTCTCTTGTTCTTCTTGTTATTGCTCATTTTTGTGTCGTTCTAGCTCGTGTGGGAGGTTTTTTTAAAGGGTTTATGTTCTGTAAATACTCCCTCATGTTCTTAATATCAATCCTAGGTGAGTTCAAGCATTCTAAAGTGATTCTAGTGCCAAAAAACACTAATTGATCGCTAGTTTCTCTTTTTTGTTGTTGTGGCAGCATTGGAGGGATATTTCATGGAAATTTAAGGTCAAATTGGAGTTTTTATTTCTGTATAAAGGTAATTAACCTCTTACTTTATATGTATTTAAGATTATCCAAGTTGCGGCTAAGCCATTGAAGCTAGAACTTGCGAAATATATATATCGAAAGGCTTGGTAGTAATGTTATTGTTTTGTGGATTGTTTTGCGTTGTTGTTGGGCTGCGTATTTTACTACTATCTTGTGAAGTTTTGGAGGAGGAAGGGTGTGGATAAACACCATATATATGTAGGGTTATGGGCTGATAGTTATTCGTAACATTTCCAGGTTGTTTGACACGACTACGGTGGTCGTCGTATGTATGGAGTGATTAGGCTGTGTGTGGACTATTTTGGGAGGCTCAATATGTTTATTATTGATGTTGTTTGGGATGTTTGGTGACTGTTTTGAATGGTGTGAGGTCATATATATAGGGGAGGTGCTGTCCGTTTCATCGTAAAATAGGTTGTGGTCGATACATAATAGTTATGACGCTTAAATGATAACGATAGTATCGTTTCTCTTATTGTAGACTAAGGAGTTTTGACAATTGTATAGCTTGAGATTGGGGCAGTATATACAAGGTATGTGAGGCTATCCCTTTCCTTCTTTTGCACGACTCCGATTGTACATAATGTAATGAACGAGCTTCCAAGATACTCTACTCTTAGAAGCTAGCAGTACTTACATTGTTTTCCCTCTTATGGAACGATTGATGTTAATGTTGCTTCTCTTATTCTTATGTTATCAATGTTGTTCGTACTTCCTAAATCTTATAAGGTTCATAGTGAAGAGTTAGTCCTAATAACGCGTACAGAGGATACCGACCTTACGTCACTCCGAAAGGTTTAGAATGTGATTCCATGCGTCGAGCATGCATTATATATATGTATCTATTTTACTCTACCGAGCCACACTATAGTTGGCCAGGTACGACACCTATTGTGCAACCACTGATCAGTTGGGTTTTACCGAGCTCCACGTGGCCGGGTACGATTTTACCGAGCCTTATGATGGCCGGGTACATTTTTTTACTGAGCATATTATGGCCGGGTACGATATGATGATGATGATGCCCACAGAGGCAAATGTTTTAAGGGTTTATGTATTTATACATATGTATCTTGCATTTCATGTAAGTAGCCCTCAGAGGTACTAAGATGTTACAAGTTGTATATTCTCTATCCTTGCTTACATTACTGATCGTATTTATGGTTCCCTGCCTTACATACTCAGTACTTTATTCGTACTGACGTCCTTTTATTTGTGGACGCTGCATGTCGTGCTGCAGGTCCTGATAGACAGGTAGGTGCAGCTCCCCCACCACAGTAGGCTGTCCAGTTCAGCGGTGATTGGCGAGATCCCTTCTTCAGACTTGCCTTGGTCTTGGTATGCATTTTTGTTATAGACATTATGGGTATGTCGGGGCCCTGTTCCGGCTATGTTGCAGCACTTACGTTCCTTTAGAGGCTCATAGACAGGTGTCGACTCATGTATGGTTTGGTATGCCTTGTCGGCTAGTTTTTGTTGTATAGTCTTTCATAGTAGCGTGGTAGCTCATACCTTATATGTAGTTTCTTGATTGTCTAGTCATCCCCTGCTTTGTATGTTCATGCCGTCATACTTTATTGCTGGTTGTCCAAGATCCAGGTCTACCATTTATATTGATCTCGTCAGCCCTAAAAGATAATAATGAAGGTTAGATGAAATGTACGTTGGTGCTCGACAAGTGTGGTCGAGTGGTAGTCATGGCCCTCCAATTTGGGTCGTGATAGGTTCAGTAATGTCATGGGATATATACAAGTTTAGACAGAAGGGTCAAAAGTGAAAACAACAGTTGGGGATCCTGCAGTTGAGGATCGATCAGAAGGTCAAAATAGTCTTTTCGACCAGTTCAAGGCAGTTGGACGAAGCAAAGAATGGAAAAAAGAACCACCTCCGGCAAGAATGCCACAACTAACCACCACGTTTTAAACTAACAAAATTTTCTTTGATTTGAAACAGGGGCAAAGATGACATCTCGTTTAAGGAAATCATCCGTAAGGAGAGCAAGTACCAGGCAGGTTTAATCGCAAAATTCTCAGGACCCTCCTGGAAAATGAGACTTAGTTTAAAATTCAAAATAATCATGAGTAGAGGATACTGGTTGTCCATGATCCAGGTCTACCATTTATATTGATTTCGTCAGCCCTAAAAGATAATAATGAAGGTTAGATGAAATGTACGTTGGTGCTCGACAAGTGTGGTCGGGTGCTAGTCATGGCCCTCCAGTTTGGGTCGTGACAAACTTGGTATCAGAGCAAGTCTGTCCTAGGGGTTGTCTATGAGCCGTGTCTAGTAGAGTCTTGATTATGGATGTGTAGCGCGCCACATTTATAATCAGGAGGCTACATGACATCTAGGGTTGTTACCTTCTTCCTGAATCTAGATCGTGCGTAGAGTTGAGTCGTAAGTGTTCGTCTCTAATATTCACCTTGTTTTTTTTCAGTGATGCCTTCGACTAGGAAGCAAACGATTAGTAGACGGCTTGATACAACAGCGGGAGAGGGTACCAGTCAGGTGCCCCAAGTCAGAGCAGGACAAAGTGAGGCTCAGAGTGAGATGCCTTCTCATACCTCATCTACTCCATCTCCTCCAGAGGATATTAGAAGGCACTCAGCGCCTCCAGTTCCTCCGTCTGGCACTCCAGACCAGGATATGTGGAGTGCTTTGCAGTTATTAACTAGCTTGGTAGCTGCTCAGGCTCAGAGGCAGAATACAGGTGCTGCTGAGAAACCAGTTAGTACAAGAGTTCGTGATTTTATTAATTTAGACCCTCCAGTGTTTACCGGATCAGACCCCAAGGAGGACCCACAAACTTTTATTGACCGTTCATCATACACTTCGAGTTATGCATATTAGTGATACAGAGGCAGTAGAGTTGTCTTCTTATCGGCTACGAGATTTAGCGGTTCTCTGGTATGATAGTTGGGAGAGATCCAGGGGTCCGAACGCTCCTCCAGCTATGTGGAAGGAATTTTCTGAGGCCTTTCTTCGTTACTACTTGCCAGTTGAGATACGACGAGCTAGAGCTGATAAGTTCTTGAACCTTAGACAAGGTAATATGAGTGTGCGAGAGTACAATATGCAGTTTGATTCTTTGGCAAGGTATTCTCCCCATATGGTGGCCGAGATGAGTGATAGGGTGCATATGTTCGTGAATGGGTTGGGACCACATCTGATAAATGAGTGTACGACAACCTCATTGGTGGAGGGAATGGATATTTACCGTATTCAAGCTTATGCCCAGACCCTAGAGGATCGTAAGCGTCAGCAGAGGGCAGTTAGGGAGCAGGATAGAGGCCAGCATAAGAGGGCGAGATTTGCAGGGTATTCTGATGACTTCAGAGGTCGCATCAGGCCACAGTTTTCGAGGAGTTCGGCGCCACCTGTAGCTAGTGCTCCTCCACAGTTTCAGAGGCCTCGATATGATCGATCCTATTCTGGTCCAGGTCAGAGTTCGCGGGCATATGGCTCGCAACATCATAGGGATACTAGTCAGATGAGACCCCCAACACCACATTGTGATCAGTGCGGCAAGGCCCACTTTGGACTATGTCGTCGAGGTTCTGATGCATGCTATTCGTGCGGGCAGCCTGGCCATATGATGTGGGATTGTCCTAATAGAGGAGGTGATGGTATGGCTCAGCCGACTGGATATGTGTCTGGTTCTTCCTCATAAGTTCGACCTCCAGCACGGGGTTTTCAGCAGTCGACATGTCGTGGTAGGGGTAGAGGTGCAGTGCCGAGTTCGAGTGGTGCTCAAAATCGAACCTATGCTCTAGTAGGTCAACAGGATCTCGAGTCATCTCCAGATGTTGTTACAGGTATTATATCTGTGTTTTCTTATGATGTATATGCGCTGATTGATCCGGGATCTACATTATCATATGTTACACCCTTTGTGGCTAATAAGTTTGGCATTGAACCTGAATTGATAAGTAAACCCCTTGCGGTATCTACTCCAATAGGAGATTCTGTGATTGCTAGAAGGGTATATAGAGGTTGCACTGTGATGATTTGTAGTCGTCAAACCTCGGCAAATTTATTTGAGTTAGAAATGGTTGATTTTGATGTGATAATGGGAATGGACTGGTTGGCCTCATGCTATGCAAATGTTGACTGTCGTACGAAGATGGTTAGGTTCCAATTTCCGGGTGAACCTGTCATTGAATGGAAAAGGAACATTGCTACACCGAAAGGTAGGTTTATTTCCTATCTTAAGGCAAGGAAAATGATCTCAAAAGGTTACATTTATCATCTCGTTCGCGTTAGGGATGCGGAGGCGAAACCGCCTACTTTACAATCAATCCCTGTGGTCAATGAATTCCCAGATGTTTTCCCAAATGAACTCCCAGGCCTTCCTCTTGAAAGGGAGATTGAGTTTAGCATTGATGTGTTGCCTGACACTCAACCGATCTCTATTCCTCCATACAGAATGGCCCCGACAGAGTTGCGAGAGTTGAAGGTGTAGTTGAAGGACTTGCTGGATAAGGGCTTTATTAGGCCTAGCACTTCACCTTGGGGTGCACCAGTCCTATTCGTGCGGAAGAAAGACGGGTCATTACGGATGTGTATCGACTATCGACAGTTGAATAAGTCTACTATAAAGAACAAGTATCCACTTCCAAGAATTGATGACCTGTTTGACCAACTCCAGGGTGCCAAGTATTTCTCCAAGATTGATTTACGTTCAGGGTATCATCAGGTGAGGGTTAGGGAGAAGGATATTCCAAAGACGGCTATCCGGACAAGATATGGGCACTTTGAGTTCTTGGTGATGTCGTTCGGGCTAACAAATGCCCCAGCAGCTTTTATGGATCTCATGAATACTATATTCAGGCCCTATCTTGATGTGTTCGTGATTGTATTCATTGATGACATTCTAGTGTATTCTCGTTCGGAGGCGGAACATGCGGGCCACTTGCGGATAGTATTACAGACGCTTCAGGATCGTAAGTTATATGCTAAGCTCTCCAAATGTGAATTCTGGATGAACTCAGTAGCATTCCTTGGCCATGTGATATCTGATGAGGGTATTAGTGTCGACACTCAGAAGATCGATGCAGTAAAGAATTGGCCGAGACCTACAACACCATCAGAAGTCCGCAGCTTCCTAGGGCTAGCAGGATATTATAGGCGGTTTGTAGAAGGATTTTCCTCTATATCATCACCATTGACTAAATTAACACAAAAAGATACCAAATTCCAGTGGTCTGACACTTGTGAACGTAGTTTTCAGGAGCTGAAGAATCGATTGACATCTGCACCAGTGCTCACTCTTCCTGAAGGAAAAGAAGGTTATGTGGTATATTGTGATGCCTCAGGTATAGGTTTGGGGTGCGTATTGATGCAGCGTGGGAATGTGATTGCTTATGCATCAAGACAATTGAATAAGCATGAAAAGAATTATCCAACCCATGATTTGGAATTGGCTGCAGTAATATATGCTTTGAAGATATGGCGGCACTACTTATACGGCGTCCATGTTGACATCTACACAGATCACAAGAGTTTACAATACATCTTCAAGCAGAAAGAGTTGAATTTGAGGCAGCGTAGGTGGCTTGAATTATTGAAAGACTACGACATCGAGATATTGTATCATCCCGGTAAAGCCAATGTTGTGGCTCTCAGCCATAAATCAATGGGAAGCTTAGTACATATTGAGGCAGGTAGATGGGGGTTGATTAAAGAGCTTCATCAGCTAGCCAATATGAGAATCAGATTGTTAGACTCTGATGACGGAGGTGTTACTGTACAGAATACATCAGAATCATCTTTGGTAGTTGAGGTAAAAGCACAACAATATGAAGATCCTATCTTAGTACGATTAAGAGAAAGCATTCAACAGTGTAAAAGTATGGCTTTTGGGATCGGAAAAGACGGGGCACTGAGATACCAGAGCCGATTGTGTGTGCCTAATGTGGCAGGGTTGCGAGAGAAGATTATGAATGAGATTCATCAATCCCGATATTCCGTCCATCCCGGCTCGACAAAGATGTATCATGATGTCAAGGAGCAGTATTGGTGGGATAATATGAAGAAGTCTATTGCAGAATTTGTAGCCCAGTGTCCCAATTGTCAACAAGTAAAGATAGAACATCAGAAACCCGGTGGATTGCTTCAAAATATAGAGATTCCGACCTGGAAGTGGGAGGTGATTAATATGGACTTCATTATTGGATTACCTCGCTCTTATTATAAGTTTGACTCCATCTAGGTGATAATTGATCGACTTACAAAATGTGTCCATTTTCTGCCAGTGAAGACAACTTACACGGCTGAAGATTATGCGAAGTTGTATATCAAGGAGATTGTTAGGTTTCATGGTGTGCCCGTATCTATTATATCAGACCGAGGAGCTCAATTTACAGCTAACTTTTGGAGGTCTTTCCATAAGGGTTTAGGCACACAAGTAAATCTCAACACTGCATTTCATCCGCAGACTGACGGACAGGCTGAACGTACCATTCAGACACTGGAAGATATGCTACGAGCATGTGTTCTAGATTTTAAGGGGAATTGGGATGATCATCTTCCACTCATAGAATTCGCCTATAATAATAGCTACCATTCCAGTATTAAAATGGCCCCATACGAGGCACTATACGGGAGGAGATGTAGATCACCAGTTGGATGGTTCGAAGTCGATGAAACAGAATTATATGGGCCAGATTTGATTCACCAAGCTATTGAGAAGGTGAAAGTGATACAAGAGCGATTGAGGACGGCACAAAGCAGGCAAAAATCTTATTCTGATGTCCGACGTCGTGATCTAGAGTTTAAGGTTGGTGATTGGGTTTTCCTGAGGATCTCACCAATGAAGGGTATTATGCGTTTTGGGAAGAAAGGTAAGCTGAGTCCAAGGTATATCGGGCCGTATAAAATTCTTCGACGAATTAGACAGGTTGCTTATGAGTTAGAATTGCCATCCGAATTGGAATTTGTCCACCTGGTATTCCATGTATCTATGTTGAGAAAATGTATTGGAGACCCTTATCGAGTCGTCCCTATCAAAGATGTACAAGTTACAGAGGACCTATCATATGAAGAAGTGCCAGTGGCGATATTAGATCGGCAAGTCCGCAAGCTGAGAACAAAAGATGTAGCTTCCGTCCAAAGTATTATGGAGGAACAAAAATATGGAAGAAATGACATGGGAAGCAGAAGAGGAGATGAAGTCTAAATACCCTTACTTATTCCAGAATGAAGATAACAAGGATGCTGGTGGAAGACAGGATACATTGGAAGGTGAAACGGCTCTATGAGGTAAGCAATAATTTGAGAATACTCTTCCTTAATACAAAATGGTGATATGTAGATAATGTAAATACGCATAATGCTTTGTGTAGCCTCGTGAAGCCATATGTTGGGCTTAATTACTTGCAAGTTTTGCTAGTGACCATTTTATAGGGGAAAATTAATCGGAAATTTCCATTGGAATCCACGATGATTTAAACTCCCCATAAACCCTTACATTCGAGGACGAATGTTCCTAAGGGGGGGGGTGTTACAACCCATATCCACAAGTGTTAGTTCATGCCATATATTAGTTAACATAAATCCAAGAAGGAATTATCTTTGAGATGATAAGAAGTCAATCCTATTGGTCTTAAGTGATACAAGAGTGTATAAGGGTGATTAACCAGTATTAGAAGTTAAACGAATCAAGGATGTTGTAACTCGTATTTTTAGGTAATCTAGCGGTGCTTAATACACTCAAGAGGTCATTTATTAAGGTATTTTAATCATATAATATCCGTATCATAAGTCTTGAAGTCAAACGAGTTATGAAATAAAAGTCGACAAAAGTTGTCGCAACTTAGGTTCATAATTTTACTTAAACATTAGGTCAAATGTTTCTAATCTTTTCTCATAATTTACAAGGAATTATGGGTTGATCTACCAACAAAATTAAAGATCTATGCGTCTATTTTCCAACGCATTAAACCGTTCATCGATATGATCTCGGAGTAGAGAGATATTCACGGTTTTGCGAGACTGCGCCAAGCACCTCTCTATGGGGCCCACTAAGGCGGTTTAAGATATTTGGACCTATATAGGATGCCTCCAACCCATTTTAAGTCATTTCTTCTCACTATTTTCAGACCTTAGAACCCTAGGAACATCCTCTCAAGGTTCTCTCAAGATTCAAGACCCAAAAAAGGGCAAACAACACAAATCAAGTGTCGGGAATTCCGTGGCGCTAGTAAGTCTCTTGTTCTTCTTGTTGTTGCTCATTTTTGTGTCGTTCCAGCTCGTGTGGGAGGTTGTTTTAAAGGGTTTATGTTCTGTAAATACTCCCTCATGTTCTTAATATCAATCCTAGGTGATTTCAAGCATTCTAAAGTGATTTTAGTGCCAAAAAACACTAATTGATCGCTAGTTTCACTTTTTTGTTGTTGTGGCAGCATTGGAGGGATATTTCATGGAAATTTAAGGTCAAATTGGAGTTGTTCTTTCTGTATAAAGGTAAGGAACCTCTTACTTTATATGTATTTAAGATTATCCAAGTTGCGGCTAAGCCATTGAAGCTAGAACTTGCGAAATATATATATCGAAAGGCTTGGTAGTAATGTTATTGTTTTGTGGACTGTTTTGCGTTGTTGTTGGGCTGCATTTTTACTACTATCTTGTGGAGTTTTGGAGTAGGAAGGGTGTGGAGAAACACCATATATATGTAGGATTATGGGCTGATAGTTATTCATAACATTTCCAGGTTGTTTGACACGACTACGGTGGTCGTCGTATGTATGGAGTGATTAGGCTGTGTGTGGACTATTTTGGGAGGCTCAATATGTTTATTATTGATGTTGTTTGGGTTGTTTGGTGACTGTTTTGAATGGTGTGAGGTCATATATATAGGGGAGGTGCTGTCCGTTTCATCGTAAAATAGGTTGTGGTCGATACATAATAGTTATGACGCTTAAATGATAACGATAGTATCGTTTCTCTTATTGTAGACTAAGGAGTTTTGACAATTGTATAGCTTGAGATTGGGGCAGTATATACAAGGTATGTGAGGCTATCCCTTTCCTTCTTTTGCACGACTCCGATTGTACATAATGTAATGAACGAGCTTCCAAGATACTCTACTCTTAGAAGCTAGCAGTACTTACATTGTTTTCCCTCTTATGGAATGATTGATGTTAATGTTGCTTCTCTTATTCTTATGTTATCAATGTTGTTCGTACTTCCTAAATCTTATAAGGTTCATAGTGAAGAGTTAGTCCTAATAACGCGTACAGAGGATACCGACCTTACGTCACTCCGAAAGGTTTAGAATGTGATTCCATGCGTCGAGCATGCATTATATATATGTATCTATTTTACTCTACCGAGCCACACTATAGTTGGCCGGGTACGGCACCTATTGTGCAACCACTGATCAGTTGGGTTTTACCGAGCTCCACGTGGCCGGGTACGATTCTACCGAGCCTTATGATGGCCGGGTACATTTTTTACCGAGCATATTATGGCCGGGTACGATATGATGATGATGATGCCCACAGAGGCAAATGTTTTATGGGTTTATGTATTTATACATATGTATCTTGCATTTCATGTAAGTAGCCCTCAGAGGTACTAAGATGTTACAGGTTGTATATTCTCTATCCTTGCTTACATTACTGATCGTATTTATGGTTCCCTGCCTTACATACTCAGTACTTTATTCGTACTGACGTCCTTTTATTTGTGGACGCTGCATGTCGTGCTGCAGGTCCTGATAGACATGTAGGTGCAGCTCCCCCACCACAGTAGGCTGTCCAGTTCAGCGGTGATTGGCGAGATCCCTTCTTCAGACTTGCCTTGGTCTTGGTATGCATTTTTGTTATAGACATTATGGGTATGTCGGGGCCCTGTTCCGGCTATGTTGCAGCACTTACGTTCCTTTAGAGGCTCATAAACAGGTGTCGACTCATGTATGGTTTGGTATGCCTTGTCGGCTAGTTTTTGTTGTATAGTCTTTCATAGTAGCATGGTAGCTCATACCTTATATGTAGTTTCTTGATTGTCTAGTCATCCTCTGCTTTGTATGTTCATGCCGTCATACTTTATTGCTGGTTGTCCATGATCCAGGTCTACCATTTATATTGATATCGTCAGCCCTAAAAGATAATAATGAAGGTTAGATGAAATGTACGTTGGTGCTCGACAAGTGTGGTCGAGTGCTAGTCATGGCCCTCCAGTTTGGGTCGTGACAGGTTCAGTAATGTCATGGGATATATACAAGTTCAGACAGAAGGGTCAAAAGTGAAAACAACAGTTGGGGATCCTGCAGTTGAGGATCGATCAGAAGGTCAAAACAGTCTTTTCGACCAGTTCAAGGCAGTTGGACGAAGCACAGAATGGAAAAAAGAACCACCTCCGGCAAGAATGCCACAACTAACCACCACGTTTTAAACTGACCAAATTTTCTTTGATTTGAAACAGGGGCAAAGATGACATCTCGTTTAAGGAAATCATCCGTAAGGAGAGCAAGTACCAGGTAGGTTTAATCGCAGAATTCTCAGGACCCTCCTGGAAAATGAGACTTAGTTTAAAATTCAAAATAATCATGAGTAGAGGAATTTGGCATAAATGCACCATAGAGGATCATAAGTGAAACTTCGAAGTTTGTATGATACACTTTGGACATTACCCCATGAGAACAAAGATTCTAATTTCTTTTCTTTCCCAGATTAATGATTAAGAGTGCTAAGTTAGCTATGCCAGGAGCGTACAATGTTTTTACTATGGTCAATGCTTTGTCATCTGTAGAATCAGAGGGAAGAAGAAGAAAAGAAAAAAAAAGAGAGTCTTATCGGTGAAAACCTTCACAGGCACCATAAGACACGGTAAGTTGAGAGAAAGAGCAAAATGAGAGAGGCTTGATGGTGAAAACCCTTCGGGCACTACAAGTCGAATAAGGATTGTGAATCAGATAGGATAATCAGAGCATTGAAGCCCAGTTTCACGGCGAAGAGGTACAACAAGAGTTAAACATTAGACTTGCTTGACAGATTAGGCCACTTAATCCAAGGGTGCATGTCATGGTCATTAGAGTTGGTATCCACATCTGATAAGTTTCTACTTCGTAGTTTTTCTTGTTAGGAATCATCTCTTTCCATTGTCCTTTACTCTGTTTTTTTTGTTTTGTTTACTTCCTCTTCCTGAGTCTGTTTGGTTAGAACAAGTGAGAAATGACTTCAAAATTTTCCACCAACTTTCCAATTGCACAAAACGAGATCTGGATATCACACTAAAGTGGCATAAGTAGGGAAAGAATAGCATGCACACTGAGTTGGTAACAATCAACGTGCTTTGGGATTCATGTGAAATACAAAGGTTTGGTATATGTCAATTCATGAACAATGCAACAGATCGAGGATGTTGGGTGAACGAATCAAAGTATTTTCTGTGATAAGGTTGACAGAGAATGTGGTTAACCAATGACAAGCAAGGTCTTCCAAATGGAAATCAAAGATATCATGACAATTGAAGGAGCAATAGACCTTAAGGCCAAGGCCAGTGTTTTAAGTCAGGAAAGAACAGCATGCGCACTGAGTGGGTGACAATTGACGTGCTTTGAGATTCATGTGAAACACAAAGGTTCAGTATATGTCAATGCATGAGCACAATGCAACAGATGAATGGCATTGGGTTTGAACGGATCAAAGGTATTTTCCGTGATAAGGGTGATAGAGAAAGTGGTCAGTCAATAAACAGGAAAGGTCTTTCGAGTTGAAATCGAAGTTATCATGGGAAGTGAAGGAGCAATCGCCCTCAAAGTCAAGGCCACAAACTAACTACCATATTTATAAACTCACAAGTTTTCTTTGTTTGAAACAGGGACGAAAATTGTGTCCAAATCAAAGCTTGGAAGTTTGATTTTTTTTCAAGTGTCGTGCCCGAATTTTGTTAGCACAGAGGCGGTTTGAGAAGGGGAAAGAAAAATTTGTTCGATCTACAAGAACCCTCCATGAGGAAAAGCATGGTTCAGGGGCAAGGGATTTTGTTCGTTCTGTAGAGATCCTCCAGGAAGAAAGCATGGTGTTGGTACCCAATTTTTCCATATGTATTTTTATGCTCAAAATACTTTCAAAATAACATGTGTATGCATATATAAGCATGACCAAGAGTTTTGGTATTTTTTCCTAATTTTTAAGGATTTTTAAAATTAATTTATTGCATATTTTAGTAGTGCAAAATCCAATAATTATTTCCAAAATTATTATCTTAGCGAATAATATATTTCCATTCTCATATTTACACCAAAATATAATTAAGATGAGTTTTGCATATTTTTATAAATTTATAGTTATATAATTATAAAATTAGTTTCAATATTTTTAAATTAATATTTATGCATTATTAGTTGGGCCAGTACTTTTAATTTGTTTTTAAAATCTTTTTTTACTATTGTATGAAATAAAAAGCGACAAAACTGGCTATTTAAAAACTTGACTCATTTTTTTCAATTGCAGCCCATTTTGTATTTCGATTGTATCCACATCAACCCCTCCCCCCAATTGACTCAATTTGAATCCCAGCTAGGCCAGCCCAATTCCATACCCTTTGACCCATTTAACTACCCGACCTAAGGCTCCTTTAATCCAAACCGTTGATCAATCTAATCAACGGCCACAATCTCCCCTTTCCATTTTTAATTTCCTAAACCTTAACCTAGTCCCCATTTCTGTTTAGCCAGCCGCCTTTGAATGCTCTCCACCCTAAAACTCTCTCGAAGGTTCTTCGGAACCCTAGCCATCTTCGACCCCCTTTTCACCGTACTTTCACCGGAATCCATGGCTTCTCAGGCCATGGATGGTCTATACTCACTCCTCTCCACCATTAGACCTTGGTTGTTCGAAGTTGTGAGGCCTGACCTTGACGATTCCCTCTCCGATCTCCTCCCACCTTTGATTCCATGGTTTCTCCGGCCATGCTTCGGCACATTCGAGACTCAGGAGCCCGGTTCTTAACCTTCCTGACTCAGGATCAGACCTGTCTCCAAGCCTTTCTCATTTCTAGAGTTTCTCTGAAACCCTAAGCCATTCGAGGTTCTTTCACCGTTAATTGTTTAGACCTGTACTATGTCTCTTCTTTTCTTGACATCTAAAGTGTTTTCCCCAAAAGTTTTTGTCAAAATTGTTTCTCTCCGATTTTTAGGGTTTCCGCAAGGATTTTTGAAAAAATCTTTCTGATTCTTTTCTTCTTTGTTTTATGTGTGTTTGTTTATACCTTGCTCGTATGATTTCTTTTATTTTATGGATATATTGTCTTTTACCTTCTTCTTTTATCCTATTAATTTTTGCTATGTTTTCACTACTCTTCTACTATATGTGCCTACCGTTAAAGTTATTTGATTTTTGACTCTGTTCATGTTCTTACGTGCGTCATCTGCTTGTGTTCAAGTTTGCATTGTCTCTTTCTTCTGAACTTGTTTATGTTCTGAGTTTCTCGAATATGTTTTTCATGATTTTTCTTCCTTTGTTGTTCAAGCATGTTATCATGTCTGTTTTGTTGAGACTCTGAAAAACAAATGGTTTGCTTTCCCACCATCATGTCTGATTCAACATTTGAAACCCTAGGATTTGGTGTTTCCTTTTGACGATTTTGATTTTTGTGTTCGAGTCAGGGTTCCACAATGGGACCCTGGACTCTCAGACTCACTATGAGTCTGCAGGTTGAACCTACATCTCCTTCCTTATGATTCTGAACTTCTCTTCGATTAAAATTCTCTTTTATACAACTCGACAGTCTCTTCTTGATTTACATGTTTGAGTGTTTATATATATGAGAACTCTTCTTTCAAAAAGACTTTGCCAACTACGAATTGATTCCCGATTCCTTTAATTATGTTCACTTGATTGTTACTGGTTTTCCCTAATTGAACCTTTCTTTACCCCTTTTCCTGACTCGATTCATTCGAGTAAAAGTCTGAAGCTTTAATTTTACTGGTTGATTACCTTTCCTATTCTTTACAAGCCGTGTGCTATTAGCTTGTTGCCTTAAATAGATTCTATGAACCTACCCTTTATTATATTTCTGGGAAAATATTTTTTAAAATCCCTTTCCATAATTGCTTTACCCGCTTGAGATCAGAATCCCTTAATTAAAGAGAGACTGATCAGAATGTTATTTTCTTACCTTTTTCTTGCTTACTTGCTACACTATAAAAAGGGCTCGACCCTTCTGCACTATAAGAACGGGGCTTTAAGCTTTAAGCTTTAAATCACAATACTTTTTTCAATACCTTCTACTCTCTGCTGAGACTTTTGTACTGCTTTGCAATTTGGCTTTTCAAGACTGCTGTTTTACTTACCTGTCTTTCCTGAAACTGGTATGTCTAATTTAATTTCTTGCATCACCCCCTATGTGTTTATTTTATAGTTTCAATACTCTTTCCCACTTTGTTGTTCATGTTCAGTAGTTAAATGATGTGTGTTTCTTTCGTTGTCTCTTGCTTCTATTATGAATCCCTATCCCCCTCTATGTATCCGAGTTAATGGTTTTGGCCTGGAAGTATCTAAATTACTGCCCAGGTCTGAACCTGACCTCAATAGGTCCTAACTCCCAATTTAAGCTGGCAGGCTGGTCAGGGGTGTGCCAGCATCCCAATTTCTGGGCATGACCACTAGTTTGTCATGGCTCCTCCCTAATTCCCCCTCTATTGCACTTACACTTACTCTTAGACTCTAAGTTATGCCCCCCTCCTATGATCTTTGCCTTGGGAACTTGGAGTTCCCTCTGAACTTGGACATTGGAGGGCTGGTCATTCCTCACTGCACTATAATTCTGTAATATAATTGGGTGTAAGCACTGTCTGGAGTTCACAAAGCTCCTTGGTTGGTTTATCTTATATTATTGGACTTTGAGTCTGAATTAGGCTGTTCAGATGTAGTTGGAATTTCTGATATAATATACTTTTTTCTGGATTCATTCAAGTGGTAATAATTTATAATAAATATGGGGTGTATAGTAAAAATGGGGGAGGGTATCTCATGTTATGCATATGGGGTAGATATCATGCTTTAGGTTTTATTTCTGCAATCATAATATTTTCGTTTATATATCTGCATTTAGAAATTCTGCCTATAAGATTGATTCATTATGCATTTAGAAATCCTGCTTACAAGATTGTTTCATTTCAACATTAGAAAACGTGTCTATAAGTTTCTATACTTTTGCATATAAAAATCATGACTATAGGCTTCTGCACTTCTGCATATACACATTAGGCAAACAGTCTATAGGTTAAAATAATCAATTGTATCCTAGACACCATGCTTATAGGAATCCTGCACTTACATAACCATTTTAAACCAATGACACTTAGAGATCATGCATATAGGAGCAAATCAGTTGAATCGGTTTCATTTTGAATCTAAAATCAGTCATAAGTCCGTAGATTTTCATTTATAAAACCAACATCCTTTTCATAAAAATCAGTGTACACTGTTAGATATCATGCCTAGATGTCTCACTTAGGAAAACTACTAGGTAATTAACCAACTATATCAGTTTTGATAACTACATCCAGACAAGGCTAATTTGGACTCCTTATCTGAAAAAATATGTGATAAATGAGCCTGTCCTACGCCTTAATTTATTAAAGACCGAACCAGTACTTGTAAGTCATGCTAAATAACTTGCTGCTTTGAATGAGGAGGCCTACTTGAGCCTTAATTGCTATTTGTTCACCCTTTAACTGCTGTTTGTTTTTGCTTGTCGCCTAGATTTTTATCCTTTTGAAACTCTAGAAAACCCCCAACTCCCTCCCCTTTAGGATTAGTAGTCTCAAATGCCTCCGGTATTAATAGGATCGGGACGGGTAATAGCATGCAATAAGTAACGACACCATTCTGCGCTTTAATACCTTAACGGGGTGGGAAGGGTAGTTATGGATATGATGATCGGTGCACTAATACCACGTGTAGCCCCTCTTTTGAGGAGTGATTACCTGGTATTTCATTGATGTGATCCATATTAATCATAAACCTAGGACCCCCTCCCTTCCCTTTTATTTGTTTTCATCTATTCCTTGTAGAATTGTTTAAATCTTTCATCAAATTCCTTCCCCTTTTCACCCTTTCTCAAGTTTTGACTTACTTGCAATGTTGTATGTGAACCCCTTCTTACTTGAGCCCTTAATTGCTTATTTGATTATGTGAAGTCACAATTGTAACATGGCCGAGAACCACACTAGTGGATCTTGAGGGGTGCCTAATACCTTCCCCTCGAGATAATTTATAGCCCTTACCCAAACTCTGGTTCTTCAAACTCAAACCCTTCTTAGTGTCCTAATGCACTTAATCATTAGGTGGCGACTCTTCAAATTCCAAAACCCAATTCTTAAAAGGGAACGAGTTGTCCTCCCAAATGTCACAAGCCCAATTTCGCTTTTTTGTTTTAGAAAAAGGGGGCGTGACACATGGCTCAGGTAAGTTCATTCTCGGCTTTTCAAGACCCTCCTCGATAATGGAATTTAATTTAAAATTTTCAGGACCCTCCTGGATAAAGGGATTTAGTTTTAAGTGTTCAGGACCCTCCTAGACAATGTGATGTAGTTTTAATCTTTTAGGACCCTCATAGACAATGAGATTTAGCGTAAGTTTTACCTTTAGGAAATAGAATTTAGCTTTCGAATTTTCACTATTAAGATGAGATTTAATTTTGGTTTTCAGGACCCTCCGGGATAATGAGAGTTAATTTTTTTTAAAAAAGAAGTTTTCAGGACCCTCTTGAATAATGGTACTTAGTTTTAAGACCTCCATTAGATGATGAGATTTAGCATAAATTTCACCTTTAGGAAGTTGAATTTAGCTCTGAACTTTTCACCCTTAAGATGAGATTTGATTTTAAATTTGAGGACCCTCATGGATAACAGAATTTAGTTTTGAAACCTTCATAGATAACAAGATTTAGTATAAGTTCTACCTTTAGGAAATATAATTCAGCTTTAAAGTTGTCACTCTTAAGATGAGATTTAATTTCAAGTTTTCAGGACCCTCATGGATAATGGGATTTAGCTTTTAAATTCTTAGAGATTTTGGGTGACATGATTCGATTATCACTCACAGATGCGCCTAGATACCAAACTGGGGCAGAAAAATTTCTTTTGTTTTGTCTGTTTTGTTGCAATCAGGCGCCCACCTGGAGAACAAGGGATGACGACACAAGTTCAAAGGAAAGCGGGTCAAGCTCAGCAATCAGGCGCCCACCTGGAGGAAAAGGGAAAATAGTTCAAGCTTCAAGGGAAAACAGTTTCAAGTAATAGGAGAAGATGGTTCGAGTGTGTGCAATCAGGAGCTCACCTAGCAAACAAGGGAAAACAATTCAAGTTTCAGAGGAAAGTAATACAATTCAAATGTTGGTAATCAGGAGCTCACCTGGAGAACAAAGGGAAGTAGTTCAAGTTTCGAGGAAAAATAGTGCAATGTTGGAAATCAGGAGCCCACCTAGAGAACAAAGGGAAGCAATTCAAGTGTTGGAAATCATGAGCCCACCTGGAGAACAAAGGGAAAGTAGTTCAAGTGTTGAAATTAGGAGCCCACCTGGAGAACAAAGGGGAAAGCAGTTCAAGTGTTGGACATCAGGAGCCCACCTGAAGAACAAAGGGAAAACAGTTCAAGTGTTGGAGATCAGGAGCCCACCAGGAGAACAAAGGTAAAACAG
Source organism: Nicotiana tabacum (assembly GCF_000715075.1). Lineage (NCBI taxonomy): Eukaryota > Viridiplantae > Streptophyta > Magnoliopsida > Solanales > Solanaceae > Nicotiana > Nicotiana tabacum. Next base: position 96,589,967 of record NC_134082.1, read on the forward strand.
TTCAAGTGTTGGAAATCAGGAGCCCACCTGGAGAATAAAGGGAAAGCATTTCAAGTATTGGAAATCAGGAGCCTACCTGGAGAACAAAAGGAAAGCAGTTCAAGTGTTGGAAATCAGGAGCCCACCTGGAGAATAAAGGGAAAGCAGTTCAAGTGTTGGAGATTAGAAGCCCACCTGGAGAACAAAGGTAAAGCAGTTCAAGTGTTGGAAATCAGGAGCCCACCTAGAGAACAAAGGGAAAGCAATTCAAGTATTGGAAATCAGGAGCCTACCTGGAGAACAAAGGGAAAGTAATTCAAGTGTTGGTAATCAGAAGCCCACCTGGAGAACAAAGGGAAAAGCAGTACGAGTGTTGGAAATTAGGAGACCACCTAGAGAACAAAAGGAAAAACAGCAATGTTCAAAGGAAGATAGTTCAAATATTGGAAATCAGGCGCCTACTTGGAGAATAAGAGAATTCACTTCAAAATGAAATTCAAGTCAGCAACGAAAGAAGCTCGCGGCAAGAATGCGAGTTAACAGTCCAAGATGATCAACGGAAGTTAGTCACAATCCAGAATAGAAAAAAAGAAGAGAAGAAAGGCAAGAAGTGAATCCAAATGCAGAAGTTGATGAAAAATGTGAGATGCTCAAGACATGACTGAAGTCACAGGCATGGTGTGTCCGATTTTGATCCGAAAAGCTGAAGAAGAATGAACTAGTACCTGCAACTAGCAAGCGTCAAGGTTCAAATCCAAAGTCTGCATGAAGAATCATTCAAGACTCAAGATCAAGCTTCAGAAGACTTATAGATAGGAATTTTGTAACTCATAGTTGACAGGCTTAATTCGTTTTTTTTATTTTTTTGATTTTGATGTAATAACAGGACCACAGACCGGAACTTCGACGAAACGACACCTCAATTCGATCTCCACCTCGGTATACTCATCATCTCACTCACTTATAAACTACATGTGGATTGATTCCTTTATAGCCAAGGATATATAGGCAGCACAGATACCAGGGCTTGGTCACATTCTCATTTCTTTTAGCTTTTGGTCTCTTTAAATAAGGGTCGGGTCAAAAAACATGTCTAGTCGTTCTTTGTCTGAAAATACTTTGTATTTCCAGTCAAAGAGGGGCAGCTGTAGACATGTGATTTTTGACCCTCCCTAAGATTTTTCATATTTTAGTACGTAAATATTTAATTTAGGCCTAATAGCATTATTTCAACTAATTTTGACACTTCTACTTTATTTTATTACAAGAAAATGAAAATTACAAAAATAGTTTCATTAATGTTTTGTAGTCATTTTTAATCTTGAAAAATACCAAATATAGTTTTGTTTTAACGGTTAGTCTTATTTTAACAGTTATTTTACTTAAGTAGGACTAATTAATAAATGAGATTGTATTTTAGTCTCGTTCACGGGGAAAGAATAAAACGTAGGCTCGAGTAACCCATTTTTAGGCCTAATTTTTGGACCTAACCCATAATTACCAAGCCCATAATTCCTAGGCTCATACCCCTTAACCTAAAAACCCTACAAAAACTAACCTAGAGCTAAATATATACACACAAGACTAACGCTAGAGAGAGAGAGAGAAAAACGCCAAAAAGCCTTAGAGACTAAAATGAGAGATCAACCAGAATACTTTAGGGAAATGAGCTGAAAATACAAAAGAAAGAGGAGCTAGAGAGAAAACGGCTGACAGCCGCAGAAAAAGAGAAACCCCACTCCCCTAACTTCGTCTTCTCTAAATGACCCCTCCCCCCTTTTCCTCATCTCCGGCGGAGCCCACACCAACAGTCGTTGCTTCGCCGGAACACCAGTCGACCACCAGCCGTTGCTCACCTCCAAATGACCATACATACACACACCCAGACGAACAGAGAGCAATGATGAGAAAGCGAGAAATTTCGCTTCAAAACATGGAGTTCGATCAAGTTCGAGGTGTCGTTCACAGTGCGGTTCTTGTTCCCGTTTCAGTCTGATTTTTGTTTCGAGTTTTAGTTGTAACATTTGCTCGATTTTTGTCCGTGTACTACTGAATATTTTATCAATTAAAAGTTCGATTTTTAGTTTCGATAGTTTCCGAAGTTCTAGTAATTGGAAAGCAATTTCAGTTCTTAAGAAATTTCCAAAAAATAAAAAAATAGTGAAAGTGTTATGTTTTCTTCTCTTTATTTTCGGACTTTTCTTATATTTTGGAAGTTTGGTTTGTATTTCAGGAAGGAAAATACAAAGTTTTCTATTGGCTTTTCGATTTGTTTTATTTTTTTTATATTTCGAGATTTGAGGATGAGAATCGTCTGGTCCGATTGAAGATTTTCGCCAGTTCATAGTTTTGATTCATGCTATACTTGGCTGCTGTTCAGGTTCATATTTGAGATTTCGGTCCAAGTTACGATTCCTGCTGCTGCGTTTTAGCTATTTACTTCAGATTTTGTTGCAATCTGTTTGAAATTGTTTTCAGATTCAACATAAGTTGGCTCGTTGAGACGAAAACACTACCAATTGATGCTCGTTCAAAAGATTTCATAAAACGTGATGGGGTATTTGAGATTGAAATAAACTCCAATTACAATATGTTGGAACTGAGAAGGCTGAAAGACTATTTTGGTTGCTCGATTCCAGCGTGAACAGTGATTCAAATATGGGTTTGAATCCATGTTTGGTTGAGTTTCCGATGTTAATTCGGGTTCCGTCCGCGGTTCGTAACATATTTGAGTGTTAAACATTGAAACAACCAATTTTCCGTCTATATTGAGGTCCAATTCTATCATCCTCTATCCGTTTTATTCAAGCTTAATGTTAGATGTTTGTGTGGTGATATGATCCCGTTGTTTGTGTAGTTGTTTTTTTCATAGTTTTGAATCTGCTCATTTAATTATCTGCTCGTATGTTTACTCAAATTGGTTATTGCTAAACATGATTTCGTCACAGTATAGAAATTGAGTTGCTATTATCAACTAAACTACGTCAAATTATATTAAAGGGGCCCGTGTTTGCATTTCATGTGACCTGACTTCAATTCCCAATAAGGTTAAATAGAACGTGTCGTGAACCGCGGGTGCATTTCATGTAGCGTGGCTTACGATGTGTTTTAAATAACCTTGAATTTTCCCAAAATTTTAAAAGCGGCTAAAAAAGTAAAAATGCACAATAGGTTTAAGACGTGTAATAAATCAGATAATTAGGCCAATATTAATAGTTGAGCGACCGTGCTAAAACCACGGAACCCGGGAATGCCTAACACCTTTTCCCGGGTTAATAGAATTTCTTACCCGGATTTCTGTGTTTGCAGACCATAAATAAGAGTCAACTTTCCTCGATTCTGGATTTAAAATCAGTGACTTGGGATACCATAAATTATCCCAAGTGTCGACTCTGAACAATCAATAATAATCTCATTTCGATTGTCACTTTAATTGGAGAAAACTCCCTTATACCTTTCGGGGGATAGGAAAAAGGAGGTGTGACAAGAAGTTGTGGTCGGGTCACATAAATGTACCCTCGAATTTGGAATTAGGTATCACAACTATGTCACGGGAACCGTACCCGTAGTTATGATGATTTTATTATAAACATGCCTAAAGAAAACTACGAATGTTCAAAGTATTTTCTACACTAATTATGATATTAATGTGCGGGCCATAGATGATGGGATTCATTTATGAATGGCATGCCTCGATTTATTTTAAAAGATTTGTACTCAATTAAAGCAAACTATGGATGCTCATATTTAAAACTATCTTGAAATTCAATATAAAGCTATTAATTATATATATGCTTTGGGGTATATGTGTTGGAACTTAATTATTTTTGGATAAGGGAATTGGGCCAACAATAGCCTATTGGTTACTTGATATAGACGAACCAGCATTGAAGTTGTATTGAGCTCAGAACTCAACCCAAAAGCGAAAAGAATCTCAAGGACCTTCACATGCTTGCTTCCTAACCAAATCTGGCCCACTTAGGCTTATATTAGGCGGGCCCAGTCACAAATATTTATTAGTTGGGCCTGTACACCTTTGCGTTTAAGCTAGCCATAACTTATATGATATATACATTTGTCAAAAATTGTAGACCAACTCATTTTTTATGTAAGAAAATCAGAATCGAAAATATAATTCAAGTTTGGAAATTACACTACACATGATTTGCAAGACATAAAAGACATGCATTTAAACTATAGTTCACAAGAGAAACTTTATAACTGAGCCAAGCTATAGGGTTTAATGCCCAGGCCCAATGGCCTAGGCCCAGACTCGTTCGAGATTTGATTTTCCCATCTGGGATCATTCGCAGGACTGGCTTTGAATTGCAGAAACATGCATTTCAACCTTGAAGATCTGGCCCATAGCCTTGGCCATTGCACTACTGTGCTTACGAAAATACAACAACAAAATAATTACACTCCTAAAAGCAGTTGTTTTAAATTGCAATACATGAAATCAGAAACTAATTAACTACAGTGCATCAGGAGAGAACAAATCTCTCAAAAAAAAATCAGAAAGTTACATCATGGCTTATTAATATATAAACTTCTGCATTAAACTAATCTTTTACATTAAAATCTTATGAGAAAACTACAACAGCTAACCCTATTACAATTTCTATGAAGAAACTAACAGCCCCATGAACGTCCACTAACTTTGGATATAGTTGATCCATCAAGCTTGGTTCACCAATATAAGGCTATCAACTTCAGTACACTATATATCAGCAAACAAATCCAATTTTTGGGCTTTAACACATGCTGATTTGGCTAATTAGTGGCCAAATCCACAAGTTATAGCCTATAGTCCATATGACCTCAAACAAAATATTACACTAGAATCATTTGCGAGCAGAAGAGGAATGAACAACAGCTTCAGTGGCCAAAGTTTTAAAATCAGTATGAAGTTTTAACTAAGTAAATTCAGACTTTGGCCATTTTTAAAGAGAGGACTACAAATATCAGCTGACCAAACAAGTGCTCATGCTAGTACATTTCATATTTAATCTCACACAATGACATTAGCTTAGGTTAGAACATAATAATAAACCAACACATGTAGAAACATTCATTTATTACAAATAACTTTGAAAAATTTGATATTTTATAATTTATCAAACAAAGCAGTTACATAGGAGATCTGGAATCAGTACCTTAAAGAGTGAAAAACAACAAAGAAAAAAGGAGACTGATAGCGGAAAATCTAGAGATGAAATCAGTAGTTAAGAGCAAACAACATCAGTAGAAAACACAGCCCAGAAAACCAAGAAAAGGCAATCCAATTTCAAGAAATATAGAGTATCAGGAAAAAACTAGCCCAGCAACCAAAGAAAAAAACCCTTAGTCTTCAAAATTAGAGTAGTCAAAGAGAATCAGCCTAGGATTTGAATCATAGAGCCCATGTTCTTAGCCAAGAAGAAACTTTTAGAAAACCTTTTTTGTATTCTAAAATTTTAGGTGCAAATATGCTGATTAATGTGTGTGAGAATAAGTGAATGGCTTCATTTTTATAGTATGCACAAAGATGGAATTAAAAGTGGAATATTCTAATCTAAATTCTGAAATGTCACGCTAGTACAATATCTTTGACAGTTGTATGTCCTTTTTTCAGCCCAAGCATTTTCATGCTAAGAATGGGGACAGCTATGCAAGACCTAGAATCTTCTGATTTTTACCTAATGTAAAACCCAATTTTAACCCTACAATTACTGATTATTTCAATCCTAACTTTGCTTCAACTTGTAGCCTTGGGGTATTTACCTTTCATTTCTGAGATTAACCTAAGGTCTAAGGTAATAAGGATCTAATTTTAACCAATTAAACCTAAATGACAAATTCATCTAATTAAACTTGAATAAATACTGAGTTTTAAGCTTAGAGCCAAACAGTAGCTAAACAAACAAATGCCAATGCAAAGAAACCTAGAAATTAAACTAATTAAATGCAATCAGACAGAGTAATCAACTTAGAGCTAAGGTTTTCTAATGACTAGTCAGAGCTTTGCCTAATAAATTGAATTTGTAAAACCATTCTAATCAATGAACATCCAGCAAATGGATACAAGAAGGAAACATAACACAAAAGAGAAAACAAAATAGTCAAATTTTACCAAAACCCTAAAAATTAACTTAACTGTCATAACTTTAGGCAATTGAAATTAAACTTCAAACAATTATGAAATTCATCATGCTTTAATTAACCTACTAAACAAAAACAACTAAACAACTAAATAGTCGTGAACAAAGAAAAGAAAACCTAAAACATGCAGCTAGAAGAAATAATTAGACATGAAGAAAGACAACAACAAAAAGATAAAAATAAATAGAAGGTGAAAGAAATTACCTAAGCTTGATTTAAAACTGGACCAGCTATGAATTTGACCAAACTTCAAAAGGGTAAAATGAACGTGAACTACCATTAATCGACTGTTTTCAATAAGAACAATCGACTAATGGAAGTTTTGGGTTCAAACAACCAACAATTGATCGAAAAATCAAAAGAGGGGAAAAAGTTAGGGTTCACTGGATCTTTGTTGCTCCCAAACGCACACGCGAGTATACGTGGTGGTACAAGTAATATAATGATAAGTTGAGTGTCGCTCCCATAAAGACTTGTATAAACTACTCACCAAATCACTAATATTGCTATTCAATCTAGCTAAAATCAAAGTCCAATAATATGATTATATTATACTACGATTCTAAGTAATAACTAAATTATCAAGTACGGGTTGATTGTTGTGTATTCAGTAGAGACAAGTATTCTAGGATTATGATCGATTTACCATTCGTATTGTGTTCGAATTAACTCTCCCTTTCATATAATTCACTCATGGTTGCTAATTAATCGATAATTTCTCTCATAGCCTTCTCCCAAAGTACTACTCGTTTATTCAAAATAGATTAACACCTATATTCCTATGAAATCAATCTATTTAGAATGCATTAAGATTACGATATTTAATTAAGCACGGTGACTAGGTATATTCCTATCCTAACCACAAATCTATCTCCCCCCTCTAAGGGTTAAGATCATGCTCTCTTAAATTCTTCTCTAATCTAAACGGCTTTCCCAAGCATAACATAGATAGTAAATAGAACCTAATTGTTGGCCAGACAATTAAGCAATTAATCACATAATTTTCAGAAACAACCATGTATTAGTGAATTATAATCGAGGTTAAGTAAACGTTAAACAACAATATTCATGGCTAAATCACAACCCCAAAACAATGGGTGTTTAGCCACTCATGATGTAATCAAACAATTGCATAAGTTTTGAATCAATTGGAAATACTAGAAAAGATGAAGAAAACAGAAAATTCTTCGCTTCCTAACGATCCCATATGTGTTCTTCCTCCCAAGTTGTGTCCACTTCCTCAAAAATACGTTTAGTCTTGCTTTTATATGTGTTGGGTAGGTCTAGGGACGAATAAACTGTGTCCCGGGCAAAATATGAAATCACATCACCGGCGCCCTGGGTAGCGCCAGGCGCCCGCCAGGGTGCTGCTCACAATTTAGCTACTACCTCCAGCGCCACAGGCGGCCCAAGGCGCTACATGTGGCGCCCAAATTTGCAAGTTTTACAGTTTCGTTCGTTTTGGCTCTAATTTTGTCGTTTCACCCCCAATTTCTCCCGAATCATTCCTACACATAAAAACACTTCAAATTAATACAAATCATCGCATTTAACATCCCAAATTCATGAAACAAAAGTAAAATATGAGGCGATATACATAGAAATATATATGCTTTAAGCTAAACATCAATCATAGATTTAAGATTCGAAGAATTTGGCGGGGATTTTTGGTGAATCAAGGGTAGGGTAGTGGTGAGGGAAGGTTGAGGGTCCTATGGTGTGAGTTCGGGGCAATCTGGGCGATTTAGGGTTTTTAAGTTCAGATTTCAGATCCGAAATTGACGTATTTGGGTGGTGATTTTGGGGAAATTAATAGTGGGATAGTGTTGGGAAGGGGCTCCGGATTACAGGGTGTTAATTTGGTAGAGTTTGGAGAAGCTCCTCCGCCATGAGGCTATTTCCGAGCGGCGGAGCGAGGCGGAGCCAGCATGGGATTTTTAAGGAGTCTAGGGTTTCCAGAGAGAGAGACAAAGACTAATGAGAGAGGGGTCTATGGTGGTCTCTGATTTTCGAACACTTTTATATAAAATAAATGATCAGTTCCCAGCCGTTAAATTTGTGATGATCAACGGCTGGGATGAAAGGGGGCAATACGGGGTCGTTTTGGGGCTGGGACATTGGACAGGGTAAGGAAGGGTTTTGGGCTTGGGTTTGGACTGATTTGGGCATAAGATTTAACCCAATTTCAAGTTAATCCTTTCTTCCAATTTCTATTTCTTATTTTCCTTTTTTTCTTTGTTTTCTTTTTTCTTTTCTTTAATTAAAATCCTAATTTATCTAATTTATAAAATTAAACTAATTATCTATTATAATATTTATAATATTAGTTAATCCTAAATTAATGAAGAAAAAAATACTATTATGCCATTTAAAGGTAAAAAATATAAATGAATGATGTTTTTTTTTGTGATTTAATCCTAAAATTTGAACACAAAGTCTAATATGCAGTGCATGATATTTTTGACATTTTTGGATCATTTTCATTATTTTAATAAAAATTAAACGTGCACAAAATGCAAACAATTAATAAAATCCAATAAAACGGCAAATAATTGGGAAAAAAATTTATTTCTTTAATTTTATAGGAGTAATTTGAATAGGGCAAAAATCACATGCTCACAACTGCCCCTCTTTGCTCGGAAACATGAATAGTTTTCGGGCAAATATAAAATGAGCAACTACGAGCGATTTTTGCCCGTTTGAAACTCCATGGGAAGAATTTTTGGAAAAAATCTGACCGAACCTTGCTTCGGAGGTTGCCTACATATCCTTGGCTATAAAGGAATCAGGTCAGCGTAGTTCTGGAAGTTTGGTAGCTGGGACTACGGCAAAACTGTGATTTCACTGCTGTTGTTGTTGTTTCTGCTTGCTGAGCTCCTTATTACACCAAAATGAAAGATGATAAGCTAAACTAGCTAAGCCTATCAACTATAAGTTACAAGATTTCTATCTATAAACCTTCTAAAACATGATCTTGAGTCTTGGCTGGTTCTTCCTGCAGACTCTAATCTGAATCTTGATGCTCGTTAGTTGCAACCGCTGGTTCATTCTTCTTCAGCTTTTCAGATCAAGGCGAGACATGTAAAGCTTGTGACTTCAATTATATCTTGAGCAGTCCGCATCTTTTCTCCGCTTCTACACTTAGAGTTCACTTCTTTTCTTTTTTTTCCTTTTCTTTTTTTTGAATCGAGACTTCTTCTTTTGGTCGCCTTGAAACTTGTGCCTCAAGGTAAAAACCTGCTCAGTCACCAAAACAAACAAACGAACAAAATTTTCCGCCCAAATTTTCACTAGGAAAATTTCGTGAGTTATTGTAACAAAAATCTAAACTACTTCTTTGTTGAAAGCAATAAAATCAGGATTGTGTATCCTTGGGAGAAAAGAGATTAGGGAGTCGATCCTTGTATCTAAAATGAAGTCAAATGGGGATCGGAGGTCCTAAGTTGGAAAGATTACCAGGTTATGTTGGCATCAACTAAAAATGGGACCATGTGCTGGAAAAGATTTCCGGGTTATGCTGGTAAAGCTAGGGAGAGGGACCCTATGTTGGAAATGATTACCAGGTCATGCTGGCATCAGCTAGGGAATAGGACCCTATGTTGGAAAAAATCACTAGGTTATTCTGGAAAAATCATCGGGTTATGCCGGAAAAGTCCTCGGATTATGCCGGGGAAGTCATCGGGTTATGCCGGAAAGGTCCTCGGATTATACCGGGAAAGTCATTAGGTTATGCTGGAAAGGTCCTCAGGTTATGCCGGGAAAGTCATCCGGTTATGCCGAAAAAGTCCTCGGGTTATGCCGGAAAAGGTCCATGGTTTATGCCGGGTAAGTCATCAAGTTATGTCGGAAAATTCCTCGGGTTATGCCGGAAAAGACCTCGGGTTATGCTGGGGAAGGTCATCGGGTTATGCCGGGAAGGTCCTCGGGTTATGCCGGGAAGGTCCTCGGGTTATACCGGAAAGGTCCTCCGATTATGCCAGTTAAGGTCATCGGGTTATGCCGGAAAGGTCCTCGGGTTATGCCGGAGAAGGTCATCGGGTTATGCTAGAAGGGTCCTTGGGTTATTCTGGGGATCAACTAGGGGTGGGACCTTATGTTGGAAAAACGTAGCTAGAGATTGGAGACCATATGCTACCATAGTTTTGAATTTTTCTTCTTCTTTACTTTCTTTTTTTTTATTTCACTTTTCATTTTATTTAGGAGAATGAATGAAGAGTTTAAAAAGAGACTTCCCTTTTCGGGTTAACTTTTGCTGTAGAACCGTTTTGGTTTCTGTGTACCTTGCTTTTATTGCACCTGCTTCTTGCAAGGTTTTTTTGGACTGCACCTGTTTTCCTATTTTAAAATCAAAGAACAATTTGTCACTTTGAAATAGTGGTTGGTTTTATGGCCTTGATTGTTTCAATCACTTGATCTTGGCCCAATTCTTTCGGTAAAATCTCCATTGCTCGCTGGCTCTCTGGAAATTGGTTTCATTTCTAACACCCGGGATCTGGACTTTTTCATATTCCACATAATGATTGACCCATGTGGGGCTTGGCCTTTTCCATCTTATTTTGCCTTTATGGGCACTTGACTTTGATTTCCTTTATTTTCAAGAGTTTTTGACTCTGGAGCATCGACCATCATGGTCAGTCGAGGTTGACTTGATGCACCTGCTGAGGTTGGGTGTTTTTCTTGAATTTTAGCTTTCTGTCAAACAAAAACCTATAAAACCAATCTTTCCATCTTTTCTTTGTATTAGTTTCGGAGGAGAATTAGACCGAAAGGGATTCAAATAAAAGCAAACAACGGACAGGATAAAGAACTTAAATGAGACGTGTCCCTTTCGGGGAAATGAAAGAAGGACTTATCTGGAGTGCATCCAGACTTCAATAGACATGACATGCTTCTTGGACTGGATACCCGACCTGTCCCTTTCGGGGAAAGGAAAGAAGGACTTATCTGGAGTGCATCCAGACTTCAATAGACATGACATGCTTCTTGGACTGGATACCCGACCAATGCAAACCATCCAACTCTCATAAACCCATTATAACCCACAATTCAAATCGAGAAACCTTGCCAAGACTCTATCAGTGTCGATGGTTGTAAGGAATTCCTTTCTCGATCAGTGGCGCCCTTTGTGGGATTTCCCCAACCGATCTCTCTTATTTCTCTTCTCACCATCTCCTTATAGTGCTATTTATGAGTTTTCACTAACAAGACTCTCTCATTTTCAATTTCTCTACTCACCATTGCCTTACGGTGCCCGTGTGGGTTTTTACCAATAAGACTTTCTCATTTTATTTCTCTTATTTGATTGTATCAGATCCAAGTAACTTCATCTTTCAATCTTGAGCATTTTACCGATTGATCGAAAGGACTTGAACAGGATTTGGGGTAAAAAGAGTTTGGATTGAATTACAACTTTGGAACCTTTCGGTCGAACCATCGCCGAACCATTATAACATCTGCCACAGTTTCACTTTTGGGGAAATGTGGATTTTTGTTTTGGTATGACTGAACCCCAAAGAGAGGCTGCCTACGTATCCTTTAGGAATCAAGTCGATCATAGTTCAGGAAACTTTGTTTTTGATTTTTTTTTTGTTTTTGTTGTTTTGTTGTCTTTTTTTACAAACATTTTAGGGTTTCAAAGAGGGTAGTCAAAGAAAGGTAACCAGATCAAAAGGGTTTGCAAAGGGTTAAGAGTGTTTAGGTAGCGAGAATGAAAGCCTTCGTCATCCCAATCGGAGAATATCTGTACAGCGTAAGGGTTAAACGTAATACCTTTTGACCGCGTCTGCATTGACAGTTGTTCCAGGGTCATTCCTTTCAATGTCTCCCAAGTACAATGCCCCTTTTGGCAATAATTTTCTTATAATGTACAAACCCTTCCAGTTTGGAGTGAACATTCCTTTTGCTTCCTTGTGATGCGGGAGAATGCGTCTCAAAATGAGTTGCCCCACTTCAAAGTTCCTAGGCCGCACTTTCTTGTTGTAGGCGCGGGTTATTCTTTGTTGATACAACTGCCCGTGGCAAACTACGACCATCCGCTTTTCATCAATCAGGGTTAATTGTTCTAGACAAGTCTTGACCCATTCATTGTCCTCAATCTCAGCCTCAATGATGATTTGAAGGGATGGAATTTCTACTTCTGCGGGTATTACAGCTTCATTGCCATAAACCAATAGGTAGGGTGTTGCCCCAACTGATGTGTGCACAGTTGTAAGATATCCCAACAATGCAAACGGTAACTTTTCATGCCATTGTCTGGAACTTTGAATCATTTTCTTAAGGATCTTCTTTATGTTTTTGTTTGCCGCTTCAGCAGCGCCATTAGCTTTGGGTCGATAAGAGTAGAATTCCAATGCGTGATCTTAAATTGTTCGCATACCTCCCTCATCAAATGTCTGTTCAAATTTGTAGAATTGTTCGTAATGATAGTTTTAGGAATACCAAAACGACAGATAATGTTGGAATGCAGAAGTCCACCACTTCTTTCTTGGTGACGGCTTTGAGAGTTACTACTTCAACCCACTTTGTGAAATAGTCAATGGCAACTAAGATGAATCTATGTCCATTTGAAGCTTTTAGCTCGATTGGCCCAATGACATCCATACCCCAAGTAACGAACGGCCACGGTGCTGACATATGATGCAACTATGAAGGCGGTGCATGAATGAGGTCACCGTGTACCTCACACTAATGACACTTTCGGACAAAACTGAAGTAATCTTTTTCCATAGTCATCCAGTAATAACCTGCCCAAAGGATTTCTTTTGCAAGGACGTATCCGTTCATATGGGCCCCGCATACTCCTGCGTGCACCTCATTCATGATTCTTCCGGCCTCTTGGGCATCCATGCATCTTAAGAGGTTTAGGTCCGGAGTCCTTTACTACAAGACTTCTCTGCTCAAGAAGAAACTATTGGCGATCCTTCTAATGGTTCTCTTTTGGTCCATACTAGCTTGTTCGGGATATACCTTTGTTTTCAAGGATCTTTTGATATCATGATACCATGGCTGAACATCTAGTTCTATCTCAATTGTATTGCAATAACCATGTCTTTCTCGAATTTGGATTTCCAGTGGGTCAATATGGAAATTGCCTGGATATGGCAGCATCGAGGCCAAAGTAGCTAGTGCATCGTCTAACTCATTGTGAAACCGAGGAATGTACCTGAACTCGATGGATTTGAACCGCTTGCTAAGATCTTAGACATGTTGTATGTATGGAATAAGCTTGATATCCTGAGTTTCCCATTCACCTTGAGCTTGTCGAATAATCAAGTCGGAATCTCCCATGATTAACAACTCTTCCACATCCTGATCGATTACCATGTTCATGCCCATAATGCAGGCTTCATACTTGGTAGTGTTGTTCGTACAGAAAAACCAAAGCCGGGTTGTGGCCAGATAATGCTGACCAGTGGGCGAAATCAAAATTGCCCCAATCCCAACACCTTTTGCATTCACAACTCCATCGAAGAACATTTTCCAAGCATTAGTGTCTTCTGGAATTACCTCAATTGAATTTACTTCCTCGTCCAGAAAGTAAGTACTCAAAGGCTGATATTCATCATCAACGGGATTTTCAGCTAGGTGATCCGCCAAGGCTTGAGCTTTCATTGCCGTGCGGGTGACATAGACTATATCAAACTCGGTGAGCAGGATTTTCCATTTTACTAACCTTCCCGTGGGTATCGGCTTTTGGAATATGTACTTCAAAGGATCTAATCTGGTGATGAGATGGTGGTGTAGGCCAACAAGTAATTCCTAAGCTTCTGAGCGACCCAAGTTAGGGCACAACAAGTTCTTTCCAACAAGGTGTACTTGGCTTCATAACTAGTGAACTTCTTGCTCAGGTAATATATGGCTTGTTCTTTCTTCTAGATCATATCATGTTGCCCGAGAACACATCCAAAGGAATTCTCCAACGTTGTCAAATACAAGAACAAAGGCCTTCTAGGTTCGGGTGGGACCACGCTGCGGATTCGACAGATATTCTTTGATTTCGTCGAAAGCTTCTTGATACTCATCTGTCCATCTAATCTCCACATCATTCTTCAACAACTTAAATATGGGCTCATACGTGGAAGTCAACTGAGCAATGAACCTACTGATGTAATTCAACCTACCTAGTAGACTCATAACCTCTTTCTTAGTTTGCGGGGGAGGCAAATCCCGTATAGACTTTATCTTTGTTGGATCTAGTTCAATGCCCATATGACTGACTATAAACCCCAAAATTTTCCCAGATGGAGCTTTCAATGTAAGTTTCCTCGGCATTCTACACACCAAACGGCATGACCCTGTAACAGTAAGTACCCCAAGGTGTGGTGAAAGCTGTCTTTTCTACGTCTTCTTCATCCATTAGAACTTGATGATACCCAGCATAACAATCCACAAAAGACTATATTTCATGTTTGGCACAGTTGTCGACAAGGATGTGGATGTTTGGTAATGGAAAGTTGTCCTTGGGGCTTGCTTTGTTCAAATCCCGATAATCAACACACCCTCGAGTTTTTCCATCTTTCTTTGGCACTAGGACCACATTAGCCAACTATGTGGTGTATCGGACCAGTCGAATCACATATGCTTTCAACTGTTTGGTGACTTCTCTTTGATTTTGTCAATGATGTTTGTTTTAAACTTTCTCTGTTTTTGTTGGACAGGGGAATAACCAGGGTAAGTTGGCAATTTGTGCACCACTAAATCAACACTCAGTCTTGGCATGTCATCATAGGACCAGGCAAACACATCTTTGAATTCGAACAAAAGTTGTACCAATGAATCCCTAATCCTTTCATCCGCGTGAATGCTTATCATGGTTTCGTGGACCTCTTTAGAACTACCCAAATTAACCAGCTCAGTTTCATTTAAGTTTGGCTTAGGCTTATTCTCAAATTGTTCCAGTTTTGGGTTTATTTCCCTAAAAGCCTCATCTTTATGATATTCTGGTTCTTGATTCATTATTTCATAGTTAGATAGTGTGTTAGGATCTGGGCATGAAGTCCACAAGTATGAAGGGTGTAATGAGGTATTAGAACTGAAAAGAGAGATAAGAAAAATAACAAAAATCAGAAAGAATAAAGAGAGAGATTCATAGACAATGAAATATTGATTTCATTTCATTGAATTTGAAGATAGAAGGGTTTACATTAGAATTGAAATGACAATAAACTAAAAACATTCGAGTTACACCCTGAAATAACTCGGAATGCATAAAACATGGCAAGACTGAACTACCGGGATTCCTACCTGACTTGGAATGGAGTAGCCTTCCAATTTTGAAGTTTGGCATTTGGCCCCACATACTGCACCTCAGCAGTGCTTGAGTATTCACTCGGCTGGACCATATGAGCCTCATATAACATTTGCCTCATTGCCCCACAGATGTCCTCAATTTCTTCGGCCGTGAAGGCCTCATCTTCTTCCTCTATGTATATTGGCTTGACAAACATTGTGGAGATATGAGGGACCAGCTGAGGTAGGACACACCCTTGTTCTTACGTTCATTAGCCCATGTTAAGTCAGTTTTTGTGGCCTGAAACCCACACCGAAGAATTTCTCACTGGCAATCAATGTGATAGGCTCTGTAATGCCTTGTAAAGATGTCCCAATCCCTTTCTCATACTTGTAGCCATGTTTTATCATTTCACTGGAGACCATGATTGACGCGTTTGACAAGAAGGGTTGAGGACACGGGGTTCCTTCCTTACACTGGTCCGTGACCACGATCTCAAAAGCATGGTAGACTATGTGCTCACTACCTTCCTTAGCCTCCAAACATGGGACTGACGGGTCTCTGTAAATTGATTGCTCATCTTTTCCGTGGACCACGATTTCCTGGTTTTCATGTTCAAATTTAACCATTTGGTGGAGAGTAGATGGTACGGCCCCTGGCGCATGGATCCAAGGTCTTCCTAACATAAAATTGTAGGAGGTGTCCATGTCCAAAACCTGAAATGTTACTTCAAAATCCACAGGGCCGATGGTGAAGATCAAATCAATCTCCCCGATCATATCTCTCTTGATGTCATCAAAAGCATGTACGCAAACATTGTTGGGTCTAATTCTTTTAGTATCAATTTCCATTCTCTATAAGGTCAAGAGAGGGTAGATGTCAACCCCAGATCTGCCATCCAATATAACTCTTTTTACGTAGTATCCTTCACACTTAACAGTCAAATGAAGAGCTTTATTGTGGGCGTCCCCTTCCGGAGGCAAGTCCTTTCGGCTTAATGAGATCCAGTTGACTTCAAAAAATCATTTCGCCATTCTTTCTAATTGCTCAACAGTGGTCTCGACCGAAACATATGCCTTATTAATGGTTTTTATCAGCACTTTCTGATGCTCATTCGAGCTTATCAGTAGAGACAAAAGTAAGACCTGGGAGGGAGACTTCTGGAGTTGGTAAATTACATCGTAGTCCATTTCTTTCATCTTTCAGAAGAATTTTTCAGCCTTTTTAGCACTGACTGTCTTTTTAAGCGAAAAAAGCTTCTGTTTGGTCTTGTTCAATTCTTCCAGATTGAGGTACTTTCTAGACGGATTTGTTTCATTCACTTCTCCCATGATTTATTTTTCCCTTGTACGTCACTACTGCTTTGTTGTAGTTCCAGGGGATGGCATTGGGGTCCTTCATGGGCTTCTGTGGTGCGCGGCTGATAACCACGGGCTTAGTCAGCCTAGGTGAAATTACTGGCCCTCGCGCCACATACGTCTCCTTTGGTACGTACATCTTTGTTACCGTAAGCGTGACCTTGTTTTGTTCAAACCTTTAGGGAGGACGCAACACAAACTATTCCTTTTTGGGGGCCCTGGGAATATAAAGAACGACATCCTTAGAAGGTATTGCCCTTGTATTGGTTTCCACAACCATTTCTATGCTTTGAGGAGTGGAATTGTTTTTATTCTCATCCTTGGTTTATTTTGATGTCACCTTGGGATTTTTTTCAACATCGACGATAACAATGATAGCCTTCAAAGATGGGTTGAACTCTTTGTCCTCACAAATCATCCTGATAACTATCTCGTTGTTGTGAGCTGGCAATGAGTTATTTGTTATATTGGGGGCCTCTTCATCTCTCAGCACTACCTATTTTTGTTCTATTAGGTTTACAAACACCCTTTTGAAGGTCCAACAATCCTCAGTGGCGTGCCCTTCTGTCCCTGAATGATAAGCACATCAGGTACCGGGTCTGTAGGAAGGTGACTCTAGGTTTTGCCTATTTTAAGGTATGGGCTGCAACAAACCCATTTGGACCAACTTTTGGAAGAGGCTGGAATATGATTCACCAATGGGTGTGAAGTTGGTCTTTCTAGGCGGCTCACGGGCACGGGCGTTATATGGAAAATTATTCTGTGGGGGACGGGGATTGTATGGAGCTTGGTGAGGAGGGTTATTTCTGGGAGGTGGAGCTCGGTTCAGGTTATACTGTTGTTGTGGACGAGCGTATGGCTGGGCATTCATCACTGCATAAGGCTAAGGAGTCATGGCATATGCCGCATCTTGGTGAGGGTAATAATGTTGTTGGGTGTTTGAAGAGGAACCAAAGTAACCCCGGGGTTGATGGGGGTTTCTGAGACTTAAAGTCATCATTGCCACTTCTTCTTTCTTCTTTCATTTTGATATACCCCCTGACCCGCTCTGGATTGCTTGAGAAGTAGCTCATATAGCCGACTGGCTCAGGATGCGACCCGTTTTCAAACCATTCTCTACCATTTCCCCAATATTTATAGCTTCTGCAAATGGCTTGCCCATAGCGAACATCATGTTCTGGAAGTAATCAGCCTCATGGGCTTGTAAGAAGACACTGACCATCTTGGTCTCATCCATTGGGGGCTTCACCTTGGCAGCTTGTTCGCGCCACTTGATAGCATACTCTCGGAAGCTTTCTAAAGACTTCTTTTTGAAATTGGACAAAGAGTTTCTATCTAGAGCTATGTCCACATTATTCTGGAAATGCCTGACAAAGTCTCGGGCCAAGAAATCCCACATGTTCCAGCGGGAGATGTCTTGGTCCATATACCATTCGGATGCAATTCCGACTAAACTCTCCTAGAAATAAGCCATTAGGAGCTCTTCTTTTCTGCCCACTCCCCTCAACTGATTGAAATACCTCTTCAGGTGAGCTATGGGGTCCCCATGTCCGTCATACTTTTCAAACTTGGGAGTCTTGAAACCGATGGGTAGATGAACATGCAGGAACATGCACAAGTCAACATAGGAGACACTCTTATGGCCACTCAGGCCTTGTATGTTTTTGAGACTTTATTCTATGCTTTTCATTTTCCTAGTGATCTCCTCCTGCTCGGGATTTTTTACAGTTCTCTCTTGTCCCGTGGTAAACTCATACCGAGGTGGTTGAGGGTAGGAGTTTATAGGGACATGAGCCATGTCCGATAGAAATAGTTGTATTTGGAAAGTAAAGGATGACGGGTCAAAGCTTGGCCTGGGCAATGTTAGTTGTGACGTAGCCGAGGTTTGTGGTGTGGTGAATATGTTAGAAGCCACTCTCAAAATCAGTGCCTGGGGGCGTACATCAGAAGGTGTTCCGGCAAAATGGGCTGACATGGTGGGGTATCTGAGTGGGGTGTTCGGGTAATTTATAGGGGTGTTGGAGGTTCCACTTATTCTGGGAATCAACTCGGGAAAACCATGTATTGTGCTAGGTGGCTCTCTACCGTTAGACCAAGCGTCCCACATTTCCAACATACGGAGACGCAGTGCCCTGTTCTCTTCAGCAGTTACTGACTCAAACGTCGGGATAACTGTCAACGACTTGTCCTCTGAGGGGGGAATTATTGGTAGATAACTCCCTGACGTCATTTCAACACTTCCTTTGGATCTTGTAAAGTAGGGGTGCGAATCTAGGTTACCACAAAACCAACCACCTTAAAAATAGAACCTGGTCTCAAAGCATGCACAACAAACCGGTTAATTTGGGACAATTAACACATAGGAAATCGCACGTTGGGGAATGCAATGCACCTAAACAGTTAAATGCTTTTCTACATGTTTTGCAACGGTTGCATGTCTCATCCCGGCTTTTGTTTATCTCCCAAATTTTTGCATCTTTCTTTTATTTTTGCGCCTTTCATTATTTGTTCTCTTTTCTTTGCACTCTCTCTCTCTCTCTTGCATTGTTCTCTCTTTTTCTTGTGCCCTCTTTTTGTCATTTTCTCTGTTATTTGAGTTATCTAAAACCATGACCGGATCCAATGGGGATTGTCTACGTATCACGATGCCGTGTGAATCAGATCATCACGTAGTTCAAGGGATAAATGCAAAATAAAAGAAAAAAATAATTTTGAGTTTTTCAAATTTTCATTAAATTAAAAACTTCTAATTTTTTTTCTATTACAACGACTCCATCATATAAGAACTAAAAAACTAAAACAGACTCAAAACATACTCTAAAAGAAAACTGAAATACAGACTCAAAAAGAAAAATCAGGAATACATAAGTACTTCTAAAACTACTTCGGGGGCCCGGATGACATCAGTAGGTCTCGGCGCGGGCCTACTTGCAAGATATCCTTGGAGGCGATCCAAGTCATCCATTATCTGGTGAACAAAAGTCATCACTACAGCGAAGAAGATGGATCTAGTCATATCCTCACACTCATGGCATTTCATGATGATATAGTCAGCAATTCCTCAAATCCCTTCTCTAATGATGTCGTTCTCTTGGAGAAGGCGCCCAATTTGTTGAGACCTAGCTTCCAGAACTTGGGTGTCATGATGGCTTTGTTCCTGCAACTGTTGCATGCCCTCTTCCAGTCGAGACATCAATGCATAACAATGTTCCCTCTCTGCCTTAAAGTTCATTGTTTGTTTAGCCATTTCATTCTTGATGGTAGCTAGCTTTTTCTTTAGACTTGCGACTTCTCTATCATATTTTCCTTTTAATTGCTGAACAAACTCTGCCCGTCCTTCTGCGTTCATTGCCAACTTTGCCCAGGCTCTTGCCAGACTACCTTCAAACTTTTCCAAGTCAGCCCCATACTCACATACCTTCCGCCTAAGACTGTTTATAAGTCTTTTCATCTGTTTGGCTACTTCCCGGATTCTCAGCAGCTATCTTCATTCTTCGAAGCTGGGCTCGAAGGGCTTCATTTTCTTGGGCCAACTTCTTCTTTTCACCCTCATATGTAGCGGCTTTCAAACCACTATCAAATTTAAGATCTCTGATTTGCCCATCCAACTTGCTTATGATGGCTCTGTATCCATTTTCTTTGGTCAGCCAATCCCATTGTTCTTGTGAAGCTTCAACAAATTCTTGGAGGTAGGGCCTCTTAGCTGGTCTTCCAAACTCAACACTCCTTTTATACTAAGCAAGGTAACCGGACAAGACTTCACCCTTAGATAAATCACGTACTCGAGTTTTCACCATCAAGTATTGGCACTCACTCCAGATCTGGCAAACTACTACTTTATGAAATTGGCCATCAAACCGGATCTCAACTGCATGAATGCTAAGGTCTTCGTCCTTGGGGACTATTTAGCATCTTCCTAACTATCTTAAAACCCGGTACGGGGCATAAGGTTGGAAGTGAGGACCGGTGGCAGGCATGTACACAATCTCATTAACAGGAAGCCAACCCAACGTCCACACTACCTGATCTGCAGTTATGGAGCGGAGGCAGGATATCCAATCTACGACCCCTTCTGGCATCTTGAACCCATTGACCTTTGTACCAAACACCTCTATGCAGATTTTCCCTGTTGTGCCATAGTTCATGTACCGATGACGATGACATAGATGCTCAATCATCCACATTTGTAGTAACAAATTGCAGCTTTCAAAAAAATCTACCCCGACTTTGCAAGCTGTGAGAGCTCGAAATATTTTTGATACTATCATAGGTGCGAGGGTGCTTTTGGCATTGGTAATCAAAGTGTTGACGACTCCGGCTGCCCGTAAATCAATATTCCCATCCTTCCTGGGAAACATAGAAGACCTAAGAATGCCACCATGAAAGTGAAACATCTATGCTCTTCCCACTTTGGACGGTTCCCTTTACTACAGATTCTGCTTTTCGGGTTTTCAAATCCCCCTATATGTCCATACCGCTGGTATATGAAGTGTAAAGTGGAAAACCCACTTGCCAAATATGTATACTGGACCTGCCTGCTTATTTTTAACAAATCCAGAAACTTTTAAGGGGTAACGGCCCTTGAAGCGACCAGGTATTTATGTCTTAGTCCCTTGATACTCCCAGCATAGCCCGTTATCTCCTCCAAAGTAGGTGTGAGTTCAAAGTCTGAGAAATGCAGAACAATGTGAGTTGGGTCCCAAAATGTCACTAGAGCATTTATTATGTCCCCTATTGACCTGATACCTAATAATCCGGTGAGCGCCCCCAAGTAATGGTTGACCATGTCTCGTCCTTGCTTGCCCAAATCTTCCCACCACATGTGTAGTTCCAACGAGATCTTGGTCATAACCTTCATTGGTAAGTTTTGAATCGTGTTCATTCTGCACATTTAGATTAAGGTGATTGGTTTACAACAAAGTGAATTTTATTAAAACTGATAAAAAGGGGTCATTTTACAAAAACACGGCTACCTTTGCAAATACGGCCCTTCAGCACTTTAAAAGGGAAGATTTTAGGGCTGTGTTTTCTAAGTGGCCAAAAATCGACAAAGAAAACTGTCGGCGGCTATTATTGCAAAAACAGCCTTCCGGCGCCCCGTCAGGACGTTCGGCTATTTAGCCAAAAACGGCATCACCCACTTTATTTATGACAACCATGACGACATTTTCAAATTTTTGGGTTATTTTTTTGAAAAAATAAAAAGCGGGGCTGGACCCGATGAGGGTTGCCTACGTATCCCGCATTCGGTGAGAACCAAACCTGCGTAGTTCGGTTAGTTTTGACACAACAGAAAACATGAAATGATTTTCCCTTTTTTCTTTCTTTTTCTTCTCCTTTTTTTTCAAAATTTCGGTAGAGTTTCGGTATATTTTGGACACCAGATTTTTTAAAGGCGGGTAATTATCTCTCTCATACCTCAATTTGATTTTTTTTAATTTTTCTCCCTGTTCTAAAAACTGGTCAACATACAAACCGAAGCAAATAATGGTACAAGTAGCACGTAAAAATGCATCAGGATGGCCTTTTGATTTTTGGGTACACCTATCCTAGACTGACCTAACCCCTATGTTGAGTCCCCAAAATCAAATGCACATGATGCAAACAAGTGTTCCTACCAGGGATCCGGCATAAGGCTGAGTTATTCTACGTTTAAAACCTGGGTGTATTGTTCTAGACCTGGCTTACTCGAGCAGACAACTCGAGCTGAGGGGGCTACGTACTGGGAAACAAAAGGTCATACGGCTTTGTAACTTTTCCGAACCTCATTCTAAATTAGGATATGACACTAACAGAAAAGAAGTCACGCCAGCATGCACTTCCCAGAAGATGACAAGACAAGGGTTTCGCAACAGTTTATATACAGTTCAAATAATATCAAAGCGGTAAAAGCGGCATTTAGCACATTACGCCCAAAAATGTAGAAATCAGATAATAAATAAAGTCAAGTATAACAGTTATTCTAAGCTCGAATTCTTGAACCCTGAACCGGAAGTTCTGGGTTTAATAATTCCCCAGCAGAGTCGCTAGAGCTGTCACACCTCCTTTTTACACCTGATGGGGTATATAAGGGAGTTTTTCCAATTAAAGTGACATAAATTGAAATGGGATTATTTATTTATTTTTAGAGTCTCCACTTGGAATATTTATGGTGTCCCAAGTCACCGATATATTTTAAATCCCAAATCGAGGAGAATTTTAACTTTATTTAAAAGTCTGCGAAACTAGAAATTCTAGACAAGGAATTATGTTAACCCGTGGTTCAAGCACGGTCGCTTAAACAATTAAAATTGGCCTAATTATCTTATTTACAACATGTTTTAAACGTAGTGCATTTTAAAAATTTTAAACCACTTTTTTATGGAATAATTCTAGAACAAGCTACGATTGTCGTACACTTGTTTGTTTGATACACATTGCGAATTATGTCACGGGAACTATACCCACGATCTACAACATATTTACTTTATTAACGTTATTAGAAGTTGTGGCCGGATCACATAAATGTAATCCCGGATTTGGAAATTAGACATCACAACTATGTCACGAGAACCGTACTCGTAGCTATGATGATTTTATTATAAACGCGCCTAAAGCAAACTACGAATGTTCAAAGTATTTTCTACACTAGTTATGATATTAATGTGAGGGCCATAGATTATGGGATTAATTTGTGAATGGCATGGCTCGATTTATTTTAAAAGATTTGTATTCAATTAATGCAAACTATGGATGCTCATATTTAAAGCTATCTTGAAATTCAATATAAAGCTATTAATTATATATATGCTTTGGGGTATATGTGTTGGAACTTAATCATTTTTGGATAAGGAAATTGGGCCAGCAATAGCTTGTTGGTTACTTGATCAAGGACAAACCAGCATTGAAGTTGTATTTGGGCTCAGAACTCAGTCCAGAAGCAAATATTTATTAGCTGGGCCTGTCCACATTTGCGTTTAAGCTAGCCATAACTTATATGATATACACATTTGTTAAAAAATTGTAGACCAGTTCATTTTTTATGTAAGAAAATCAAAATCGAAAATATAATTCAAGTTTGGAAATGACACTACATATGATTTGCAAGACATAAAAGACATGCATTTATACTATAGTTCTCAACAGAGACTTTATAACTAAGCCAAGCTATTAGGTTTAGTGCCCAGATCCAATGGACTTGGCCCAGACTCGTTCAAGATTTGTTTTTCCCATCTGGGCTCATTCGCAAGTCTGGCCCAGCTTGAATCGCAGAAACATGTCTTTTAGCCTTGAAGATCTAGCCCATAGCCTTGGCCATTGTACCAGTGTGCTTACGAAAATACAACAACAAAATAGTTACACTCCTAAAAGAAATTGTTTTAAATCACAATACATCAAATCATAAACTAATTAACTACAGTGCATCGAGCGAGAACAAAGCTCTCAAAAAAATTAGAAAATTACATCATGGCTTATTAATATATAAACTACTGCATTAAACTAATCTTTTACATTAAAATCTTATGAGAAAACTACAACAGCTGACCCTATTACAATTTCTATGAAGAAACTAACAACCCAATGAACGTCCACTCCCTTTGGATATAGTTGATCCATCAAGCTTGTTTCACCAATATAAGGCTATCAACTTCAGTACACTATCAGCAAACAAATCCAATTTTTGGGCTTTAGCACACGCTGATCCGGCCAATTAGTGGCCAAATCCACAAGTTATAGCCAATAGGCCACATAACCTCAAACAAAACATTACACTAGAATCATTTGCGAGCAGAAGAGGAATGAACAGCAGCTTCAGTGGCCAAAGTTTTAAAATCAGTATGAAGTTTTAACTAAGTAAATTCAAAATTTGGCCATTTTTTAAGAGAGGACTACAAATAGCAGCTGAACAAACAAGTGCTCATACTAGTACATTTCACATTTAAGCTCACACAATGATATTAGCTAAGTTTAGAACAGATTAATCGACCAACATATGAAGAAACATTCATTTATCACAAATAACTTTGCAAATTCTGATATTTAATCATTTATCAAACAAAGCAGTTACGTAGGAGATCTGGAATCAGTACCTTAAAGAGTGAAAATAGCAAAGAAGAAAGGAGACTGATAGCTGAAAATGTAGAGATGGAATCAGCAGTCAAGACCAAACAGCAGCAGTAGAAAACACATACCAGAAAACCAAGAAAAGGCAATGCAATTTCCAGAAAATTCGAGTATCATGAGAAAACTAGCCCAAAAACCAAAGAAAACAACCCTTACACTTCAAAATCAGAGCAGTCAAAGAGAATAAGCCTAGGATTTGAATCATAGAACCCATGTTCTTAGCCAAGAAGAAAGTTTTACAAAACCCTTTTTGTATTCTGAAATTTTAGGTGCAAATATGCTGATTAATATGTGTGAGAATGAGTGAATGGATTTCTTTTTATAGTGTGCACAAAGATGGCATAAAAAATGGAATATTCTAACCTAAATTCTGAAATGTCAGGATAGTACAGCATCTTTGATAGTTGTATGTCTTTTTTTCAGCCCAATTCCAACATTTTCATGCTAAGAATGGGGACAGCTGCGCAAGACCTAGAACCTTATGATTTTTACCTAATTTTAACCCTTTAATTACTGATTATTTCAATTCTAACCTATATTCTGACCTCA
Source organism: Nicotiana tabacum (assembly GCF_000715075.1). Classification (NCBI taxonomy): domain Eukaryota; kingdom Viridiplantae; phylum Streptophyta; class Magnoliopsida; order Solanales; family Solanaceae; genus Nicotiana; species Nicotiana tabacum. The sequence continues at coordinate 96,615,326 of NC_134082.1, forward strand.
TTTTGATTCCATAAATCCTTTTAGGACCTTCTAGAAATAGCTAAATGATTAGTTTTTTTCTAAACTTGCTTCAACTTGTAGCCTTGGGGTATTTACCTTTCATTTTTGAGATTAACTTAAGGTCTAAGGTACTAAGGATCTAATTTTAACCAATTAAACCTAAATGACAAATTCATCTAATTAAACTTGAATAAATACTGAGTTTTAAGCTTAGAGCCAAATAGTAGCTAAACAAATAAATGCCAATGCAAAGAAACCCAGAAATTAAACTAATTAAATGCAATCAGACAGAGTAATCAACTTAGAGCTAAGGTTTTCTAATGACTAGTCAGAGATTTGCCTAATAAATTGAATTTCTAAAACCATTTTGATCAATGAACATCCATCAAATGGATACAAGAAGGAAACAAAACACAAAAGAGAAAACAAAACAGTCAAGTTTTACCAAAACCCTAAAAATTAACTTAACTATCCTAACTTTAGGAAGTTGAAATTAAACTTCAAACAACTATGAAATTCATCATGCTTTAATTAACCTACTAAACAAAAATAACTAAACAGCTAAATAGTCGTGAACAAAGAAAAGAAAACCTAAAATTGTAAATCTAAAACATGCGGCTAGAAGAAACAATTAAACATGAAGAAAGACAACAACAACAAAAAGATAAAAATAAACAGATGGTGAAAGAAATTACCTAAGTTTGTTTTAAAACTGGACCAACTATGAATTTTACCAAACTTCAAAAGGGTAAAATAAACTTGAACTACCATTAATCGACTGTTCTCAGCAAGAACAGTCGACTAATGGAAGTTTTGGGTTCAAACAACCAACAATTGATCGAAAAATCAAAAGAGGGGGAAAAAGTTAGGGTTTAGTGGATCTTAGATTTAAGATTCGAAGAATTTGGCGGGGATTTTTGGGGAATCAAGGGTAGGGTAGTGGTGAGGCAAGGTTGAGGGTCCTATGGTGTGAGTTCGATGTTTGGGAGATTTAGGGTTTTTAGGTTCAGATTTCATATCTGAAATTGGCGTATTTGGGTGGTGATTTTGGGGAAATTAGTAGTGGGATAGTGTTGGGAAGGGGCTCAGGATTACAAGGTGTTAATTTGGTGGAGTTTGGAGAAGCTCCGCCGTCGTGAGGCGATTTTCGAGTGACAGAGCAAAGCGAAGCCGATGTGAGATTTTTAAGGCGGCTAGGGTTTCCAGAGAGAGACAGAGATGAATGAGAGACGGGTCTATGGGGGTCTCTGATTTTCGGACACTTTTATATTAAACAAATGATCAATTCCCAGTCGTTAGATTTATGATGATCAATGTCTAGGATAAAAGGGGACAATACGGGGTCGTTTTGTGGCTGGGACATTGGACCGGGTATGGAAGGGTTTTGGACTTGGGTTTGGACCGATTTGGGTATAAGATATAGCCCAATTCCAAATTAATTCTTTCTTCCAATTTCTATTTCTTATTTTTCTTTTTTCCTTTGTTTCCTTTTTCTTTTCTTAAATTAAATCCTAAATTAATCTAATTTATAAAATTAAACTAATTACCTATTATAATCTTTACAAAAATTAGTTAATCCTAAAGTAACGAAGAGAAAAATACTATTCTAGCATTTATAGCTAAAAATGTAAATGAATGATATTTTTTTATGATTTTCATTTTAATAAAGCAATTAATTAACTAATTAATCCTAAAATATTAACACAAAGTCTAATATGCAATGCATGATGTTTTTGACATTTTTGGAGCATTTTCATGATTTTAATAAAAATTAAACATGAACAAAAATGCAAACAATTAATAAAATCCTACAAAAATCCTATAAATTGGCAAATAATTGGGAAAAATCTATTTCTTTAATTTTATAGGAGTAATTTGAATAGGGAAAAAATCACATGCTCACAGCTGGTGACATCGGGTGCTGATTCAGAAGATGTTCGTCCGTTTTGGATATAGCTGCCACTTGTCCTTGGTAGCTTAGGTTGTTGCTAATTTGTTTATGTAACCTTCAAATAGAACGTGTATTTACATGTCAATGTTGGAGTATGCAAGAAATGGCTTCGGGTTCCCAGGAAGTTCCCTCAGGGCGGTCACATCAGATTGAGTTACTTTTGGGTTGGCAGTCTGCGTGACTCTGTTGAGTTAGAGGCGATTGATTCTAATTACTCGATTATGTGTTACTGAGTTCTGAAGAACTTATCATGGTTATGACCACGATTGGAATTGATGTTTTCTATAGGTATAGGAGCTATATTGTTGATGGTTAAGAGTTGACTATGAGACGATCGTAGTGTTGCGAGTTAGTATGTTAGAGGAGATGCGCCGTGTGGGGTTGAAAAGTTGCATGTACAAGGTTGCAGTTAGTTTTGGAGGGAAGGATATGAGTTTTTGATGGCACGGACAATTTTAGGTGTTTAAGGTTTTGCTGGCACTATGTGTTTTCACCGGAGTGCCGGTTGGCAGGTATATTGTGTTTTAACTTGTGGTTGCATTTTCGTGAGATGGTGTAGTATGAGTTACGTGGCAGCCATCTGAGTAGCGGTGTTGAAAATAGGGATGAAGATTCTGATATTCGTGAGGTTCAGAGATTGGATGCTCTCATTGGCAGACTATTCCTTGATTGCCAACTGTGAAGAAATGTTAAGGATTGGATGATTAATAGTAGGTATTATGGAAAGATTGATACGGACCTTTGGAGGGTTAATTACATGTTGGGGGATGATCAGAAATTGGTTTGGGGGTTGCTTTTGAGCGTAATGAGAATGTGTATTCTGTATTAGATCAGACTTGTTTATTTTTGCGCAGTTGTTATCGCATGTATATCATCGGGCAGAATGGATGTTATTCGTGCCTTGGTTTATGTAATATGTTTCTCTCTTATACTATGACGGGTTGTGAGGGTTACATGATTCTTCGCGCACATATTGTGATTTAGTTTAGGCCTCATGGCATTATGGGCGAGATAGCCTTTGTGATGTTGATTTGCTTATTATACCATAGTTAAGCTTGTCTTTCTCAGTATTGTTTGTTCATAATGATTTTCCCCACAGTTATATTTTGTGCATTCTGTTGTGCTTGATGTTGACGCACATATGATCATTGAGCCCGAGTATTATGGCTCGATGGGTACCCTATGTAGATCGATATGATGGGATCGGGTTGCACGCCACAATGGTACCGTAATGAAATGTGACTCCTTATTCCTGTTTCGTGTATTTTGCTTTCACCTTGTTAGAACTAGTTCATAGTAAAGTGCAAAAAAAATTCCCTACCTGTTTAGCTTATTTTGTTGTTTTCTTATTTAGTTTTCTTACTATTAACTGTCATGTCTGAATTATTACGTGTTAGTATACGGAACCGGATTGTGTAGGGCTCCATATGATTATTGTTCATATTTGTCGGTATGGCTGCTTGTGTTAGCTGAGATGAGGTTTCTAGACCTGAGATTTGTGCTATTGTATTGGGATGAGGAAGGTTTGGAAGAATAACACTATATTTTGTTGAGGATTTGGACAATGGCCCTGGTCGAGCGAGTGAGTTTCTTGGCTTATTGATCAAATGAGTGGTTAAGCGGTTATATGTGTTTCTTTCATAATCAGTAGGGTATGAAGTTTTTGAACGAGGTAATCGATATGAGGTTTGCTACCAGCACCGAATTTGTTTTGGATTTGGTTTGGGTAGTAATAGTGGCCAACAGTTCCTACTGTGAGTGTCAAAGTGATGGGGTATATCATATGATTACAAAATTCCTTACTCGCGAGGGTGACACTTAGTGTAACTGGCACTTACTTTAGGAAGTGTCTTCTTGAATGACCATTCTCTGAATTTCTCATGAATCTTCTGTTGTCCATTCTATTATCGTCGGAACGCAATCTCTGAATTTCTCAGGATGCCGACTATTATCAAATCACTCAGTCCCTAGTTCATGTTTAGTTTATCTTATTCACCGGTCCATACTGATTTTTAGTATTCTGGGTCCAACGTTTCCTTCCGGTAGTTGCGTTGGAGTCACGAACTTATTTTTTGAAGTGAGGATATGACTTTATGGCATATACTCTTTTGTTGTCTCAAGGCATGTCACCTCTCATTTTTCCTTTCACTTGATTATAGACTCTGTAATACTATCATTTTTTGATTTACCGTTGTCATCCATGTATCACATTTTACTCATATTTCTTTATTAACTCTCTTCTTATTTTCCTTCTAACATTTATGTCTATCACTTTATTCTAAAAACTCGAACAAAATATTCTTTTGCTTTTAGCCCCTCTTGCTCCATCCATTGGCTCATCAAATTGCCCAACTTCTCTTTCTATAGGGATGTGAGCTACACTAAGGTAATATTTATCCCTTCCAGGCTTCCAGTGCTTATCTTTGTAGTACTCATATCTAGCTGTACTATTTTATGGTGCATCATCGAGGTGTCTCACAAGGAGATCCATCACCACATTTGCACTATCCTTCGGAAATGTCAACTAATTCTACCAATCCATCCACTATTTTAGGTTACTCTATCCCTAGCCGGATCTTGATAACTCGTCCTTCTCTTAAACTATGTTTGTTAGCTCCCATAAGGCATAACTGTGATCGGTGTGGCCGATTGTACATACATCTGTCACTGTTGAAGGTAACTCAAAATTCTTATATCTCCCCTTCCTGAATGGTAATTAATGATAATCTCTATTAATTGTGTACCTCGTACCCTTCTTCATCTTGCTTCTTTTACTTCTTGAAACTTGTATTTATCTTCTGAGTCTCTCATTGTCTTTCACCATAAAGGTGGATAAATATTCTTGCATTAAGTTTCCTTATCAAGAGGCTTACACGTATTGGTATACACATGATCTGCTGAATACCTCATATTTATCCATCATAAGCATGATGCAAAAATTGAGTTCCTCTGACTCAACTCTTTCACAACTATATCTCTTACCAACTGTCTTTCTGGATGTAGGCATCATTGTATTACGAATAAGATAGAGTTTAGGAAATTAAGTTCTTACAATTGAGCTCTACCACATGTCACACATACTTTTTACCTACTCCCGCAAGGGCATAAAGGGAGTTTTTCCAATTAAAGGACAATCAAAATGAGATTTTATTTAAAGATTCAGAGTCGCCACTTGGGAGATTTATGGTGTCCCAAGTCACCGGTTGAATCCCGAATCGAGGAAAAAATTGACTCTGTATTACAGTCCGCGAACTAGAAATCCGGATAAAGAATTCTGTTAACCCGAGAGAAGGTGTTAGGCATTCCCAAGTTCTGTGGTTCTAGCACGGTCGCTCAACTATCACATTCGGCTTATTTATCTGATTTTAACAATTATGAGCTTATATGCAAGTTTTAACTCTTTACCGATTTATTATTATTATTATAATAACAGAGAATTGCAACGTTGTGAGAACGTATCTCGAACCACGTCATATCAATGTACCCGTGGTTATCGACACATTTCGACTCCGTTGAGATTTGGATTTGGGTCACATAAATGTGCACCCGAGTTCAAGAAAAGTAAATTATTAAAGGCGCGCCTAAAGCGACTAGCGTATTATTATTTTGGGTAAGGCCGTGAAATTTTGCTAAACGGCCCATCCCGAAGTCTAAGTAATTTTACCAACACGTATAGAGGGCCCCGCAGCTTGTGTATTTTTGTTTCTCGAGGCTCGTCTCATTCATTATTTTTTAATAAAAAAAAATTGCAACATCGTGGAAATGCATCTCGAACCACGTCACAATCAATGTACCCGTGGTCCTTGACACATTTTAGCATCGTTGAGATTTGAATTTGGGTCACATAAATGTGCACCCAAGCTTAAGGAAATTAATTTATCACAACTACGTCACGGGAACCGTACTCGTAGCTATGATAATTTTATTATAGTGTACCTAAAGCAAACTACGAAGGTTCATGAATTATTATTTTTAAACTACTTTGAGATTACGCGTGAAAGGCCTGTGATTATGGAGCACTTTTGCTAAAAAGAGATTTCATGCTCATATCTTTTTAACTTCCTCTTTTATTAGGCCGAGCCTGATACCTAAAGCATGTCGACAAATCAATTGCTAATGGGCTTCGGTTTCTCCCCACTCCCACGACCCAACAATCGGACAAAAATGTCAAACAAAAGCATCAAGAACACAAAAGAATGTAAGAAGGATGAAACTATTCTGCCGACTTTCGTAATTAACTTCCACCTTCCTGATTGCAACTTTAGCATAACCATTCAATTTTTCCTCAAACTAATTGGAATCTCGCCTGCGCACCCTAGAAGTAAAGATTAAACAGAAAGGTGAGGATTTCAGCAGTGACGTAGAATTCAGCAGCAACAGGTGACCAGCAAACCAATTTCAAACTCAGGAAATAGCATACAGTGGCCCAGAAATCAGTTTCCATCGGACAGCAAACCAGATTTAATCGACTTTCGATGAAATTGACTCAAAATCAAGGAGGCAATGAATAAAATGCAAAATATCTCTGTGTATATGAATTCAGTCTCTATATCTTACTCCCTATTCCTCTCTGTATTCTCTCTTGCAATCTGTTAGGATCCCCCCCCTTCTGCGTATGCATGTCCTGCCCTTTTAAACTTCAAAAAACTTTCCCTCTCCAGCCTTTCTCTTCTTTTTTTATCCCCTCCCATGTGCACTCCTTTAAACTTTTATCATTAGCCCATGTTGTTCCTGATTTCCATCTCCTAAAAGCACTTAACTATTAAGAAAATATTTCTTCCCATCACCCCCTCTGATTTTCCCACCCAAAAAACCAAGACAGAAGTGTTAGTTACCCTATTACATCCCAATTTCATTATTTTATTCCCCTAGTTATGGGAAATATGGTTTTCTAAATTAAAAAGTGCCCTGACAGCCCATGCTGTCATGTTACCCTCAGTTCAACTTTTCAAATTAAAGCTCCCTTGAATCTCTACCTTAAGTTTCGATTGATTGTAACTCAATTCAAAAACGAATATGAATTAAAAACCTACTGATTCAGGTAGCAAAACTCAAAACTAACGATGAACCCCTAAAACTGAGAATATACGGATCACAAAATGATTCAATCGATATCAAATATCTTGACGAGGACTATTAAAATACAAACATGAACGGATTAATCGACGAAACTATTTATACCATATGTTAATCAACAGAAGAAAACTGGACCAAGAAAAAGGTCCGAAAGAGGAGGAAGAACTTCTTGACAAAAATGACGAATTAATCAGTCAAAATAAAACAACAACAAAAGAAAAAGGAAAACAAAATAAATACCTCGAAATTTCAGACCAAACCCAATCCGTTTCAGTCGGCACTTCATCTTGAAATTTTGAAGCCAAAACGGACCTTAATCGAGTGTTCTCGACTGAGAACACTCGACTAAGGTCGATTAACAGCCTCAAAATTCTCCTAATTGTGGACAGGTTTCAGTCTTGGTCCTTTTAGGGTTTGTTAGTCGATTTAAGATCCGAATAGTTCTAATGGGATTTGAACAAAAGTAAGGGTGGTTTGGGAACGAGGGAGGTAAGGTGGGGCTGGGATGTGAACTTGGGACTGGTTGGGTAGGTTTAGGGTTTTGCTTGAATCTTCGATTGAAGATTCGAAACAAACCGGAATGATTCGAGGTTAAAGGGGTAAAGATTTGTGTTGAGGGTGGTTAGAAGGTTCAGGGGTATGAATTTCATGGTCACCGGAGCCGGAGCCGGCACCGCCAAGTTTTCAGGCGAAGGGAATGAGGGCGGCTAGGGTTTGGGGGGTTGTCTCTGAAGGTTATGAGAGAGACGATGGGGCAAGGGGGGTTTGGGGGGTGGGGGTGGGGGTATGGTTTGAAGTATATATATGAAAGGGTGGGATGAATCCAGGTCGTTCGATCTGATGAGATCAATGGCTTGGATCCACTCATAAACGGAAACGACGTCGCTTCGTTTACCCTTGAGACCAGATCGGTCTTGGATGGGGATGGGTCGGGTATTGGAGGAGTTGATCTGGACCGTTGATCAGCTGAGATCAATGGCCCAGATTGAGCATTACTAAATGACGTCGTTTGGTTTGTCTCTGAGACGGACTGGATTGGGGCGGGTATTAGGCTGGTTTTTGGTATGGGGCTGGTCCGATTTCTTTTCCTTTTTTTTCATTTTTCCTCTTTTCTTTTATTTCCCCTTTTTTTTAATTTATTTTTCAAAACTAAAATCCTAACTTAAATTATAAACCAGATTAAACATACCAATTAAAATAAAACCACACAATTTGACATTAAACGCCAAAAAATACAAAGTACATATTTTTGTGATTTTCATTCTCGCAAATCCAAATATTGTTTAATTAATTCCTAATTGTAAAATTAAATCTTAAATGCACATGCAACACATATTTTTGTATTTTTCTTAATTAAAGTAGAAATAAACATGCACAGACAAAAAATACAAATAAATCACAAACAACACAAAACCATTTTATTTTGAATTTTTGGGAGTAGTTCCCGTAGGGTAAAAATCACGTGCTCACACCACACGATCTAGAGTAAGAAGAAAGAGTGACAGTCCTAAATGCTCTATATCCTCCTGCTTATAAGTGTGGTGCACGACACACCCATAAACAAGACTCTACTAGATACGGCTTGTAGACTCCCTAGGACAAAACTACTCTGATACCACTTTTGTCACGACCCAAACCTATGGGCCGCAACGAGCTCTCGGTACCTTACTCAACCAAGTACCAATATAACATGTCTTTCTTATTGTACTTTCATTGGCAAATGGGCCAAACAGGCCGTCATGGACTAACCAGAATAAACATAGGGGAATACTCAATATAGGATGACCTAATTTGATAAAAAAAACTTATACATGTGATATACGGGCTTATAAGGCCAACATGATTATTTGTAAACTCAAAACATATGTCGGCAAGGCCATACAAGCATTCGTATATATGACATCTGTCTACAAGCCTCTAAGAGTACACACTTAACATAAAGGTCTGGACAGGGCCCCGCCATACCAAACAATACGTGTCTAAATCATATTGACCAAACAAGCAACTCCGGAGTAAATGGAGCCCACCAACATCTTTCGCTGAGCTGATAGCCTACTTGGAGGACTCTCGACCTGTCTATCGGGACATGTGGGCATCATAGGCAGCGTTCCCATGCAAAAGGGACGTCAGTATGAATAATGTACCGAGTATGTAAGGCACATAATAAGTACATAATAGACATGGAAGAAATATAGAGTAAATGACTTAACCTGTAAGTCTGGATAACTCTGTAAATCATGGAATAATTATAGTGTCATGCATATGCGTATGAATGTCATGATGTGCATAGGTACATATTTCATAACATCATCAGGCCTCTGAGGGCATCCCATCATATCATCTCGGCCACTGTGGGCAAAATCATCAATGTATACCGGCAGATCAGGTGGTGGTGCGTATATAACATCATAAACTTTCCCATATCCCATATACATATATATATGTGTGTGTGTGTATATAACGTCATCTGGTTATAGGTCAATGTGCATGTATAAATGCATGAAATGCATATGAAATACATTAATAAAATCTCTCGATACGTCATAAGATCATTATGCCTCGGATTAATATCATGAAATAAACTTTACCAACTTACGTATTTTGAGACCCATGAACAGATGATAGAATAATATGACACATGGGAAATCAAGATGTGACTTGTTTTAAAACGAAATTCTATGTTTTGAGGCCTTAAAAACACCTTTTAGCATTACCTCAATTTGCATGCGCAGTCCGGGCGCGTAGCCGGAAAGCCTAGATGTGAAGTCTATGAAAAATGATAAATTTTGGCTCTAAAATGAGCTAATTTGACTTCGGTCAATATTTTGGGTAAACGGACCCGGACCTGGACCCGGACCCGGACCCGTGATTTTACGATCTCGGAGGGTCCGTAGGAAAATATGGGACTTGGGCGTATGCCGGAAATCGAATTCCGAGGTCCCAAGCCCGAGAAATGAATTTCCAAAGAAAATTATTTTCTTAAATTGTTTAAAGAAATTTGAAATGAAATTTGATTAGAACATGATGGATCGAGCCCTTATTTTGGTTCCGGCTCCTGGTACAAGTCTTATAAATGATTTAAGACATTTCTATAAAATTTGGTAAAAATGGATGTCATTTGACGTGATTCGGACCTAAATTGCTAAAGTTGATGTTTTAAGAAGTTTGAGAAAATTCTATGATTTTGAGGTTTAATTCGTTGTTATTGAGGTTATTTTGGTGATTTTATTACACGAATAAGTCCCTCGGATGTTTTTGAGGTTGTGTGTATATTTGGTTCGGAGCCCTGAGGGCTCGGGTGAGTTTCGGATAGGCAACGGGGTGCTTTTGGAACTTAGAAAATTGCAGAATTTTTGTTGGTATGATCAGGCCTGCAGAATTCGCATGGCTCGCAAATGTGAAGGATGGATCGCAAATGTGAAAAACATCCCAGGCCTTCCTTGCTTGTAAATGCGAGTATTCCTTCGCAAATGCAAAAATACCCGTCCAACGTTAGGTCGCAAATGCGACCCATTCTTCGCAATTCCCCAATCGCAAATGCAACATTCTGTTCGCAAATGCGAAGGTCCAGCTTTCCTGAAGGGTTCGCATGTTTCACAATTCCTAATATTTAGCATAGGTCGGGGTTCGCAATTGCAAACCCTTGTTTGCATTTCCCATACCTGCGACCTGCAACTTTATAATTAGACGATTTTAAACCCATTTTTCACATCTTTTGAAAACACAAACTCCTTTGGGCGATTTTCCAAGAACAACTCTTCTTCCAAATCTATTGTAAGTTAATTTTAACTCATTTCCTTTAATCATTAACATGATTTCAACTTAAAATCAAAGATTTTCATGGGGGGAAGTTGGGAATTTTGGGTAGAACCTAGGTTTTTCAAAAATTGAGGATTTGGACCTCGATTTGGGGTCTGATTTCAAAACAAATTATATATTTTGGTTCGTGGGGGGAATGGATAATTGGGTTTTGGCTCGAACCTCGGGTTTTGACCACGTGGGCCCGAGGGGCGTTTTGGTTATTTTACATAATTTCACGTATTAGCTTAGAAATTAATTGTAGAATCAGTTACCTGAAGTGTTATATACATTATGCAATTGAATTGAATAGATTTGGGCCATTTGGCGTCGAGTACTCATGGCAAAGACGTGTTGTTGGGTTGATTTTGAGTCGGTTCAAGGTAAGTAACTTGTCTAACCTTGTGTGGGGAGCTTCCCCTTAGGATATGATATATTTGGTAATTAAAATGCCTTGTACGTGAGGTGACGAGCGCGTACTTGAGCTAATTGTTGAAAATCCGATTTTTCCTTAAGTATTTCAATTTGAGTTTTTTTTCCTGTTTTATTCTACTTGTGAATTTAGCATGTTGCTAGTTTAGAGAAGCATGTTTAGTTGACCTAATTGCCTATCTGCTTAAACTGCCTTAATTGAATTATGTGGAGCATGTTAAGCTAGAATTAGTTGTTTACTTGGTACGAAATTTAGCTTAATTGGATATTCTTGTGTTGTTGTTGTGTGCTTTACTTTGGGACTACAGGACGGCATCCCGGGAGATCACTTGTACGTATTTATGATCTGGTTGCTGAGGAGCGGGATACCAAGATATCCCTGGCACGTATATTGAGGATACCAAGAGATCCTTGGGATACCAAGAGATCCCTAGCATACATTGAGGATACCGAGAGATCCCTAGCATTTATTAAGGATACCTAGAGATCCTTGGGATACCAAGAGATCCTCGGGATACCAAGAGATCCCTACCATATATATTGAGGATACCAAGAGATCCTCGGGATACCAAAAGATCCCTAGCATACATTTAGGATACCAAGAGATCTCTGGCATATACGGAGGGTAATAAGAGATCCTCGGGATACTGAGAGATCCCCAGTTGTCATCCTTGTTATGAGTGGTACTTCCTGGTATTTGCCATTATTTCTGTTTTTGTTAATGTACTCCTTACTATCCTGTGTAGAATATTACTGTAGTTTTTCAACTGTACTGCTTATCTTATACTGTCATGTCTCATATTCTCTATATTTATTTAATCTCAGTTGGGCCATGACCTTCCTCGTCACTACCCAACCGAGGTTAGGCTTGGCACTTACTGAATACCGTTGTGGTGTACTCATGCCTCTTTTGTGCATGTTTTTCATGTGCAAATCCAGGTACTTCTACTTAGGCCTACCATCTTGAGGGGGGCGACTACTTAGAGACTTCGAGATACATCTACCGCATTCGCATATCGAGGAGTCCCTTTTTATTCCTGCCTTTTAGTATTTCAGTCTTTTTGTATTTTCTGTTCTTATTAGACAAATTATGGAGTTAGAGCTATGTAGTATTTACTTATCTTAGCTTGTGATTCGTGGGATTCCGGGTCTTAGATTTGGATATTGGTTTCGATATTTATATATGGTGTATGACGAGCGGCACATTTAAACACTATTATTACCTTATTTCTATTTTTAACCTATTTATTAGAGTCACGATATGGATCACAAGTCGGTTTATTAGAGTCTCGCTGATTGGTACGGAGACATCTGTACTTATCTACGAGAGGCTACGTAACAGTTAGGAAAATTCCACTTCATTTGATTTCCCTATCGTGCGATATTTTTGACATAACAATCCTAAACTTCTGTCTTCTATTCTCTCAAAGATGGTGAGGACACGTGTTACCCGAGCTGATCAAGCACATGTGTCCCCTACCGTAGTCGTCAGAGGCTGGGGTCGGGGTAGAGGCCGAGGATGTGCATGTGGTGCAGCCAGACCACCCGCGCGAGCTGCCACTGAAGAATCACCAATAGTTCCAGTCAGAGCCCAGGCATCGGATACGCCTACTGCTACTACTACTCCAGCACTTCAGGAGACATTAACACAACTCCTGAGCATGTTTGGTACATTAGTTCAGGAGAGGTTAATTCAGGTTGTACCAACTACTTCACAGATCGAGGGAGGGACCCAGAATTCCGCCGCCCCCGCTCCAGTGCAGAGAGTTCACATTAGTCAGGTTCCAGGTGTCATAGCAACACAGCCTGTGGTCCTAGTTCGGCAAGTGGTGAGGACCCCTCACCGAGTAGAGGACAGGTGGGCCCAGGAGAGAGAGGGCAGACGAGGTCAGGAGGGAGAGTATAGGGGAGTGAGTAGACCTCGTAGACCGGGGATACCCACTGGTCCTTATTTTGGAGGAAGAGTATGGCATGGTAGAGGTTTTGTGGGTCAGACAGCTTAGTTTGCTTCTCAGATTTTACACAGTGTTTCAGGTGTTTAGGGGTCTTGGACTACCTGTACTGCACGGTTCCCATTGCCACGTTAGTTGTGAGGTTGCTTCGAGTGTGGTGATATATGCCATGTGGTGAGGTATTGTCCTCGACTTGGGAGGAGAGCACCTCCACATACTTCTTAGCCACAGTGTACCCCGCAGAGTTCATAGGCTATGATTACAGCTCCAGTTACTACCTCACCTGCTCAGCCAGCTAGAGTTGGAGGTCGGGGAGGTAGAGGTCGCCCTAGAGGGGGAGGCCGGGCCAGTTACTATGCCCTTCCTGTCTGTACTGAGGTTATTGCCTCCAATTCTTTCATCACAGGTATTATACTGGTTTGTCACAGAGATGCATCAGTTTTATTCGATCCAGGCTCTACTTACTCTTATGTGTCTTCTTATTTTGCTCCGTATTTGGGTGTACCTCGGGATTCTTTGAGTTCCCATGTTTATGTGGGAGATTCTCTCATTGTGGACCGCGTTTATCGATCGTGTTTGGTTGCTCTTAGTGGTTTTGAGACCAGAGCCGATTTATTGTTACTCAGTATGGTTGATTTTGATATTATCTTGGGCATGGACTGGTTGTTTCGCCATTATTCTATTCTTGATTGTCATGCCAAAATCGTGACGCTGGTAATGCCAGGTGTACCACGTGTTGAGTGGAGAGGTACCTTAGATTACACCCCTAGTAGAGTTATTTCTTTTCTTAAAGCTCAACGTATGGTTGAGAATGGGTGTGATGCGTATTTAGCTTATGTGAGAGATGTCAGTATTGATACCCCTTCTGTTGACTCAGTCCCTATAGTACGGGATTATCCCGATGTGTTTCCAGTTGATCTTCCAGGCGATGCCTGATAGAGATATTGATTTTGGCATTGATTTGTTGCTGGGCACTCAGCCTATTTCTATTCCTCTATATCGTATGGCTCCTCTTGAGTTAAAGGAGTTGAAGGATCAGTTACAGGAATTGCTTGATAAGGGTTTTATTTGGCCCAGTGTATCACCTTGGGGTGATCCTATCTTGTTTGTGAAGAAAAAGGGAGGTCTTATGTGTATGTGTATTTATTATCGCTAGTTGAACAAGGTTATAGTGAAGAACCATTATCCTTTACCTCGTATTGATGATCCGTTTGACCAACTTCAGGGCGCACGAGTGTTTTCTAAGATTGACATGCGCTCAGGTTACCATCATTTGAAGATTCGGGAGCCAGATTTCCCGAAGACCGCTTTCAGGACTCAGTATGGTCATTACGAGTTCCTTGTTATGTCATTTGGGCTGACCAATGCCCCAGAAGCCTTTATACATTTGATACACAGTGTGTTCTGGCCGTATCTTGACTCGTTCGTCATTGTCTTTATTGATGATATTCTGGTGTATTCCCAAACTCGGGAAGATCATGAGCAGCACTTGAGGACTGTGCTTAAGACTCGGGAAGATAGAGGTCGTGCACAGTTGGCCTAGACCATCCTCAGCTATAGAGATCCGTAGTTTCCTTGGTTTGGCGAGTTACTACCATCGTTTTGTGGATGGGTTTTCGTCGATTGCAGCCCCCATGACCAGGTTGACCCAAACAGGTGCCCATTCCAGTGGACGGAGGAGTGTAAGGCGAGCTTTCAGAAGCTCAAGACAGCTTTGACCACAACCCCAATTTTGATACTACCTACAGGTTTGGGGTCTTATACGGTTTATTGTGATGCCTCGAGGGTTGGCCTCGAAGCGGTGTTGATACAAGACGGTAGGGTGATTGCCTACGCATCCAGATAGTTGAAGATACATGAGAAGAACTACCATGTTCATGACCTTGAGTTAGCTGCCATTGTTCACGCCCTAAAGATTTGGCGCCATTATTTATATGGGGTTCCCTGTGAGATTTATACTAATCATCAGAGCTTGCAGCATTTGTTCAAGTAAAAGGATCTAAATTTGCACCAGAGGAGATGGTTGGAGTTGCTAAAGGACTATGATATCACTATTTTGTATCACCCGGACAATGCTAATGTGGTGGCTGATGCTTTGAGTCGTCGGGCAGAGAGTTTGGGGAGTTTGGCTTATTTACCAGCATCGGAGAGGCCTATGGCGAGGGATGTTCAAGCCTTAGCCAGCCAGTTTGTGAGATTGGATCTTTCGGAGCCCAGTCTGGTTCTATCTTACATGGTTTCTTGGTCTTTCTTATTTGATCGTATCAGGGAGTGGCAGTATGATGACCCTCATTTGCTTGTCCTCAAGGACAAGGTTCAGCGCGGTGATGCTAGGGATGTGACTATTGGTGATGATAGGGTATTAAGGATGAAGGGTCGAATTTGTGTACCTAATGTTGAGGGGCTTCGGGAGTTGATTCTGGAGGAGGCACATAGCTCGCGGTATTCTATTCATCCGGGTGCCGCAAAGATGTATCAAGATTTGAGGGAGCACTATTGGTGGAGGCGGATGAAGAAAGACATAGTTAGATTCATAGCTCGGTGTTTCAACTGTCAGTAGGTAAAGCATGAGCACCAGAGACCGGGTGGGTTGTTTCAGCAGATAGAGATTCCGGAGTGGAAGTGGGAGCGGATCACCATGGACTTTGTAGTTGGGCTCCCACGGACTTTGAAGAAGTTTGGAGCTTTTTGGGTAATTGTGGATCGGCTAACCAAGTCCGCTCATTTTATTCCCGTGTGTACTACTTATTCTTCAGAGCGGTTGGCAGAAATTTATATCAAGGAGATTGTTCGCCTACATGGTATTCCAGTTTCCATCATTTCAGATAGAGGTACCCAGTTCACATCACGGTTCTGAAGAGTCGTTCAGCATGAGTTAGGTACTCGGGTAGAGTTGAGTATAGCATTTCACCCTCAGATGGACGGACACTCCGAGCGCACTATTCAGATTCTTGAGGATATGCTTCGTGCGTGTGTGATTGAGTTTGGAGGGTCTTGGGATCAGTTATTGGCATTGGTGGAGTTTACTTACAACAACAGATATCAGTCCAGCATTCAGATGGCACCGTATGAGGCCTTATATGAAAGGCGGTGTAGGTCCCCGGTGGGTTGGTTCGAGTCAGGCAAGGCCAGATTATTGGGCACAGACTTAGTTCAGGATGCCTTGGAGAAGGTTAAGGTCATTCAGGATAGACTCCGTACAGCCCAATCCAAACAGAAGAGTTACGCAGACCGGAGGGTTCGTTATGTTTCCTATATAGTGTGAGAGCGGGTTCTGCTTAGGGTTTTGCCTATGAAAGCTGTCATGAGATTCGGGAAGAAAGGAAAGTTGAGTCCGAGATTTATTGGCCCTTTTGAGATATTGAGGCGTGTTGGGGAGGTTGCTTATGAGCTTGCCTTACCTCCCAGCTTGGCCGGAGTTCACCCGGTATTCCATGTTTCGATGCTCCGAATGTATCACGGGGATCCGTCATACGTGTTGGATTTTAGTTCCGTCTAGTTGGACAAGGATCTATCTTATGTTGAGGAGCCAGTGACAATCTTGGACAGGCAGATTAGAAAGTTGAGGTCAAAGAACATTGCTTCGGTAAAGGTTCAGTTGCGGGGCCAGCCGGTCGAGGAGGCGACCTGGGAGACCGAGCAGGATATGCGCAACTGTTATCCTCATCTTTTCCCCGACTCAGGTATTTCTTTCTTCTGTCCGTTCGAGGATGAACGGTTGTTTTAGAGGTGGAGGATGTGATGACCCAAAAGGTCATCACTTGTTTTAAAATAAAATTCTATGTTCTGAGGCCTTAAAACCCTCTTTTAGCATCACTTCGATTTGCGTGCGCAGTCCGGGCGCATAACCGGAAAGCCTAGATGTGAAAGTCTATGAAAAATGATAAAATTTGGCTGTAAAATGAGCTAATTGGACTTCGGTCAACATTTTGGGTAAACGAACCCGGACTCATGATTTGACGATCCCGGAGGGTCCGTATGAAAATATGGGACTTGGGCGTATGCCCGGAATCGAATTCCGAGGTCTCAAGCCCGAGAAATGAATTTTCAAAGAAAATTGTTTTCTGAAATTTTTTAAAGAAATTTAAAATGAAATTTGATTAGAACATGATGGTATCGGGCCCGTATTTTGGTTCCGACTCCCGGTACAGGTCTTATATATGATTTAAGACATTTCTGTAAAATTTGGTGAAAACGGATGTCATTTGACGTTATTCGGACCTAAATTGCTAAAGTTGATGTTTTAAGAAGTTTGAGAAAATTCTATGATTTTGAGGTTTAATTCGTTGTTATTGAGGTTATTTTGGTGATTTTATTACACGAATAAGTCTGTGGGATGTTTTTGTGGTTGTGTGTATATTTGGTTTCGAGCCCCGAGGGGTCGGGTGAGTTTTGTATAAGCCACGGTGTGCTTTTGTAACTTAGAAAATTGCAGAATTTTTGCTGGTATGATCAGGCATGCAGGCATCGCATTTGCGAAGCCTGGCTTGCAAATGCGAAGGATGGATCACAAATGCGAAAAACATCCCAGGCATTCCTTGCTCGCAAATGCGAGTATTCCTTCGCAAATGCGAAAATATCCGTCCAGCCTTGGGTAGCAAATGTGACCCATTCTTCACAATTCCCCAATCGCAAATGCGACATTCTGTTCGCAAATGCGAAGGTCCAGCTTTCCTGAAGGGTTCGCAAATGCAAACCCTGTTTTGCAATTCCCAAGATTTAGCAAAGGTAGGGGTTCACAATTGCGAACCCCTGTTCGCATTTCCCATGCCTGCGACCTGCAACTTTATACTTAGACGATTTTAAACCCATTTTTCATATCTTTTCAAAACACAAACTCCTTTGGGCGATTTTCCAAGAACAACTCTTCTTCCAAATCGATTGTAAGTTAATTTTAACTCATTTCCTGCAATCATTAACATCTTTTAACATGACTTCAACTTAAAATCAAAGATTTTTATGGGGGGAAGTTGGGAATTTTGGGTAGAACCTAGGTGTTTCAAAAATTGAGGATTTGGACCTCGATTTGGGGTTCGATTTCAAAACAAATTATATATTTGGGTTCGCGGGGGGGATGGGTAATCGGATTTTGGTTTGAACCTCGGGTTTTGACCACATGGGACCGAGGGGCATTTTGGTCATTTTACATAATTTCGCGTATCAGCTTAGAAATTAATTGTAGAATCAATTACTTGAAGTGTTATTTACATTATATAATTGAATTGAATAGATTTGGGCTATTTAGAGTTGAGTACTCGTGGCAGAGACGTGTTGTTGGGTTGATTTTGAGTCGGTTCGAGGTAAGTAGCTTGTCTAACCTTGTGTGGGGGACCTTCCCCTTAGGATATGATATATTTTGTAATTGAAATGCCTTGTACGTGTGGTGACGAGCACGTACTTGAGTTAATTGTTGAAAATCTGATTTTTCCTTAAGTATTTCAATTGAGTTCTTTTTCCTATTTTATTCTACTTGTGAATTTAGTCTGTTGCTAGTTTAGAGAAGCATGTTTAGTTGACCTAATTGCCTATCTGCTTAAACTGCCTTAATTGCATTATGTGGAGCATGTTAGGCTAGAATTAATTGTTTACTTGGTACGAATTTTAGTATAATTGTGTATTCTTGTGTTGCTGCTGTGTGCTTTACTTTGGGACTACGGGACGGCATCCCGGGAGATCCCATGTACGTATTTATGATCTGGTTGTTGAGATGTGGGATACCAAGAGATCCCTGGCACGTATATTGAGGATACCAAGGGATCCCTAGCATATATTGAGGGTACCAAGAGATCCCTAGCATTTATTGAGGATACCAAGAGATCCCTAGCATTTATTGAGGATATCATGAGATCCTTGGGACACCAAGAGATCCCTAGCATTTATTGAGGATACAAGAGATCCTTGAGATACCAAGAGATCCCTAGCATATATATTGAGGATACCAAGAGATCTCTAGCATACATTGAGGGTACCGAGAGATCCTCGGTATACCAAGAGATCCCTGGCATATACGGTGGGTACTAAGAGATCCTCGGGATACTGAGAGATCCCTAGTTATCATCCTTGTTATGAGTGGTACTTCCTGGTGTTTGCCATTATTATTGTTTTCGTTATTGTACTCCTTACTATCCTATGTAGATTCTTACTGTAGTTTTTCAACGGTACTGCTTATCTTATACTATCATGTCTCATATTCTCTATATTTATTTAATCTCAGTAGGGCCCTGACCTTCCTTTGTCACTACCCAACCGAGGTTAGGCATGGCACTTACTGAGTACCGTTGTGACGACCCGGCCAGTCATCTCATGAGTTACCGCTATGTCCCCCCCCCCCATTTCTGCTTCTTTATGCTTCGTTATCCGTATTTTATGTGGTCGAGTTGATTGGTTTGCGTTTGGCGTGGTTTTGGTAATAAATGAGACACTTAGTCTCTTTTAAGAAGGCTTAAGTTGGAAAAGTCAACCGAATATTGACTTATGAGTTAGAGGGCTCGGATGTGAGTTTCGATGTTTCGGTTAGCTTCGGGAGGTGATTTGTGACTTAGGAGTGTGATCGGAAGTGGTTTTGGAGGTCCGGTGTAGCATTAGGCTTGAATTGGCGAAGTTAGTATTTTGGCAATTTTCGGTTGATAGGTGAGATTTCGATCCGAGTGTCAGAATGGAATTCCGAGAGTTGATGTAGCTTCTTTATATCATTTGTGATGTGTGTACAAAATTTCAGGCCATTCGGACGTGGTTTGGTTGGGTTTTTTATCGAAAGTGTACTTTGGAAGTTTTTAGAAAACTTAGGCTTGAATTCGATGCGAATTGATGGATTTGATGTTGTTTGAAGTGTTTGATGAGTGGAACAAGTTTGAATAAGGTATTGGGTCATGTTCGTGCCTTTGGTTGAGGTTTTGGGGGCCTCGGGGTGATTTCAGATGGCTAACGGGAAAGTTTTGGAACTTGGGTGATAGCAGATTTTCTGCTCCTTCTGGTATTTTCGCACCTGCGGTTTGTGACCGCAGGTGCGGTATCGCAGATGCGTGATTTGGGTCGCAGAAGCGGAAAAGCTGGGGAATGCCTGGAACCGCAGATGCGGAAGGGGGACCTCACCTGCAAAGCCGCAGAAGCAGCAAGAGGACCGCAGATGCGGTGATGGCCCTATAAGTGAAATTTCGCAGATGCGGAAAAATAACCGCAGAAGCGGTACCGCAGATGCGGTTATGTCTGGGTAGTGAGTTTATTAAACATTTCATCCGTGATTTTGAGCATTTTTCCACCATAGCTGAGTATTTTGAGAGCTCTCTGAGGGAAATTAAAGAGGGAATCGATGAGAAGTGATTGGAGGTCAGATTTATGAGCATAAAACGTGATTCTATTATGAAATTGACCTAGAAATTCATAGAAATTTAGCTAAAAATGGAAGAACTAGGGCTTGGGATTTTGAGATTTTAAATTGGGATTTGAAAGGCCATTTGAGGTTGGATTTGAAAACTCTTGACATGTATGAACTCGTGGGGTGATAAGGAATCGAATGATGTGAAAATTTTCAAGTTTCGAGAAGTGGGTCTGGGGCTCGAGTTTTGCTAATTTCGAGATTTTTGATATTTCTCGATTGTTTTTGCTTGGGTTATGTTCCTTAGCATATTGTGACATATTAGTTCTAGTTTTGGTCAGATTCGACGCGCGAGGAGGCCGATTTGAGAGGGAAAGGCGTAGCGAGCTAGCGTTTTTGCCAGTTCGAGGTGAGTAATGAATGTAAATGATGTCCTGAGGGTTTGAAACCCCAGATTTGCACATCGTAGCGCTATATTGAGGTGAGACACGCGCTTTATGATGAGCGTGGGGTCATCTACTATTGGGGATTGTGACTTGGTCCATCCCGGGTGATGCTTTTACCGCGTATTTGATTAAAGCTTATTTGTTATCATCATTATTTGGATTGATTGCCATATTTGGGTTTCGTGCCAACTATTTGAACCCTTCGGGGAGTTTTATCACTATTTTGACTTACTACTTGAACTCAGTCGTACCATTTTCCACTGTTTTACAACTCAGCCACTTTTACTCGGTTTTGAAACTAAGATGATATATTAATTGATGTTTTGGGCTGAGAACTACTGTTTTACTAATGCCCAAGGGGCTTATATTATTTCTGGACTGAGTATGGCCAAGGGCCAGATGTGAGGATACTATGGGATCGGGCTACGCGTCGCATCAGTGTTATACTGATATTGATATGAGGTTGAGGGCCTGGATTTGATGCCATGAGATGGCTTGATATTGTGCTTGGGCCGTAAGGGGGCCCTCCCCGAGTCTGCACACCCCCAGTGAGCGTCATCGACGAAATATGTGGATCGGCCTGCACGCCGCAGCAGGTACTATAGGGTACCGTTCTATGTGTTGATTTTCTTTATATGTCTGTCACTTAACTGCTTATTTGTTGTAGAATTACCATATTTCATTTCCATTGGTTTATTGCTTTCATATTACTTGTTTAAAACTGCTGCATTATAGATTACTATGTGTTTTCCGTGATTTCTTGTTCTCGGTCATTATTTATGCTTATTACTCACTGGCCCGGAGCACTCATATTACTCCCTGCACCTTGCGTGTATATCTAGGTGTTCTAGAGGATGAGTAAGGAGTTTTAGTCGATCAGTTCAAATCTGGGAGCATCAAGGTAGTTGCACGACGTCCGCAGCCCGGATCTCTCCCTTCTATCCTTTCGTTTTATCCGTATTTCCTAGACTGATTATGTATTAGGCTGTTAAACTTGTACTAGAGACTCGAGACTTGTGACACCGGATCTGTATGGGCTATGTAGTAGTATTATCATCTGAATTTTCGCATATTTAACTCGTTGTCTTAAACTCTTATTAGGGTAATTTAGCAATTTAATTGTGTTAGCTGATAATGATTTTTATAAGAAAATGGATTGAGGTTGTTAGTTGGTCAGGCTTCCTAGTAGTGTGTCGGGCGCCATCACGACTGGGGCTGGGGTCGTGACAACTTGGTATCAGAGCCTAGGTTACATAGGTCTCGCAAGTCAAGAGTCAGTTTAGTAGAGTCTCGCATATCGGTACGGAGATGTCTGTATTTATACGCGAGAGGCTGCAGAACCTTAAGGAAAAACTTCACATTCTTTAAATTCTTGTCGTGCGACTTTGTTGATCCTAGAACTAAACTTCTGTTATTGTATTCTCTCACAGATGGTAAGAACGCAAGCTACCACACCAGCTGAGACCACCAGAGGTCGTAGGAGTGGTCGTGGTCGTGGCAAAGGTAGAGCAGCGAGGGCAGCACCTACAGATCCACCAGCTACCCTAGCTCCGGATCGGGCTCCAGGTACGGATGCTCCAGCAGCACCAGTTCAGATGCCAGTTGTACCCATCATGATTCTGGGTCTTCAGGAGGCCTTGGCACAAATCTTATCAGTTTGCACTGCCTGGCTCAGGTAGTTTTAGCCACTACCGCAGCAGCTACTTCACAGGCAGGGGGAGGCAATCAGACCTCCGCTGCTCGCACACCTAAGCAGGTAGTGCAGGGACTACAGATGTCGGGGGCACCTCTAGCTCAGTCAGTTATGCCAGTTTAGGAGTTTATAGTACCAACTATGCTGGATGATGAGCAGCGTTGTCTTGAGAGGTTTGGTAGGCTCCAGCATCCATCATTCAGTGGTGCTGAGGGCGAGGATGCCCAGGGTTTTCTTGACAAGTGTCAGCAGATGCTCCGTACAGCAGGGATTCTTGAGTCTAGTGGTGTGGCATTTACCACTTTTCAGTTCTCGGGGGATGCCTTTACTTGGTGGGAGGATTTTGAGAGGCGTAGGCCTGTCGGTGCAGCAACCCTTTCTTGGCAGCAGTTCTTCGCTCTCTTCTTGGAGAAGTATGTACCGTTTTCTCTTAGAGAGGAGTTGCGTAGGCAGTTTGAGTGGTTGACGTAGGGGGGTATGATCGTGACCCAGTATGAGATGAGGTTTTTGGAGTTGGCTCGTCATGCCATTTGGATGATTCCATCAGATTGTGAGAGTATCAGGACATTTATGGATGGCCTTAACTACCATACCCGTATTCTGATGACTAGAGAGAGAGTATTAGGTGCTACATTCGAGGAGGTGGTTGATATCGCTCGTGAGATTGAGACGGTTCGCCGTCGGGAGTGAGAGGAGAGGGAAGCCAAGAGGCCTCGAGGATCGGGCAGTTATAGTGGTGCTCCTTTGAGGGGCCAGTTCCAGCATGGTAGAGGTCATTCTTTCAGGCCTACTCAGTCGGCCCGTCCAAAGTATCGTAGGGCATCTTCAGGTCATGGTCATCATGGGTCTCAGCAGGGCCAGCCTTCATTCAGCACCCTCCCAGCTTAGAGTTCATCTCATGCCCCATCAGCTCAAGGTTCTTCTACGCCGAGTGCATCTACTAGTCACTCTGGTGTGAGGGTTTCCCTTCAGTCCCCATCTCCAGCACTGAGTAGTTGCTATGAGTGCGGAGAGTTCGGATATATGAGGAGGTAGTGCCCTCGACTTCGTGATGGTCAGTTTCAACAGAAGGGTCAGCCCTCGACTTCTGCTCCAGTTACTTCACCGCACGCCTAGCCAGCTAGGGGTGGAGGTCAGGTATCCAGGGGTCGCCCCAGAGGGAGAGGTCGATCAGGCGGTGGCCAGGCTTATTTCTATGCTATTCCAGGCAGGACAGATGTTATTGCTTCAGTGTTGTAATTACAGGTATTGTTTCAGTCTGCCACAGAGATGCCTCTGTATTATTTGATCTCGGTTCCACCTATTCTTATGTGTCCTCATATTTTGCTCATTATTTGGGTACGACTCGGTGGGCGATACTGTTGTTGTGGACCATGTGTATCGGTCATGTGTTGTGACTATTGGGGGTCTAGAGACCCGAGTTGATCAATTGCTATTGAGCATGGTGGACTTTGATGTTATTTTGGGCATGGATTGGTTATCTCCGTGTCATGCTATTCTAGACTGTCATGCTAAGATAGTCACTTTGGCTATGTCGGGTGTACCGCGGATCGAGTGGTGTGGCGTGACTGATTATGTTCCTAGTAGAGTGATCTCTTTCTTGAAGGCCTAGCGTATGGTTGGGAAGGGTTGTCTGTCATATATAGCGTTTGTGAGGGATGTTGGATCTGAGACTCCTAGCATTGATTTTGTTCCAATTGTGAGGGACTTTCCCGATGTTTTTCCTGCAGACCTACCGGGCATACTACCGGACAAGGATATTGATTTTTCTATTGACCTGGTGCTAGGCACTCAGACCATTTCTATTCCGTTGTATCGTATGGCACCAGTAGAGTTGAAGTAATTGAAGGAGCAGCATCAGGAACTCCTAGATAAGGGGTTCATTCGGCCTAGTATGTCACTATGGGGTGCGACGGTTCTGTTTGTGAAGAAGAACGATGGCACAATGAGAATGTGCATTGATTACAGGTAATTGGATAAGGTAACAATTAAGAACAAGTATCTTTTGCCTCGCATTGATGATTTATTTGACCAGCTTCAGGGAGAGAGGGTGTTCTCTAAGATTGATCTCCATTCGGGCTATCACCAATTGAAGATCTGGGATTCAGATGATCTTAAGACTGCTTTCAGGACTAGATATGGTCACTATGAGTTTCTTGTCATGTCTTTCGGGCTGACCAATGCCCCAGCAGCGTTCATGCATTTGATGAACAGTGTATTTCGGCCTTACCTGGATTCGTTCGTTATTGTATTCATTGATGATACTCTGGTGTACTCGCGTAGTCAGGAGGAGCACGCGAAGCATTTGCGAGTTGTATTGCAGAGATTGAGGGAGGAGAAGCTTTTTGCAAAGTTCTCCAAGTGTGAGTTTTGGCTCGGTTTAGTGGCTTTCTTGGGACACGTGGTGTCCAGCGAGGGTATTCAGGTTGATCCAAAGAAGATAAAGGTGGTTCAGAGTTGGCCTAGACCGTCCTCAGCCACAGAGATTCGTAGCTTTCTTGGGTGGCAGACTATTATCGCTGGTTTGTTCAGGGATTCTCATCTATTGCATCGCCCTTGACCAAGTTGACTCAGAAGGGTGCTCCATTTGTATGGTCGAACGAGTGTGAGGAGAGCTTTTGGAAGCTCAAGACAGCTTTGACCACAGCTCCAGTATTGGTTTTGCCATCAGCTTCAGGTTCATATACTGTATATTGTGATGCTTTGAGAGTTGGGATTAGTTGTGTATTGATGCAGGAGGGTAGAGTTATTACTTATGCTTCTCGTCAATTGAAGCCCCTTGAGAAGAACTACCCTGTTCATGATTTGGAGTTGGCTGCCATAGTTCATGCATTGAAGATTTGGAGGCATTACTTGTATGGCGTATCTTGTGAGGTATTCACCGATCATTGCAGTTTTCAGCATTTGTTCAAGCAAAAGGATCTTAATTTGAGGTAGCGGAGATGGCTAGAGTTGCTTAAGGATTATGATATTACTATTCTGTATCATCCAGGAAAGGTCAATGTAGTGGTCGATGCTTTGAGCTGAAAGGCAGTAGTATGGGGATTTTGGTGTACATTCTAGTTGGGGAGAGACCCCTTGCAGTTGATGTTCAGGCCTTGGCCAATCGGTTTGTGAGACTAGATATTTCAGAGCCCAGTCGGGTGTTAGCTTGTGTGGTTTCTCAATCTTCCTTATATGATTGCATCAGACCAGTATGATGATCCGCATTTGCTTGTCCTTAAGGACAGGGTTCAGCATGATGATGCCAGAGATGTGACCATCGGTGATGATGGTGTGTTGAGGATGCAGGGCCGGATCTGTGTGCCCAATGTGGATGGGCTTGGAGAGTTGATTCTGGAGGAGGCCCATAGCTCGCGGTATTCTATTCATCCGGGTGCCGCGAAGATGTATCAGGACTTGAGGAAGCACTATTGGTGGAGAATAACGAAGAAAGATATTGTGGGATTTGTAGCTCGGTGTCTCATTTGTCAGTAGGTGAAATATGAGCATCAGAGGCCGGGTGGCTTGCTTCAGCAGATGGTCATTCCCGAGTGGAAGTGGGAGAGGGTCACTATGGACTTTGTGGTTGGACTTCCTCGGACTTTGAAGAAGTTTAATGTTATTTGGATGATTGTGGATCGGCTGACCAAGTCTGCACACTTCATTCCTGTGTGTACTACCTGTCGATGCCCCCCTTTTTCCTAAAGAGAGAAATCGGGTTTACGACATTATGGACAAAACAACTCTTATTCCCTTTCGAGGAATCGGGTTATGGAATTTGAAGAGCCGCCACCTAATGATTATAGTGCATTAGGACACTTTTAAAGAAGATAAGATTTTTTGAAAGATAAACCAGAGTTTGGGTAAGGGCTTGAGATTATCTCGAGGGGAAGGTGTTAGGCACCCCTCAAGATCCACTAGTATGGTTCCCGACCGTGCTTAATTATGACTTTAAGAAGAGTAGGAATAAACAAGCAAAGTTTGCATATAACAAGCTGAAAAATTTTGAAAGAAGAAAGACACAAGTGATTTTAAAAGGAGAAAGCTTAGTTGAAGAAACATTAATTTAAGAAAACATCAATAACTAAAGAAGGAAAAAGGGGTCCTAGGTTTAAATATAATATGGATCACTTCAATGCAATATCCAGCAATCACTCCTCAGAAGAGGGGTCGCACGTGATATTAGCGCATCGGTCATCATCTCCATATTCTACCCTTCCCACCCCGTCAAGGTATTAAACGCGATTAGTCTCGTTTTGCTTATTGCATGCTAGTACCCGTCCCGACCTATTAGTCTCAGGGTATTTGGACTTCTAATCCTAAAAGAAAGAAAGGGGTAGAGGCATATATGAAGTTTCAAAAGGATAAAATACTATGCGTCAATCAAAACAAATAGCAGATAAGTGGTAAATAAAACAAATACTCAAAAGGCTCATACAAACCCCATAAATCACATAATAATTATTTTAGCATGTCTTACAATTACTGATTTGGTCTTAAGATTAAAACTGACAGTGGACAGATTAGTTTAACACACAGAGTTGGATAATAAGTCTACTTTGAGCCCCTCGGGTCCAGTTTGTTAGAAATCAAAAGTATTTTAGGCGAATGATTTAGAAAATACTGATTTCAGAAGAGGTAATCAGATGCAGAAGAATTTTAAAGGAAAGTACAGATTTCGAAAGCATCAAACTGTTTGAGTGAAAAAGCAAAAGAGTTATGCAAGAATTTTGAAGGCAGGAATATTTTTGAGAAAAGGATTTGGTTGCAGAATTGTTTTAAAGGCAGTTTCAGGGATTGATTAAAATGCTTAGGCAGAACTATTTAAGAAACAAAACTGTTCATGGAAAAGAATGCAGATTTGTAGAGTTTGAAAGCACACATGGTTTACAAAAGAGTTTTGTTGAAAACATTACTTAAAAAAACGTTAAGAACCAATTGATAGACTGTTGTTACTTAAACGGATCAAGCGAGTTGCAATTAATCCTATAGGCATGACATCTACGTTTCGATTTTTAAAGGGGGTTGTTAAAGCATTGGTAAAAGATGAGCATAATTATCCTACAGTTTGCCTAATGTATATGTCGTTCCTATAGACATGATTTCTATCATGCTTGCAATACAAAATCCTATAGGCATGATTTCTGAATGGTATGCAATATTAAACCCTATAGGCATGGTTTCTAAGTGATTTGCAACGTTAAGGTCCTATAGGCATGATTTCTAGATGATTTGCAATATTGAAGTCATATAGGCATGATTTCTACTCATTGACTGATGCAAACAACATAAACCCCTCCCATACCCTTTTACTAATATTCCCCAAGTTTTTTTTTACAAAGTTATTACAAAAGTGGAAGGGAAAGACTAAAAAAAATAAATACATCAAAACTAAAACGGACCCGAGGAAGCCTAAAGCAACCTTAATGTCCAACACATGTATTTTACCAAATTCGGGCTCCAGATTCCAAGGCCTTCTCTTAGAGTGTTTCAAAGTTCCAAGGGCTTTCAGGAAGCCCAGGCAATGCTTACACCCTAAAGATTGAGTAGAATAGTGTAATGTGTGGAATTACCAGCCCTTAGGCATCCAAGTTCAGAGGGAACTCTAGGGTCCCAAAGCGTGGCTTACCATAGGGGGGTAGGACTTAAAGAACTAAGAATAAGTGTAAAAGTGAGGGGATTAGAGGAGACCAAAGCAAAGGGTGGTCATACCTAGCCATGGATGGGACTGGCACACCCCTAATCCTTTACTTGGTTCAAGCAAATAAGAGAGCAAACTTTAGAAAGTCAGACTTAGGCCTGTATGGTGATTAGGACACCACCAGACTTGAGTCAAGCTCAACACATAACAGGGTTAAGGGAATGGGACTGATTTGAGTATAGGTTTAGAGCAACCTGGTTCTAAACTAGGGATGGCAATAGAGTGCCACCCTAGTCTAAACAATACTCACATACAAAGGGGGTTCAGGGAAAGGGATGTACAGGAAAGTACTTATACAAGCATAACAGAATCAAAGACATGGGAATATAGGGTAGGGATGTAACATGCTGAAGTTTAACTGCATAATGTAAGAAAGTCGAACATAAACAGATATATGAAAAGGGTAAATAATCACATAGTTTGGAGATGGTATTTAAATCATGTACATACCAGTTGCAAACTCAAACAGTAAAGCAAATAGGGCAGATAGAATCCTATATCTTAGCCTTGACTTTCAGCCGGCTAAACCCAAGCAACAGAACAAGTAGCAGAGAAGAGCAGAGAAGAGAAGAAAGAATTTAGTGAGTGTGAACTTGCAATTGTTCCTCCTTGAAATAAAAGGGGTGGGGTTTTTTATAGTTTGAAAGTAAGCAGTAAGTAAGGCAAGAAAATAACTTAGTATCAAGTCATAATCAATTAGGGAAAGGTCTTCCTTTAATTAAGGACTCGAACTTAAGGTAATAAAACAGAGTTTCATTTATGGAAAGAAGAATCAAGAATAAATTGTAAAATAAAGGGTAAATACATATAAAGTTTTGAACGATACACGGTTTTAAGCAAATAAGGCAAGAATAGAATCACTAATCACATAGTAAATCAAGGAATTAGGGATTCGAGCTCAGTATTGAATTCAGTCAGAGAATAGGTCCAAATCAGTCAAAAAGAAAGAATCAAAATAGATTCATAGGAAATCAACCCCCAAAATTAGGGTTATTTTGAAAGGAAAATGTTTGACTATAAAAGATGCATAAACTTAAACATGCAGGGCTAAGATTAAACAAACAGTGTAGTCATGTGATCAAAATAGAAGAACATAGATATGCGAGAAATAAAAAGGTCTTGCAAAGCTTAGCAAGAATCAGAAACATGAGATGGGTTTGGAGAATTAGGGTTTTGAAATCAGGCAGGCAGCAAACAATCGCACACAAGTAGTTTAAAAAATTCTCCAAAAATCTAGGGTTTCTTCCACAAGTCAAGTGTAGAGTCGAAAGCATATAAAATCAGGCAAAAAATAAACTCAGGAGGTCCAAAGAACACAAATATTCATGGAAACCTAAGTAAAGAAAAATACAGTAAAGAAATTACTCGGAAACCCTAGGAGGAATTACAATAAAGAAAAATACGCAGAAATCATAGTGAAAACATTTAGGAATTACAACAAAGCCAAATAATGCAAAAAATCACAGTAGAACAAGTAGAAATCACAGAAACCCTAAGTTTTGAGAAGATGAACAGTTTTGAAAACAAAAAATCGAAAAGATGTGAAAAATACTTAAAAATCCTAGAAAATAGCACGGATCTGAAGTAGATCTTAGAGAGAAACAAGGAAACCCTCGAAGGCTTAGGGTTTCAGAGAAAACCCTAGAAAAATGAGAAAGGCCTGGAACGGGCTGGTCCTGAGTCGGAGATGGACTCACAGGGCTAAGACTCGCCGGAGATGAGCCGGAAATGGCCATAGAAACTGAATCTGAGAGATTATGAGTCAAGGTCTTCAAGGTCGGACTCTGAAACCTCGAGCAAAAAGGAGTATAGAGGTACGTGGGGGTAGATATAGGTTACACAGGGCTTGGGAAGCCATGATTTCCGGTGGAACGAGGTCGAAGATCAGTGGAGAGGGCTAAGGTTTCAGAGGGTGGTTGAGAGCATTTTGAGAGACGAGGGGATACAAGGGCGGCTCATTTGTGTAAATGATTTAGGGTTAGGGGTCTTGTGGGTTTAATTAAGGAAGGGGCTAACGTGGACCGTTGATCTAAATAATCAACGGCCACGATTTAAAACGGGGATCCGAGCGTGTTATATTAATAGGGTGTGGGTCGGGATTGGGTTGGATTGGGGTTGAAATTGAGGGTGCAATTTGGGCTACAATTGAAATAAAAAGGGACTTCAATTTAAATAGGCAATTTTCCCCGTTTTGATTTTATAAAAATAGTAAATAGTGTTTAAAAAACAAATTAAAAATACCTAGTTAATAAGAAATGTATAAGTATTAATTTAAAAATATTAGAAATGATTTTGTGATTACGAATGCTATTAAATCGAGAAATAGGCTAAAATTGCAATTTCATGCAATTTTAGTTTAAAAATACCAAATGGGCTTGTAAAATTATGCAAAAATCATGTAAATTATATTTTGTGTAAATGCGAGAATAAAATAAATTATTCTCCAAAATGACAAGTTTTGGGAATAGTTATTGGTTTTTATAGTGCAAAATAGGCCATAAATTGATTTTAAAAATCTTTAAAAATTTGGGAAAATACCAAAGCCTTTGGGCGTGCTTGTATATGCATACATATGCTATTTTGAAAGTATTTTGAGTATAAAAATACATAGGGAAAATTGGGTATCAACACTACCTATTCTTCAGAGCGGTTGGCAGGGATTTATATCCGGGAGATTGTTCGGTTGCATGGTGTTCCGGTTTCCATTATCTCAGATAGAGGTACTCAGTTTACTTTGCAGTTTTGGAGAGCCGTGCAGAGAGAGTTGGGTACTCATGTGGAGTTAAGCACAGCATTTCATCCTCAGACGAACGGACAGTCCGAGCGTACTATTCAGATATTGGAGGATATGTTGCGTGCTTGTGTTATCAACTTTGGAGGTTCATGGGATGAGTTTTTTCCGCTTGCAAAGTTTTCCTACAACAACAGCTACTAGTCGAGTATTCAGATGGCTCTGTATGAGGCTTTGTATGGGAGGCGGTGTAGATCTGCAGTTGGATGGTTCGAGCTCGGCGAGGATAGGCTATTGGGGACAGATTTGGTTAAGGATGCCTTAGAGAAGGTGAAAGTGATTCAGGATAGACTCCGTATAGCGCAGTCACGTCAGAAGAGTTATACGGACCGGAAGGTTCAAGATGTATCCTACATGGTTGGTGAGAAGGTCTTGCTGAAGGTTTCGCGCATGAAGGGTGTTATGAGATTTGGAAAGAAAGGAAAGTTGAGTCCTCGGTTCATTGGGCCTTTTGAGGTGCTTCGGAAGATTGGGGAGGTGGCTTATGAGCTTGTGTTGCCACCCAGCTTGTCGAGTGTGCATCTGGTATTTCATGTTTCTATGCTCTGGAAGTATATTGGAGATCTGTCTCATATGTTGGACTTCAGCACGGTTCAGTTAGATGATGATTTGACCTTTGATGTGGAGCCAGTAGCTATTTTGGGTTGCCAGGTTTGGAAATTGAGGTCAAAAGATATAGCTTCAGTGAAAGTGCAGTGGAGAGGTCAGCCCATGGAGGAGGCTACTTGGGAGACCAAACGGGAGATGCGGAGCAGATATCCTCACCTGTTTGAGGCTTCAGGTATGTTTCTTGACTCGTTCGAGGACGAACGTTTATTTAAGTTGGAGAGGATGTGATGACCCGGCCAGTCATCTCTGAGTTACCCCTTCATTACCCCCCTCCCATTTCTGCTTCTTTACGCTTCGTTATCCGTGTTTTATGTGGTCGAGTTGATTGGTTTGTGTTTGACGTGGTTTTGGTAAGAAATGAGACACTTAGTCTCTTTTAAGAAGGTTTAAGTTGGAAAAGTCAACCGGATGTTGACTTATGAGTTAAAGGGATCGGATATGAGTTCTGATGGTTCGATTAGCTTCGGGAGGTTATTTGTGACTTAGGAGTGTGATCGGAAGTTGTTTTGGAGGTCCGATAAAGAATTAGGCTTGAATTGGCGAAGTTAATATTTTGGTGATTTCCGGTTGATAGGTGAGATTTCGATCCGAGGGTCAGAATGGAATTTCGAGAGCTGTTATAGATTTTTTATGTCATTTTTGATGTGTGTGCAAAATTTTAGGTCATTCGGACGTGGTTTGGTTGGGTTTTTGATCGAAAGCGTACTTGAGAAGTTTTTAGAAAACTTAGGCTTGAATTCGATGTGAATTGATGGATTTGATGTTGTTTGAAGTGTTTTGATGAGTGGAACAAGTTTGAATAAGGTATTGGGTCATGTTCGTGCCTTTGGTTGAGATCACGGGGGCCTTGGGGTGATTTCGGATGGCTAACGGAAACGTTTTGGAACTTGGGTGATAGCAGATTTTCTGCTGCTTCTGGTATTTTCGCACCTGTGGTTTGGGCGGTATCGCAGATGCGTGATTTGGGTCGTAGAAGCGGAAAGGCTGGGGAATGCCTGGAATCGCAGATGCGGAAGGGGGACCGCACCTGCGGAGCCGCAGAAGCGGTGAGAGGACCGCAGATGCGGTGATGGCCCTGTAAGTGAAATTCCGCAAATACGGAAAAATGACCGCAGAAGCGGTACCGCAGAAGCGGTACCGCATATGCGGTTATGTCTAGGTAGTGAGTTTATTAAACATTTCATCCGCGATTTTGATCCATTTTTCCACTATAGATGAGTATTTTGAGAGCTCTCTGAGGGAAATTGAAGAGGGATTCGAGGAGAAGTGATTGGAGGTAAGATTTATGAGCATAAAACGTGATTCTATTGGGAAATTGACCTACAAATTCATAGAAATTTAGCGAAAAATGGAAGAACTAGGGCTTGGCATTTTGAGATTTTAAATTGGGACTTGAAGGACCATTTGAGGTCGGATTTGAGAACTCTTGACATGTATGAACTCGTGGGGTGATAAGGAATCTAATGATGTGAAAATTTCCAAATTTTGAGAAGTGGGTCCGGGGCTCGAGTTTTGTTAATTTCGAGATTTTTGATATTTTTCAATTATTTTTACTTGGGTTATGTTCCCTTAGCATACTGTGACGTATTCGTTCTGGTTTTGGTTAGATTCGACGCGCGAGGAGGTCTATTTGAGAGGGAAAGGTATAGCGAGCTAGCATTTCTTTCGGTTCGAGGTGAGTAATGAATGTAAATGATGTCCTGAGGGTTTGAAACCCCGGATTTGCACATCGTAGTGATATATTGAGGTGAGACACGTGTTTGATGATGAGCGTGGGGTCGTCTACTATTGGGGATTGTGACTTGGTCCGTCCCGGGTGATGCTTTTACCGCGTATTTGATTAAAGCTTATTTGTTATCATCATTATTTGGACTGATTGCCATATTTGGGTTTCGTGCCAACTATTTGAACCCTTTGGGGAGTTTTATCACTATTTCCTCACTGTTTTGACTTACTACTTGAACTCGGTCGTACTGTTTTCCACTATTTTACAACTCAGTTACTTTTACTTGGTTTTGAAACTAAAATGATATATTAATTGATGTTTTGGGCTGAGAACTACTATTTTACTAATGTCCGAGAGGCTTA
The DNA here is from genome assembly GCF_000715075.1 of Nicotiana tabacum. NCBI lineage: Eukaryota > Viridiplantae > Streptophyta > Magnoliopsida > Solanales > Solanaceae > Nicotiana > Nicotiana tabacum. The sequence continues at coordinate 96,649,160 of NC_134082.1, forward strand.
TATAATTTCTGGACTGAGTATGGACACGGGCCAAATATGAGGATACTATGGGATCGGGTTGCGCGCCGCAGCAGTGTTATACTGATATTGATATGAGGCCGAGGGCCTGGATTTGATGCCACAAGATGGCTTGATATTGTACTTGGACCGTAAGGGGCCCCTCCCGGAGTCTGCACACCCCCAGTGATAGTCTTTTAAACTGTTTAAAACACTTTGTTGTTATTACTTTATTTCTGTTTTTAAACTGTTTACTTCCGCAAGTTTTGGTTATCTTCCGCAATTTAGGCTTACCTAGCCTTAGAGACCAGGTGTCATCACGATGGTTCACGGAAGGCGAACTGGAGTCGTGACACAAAAACATAAGCATCTCTAGTATTTCTATGAATAGAGTCATTTATGGAAGGTGTACATTTGCTTGTTTCGTTCGTGTCGTATAGATCATGCCAAAAAGAAAGAAGGGATAGCCTTAACATACCTGAACCGATTCTCTTTTGCGAAAACACATAATGGAGGATCGAAGTAGGGAAGAATTCATATGATATTCTTGAGAAAGATTATACCGTACTCCCTTAAAATCGCAAAATCCCATTGCTACAACATTACGTAGTCCCGTATGATCTTTGTAGCAAAATCATGTTGCTAATATTTTGAGTAAGTTGCTGAATCTTTCCTTTGAATTTGATCACAATATTGTGTTTGCCTTTTGTTGAAGTTTCATCCGTATGCTTGTTCTAATTTCACAAAGTCATAAGACTTTCTTACTTTGTGAATTAAGAAAGGACTCCTTAATAGCATTTTTCCAACCAAAATGAGATATGGATGTAAGTAATGACACCACCTCCTTAGGCAAGATATTGTTGGCAATTTTCTACCACAATTCTACAATCCCACGTGGAAATAGTGTCCCTAATGATTATCCAAAATGTCACTTAATTAATTATCCATAAAATTCAATTTACGAGTTAATCTCCCACTTAAAAATCTATAATTACCCAATTATCCACATAATTAAAAATTATATAAAATTACTTAAAATGCTACTCACTTTTAATGCACTTTATACATCTTACTATCATGGTCATCTGGTACCTTGTATGGTACTAGTCCATAAATAAGGAGTATTATAGCTTGGACCGTATTTTATCCCAAAATGCCAAATTTCGACGAAACTCATTTTCTTCGATTCGCTTACCTTCTCACCTTCACGAATTTATTTATCACTTGTTATAAATAGCATAAATGCTTATAATCTCAAAATAAACTCATTCCCGAGCTTACGTCGATTAACTTACGATAAAACTTTAACGTACGGAAATACGGGATGTAACATCTCATTTTCGAACTTTCATAAATTTACTTATGGCATACTTCCATGTACGAAAACATTGGGTGTAACATATAGGATCTGGGGGTATGCCCGGAATCGAATTCCAAGGTCCCTAGCTTGAGTTATGAATTTTTATTGAAAATTAAAAGTCTGAAAAATCTAATATTTTTAAAAATTGATTGAATGTTTGATATTATTGATATTAGGTCCGTATTTTAGTTTCAGAGATCGGTACAGGTCCAATATAATATTTTTGACTTATATGTGAAATTTGGTGGGAAATGGAGTCAGTTTGACATGATTCGAAGGTTTGGTGGTAAAAATAGAGATTTCAAATCTTTCTTGAAAATTTCATTAGATTTGGTGTTCAATTCGTAATTCTAGGTGTTATTTTGGCGATTTGATCGTGCAGCAAGTTTGTATAATATTTTTAGACTGGTGTGCACGTTTTGGAGTCCCGAAGGGCTTGTGTGTATTTTTGGATCATTGGTTGAGAGACTAGTAAAGTTAAGAAATTTGGGAGTTTGACGATGGTCAATATCGGGCTAAGACGACCTCGTTTCAGTATTTTGAGTGCACAAGCAGGTCCGTCGCATGTTTTATGATTGAAATTCATATATGGTTTGTGTCCGGGAGGTTCTGAAAGAGTTTCGGGGTGGTTTCGGATCATTTCGGAGAAGTTTGGGTTTTGCTGGTTTCTGGTGCGACATTGTTCATTCGCAATTGCGAACATTTTTCGCAATTATGTTCATCCGCAATTGCAAACCTTTTATGGTAATTGCGAAAATACTGTTCATCCACAATTGCGAACCATTTATGGCAATTGCAAAAACATTGTTCATTCGCAAATGCGAAGTTTTGTTCGCAAATGCGATACCTGCAGCTGAACAAAAGATGACTTAGATGGAATTTTTGATTCATTTCCAAAATTTTCAAAACCTAAGCCACAAGAGGCGATTTTCCAAAGAACTTTTCTTCCCCAAATTATTGGTAAGTGGTCTTAAACTAATTTCTTTCAATCTTTTACTACTTTTTCCTAAGATTCAACCAAAAATCTAAGGTCTTCATGGTGAAATTAGAAGTTTTTTGGTAGAAACTAGGGATTTTGATAAATTGTGGATTTAGACCTCAAATTGAGGTCGGATTCCAAAACCAATTATAAATTCGGGCTCAAGGATGAATGGGTAATCGGGTTTTGGTTCGAATTTCGGGTTTGGACCAAGCAGGCCCGGGTGTTGACTTTTGTTGACTTTTTCAAATATGACCTAAATTGAATTCTTTGCAATCGTGGGTAATTTCTAAGGCTTAAATTGAATCGTTTGGTTGGTAATTTGCTAGATTCTATTGGTCCGGAGGATTTTGCAAAGGGATTTTCATACCAAATCATTGGATTGAGTCGAGCGGATGCGAATTTGTAGAGGAAAATGCTAAGTTGAGTGTTGGGTTAGCCAAATCGAGGTAAGTGTTTTGCCTAACTTTGTTGAGGAAATTATTCCTCCTATTTGTCATTGTTTTCTACATGAGGGGTTGATACATATGTGAGGTGACGAGCGTATATGTATGTGTCAGGGTTAATCATGTTCGGGGTGGATTATATTAAATTTATGCTTGTAGAATTTTGTGATCTCCTGCTTCATGCCTTACTTGACTCTTAGAAGCTAAGAATATAATCTTAAATGATAAGAATCAAGACCTAGTTTATTATAACATGATCAAACTTGACGGAAATTCTGAGAATACATTGATGTGTTTAATTCGATCATCTCTAATATTACATTACTACGACCCATGTTCATGAGATACTAGACTTTATGCTTGTGTTATGGATCATTGTGAGAATTGTGGAAGTATTTGAATAATACGGTTCTAGAGGGTTGCTTAATCATTATTGATTTGGAAATATGTGGTTGGGATTTGTTTGAAATATCTGTTAAAACACTCTCTTTGATGTTATTTGTGCTTCCTGCTTTATTTGTCATTGATACTCATATGCTTGGTAAGAAAGAGTGTAAAGCACGAAGGGTAATGTCGTGCTATTATTTATACATTATCTTGTGAAGGAGAGTGTAAAGCACGAAGGATAATGCCATGCCATTATTTATACATTATCATGTGAGGGAAAGTGTAAAGCACGAAGGGTGATGTCGTGCCATATTATTGAGAGTAAAGAACGAAGGGTGATGTTGTGCCACATCATTGAGAGTAAAAGCATGAAGGGTGATGTCGTGCCATATTATTGAGAGTAAAAGCGCGAAGGGTGATGTCGTGCCACATCATTGAGAGTAAAAGCATGAAGGATGATGTCGTGACATATCATTTGAGAGTAAAAGCGTGAAGGATGATTCCGTGCCATTTTATTTATATCGTTATGCTTGTATGTTATCGTGAGGTCATGGCACGATAGGTGTTTCCGTGTAGGCGAGGATGAGGGACATGCATTATGTTTGATATCAGTCTTCCGTGTATATGTTCTTGTCTTTATCTTGATTTGTTATTGTCATAATTATAGATCTGATGTGATTTGTTTCCATTGTTCTGTCATGATCTCCATCTCAATTGTTGTTGTGTTGTTCATACCTTCTACTTGCTTAACTTACAAATACCATGCATATTTCCTATTTTTATAATTATCTCATGTTGTATCTATTCTGTTTCACCTTAGCGTAAGCCTTCCACCATGCTAGTTATTCATGTCCTTACTTGTTAACTTGTAAAGATCATGTGTGTCCTTCTTGTTTGCTATATTTTTACTTAGGCCTCCACTATGCTAGTTAATTGAAGTTGATACACTTTGTTTTCCCATTGGTTGTTATTCCTCACGTGCTTTCCCCCTATTCTTTTATTGTTGCCCACATGTATATCATCGTCCATTGTTGTTACTTGCGTATTTTTTACTTTGTAATTCCTATTATCGTGTTTCTATCATATGGTTAGTTCTGTTATACGTTCATTTGGGAAGGATGAGTTGAACTCACGAAGGGTGTTGCCGTGCTAACTGATTTGTCACATAAATTTATTAATATATGGTGAGGATGAGATAGAAGCGCGAAGGGTGTTACCGTGTCATTTGACTTGATATCTTGGATAGACTTCTCATACCAGAAAACATTGTAAATCTTCTATTGTGATTCCTGCTAGTAATTTTTGACTATCTCGCAGAGTTGTATACGGTATTTTTATCTGTTATATTTTGAACTGTCACAACCCTAAACCCGGACCCAGTCGTGAGAGCGCCTCTCGTGAAGACAAGGCCAACCGACACTTCCCATTTTTCCAATTATTAACAATTTAGCATTTAGAAATAGTCTAAACATGAATAGATAATCCAAAGTAGTAGATAATATCATAAATACGCGGAAGAACAACCCAACACAGCTCGATACCGGGGTGTCACTAGTCATGAGCATCTATAAGTCATAATACAAATTCGCTAAGTCTATAAATTAGTACAACTGTCTGAAAGGAGATAGAGATGATAAAGATGGAGAAACACGGGACTGCGGACATCAAGCAGCTACCTCGTGAACTCTGAATGTCCGCCAGAAGCTGGAAGGATCAGCACTCGGGAGCAAAACCAGCTATGCCTGAATCTGCACACAAGGTGCAGGGAGTAAAGTGAGTACTACAACTCAGTGAGTAACAAATGTAAATAAATACGGAAAGCAAGAAAACACGTAAGGCACAAAGAATTCTATAATGAATCAGTAAAACCATTTGAAAACAGCAAATCAATTAAAAGATAAGGAAAATCTGTTTTCAACATGTAAGCAGATAGTGGACAGGCAATTAAGGAAAAATAAACACGTAAAGGTTCGCCCCTCGGGCACAGTATCAACGAATCCGCCCCTCGGGCAACATCTCATAACAGTACCAGCCTCTCGGGCTCAAATCTCAGATCACAATACCAGCCCATCGGGCTCAATCTCACATCACAATGGGTACCCGCGCTCACTGGGGGTGTGCAGACTCCTGGAGGGGGCCCTTATGGCCCAAGTGCAATATTAAGCCATCTTGTGGCATCAACACTAGGCCCTCGGCCTCATATCAATCAAGCCACCTCATGGCGTACATATCTCAGGCCCTCGGCCTCAAATAAATATCAGTATTTCCTGACAACATAGTCCATCGGCCTTACTCAGTAAAAATCCTCATACGCCCTTCGGGCAATAGTAAAACAGTGTTTCTCAACCTAAACATCATTCAAAATATCATTTAAGTAATAAAACTGAGTAAACATGGCTAAGTATGAAAACAGTGCGAAAATAGCATGACTGAGTTCAAATATAAAGTCAAACAATGAGGAAATATCAGTAAACATCCCCAAAGAGTTCAAACAGTTGGCATGAGGCCCAAATATGGCATGAGGCCCAAATAATGATGATAGCAAATAGTTTTCAATCAAATACGCGGTAAAATCATAAATTAGGACGAACCAAGTCACAATCCCCAATAGTGCACGACCCCACACTCGTCATCAAGTGCGTGCCTCACCTCAATATATTACTACGATGTGCAATCCGGGGTTTTAAACCCTTAGAACATCATTTACAATCATTACTCACCTCGAACCGGCTAAATCTCTAGCTCGCGACGCATTTTCCCCTCAAATCGGCCTCCACTCGCGTCGAATGTATCCAAAATCAGAACGAGGACGTCAGAATATGCTAAGGGAACGAAGCCCAAGCAAAAACGATCAACAAAGGGCACAAATCCCGAAATTACCAAAACCCGACCTCCGGGCCCACGTTTCGGAATTCAATAATTTTTACATCAATAGGTTCCTTATCTCCCCACGAGTTCATACACATCAAAAGTTCTCAAATTCAACCCCAAAAGGTCCTTCAAATCCACAATTAAAGGCCTTGGTTTCCAAGTCCTAGTTTCCCCAATTTTTACCGTTTGATTTACATAATTTCTAGCTCTAATCCATGAAATAATAGCATAGGAACGAGTTTTAGGTCCAAATCCCTTACCTCAATGAAGTTCTCTTGAAATCCCTCTCTCAAATCGCCCAAAAAGCTCCCAAGCCGAAGTCAAAAATAGTGAAATAACTCAAATTCGCGAAATGAAATAACTTATATGTTCTGCTCAGGCCTTTCCGCATCTGCAATCCTTCAACCGCATATGTGGTACTGCATTTGCGGTCATTATTTCGCTTCTGCGAAAATCACTTAACCGGCCACATCCACATCTGCGATCATCCGTCCGCATCTGCGACTCAGCGGATGTGGTCCTCTTAGCCGCTTCTGCGGTCCCTGACAAATCCCCATAAGCCGCTTCTGCGGCCACTCTCTCGCACATGCGGCGCCGCACCTGCGGTCCCCAAGCCGCAAGTGCGAAAACACCAGAAGCAGCAATTTCAGCAGCTGCAATAACATCTCAACTTCTCTGTTAACCACCCAAAACCACCCCGAGGCCCCAGGGACCTCAACCAAAAGCACAAACATTTCCCAATACCTTATTCAAATTTGTTCCAGTCATCAAAACACCTCAAACAACATTAAATCACCCAAAACACATTGAATTCAAGCCAAACTTTCTAAAATCTTCCAAATTACGTTTTCAATCAAAAACCCAACCAAACCACGTCCAAATGACCTGAAATTTTGCACACACACCCCAAATGACACAATGGAACTATTGCAGCTCTCAGAATTTCATTCTGACTCCAATATCAAAATCTCGCCTATCAACCGAAAATTGTCAAAATATCAACTTCGCCAATTCAAGCCTAAATCTACTACGAACCTCCAAAATTCATTCTAATCACGCTCTTAAGCCACAAAGCATCTCCCGAAGCTAGCCGAACCATCAGAACTCACATCCGAGCCCTTTAACACATATGTCAACATCCAGTTGACTTTTCCAAATTAAACTCACTCTAAAGAGACTAAGTGTCTCAAACCTTACCAAATCCTTTCCGGATTCAATCCGACCAGCCCGATCATATATAGAACCGATTGATAAAGCAATAAGAAGCAGAAATAGGGAAAACATAGTGGTAACTCATGAGACGACTGGTTGGGTCGTCACATCCTCCCCAACTTAAACAAATGTTAGTCCGCGAACGAATCAAGAAACATACCTGAAGCCTCAAACAGGTGAGGATATCTACTCTGCATCTCCCGCTCGATCTCCTAGGTAACCTCCTCCATGGGCCGGCCTCTCCGCTGCACTTTCACTAAATCTATATCCTTTGACCTCAACTTTCGAACATAACAACCCAAAATAGCTATTGGCTCCATATCATAGGTCAAATCATTATCTAACTGAACCGTGCTGACACCCAGAACATGAGACGGATCCACAATATACTTCTGAAGCATAGAAGCATGAAATATCAAATGCATGCTCGATAAGCTGGGTGGCAAGGTAAGCTCATAAGCCACCTCCCCAATCCTCTGAAGCACCTCAAAAGGCCCAATGAACCACGGACTCAGTTTCCCTTTCTTCCCAAATCTTATAACACCCTTCATGGGCAAAACCTTCAACAGGACCTTCTCACCAACCATGTAGGACACGTCTCAAACCTTCTTGTCAGCATAACTCTTTTGCCTTGACTGCGTTATACGAAGCCTCTCCTGAATCACCTTCACCTTCTCGAAAGAATCCTGCACCAAATCAGTCCCCAATAGCCTAGCCTCACCGGGATCGAACCAACCAACTGGAGATCTACACCGCCTCCCATACAAATCCTCATATGGAGCCATATGAATACTCGACTGGTAGCTGTTGTTATAAGCAAACTTTGCGAGAAGTCTAAACTGATCCCATAACCCTCCGAAATCAATGATACAAGCACGCAACATGTCCTCCAATAACTGAATAGTACGATCGGATTGCCCATCCGTCTAAGGATGAAAAGTTGTGCTTAACTCAACTTGAGTACCCAACTCTCGCTGCATAAACCTCCAAAACTACGATGTAAATTGAGTGCCCCTATCTGAAATGATAAAAACTGGGACACCGTGCAAATGAACAATCTCTCGGATATAGATCTCTGCCAACCGCTCTAAGGAATAAGTAGTACACACAGGAATGAAGTGCGCGGATTTGGTAAGCCGATCCACAATCACCCAAACAGCATCAAACTTCCTCAAAGTCTGTGGAAGTCCAACTACAAAGTCCATAGTGATCTTCTCTCACTTCCACTGTGGAATATCTATCCGCTAAAGCAAGTCACCCGGTCTTTGATGCTCATATTTCACCTGCTGACAATTGAGACACCGAGCTACAAATCCCACAATATCTTTCTTTATTCTTCTCCACCAGTAGTGCTGCCTCAAATCCTGATACATCTTCGTGGCACCTAGATGAATGAAATACCATGAGCTATGGACCTCCTCCAAAATCAACTCCCGAAGCCCATCCACATTGGGCACACAAATCCGGCCATGCATCCTCAACACCCTATCATCACCAATGGTCACATCTCTGTCATTATCGTGCTGAACTCTGTCCTTAAGGACAAGCAAATGCAGATCATTATACTGGCGCTCTCTGATGCAATCATATAAGGAAGACTGAGAAACCACACGAGCCAATACCCGACTGGGCTCCGAAACATCTAATCTCACGAACCGATTGGCCAAGGTCTGAACATCAATTGCAAGAGGTCTCTCCCCAACTAGAATATATGCCAAACTCCCCATACTGACCGCCTTCCAGCTTAAGGCATCGGCCACCACATGGCCTTTCCCAGATGGTACAATATAGTGATATCATAATCCTTAAGAAACTCCAATCACCTCCGCTGCCTCAAATTGAGATCCTTCTGTTTGAACAAGTGCTGGAGGCTACGATGATCAGTAAACACCTCACAAGACACACCATACAAGTAGTGTCTCCAAATCTTCAACGCGTGAACTATGGCAGCCAACTCCAAATCATGAACAGGGCAGTTCTTCTCATGGGGATTTAACTGACGAGAAGCATATGCAATAACCCTACCCTCTTGCATCAACACACAACCAATTCCAACTCTTGAAGCATCACAATATACGGTATATGAACCTAAAGCTGATGGCAGAACCAACACTGGAGCGGTGGTCAAAACTGTCTTGAGCTTCTGAAAACTCTCCTCACACTCGTCCGACCATACAAATGAAGCACCCTTCTGAGTCAACTTGGTCAAGGGCGATGCGATAGATGAGAATCCCTAAACAAACCGACGATAATAGCTTGTCAAACCAAGAAAGTTGTGAATCTCTATGGCTAAGGACGGTCTAGGCCAACTCTAAATCGCATATATCTTCTTCGGATCAACCTGAATACCCTCACTGGACACCACGTGCCCCAAGAAAGCCACTGAACTAAACCAAAACTCACACTTGGAGAATTTTGCATAAAGCTTCTCCTCCCTCAATATCTGCAACACAACTTTCAAATGCTCCACGTGTTCCTCCTGACTACGCAAATACACCAGAATATCATCAATAAAGACTATGACAAACAAGTCGAGATAAGGCCGAAACACGCAGTTCATCAAATGCATGAACGTTGTTGGGGCATTTGTCAACCCAAAAGACATCACCAAGAACTCATAATGACCATATCGGGTCCTAAAAGTCGTCTTAAGAATATCCAAGTCCCTGATCTTCAACTGGTGATAACCTGAATGGAGATCAATCTTGGAGAACACTCTCGCTCCCAGAAGCTGGTCAAATAAATCATCAATACGAGGCAAAGGATACTTGTTCTTAATTGTTACCTTGTTCAATTGTATATAATCAATGTACATCCTCATTGTGCCGTCCTTCTTCTTCATAAATAGGACCGGCGCACACCAAGGTGACACACTAGGTCGAATGAACCCCTTATCAAGGAGTTCCTGAAGCGACTCCTTTAACTCCTTCAACTCCGCTGGTGCCATACGATACAGCAGAATAGAAATGGGCTAAGTGTCCGGCACCATGTAAATACCAAAATCAATATCCCTGTCTGGCGGCATACCCGGCAGGTCTATAGGAAACACATCGGGAAAACCCCTCACAATAGGAACAGAATAAATATTGGGAGTCTCAACTCCGACGTCCCTCACAAACGCTAGATATGAAATACAACCCTTCCTAACCATACGTTGGGCCTTCAAGAAAGAGATCACTATACTAGGAATATAATCAGTCACACCTCGCCACTCGATCTGTGGCACACCCGGCATAGCCAATGTGACTGTCTTAGCATGATAGTCCAGAATAGCACGACATGGAGATAGCCAATCCATGCCCAAAATGACATCAAAATCCACCATGCTCAATAGCAATAGATCTACTCGGGTCTCCAGACCCCCAATATTCACCACACATGACCGGTACACACGATCTACAACAACAGTATCGCCCACTAGGGTAGATACATGAACAGGTAAAGCAAGAAACTCACAAGGTGTACCCAAATAACGAGCAAAGTATGATGACACATAAGAAAAGGTGGAACCGGGATCAAATAGTACAGAGGCATCTCTGTGGCAGACTGAAACAATACCTCTAATAACAGCATCTGAAGCAATAGCATCGGGGTCTGCCTGGAAGTGCATAGAAATGGGCCTGACCGCTCTCTGATTGACCTCCCCCTCTAGAGCGGCCTTTGGCTGGCTGACCCCAACCCCTAGCTAGGTGGGTAGGTGGTGATGAAGCAGTTGGCGCTAAAGCCGATGACTTACCTCTCTACTGATATGAACTACTAAAACGATGAGGACACTGCCTCCACATATGACCCATCTCACCACACTCAAAACAACTCCCAGGTGCTGGAGAAGGGGACTAAAGGGAACCCCTCGCACCAGAGTGGCTAGCAGATGCACTCGGCATAGAAGAGCCCTAAACTGATGGAGCATGTGTCAAACTCTGAGCTGGAAGGGCACTAAGTGATGACTGGCCCTGATGAGAACTATGAGAACCATGACCCAACGATGCCCCACGATAACCTGGGCGAGCTGGCTGAGCAGACCTGAATAGACGGCCTCTGCCGTGCTAAAACTGACCCCTCGAAGGAGCACCACTATAGCTACCAGATCCTCGAGGCCTCTTGGCCTCCCTCTCCTCTTGATCCTAGCAACGAATAGACTCAATCTCATAGGCGATATTTACAACCTCCTCGAAAGTATCACCAATCACCCTCTCTCTGGTCATAATAATGTGAAGCTGATAAGTGAGGCCATCAACAAACCTCATAATCCTCTCCCTATCTGTCGGGACCAACCGGATGGCATGATGAGCCAACTTGTAGAACCTCAACTCATACTACGACATGGTCATCTCCCCCTGACGCAACCACTCAAACTGCCTATGCAGCTCCTCTCTGCAAGACTGCGGCACATACTTCTCCAAAAAAGAGAATGAAGAACTGTTGCTAGGAAACGGGTGCTACACCAAAAGGCCTGCGCCTCTCAAAATCCTCCCACCAAGTGAAAGCAGCTCTTGAAAACTGATAGGTGGTAAAAGCGACCCGTTGGTTTCTAGAATACCCGTTGTACGAAGCATCCTCTAACACTTGTCCAAAAAGCCCTGGGCATCCTCGCCCTCTACATCACTGAAGGTTGGAGGCTGAAGTCTACCAAATATCTCCAACCTACGCTGCTCATCCTACAGCATGACAGGAACTACATAGTCCTGAGCAGCTGCAACCGGCTGGACTGGATGCGCCCCCGACATCTGAAGTCCCTGCACGACCTGCTCAGGTGTGCGAGCGGTGGGAGTCTGATGGCCTCCCCCGGCCTGAGAAATAGCTACGGTTGTAGTGGCTAAAACCGCCTGAGCTAGGCCAGTGCAAACTGATAAGATCTGAGCCAAGGCCTCCTGAAGACCCGAAATCATAATAGGCACAGCTGGTGCCTGAGCTGGTGCTGTTGGAGCATCCGTAACTTGGAACTAATCCTGAACTGGAGCAGCTGGTGGATCTGCAGGTGCTGCTCTGCCCCTACCACGACTACGGCCGCATCCTTGGCCTCTAGTGGCCACATCTGGTGGTACTAGTGGTCGTCCACCCTGACCGGTAGCGCGCACCCTCAACATCTGTGAGAGAATAGAATAACAAAAGTTTAGTACTCGGGTCAACAAATTCGCACGACAAGAATTTCAAGAATATGAAGTTTTTTCCTAAAGGTTCTGCAGCCTCTCGAGGACAAATACAGGCGTCTCCGTACTGATCCGCGAGACTCTACTAAACCTGCTCATGACTCGTGAAACCTATATAACCTAGGATCTGATACCAACTTGTCACGACCCTAAACCTGGACCCGGTCATGATGGCGCCTCTCGTGAAGACAAGGCCAGCCAACACTTCCCATTTTTCAATTATTAACAATTTAGCATTTAGAAACAGTCTAAACATGAATAGATAATCCAAAGTAGCAGATAAAATCATAAATACGTGGAAGAACAACCCAACACAGTTCGATACCGGGGTGTCACTATTCATGAGCATCTATAAGTCATAATACAAATCCGCTAAGTCTATAAATTAGTACAACTGTCTGAAAGGAGATAGAGATGATAAAGATAGAGAAACACAGGGCTGCGGATGTCAAGCAGCTACCTCGTGAACTCCGAATGTCCGCCTGAAGCTGGAAGGATCAGCACTCGGGAGCAGAACCAGCTACGCCTGAATCTGCACACAGGGTGCAGGGAGTAAAGTGAGTACTCCAACTTAGTGAGTAACAAATGTAAATAAAGACTGAAAGCAAGAAAACACGTAAGGCACAAAGCATTCTATAATAAAGCAGTAAAACCATTTGAAAACAGAAAATCAGTTAAAAGAAAAGGAAAATCCTTTTTCAACAAGTAAGCAAATAGTGGACAGGCAATTAAGGAAAATTAAACACGTAAAGGTTTGTCCCTCGGGCACAGTATCAACGAATCCGCCCCTCGGGCAACATCTCAGAACACTACCAGCCCCTCAGGCTCACATCTCAGATCACAATATCAGCGCCTCGAGCTCAATCTCACATCACAATGGATACCCACACTCACTGGGGGTGTGTAGACTCCTGGAGGGGCCCCTTACGGCCCAAGCGCAATATCAAGCCATCTCGTGGCATCAACACTAGGACCTCAGCCTCATATCAATCAAGCCACCTCGTGGCGTATATATCTCAGGCCTTCGGCCTCAAATCAATATCAGTGTTTCCTCACAACATAGGCCCTCGGCCTTACACAATCAAAATCCTCACAAGCCCATCGGGCAATAGTAAAACAGTGTTTCTCAGCCCAAACATCATTTAAAATATCATTTAGGTAATAAAACTGAGTAAACATGGCTGAGTATGAAAACAATGGGAAAATAGCATGACTGAGTTCAAATATAAAATCAAACAGTGAGGAAATATCAATAAAAAGCCTCGAAGGGTTCAAACAGTTGACAGGAAGCCCAAATATGGTATTCAGCCCAAATAATAATGATAGCAAACAGTTTTCAATCAAATACGTGGTAAAATCATCAATTGGAATGGACCAAGTCACAATCCCCAATAGTGCACGACCCCACGCTCGTCATCAAGCACATGTCTCACCTCAATATAGCACTACGATGTGCAATCCGGGGTTTCAAACCCTCAGAACATCATTTACAATCATTACTCACCTCGAACCGGCTAAATCTCTAACTCGCAATGCCTTTGCCCCTCGAATCGGCCTCCACTCGCGTCGAATCTATCTAAAATCAGAACGAGGACGCTAGAATATGCTAAAGGAACGAAGCCCAAGAGAAAACAATCAATAAAGGGCACAAATCCCGAAATTACCAAAACTCGAACCCCGGGCCCATTTCGGAATTCAATAATTTTCACATCAATAGGTTCTTTATCTCCCCACGAGTACATACATATCAAAAGTTCTCAAATCCGACCCCAAATGGTCATTCAAATTCACAATTAAAGGCCTATGTTTTCAAGCCCTAGTTTCCCCAATTTTTAACCTTTGATTTCCATAATTTCTAGCTTTAATCCATGAAATAATAGCATAGGAACGAGATTTAGGTCCAAATTCCTTACCTCAATGAAGTTTTCTTGAAATCCCTCTTTCAAATCGCCCAAAAAGCTCACAAGTTGAAGTCAAAAATGGTGAAATAACTTAATTTCGCGAAATGAAATAACTTATATGTTCTGCCCAGGCCTTTTCGCATCTGCGGTCCTTCAACCGCATCTGCGGTCATTATTCCGCTGCTGCGGAAATCACTTAATCGACCACATCCGCATCTGCGATCATCCATCTGCATCTGCGACTCCGCAGATGCGGTCTTCTTAGCCGCTTTTGCGATCCCTAACAAATCCCCATAAGCCGCTTCTGCGGCCACTCTCTCGCACCTGCGGTCCCCAAGCCACCGGTACGAAAACACCAGAAGCAGCAATTTCAGCAGTTGCAATAACTTCTCAACTTCTCCGTTAACCACCCGAAACCACCCCAAGGCCCCCAGGACCTCAACCAAAAGCACAAACATATCTCAATACTTTATTCAAACTTGTTCCAATCATCAAAATACCTCAAACAACATTAAATCACCCAAAATACATCGGATTCAAGCCAAACTTTCTAAAATCTTCCAAATTACGCTTTCGATCAAAAACCCAACCAAACCACGCCCGAATGACCTGAAATTTTGCACACACATCTCAAATGACACAGCGGAACTACTGCAGCTCTCGAAATTCCATTTCGACCCCTATATCAAAATCTCGCCTATCAACCGGAAATCGCTAAAATATTAACTTCGCAAATTCAAGCCTAAATCTACTACGAACCTCCAAAATTTATTTCAATCATGCTCCTAAGCCACAAACCACCTCCCAAATCTAGTCGAACCATCGGAACTCTCATCCGAGCCCTCTAACACATAAGTCAACATCTGGTTGACTTTTCCAACTTAAACTTATTCTAAAGAGACTAAGTGTCTCAAATCTTGCCAAATCCTTTCCGGATTCGATCCGACCAACCCGATAACATATAGAACCGATAGATAAAGCAATAAGAAGCAGAAATGGGGAAAACGGAGCGGTAACTCATGAGACGATTGGCCGGGTCGTCACATGAACTGCCTATATTGTTAGTCTAATGTACATGTTATAACAATAAGCATCTTTCAACTAAAAGCTTCGTCACTACCTCGACGAGGTTAGACAAAATACTTACCAGTACATGGGGTCGGTTGTACTGATACTACACTTTTGTACGATGTTTATAAATTTTTGAAGCAGAGCTGCTGGTGATGTCGAGTGCTGATTCGGAAGATGTTCGTGCGTTTTGGAT
The DNA here is from genome assembly GCF_000715075.1 of Nicotiana tabacum. Lineage (NCBI taxonomy): Eukaryota > Viridiplantae > Streptophyta > Magnoliopsida > Solanales > Solanaceae > Nicotiana > Nicotiana tabacum. Next base: position 96,664,727 of record NC_134082.1, read on the forward strand.
ATAGCTGCCACTTGTCCTTAGTAGCTTAGGTTGTTGCTAATCTGTTTATGTAACCTTCAAACAGAACGTGTATTTATTTTGTATTAGTTTTGAAATTTCAAGTCTTAGAAGCTCATGATTCGTACTACCACGTCTTGGGTAAATTTGTAAATGTTCAGTTATCTATTCTCTTATAATCTCAGTTGAGTTGTATTTTCTGTTAGTTGGCTTACCTAGCGGGTTGAGTTAAGTATCATCACGACTTGTGATTTTTGAGTCATGATCGATATCTTTAACTTTAAAAGAATGGTAAAAAAATTAGAAACAAAAATGAAAGAAAAAACTTAAATTAGTAAGGGATAATTTGAAAAATATAAATTTATGGTGAGGATAATTTTGTCTTGAATAAATTAATTTTTCACTTCTGCTTCTGCTTCTTTCCAAAAGCAGGAAAACTGATTCTGCTGCTGGCCAAAAATACTTTTATGTTATTGGTCAAACATTTTAAATTTTTTAAAAAGTACTTCGTTTGAGGAAAAAAGTATTTTTGGCCTCCCAAACACTTGGCCAAACAGGCTCTAAGAGACTGTTGTCATCCCTGCTTGCTGACGAGGCAGTTTGTTCTACTACAATGCTTCTGTTCTAGCCAAAATTCCTGTTGTGCCCCTATGGTTGTTGATTTGTGTTATTCAGAGAAAGACTAACTTGGTAATTTTGCGTTCCACCTACACTACCAACGCTTAATTGATTAATTTTTGTTCTACTTTGTTTATTGTTCGAAATTTGTTATCTTTATTTTGTGAAACTCAAAAAAAATTGCTTGAAAAAATATTGGGGTTTCCGAAGGTTTTATCATTTTTCAAATTGGGAAATTTCAGAATAGATGAGCCTATAACTTTCTTGGATTTAAGCCACAATTCTAATGTGCTTCTGATTATTTCAGTTTGTTGATTTATTTGATTTTATTCTTCTGAGTTTGCATGAAAAAGATGAGTTAGTTCTTTGGAGCATGTCAAAGTGCATAAGAACTTAAGTCGAAATTCTTATTGACCTTTGGGCATGGAAGGTTCATTGCATTAGAACTTCGTCAGACTTATGCACTTCGTAATATTATAATATTATGAATTAAAGTGTTTATTGCTTTAATTTTCAGATATTCTGGAAGTACATCAAGGTCAAATTCAAGGATAAAAGGTAGCTTTCTACTCTGTTGTTAGAAGCCTCTTTTTCTCCACCATTGATATAAAACAGTGTTTAGTCTATATCATACATGAATCAGTTTACAATATGTATTATGAACTGTTATTGTTCTTTATTTTGGTTAATTAGAACAACAGATATACACATTGTTCTTTTTACATGTAAAAGCAGTGTTTTAAAAGGCGAAGGCGTGAATCAAATCGTTTTACTTAATACGTGAAAAGGTGAAAGTCTCGAGACATGAGGTGTAAGTCTCACAGATTTTTAATGTTTGAAATTTATGAATTAATAATATAGCATTATAACACAGAAAAATATATAAGATACATTAAAAATTTAAGAAAAATAAAAACAATTAAAGAAACTCGTATAAAATAAAATATCTAGTATATTTGTCAAGTATAAATAATGTAATTTTAAATACAACGTCTTAACTTTCAAACAATTAAAAATCATAATTTTTAAAAATATTATCAAACTGCATATTTTACCTTCTTAAAAAGAAATACTAAATAAATTCTATCAAGACTGTAATTTAAAATATTATTCATTCATAAGTAAATATAAAATTATTTTAAATAGTAAATAATAAATGTATGATAATTTTGAGAGTTATAGAACTAAAACATGAAGCTCTATCAAGTAAAGATATAAATTTGGGTTATCTATTTTCAGAAGAAATATTCAAATGGTATTTACCCTCTCGATGTTCTGAATTAGTAAAAATAAAATACTATGGTTCGTTATTTGAGTTATTCATAATTTTTATATTCCTATAATAAAAAGAACTTTAATCATACATTTGTTAAAGAATTTTGAGAGTTACTAGTGTTAATTAGTGAATCTAACACATGATTTGCATAGGAATTATTAGGCGAGTCCCAAGCGTTGAGCGTTAAGCGTACTTTGTTGGACTTTAAGCCATTGGGCTTTAAAGTAGAAGAAGTGTGAATTGGAAATGGAGGAAAATAAAATGGAGGAAAATGAAAATTTGAAGAAGTGAACTTTTGTCTTGCACTTTGTCCCTCATTGGTGAGGAACAATCACATTTGTGTGCTTATATATAGACTCACTTCTTAAAGCTCTTAAAAGGAGTTGAAGAGAATGAACCCTCGCGACGTCGTCGTCGCTCGCTCGGCTTCGGCTTCGGATCTGAAAGTTCAGAGGGCCCCGCTAGCCGCGGTTCTGCTGAAAATATTTCTGATTCTTTACTGTTTTATACATTTCTTTATTCTAATAGTTTTCTGATTTGTGTTTTAACACAGTAACGCTTACAAGCTTAAGGAATTTTATTACTAACGTTTTTGTGTTGATTATTAAACTGTTTTCTTTATACTTTGTTGGAGACTAAAGCCTTGTTGTTTTCTACTCCTATAATTATTTCTGTCCGGTTTAAAGTACATAAAAACTTTGCGGAAGATGATAAATCTAGAAGTATTGCCAAAATTTGATTGCATTAATTTCAAATGTCAAATATGTGTGGAATCAAAGTATGCTAAGCATCCTTATAAGTCTGTTGAAAGGAATTCAAGTCCTTTAGACTTAATTCACACAGATATTTGCGACATGAAGTCAACACCATCTCGCGGTGGGAAAAAGTATTTTATTACTTTTATTGACGATAGCACGAGATACTGCTATGTTTATTTACTTAATAGTAAAGATGAGGCAATTGATGCTTTCAAGCAATACAAGAGTGAAGTTGAAACGCAACTAAACAAAAAGATTAAAATGATAAGAAGTGATAGGGATGGCGAATATGAATCTCCTTTTGAAGAAATTTGTTTGGAAAATGGCATTATTCACCAAACAACTGCCCCTTACTCTCCACAATCTAATGGAATTGCGGAGAGGAAGAATCGAACATTGAAGGAGATGATGAATGCATTGCTAATAAGTTCTGGTTTACCACCAAACTTGTGGGGGGAAGCTATACTTATAGCTAACCGGATAATCAACCGTGGATCTCATAGTAAAACACAGTCCATTCCTTATGAAAAGTGGAAAGGAAGGAAGCCTAGCTTGAAATACTTCAAAGTGTGGGGGTGTTTAGCTAAGGTACAAGTTCCTAAACCTAAAAGGGTTAAGATAGGTCCAAAAACGGTTGATTGTGTGTTTATTGGATATGTAACCAATAGCAAGGCATATCGTTTTCTAGTTCATAAATCAGAAAATCCTGAGATTCACATTAATACGATAATAGAATCAGATAATGCTGAATTCTTTGAAACTATTTATCCGTATAAAAAGGAAAGTGAAGTGACCTGCCAAAAGTCAAAACGACCTCGGGAGGAAATAACAGATGGTATGCCTAATGAAGAAAATCCAAGAAGAAGTAAACGTCAAAGGATATCTACGTCAAAGGAAATAACAGATTGTATGCCAAAAGTCAAAACGACCTCGGGAGGATATAACAGATTGTATGCCTAATGAGGAAATAACAGATTGAAATACTGCATCCTAATTCGCAGTCTCTCTCTCTCTCAAATTCGTAAGTGTGATTTTGCTCCGTTCTTTGAGTTCGTTGGTATCCTGCAGTTTGTATTGCCACTGTTGCAGGAAGGTTTATTCCGTTTTATCCTGGGAGGATTTAATCCATTACCTTGGCAACGTGTGAGGGGGTTAAAATTCCTTAAGGACGCACAAGAAAATTGTGGACTCGGAATATTTCTGATTCTTTACTATTTTATACATTTCTTTATTCTTCTAACAGTTTTCTGATTTTTGTTTTAACACAGTAACGCTTACATGCTTAAGGCGCACAACCAAGCGTTTGGGGCGTAAGCCTCACAGAATTAAGCCTCGGACATGAGCCTCAAGCGTTTCGATAGTGCCCCGCTCCGGTGCGAGCTCCGAGACGAGTCCCACAAAAGTCTTTTAAAACACTGTGTAAAAGCCATCGTTGGTAGAATCTGTAAAGTTTATATGAACTCAAAAACCAATGGAATTAACTCTTCTTTGGATTTGCAGGAAATAAACCAAAGTGTGCTAGAAATCCATTAAAGAGTTGCCCAGAAGTATCCCTAAAGCTCACAGTATATTCTTTTTCCAATGATTAAGCTTTAAAGATTTTAATGTGCATTTATTTTTCCATTTTTTGCACGTGGATATTGACTGATTTTGTTGAGATGTAAGTACATATCTTAAGCTTGAATTAAGGACCTTAACTATTAAAGCTCATCAAAAGATCTGAAATTATTTAGAAGAAATATCTAAGTTTGGTGACTTACTTCTCAATTGATGTTGACTCCTAAAAGAATATGTCCCTCCTTCTCTTCGAGTTTTCTTTTCGTGACTTGTAATGAATTTTTGGTTCCCACTTTGAATGATTATTTTTCTAATTTTATATTTTTTATAAGAGATTTTTACTTTTTCACATAATAATTTTGATAAGAACATATAAAAATCTTTAAAGGGTCATTTTCTTCCATTCAAATTATAAATGACTAAAATCACCAATTTATTCACGGAGTGATGAGGATGAGTTTAATTTATATACTTAATAAAGTGTAAAGAAATTTACACACCTTAATTGTTAGGAATTTTACATTATCAAATTACTTTTACCTATTATAATATCTTACTTTTAAAATTAAAAATTTACTTTTAATAAATTTTTACCTATAAATATTTTTTAAATAGTCTAATAATGTAATATTTTTTTACATTATCCCTATATACCAGTTAAACTCAATGAGATTATAGTACTATATAACTTCTGCTTTAGCCCAAAAAAGATACGTTCAAAAAAGAAATTCCACAAAAATCGCGTGTGACTATCGTTGCATCACGACATATGGCATTAGATTATTCTTTCCGTCTCTTCATCTACATAGTAGTATATATATTTATGAGAGAGAGATAGAAGTACTGTAATTTCTGGAGAGTTACAAAATAATGGAAACGTGGTTTGTCATCGTCGTCACTCTCTGCATCTCTTTCATCCTCAAATCCCTCTTTAATCTTATCTCCAACAATTCCAAATCCAATCAGAAAAACAAGAAACTCCCGCCGGGACCCTACACTTTTCCGGTGATCGGAAGCTTATTATGGGCGAGAAGGTCCTTCGCCGACTTGGAACCAATCATTCGTAACCTCAAGGCTAAGTATGGTCCTCTCATCACCCTCAATATTGGGTCTCGTACCGCCATATTCGTATCCAGTCACTCCTTAGCTTACCAAGCTTTAGTCCAACAAGGCGCTGTTTTCTCCGACCGGCCAAGAGCTGTCCCCACCAGTGCAGTCGTCAGCAGTAACCAGCGTAACATCAGCTCCGCCCCTTACGGCCCTGTTTGGCGTCTTCTCCGGCGAAATCTGACGTCTGAAATTCTCCACCCTTCGCGCGTCAAGTCCTACTCCAAGGCCCGGTCTTGGGTGCTGGGTATCCTCCTTCAACAGCTCCTTCACGCCCGAGCCGATTATTCTATCAGGTTAATTGATCATTTTCAGTATGCTATGTTTTGTTTACTTGTGTTGATGTGCTTCGGGGACAAGCTCGACGAGGCTCAAATCAAACAAATTGAAGGTGTACAGCGCAGGCTTCTCCTGGGTTTCCGGCGATTCAATATACTCAATTTCTTTCCTAGAATTGGAAAAATAATCTTTAGGAATCGCTGGAAGGAACTGATTGAACTACGTCAAGAGCAAGAGAAGATCTTCATTCCTTTGATTGAAGCTCGAAGTAGTAGGGCCAAAGAACAAAAGCCTGACGAAGAAGTCGTGGCTTATGTGGATACGCTGTTGAATTTGGAATTGCCAGAGGAAAACAGGAACCTCAATTATGGGGAAATGGTTAGCCTCTGTAGTGAATTCCTAAGCGCCGGAACTGATACGACGTCCACCGCTTTACAGTGGGTTATGGCCAACTTGGTCAAAAACCCTTCCATTCAGGAAAAACTATATCAAGAAATTGCTAGTGTAGTGGGAGAGAAACAGAGCAAGTTGACAGAAGAGGTGGTGAATGAGGAAGATTTGCACAAAATGCCATACCTGAAAGCAGTGATCTTAGAAGGTCTTAGGCGACACCCGCCCGGTCACTTTGTGCTGCCACATACGGTGACAGAGGAAGCAGAACTGAACGGCTACGTCGTCCCAAAGAATGCCACCATCAATTTCATGGTTGCCGACATGGGTTTGGACCCAAAGGTGTGGGAGGATCCCTTGGAATTTAAGCCAGAGAGGTTCTTAATGGAGGGATCAGATAAGGAAGGGTTTGATATAACAGGAAGTAGAGAGATCAAGATGATGCCATTTGGAGCTGGTAGGAGAATATGTCCTGGCTATGCTTTGGCTATGCTTCATTTGGAATACTTTGTGGCTAATTTGGTTTGGCATTTTCGATGGGATGCTGTGGAGGGAGATGATGTTGATCTTTCAGAGAAGCTAGAATTCACCGTTGTGATGAAGAATCCTCTACGAGCTCGTATCTGCCCTAGAGTTAACTCTGTTTGAATTTGGTAATTACTAGTAGTTCTTTCTATTTGCATTGTTCCCGGTTGATGGACTTCCTCCATATAGTACTGGAAGGTAGAGGGAGAATGATTATTAATGCCTTGCTGCAATATTAGCTTAGTAGTTAGTAGTGAATATAATTGAAACTGGATATTTCTGTCTTATGTGTTGTACATTTGGTTCATTGCAGTTGTTCCTCTCCGTCGCATTAGTTAAGCTTTTGGTGCTTGTCCTGGTGTTCATTTTCCTTGTCATAAATAGATCGTCCAATGAAGAGATCAGTATAACTAGAAATTTGTTTATGCTCTTTTTGGTTATTTGCCTGTACTCTGGCAGGATGGAAAATTGTTTACCTTCCCAAAGAAATTGTTGTTTTGGTCTTTGAAGGAATATATGAATTCCATGTCAGTTGAAGTTGCTCACATTTACTTTTCTGATAATGCTATTAGGCAAAACAGAAAAATAAAATAAAAGTGGATAGAGAGAGATTATGACCTAACTATATTTTTTTGGTGAAAAGTTGTAATTGAAAGGTTATTAGGAGTATAAAAACTGGAGAGATGGCTACTTGCGTGCATAGGTGGCGTATAGGATCATTAATCAAGATACAGATTACTGCTAAACTTGCTGCAACACCTCCTGATGAGGATGTGGAAACTGCTTCCGCTCTGAGTTCACACGTTCAAGCCTAAAACTATCCTGAACACTTGAGATGTAGTTCTCAGCCTTTAGATCAACTCTTTCGTTGTCAAGCAGCTTGGCATAACTATAGGTGTACTACTACTACTACTACTGTTAGAGTTTTGATCAGTACTCTCTGCCGGTGGAATATAAAATGAAAAGTGCGGTAATGGTCACTTGCTCCTGATTCAGTGTGAAGTCTACTACAGTTGATGAGAAGGAGGATGTTGCAGTAGTACTATCTGGATTATAAGGAACCAGCTTGTGCTTTGGCTGATGATGTTGGTGATGATTAAGATGATGATAGTTGATGGACGGTCCAGCTGATTGACGACGAATCCCTCGGAGGGGTAATTAGGAACCCTGTTGAACTCAGATTGCATCGCCGATGAAGGATAAAGACTTCACCAGCTTCCCTTTGATGAACCCTCGGACCTTGCGGCTTGACTCCATTTCTCCTCTTATCTTTCACAAGAATGTACAGTAAATGTTCTTAAGTTACAGCTTGATAGATGTTTGATTGAGTACTTCTGCTTTGAGTAGAGCGATGGGAGAGATCTTTATATAGTACTCCATAGTAGAAATGAGTATGCATGAGCATGCAATTTGTGATTTGTCCAATAAAGAGTTCATAAGTTGAACTCTTTGTTTAATTACAACTAGAAATGAAGATAAAGATGAAGCAGTCATGAGCTACTATTCTTGTTAGCTATATCCTGTCTTCGCTCATTATACGCCTGGAATCTTGCATAAATTTATGGTGTCTAGGTATATGCGATGTTTATAATGCTGTGCGTGATTCTAATCTAGTTTCTGCATCATTTTAACTGGGCAGCCAATGTTTAATTCCCTGAGCTTGCTTAGCTAGAAAATCACATATAAATTAACGGATAAGAACTGTCTCTGTCAACAATTTCCAGCATCCACTGTGAGCACATTTTCCATCTAAGTTCAAAATTTAAACTTCATGTATTCGATCTTTAAGGTTTTTAACGCTAAATTTACTATTTAAAATTATGGGCTCAATTTTAGTGAATTTTCACATATATATTTATGCTTTGCATCCAAAATATTAGATTAGGATGAAACCGGTACCTAAGGACTGCATTCGCCCCTGTTTCCGAGCAAGCGTTGCTGCCTCTCATGCCATCCTTTTCATGGCATTCAATGTTGTAAAAGGCACGCTTTAAGTGCGCTTAAGCCCTGAAGTAAGGCACAAAACGTGTTGATCCCTTCGCCTCGCTTAGCTTTAGAGTCGTTGTCAAGGTTCTAAGGCTACTTTTCCTTTGCCAATGAGAGAAGAGGCGGTATAACCAATTGATATTTCACTTTATCATATTTTTTCAATTTTTTTGTCCATATATTTGTTATTTATGCTTATAATTATTAGCCTTGGAATACTTATACATATTTGTATTTTTTCTCCATTTGCGCATTTCTTCATTAAATCCTATCGCTTTGTTTGCGCTTTACCTTTAAAGCCCTAACAGACCTCAAAGCTCTTTTGTGCTTTAGCCTTTGATAACCCTGTGGCCACTACAAGAACAAACCTACTGTGTTCAGTGTTCAATATAATGCAAAGGAAGATGTTCATCTACCTTTTGCCTCTTGAATCGTTGCCTCGTCGTCGTACTTGCCAGTATATATTTTTGGTTGATTTTTCCATAACTTTTTTAATATGGTATTGGATGTCAATAACATGCTTAACAAATCTTTTTAATATGCTGCCGGATTGGACGTCATTACGTTAATAACATGGAGGGAACAAGGTCGGATAGAGGAACAGTTCTTTCTATTCTGTGGTTCCCTTGAGAAAAAGAAGTGCTAGAAGCCCCGCGTATAATTGCAATGAGTCAAATCACAAGTATTGTGTCCAATATCCACAACCAAATACAGAAATAACAGATTGATATATTGATATTGATAACAAAGGAATTACACTATAAAGTAATAATAACTAAGGATAGTAACAGAAAGAATGGGGTTGGGAAGACAGAGCCACAAAGAGAAGTGTCGAGGGAGAGAGACCATAGAGGGGAAGTTTTTACCAAATTCAGCCTAACTCTAGAATGCAATGAACGTATTACTCATTTCCGGATTTTCTTGGTCTCTGTCACTGTCACGCGCAGTGCACATGCTCTATTTTCAGCCAGGGTCCCATATGTAATTTGCCAAAAGCCCAGATGTGGCATCACGGTTATTTTGATTCATAACATATTGCAAGAATATTCATATGTTTTTATTTCTCAAATCTCACAATATATCAAGGTTTTGTGGCCAATTCGACGCCCTACACTGTCGCTGCATTAATTTTTTGTAAGTATACGTAGATTGGTCATGACTTACCGTTTTTAGAGAGGTTAATAAGGAAAAACACTGGAACGAGAAAGAAAGAGGATACAATTTGTAACTTAAAGACATAGTAATTGTTAGGGAATCAAATGATGTGACAAGTTATTAGGGGCGGCTCAACATTTTGTGGCCTAAAGCCAAAAAAAGCCCCAAATTTTTATAAAATCTGTGGGATAATAAGACACAAAAAAAACTCATGTAATTTCGATCTAGTGGTAAGAGCATAACGCGTGATGTGTAAGTTAGACTCACATTACTTTTTCTAACTCTCTTGTATACAAAAGTATAATATTTAAGTGGAAAATAATAGAAGTGTGGGCTCATTATCCATCGAGTTCGAATCTTGCGCCATTGTCTTTGAGAATTTCTTAGTTAAAAAAGATAAGACACAAAATTAAAGAGCTTGCGTTCTAATGTATGGATCCATAAACTATGACAAAAAAATAGTTAATAAGAGAATTTGAGTTGAAATTAGATAGTGAAATCAGCAAAGAGAAGGTAAATATACTATTTAATTTAATAAGAGAAAATTCATTGTTATTTACTCTCTCAATCATACAATCTCAATCAGAATTTTAAAATATAAAAAATTAAGTCCTTAATATTTGGGGGCCTAAGACAAGGGCTTTATCTGCTATAATAACCCAAAATATTTTTATATACTCATTAACTTTGAGAGTAGTGAATTAAATTAGTTTGTAGCTATCGAATCGAATATTAAGCAAGTGAGAGGGAATTGGTTATGATGATATATAAAATAGTGTATTAAATAAGTGGCTAGGATATAATATTTAATTTACTTATTTAGTTGGCTTAGGTTGGTTGTGCTAATTGATACTATATTAAAAGCACGAAGGTGTTTAGCGAAATGACGTTCGTTTTTTTACCCTTCAAAACTAAATCTTACATTAGACAAAATAGTAATTTAATTATCTTCCTAATATTTAGGGTCTAAAGTCAGCTAAAATTTTGTTTATCAAATATTAACTTATATGAATTAGGTAGAAACTTCCTAAAGGTGTTGGTTTATGTTTAGTCAATAATGGCATGTCAATTGGAAGAGTTGGTGGAAAGAGTTGGTGTGGATGCTAGGAGGAAGCTTCCTCCTTTGATGTCACCCATGACATCAAGAGGAGGTAGTTTGATGTCACCAATGACATCAAGAGGAGGTCTTTACCTCTATAAATAGATGCACTCCTTCATTTGTAGAAATCATCCCAAAAATAATACAACACATTGTAGTGAGTAGAGAGTTAAGAGAGAAATTCTCTTAAGTGTAATTGGGAACTCTCCCCTTCCTTTGTTAATATTAAAAAGTCAACTGTTCTCTGGTGGACGTAGGATTATTTTGATCCGAACTGTATTGGGAAAAAACTGAGTCTGTATATTGAAGATGACGTGTCATGACATGTGGACTGGTCAAAAGGTCAAAACGCAATAAATAGCCAAGAGGCACGGGCGACAACAGATATGGGGAGAAGAAAGCAACATAGGTGTGGACCGTTACTCAAATGGCACGAGTCTCGTACCTATTCGAGTCATTTAAAGACCGAAGATCGGAAGAAGTTGAAGATACGAATCTGATGACGTAAAAGAGTCTAAATACAGCATTAAATATCAAATACGTTAGAAAATTTGAATTAAATAGAAATGATTGTGTAACGTTTCTTTTAATGTCATTTATTGCTCATAATTGCCTCATTAAGACAAAGGCATTACATCTTCTCCTAGAATCAACTATAAAATGAGAAGGACTCAACATCTGTAAAAAAAAATATATTATTGAGATTACACTGAAATACAAAACTACTTATTACTTTATTATTCTCAGAAGTCTTCTATTATTTTCGTCTCCAGATTATCAGTAACCCGAATTTCTCTTATTTCTAGCTTTGACCAAAGACTCAGATTTTTGGTTAAACAAATTGGTTCCGTTACCGGGAATCTGATAATCTTTTCTTTTAAGCTACATTCTATCCGTTGTTATCATCATGTCAAACAACAACAATAACAACAACAATAACAGTGAAAACACCTTGGGAAACCATGAAAATCAAATCCATCAAAATCAAGGAGATTTACAGAACATTGACGTGGTTCCCTCCCCTCAAAATTCACCACGTCAATCTCGTGAAGGCACTCCTGCTCCTGAATCTCGTGCTGATCAACAAGAGCAATCTGAACATTTTGAAGGGGCAGATGAAGCTTTACAAAAAGTAATTGATGCACGGGTTAGCAAAGCTCTTCAGGCTCTAGTTAGTCGATTACCTGTTGCACCACCCACACCTACGCCTAATAATAATACATTGGAGAATCCTCGTTCTGGCCTTGTTAATTCTGGAAATGGAGGAACCCCCAGTGAACCACAGGAAGGAGAACCAGGTAATTCAAATAATTCTCATTTGCAAAATTTAGTACTAACTTTGTAGAAACAGCTTAAGGAACAGAATGAGCGCATCGAGCAAATCCCTGGAGTTCCCCCTGTAATTAAAGGAGTGGATGTGGATAAATACTCACAACAACCTTGGAAACCAAGTGCTGCTCCCCTTCCAATCCCTAAAAAGTTCAAAATGCCGGACATCTCGAAATATGATGGCACAACAGACCCACGTGATCACGTAACTGCATTTACAACAGGCGTGAAAGGCAATGACTTGACCAAACAAGAAATTGAATCACTACTGGTCAAGAAATTTGGAGAAACACTCACCAAGGGCGCATTAACCTGGTATTCTCTTTTACACGAAAATTCTATAAATTCTTTTGCTGAGCTTGCAGATTCTTTTATTAAAGCGCACTCGGGAGCTCAGAAGGTTGATAAAAAGAATGGAGTATATTTTCAAAATCAAGCAAGGAGACTCCGAGTTGCTCAGAGATTTTGTTGATAGATTCCAACATGAAAGAATGACTTTACCTCGTGTACCTGATAACTGGGCTGCAATAGCTTTTGCAAGCAACTTAAATGACAAAAGCTCAGAAGCCACGAGAAGACTTAAAGAAAGCCTTAGAGAGTTCCCTGCAACCACATGGAATGACGTTTATAACAGGTATAGTACGAAGTTGCGAATTGAGGAAGATACCGTACCTCAGTTTCGTCATGAAGAAAGGAGCAATTCCAGGAGATCAGAAACCGAAAAAAGATCAGGTAAAAACAGGTACGATCCATATATGAGACTTGCAGGGAAAGACTCACGGTCAAAGCAGGATAGTCAACGATATGATCAAAAATCAAGGAACAGGGAATTTGGTTCTTCATCAAGGTTCAGAAATGACCGAAACAGACAAGAATCACGAGATGATGACAGAAGTTTAAAGGCAAGGTTCGGCGGATATAACTTTAATGTCACTACCTCCGAGCTCGTAGCTGTTTTGAGGAGCATGAGAGATAAGGTACAATGGCCAAAAGAGATGCGGTCAAATCCAAATAGACGCAATGCAGACCATTGGTGCGAATTCCACAATGATCACGGGCATAAAACTTCAGAATGTAGATTCTTACAAAGTGAAGTGGATCATCTATTGAAACAAGAGTATCTCACTGAGTTATTTAGTGAGAAAGGTAAGCAAGCCTATATGAAAAATAGGCAAGAGCCACCAAAGCCCCCTTCACCCAAGAGAACCGTGAATGTTATAAGTGGGGGAGAAGATATTCACGGTGTAACATATACGGCTTCCAACAAGGTTTCTAAAGTAACGATAACACACGGGAAACGGGTACGGCAGGTTTTAGAAAACGAAAGTATTTCTTTCGATGATGCAGATACCGAGGGAGTAATGACCCCACATAACGACGCACTGGTAATATCTTTACTTGTACATGATACTAATGTAAAACGAGTTTTGATTGATCCGGGAAGTTCCGTAAATATTATACTATTAAGGGTATTACGTGAAATTCAAGCTGAAGACAAAATGATACATAAGGCGTATACCTTGTCCGAGTTCGACAATTTAAGTGTGGTAACAAAGGGAGAGGTAATTCTAACAACTTTTGCTGCAGGTGTTGTTAAAGAAACTAAATTCCAGGTAGTAGATATGGAAATGGCATACAATATGATCATGGGGAGACCTTGGATCCATCATATGGATGTTGTCCCATCGACTCTACATCAAGTTATTAAATTCCCATCACCGTGGGAAATTTGCCAAATTCGTGGGGATCAGCAGACATCTAGGAGTATCAACGCTGTAACAGATATGAGCACCATAAATAAAGAAAAATAGCAATTACAGGAAACAATTAAAGGTATCAAGGTTCAAACCTCAACTGAACAAGAAAAGACAGATTTAGACTCGAGACCTGATACAATTCAAGAACCTGAAGAGAATGAAAATATCAAAACAACAATTGAAGAGCTCGAGGCTGTGATATTATTTGAGCAATGGCCTGAACGGAAGGTTTATGTTGGAGCCAATTTAAGCTCAGACATGCGAGGTATGTTGATTGAATTTTTAAAAGCTAACGTGGACTGTTTTGCTTGGTCCCATGCTGATATGACAGGGATACCACCGGATGTGATGACTCACAAACTAAATGAAGACCCATCCTTCACACCAGTAAAGCAAAAGAAAAGAAAGCAAGGAGCTTTCAAAAATCAGGTGATTCAAGATGAGGTCTAAAAGCTATTGAAAATTGGGTCAATCCGCGAGGTAAAGTATCCTAATTGGTTAGCAAACACATTTGTTGTACCTAATAAAAACGGTAAGTGGCGGGTTTGCGTGGATTATACAGATCTTAACAAAGTCTACACAAAAGATTCTTTCCCTTTACCGCATATAGATCAGTTAATTGATGCAACTGCAGGACATGAACTTTTGAGTTTTTTAGATGCATATTCGGGGTACAACCAAATTAAAATGGACCCCAGTGATGAAGAAAAAACTTCTTTCATCACAGACAGAGGGACTTACTGTTATAAAGTAATGCTCTTTGGTCTCAAAAATGCTGGAGCAACCTATCAAAGGTTGGTCACCAAAATGTTCCAAGAACATTTAGGAAAAACCATGGAGGTATATATAGACGATATGCTCGTCAAAACTCAGCATTCTCATGATCATATTTCTCATTTATCTATTACATTTGAAATTTTACGAAAATTTAATATGAAACGCAATCCAGAAAAATGTGCATTTGGGGTTGCCTCAGGCAAATTTTTGGGTTTTCTCGTTTCTAACCGTGGTATTGAGGTAAATCCTTCTCAGATCAAAGCAATAGAGGAGATCCCTGATATCCTTACGAGTAAAAAAAAAGTCCAAAGGCTAACAGGAAGAATTGCAACCTTGGGGAGATTTATTCCCAAATCTTCAGAAAAATGTTTTAATTTTTTCTCTGCACTCAAAAAGCAAGATCATTTTGAATGGAATGAAGATTGCCAACAAGCCCTTAGAAATTTAAAAGCTTACTTGTCAAATTCACCACTATTGGCAAAACCAAAGGAAGGAGAAAAGCTACTCATCTATTTGGTCGTGTCAGAAGTTGCGGTAAGTGTTGTCTTAGTCCGTGAGGACCAAGGTAAACAATCTCCTATCTATTATGTAAGAAAGTCTTTATTAGATGCTGAAATACGATATCTACAATTAGAAAAATTAGCATTAGCTTTGATCATGGCATCTAGAAAATTAAGACCTTATTTTCAATGTCATCTCATTGTTGTAGTTACTGCTTTTCCATTACGAAACATTTTGCATAAACATGAATTGTCAGGGAGGTTAGCAAAATGGGCTATAGAATTAAGTGAATATGAAATCATTTATCAACCTAGGACTGCTATAAAATCTCAAGTATTAGCCGATTTCGTAGCTGATTTTAGCCAGGGGATGCATTTAGAAACAGAAAAAGAATTACAAGTTTTTAATGGTGCAAACCCGGGGACTTGGATTTTATTCACTGATGGTTCGTCTAATGTAAAAGGAGCAGGCCTAGGGATAGTTCTCATACCACCTACGGGTGAGACTATTAGACAGGCTATAAAATGCCATTCTATAACTAACAATGAAGCAGAGTATGAGGCTGTAATTGCAGGTCTAGAATTGGCACGAGAACTCAACATAACACAGATTATAATCAAGAGTGATTCTCAACTCGTGGTCAATCAAATGCTGGGGACTTATACAACCAGGGAGACACGAATGCAAGAATATCTCGAAAAGGTACGGGAACTAATAAAGCAATTCCAAACTTGGAAGGTAATGCAGATCCCAAGAGATGAGAATGTGGAGGCAGATGCTTTAGCTAATCTCGAATATGCAGCAAACGTAGCAACCGACGCAAATGCTTCAGTCGTACATCTATTTCATTCCGTTCTCGAACCTGATAAGAACGAGGTAAATTTTAATCATTTAACATAGGATTGGAGAAACGAAATTATTGCTTTTTTACAGCACGGAACCGTGCCTGATGACAAAAGAAAAGCTTATGCACTTCGCAAAAAAACTGCTCGTTATTGTTTACATCAAGGAAATATTTATCGAAAGATGTTCGGTGGACTATTAGCAAGGTGTCTCGGACCTTCCCAAACAGAATATGTGATGAGGGAAGTACATGAAGGACATTGTGGAAATCACGCAGGAGGAAGGTCGCTGGTAAAAATGCTTATTCGAGCAGGGTATTATTGGCCTAAAATGGAAGAAGAAGCAAACGGTTTCATGTCCAAGTGTGATAAATGTCAAAGATACGGCAATAATATGCATAGACTAGCTGAGTTATTGCACCCTATTATAGCCCCGTGGCCATTTATGAAATGGGGAATGGATATCGTAGGTCCATTGCCACAAGCAAAAGGTCAGGTGAAAGTTTCTACTTATACTTACTGATTATTTCACTAAATGGGTAGAAGCAGGAGCATTTAAACAGGTATGAGAGAAAGAAGTTAAAAACTTCATTTGGAGGAATATAATATGCCGCTTTGGAGTACCAAAGGAAATCATGTGTGATAATGGTCCGCAATTCATAGGAGCTCAAATCACAAAAAAATTTCAAAGTTGGCAAATTAAAAGGATAACATCTACACCATACCATCCAGTGGGTAATGGACAAGCGGAATCCACAAACAAGGTCATTATCAACAACTTGAAGAAAAGGTTACAGGATTCAAAAGGTAATTGGCCTGAGGTATTACCTGGAGTATTATGGGCTTATCGTACAATGACAAAACAAGCACGGGAGAAACACCATTTTCAATGGTTTATGGTGAAGAGGCCTTAATTCCAGTTGAAATAGGAGAACCGAGCACACGGTACGTTCAAGCAACGGAGAAATCAAATGATGAAGAGATGCGGGTGAACCTTGATTTGCTCGAAGGAAGAAGAAAAGCTGCATTAATAAGGTGGCAACACAAAAGCAAGTAATTGAACGGTATTATAACAAGAAAGCACGCCCCAGATTCTTTAAAATTGGGGACTTCGTGCTTAAAAAGGTGTTCCAATCTACAAAAGCTGCTAATTCAGGAAAGCTAAGTCCAACATGGGAAGGACCCTACAGAGTTCGTAACATTGCAGGAAAAAGAGCATACGAGTTGGAGACAATGGATGGCAAGGTTCTACCCTCACATTGGAATATTGTTCACCTAAAGAGATATTATTTCTGAGAAAGTACCTACAATCAGGTATCGCTATATTAGAATTTTTCTTTGAATTGTTAAAATTTTACTAACGATTTAGATGCTAGGCAAAAACCCTAACTCGTGCCAAATGATGAGTCACGACCTGCACGACAAAATGGAATATTCTAAAATTCCCAGCCCAGGGTTACAAATTAATCTGATGGAAATATACACGGGTTAGGCAGTCTTCATCTCTAATCGCACCTTCGAGTCCCGTATATTTTTCTGTTTCAGGAAAAGGACCAAAATTGAGAGAAACAAACAAGTGCTCGAGGCTTCATACTTCACCGCTCAAACACTTGGGGGAATACATATACACAGATACATGCAAAAACAAAAGATACGAAAATCGAATAAGATTGAGCAAGATTTAAGAGAAAAATCAAGCTACCAAGTGACAAGTGTTGAGCAAAAGTTATGGAGTTTTCAACATTCATCATAGTGTTCTTTCCCATTAGAACAAAGGGAGATTTATATCATCATAGTGTTTTTTCCCATGAGAACAACAGAATCACCTCTCAAACTCATGAGAACAACGGAGTCACCTCTCAAACCCTTCTTAATACATGAAGATAGGGTCATGACTATGTACTGAAACGGGTTATGAGGAAAAACCTTGTTTATTTTATATTTATTTTGTAAAAATCTGTTACAAGAAAAATAGTTACGAGAAAGTTATAAATGTATTTTAATACATGTAATATTCAAAAGTTTGTCCAAGTTCATGAATAAAAACTTGTCAAAGTTGTTTCAAACAAAACATGTGTATTCCTATTTCTTTCATCGTATTGTAACACCATTATGAAGTTGAGACGTCTTCTTCATTAAGTGTCGATATATATAAAAGGGCCCTCTTTTATAAACCTCATGTTAATAAGTCATGAGAAGAATCATAAAGCATTTTCAAAGGATAAAAATGCTAAACTATTCTATAAGTCCTAAATAGATAAGGAAAAGGCAAGAATAGAACACATTGAAGTACTAACAAACTTCTTGATATAATTAAAAAGACTAAGTAGAAACTTAGTCAACAAAAAGTTTATACAAGTGCCCCATTATGATAACTGGGGACTTTCACCAAAAAAATCCCTTAAAAAATAACTAAGGGATAAAACCATCATCCAACAAAGAAAGTAAAAACAAAGTCTGGAAATTTAACTGGTCACTGAAGGGGTTGGCACATCAGAAGTTGTAATATTAATTTCACCTTCAGAAACAGCCACAAGCACGGTGGCAACTTCTGAAGAAGCAGCAACAGGAGCGATTTCAGTTGGGCTTGAAGTGTTAGGTTCAACGAGGGGAGAAAGAGTCACGGAAGTTTCAGCTTCCATAGACTGAGTCGTAGAAATTTCACCCTCGGGAGCTGGAATTGCAACATCTTCAACTTCAACTGCCACAACAACGGCTTCATCATTTACAGGTTCCTTAGCCACGGGAGCTTCAATTGCCGGAGAAGTAAAGTCAAGTGGTTGTTGGGTTCTTTCAATGGTTTCTAAAACTTTGGCCAACTCTGAGTTTAAGTCAAAGTTTTCTTGACTGGCCTCCATTAAAGCATCACGACGAGAGTTTAAGAAAGCCCAACTCACCTCTAAATCAAACTTCTCCTCAAGAAGTTCATACTCCCTTTCCCACATAGCAAGATCATTCTTTAACACTTGATGTTCAGCTAAATGAGAATCAAGGGAAGCTTCAAGGGAGGCATGAGAACTCTCTAAGGCACGTACTTTGTCAAAGGAGATCCTTAAATCAGCTTGAACTTGAGTCAAGTTCTGCACTAATTCTCCTGCATATTCTTCTTTCTTGTCCAAGAGTGCCTTAAGTTCTCTGATTTCTTCACTTGACTTTGATAACTGTTCTGAAAAGCAACATTCAAGGCGCTCCTTGTCTTTTTCAAATTGACTTGAAGAAGCTTTGGCAACTGCTAACTCAGAAGCCAGACTTCGCTTTTGCTGCTCCAGGAGATTTCTACACTCTAGCAATTCTTCTATAGTTCCCTGAGCATTCTCAAACTGCTCTTTCCAATTAGCTGCTTCTAGCTGGGCTCCCTTGGCTATTTCCTCAGCCTCGTGGATAGACTTTTCAGACTCACGGGCTTTCTTTTCCAGAAGGGAAATTCTTCCCATCAATTCTGTACCAATGAGGTTAGCCTACAGTGACAACTCATAGAAATAAGAATTTGGAGATAAAAAAAACTTGTTAGTAAGTAAAGGAAGAATACCTTCAAAGTAGAATGAATTATGTCATTCATTAGAGTTAAGCAACTGTGACTGCTCATCTTCTTCTTCTCAATATCTCCAATCAAAGGCCCAAACCAGGCATTCGCTCCACCAGACTTCCTTAAAAGACTGTTATTAGCAGGAACTTCAAGTGTAACGCTCCTCATAGCCAAGCTTCTGCTACTGGAACCCTCTTATGTATGTTGAACAGAGGAAGGGGGACCTATAGAAGGAGGAGCGGTAGAAGAAGTGAAAATAACAGGAGTCACAGGACTCGAAATAGGTAAGGGAGCAGGAACAGATAGAATGGGAAAGGAAGCACTTGAAACCAATGGAGGAATAGGAGTAATGGGAACAGAGAAAGAAAGAGGAACTTCATCTAAAACTGGACCTAGTTCTCCACTTTCAAAACCACCAACGAAGAGACGTTGAATAGATTCATTGGTGTCCCTCGGAGTGGTTTCATCATCAGAAGGAATATGAACAGGTTCGGTAAGAGAGGCACGATCAGGGGTAACTTCAGCTTCATCCTTGGAAACGATGCGTCTTCTGGCTCTTGGTTTAGTTATCAAAGAGGTGTCTTCATCTTCATCATCCTCAGAATCCTCTTCTACAACTTTCCTCTTTGATAGCGTAGCTTGAGTTCTCTCCAAAGAGAGTGAAGTACCAGAAGAGGCTCGAAGGGTAATAGCTACTTCAGTTGTCATTCCTCGAATAGCAAATCCTGACAAAAATAAGGATGAAAAAGTTAGAAACAAGAAAGGACTTAACATACGAAAAAGCATAAAGAGATGCATACCGTGAGTTTTCACTTTCCAACCATGTAAATTGGAAATGGATTTCCAAGTTCTCGCCTCCATAGGCACGACTTTCAAGATTGAATCTACCTAACCACGGAAATTAGGAACGGGTTCCACATCTCTCATAGTTTCTACAGAAAAGCAAAAAGAGATGAAATTAGAAAAGAAATTGAAATTCTTAAAGATAGGTACGGTAAGTAAAAAAAACTTACGTGCAAAGTTCCACTTCTCAGAGAAGGGGATATTTGTTTCACCCACCAAATCAACTGTGCGTACCGCAACATAACGAGTGTACCACCCACGATCCTTGTCATCTTCAGGGCTTACCAAGACCCTTTTACTTCTTGCAATTAAAGTGAAAACTCCATTGCGGAATAGCTTGGGGTGGTAAAGATGAATAAGGTGGGGAAAGGAAAAGTCAACATTAGCTTTGACAGATAAATACCTCAAACAAGCAACTGCTCTCCATACAAGGGGGCCAATTTATCCCAAACAAATTTTGAAAAAGCGACAGAAATCAAGTATAACTAGGTCAGTAGCAGGAATAAATCCCAAAGTAAAGGGGTAGGTATAAACAAAAGAAAATCCAATCCTAAAAGAAGATATTCTCTGGTTTGGATTAGGGATCACTATACGAAGATCACTTCTCCAGTAGCAATCTTTTCGAACAATAGAAACCAAAGGTTCAGTGATTAGAGAAGGAAAAGTGTCAGCTTTCTCTAAATTAACAACTTGTTCACAAAGAGATTTTCTATCATTCTCAAAGGATAAGTCATTGGGTACTATTTCCTCAACTAAAGGCTCTTGAAGAAGCTCAGAAAGTTCTTTACCTTTAGAAGAGGATTTCTTAGTGATAGAACCTCTAGAAATAGTGCCAGAACTAGAAGAAGGAGTGATGGAACCAGAGGAACCACCACGAACGGATCCTAGGCTACGAAGTCTGCTACCTCTATCCCTTCTATGTCTTACAGGGGCGTTGGGGAAGCTATCAAGAATTGGAATTCTCTTAGGGTTAGGATTCGGAGATGCCATTGCAGAGAAAAGATGAACTAAAGGAGAAAGGAACAAAAGTAAAAGTATCTGTTAAGGGTTTATGAAGAAGAAGACAAAGGAAAAAAAGGTTAAATATGTATATAATAGCAGCCGTCAAACAAAGAAGCGTAATGAAGGAAAGCCTATAATAAAGGCAACTATCACTTCGTAAATAGAGGGGATGAAGAAGCCTTGGAAAAAGGCTGCAGAATTACAAAGCCAATCAGAAGGTGACACGTGTGCAGAGCATTAAATAGAAAAAGACAACTGAAGCGTTAGTATTGTCATAGCATTGATTATGGCAAAAATTCCTTTTTTGTGAAGATCCACTTCCCAAATATTTAATTGATAAATAAATGAAAAGTGGGGGGACTATCTGTATTGGGAAAAAACTGAGTCTGTATATTGAAGATGACGCGTCATGACATGTGGACTGGTCAAAACGCAATAAATAGCCAAGAGGCACGGGCGACAACAGATATGGGGAGAAGAAAGCAACATAGGTGTGGACCGTTACTCAAATGGCACAAGTCTCGTACATATTCGAGTCATTTAAAGACCGAAGATCGGAAGAAGTTGAAGATACGAATGACGTAAAAGAGTCTAAATACAGCATTAAATATCAAATACGTTAGAAAATTTGAATGAAATAGAAATGATTGTGTAACGTTTCTTTTAATGTCATTTATTGCTCATAATTGCCTCATTAAGACAAAGGCATTACACATTCTCCTAGAATCAACTATAAAAGGAGAAGGACTCAACATCTGCAAAAAAAATATATATTATTGAAATTACACTGAAATACAAAACTACTTATTACTTTATTATTCTCAGAAGTCTTCTATTATTTTCGTCTCCAGATTATCAGTAACCCGAATTTCTCTTTATTTCTAGCTTTGACCAAAGACTCAGATTTTTAGTTAAACACGAACCACGTTAAATCTTGTGTTCTTTCTTTTACGTTTCCGCTAACATTTCCAATATTTAAAACTTTAAAATCAATTAAATTTGCCTTTGTAAAAATTACTATATACTACGATGAACTTTAAATTCAATTGGAGTTGTGGAATTTATGTAAGTTAGATAGGGAGAGACTAAATCATATTCATATTCAAATTCATTAAGTAAGACGGTAAGATTCCACTCTCAAAAGGCATATTCTATATAGGACTTTACGTTATAAAGGACTTTGCATTTAAGTTTTCCTCTTTCTCCTTTTGGTAGTAATAACTCTTTAACCAAAAATAGAATTCTAATCAACATTATCTTTCTAATGCCGGAAGTTAAAATTTATATATGAGCATAATCAACACATAAAAGTGAACGGAGGGAGTAATATATTATACAATTCCTTATTTTTTCCGTTTCCTTTCTTCTTTATAGGAGTAGTGTGTTTTCATGTATTAATACCAACAAGAACTTTCAATTTTAATGGTAGAATTCCAACAGATAATATTGAATCGTTGTTGACTTTTTCTTGTTGTAATTGGCAAGTGAGATCTCAATTTCTCTTGATGCTCTTTAAGCTGTTGCTTCTGCTGCTGCTTCTTCTCCTTCTTTTTTCTTTATTTTAACTTCCTCTTTCCTTGCTTATGATGTATCATGTTGTATTTTTGGAATTTGATCTCGCACGTTATTTTAATAAGTCCGTAAGTTATATCTGTATTGGTAAAAATAAATATTATACGTGAATTTATGTGAATGGCTGATAAGGCAAGACACGTGGATCATTGAGAAAGCGACAACTGGAGAAATGCATTAAAAGAAGCACGAGTTGTAATAGATACGAACAAATCACCCACGAGAGGAGAAGATATGGTCATTCAAGTTTAAATAGTTACAAGAAGAGGTACCGGCGGAATGAATCGAGACAGTAAAAAGGAAAGATTCGTGAATCAGCAATTAATGAGCGTGAATTATCTCAAACGTTATAGAATCTTCATGAACAGTTACCATTACCAATTATAACGTTTCATTAATGTCGTTAATGCTCGTAATGATTCGGTCATAAAAGGGGAAAGACGTTATACTCATAGATTCTTTATAAAAAGGAAAGAGATATCATCTGTACAGACACGTTCTGATTATTATTGAAATACAATTACGTTCTTTTGCTTACTATTGGCTATTTTTGCGATCTCGTATTCTAATTTCCTTTCTTATCCTTAAATAAATATAGACTTTCTTGATTATCAGTAACCCGAGCACTTCTGGCTTTGACCGAAATTCCTATTTTTAGTTAAACAAATAGGTTTCGTTACCGGAAACTGATAATCTTTTCACTTTCTAATTTTATTTTTCTGTTAGAAAATCATGTCAACCGCTGTTGAAAACAATCAACAAAACCTACAAAACCAGCAAGACCAGCTGAACCAACAGAATCAACAAGAGAATGCCCCCCAATTCTTTCACCTCAAAATTCTCCTTGACACTCCCGAGACAACTCACGT
Organism: Nicotiana tabacum; assembly: GCF_000715075.1. Classification (NCBI taxonomy): domain Eukaryota; kingdom Viridiplantae; phylum Streptophyta; class Magnoliopsida; order Solanales; family Solanaceae; genus Nicotiana; species Nicotiana tabacum. The sequence continues at coordinate 96,688,492 of NC_134082.1, forward strand.
GATAGATCAACATCACATGTGAATAATCAACAAGGGGACGATCAAAATGTTGATGATGCATTGAAGCAACTAATTGCAGAACACGTGAACAATGCTCTTCAAGCTTTCGTTAGCGGATTACCAACTGTACCACCAACTCCGCCTCCAAACAACACCACAACCATAGAGAATCCACGCTCAGGACTCGCTAGTTCGGGCAGCGGAGGAACTCCCACCGAATCTCGCGATGGTGGGTCAGGTATCCCAATTAATTCTGATTTACAAAGTTGAGTACTAACTTTGCAGAAACAGCTCAAGCAGCAGAACGCTGCACTTTTGAATTCTGCGGCTGTTGATTCTCAATTTTTCCCTATATATTTTTTATATGCATAAATACCTTTAAAATAGCATATATATGCATATATAAGTATGCACAAGGTTTTTATAATTTTTTCATAATTTTACGGGTTTAAATTGATTTATTTTCTCCCTTTTTATTCATAAAATCCCCAATAATTATTTACAAAATTATTGTTAGGATTATTTATTTTAATTTCTATACTTATGCCAAAATATGGCTAATATGTTTTTCATGCATTTTTATAATTACATTTAGTATTTTTTAAGTTAAATTGCGTATAATTGCAATGTTAACCCATTTTAATGTATAATTATATTTTATAGGCGTGAAATTGGTCCCTATATTTTTAAAATGATAATTATATATTTTAAATCATTTTGGTATAGAAAAATTATTTTCAGAAAACTATTTATTATTTATTATAAATTAAAATAAGGAAAAGTGGCTATTTAAATCATAGCCAGATTTGGCTTTCAATTCTAGCCTAATTTTAACCCAACCCCAGCCCAATTTCCTACCCAATTAACCCGACCCAGACCTTATAAACTCCTGCCCAAACCCGGAACCCATATACTTGGTCAAATCCTGACCGTTGATCTCCCAGATCAACGGTCCAAACGAGCCCTTTCCTTTTTTAATCCTAAAGACCACTAACCCTATCTCATTTCTGAGATTCCGCCGCCCTCAAACTCTCTCATCTCCTCTCTTCTCTCAACCTAACCCTAATCCCCTTCAATCGCCGCCTCCTTCTCCGATCATCTCCAGTGACCACCTTTCAACCCCAAGCCTCCAATGGTTCCTCCATCGTCTTGCTCATCATCTCTGAGGCCTTCAAGGGCCCTGGGGCATGCCGATTTGTATCTACGATTTCTGGTTTGGTTGTTCATGGCTTCTCTGGTGTGATTTTGGGCAAAATCACACCATATATGTTACGATCTTTGAAGTTTATAGCAGGTTCTTCCGTTTCTATTTGGGTTTCCTTCGAAACCCTAACTTTCATTTGTATCTCTCAGATATGTGCCCCTTTTAACGATTTAAGTCTGTTTCTTTCTATGTTTTACACTATTCTCAAACTTCTTTTGAAAAATCAACAACACTAAGCCGTTTTTACTTTCTTTAAAGTTAGGGTTTCTCAGAGTTTCTTCTACACTTGTTTAAATTGATTTCTCTTTATGTTTAAACCTCTTTCCTCACATATCTTGACTGATTCTTTGTTCTTACTGTTTTTTAACTCGCCTATGTTAAAAGCCCTAATTTTTAGATCTTCTTTGTTTTGATTCTGTGTGTTAGCATAACTACTCGACTCTTGTTAAGTTTCTGTTGGTTACCATGCTTCGAATGGATTTTATTGAGTCCTTAGTCTACTTGTATCACCTCTGTGTGATATATTCATCTTGATTTGTTCATCTCTTGCCTCTTTCTATCAATATTGCTGACCTTGCATGTTTTCTATGTCTGTTTGTCCTTCTCTATTTATATGTTGAGGTATAGAATCATAACTCTCTTGATTGATTCTGATTTCCTTAACTGATGGTTTGATTAAAAGATTTCTTTTGAAACCCTAAAATTCTACCTCGTCTATTTAAATTGAATGATTCTGTACCTTATTTGTTGTGGTATTTTATTCTGACTGAAACCTTTTCTTAATTGGAATTTGCTGAACTTAGTCCTAATTGACTACTCTATGCTTACTGAATTTTGATCCTTTCCCTATTAATCATGTATTTATCTGTCTTGCCTTATATACTGGTTATTACCATTTGAGTTAACTCCTTTAACTTAAGGAGTACTTGCCTTGATTTCTGACTGACTGATTCTGAGTTCCTTAATTACCATGCTACTATGATTCTTACCTTATTTTACTACCTGTTTTCAACTATAAAAACTCCAGTCTTTCATTAACACAGGACACGAACACTTGGGTCCAAAAACTATCTCTCACACTAAACATTTCTGCTCTCTATTGTGCTATTTGCTACTGTTAGCCGGCTGCAAGCCAAGGTTAACCATTTGTGCTCTCTCTTGTTCTTTTCATTCTACTTACTCTCCTCTTCACTGGTATGTCCTAGTTTCAATTCAAAGTTCTAACAACAACATGCTTCTCTTATTATTTCAATTTCTCTTATTTCTAGTTTGCTTCTATTTGTGGTTCTGTTGGAAAATTTGTAGTTAAGAGTACATTATCAACATGATATTGTGTCTTCCCCTTCCTTTAGATCAGTGTATTCCCCCTCTATGTGTGTTTCTGAGCATGTCTTATCTCCTACTTGTTGCGTACTTACTATCCTATATCCCATGAATTTCCAAATCCCTATCACCCCTCTATGTGGTTGTGTCTTTTAGGACTTGTTTTGTGACTATGCCAATGTCACCTATTTCTGAGCATGACTAAACCAGTCCTAGACCCTTGCTGGGTTATGTGTTTGCAGTCAAATGCTCTATGTGTCCCAAACCCCTTGACCCGTGTGTGTGATTACTGAATTTACTTGGTTCTGTGAACCAGCTATGTGTAAACCTGTCCTAAGGTGTTTTAACTTCTGTTCATATCTTCAAACAAGTCTCTGATTGTTTTACTACATTATTTTCAAAGGAAAAGACTTTGGTTAAATGCAGTTTCTTCTAAAACCTTTTCAACTTGTGGCCATCACTTCTCACTCTACTCGTAGTCATAAGTTCTGCCCCATCTAGTATGTGTACTACCTTGGGATCCTTTTGAGAATCCTCTGAACTCTGGCATACTGAGGCTGGCCTTTCCACACTGCACTTGTTCAATCTTTGGTTACTAAGTCTAGGTGTAAGCACTGCCCGGGATCCTTGAGATCCTTAGGGAACTTTGATGCACCTAGACTCTGATTTGGCTATGGAATTGAGGCTTGTGAGACCATTGGAGGCTTTGAAACTTGGGCCTAATCGAAGGATCCCTATAGAATAGCTTCTTGATTTTCTATTTTTACTTATGTAATTTATTCATTAGCCTGTAATAATTTATAAACAAATATTGAAGTATTTAGTAAAAAGGGTGGGTAGATGCATACTTTTTGGGGTAATACGGGTAGAAATCCTACTCTTAGGACCTTACTTTTAAAGTCTGATTGTTTGCCTAAGTAGAAAACATGCTCATAAGACTTTACTCTTTAATCTGTTTGCTTTACCTAATAGAAATTATGTCCATAGGGCTTATACTTTTAAAGGTTGTTTACTCATCAAGTAGAAACCATGCATATAAGGTTTTACATTCAGTCATGTTTAGAAACCATGCACATAGGGTCCTAAACAATCATGTCTTAAATCAGTTCAATAATAGATGCCATGCCTATAGGAATTCAGTTATAACGAGTATTTCTGTATGTTGCTATACCTGCAAATCGATTAAAATCAGTAATCCGCCTAGATATCATGCCTATAGGAAGCCCTACTCACAATTATGTCTGTTAATTTAACTTAGTCTAATAAATCAACTTCATTACGCCTAGTTCATTTTTAAATTGGTCTTATTAAGCATTAAGCATTTCCTGAAACAAGTTCTTTCAAAACTGCCTCAATCTCATTAGATATCATGCCTATAGGTATTGAAGGAGTCTATTTCAAAATCTATTTGTTTCTGCATAGACACCAGTATTTTGCATATAGGCAAGCCTTTAGGGCGTTTTCAAAATTGCATTTCTCTGAAACTGTCCATGTTACTTAACGTTTCTGATCCTAACATGCTTTTAAAAAAGTCCCTAAGCAACCACTAGGGTGTAACTTCTGAATCTAAAAAGGGGTTGTCTGTTTCTGCATATTCACTTAGATATCCTGCTTTAGGACATTGTTTTATAAAAAACCTTAACTGTGCTTGAGTCGTGCTGCTTGTGTGTTTGTTTGAGGAGGAAACTTTGAGCCTCTTAATTGCTCTCATTATGTGTGAAAGTCCTAAATGCTTTTGATTGTCGCCTTAGAATTTTCGTCTTTTAAAACATTAGGGTTACGTCTAAAACCACCCATAGGTAGAGGTCCTAACTCCCTCCAGGACCATTAAGAAGGGATGGGTAGCAGCACGTAATAGGAATCATTGATCAAACACTCGCTTTGCATGACCAATAAGGGATGTGAAGGGTAGACATGAGATATGATGACTACGCGTTAATGTCACGTGTAGCCCCTCATTGAGGAGTGTTTACCGGACATTGCGTGTGGTGACCCTATAGGATAACCAACCTAGGACCCCTCTTTACTAAATCCTTTCTTTATTGAAATCTTTGTTTTACAACTTGATCAAACCTTTATCTTACTACTTGAATTATCCCATGTGTTTTACTTGCAACTTGTTTAATTTAACTGTTTATATGGACTAATTTGTAAATAGAAGTTCGGCCGGGACCCATAGTTGTGGACCAAGAGGGGTGCCTAACACCTTCCCCTCGAGGTTACTTCGAGCCCTTACCCTAATCTCTGGTAATGCAAACCAACACAAGAGTTAATCGCTCTAGGTACCCTTAACGCACCATAATCCGTTAGGTGACGACTCTTCAAATACCCAATTCCCAAAAGGAAATGAATCATTACACCTCGTGAATGTCGAAACCCAGACTTCTTCCCGTCTCAAAAAAGGGGAGGAAAAAAGAGGGCGCGACACCTAGTGTTCTACCTATAATCAAAGGAGTGGATATGGATGAATATTCTCAACAACCCTAGAAGCCAAGTGCCGCTCCTTTGCCTATTCCAAAAAAGTTTAAATGCCTTATATCCCGAAGTATGATTGGACAACTTATTTTGGCAAAATACAACTTATTTTTAAAAAAGTACTTCTTAAAAAAGTACTTTAAAAAAGTACTTCTTAAGTGAATTGGTAAAATACAACTTATTTTTAAAAATACTTTTAGAAAAAGTATTTCTAAAATAATAATTTTTAAAATAAGCAGTTTTCCACCAAACAGACTCTTAAAACATTATCCTCGAGGTCTGAAATTTAACTCTGAATAGGATAAAATTTAAATAATCTATATAAATTTCGATTATATTTTAAATTGTGCCTATTCGAGCACTTCTCACTAGATTATATTTGGTTCCATAGCTCCAGAAATCAGAAGAAAGATGGGAAGCTTTCCACTTCCCTCGTCGTCGTCGTCTCTACTGATTTCCAGTTCCTCTTCCATTTCGGGAAGACCATCATCCACAATTTTTTATCCTCTCATGCGCTTTAGGCAAGTCTTGTTCCTTTTTCTTTTTTTTCGTTTTTCTCCGATTCTTGCCATATTAATTTTACATTTGGGAAGTTTAACTTTCTCATTTCTATTTCAGAAAGGCGCAAGCACTCTCCATTTCCTGCGATTACTCCTGTTTCGAAGTAAAGCTCTTTTCTTTATATATTTTGTATTATTTAAATAATTCCTGCAGAGTTCTTTAACATGTTTTGCTTCCCCATATTTGGGATTTAGATGTATAGTAGGCTTCCTTTTCTTTTTTGTGGTGGCGGCAAAAAATGTTATGTTACTTAGGTAGGTGGACCTTATTCTGTAGCATATACACCATTTAAACCAACAAGTCATTCAGCAACTTTTTATTGAATTCCCAATGATATTTCTTTTTTCTTTTAATGATATATCTTTTTAAGTATCCTATACTCCTAGTGGTGTACTTTTCACGTTTATTTTAATTTTGTATAATGTCGGCCTGAGATGATTTTAAACGGAGAAACATGGTTAGTGAGGATTGATATAACCAATCCGAACTCGTTTTGGATTGAGGCGTAGTAGTAGTTGTTGTTTGTAGACTCCTAGAGGGTTATAAGTATTAGAAAACGGTATTCCAAATAACTCTAGTGCCATCTTAATTAACCAGGGATGAAGCCTGCTGAGCTTGAATTCATTTTTCTCTTTTTAATTGATCTATTTTGGTTGTCCAGAGATTAGTTAAGATATTGCGGTTGTATTGTGGAGGTGCTAATAATAGGTGTTCGACCCTTTTCCTTTTTATGGATTTTTGGAGATAAGGGATGTGTCTTATCGACCTCCAGGGACCAAGATCAACCTATTGAGTCAAGTCAATCTTTCAATTCCTGAGAAAAGGTACAGTCTGTGTTGCTATAATTCAAATGCAATACATACCATTACTGTCATAAATTTCCTTTGTCATCTTGTCAAATCCTGGTTTAGAGCTAACGAGGGATTATTTTGTCTATTTCTTGATTGGATGGAAGCACAAATGAGATCAGAAATCCAGCATCTCATAAGATTTTCAAATGTTTTAGCTGTTCAGTAAGATCTGTAAAAACATATGAAGCTGTCTATGGAACAATGTCGCTGCTAATCAACTAGTATCTCAAATACTGATATTCATTTTAAAGAGGCTCTGTGTGGAAGAGAGGATCTGACATGGTTTTTTTTGTAGTTTTGGCTTGATATTTGGACGCAGTGGCAGTGGAAAAACTACTTTATTGCAGGTCTTCCTTTTGATTTTGTCTTTTCTATTCAAATTCATTTTATCCTTTCTCTTGTCCAACCAACGAAAGGTACTTTATTCAGGCTGCTTTTTATCTTTAACCTTCTCAATGCAGCTGCTTGCAGGGTTAAGCAAACCAACGTCAGGTTCCATATGTGTGCAGCGATATAGTGATGATGGTGAAAAGATTAAGTCTCCTGAACCCTTACAACCCGAAAGAGTTGGCATTGTTTTCCAGTTTCCTGAGAGGTACTCATTTCTTGGTTGGTGGTGTTTCATGCTCTGTCAGGATGTTCTTTGTGATACAATGGGATTTTCATGAATAGGTTCATATTGAACATAATGCATTTTCATTTGCTGTTTTTATTGAGAAAACAACAAACCCCTCCAGTTAGCAATGCAATTATTTAAACTCTATTTCGTTACTCTTCAATTCTGGTATTATGTACATAAGTATATAGATTTATCTATTAGCATGCATATTGGTAAAGTGAGTATTGCATGGTTAGGTAGCTACGTAAAGTTTAAGAAGTTCTTTTTGTTTCCAATAGCAGTTTATTCAACTTGATTTTGTTTGTGTCACTGTCTTACAGATACTTTGTTGCTGACACAGTTCTTGATGAAGTTACATTTGGGTGGCCAAGACAAAAGGGTGGCCTTCAATTAAGAGAGCTTCTTGCATCGAGACTTCAAAAGGCCATTACCTCGGTACATATTCCTTTAGTGCGATTTAAACTGTCTTTTAAATTTGTCTTTCAAAGGAGAAAAGTTCGTTCGCGTTTCAGCAAATTATGACAGGCTTTTATGTGGTTGACAACTCCTAGGTTGGTCTAACAGGAATGTCTTTGGACAAGGATCCCCACTCATTAAGCGGTGGCTACAAACGTCGGCTTGCCCTTGCTATTCAGTTAGTAAGGATTTCTCATTATGAAAAATTGGAAGTACTTGTATTCTGTTTATGTGCATTTATGTGAACATGCATATGCCCATTTGTGTGACAAAATATTGTTGATATCTTGGGTGATCATCTGTCTATTAATATAATATTTCTCTTTACACAGGTTCAAACACCAAATTTATTAATATTGGATGAGCCTCTTGCTGGTCTCGGTATGAAGAAGCTCACTGCTGTGATCTATTTCATTTTGTTCTTTGGGCTAGTATTTTTCTTCCCATTTGTATATTTTTCCCTGAGCGGATGTTATCCATTAGTTGGTGATTCTCCTACGTATGTATGCTTGGGTCACGAAAGTGCTGGTTTAATGGAACATGAATAGTTGAGATTTCTAGGTTAAATTTGAAAGGAAATAGTAGGAATTGAGATGACTGCACAAGGATTTTACATTTGATATTTTTGAAGATCAGTCTTTCGTCCCACCATGATTGTTAAAGTCTGGATCTTCGTATTCTGTAATCTCAGTAATCCAAACTCACAAAAGTTCTAACTTGTTATAAATTGTCTAAAGCACCAAGATTTTGAATTCTTACTAGTAAATAGTAATTAGCTATAGTAATCTAAAGAAAAGAATCATGTGTATGTTACTTACTTTTACTTTTTGAAGAACGTAGAAATTATTTTAAATCTTTCTGTCATAGAACATTAAGGTTCTATTTTAGGCTGCATTCTCTAATTCTCTAAAAACTAATGGCTTCACAGGTGGTATCTCTAATTCTATTTTAGGCTGCAACCAGGTGGTATCTCTACATCTGTTTTAGAGGAGCTCTTCTTTGGCTTCACTGAAAAGCATTTTTTCTCTTAAGTATAAGCTTAGAATTCCTTGTTGGGTTATGTGTTCTTATTCTCCAAATGGTAACATCGATGTAAAGAAAGATTGTTGTTTTAAAACACTCTTGCCACTATCTTCATACCAGCTCTCATATTTGCTTTTGCTAATATGATTACAAGAGGTAATCTGGAAATTTATTGTATTAATTATTTGGTATGGGTGGTGCAAGCGGAGTTCAAGAGCTTGCCAGATTGGATCGTACCTCAGTTCGGGTTGCATGTTGGATAAAATGGTATGAAGCTTGCTTGTGGTGCAGATCAGGAGGAATGTTTTATGGAGTGATGCTATTTCCATAGAGATCGGAAAACTTAATTGTACTGATCTCTTTTGTTTGATGTGATTTGCTAGCATCGTCATGTTCTTTTACTTGCTTTTAACTATAAATAACTTCTGTTTGGATTACTGTAGACCTTGGATGTTATTAAATGGATACCTTATTTTCGTATTTTGGACGCAACTTTAAATTGTACTCCTATTTGAATAGCTAACCCCAGTGTCTGAAAAAGTGTATATTTTATGAGGGAAATCAGATTGGAAGGCTCGTGCAGATGTGGCGAAATTGTTAAAGAATCTAAAGAAGGAGCTAACTTTACTTGTTGTCAGCCATGACCTCAAGTAAGTTCGTGATTTGGTCCATTTGATGTTTTTGTTTACATACGTTATTTTATTGGAAATGTATCACCATGCTAGATGTCTAGCATTGTTCACTCGAGGTTGGCAGTGATATCAAGAAATTAGTTGACATTTTCTGGTGAAGCCGTGGATGAAGTCATTTATCCATACATATTGACTCTGGAACTTCCTGTCCCTTTTTGCTTCTTGATAACCGAGAGATCCGTTGTTTCGCTTCGAAATCTTTCTTCTACTCCTATTGACTGTCATATGAAGTTTTGATTTATTTTGTCAGCTCTTTAGTTCTTGCTTAGCTCTTTTTTATTCATAGCTGACTGTCTTTTATGTATTCTCTTTTGTATTTCTTGCATCTTCTGGATGCCACATATAAAATTCCACTCACTTGATCAAAAATCTTTCTTCTACACTTCTCCACTTAAAATATCAGACTTGTTTGCCAATCAACATTCGAACTCGTGATTTGCACCTACCACACATCCCGCATCTACTACCTTTGCCGCTCCGGTTGCCACATATGGTTGTGCTATAATGATAATATCAAGTGTCATATAAAGAAATTTTCACTTAACTTTTAGTCTCTTCATTTCAAATTGCGTATCTTGTTTCCTTGAAGGATACAAAAAACTAGGGGTGGCCACTATTTTTCATAGGTGAGGTAGAATTGCATTCAACTCTCAACTTGAGCATATTCGCACAAGGGTATTTAATTGGAAGACAATAAATCATCATTTTGTTTCTGGTACTCCTTTTGTTTCCCTAGCAATTCATCGTGGTTTTTGATTAATTTTTAACTACACATAGCTGGCGGTGAAATTCTGTATGTTCCTATTTTATTTGAAACTTTAGTTCCTTCTCTAATAGCCGCATTGATGGTGATCTACAGGGAGTTGGCATCTTTGGTCGATCAATCTTGGAGGATGGAAATGGGAGGAATACTTAGAAGAGAGCCACTACCCGTTTAATACTCGGGATTTATTATGTTCCCAGCCATTAGTTCTGATGCAATGGATTAGGCATTAGCACAGCTATTAGGCCTCTTTATTGTCGTGTTCTTTCAGTCAAGGCTGATCCTAGTTAGACTGAGAAAACAATAAGAATTTAGTAGTAGTAAATGAAGCTCAAAAGACAAAAAAAGGCATGGCGAGTTACCATTGTAACAAGAGTGAAACTCTCATCTTTCACTTTAATTAGAGGTGTCAAATAAGCAGGTTGGGTTAACGTCCCAAGCCGCCCATAGTTTGCTTGGGTCAAGATGGGTTGGTTTAGAAAGGGCTGAGAAGCGTGTCATAACCCAATCTGCCCAAGTAGACCAAATATATTTGTCATAGCTCACTATGCAACCAAAATCCTGCTTTCTCAAACCATGCAGATCTTAAATAATGTATGTGTATTTCGGATGAACCGAAGAAGACTTCGAAGCATTCAAATCATATGCTCATATGCAACTTTCTGTGTTTCTATGTTATTAAGTGAGGTTGCTCTACTGGCAAGAGCGCTTAGTTTCAACCATGAGGTTGGGAGCAGGGGTGTCAATATTTCGGTTCGGGCGATTATTTTATAAAATTTATATCATACCAATTTTTCGGTTATTTTATTATATATGATCAAAATTAGATTTTTTGAAATCGTCCCAATTATGCCGGTTTCTCTTCGTTATCGGTATGGTTCGGTAATTTTTTTTATTTATAAAATATCCTGTAAAAGTCACTAGTAGAAGTAAATGCAATAACATATGTACTTTTATTAGACTTGGCAAAACTCTCTAGACAATTTTACAGTTTAAAAGGCGATAAATTAAGAAAACATAAAAGATGGCCATAATATAGATTCATCAGGTATTCTACTACAACATAAAAGAAACTAGTAAATATGAGAGATATTAACTAAGCTGGGGACTCAAGAATACAATCTATAGAAGATTAAATATTCAAAAAGATAAATTTGAATTATACGAAAGGAAATATATTCAGTACATTGTAATTTACTACTCATAATCGCTACAATACTTAGTGAATATGCTGGAAATAATTTAGTTTCAATAGAAGTATCATAATATGGTGGTGTTTCTTTACTTATTCTGAAATCTATATTGTCAACGAGGTCACATACTAGTTATTGTTACTCAGTTTAACCAAGTAAACTATAGTGTCTGCAGGTATTGATATCAAGGCAGCCGTCTTGCTCTGCTTTCATTTCTTTTTTGGCCAAGCCCTGAATGAGCTGGGCAGTGCCAGGAACTCAAGGAATCCCGCTGGGATGAAGTGATAATCTTGTAGTATGACGTAAAAGGGAATCAATCAGCGCCAGCAGAATGCATATTAAGCCTTGTACAATTTAGTATAACGAAGGCACTCATTTTTTGCTATGATAATATGCCTTTATGGTTTCCATTTTTGTGAAAATAGCCTTTGAATGGCGATTAAACAAGCATATACCCGTGTTTATTAAACGTAACTTTTAATAAAATGCCTTATGCTAGAATTCATATATGTGTGCATACATACTGTTACGCAGCGCCTTCCTGATGATCTTTGGAAGGGCAACGTAAGGCTAAGCAACCGATGTCAGTGCGGTTGATGTCCGCCAATGAGGTCCTCGCCGCACGCTAGACTAGATTGTCAGTGCCGTGCGGGAAAACCAATGTCGTGAGCAATTGCGGAAGCTGAGAGAGAATTGGGTTTTGAATGCTGATGATGATTTTATTGATGACTGAAAATGATGATTACAATGATGTGGTGTCGAGGGGGAGAGACACCAGAAAATGCTGATTGAAATGTTTGATTGTTTGGTCCCCCTTAATAATGCTTAAAAAAATAAACCAACATTACAAGACTAGTCCTAATAAAGCTGTAGAAGCACACTGAAATGAAAATGATGAAAACTAGTCTATGATTACAATGAAAAGGACTTAGATTATTACAAGGAAAAACTAAGTCCGATGGCAGCATCTTTGTCTTGCGGGTCTGCGCGCGCGTTGCTGTGGGCGCGCGCGACACTTGATGTGCTGGCCTGAGGCTGGGCACTGGTGCTTGGCATCAGGGTCTGTGCGCGAGGCGCTGTTGGAATGGGCCTGCAGCTGGGCGCTGGCGAGGCATCAGGATCTACGCGCGTGGCATTGTCAGGGCGCGCGGCGCTGTTGTCATTGGCCAGCCCTTGGGCGCTGGCGAGAGGCATCGGTGGGGCGACAGAGGCACATGCGCGCTTGTCACTTGGCGCAGTCAAGACCACGGGGCCGACCATGGCGCTAGGCATTGTGAGGCTTGCTAGGCCGCCATGGGGCGCGGCCAAGGGGTCATGGGGCATGTCTGGAAAGCAGCCCATGACATTCTCCCCCACCTGAGTTGGCGCCGTACTCGGAGCCTTATGATGATGATGATGATGATGATGTTTCTGATGGTTGTTGGATGGGAGGTCTGCGCCCCTCTGTTCTTTGAGCTTGCTGCTGTAGCGAAGCCATGATTGCATGCGACTGACATGGAAGACTGGATGGATCTTCCACCAGGATGGAGTTTTGACCTGGTATGTGGACTTCCCAATGCGTTTTGCAATGGGCAGGGGCCCGATGTATTTTTGTTGCAGGCGAGGGTCATGGGTCCTTTCTGCAAACAAGTACCGCTTTGGGATGCATAGCATTACTTTGTCCCCTGGTTGATGTTGGGCAAAGCAAAGATTTTGTTCGGTGAACCTTTTTGCCCGCTCTTGGGCCCTGATGAGATAGCTCCGCACTATCTCCATGTTGCGCTCCCATTCGCTCGAGAAGTTGGCAGCTCGAGGAGATTTCGGCATGGTTGATGCATTCACCGTTTGCGGGAGAAGCGGTTGCTGTCCGGTAACAATTTCAAAAGGGCTCTTGTTTGTATGATGGTCCTTTTGAGAATTGAAACACAGTTGAGCAGCATCCAGGAGCTTCACCCAATGCTTCTGTGATCCGGTTGCGAAGTTGCGGAGATATTCCTCCAGCATGTCATCGAACCGGTCTGTCTGGCCATCCGATGGTGGATGGATGTCTGTGTTGTGACTCAATGTTGACCCAAAGCACCTGAAGAGATGGGTCCAAAAGTTGCTAGTGAAGCGTGAGTCGCGCCTACTAACAATGTTTTTGGGCAGGCCCCAATGTTTGACAATGTGCGAGAAGAAGAGTCGAGTTGTATCTTCTGCTGAGATGTTTTGCGGGGCTGCTATGAAAGTTGCATAGTCTGAGAACTGATCTATGACAACCATGATGGATGCAAGATTGCCAACTTGGGGCAATCCCGTGATGAATCTGAGGGAAACACTTTCCCATGGTCTCTGAGGGACATGTAATGGCTGCGAGGGTCCCGGCTGTGATGAGTGATCCGACTTGTCCTTGTGGCATGGCTGACAAGTCTTCACACGATGATGAGCGTCACCAGTCTTCTGAGGCCGGTGACATGATGGCTGATTGTTGCTGCGAAGAGTAGCCTGGACCTGGGGTTCATGTCTGTTGACTACCTTCTCCAACTGCATGGCCGAGATGTTTTCAGCGGCCATCTTTATGGGAAAACATGGTATGGTGCAGGGCCTGACCCCTTTTTCTCCCATCATCAGGAGCATGTTGGCATATGGAACCGGTATGGTGTTAGTTTGCCTCATGAAATCCAAACCCACTATGATGTCGAAGTCATCTATGATTGCGATGCGCAGGTCGATGCTTCCTTTGTATGTGCCAAGTTTCACTGGGACATTTGTAGCTGTTCCACCCAATGTCTGAGGTGGTGAGTTGATAGCCTTGACGCGGCCTTGCTCTTTTGTACAACAAGACCTAGGCGCTCTACTTGCGTTGATGACAAGTAGTTGTGGGTGGCACCCGTGTCTATCAATGCGTGAAGGGGCTTGCCGTTCACTTTCAATTCGACGAACATTAGGGTCCTCGCTTGCTTAGGAGGTCCTTCGTCCATCTTTTCTTTCCCTTTCCTGGTGATCGGGACTGATGTTTTCTTAGGAGGACATGCACTGGTCCCCGCTAAGGCATGAGGGATAGAGCCAACAATTGCATTGAAGGCGCCTACCTGGTCGTCGTCTGATGAGTCTGATGTGTCTAACTCATCCTCGACCGTCTGATGAGCATTGACCTTGATGTTTGGGCATTCATTGTTCCAATGTGCCCCGCCGCAATGACGGCATTCTGAGGGAGGCTTTCTCCCCTGATTGTTGTTGATGGATGCAGCACTGTTGCTGTTGGAGGGAGGAGTCTTAGTTTTGGATGCACTCCGATCTCCCCCACTTTTGCTTGGGCCACCATTGCTGGGATGGTGCCCATTGAATCCCCCTCGGACAGACGGCTGGGGCCTGTCGTTCTGAGTTCCCAAATGATAGTCGCCAAGGCATTCTGCAGCTTGAATGGCCTTGGGCAGGGTGTCTACCCGTTGTCGCTGTAGTTCCATACGGGCATGAGGTTTCAAACCTTCTATGAATGCGAAGAGTTTGTCTTTGTCCCCCATGTCGCGTATGTTTAGCATGAGTGCGGAGAATTCGCGCACGTACTCCCTCACTGATCTGGTGTGGCGGAGGTCCCGTAGCTTTCTCCTTGCGTTGTATTCCACATTTTCGGGAAAGAACTGCAGGCGTATGGCTACCTTCAATTCGTCCCATGTCTGAAGAGTATCTTCACCGGCCTTGATGGCTTCGTGTTTGACCCGCCACCAAAGTTTGGCATCGCCCTGAAGATACATGGCAGCAGTCGCTACCTTTTTGGATTCCTCCAAATGGCCCACGGCATCGAAGTATTGTTCGATGTCGAAGATGAAGTTTTCCACTTCTTTAGCATCCCGGGATCCGTCGTATCGCTTTGGCTCCGGTATCTTAAGCTTTTGTGGAATGGGGGTGAGGTTTGCTGCACCCCTGATGTGATGGTCGCCTTCTCGAAGTAGGCTCTGTAAGGCAGCATTGACAACATTGAGCTTGTCAGTCAAGTCGTTTATGGTTTGCTGCATGGCAGTTAGTCTGTCTGCCTCATGTTGCTGATGGGCTAAATCGTCGGCACGCTCCTGTTGGAGGTCCTCAAATTTGCCATGAATATTGGCAGTTTTAATGGCTGCCGTTTGTCGGTCCTCGTCGGAGTCACGACTGATGTTTGCAATGTCATTTTCCGCCTGCCGCATTTGGCGGTCCAGGTCGTCCAACCTTTGCACTAGGTTGTTGCTTTGATCAGGCACCGTTTCTACGATGGGTCGTAATCGGTCAACCGTCTATTCTAGGGATGCTAGACGCTCCCCATGATTCACCATGGTCAGAAATGGTGATGATGGCAAATGTTCCCTCGTCCGATGTCGAGCCTAGGCTCTGATACCAACTGTTACGCAGCGCCTTCCTGATGATCTTTGGAAGGACAACGTAAGGCTAAGCAACCGATGTCAGTGCGGTTGCTGTCCGCCAATGAGGTCCTCGCCGCACGCTAGACTAGATTGTCAGTGCCGTGCGGGAAAACCAATGTCGTGAGCAATTGCGGAAGCTGAGAGAGAATTGGGTTTTGAATGCTGATGATGATTTTATTGATGACTGAAAATGATGATTACAATGATGTGGTGTCGAGGGGGAGAGACACCAGAAAATGCTGATTGAAATGTTTGATTGTTTGGTCCCCCTTAATAATGCTTAAAAAAATAAGTCAACATTACAAGACTAGTCCTAATAAAGCTGTAGAAGCACACTGAAATGAAAATGATGAAAACTAGTCTATGATTACAATGAAAAGGACTTAGATTATTACAAGAAAAAACTAAGTCCGATGGCAGCATCTTTGTCTTGCGGGTCTGCGCGCGCGTTGCTGTGGGCGCGCGCGACACTTGATGTGCTGGCCTGAGGCTGGGCACTGGTGCTTGGCATCAGGGTCTGTGCGCGAGGCGCTGTTGGAATGGGCCTGCAGCTGGGCGCTGGCGAGGCATCAGGATCTGCGCGCGTGGCATTGTCAGGGCGCGCGGCGCTGTTGTCATTGGCCAGCCCTTGGGCGCTGGCGAGAGGCATCGGTGGGGCGACAGAGGCACATGCGCGCTTGTCACTTGGCGCAGCCAAGACCACGGGGCCGACCATGGCGCTAGGCATTGTGAGACTTGCTAGGCCGCCATGGGGCGCGGTCAAGGGGTCATGGGGCATGTCTGGAAAGCAGTCCATGACATTACATACATATGCACACAAAAATATATATTATTACCATTTTTTGTGCTTGTTGTATATAGTATTCTTAAATGATAATATTATTTATACTAGTAAACGATAATTTAAATAAATAAAATATTAGGCGTGTATTTACAATTTAATTCCTTTGTTATTGTTGTAAAAAATTATATTTACCAATATAAAAAGAAAAATAGTTTAATTCAAGGTTCTACAGTATTATACTGTTAAATAATAGACAATCTCTTTTTCTTTTATTTTTTACAAAAAAATATACTTTTTTATTTTTCTGCAAATTTTAATATTGTCTAAGCAAAAATAAAATAATAAAAAACACTATTAAAATTTTTTTGGGCCTCAAAATCTCGAGGGCCTAAATCAAGGTTTTACTAGCATCCCTCTTGAGCCATCCATCCATTCTTAACATTCTCAATTAAATTTTATAAAGTTCCGATTAAAATAAGTCAACAATTACAAGAATACTAAAGATAGCGAATGTGTCATTCAGTTAGCAAATGCGAATGAAGTTGGTTGAACAACATGTTCATACGACAATTGTCTCAATGAAATTGCTGGCTAGAATTAAAATATATTAAAAGACCCTTGAACTTTTCTCATAAAATCCATAGAATAATAAGACTCTAAAAAGGCCTAAAGTGAGAGCGCAACACATACACATGATGATTCTGATAGGTGCACGACATGATATTAACTTCTCCTCTATACAAAAATATGGTATTAAGTGAAAATGATAAAGGGGTGAGCGCATTACTCATCGAGTTTTTTTTTTTTTTTTTTTTATAACTTGGGACACTTGCCTTGAATTTTTTTTTACTTAAAAAAAGAAATACAAAAAAACTTGCTTTTTGATGTATGAATGTGCCAAAAGGAATATCTAAATTAGAGAATCTGAGTTAATTAGAAAGTAAAATCGCGAGAAACATGAAAAAAAGTATACATAGAAGAAAAATAAAATTGATAAAAAGGTAAATATATTGTTTAATTTAATGAGAGAAAATATTTATCATATGACTCCCTCTGTCCACTTTATCTGATTTTTTGCCCTTTTTTGTGATTCAAAATATTTGATTTTTTCAGATTTCAAAAATAAATTAATTAATTTTTTTTCAAAATTTCCCTTGAAGTAAATAATATTGGAGTATGTGTTATATTTATTTTGCAATGCAATAGGATCCATCCATCTCATATTCGTGTTTCACTTCTCAAGTAGTCCACGTACTACTTGTTATAAAATCTGCTAATCATTTCATCTCCTACAATTCATGTTATTATTTTTTTAAAATAAAACTGGAGAGGAAATGTTGAATTTTTTTGGCTCCATTTTATAGTTCGCTCACGTTTTTAAATTGAAATTACATGACAAATTGAGATATCTTGCTGAAAATTTGAAATAATCTTTGATGCTCATAAATTTTTCAATGAATTATGCCCGTTGCTTCAGTTCTGGGAGTTGCTAATCATCACATCCTAAACCCAAAATGACATTATGTCAAATATAAAATAAAATGAAAAAAAATGTGAAAAAATAGTAAATGTCAATATAGTCAATTTCGTTGCTAATGTTAAAAGATGAATTTCTTAATATATATGAAAATAAATAAAGTGGACCTTCAAACCTATCTCTACCAATTTTTAAAACAGAAATTTTGAAATCTTGTATTAACTAATATATAATTATATATTATATATTTTTGGGGCCTCAAATATTTGGGAGCTTACCCTACAACCGTCGTTGCCTCTTGGATTTAATATCTGATCATTTAAGAAAGGGAGAAGAGTTAAAAATACCCCTCTACTATTATTTATTATCTCGATATACCCTTCGTATCAGATCGAATATACCTTACCGTTAGATAAAGTTTCAAAGTTGCCCTTGTTTTAACAGACTGGACAGGTGTAGACTATTAATAGAAGACTCAATCATTTGAATACAAAAACTCAGGCCAATATATTAACCATAACTTATAGCCCGTTTGGCCAAGCTGCAAAAATCAGTTTATTTTGAGAAATGTTTTTTTCCAAAAATATTTTCCTCAAAAGTACTTTTGGAGAGAAGCAGTTTGTGTTTGGCTAATTAGTTTGTAAAGCACTTTTGAGCAGCAATTAGTGTTTGGCCAAACTTTAAAAAATTGCTTTTAAGTGTATTTTTTTCTCAAAAGTGCTTCTCAAAAAGGTATTTTTGGAGAAAAGTTATTTTTTTCTGCTTCTCCAAAACTGCTTCTGCTTCTCCTCAAAAGCACTTTTTTCCTTCCAAAAGCGTGGTCAAACACCTCAATTTTTGGCCAAAAAAAAAAACTTGGCCAAACAGGCTATTAATCAGATCCGCTTCCCCTCCCTTTCCTCCCATTAAAACCATTAAACCCATAATCCCTTGCCCTTTGGTTTTCGTTAATTCTCTTTCTCAGTAAATACACAAACATTCGACTGATATGACATAATGAAATAAAAATGAAAATCAGATTTTGTTACTGATCTACCAAACTGATCATGAAACAAAGAGAAAATTTAAAAGGTTTCCACTATAGCAATACCAAAAAATAACAGAACCTTTAGTTCCTCTTAAAGCCTGCTAACGACGGAGTTTGCTTCAAAAATTTGAAGAAGAGTTTCTTATAATAATTTTCAATTCTAATAGAAATTGTTTCAATAAAAAGATTTTAAGATAGTTTGTCGACTTATGCAAAAGGAAAAACTTTTCTTTCTTGGTAGTTAGCTGAAAAACAATTTTGCAAATATTTTAATAATTAAAGAAGATCAAAATTTTGAAGCAGATACCGTTAAATGAGCCAAAATATTGTGAAAAATAATAATTAGCAAGAGTAGAAATATAAAAATATAGTGTTTAGATCCAGAAATACACGAGAGAAGGAAATGAAAAAGATTAGCTGACCTCGGGACCAAACCGAAAAAAAGTTTTTTCACTATCATTTTCCATGTATTTTGTATGAATACGTAAAAGTGATTTTTTCTTTCCTATACCATATATGAAATCTTATTATCAAAAATGTGCATAGTTTCTAATTTATCCGTCCTGTCCACATTTTTTCTACAGTTATTATACCAATCATTAAATACTAATTAATAGTAGCTGAATATTCCTAATTTGTCGAGCAAGGTGACTTTCATCATTGTGTTGGCAAACTTTCTGCCAGTGGCCCCGTCCAGTTGTTGTGCACTAATTCCTGCTGGCCCAGATTGGCTCCCATGATTGTGCTGACAGATTGTGGTCTTACCCAGCTGTGCAGCACTTGTTTTTGTTGGCAGAGAGTGGCTGCCATGATTGTCCTGGCGGGCCGTGGGACCGTGTCTTTCATGTGCAAAGATTCTCTGGCCTTTGGCAGCCAGATTTGACTCGGTTTGTGGCCCCTTAGGCGGGAAAATCAGTCATGAATTTGTCAGGTCGGCACATATCAACATTTTGTTTAAACGGACTCGGACCCGTGTTCTGACGGTCCCAGAGGATCCGTAGTAAAATATGGGACTTGGGCGTATTCCCGGAATCGAATTCCGAGGTGTAAATCCAGGTTTACCCGCATCTCTTCTTCGTTTGATTCTTCAGTAACAAAAATTCTCGTTTTAATGAAATCCGCTTCCCAAATATTCAATTGATGAATAAATGGCAAGTGGGAGGGACTAACTGTATTGGAAAAAATTGAGTTTACATATTAAAGTGGAATAGAGATGACGTGTCAAGACACATAGACTAGTCAAAGAGTTACACCTGGCAAAGAGACACGAGTTGCAACAGATACGAGCAAAGTCAAAGGAAGAGGCACGGGCAGATATTCAAAGGACTCGGCGCCCATACCTATTTAAGTCATTTAGGTCCAGGAATCAAGGGAAATGAATCTGACAATATATGAGAGTACAGATACAGTATTTAGTGAGCATTAAATACTGAATACGTTAGAAAATCTGTATTAAATACAATGATTGTGTAACGTAGCATTCAATGTCTTTAATTACTTATAATAGCCTTATTATGATAAGAGCAAAACGTATATCTCCCAAATAGCTATAAAAAGGAGATAACTGATCAATTGTAAGGACAAGAAAGACTATTTGAATATATCGATTTACTTGTTTTTCTTCTGATTATATTATTGCTAGCCAAATTACTTTCTTTCATATATTCTTTTGATTATCAGTAACCCAAGTTCTTCTAAATTAAAGCTTTGACTGAAATCTCATTTTTTGATTAAACAATGACATGATGGATAATGAGAATTACAAATCTTGTCTGCCGTGAGTAACCATTCTCTTGCAAAGTTGATATTGGCATTTTTATCCAGTGTAAGTTTTGTGAGCACGTGATTTTTGCTTCACGAAAACTACTCCAAAAGAAATCAAAAAATAAAACAAATTTCATATGTGTACAATTTTGAGAATTTGCGTGACATTTTGGTAATTATTTTGTCCATAAATGTTTACCCTTGTGGTGATTAATTAAAAAATACAAAAATACATGTTGCATGCACATTTAAGATTTAATTGTACATTTTGGAATTAATTAAGCCATGTTTTATTTTAAAAGAAAGAAAATCACAAAAAATATGTATTTGTTGTGTTTTGTCATTTATGTGTGCCATTGTGTAATTTTATTTTTTAATTAAATGTTTGACCTTAAGCGTTAATTATTGTTAAGGTTTAATTGACATTTTGTAGGCTAATTTTGGGTTTATAGATTATTTTTAGAATTTTATTGATTGTTAATTAAAAGTAGAAAAAAAAAACAAAAGAGTTGAAAAAATGAAAACTCGGATGGGGCCAAAAATTCGAATAGAAATCAGGCCCAATCGATACTTAGACCCAGTCCAAACGCGCTTGTGCCCAGTCCATGACCCAGCCTCTCAGACGAAAGAAACGGCGTCGTTTCAGGAGCTTTGATCTGAGCCGTTCATCTCCCTTGATCCAACGGCTCAAAATCCGTCTCCCTTACCCATTCCCTATACCCGACCCGTTACCCGGTTCGAACCGATCCCCACTTAACCAAACGACATCGTTTCCACTCAAGCAAATGATCCAGGCCGTCAATCTCATTTGATCAAACGGCCAGAATTAAAACCCCCACCCACTATATAAGCCTAAAATCACTACCCGCCCCCCATAGCCATTACCCCTTCCGTCCCTAGCCTCTCAGACACCAACCCAGCTCCCCCCCTCGATAGCCCTAGCCGCCACCAAATCCTCGCCTGAAAGCCGGCGACAACGACGCCGCTGGCCATGAAACTAACACCCCTGAACCACCATTACTCCCTCTCTCCAAATCCACACTCAGCTTACCTCGAATCTTCCCCGAACGTCTCGAATCTTCATTTGAAGGTTCGAGCAAAAACCGGATCTACACCAACCGACCCCGGATTCACACCGGTCACTCCCCTGGCCTCACTCGTAACCAAACCAAGCTTGGTTTGGTTCGAATCTAGGTAGAAACCTTCGAGCCCCAAATCGGACCGTATAAACCCTAGAACTCAAAACCGTGGGGGTCTGTCCAGTTTAAAGGAGGAGTTGGGGTCTAATAGACCTTAATCGAGGACACTTCGATTAAAGTCCGTTCGACCTCAAATGGTCGAGTCCGGTTCGAGCCTGGGTCGTTTTGTTTTTGAGCTTCCAAGGTAAGTTTTTTCTTTCCCTTCTGTCCTTGTTTAAATTCTATTTTGTGTTTGTCTGCATGTCTAGTTGATTGGTTTGATTTTTCTTTCAATTTTCTCCGGCTTCATAAGACCTTTTGTTTGGTTCAAATTTTCTTCTCTTTGTTTGTTGTTCATTGTTATTGTAAGTTGTGTGTCCATCCTGTTAAGAGTCGTAGAATAGTTTAGTTCATATCAAGGTTCCCTGGTAAAATCACTGAAGCTAATTTGGTAACCCGCTTGAGATATTTTGGTTATTGATTGTTAGCTATCTGTTGTAGCTCATATAGTCAACTAAATGAATGTCGTCAATTGAATTCACTGAAAGAAACTAGGGAACCACGAATTGTTCATTCCAGTGTTTGTCATTTCTGCCTCTTTTCTATTCTTATGTGATTGAGTTGAAGTTGTTGAACATATCCAGTTGCTTCTTTGAACCAAACTGGCTCGCTCATTTTAATGCCACATGAACCTCATTCCCTCATCCCTTCTGCCTGAAATCAGTTTGTATGTTTGGATAGGATTGAATTGGTCACAGCTGTATAATCTGATAGTTAGTAATCAATGATTAGTTGAATTTAGAGGGGTTTATATACTGACTATTAAGAGTTAGGGCATAACAGTAATCTTCAGGGGGTTAAGGGTAATTTTGGCATTTTGACAGAGTTTAATTGGAATTAATTTGAGAACATGTCAAGTGGTAATAGATAACATTAGTATAATTGTCAGTGGAGAACAAGACATAAGAGCATGGGAGTTTAAAATGAATACTCTAAACCCATAACTCTGGATTAGAGCAATAGGACAAGCATGGGGAACAATATAGTGGGCATCAAGAAAAGACATTTAGGCATGAGAAATTAAGGGGTATTGGAAGAATTAAAGGCTGAAGGTATCAAGGCAGCCTGGCTGACCTACTTTGCCTATAAATAGGCTCATTTAGAACAAAATAGGGGCTGGTTTTTTTTGATCCTCAGAAGCCAGAGAAAAACAAGAGTGTTAAGGCTGGTTGATCGATAAGGCTAAGCTTTACATCAAAGAGCTTGAGCTTGTCTTTTTCTTTGAGTGTTTGACAAATCAGAAAACTACTGTTTCTTGCATCTGTCTGTGTTCTTTTGGTACTGTTGGATTTCAGCTTGTACTCTCCTAGCTTTCTATTGGTTGAGCACTGTTCCATTGGGTTACTGCTTGGTTTTCTGCTTGGTTTTCTTTAAATCTGCCACGGGGTGTCTATTACTGGTTGTTGTTGGCTTCACTGGTTGTTGCTGTGTTGCTGAATCTGCTGTGTTACTGCTTACACTACTGCCGCTTCTACTGATTTTCCTCTACTTCTTTGCTTTCCAAATATCAAGTATTGATCTCAACATTGAATGATGTATAAATGCCAAGTTGATTAAAGCCTATTTGGAAGAAAGAATGAAGTGCAAGCACTACTATTATAGCATTGGTCTCTATGCCGTTTTATTTCCTAATCATTTTTGAATGTTTAAGTTCTGTTAGATAGGTAATGGTAATATAGAGATTCGAATAATTAGGATCTGTTATAATTTGTGTAATTTGTATTAAGTGAATCTGTAATATGTGATGGACTGTGATGAAATGAGGAATCGTTAAGTATAAATGTATAAATATTTTGGCCGTTGAGTATTAGTTGAGACTGATTTGAATTGATGGCCGTTGGTTAAGTTGATTTCCAGTATTATCAAAAACCCTTTCAATATGTGAATAGGAAGATTGTAAGCTATCGAAGTAAGGTGACGTTTTTTTTCAACATGGCAAATTTTAGATAACGTGAATTAGTATAAAAGTTCGAGTTCTAGAATTCAGAGAGTTTAGAGTAAAGTTGTGGTTTAAAAGGCAGGAATTATTGTTAAGTAGATATAATTAGTAAGGATAATTATAGGCAGTTCGTTTTAGGCTAGTGTCACTAGACCTTGACCTTTCAATTCTCATTGTAGCCATGTTAATATTCAATTCAAGCTCATAAATCGGCCTGTTAACAAATGGAGTAATAGCAAGGGATTTGAAACTCGAATTAGTTTGCAATAAATTTGTAACTATGGTTATAGGAGCTTCTGTAGGATAAGGAAGTTGAAGTTCGGTCATTTCCTAATTCATGTTCGCTATCGTACCATTGGCTCATCGTAGTTTCGGTTTCATTCTTTTGAAGTAGATTCAAATGCGTTTTTCCTTAGGTTTAGTTTTAAGCCAGTAACTGATTAGGATTCTTTCATTTTTAGAGATGGACAAACATAGAAAAATGTAGTCACTTTATGATTGTCTTTTTAAAATAAATGAGATGAGCCTCGCTGGATAAACACATAAATGGTGGGGCCCTCGTTAAATGTATGTATTAAATGCTTAGATTCCGGGACGGGCCGTTTAGCAAATTTCACGGCCCTACCCAAAATAATGATACGCTAGTCGCTTTAGGCGCGTATTTAATAATGTTATCTTCTTAAACTCGGGTGCACATTTATGTGACCCAAATCCAAATCTCAACGGAGTCGAAATGTGTCGCTAATCACGGGTGCATTGATTGTGACGTGGTTCAGGATGCATGTCCATGACGTTGCAAACTCCCTTTAAAAATAATGAATGAGACGAGTCTCGACAAACAAGAATACATAAATTGCGGGGCCCTCAACGGATGGTTATTTCGAATGCTTAGATTTCGAGACAGGCCGCATAGCGAACTTTACGGCTTTTCTAAAAATAACAACGCGTTAGTCTTTAGGCGCGTATTTAATAATGATATTTTCCTAAACTCGGGTGTGCATTTATGTAACCCAAATCCAAATCTCAACGGAGTCGAAACGCGTCGATAGGCCTCGGGTACATTGATTGTGACGAGGTTCGAGATACGTTTTCACGACGTTGCAATTCTTTTGTAAAAATAACAACAATAATAATAGAAGCGGTAAAAGAATCATAATTTGCACTAAGTACATAATTGTTAAAATCAGATAAATAAGCCGGATATAACAGTTGAGCGACCGTGCTAGAACCACGGAACTCGGGAATGCCTAACACCTTCTCCCGGGTTAACAGAATTCCTTATCCGGATATCTGGTGCGCGGACTGTAATTTAGAGTCATTCTTTTCCTCGATTCGGGATTAAAACCGGTGACTTGGGACACCCTAAATCTCCCAAGTGGCGACTCTGAAATAATTAAACAAATCGTTCGATTGTCCTTTAATTGGAAAAAACTCTTGTACCCTCGCGGGGCAGAAAAAGGAGGTGTGACAAATTTAATGCTTGCTGTATGCATGGGAGGCGGAGGCTTGTACCTTAGAACGTACCAGAACGGATACTAACAGTGGACCTGCTATTTAGGACTAAAAATTTGTGCAGTTTAGTCTTGGCTGACTAACCCATCTTCTTGCTAGTTTATACTAGCTTTTTGTATTCAGTTGAACTTCATTACATGTATGTGGGGGGGGGGGGGGTGCACTACCTCATTCATGCTACAACTGATCATCAAGTTAATTTTTGTTTATTATTTTGTGATGGAAATACAATCTGATTAAGATAGTATCAATCTCCGTGATGGATTTCAAAAATAACAGTGTTTAACCAAAAAATGGGATTTCGGTCAAAGCATTAATTTAGAAGAACTCAAGTTACTGATAATCAAAAGAATATATGAAAGAAAGTAATTTAGCTAGCAGTAATATAATCAGAAGAAAAATAAGTAAATCAATATATTCAGATAGTCTTTTTTTTGTCCTTACAATTGATCAGTTATCTCCCTTTTATAGCTATATGGGAGATATACGTTTTGACCTTGTCATAATAAGGCTATTATGAGTAATTAAAGGCATTGAATGCTACGTTACGCAATCATTGTATTTAATACAGATTTTCTAACGTATTCAGTATTTAATGCTCACTAAATATTGTATCTATACTCTCATATATTGTCAGATTCATTTCCCTTGATTCCTAGACCTAAATGACTTAAATAGGTACGAGCGCCGAGTTCTTTGAATATCTGCTCGTTCCTCTTCCTTTGTCTTTGCTCGTATCTATTACAACTCGTGTCTCTTTGCCAGCTGTAACTCTTTGACTAGTCTACGTGTCTTGACACATCATCTTTATTCCAGTTTAATAGGTAAACTCAATTTATCCCAATAAAACAGCAAATAGAAAAAATTTCCCATTGTCAGGGTGGTCTCAGGTGATGCTCAATTCTCGAAGTACAATTTATTTCCATACTATATATCTTATTTAGAATATAATCAGGCCACATGCTTTTCAGCTTTACTGAGGACATGACCCTCTATAGGAAGGCGTGGAGATCGAAGATTAAGGTTGCGGGTTAATGAGTAGTTGCATGTTTTCCTTCTCCATACCGGTAGTATTAGTATTACGCCCGTTTTCTCTTATTCTTAGATTTTTTATTACTGCATGTTGTTGCTTGCTTCAGTTATCTTATTTTTGTTGCCGTTATTATTTCTTCCTTTATGGCTTCTCTACTACTGTATTTTTTCTTAATTGATGGATTATGCTTTTCTTGAGCAGAGTGTCTATCGGAAATAGCCCCTCTATTTTCACAAGGTAGGAGTAAGGTTTGCGTATACACTATCCAGACCCCACTTATGGGATTTCTCTGGGTATGTTGTTGTTACTGGCAAGGATAATACAATGAGGCTGAACACCAAACTTTTAATAATTTAATATTAAAGAAATTGTTTGAGTATCGGATTAGTATACTGATGTAAAGTTTGTAATGACGAGAAAACAAGCTGCTGAAATTCGATAGCACTAGACTTTTTCTGTTTTCTTTATGATCTCACTGCATTTAAGTGAATATGTTCAAGGAAAGACAAAGTTTGATCGTCAGTGTTGCATTGACATTGCTCCTGGATTACCATGCTGCAGTTTCTCTGTGATTGAATCGATCTATTCAGAAATATAATATATGGAAGTTCCGTTGTATTATCACAATATTTAGTTTAAAGTCTGTAACAAATTAATCATACAGTTAGCATGGAAGTTTGGGTACTCCCAGTAAAATGATCAAATGTTCTTATATCTGAAGTTTCTCAATGTTGCGTATTCTAAACTTCTATAGATGGTTAAGAATCCAAATTACAACTCGAAAAGAAGAAGCGTGATGAGGGTTCCTGAAAGATAAGATACCATATTGGTTTACTGCTTCTGGATATGTTGTCCTGGCTGCAATATCAACGGCCACAATGCCAATTATCTTTCCTTCACTCAAGTGGTATTTGATCCTTTGCTCATATCTAATTGCCCCTGCCCTCGCCTTCTGCAACTCCTATTCTACTGGTGTCACAGTCTGGAGCTTGGCTTTAACTGATGGGAAGATCGGTCTCTTTATTATTGCTTCACTAGTAGGAAGCAATGACGGGGTCATAGCAGGATTGGTAGCATGTGGGGTTGTGATGTCCATCATCTCCACTTCTGCTGATTTAATGCAAGATTCAAGACAGGGTATCTTACAGAATCATCAGCTAAATCTATGTCTGTCAGTCAATTGGTGGGAACAGCAATGGGTGCATTTGCTGCACCCCTTACATTTTGGATGTATTGGAATGGTTTTGACATTGGCGCTCCTGATAGTGCATACAAAGCAATTTATGCTGTTATGTACCGAGAGATGGCCATTCTCGGAATTGAGGGGTTCGCTGAACTTCCCAAGCATTGCCCTGCATTATGCTTGTGAGTTCTTTGGGCAGCTCTAGCCCTAAACCTCTTGAGGGATGTGACTCCAGCAGAATATTCCCCTTTTATTCCTATTCCGATGGCAATGGCTGTGCCATTATACATTGGAGCTTATTTTGCAATCAACATGTTTGTTGGTACAGTGATATTATTTGTATGGGAGAGGATAAATAAGAAAGATGCAGTAGATTTTGCTGGTGCAGTAGCCCCTCTGTTTGGTATGTGGGAATAGTATTTGCACGATACCATCAGCTATCCTCTCCATTTTCCGGATCAACCCACCAATTTGCATGTACTTTGGGCCTTCTGCACACAGCTGAGCAGCAAGTGCAATCCTTTTCGTCCCTCTACAGGTCAAGAATACTTCAACAACTATGCCTCAGTCCAAAACAAGTTGGGGCCAGCAAGCTCAAGAATCCGTCAGGCTGTAAATATTCTGTCTCTCCAGCTCATCCATACCTGTAAATATAATGTTACAAGAAATGTATTACTTGGGATTGTCACTATTGTATTTAAGGACATATGTTACCTATATCGCTTACACTCATTAATCGGACTGTTTTAATCTACTGGAAAAGTATTACTGGGATGAATTTTAGGTCTAACGAAATGTGAAAGCGATCATTGAAATTCTAATTCCATGTGTTATAGCAAACGTGGTCGAACATGCTAATATTTAGAACTGTGATGATTTACTCGCTAACATTTGAAAATTGAAAAAGTGGTTAAAATAGACGTCATCTGTAATAAATCTTCACAGCATCAGTGTTTTCCCCTTGGATAACTTCACTTGTTGTAATAATATATACGTAGAATCTATCCATGGCAAGAAAATTACGGTATCTTTAAGGGAAGTGGGTTAAAATTTCCTTATACTATCAGAAATAGAACAATTTTGTCTATCTATTGGACTTTTCGTTTAATATTACTTTCGCCGTACGTTTTTATCTTTGATCCTGTTGAACCTTGTTTTAACCTTTAAATGATCAATCAACTATTAAAACTTCTAGTTACGTGCCTTTCAAGGCTCAATCACACCAATATTATCTCTCTCTACAATGATAGGAAAAAGAAAAATCACTTCCAGGAAATTAAGTGGCAATTGAGGAGAGGTGGCTTTAGAAAAAGGCCAAGGGTTGGATCTTGGATTCTTAGGCGGTCTTCTTTTTTGTCTCCATAATGGAAAGCAATATTGATTTGACCAACAAAGACAAATACGATGATATGCAATGAAGCACTTAAACCAATAATCTCAACTCCGCGTCGTATTTGGAATGTTGTGTACCTTTTCAGTACTCAAATAGATGAACAACAACTGGACTGGGACATGGATGACCAGTGTTTAGATTTCACATATTATTCGCATTATTATTACTGCTATGTTTTTGCTTAAGTTCAGCTGGAAATGTAAAGATATTATTATTGCTACTAATATTATAGAAATTCGGGCATCTAATTTTGACACGGAGAGTTCAAGAGTAGTCCCTGTCTTTGCTAGCGTTTGGACATAAATATTGGTTGAAACCTAAAAAAAAAAAAATTGAAGTCTTTTTGAAAAATAATTTTTGAAAGTTACGTCACACCTCCTTTTCCCGAGAAATAAGGAGTTTTTCCAAATAAAGTGACACTTTTCAAAATGATTTTATTTTATTAATTCAGAGTCGCCACTTGGAATAATTTATGGTGTCCCAAGTCACCGGTTTATTTTAAATCCCAAATCGAGGAAATTCGACTCTGTTTTAAGTCCGCGAAACCAGAAGACCGGGTAAGGAATTCTGTTAACCCGGAAAAAAGCCGTGAGGCACTCCCGAGTTTCGGAGTTTGAGCACGATCGCTCAATTATTAATAATTTGCCTAAATATCTGATTTATTACATATTTAAAATATATTCTGCATTTTTAACTTTCTAATGGGGAGCGGATTGGGGCGGAATGTGTCAAGCCATTGGGCTTGAAACAATAGCCCAATCCGATTTTAGCTTAGCAACCCTTTTCTTTCTTCTTTTAAATTTCACTTTTAACCACCTTTAAATTCTGATGCTAATTAAATCCAAATTTTACACAACAATCAATTCAATCTAATTTACCTAACCGTTAACTAACATTGTAAATATCATGTTAAAAGATGTCTAAAGTATATATATATTTTTGGATTTTATGTTTTAGTAATGCAATTAATATGTAACTAAATGCTAAAAATGAAATTTAAAGTCTAAAAAATATAAAAGATGAAAGATAAAATATTTTAATGATTTTAAAACACTTCTAAATATGCATGAATAATGCAAATAAATGCAAGAAAAATTCCTAAAATTCTATGAAATAATTAAAAACTATTTTGAAATATTTTTAGGAGTAATTTTATATATTGGGAGAAAATAAATGCTCACAGAAGTTATGTTTGTACATGTATTTTATTTAAAATAAAATAAAATTTTGTGATTGATTTTTTTTTTTTTTTGACAATCTTATGTATAAATGTGGGAGTAAATAAGGGTATAGTTAATGGTAATGATATGAATGGGACTGCATCAGGAGTGGATTAAAAGCAACCATATTCTAAAAAATAAACCCAGGCATCTCCACCCTACACATGTATGTGCATGATGTGTGCACGCCAAATCACGCATTTTATTATTCCCGTGGACGAAGTAGTGTTCAATTAATGGGTTCAATTGAATTCATAACTTTTGATATGGGCCAAAAAAATTTATGTAAAAATTTATTAAAATTAAAAATATAATAGGTTCAATGCTAAAAATTTTGAAAGTTAAATTTATCAAATTTAAATACTGAATCCACCTCTGATTATTCCACGTAACTAAATATTAGTATAGCAGAATGTCAACTATCATAATGCGACGTAGTTATGCGCGTTAGGACTTTAATAATTGAAGTAGACAAAAGCATAGCATAAGTAAACATTATTCTTGATATTTACCTACAGAAATTACCAAAATTGCCGTCTTTCCATGGAATTTGACCGAGGAAGTGGACGAGCAAGAATTG
Source organism: Nicotiana tabacum (assembly GCF_000715075.1). Taxonomy (NCBI): domain Eukaryota; kingdom Viridiplantae; phylum Streptophyta; class Magnoliopsida; order Solanales; family Solanaceae; genus Nicotiana; species Nicotiana tabacum. Next base: position 96,719,157 of record NC_134082.1, read on the forward strand.
AAAGAGCAAAGTTTGAGTCATTCACTGACTGACAGTGAAAACCTCCTGAAATGATCAGAACATTGGGACTTTCCTCTCTTTTTCTTTTTTGTCTGTTTTGTGAGGTTACCTTCTTCTTCTCATCTGAAAATATCAACACACATCTGCCTTTTCCTTTTACTAGGAAACAAACATCTTTTAAATAGTTAAACCCCTCGAGTTTGTTCATGGATCCCAAGCAGCCGCCAGCGCAGTCTAACGCTATCAATATTAGCAACAGCAACAACAATATTATGGTTGAGTACAATAAGCCTGCTCCTGATCAGATAAAAGAAGATGAAACCAAGAAGCAGCAGCAATTGGTTCCTAAAAGAAAAGATAGGCACACAAAAGTTGAAGGCAGAGGGAGGAGGATACGTATGCCTGCTCTTTGCGCTGCTAGGATTTTCCAACTCACCCGCGAATTAGGTCATAAATCTGATGGAGAGACAATCCAGTGGCTGCTGCAGCAAGCCGAGCCCTCCATATTTGCCGCTACTGGTACTGGAACCATCCCTGCCTCGGCTTTAGCTGCAGCAGCCGCTGGCCCCTCTGTTTCCCAACAGGGGACCTCTGTATCCGCTGGTTTGCATCAAAAAATGGATGAATTGGGAGCGAATATAGTCGGGTCCGCTAGTATATGTAGTAGTAGTAGTAGTAGGACCAGTTGGCCAATGATGTGTGGGAATTTTGGAAGACCCCATTTGGCCACAGCAGGAATATGGCCCGGACCTACTCCTGTTGTCACTAGTTTCGGGTTACAGACAGCATTGACTCCAGGATCAAGCACTAATTTGGGTAGTGAAAGTTCCAATTATTACCTACAAAAGATTGGCTTTCCTGGATTTGATCTGCCTGCAGCCACCAATATGAGTCCTATGAGTTTTACTTCAATTCTGGGTTCCAGTAATAACCAGCAATTGCCAGGTTTGGAGCTTGGATTATCTCAAGATAGGGGTCATATAGGGGTTTTAAACTCTCAAGCCTTGAGCCAGATATACCAGGCTAGAATTCACAATCAACAGCAGCACCAGCAAAATCAGCATCTGCATCTATCTCCCGAGGATGATTCTCAAGGATCAGGACACTAATACAACTTCCAGATAAAAGACCTGAGCTAGGTTTTCAGTGAATAGTTTTCATTTTTTTTAGGAGCTGTATAAATTATAAGTTAAAAGCCAACTTTTCATTATTCATTTTCCCTTTATATCTGAGTTTGTGTGCTTATATCTTATTTACTGAAATAGACATGGTAATCACATAAACATGGGCAATTTTCTCTTCTACTAGTATATAAGGCTTTGGATAGATTCACCTCTTTGTTTTTGTACAAGTAAGGGATTTCCGGCAGTCAATTGCTATTTCAATATATCCAGCCTAAAAACTCTGCTCTAGTTTCTTCTGGTTTGGGGTTGAGGTGGGGGGTTAGAGATTTTCATTCTTTTCTTTGGTCAATTCATCACATAAATCAAGAAAACCACAGCACTGCAGCTATGACAGCTGGTGGCCTGAAAAATTAGCCCTTAAGTGTATTGATAGCTCCATAAATGGATTCTAGTAAGTCAATGGAAATGGAGCTGTCAAAAATGGGGATGTAACTGTAAGAAACATTTGGGATGTGGGGCGGGAATCATGGCATCACTGGAAGAAAGAGTAAGATGCAGAATAAGTACTCTTAAATGCTGTCAAAAGAATCAAATGAGGAAGTAAACAATCCTCCATTCAGTTCAATCTTCTTTTTGATAGAAGTCTGCATTCAGTTCAATCTTCTTGATGAGCTGCAGTAACAGATTGCCAATTTCTACTGGAAAACAAAAAAGGGAACTTGGTACTGTATTGCTGCTTTTCCTCCAAGTGTTATACATCTGATTGCTGGCATTCCTTCTTTTAAGGGTGGGATGCTTTGATGGAGTTTCCATACTGACACTTCGCTTCACAACAGAAAATTTTCTTTCAGAACTGTGTTGTGCTCACCATACAACCTATAGTGCTAAAACAAAATTCTTGTCGTTTTATTGACATTTTTAGTGTTTGCTTTTCTTTAAGCAGCTTTATGGATGAGTATTGTATGGACATTTATTGAGCTTGATGTTGTTGGTCTGTATTGGAAATCTGGAAGCAATCTATCTGGTGTGTGGATATTCATTTTGCCCTTCATAGGAGTATTGTTTATGGAGTACTTGTTTTCAGAAAGTATCAATTCTTGAGATGCAGTATCATCTTTTTGAGAAAAAATATTGACTTATGGAAGTTCATTTTGATATCTTTATATCATCATTGCATTTTATGAGAACAAGAAGTTTCTGCCTGTTGTTATTCACATGTGTCCTGCCAATGTTTCGAATTGCTTCTACATGCTGCTATGGTGGATTAGGAGCAGTTCCTTGAGTAAGCGAAACAGATGCTGTTTCTAAAGGGGCCAAAACGTAAAAGAGTTGTTGGAATCGAAATGCATTTCCAGCAAACAAGTAGGGATATAACAGATTTAAGATCATCACCCATTCAGGGACTAAACCCCAGTTGCAGAGCATTTTTCTCAAGATAAAATTGAAGTACTTTGAGTCAACTTGAAGGGAGCCTTGGAACGACGGTCAAGTTGTCTTCATGTGGCCTATAGGTCATGGGTTCGGGGCGTAAAATCAGCCACGGATGCTTGCATCAAGGTAGGCTGCCTACATCACACCCCTTGGGGTGCGCTCCTTCTCCGGATCCTGCGTGAGCGCAGAATACTTTGTGCAGCGGGTGGCCCCTGAGTCGATTATTTTTTTATGTTGTTATTACAACTATGATTGAGTATAGGAAGGCTTGTTAATCAAAAGGCTATTATGTAAAGGGTTTTTTGCCTTGGTTTGGCTTGAATATGATGAGCTTATCACATGGCATTTTATATCTACTCTTCTTGTCATGAAATAGATAAATCTTCTCCATTAACAAACTTCCAACATTCTCTTTTTTAGCTACGTCTTGCAGAGGTGTGAAGCAGGTTTAATAACAATTTTCTTTTGACATGCTCAATTGAGTTTTCTCCCAGGAGGCACTGTAATTAGTGTGCTCAATTTCTCAGGCTGGTGACACATATGTGTTTCTAACATAAGAAAATGAATTTCCTTTTTGTAAAGTCATGATATGTTACTATATCTAATGCCTTTAGTCTACAATGTGATTATTTCTTTGATAAATGTCTCACAATGTGCATATTGACAGGCATATTTTGGCTATATTTTCCTTGGAGGGGTGAGAAATCATAAATGCTAACTGGTGGAGTCCGGAACCCAATTGTGGTTCTTTTGGACTCAAAATACATAAATGGGTGGGGAAAAAAAGTTACATTTTTATATATAGCGCCACAATACCTGGCGCTATACATTAACAGTAACGACATCGTTAATGTATAGCGCCAGGTATTGTGGCGCTATACTGTAAAATCTGACACGCCCAGGTATAGCGCCACAATACCTGGCGCTATACATACATTTTATATATAGCGCCAGGTATTGTGGCGCTATACTCCTTTTTCCTGGCCCCACCAACAATTCCTGACTTCAATAATTCAAAAACATATAGTGCCAACTTTTTGGGCGCTACATATATATATATAAAAAAATCCCGGCTAGCCATTTCCTATATAAAGAGGTTAGGATTGTATAGAAATTCATTCAAAAAAAATTTTAACTCTTGTTGAAACGTTTATTGTTGTTAAATTCTCCAACATTTTTTCATTATGTCTGAAGAGCGTAGAATAAGAGTTTTATTATATTGGGGGGGGGGGGGTGAGGTTGTGATGGAGAATAACTCTGTGGGCTACAGTTTACCTGCTCAGTGTCATGTTAAATTGCCACTTACAATAGAGTACGATAAATTGATATCGTTGTTATGCAAAAAAATGAGTGTGAGGAAACGTTCAGTGATACTTAAAGTAACTGGAAGATATCCGTATTCCGTCACTCCGCAAGGGGTTGCTTTTTACTCGGAGTTTAAGATCGACGATGATGAAACTTTGAGTGATTTTCTGAGGACTCCGGACGAATGCCGGAAATTTCTTGTAATCACAATGTTGAAGATGTACGTGAAGGTTGAAGTCGTTCCAAAAAACGAGGTTGTGCGAAGTAGAGATAACCCCCAGTCATCGGGTGGTTATTCTGGAGCAGTTTTTGCCAGACAGGTTCCGGATGAAAGAGTTTTCCTTGATTTAAACCTATCACCGCCGGCGAATGAGCAGCGAGAAAATAATTTATACTCTGCTTTCCATAATTCACAAGACGAGTGGTAAACTTCAATTTTCATTTGTGTTAATTATGTATATTTTTGGCGTATTGAATTTGTATTAACACTCATATATTTAATAGGGGGTACCGGCCGGATATGAATTTTACAAGTGGCCCATCCGGTAGTCATCACCTAATTGAAAACGTCCATCATGGAATTTCATCACATTACGTCTTGTAAGTGAAGTGATATAGCCATATGGAAAGCATTTATTAATTCAGTAGCTTATATTTTTGTTGGTTGTGCAGTGAAAACGAGCAAGTTGAACCACCCGTACTCACTCAATTGACCGTAAACGACGTATTACATCGGGATCTAGCAGATGCACAGAGTGAGGAACAGAACAGTGATTACGATAACAATGCCGATGAATGCGGAGGCGAGACACCTTTTTTTCGTGACGATGGTGATGAGTAGGATGAGGAGGAAGGACCTGATTTGTAGAGAGACCCCCTAGACGAAGAGTGTACGAGTCCCAAGTGCCGTTTCATTCAAGGGAGATTCCTTACATTGATAACTTGCCAACCGTGCCGGATGTGGAAGCTCTCACAAGGGATTTTGATGAAATCCGAACAGCAATGTGAGATGGGTCTAGACCAACGGTGCTTGCAAAGGGGATGCTTTTTCCCGATAAAGCGCGCTTAAGAAGGGCTTGTAAAATGAACAACGTAAAAGAGTGTCGTGAGATGCAGGTATGGGAGTCAAGTCCGATGGTATACAAGGTTGTTTGCCGCAGGTGGTTTTGGCCATGTAATTGGATGTTGCGTGCGACCAAGAAGAAGACAGGTATATGGAAAGTGGGTAAATACATTCCCACTCACACATGCGAAATGGACACATTCAACGAGAATCACTTCAACTTGGATATTGACTTGATTTCTCTTGTACTTATTCCGCACTTCGAAGCATCCATAAGGTATACAATCAAAGAGTGCATTACATCAGTCCACCAGGAATATGGCCATACCATTATGAAAAGAAAGGCATTTCTCGGGCGCAAACGAGCGTTTGAAATTGTGTACGGTAATTGGGATAAGTCATTTGCATCTCTGCCAAAGTACATGGCCGCACTGCAGCACTTTAACCTCGGGACAGTTGTTGAATGGAAGCTTGAGTAGAGTTCGGGAACACCAGAATACATATTCAATTACGTGTTCTGGGCGTTTAAGCGAGCAATTGATGATTTTTCGCATTGCCGGCCCGTAATATCCATAGACAAAACTCATGTAATGGAAAGTACGATATCAAGCTATTGATAGCCATGGCAGTGGATGCTAATAGACAGATATTTCCTCTAGCTTTTGTTGTTTGTGCCAATGAAAGCACGGAGACGTGGACGCTGTTTTTGAACCACCTGAAAGAGCACGTTGTCAAACAGCGTTCAGGTATTTGTCTAATATCTGATCGGCACGGTGGTATATTAAGTTCTGTGGAGAACTTGCCTGCATGGCAAGAACCTTATGCATACCACCGTTACTGTGTGAGGCACTTTAAGGCCAATTTCCAGAAGGCACATCCCAACAAGGATCTACATGATTTGATGTGGATGGCAGCAACAGACCACCAACAGCATAAATTCCGGAGGCATATGGATTCTATCAAGCAAGAAGACGAAGCAGCCTATCGTTGGTTAATGCGACATGACCCTGAAAAGTGGACGTTGCATGCGGATGGTGGCAGACGATGGGGAATTCTTACTACAAACGTGTCAGAGTCCTTCAACGGGTTATTGAAGTCAGCAAGAGGATTGCCCGTCACAGCCATGGTACGGATGTCGTTCAAGTAGATGGCGGAGAGGTTTGTTGAACGGTCTGCAACTGCAACGGAATTGATGGAGAGGGGTGTTGAATCTATGCCATTGCCGATGCAGAGATTTGAGAAATACAGACGGCGAGCACATTGACATTCATTTTTGCAGTATGATAACGAAAGAGGTGTTTTTGAAGTTCGCACCGCTATCCATAATAATCGGGGTAATAATGTACATACCCTAAATGAATCAGCAAGGTTATGCTCCTGCGGGAAATGGTCCATCTACCACATGCCTTGCTCACATGCCATCAAGTGTTTTCAACGTGTTGGTTATGCGGAGACCAACTATGTTGATCAACAATATAGTGTTTCCAAGTACCTAAACACATATAGTGGTCAGTTGCAGCCAGTGGGTGTTGAGCATTATTGGCCTCCGGAACCATTTAAAATAGTGTGTAAGAAGTCCTATTTGCGTAAAAGACAGGTGAAGAAGAGAACACGTATACGGAACCAAATTGATGTTAGTGACACCGTTTATGCGCGCAAATGTGGTATATGCTCGCAAACAGGACACTGTCGCACCTCCTTTTTACCGCGCCCGCGGGGGCGCGTGGGGGAGTTTTCTCCAATTGAAGGACAGTCGAACGGGATTTATTTAATTTCAGAGTCGCCACCTGGGAATTTTAGGGCGTCCCAAGTCACTGGTTTTAATCCCTGAATCGAGGAGAATATGACTCTGTTATTTATTCTGCGAACCGGAAATCCTGAGTAAGGAATTCTGTTAATCCGGAAGAAGGTGTTAGGCATTTCCGAATTCCGTGGTTCTAGTACGGTCGCTTAACTGTTTTTATTATTGGCTTAATTATCTCGATTTTTATTAAATATATTTTTATCACGTAATTTTACTACCGCTTATACTTATTGTGATTAAAGACCCTTCTTTGAATCGAATTACGCGTACGTATATTCGTGTTATAAATTTAAAAATGCGGAATTGTGTCACGCGTACGTATACACGATAACTTTTGATAATATATTTATTAAACCATCATTTTTCGAAATTGTGTCGAATCAAGAAAATTTGTTTTTCTTAAATAGTGAACCGCACATCTCGGGTTTTTTATGAAATTGTTTTAACGCCTTTGGAAAAATCCTTTTCTTAAATATTCGCTCGAAATTGCGCGTACTCATAATCCGAATTTGCTTTTAAAAATATAATCAGGGTACGCGAACGCATCCCTAATTGCGCAAAATACTTGTAATGGTATTAGGGATTTTCCACAAATTGTTTATTATATTCATATATTTTTTTATGTGAAAATCATGAGAACTCCCATTTTAGAGGCCTATAAATTCTTTGAAAAGAATTCACAATCTATTAAAGGTTGCCCATCGATTATAATTTCCGAGTATAAATTATATTCATTCCAACTATTCAAATTCAAAGAACAGAATAAAAATATGATTAATACTATTTTTTTTAACAAATATGACATATATATATATGCCAAAGAATAAATTGCATATGAAACTGAAAATGAATGATTCATAAAGGGAGGAAATATTTTCCAAGAATTTTCATTATTTTTATTTAGTGCAAATTCTATTTTTACTTACCATTGATTTAAAGTGTTGCAATCTGTGCATGTACATCTCAACTTATTCTCATATACTTGTTTTTAATCTAATAGGCGAAATTATTTTAATTAATTATGCTTATGATTGAGTTGGGATAGATATATTATAATCAAACCCATTTGATTCTCAATCTATATGAATTATTGCTAAGCATTATCTTTCACATTGTATAAGTTTCTAGGCCCTTTATTATTAAGAAAGAGAACAAATCTTCCTGTTGACTTAATAAAAAGATATTGCATTCAATATTACTCATCATATTTGACATCGTGAACATAGCGGATTATACTAACGCGTCTTTCAACTATTGATTATAACATAACCAAGGTTTGTGCCAAAAGATAGCAGATTGCAACCAACATCATCTAGCTTTAAACAACAACTAACTTACTAACAAAATAAACCAATAGCGTATCTTTCCTTGATATTTCCATATTATACTATACCTAGCTAACAATACCATAAAGTGTAAATAAAAGCCAACTTTCTACCATGCTTCCTATTTTCCCAACTCAAAGATAACTAAACTAATGAAATTTTGACATGGATAACATTATTACAAAGTTTTATATGAATTTCAAAATAAGACAATTAACTTGTAGCCATTGAGTCGAACTCACTACTGGTTAACCAACATGAAACCAAAGCTGAAATTTTTAACTAAAGAACTCAAATGAATAGAAGACAGTATTACAATTCAAACTTTATTTATTTGTCATGTTGAATCTCTTTCCAACATAGAATTTAAGAGATATATACCTGAAAATGAAGGTAGAAGAAGTGAATTTCAGCAGTAGCAGCAGTAACAAAAATCAGCAGAACAACAGTATTTCCACAGATTTGAGCAATAATAAGACTCGAGGAACCCAGATGCACAGTGACAGTACTTTTAAGAAATTTCAGATTTTTAAACTGAACAAAGAGGTCGAACAAATCCGGACAGATTTAATACAAAAATAATGTTTCTGATTTTGGGACTTAGAACAAAGCAGACTGAAAAGCTTTCAATTTCAAAACACAGAATCAGCTTCAATACTAACTTCCGATGTAGAATTCTGTTTTAATGTTTCTGTTTTCCTTTCTTTCTATCTTCCTTTTCATATTTCTGTTTTTGCTTGATTTTCTTCTCTTTTATCTGTTCACTCTTTGTATCTCCCTTAAAAATCTCTCTCTAAATCTCCTTCCAAATCTGTCTGAAAACTCCTCTAAATCAGTCCCAATTCCCTCTATCTTATACAGGTCTGTCCCCCCCTTTTTAAGTGCTGCCCGGACCCCTTTTATCTTTTTTTAAAAACAGAAAATTTCCATTAAAAATCTATTTTTTCCACTTTAAATCCCATTAGGCTAACTTTTCCCTGATTTTCAGCAACCCATTACCCTTTGTTTCCCATTATCACTCTAAACAATAACCATTAACTTTCCACTTTCAGCCCACTACTATTAGCACATTACCCTACTGTTTCTATCCCAGAAATACCCTTGAAAATCCTACTGTAATTACAGTCTTTACTGCCCAGACCAAAGACTGCCTAAATCTTAACAGGTTTATCTGAATTAAACTGTTTAGCAGCTAAGAACCAATTCCTAAATCAAAACAAACATTTTGTCTTTTCAATGATAGCTAATTGATCCCACACCCAATGTCTAATAGCTAATGGACAAAACTAAATTCAAATTGAACACTGAACTTGTATACAAACGTATTAACAATACACAGCACTTAACAGAACAAAAATCTGAATTGAAAATTGAATTTAGCATAAGTGCAGGGGCATGGTCAGTATATTGACACTGCCTGAAACTTAATGCTAAGAAATCAACATCATCTTATTGAATTTCAAACAAAGCTGATTTAATTAACGAGTATTAGTCAAACTGATTATTTACAACAATTGTCAACAAACAACTGATAAACAGATTATTTCAAACAGCATTTTCAGAAACAGAATTCTATAATATAACTAATCGACGAACTTAATCGAGTCGATTACACACATTGTAATTAGTCACAACCAACAGAAACAATTCACATTCAGATCAAATAGATAGGTAGGAGGCAGAATCACGGAATTAAACAAAAATATGCAACATTACACAGGTTACTGAAACAAACATATAGAATACAAAAAGGAAATAGAAAAACATACCTCTGAATCTTTAAATTTAACCGGACTCAAACTCAACTTGGATTTGGACTTTTTGAAATCAAGCAGACCTTAGTCGAAGTATTTTCAACTGAAAATACTTCGACTAAGGTCGATTAAACCTCAACCCTTCGTTTGAATTGAGAAAAAAAAAATTCCAAGATTGGAAAATTTAGGTTTTCAGATCTTGGATTTTAAATCCGAACATTTCTGGGTAAATTCGAAGGGGACCAAATATGACACAAGGGTGAGGGTAGCCTAGAGGTCATTTGGTGTCAGTTTAGAACAGATCTGAGTTTGTTCTTGTTTGGTCCGAATCCTCAAAAGAAGATTCGAAAAGCTCGGAAACGATTCGAGCCAAACAAACTACAGATCCATACTTAGGGTGGTTAGGGGAAGCTATGGTGTCGATTTGGGGCTGTTAGGTTTAGATCTAAGTTTGGCTCGAATCTTCAAATGAAGATTCGAGAACCTTCAGGAAGATTCGAGCCAAGCGGCTAACATATTTAGATAGAGGGTGTTCAGGGGGTTCTGGGTTGTTAAGGTGGTGACCGGCGGCGTTGATGCCGCCGGGTTTCAGGCGGTAGGGAATAAGGGCGGCTAGGGTTAGGGGTTTGGTTCAGGAAGATGATGAACAGGAGAGGAGGGGGTGTTTAGCTAGGGGGCCGGGGTAAGGATATTGGGCTTATATAGGGACGGGGTGGGTTAATGCTGACCGTTAGATCTAGTAGGATGAGTGGTCAGGATTTATTCACTTAACCAAACGGTGTCGTTTGGTTTCCTGCTGGGGTCGGGCTGAATCGGGGCACTGGGTCGGGTAATGGACATGGGTTAAAGTTCATGGGATCTCAGCCGTTGGTTGGCTTTGATCCAACGATCCCTGATAAACCACAATCAAACAATGTCGTTTTGACTCGTTTGATTTGGACCGGATGCCTGGGTTGTTTGGATTGGGCTGTGGGGGGGGGGGGGTAAATTGATTTGGGCCTGGATTTTAATCCAGGTCCAATTTTTTTACAACTTGTATATATTTTTTTTTTCTAATTTCATTATTAATTAATAAAATCCTAATCAAAAATTATAAAAACAAAATTATCATTACAATAATATTAACTATCTTTTAATAACCATTAACGCGTAGATGAAACATTAATCACACAGTGGAATAAAAAAAATAGAACAAAAATGCATATTTTGGTGATTTTATTTAAATTATCTTTCAAATACATAATTAAATCCTATATGCATGCAACATGTATTTTATTTTAATTTTCATTTTATTATGACAAAGTAAACACTTACGGACATAACACAAATATTTAACACCACGCAATTTCAAAAATTATACAGTAAAAGAAATTTATTTTATTTTTTTTGATTTATTTTGGAGTAGTTTTCGTAAGGCAAAAAATTACGTGCTCACAGCTGCCCCTCTTTGTGCGGAAACTCGAAGAGTTTTCGTGCAAAGATAAAGTGAGCAGACACGAGCGATTTTTGCCCGTTCAAATACTCCGTGGGAAGCATTTTTTGAAAGATTTGACCGAACCTCTGCTTCAAAGGTTTCCTACATATCCTTGGCTATAAAGGAATCAGGTCAATGTAGTTCGGGAAGTTTTGGGTAGCTGGGACTGCCGTGGGACCGTGATGTTACTACTGCCTCGTGCTGTTTTTACTGCTTTCTGACCTCCTTATTACACCTTACTTCAAAGGTAATACAAAAACTAAACTAGATTATGGTACAGGAATTATAAAAAATCTTATCTAGGTTATGCCCTTGCGTTTCTTGTTGTCTTGATATCTTGGTGACTCTTGGGCATTTGGCTTATTCCGTATTCCTTTTCATTGTGTCCCGTATTTTCTTTTGGGACTCTCGTTGTTTCTTGCTGGGGATTTTGTTGGACTCCTCTGCTTTATTGATTTTAGATGTGCTCCTTTATCATATGAGCGGGCTTTTGATTTCAACACTTCAATTGTATTCCCTCGTTCTCCAGGTGGGTGCCTTGACCGTTTCTTTTCTTTCTTCATCCTCATTCTCTAGGTGGACGCCTGACTTCTTTTTAACTTCTTCATCCTCGTTCTCCAGGTGGACGCCTGACTTCTTTCTTTTCTTCATCTTCATTTTCCAGGTGGACACCAGACTTCTTCTTTTCTTCATCCTCATTCTCCAGGTGGACGCCTGACTTCTTCTTTCCTCATCCTCATTCTCCAGGCGGACGCCTGACTTCTTTTCTTCATCCTCATTCTCCAGGTGGACGCCTGACTTCTTCTTTCCTCATCCTCATTCTCCAGGTGGACGCCTGACTTCTTTAATTCTCATCCTCATTCTCCAGGTGGACGCCTAATTTCTTTTATTCTTCATCCTCATTCTCCAGGTGGATGCCTGACTTCTTCTTTTCTTTGTCCTCATTCTCCAGGTGGACGCCTGACTTCTTTAATTCTTCGTCCTCATTCTCCAGGTGGATGCCTGACTTCTTTAATTCTTCATCCTCATTCTCCAGGTGGACGCCTGACTTCTTTAATTCTCATCCTCATTCTCCAGGTGGACGCCTGATTTCTTTTATTCTTCATCCTCATTTTCCAGGTGGACGCCTGACTTCTTCTTTTCTTCATCCTCATTATCCATGTGGACGCCTGACTTCTTCTTTTCTTCATCCTCATTCTCCAGGTGGACGCCTGATTTCTTCTTTTCTCATCCTCATTCTCCAGGTGGACGCCTGACTTCTTTCTTCTCTCATCCTCATTCTCCAGGTGGACGCCTGACTTCTTTCTTCTCATCCTCATTCTCCAGGTGGACGCCTGACTTCTTCTTTTCTTCATCCTCATTCTCCAGGTGGACGCCTGACTTCTTCTTTTCTTCATCCTCATTCTCCAGGTGGGCGCCTGACTTCTTTAATTCTCATCCTCATTCTCCAGGTGGACGCCTGATTTCTTCTTTTCTTCATCCTCATTCTCCAGGTGGACGCCTGACTTCTTCTTTTCTTCATCCTCATTCTCCAGGTGGACCCCTGACTTCTTTAATTCTCATCCCCATTCTCCAGGTGGACGCCTGATTTCTTCTTTTCTCATCCTCATTCTCCAGGTGGACGCCTGATTTCTTTCTTCTCTCATCCTCATTCTCCAGGTGGACGCCTGACTTCTTCTTTTCTTTGTCCTCATTCTCCAGGTGGACGCCTGATTTCTTCTTTTCTCATCCTCATTCTCCAGGTGGACGCCTGACTTCTTTCTTCTCTCATCCTCATTCTCCAGGTGGACGCCTGACTTCTTTCTTCTCATCCTCATTCTCCAGGTGGACGCCTGACTTCTTCTTTTCTTCATCCTCATTCTCCAGGTGGACGCCTGACTTCTTCTTTTCTTCATCCTCATTCTCCAGGTGGGCGCCTGACTTCTTCTTTTCTCATCCTCATTCTCCAGGTGGACGCCTGACTTCTTTCTTCTCTCATCCTCATTCTCCAGGTGGACGCCTGACTTCTTTCTTCTCATCCTCATTCTCCAGGTGGACGCCTGACTTCTTCTTTTCTTCATCCTCATTCTCCAGGTGGACGCCTGACTTCTTCTTTTCTTCATCCTCATTCTCCAGGTGGGCGCCTGACTTCTTTAATTCTCATGTCCTTATTCTCCAGGTGGACGCCTGATTTCTTCTTTTCTCATCCTCATTCTCCAGGTGGACGCCTGACTTCTTTAATTCTCGTCCAGGTATTTCCTGACACAACTATTGTATTTTCCCCTGTTTTAAATCAAAGAAAAGTTCGTTAGTTTAAAGCAGGGTGGTTGACTGGGGTATTCTTGCCGATGGTGGTGCTTCTTTTCGTTTCTCTTTATTGCCTTGGAATGGTTGAAAAGATTGTTTTGTCCTTGTAATTGATTCTTGACTATAGGATTCTCCTCTGTATGTTTTCCTTCAAACCCTTTTAACTGTAATCATATGTCCCTTCTGACTTTGCTGATCCACTTTTGATTTCACCTTTCTTACACCCATATCTTTTATCTCTCACCTTTCGTGGCTGTATTTTGTAACCTTGAATCTTGGTAGTATACCTTGACATTCCTTCTTAAGTGTTTGGAATAAAACTTATCTCAAAGCTTTTAGAAAGTAAGATTATTAGTAACGAAATACGCTGATTTCGACAATCATAGAATGAAAAGAAAAATCCAAATTTGGATGACTGTTGGAAAAGGAATAAAGGACTTATCTGATTGGAATTACTGGCACCAATGATCAGGGTATGCATTTCGGATTAATCAACCCAGTCTTTTAATCAATCTCCTTTCAATTGTCTCAACGAGTTTTCATCGATAAACTTTCCTCATTTTTTCACTTCCTTTTCGCCTTAGGGTGCCTATGAAGGTTTTCACCAATAAGACTCTCTCATTTTACTTTTCTCTCAACTTCCGTCGCCTTATGGTGCCCGTGTGGGTTTTCACCTATAATACTCTCTCATTTTTACTTTCTTTTCTTGTTTGTACCAGAGTGTTATAAACCATCTTCATTTGCTTGACTCAACATTTTTCTAAGATTGGTCGAAAGGTCTTTCTGGTATGGGGTTAGAAATGGAAAAGGTATTAAAAGCTAAACAGTTCTGGTATGGGTTTAAAATTACAACTCTTGGAATCTTTTTCTTATTTCCAATACAATTTCTGCCCCAGTTTTTGATTGGGGTCGCTTGACATAACTTTTTGTGCACATCATGTATATTGTGCACCCTATGACCGAGCCGTGAGGCGCCTACGTATCCTTCTTTGAGGAATCAGGTCAAACGTAGTTCACTACAATAATAGTGGTTTGATTTTTATTTTTTATTTTTTTTTTCATATTTGATTTTCATTGATTCCAAGAGAGGGTAAGAAAGAAACAAGTATGGCTCAAAGGGGGGAAACAAAGGGTATAGTGTTTGGATAGCAGAATAAATTGCCTTTGTCATTCCAATCTTCGAAATAATGCTAAATACAAACATTCAAGAATTTTATGCATAATATCTCTTTACCGCGTCAGAATTGATCGTCATGTCTATGCATTTGCCTTCAATGTCTGTTAAGCATAGTGCACCATTCGATAATACTCTGGTCACAATGAATGGTCCTTGCCAATTCGGGGCAAATTTACCTTTTGCTTCAACTTGATGTGGAAGAATACGTTTCAGCACATGCTGACCTACTTCAAACTTCCGGGGACGCACCTTTTTGTTGTATGCTCTTTCTATTCTTCTTTGATATAATTGACCATGGCATACTGCGGTCAATCGTTTTTCATCAATCAAGTTTAACTGTTCTAGATGGGTTTTGACCCATTCATCATCATCAATCTTTGCTTCGGCGATGATCCGAAGGGAAGGAATCTCAACTTCTGCAGGAATTACTGCTTCAGTGTCATATACCAACAAATAAGGAGTTGCTCCTACTGAAGTGCGAACAGTAGTGCGGTATCCCAATAATGCAAATGGTAATTTTTCATGCCATTGTTTTGAACCTTTCTACCATTTTCCGAAGTATCTTCTTTATGTTTTTGTTGGCTGCTTCTACTGCTCCATTCGCCTTGGGCCGATATGGGGTAGAGTTACGATGTGTAATCTTAAACTGTTGACATACTTCCTTCATTAAGTTGCTGTTAAGATTAGCACTGTTATCTGTGATGATCACCTTCGGGATTCCGAATCGACATATGATATTTGAGTGGACAAAATCGACCACAGCTTTCTTGGTCACTGATTTGAATGTCTTGGCCTCAACCCATTTGGTAAAATAATCAATAGCCACCAGAATGAACCTGTGCCCATTGGATGCTGCCGGCTCAATTGGGCCAATCACATCCATGCCCCAGGCAACGAATGGCCATGGTGCCGACATTGTGTGCAACTCGGATGGTGGAGAATGAATCAAATCTCCGTGTATTTGGCATTGATGACACTTGCGCACAAAACTGATACAATCTCGCTCCATGGTAAGCCAATAGTAACCAGCTCGGAGGATTTTCTTTGCCAACACATATCCACTCATGTGGGGTCCGCAAACTCCTGAATGTACTTCAGACATGACAGCTGTAGCTTGTCTGGCATCTATGCATCTTAATAATCCAAGATCTGGTGTTCTTTTATACAAAACTCCTCCGCTTAAGAAGAATCCATTTGCTAATCGCCTAATGGTCCTCTTTTGATCTCCTGTGGCTTGTGCGGGATATATCCCCATCCTGATATACTCCTTGATGTCGTGGAACCATGGTTCACCATCAAATTTTTCTTCAACCATATTGCAATAAGCGTGCTGATCGTGGACTTGAATATGTATTGGATCTACATAAGCTTTGTCCGGATGGTGCAACATTGATGCCAGGGTAGCCAATGCATCGGCCACCTCATTATGGATTCTTGGAATATGTTGGAATTCCACTGATTGAAACCGCTGACAAAGATCATGTAGACATTGTCGGTATGGTATGAGCTTCAAGTCTCGGGTTTCCCATTCTCCTTGAATTTGATGTACCAAAAGATCCGAATCTCCCATGACTAAGATTTCTCGGATACCCATGTCTGCGGCTAGCCTTAACCCCAAAATGCAAGCTTCATATTCAGCCATATTATTGGTGCAATAAAATCGCAATTGAGCCGTAACAGGATAGTGATGCCCTGTTTCAGAAATGATTACAGCTCATATTCCGACTCCTTTCATGTTAGCGGCTCCATCAAAGAAAAGTTTCCAGCCAGGCTTTTCAATTCGCTCCACCTCGTCGATATACATTGTTTCTTCGTCAGGAAAATAAGTTTTCAACGGCTCATATTCCTCATCGACCGGGTTTTCGGCTAAATGATCGGCCAGTGCTTGAGCATTCATTGCAGTTCGAGTCACATAGATGATGTCGAATTCTGTGAGCAATATCTGCCACTTTGCAAGCCTTCCCGTTGGCATAGGCTTTTGAAAAATGTATTTCAATGGATCCAACCGAGAAATGAGGTAAGTAGTGTAGGATGACAAATAGTGTTTCAATTTTTGAGCTACCCATGTTAGGGAGCAACATGTCTTTTCCAGATGAGTATACTTAACCTCATAAGCTGTGAACTTCTTGCTAAGGTAGTAGATGGCCTGTTCTTTTCTGCCAGTGAGGTCATGTTGTCCCAATACACAACCAAACGAATTTTCCAAAACCGTCAAGTAAAGAATCAAAGGTCTTCCTGGCTCTGGCGGGACCAACACGGGTGGGTTTGACAAGTACCCTTTTATTTTATCGAACGCTTCTTGACACTCATCGGTCCATTTGACCGCAGCATCCTTTTTTAACAATTTGAAAATTGGCTCACAGGTTGTTGTGAGCTGAGCAATAAACCTGCTGATGTAATTTAACCTTCCCAACAAACTCATTACTTCAGTTTTGTTTCTTGGAGGTGTCAGTTCTTGGATGGCTTTGATCTTTGATGGGTCTAGCTCGATGCCTCGTCGACTGACTATGAATCCCAGCAACTTTCCAGATGGAACTCCAAATGCACACTTGGCAGGGTTAAGCTTGAGGTTGTACCTGCGAAGTCTTAAGAAGAACTTCCTCAAATCCCCAACGTGGTTGGCCTGATGCTTTGATTTTATGATCACATCGTCCACGTATACCTCAATCTCCTTGTGTATCATATCATGAAACACTGTGGTCATTGCTCTCATATAGGTTGCTCCGGCGTTCTTTAAACCGAATGGCATTACCCGGTAGCAATAAGTTCCTCATGGTGTGATGAATGCCGTCTTTTCTACATCTTCTTCATCCATTAGAATTTGATGATACCCGGCATAACAATCCACGAAAGACCCTATATCATGCTTGGCACAATTGTCGATCAAAATATGGATATTAGGTAATGGGAAATTATCCTTTGGACTTGCTTTGTTGAGATTGTGATAGTCGACGCATACTCTAATTTTGCCGTCTTTCTTTGGTACAGGAACGATATTAGCCAACCAAACAGGATATCGAGTGACTCGAATGACCTTTGCTTCCAATTGTTTGGTAATTTCTTCCTTAATTCTCACACTCATGTCAGGCTTGAATTTTCTCAACCTCTGCTTGACAGGAGGCACCGTTGGATCGGTGGGCAATTTGTGAACCACTAAATCAGTGCTCAGGCCTGGCATGTCGTCATGCAAAAACATCTTTGAATTCTATGAGTGATTTAATTAACTCCTCTCGGATCTTTGGTTCCAGATGGACACTTATTTTAGTTTCTCGGATATTACTCGTGTCCCCTATATTGATGTCCTCGGTATCACTCAAGTTCGGTTTGATTTTTTCCTCAAAGTGAATTAACTCTTTACTAATCTCTTCAAAAACCTCATCTTCATCATATTCTGATTCATAATCACAATATATTTCTTGAATTAATATTTCGGAACCAGATTGATTTTTAAGACTGGGCTGAGGATTCCTCATGCATGTCATATCACTAGAGCCAGCGTAAAAAGAACTGTACAGGAAAGAAGAAACAAAAAAGAAAACTATTAGGAATGATAATAAAAGGGGAACTGCTTTTTATTGGATGATGAAAGATAACAAGGTTTTGCACACTTCAAACAGATTGTAAGATAAGCTTTGGGATTACAACCCTGAAGTAACCCAAACAAACTGAAAGAAAATCAAAATAAACTACCAAGACTCCTTTCGAATTGGGAGATGAGTGGCTTTCCAATTACTGAGCTTTGTTTCTGGCCCAACGAATTGAACTTCTGCGTTGCTATACCCTTCTCCGCTTTCCAACATGTTCACATCACTAAACAATTTCTCGAATCTTTCGATTAATTCCTCCTCAGGATTGACCTGGGATTTAGGAATTGTTGTTATCGGGCGATTTTTAGCACCGGTCTTGACAAAAGACTTTGACAAATGTGGGACTGGTTTTGGAAGAACCCATGCTTGGTGTTTCAGCTTCCTAGCCCTTATCACGCCATTGGCAGTGGGTATGAATCCCAAACCGAATGTTCCCCAGTTCTCGGGGAGAGATACTGGTTGTATAATTCCTTGCAAAGATAAACCCAGACCTTTGCCGGGTATAAAGCTATTCTTTAACATTTCATAAGCTACCATGACTGATGCAGAGGATATCTTTGGATTTGGAAGGTATTTCCCTTCTGGAATTTTCTCTATCGACACTGTGTCGGTCACTTGGTATACCCATGGTCCCTGGTCATTTTCTGTTCCCTCGACCGGTACAATGGTACTGCTGTGAGCATTTAAACTTTCTTCTCCATGCACGACTACTTCTTGATGATCCCATTCAAACTTGACAGCCTGATGTAGTGTTGACGGGACTGCTTTAGCAGCATGGATCCATGGTCGACCCAACAACAAGTTGTAAGAAACAGTTATGTCCAACACTTGGAATTCCATTGTGAATTCAACTGGCCCTATTGTTAGTTCCAACACTATGTCGCCAAATGAATCTCTGCTTCCACCGTCAAATCCCCGTACACAAATACTATTCTTCTGAATCCTCTCCTCTTTAATTTTTAATTTGCTTAAAGTGGAAAGAGGGCAGATATTTGCACTTAACCCATTGTCAACCAATGCCCGGGTTACTACAGAGTTTTCACATTTCACGGTGAGGTAAAGAGCTCTGTTGTGCTCAGTACCTTCCATAGGTAATTTGTCATCAGCAAATGTAATTCTGTTTGTCTCAAAGATTCTGTTGGCTATTTTTCCCAAATGGTTTACAGAGATCTTTTCAGGAACATGAGCCTCATTCAGGATTTTCATCAAAGCCAGACGGTGCTCCTCTGAATGGATCAGTAATGACAATAATGAATTTTGAGCGGGGGTCTTCTTTAATTGATCCACAACAGAATAATCATGGAGTTTCATTTTTCTTAAAAAATCTTCCGCCTCTTCTTCCGTCACAGCTCTCTTTGTTGGCGTTGGATTGTTTTTAGTTTTTCTTAACTCTTCGAGAGTAAAACATCTTCCCGAACGAGTCAAGCCTTGCACCTCACACACTTCTTCCTTGATTTCTTTTCCCTTGTACATTACAGTCACCCGTTCATAGTTCCATGGGATGGCTTTGTTGTTGATGACCGGCAGCTGGATTACAGGTGCAATAATAACCCGATCTGTACGGGCTCCTTCCACGAATACAATGGGTTTGTTAGCAACCCCTGGTACTATCACTTTCGGCCTTTCTTGTTTTGCAGCAACTTTGCTCGATGATCCCTCATCGACTATCATAGATGGTCTTAGACACCGGCTTCTCCTCTATTAACTGCTTATCTGGCTTGGTTTCATGAGACTTGATCATCATGACAGTTTGTGATGGCTTCTTTGTCTCCCCATCAGCTTGTATGATTTCTATCATATTAGCCTTTTGATGGGCTGACATTGGATTTCTATTGATATTTGGGGCTTCGGGGGTTTGAACCTCGATTTTATTAGTATCAATCAGCTCTTGTATTGCATTTTTTAAATGCCAGCATTTCTCCGTATCATGGCCTGGTGCACCGAAGCAATATTCACAGCTAATGGTGTAATCCAGATTCTTTGGAGGAGGATTGGGTAGTTTGGTTTGTATTGGTCTCAGCATGTCTAGCTGTCTCAGCCTGTGGAACAAACTAGTGTAAGACTCTCCCAATGGAGTGTAAGTTTTCTTTTTCTGTTCCCTTTCTCCCCTGAATGCTGGCCTAGGCCTGAAACCTGGTCCGGGATAGGCTCGTGGGTAAGTATTTGGTGTGACAGGAGCACGCCAATTGGTGTGAACAGGTGGCTGATTGTATGCTTGAGCATGGTTAATGGAAAAATGAGGCTCTGAAGGGTGATAGTAGTGTTGGGATGAATCATGGTGGTAAGCTGATTGGCGAGGTCGTTGTTGATTATAGTAAAGCGGTGAACCTCTGGGTCCCGGCCAAATTCCTGAATCAACTACTGCTGCTTCCTCCCTCTTCTTTCTTCCGATTCCTCCTACCCCGCCTTGAATAGCTTGAGTAGTTGCCTTAATTGCTGAATAGCTCATGATTTTATTTGTCTTGAGGCCTTCTTCCACCATACCTCCCATCTTCACTACTTCGTTGAATGATTTCCCAACCGCTGAAACCAAATGGGCATAGTAAGTCGGTTCCAAGGCTTGGAGGAAGTAGTCTACCATTTCGCTCTCCTTCATAGGAGGATCCACTCTTGCTGCCTGTTCTCTCCACCGAAAATCATACTCTCTGAAACTTTCATTGTGTTTCTTCTCAAATTTTGTCAAAGATAATCGATCTGGGATGATTTCCAGATTGTATTGGAAATGGTATGCGAATGCCTGTGCTAGGTCATCCCAGGTGTACCATCTCCCATGGTCCTGGCGTGTATACCACTCCAAAGCTGATCCGCTTAAACTTTGACTGAAGTAAGCCATCAATAATTCATCCTTTCCCCCAGCTCCTCGCATCTTGCTACAGAAACCCCTTAAGTGAGCTACTGGGTCGCCGTGCCTGCTGTATAGGTCAAATTTGGGCATCTTGAAGCCAACTGGCAATTGTACATTGGGGAATAAGCATAAATCTTTGTATGCTACACTGACTTGCCCGCCTAATCCTCGCATGGCTCTGAACTATTGCTCTAGACTCTTGACCTTCCTGAACATCTCTTCTTGTTCAACATTTTTAGTTGGCTTGTCAATTTCGGTTGGGAGATCAAAACGAGGAGTAGTTGAATGAATTTCGGAAGCTTTGAGGGTGGGCTCCGGGGGGCAATATTGGTTGTCTTGGGCCTGGAATGTAGGCTCACTAGGAGATTTGTGGAACGTAGCAAGGGGAGGTGCTACGAAAACAGGAGTCATAGGTGGAGGAAAATATGGAACGGGTTTCGAAGGTGGAGACTGCGGTGTCTGAGAGGTGGTGCCTCGGTAGTGCTGGTAAATGGGGAAATTTGGGGATAATTCAGTGGTAATATTATCCTGAGTTTGGGTCGTTGATGGAGTAGGGTTATTTGGGTAAGATGGGGGTAACTGTCCTGTAGACCAGGCTTGGTACATCTCAGCCATTTGCTGCTTGAGTTTAAACATCTCTTCTTTCATTTTCCCGACATCCATCTCCTCTAGCTCCATACCTGTGTCAACATCTGGGATAGACATACTTTCGGGTATTGGTCCTTTTGATCTTGTGTGATAGTGATAATATGCCAGTATACTCTTTAGAGAAACTAACTGCTTGAATTCTGAAAATGAACAAACTTGTTAGTTTTGAGAGTTTAACACATATATAATCACACGTTGAGATGCAATGCTCCTAGATAAATAATCTCTTTCTATTATGCATTTGCTCGGCTGCTTGTGTCGTCCAAGCTTTCTTGAAACTTTTATTTATTATATATATCTTTTATCGTGGTGGTCGAATTTTAGAGATTGCCTACGTATCATGCCCTTACATGAATCAGACCTTGCGTATTTCGGACTAAAAGCAATCACTTTTATTCATTACACAAAGATGGAATTACATTTGAAAACTTTAAGAAAATGGCTTGAAACACACATACTTAAATCAAAATAAAAGATACAATTCTTAACATCTCACAACATGCCCCACTTTCCACTTTTGTTGTCAAATATTGGATTATCTGCTCAATGTGGGGCTTGACCTAGATGGCCTCCCAGCGTACGATACATCCTTTCCAACTCCATTGCTAGATGACGAGAAAAAGTGGGTGCATGCTCTATAAACCTTTCATAATCCATTCCTTGGCAGTTTACATAACTTTGAGATGTGAAGACTGCCAGGTCGTGGATTTTTGCCCTGAAACCTTGGAGACGTTGGTCTTAGTCTTGTAATTGCTGCTGACGAGTGGTGGCTATATCTCTGACACGGTTTTCACGATCTAGAGCTGATTCTAACAGAGCTTGGAGTCTGGCATGCTCTAATCTTGCTTGCGATCTTTCCCTGTCGAGGTCTGCTTGTTGATGTTCTCTGTTGCATCTTCTTGCCTCTTCTAGTTGTGCACGAAGCTGGTCTTCTGATCGCATCCAATAGTCTTTTTCCTTCTTGAATTGTGCCTTGTCTTTTTCGGATTGCCTATCTTGGCGTTCCTTGTTAGAACTGGCTTCTTCGTTTAATTGTTGGATCCTTTCTTTTGCTTTGCTCAATGCCCTTTCGTTTTCCGCAAGAATGGAATCATAATCTTGCATTCTTTCAAAGAGATTGGCGATGGTTTTTTGATCCTTCCATCTCCTCTTTGGCGTTTCAGAAACTCTTTTCATTTTTTGGAATCGAGCATGAAGATTTTCATTCTCACAAGCTAGACTCTTTTTCTCGCCTTCGGCTTCTTGTGCTTGTAAATCTTTCTCCAAACTGAGGCTTCTTAGATTTTCTTTTAGGGCATGGATAGTTGCTTTGTACCCTTTTTCCTTTTCAAACCACCTTACATATCCAGGATTTATCTCACCCTTTGTAGCATCTGGGACTTGAGTATCACTTTTCAAGTATCGGCACTCATTCCACATCTGCTGAAGTAGAGCCTCAGGGATAGTGGCTTCTGGGTGTAATTCGATTACTTGCACACTCAAATCTTCATCATCAGGAACTATTTGATATCTCCCTAATTGCCTTAGGACTCTCAGTGGTGCATATGGCTGAATGCTTCTCAACCCCAATAGTAGTAGATAACTATTTGAGGCTGACATGTGTATTACTTCCCTCATCGGGAGCCATCCCAGAGTCCATTCAATTTGATTTGCCGTTATAGCCTTTAGATGAGATACCCATGCTTCTATCCCTTCTGGAGCTTGATAATTTTTTGTTCTTTCCTCATAGCTCTCGATGCAATTATCATTGTTTGACCCATACTGTATGACCTTGGGATGTTGTTGGAGATGCTCCATCACCCACATTTGCAACAAAATTTTGCATCCTTCGAAGACCTTTGCTCCTGATTTACATAAAGTCAAAGCCCGGTAAATGTCTGATAGAATGATGGGGACAAAGGTGTGATTTTCTTTGGTGGTGAGGATTTGCACAATTTTTGCGGTGCGAATATCAATTGTTCGCTCTTTGTTTGGAAAGACCATGACTCGTAGAAAAGCCACCATGAAAGCAAAGCGACGGTGAATCTGCCAAGTGTCTTTGTTTTGCTTATTGGTAAGGCCTTTCTCATGAATTTCGAACCCATCTGACTTTCCGAAACTTGAATACAAAAAGTTGAAGGAACAACATCCATTGATGACATTGTTTTTCCTGATTTGACTGCTGATGTTCAGAAGACCGAAGAATCGATGTACCAAAGGAGCCTTTGTGAATATCAAGCTTTGATTTCTTAGACTTCCGTCAAAACCAGCATATCCAGCTATCTTCTCTAATGTAGGAGTAAGCTCGAAGTCAGAGAAACGAAAGACATTGTGAGCAGGGTCCCAAAAAGTTACTAACGCTGCAATTAGATCATCACGGGGTTTAACGTTCATAATGTCCGTGAGATTTCCCAAATGCTTGACGACCCATTTTTGACCATCTTCGCCTAAATCATACCACCACATTTGAAGTTGAAATAGAAATTCTTCTGTACTCGTGGATGAGGGGCTTTGTGTGGTGCTCATTTTGTATCTGAAATTTAATTTTAATAAAGTCAAAATTCATTTTGAAAATTTATACTAAAAAAAATCATTTTCGAATTATTTATTTATTTATTAAATACCTTTATTTCAAGATTTAAAACTATTTTTCTTTTTTTTTTTGAAATTTGTTTTTAAAAAAAAACAACCCATTTTATTCTTCTCTTCTCACCATGATTTCATTTAAGCTGGTCAACAAGCATGTTCGAGGCAAATGAATGCACAAGTAGCAAGTAGGATGCATAATGATGGTCTTTTTATTTCGGGTTCACCTGTCCTAGACAGACCCAACCCCTGTGTTGAGTCTCCAAGGCCAAATGTACATGATGCAAATATACGTTCCTACTAGGGATCCGGTACATGGCTGAGTTATTCTAAGTGAAAAATCTGAGGTTGATTATTCTAAACCTGGCTTACCCAAACAGACAGTTTGAGCCGAAGCGGGGGCAACATACCGGGAGCACGAAAGTCTGCCCGGCCTAGTTACTTGTCCCAACTTCGTCTTATTTGGTATGACTTTAACAGAAAGGTGGGTCACGCGCACGTGTACACCATAAATTCAGAAGACTCAGAAAGAAGGGGGTTTCGTAGCAATTGTATGTATTCACAATTCAAATAATATTAAAGCGGTAAAAAGCAACATTTAGCATATTAGCATATAAACAGTTGAAAATCATATAGTAAATAAAGCCAATTAACACAGATATTTTAAGCTCGAATTCTTTAAACCCTGAACCAATGGTTCTGGGATACAGTAACACTTTAGTCCCCAGCAGAGTCGCCAGAGCTGTCGCACCTCCTTTTTACCGCGCCCGCGGGGGCGCGTGGGGGAGTTTTCTCCAATTGAAGGACAGTCGAAACGGGATTTATTTAATTTCAGAGTCGCCACCTGGGAATTTTAGGGCGTCCCAAGTCACCGGTTTTAATCTCTAAATCGAGGAGAATATGACTCTGTTATTTATTCTGCGAACCGGAAATCCTGAGTAAGGAATTCTGTTAATCCGGAAGAAGGTGTTAGGCATTTCCGAATTCCGTGGTTCTAGCACAGTCGCTTAACTGTTTTTATTATTGGCTTAATTATCTCGATTTTTATTAAATATATTTTTATCACGTAATTTTACTACCGCTTATACTTATTGTGATTAAGGACCCTTCTTTGAATCGAATTACGTGTACGTATATTCGTGTTATAAATTTAAAAATGCGGAATTGTGTCACGCGTACGTGTACACGATAACTTTTGATAATATATTTATTAAACCATCATTTTTTCGAAATTGTGTCGAATCAAGAAAATTTGTTTTTCTTAAATAGTGAACCGCACATCTCGGGTTTTTTATGAAATTGTTTTAACGCCTTTGGAAAAATCATTTTCTTATATATTCGCTCGAAATTGAGCGTACTCATAATCCGAATTTGCTTTTAAAAATATAATCAGGGTACGCGAACGCATCCCTAATTGCGCAAAATACTTGTAATGGTATTAGGGATTTTCCACAAATTGTTTATTATATTCATATATTTTTTTATGTGAAAATCATGAGAACTCCCATTTTAGAGGCCTATAAATTCTTTGAAAAAAATTCACAATCTATTAAAGGTTGCCCGTCGATTATAATTTCCGAGTATAAATTATATTCATTCCAACTATTCAAATTCAAAGAACAGAATAAAAATATGATTAATACTATTTTTTTTAACAAATATGACATATATATATATATGCCAAAGAATAAATTGCATATGAAACTGAAAATGAATGATTCATAAAGGGAGGAAATATTTTCCAAGAATTTTCATTATTTTTATTTAGTGCAAATTCTATTTTTACTTACCATTGATTTAAAGTGTTGCAATCTGTGCATGTACATCTCAACTTATTCTCATATACTTGTTTTTAATCTAATAGGCGAAATTATTTTAATTAATTATGCTTATGATTGAGTTGGGATAGATATATTATAATCAAACCCATTTGATTCTCAATCTATATGAATTATTGCTAAGCATTATCTTTCACATTGTATAAGTTTCTAGGCCCTTTATTATTAAGAAAGAGAACAAATCTTCCTGATGACTTAATAAAAAGATAGTGCATACAATATTACTCATCATATTTGACATCGTGAACATAGCGGATTATACTAACGCGTCTTTCAACTATTGATTATAACATAACCAAGGTTTGTGCCAAAAGATAGCAGATTGCAACCAACATCATCTAGCTTTAAACAACAACTAACTTACTAACAAAATAAACCAATAGCGTATCTTTCCTTGATATTTCCATATTATACTATACCTAGCTAACAATACCATAAAGTGTAAATAAAAGCCAACTTTCTACCATGCTTCCTATTTACCCAACTCAAAGATAACTAAACTAATGAAATTTTGACATGGATAACATTATTACAAAGTTTTATATGAATTTCAAAATAAGACAATTAACTTGTAGCCATTGAGTCGAACTCACTACTGGTTAACCAACATGAAACCAAAGCTGAAATTTTTAACTAAAGAACTCAAATGAATAGAAGACAGTATTACAATTCAAACTTTATTTATTTGTCATGTTGAATCTCTTTCCAACATAGAATTTAAGAGATATATACCTGAAAATGAAGGTAGAAGGAGTGAATTTCAGCAGTAGCAGCAGTAACAAAAATCAGCAGAACAGCACTATTTCCACATATTTGAGCAATAATAAGACTCGAGGAACCCAGATGCACAATGACAGTACTTTTAAGAAATTTCAGATTTTTAAACTGAACAAAGAGGTCGAACAAATCCGGACAGATTTAATACAAAAATAATGTTTCTGATTTTGGGACTTAGAACAAAGCAGACTGAAAAGCTTTCAATTTCAAAACACAGAATCAGCTTCAATACTAACTTCCGATGTAGATTTCTGTTTTAATGTTTCTGTTTTCCTTTCTTTCTATCTTCCTTTTCAGATTTCTGTTTCTGCTTGATTTTCTTCTCTTTTATCTGTTCACTCTTTGTATCTCCCTTAAAAATCTCTCTCTAAATCTCCTTCCAAATCTGTCTGAAAACTCCTCTAAATCAGTCCCAATTCCCTCTATCTTATACAGGTCTGTCCCCCCCCTTTTAAGTGCTGCCCGGACCCCTTTTATCTTTTTTAAAAACAGAAAATTTCCATTAAAAATCTGTTTTTTCCACTTTAAATCCCATTAGGCTAACTTTTCCCTGATTTTCAGCAGCCCATTACCCTTTGTTTCCCATTATCACACTAAACAATAACCATTAACTTTCCACTTTCAGCCCACTACTATTAGCACATTACCCTACTGTTTCTATCCCAGAAATACCCTTGAAAATCCTACTGTAATTGCAGTCTTTACTGCCCCAGACCAAAGACTGCCTAAATCTTAACAGGTTTATCTGAATTAAACTGTTTAGCAGCTAAGAACCAATTCCTAAATCAAAACAAACATTTTGTCTTTTCAATGATAGCTAATTGATCCCACACCCAATGTCTAATAGCTAATGGACAAAACTAAATACAAATTGAACACTGAACTTGTATACAAACGTATTAACAATACACAGCACTTAACAGAACAAAAATCTGAATTGAAAATTGAATTTAGCATAAGTGCAGGGGCATGGTCAGTATATTGACACTGCCTGAAACTTAATGCTAAGAAATCAACATCATCTTATTGAATTTCAAACAAAGCTGATTTAATTAACGAGTATTAGTCAAACTGATTATTTACAACAATTGTCAACAAACAACTGATAAACAGATTATTTCAAACAGCATTTTCAGAAACAGAATTCTATAATATAACTAATCGACGAACTTAATCGAGTCGATTACACACATTGTAATTAGTCACAACCAACAGAAACAATTTACATTCGGATCAAGTAGATAGGTAGGAGGCAAAATCACGGAATTACACAAAAATATGCAACATTACACAGGTTACTGAAACAAACATATAGAATACAAAAAGGAAATAGAAAAACATACCTCTGAATCTTTAAATTTAACTGGACTCAAACTCAACTTGGATTTGGACTTTTTGAAATCAAACAGACCTTAGTCAAAGTATTTTCAACTGAAAATACTTTGACTAAGGTCGATTAAACCTCAACCCTTCGTTTGAATTGAGAAAAAAAAATAAAAAAATTCCAAGATTGGAAAATTTAGGTTTTCATATCTTGGATTTTAAATCCGAACATTTCCGGGTAAATTCGAAGGGGACCAAATATGACACAAGGGTGAGGGTAGCCTAGAGGTCATTTGGTGTCAGTTTAGAACAGATCTGAGTTTGTTCTTGTTTGGTCCGAATCCTCAAAAGAAGATTCGAAAAGCTCGGAAACGATTCGAGCCAAACAAACTACAGATCCATACTTAGGGTGGTTAGGGGAAGCTATGGTGTCGATTTGGGGCTGTTAGGTTTAGATCTAAGTTTGGCTCGAATCTTCAAATGAAGATTCGAGAACCTTCAGGAAGATTCGAGCCAAGCGGCTAACATATTTAGATAGAGGGTGTTCAGGGGGTTCTGGGTTGTTAAGGTGGTGACCGGCGGCGTTGATGCCGCCGGGTTTCAGGCGGTGGGGAATAAGGGCGGCTAGGGTTAGGGGTTTGGTTTGGGAAGACGATGAACATGAGAGGAGGGGGTGTTTAGCTAGGGGGCCGGGGTAAGGATATTGGGCTTATATAGGGACGGGGTGGGTTAATGCTGACCGTTAGATCTAGTAGGATGAGTGGTCAGGATTTATTCACTTAACCAAACGGTGTCGTTTGGTTTCCTGCTGGGGTCGGGCTGAATCGGGGCACTGGGTCGGGTAATGGACATGGGTTAAAGTTCGTGGGATCTCAGCCGTTGGTTGGCTTTGATCCAACGATCCCTGATAAACCACAATCAAACGATGTCGTTTTGACTCGTTTGATTTGGACCGGATGCCTGGGTTGTTTGGATTGGGCTGTGGGGGGGGGGGGGTAAATTGATTTGGGCCTGGATTTTAATCCAGGTCCATTTTTTTTACAACTTGTATATATTTTTTTTTATTTTCTAATTTCATTATTAATTAATAAAATCCTAATCAAAAATTATAAAAACAAAATTATCATTACAATAATATTAACTATCTTTTAATAACCATTAACGCGTAGATGAAACATTAATCACACAGTGGAATAAAAAAAATAGAACAAAAATGCATATTTTGGTGATTTTATTTAAATTATCTTTCAAATACATAATTAAATCCTATATGCATGCAACATGTATTTTATTTTAATTTTTATTTTATTATGACAAAGTAAACACTTACGGACATAACACAAATTTTTAACACCACGCAATTTAAAAAATTATACAGTAAAAGAAATTTATTTTATTTCTTTTTGATTTATTTTGGAGTAGTTTTCGTAAGGCAAAAAATTACGTGCTCACAGACACGACCGTCGTAAATGTCCTTCAGCTGGTTTGGGTGGCAAAACTAATCAAGCTCGTGGTGGGTGTTCTTCTAGTGTACCTAACTACCCATGAGTTGATGTTGTAATAATTAGTTGTTATGTCTATGTTGCAAGATTTATGAAATAAAATTATGCTTGTTAACTATGATTTGTACTTTCCCATTTTACCTATTTAAATAATAATTTAATAAAATTATCTGTATATTTATTATGTGTGTGTTGTCTTGTCGAACTGAAAAAGCTGACCAGCTGACATAAAGATGTTTTGTCAACATCATGATATTTAACACGCAAAGTATAGCGCCATTAGATAGTACGTTATGTGTGTGTTGTCTTGTCGAACTGAAAAAGCTGACCAGCTGACATAAAGTTGTCTTGTCAACATCATGATATTTAACACGCAAAATATAGCGCCATTAGATAGTACGTTATGTGTGTGTTGTCTTGTCGAACTGAAAAAGCTGACCAGCTGACATAAAGTTGTCTTGTCAACATCATGATATTTAACACGCAAAATATAGCTCCATTAGATAGTACGTTATGTGTGTGTTGTCTTGTCAAACTGAAAAAGCTGACCAGCTGACATAAATTTGTCTTGTCAACATCATGATATTTAACACGCAAAGTATAGCGCTATTAGATAGTACGTTATGTGTGTGTTGTCTCGCCTATAAATAACGGGCTCATTGTAGTTATTTTGTGTGCTCAAAATTTACTAAAAGCAAATATTTTATTAAAAGTAAGGTTTTTTTTACTAAAAGCAAATATTACACAAATGGCTCAACTTCTTCGTCCACCAAAGTGTAACTGTGGAAAAGCATGCTTGATACAAAATTGTTGGGACGGTGGTGAAGTTGGACGCCGCTACTGCCACTGTATGAACCAGTTTTACAAGGTTCCCGGCGAACCTATTTGTGATTTTCAGGAATTGGTTGATGAACCATGTTATCAGGAATGTTATAGAGAACAACTGCAGTTTCTTCATAATATGTGTTTAAGACAACGGGAACATGAAAAAGAAAGCAATAGAATTATAGCAGACTTGAGGGCGAACCTGAAGGAGGTGGGAGAAGAAAAATGGAAAACACAATGGAATTGTGAAGCACAAAAGGAACGTAAAAAAAATATAAACTGGAACTTGCGGAGGTGAAGGCGAAATTGAAAGAGGTAGAAGAAGAAAAAGAACAACTGGAAGAACGATTTAAGTGGTTGGAGCGGAGAATAAATAGCAACCAGGGCTAAACATTGGCATGTATGTGTTTAGTGTATTTTTTTATATTTCATGTATTTTTATTATGTTGGCCTGCTGTGTTTGTGATTGTGATTGTGTTTGTGCTGTAGTAATGTTTTCTTTGTTTGTTGTACTAAATTTTATTTTAATTGAAGTAGAAGTTAAGTTTAAGTGCTTGTGTTGTACTAAATTTTATTTTAATTGAAGTGAAAGTTAAGTTTAAGTGCTTGTGTTGTAATAAATTTTATTTTATGAAACTATCAAACGAATGGAGAACTAAAAAAAGTAATGCGCATATTCGATTAAATATTGTTGTTAATGTATACAAAAATATTATTTACACCATGTCAATGTGTCCCGCATCCAGTGTGTCTCAATGCAGCCGCTGGCCTGAGGCGCATCCCCTCCCGCCCGGGTACGCTATCAGGATCATCATCATCAAGTCGTCTCCTTATAGCCGGATGCGGCGCAGGATGACATGTATCGGTGGTGCTGTCAGCTCCAGTAGAAGGCAACATAATAATATGAAACTTAGTATAGAAAATTACATAACAATTCACAACAATTTATATTGTCTTACCATCATCGTCTCTAGATCCTGAATGTAGTCATCTGTCGCTGCATCGCATGAAGCCTTAAAAAGGAAATTAATAAAGTTAAAGAAAATAAATAAGTTACAGTTAAAACAAATTCAAATTCAATACTAATAAACTCATACTCGCGCATGTGATGTGGAGCCATAATTCAGTCGACGCCCACTATAAAAATCTTGGGTCGGTCGATCCTCAACAGTGGTAGACGGGCCTGGGAAGTATCTACCCCAATCCACTCCTTGAATATCTGAGCCCGTGATCAATAATTGACCCGATGGGGTCACCTGCGATGGCACTGGAGTGCGATAAATTCTAAGGCTGTAAGACGGCATGTTCGTCTCATGCATGCCACCTGCCATATCAACAACAACATCATCAGCAGGAGCCTCAACGTCCCCTTGCTGGGGACCACCTCCTCTCCGCCCACGACCACGTCGTCCGGCACCACCAGCTCGTCGGTCACCACCAGCTCGTGGGATACCACGACCTCGATGGTACTACGTTGGGTCCATATAATCAGCCTCGTGTGCCAAACGCTGATCTGATCGGGCTCGCTGCAGTATCTGGGCAGCCACATCCATGAATCGACGACTATACTCTTGCATGGCCACAAGATCGTGGACATAACTTTGCATTTGCTTCCCCATATGATAGACGGTATGCAATCTAATCGCCTGCATAAAGTAAAAAATATAAACTACATATTTGGCACTAAATTACAGGTATATAACTAATAATAACAAAAAACATACCAGGGCCTCGTGTCTCCCTGTGTATGGGACGTACCGACCATGTGCCTGATGAATTGGGTTCCTAATAAAAAGTCGGGAAACAGTGCGGTACCTGCCATATAACGTTGAATAGGAAGTGTTGCGGAGGTGGGGTCAAGTCCCCTCGCCTGTCCCAAGTACCCAACTGCTCGTTAAGCCATGCCATA
Source organism: Nicotiana tabacum (assembly GCF_000715075.1). NCBI lineage: Eukaryota > Viridiplantae > Streptophyta > Magnoliopsida > Solanales > Solanaceae > Nicotiana > Nicotiana tabacum. The sequence goes on from NC_134082.1 coordinate 96,751,719, forward strand.
AGTGTGTCATCCGCCCTAGACCGATCATCCCTCTCATAATGTAAAGCATGCCATGTAGGCGGAGCCGGTATAGGTTACGGTAGGCCAAACTGACGAAATACCCGCTCGGAGGCATGGTGCTCGACAATATCGAGGCATATGAGCGGGACAGAAGCCCTCCAAATATGTCAGCCGAAAGTGCAATATGCTGGCAGGGCACCTATCACCTCATCGTTGTACGACGTCTAGATGAACTATCAAATAAGAACACAAACCGTTAGTATGCACAACACTAAGTTAATCTATAACAAGTAAGTTTAGTTAGATATTCACCTGTGCGTCCTCCAGCAGATCCAACACATCCCTGCAGAAGGGGAGATTATGATGGGCATCATACTCTCGTGCAAGAGTACGACGCATAACCCACCTACAGGCTAGAGGGAGTTGTGGAATTTCTACATTAGCTGGTAGTTGTGGTAGAGGTGGCTGAAACTGCAGAAATCGCTCCCAGACCCAAACCTAACATACAAAGTTGACGTAAAATATAAGATTAACTATAACTAGGTAGAATTGTAACTAATGGACATATTATTTGAATATGTTGTCACCTGTAGAAGCGGCAGAAAGCCACCAACGTCTCTCTATGTGCCGATGGAAGCTCGGCACATCTGCCTGTACAGATATGAGATGACAACACCACCCCAGCTGTAGATGGCTGTATCCTCGAACCGAGCAATATGATGCAGAAAACGGAGGCTCACTAGGTTCCCCAAAGTGTTCGGGAACAAGACCCCCCCAAATAGAAGGAGCAACAGCACCCTCGTATATCGTTGTACATCCACCTCCGCTGACTCGTCGTGATAGTATGGTGGATCTGCACCAGGTGGTCTCTAATGGGGACCAACTGTATACGACTGAACCCAGACGCTACCGCCTCGTCCTCCGGCATGAAACCCATGTGCATGTGCAGCATATCCCAATATGCCTGCCGCGAATAATATCTCATGGCGCAGGCAGTAAAACTGGCAAGCCATCAACGGACAGGCCATATAAAATCTCAGCGTCCTGGAGTGTGATGGTGGCCTCGCCAATGGGCAAATGAAAAGTGTGTGTCTCCGGTCGCCACCGCTCAATCAAGGCCGTGATCAAAGCATAGTCGAGCTGTATCCGGCCAATCCTAATAATCCTATATAATCCCATCTCCTCCAGGTAATGGACCACGCGAGGATGTAGAATGCGGGGAGGACTCAAAAACTCCCACAATAGATCCACTCTCCTAGCCCGAAAAGTCTGCGTAAGCAACTGTCCGTCCCATAAATACTCGGATCTATGCTGGGGCTGTAGGGCTAATAGACCAAACGTCCAAAGGCCGGGATGTATAGTCGCGTCCATGTTTATATATATATATATATATATGGGTTCAGGGCTCGATATTTTGAGGACCAGTGACACCAAACTATCATTAATAATTATGTGTTTTTATTATAATTTAAATTCATATTTTTTAATAACTTAATTGTACAAATTATATATATGGGTTGAGGGCTCGATATTTTGAGGACCAGTGACACCAAACTATCATTAATAATTATGTGTTTTTATTATAATTTAAATTCATATTTTTAATAACTTAATTGTACAAATTATATATATATATATATATATATATATATATATATATATATATATATATATATATATATGGGTTCAGGGCTCGATATTTTGAGGACCAGTGACACCAAACTATCATTAATAATTATGTGTTTTTATTATAATTTAAATTCATATTTTTTAATAACTTAATTGTACAAATTATATATATATATATATATATATATATATATATACAAATTATATATATGGGTTCAGGGCTCGATATTTTGAGGACCAGTGACACCAAACTATCATTAATAATTATGTGTTTTTATTATAATTTAAATTCATAATTTTTAATAACTTAATTGTACAAACTATATATATATATATATATGGGTTCAAGGCTCGATATTTTGAGGACCAGTGACACCAAATTATCATTAATAATTATGTATTTTTATTATAATTTAAATTCCATGTCGTCAACTGTAAATTCAAATTTTTTAATAACTTAATTGTACAAATTATATATATGGGTTCAGGGCTCGATATTTTGAGGACCAGTGACACCAAACTATCATTAATAATTATGTGTTTTTATTATAATTTAAATTCATATTTTTTAATAACTTAATTGTACAAATTATATATATATATATATATATATATGGTTCAGGGCTCGATATTTTGAGGACTAGTGACACCAAACTATCATTAATAATTATGTGTTTTTATTATAATTTAAATTCATATATTTTAATAACTTAATTGTACAAATTATATATATATATATATATGGGTTCAGGACTCGATATTTTGAGGACCAGTGACACCAAACTATCATTAATAATTATGTATTTTTATTATAATTTAAATTCATATTTTTAATAACTTAATTGTACAAATTGTACAAATTATGTATATATATGAGTTCAGGGCTCGATATTTTGAGGACCAGTGACACCAAACTATCATTAATAATTATGTATTTTTATTATAATTTAAATTCATATTTTTTAATAACTTAATTGTACAAATTATATATATATATATATGGATGGGTTCAGGACTCGATATTTTGAGGACCAGTGACACCAAACTATCATTAATAATTATGTGTTTTTAATATAATTTAAATTCATATATATATATATATATATATATATATATATATATATATATATATATATATATATATATATATATATATATATTTTATACAATTATTAACTTAATTGTACAAAGTTTGCATTTTCAACAACCAATATAAGATACTTTAACAAAAGGAATTCTAAGCTAAAATACTACACATTACTACGCTACAAGGCTCTAAATTTTACTACGCTAAAAGGGTCTATGTTTTACTATGCTAAAAAGGTCTAGATTTTACTACGCTAAAAAATAATCTAAACTAACCATAAACAACAAATAAATTTAATTGTAAATAAAATACAAAACGGCATGAAAACACATATATATAAATCAGGATATTATCAAATAAATTTATTTTCCAAATTTATATTTTTTTAGAAAACACTAATATTAAATCCGGATAAATTTAACATGTTAGTTTCGGAAAAAAACACAAACCGAAATAGAACACATACAAATCAAATAATATGCATTACTATAAATGTTTCAACTTAAAATAAATCGAAATACCTCGATTTAGAATTTTCAGAAAGCAAAAAGATTGAAATTTTGACTCTGGAAGTGTGAATCAACAATAACACGAAGCTCCACTCGAATGTGGGACCTACATTCTTCAAGTTTTATGTGTCGGGGGGACCCAAATTTTTTTTATTTTAAAAATGAGGGCAGAAGCGGGTATGGGGTGGGGGACCAAGAAGAGAGGGGAAGGTTAAAATAATAGAGGATGAATCGACGAAGAAGACGGAAGAGATTTAAAAAATGTATGTATAGCGCCACAATACCTGGCGCTATACATTAATGATGTATGTATAGCACCACAATACTTGGCGCTATACATTAATGATATATGTATAGTGTCAGGTATTGTGGTGCTATACCTGGGCGAGTCAGATTTTACAGTATAGCGCCACAATACGTGGCACTATACATTAACGGTGCCGTTACTGTTAATGTATAGCACCAGATAATGTGGCGCCATATATAAAAATGTAATTATTTTACCACCTATTTGTGTACATTAAGTCCAAAAGAATCACATTTTAATTCCGGACTCCTAACTGGTGTAGCTTGTCAGAATATCTAGTGAAGCAAATGTACAGAATCTAGTGTTGTCATGGATCAAGCTTTTATATTTGTTGTCAGTTGACTTGCCTTAGCCTTGTGTATTGGGAATGGAAGTTCCAAACTAGTTCCTTTTTTTTTCTTCCTTCCACATAGAGTGAAGGGTTGAACACCGAGTGACATCCTTATTAAGCCAAGTGGCATTATCTATATCTATTTATAATTAAAAACAGAGGAAAAAGCATCCTCATTAAGTCAAGTGGCATCATCATAATAAGCCATTTGGCATTTTAGGATAAATAATTTTAGGTAATTTTTGAATTTGACAACAATTAATTAGGTATTCTATATTTAAAAAAAAGTAGTTACTACAGTTTTAGAAACTATGTTAGGTATTCTATATATTTAAAAAAATTAGTATCTACGTTTTTTAAAGAAATGAACAATTAACTAGGTATTCTATATCTAATTAATTAATTGGTTTCTACCTTTTTAAAAAGAAAATGCCTCTACACTTTGAAACCTCACAGAACGGCAATTTAGAAACGCTTCACCTATTTGCCCTAAAAATTTCATCCTTTAAATTCGGCACTTCAATCCCACGATGTCTCATCATAATTTCAACTCCTTACCCACGAACTCTTCTTGCTTGGATTCCAGTAACATGATTTCACTTTTTTGTCAAATCAGTCCACTTTTACGCTATATAGTTCTATTTTTTTCTCCATCATGTGCATATCAAACAACAATTATGGACCACAGGAAGTGATTGGGATGATTTGTATTTCACGAACAGTCTTTATTCTCAAAACTGCAAGTTTATATTTCTTCTATTGATACAAGTACTTCAATTCTAATTTTCCTACTGTATCAAGATTTCAAGAAAATATACGGCTTATGCAAAAAATGGCTATCACATTGATTTCATCAAGGATATAACAATTTCGAATATGCAATGGAAGTTGAAAGTTCGGGTTGTCCATCTGTGGAAAGTACCATATCGTTTTAGTTCAGACACTACATTCTCGATTAAATTGGTTCTATAAGATCAAAAGATATTTAATTTGTTTTGCTCTCTGTTTCTTAAGTTGAAAATTTAAACTTGGTGCTTTATGTGTTTGAGTTAGTAATCTATCTATAATCTGAAATTTTTGTGTTGCTTATTGTTATATCTTAATATTACTTTATGTTAGAATTCCTCGCCGATGCTAACTCAACAAAATCGATCAAGGGTTATATACAATCCATACTACCAACAAAGACAATTCTTACGATATGTCCAGAAGAGTTATACTTAACGAAGTTGATATACCTCCTTGTGATGACCCAAAATGTCATCTTTAATTTAAATAATTATCTCGGTATTTAAAACCTTGAAAAGTATTATCAATAAATCCTCGACTTACGTGCATAGTCCATATAATTTTCCGGAAGGTTCTTATGTGAAAAATGGATTAAATTGTGAACTAGAGCTTTAAAACTCAATTGAGTTGACTTCGGTCAATATTTTGAGCAAACGAACCCGGATAAAGGCTTTGACCATTTTGGTAGTTCCGTATCGTGATTTGGGACTTGGTCATATGCCCGAAATGGAATTTGGAGGTCCCTACATCAAATTATCGTCATTTAACGGAATCTAGAAATCTAAGGCTAAAGATTTCTTAAGTTTGACCGGAGATTTGACTTTTTGATATCGGGGTCGAAATCCAGTTCTAAATTTTTCATAGCTTCGTTATGTCATTTATGACTTGTGTGCAAAATTTGAAGTCAATCGGATTTGATTTGGTAGGTTTTTGCATCGAATATAGAAGTTGGACGTTCCTAGTTTCATTAGGTTTGAATTGGGGGATGATTCATGGTTTTAGCATTATTTGATGTGATTTGAGGTTTCGACTAAGTCCGTATCATGTTTTAGGACTCGTTGATGCATTTTGTTGAAGTCCCGAGGGCCTCGGGTGGATTTCGAAAGGTCAACGGATAAAAAAAAGCTGGTGAATTTTTCTCTTTGGACAGTTGCTGATTTTTCTACAGCATGTGAACAATATCCGTGAATAGTGACTGTAAATAGTACCCCGTGAATAGTGCTGTTGAACAGTACCCCGTGAATAGTGTAGTGAACAATACCGCGTGAACAGTGCCCCCAACATTTTCTAGGCAGATTCTTAAGTTCTGAAAATGGGACTAGTCCCATTTTCCATTTTTATCATATTGGAGCTCGGGGAGAGGCGATTTTCGGGCTATTTTCAACTGGGTAAGTGTTCTTAACTTAATTTTGGTTAGATTACCCGAATCTATTACTAGTTTTGGCATTAAATCTGTGAATTTAGTTGGAAGAGTTTGAAAACCCTCTCGGATAGATTTGAGGATTTGAGGGTCGAAGTATTATTGAAATTTAGTAATTTTGGTATGGTTAGACTCGGGGTTGGATGAGGTTTCATATTTCGCAACTTTCGTCAAATTCTGAGACGTGGGCCCCACGGGCGAATTTTTAGTGCAATTTCGGATTTTTAATAGAAAATGTAGAATTTCATATGGAATTAATTCCTATAATTTTTATTGCCTGAATTGGATTGTTTATGACTAGATTTGAGAATTTCGAGCACGAATTCGCGAGGCAAAGCCTTGTTGGAATTTTGAATTGGTTGCAAAGCGAGGTAAGTGTTTGGTCTAACCTTAGCTTGAGGGATTAGGAGTTGTGTCCTATTTGTTATGTGTTATTTTTCGAGTACGACGTATAGGCATGGTGACGAGTATTTATACGTTGGTGTCAAGCATGCCCGTGAGTCTTATACTTTCATTAATGTGACTCCGTTTCGTATTGTATATGCTCTATATGATAATTTCTATTGAGGAATATGACTTGTGAAAGTATTATTGTTAATTAAACACGGTAGAGCATTGGCTCAAGTTGAGAATTGAATTGTTGAACATTGTAGAGCATTGGCTCAAGTTGAGAGTTGAATTGTTGAACATTTTAGAGCATTGGCTCAAGTTGTGAATTGAGTTGTTAAGTAAACGTGAAAGAAGAAAGGAGAGAGAGAGAATCATGATATTGTCTCCCTTGCCGGGATGTAATTGTTTTGATGTTGTTTCCCGTGCCGAGATTTGATTGTGGTACTATTGTTCCCTTGCCGGGATTTTATTGTGATTTCATTTATTTCCTTGCCCTTATTCCTTGTGATTGTTGTTTGGGTGAGGAAGAGTGTTAAAGCACGAAGGGTGATGTTGTGTATGATTTGGCGGGGAAGAGTGTAAAGCACGAAGGGTGATGCCGTGCAACACGATGTACAATTCAGTGCCGATTATATTGATTTTATGGTGATGATGAGAGTAAAAGCACGAAGGGTGATGCCGTGTAGTTTATATTGATTCTTATGGTGAGGACGAAAGTAAAAGCACGAAGGGTGATGTCGTGCACTTGTCCTTGATTTTTCCTAATTCTAATTGAGTTATGTTGTTATTTACGTTTATTACTGATTTTCTGTTGTTACTTGATTTTATTTCGATGTTATAGATTCCCTTACCCTTATTTCTTGTGATTGTTGCTTGGGTGAGGAAGAGTGTAAAGCACGAAGAGTGATGCCGTGTATTATTTTGGTAAGAGGGTGTTAAAGCACGAAAGGTGATGCCGTGCACTTTCTATTTACTGTGTTTACTTGTTATTAACAATTCAAGTGTATTAACTGTTTAGATCCCTTTACTATTGTGATCCTTTGTGTTGGAATCCATAGTGTTTACAATACCTCGCCTTATTTTTTTTAAATGTTCAAATACTTCAAATTTCAGAATTTGTTACATTTTTAACTCAATTGATTTCTCAATTAAATTTTCCTTAAACCGTTTGAGGTTGTACTTTACTTAAAAGGAATTTCTAATATGTTTTGATTTATTGATTTCTCATATTAAAGGTAATGATTCATTCGATATTGTACTTTAATTGAAAAGGTATTTTCTTTATCAAATGATTTCTAAAAATAACTTCATCTTTTCTTGTTGGTTTCCTAATTGGGTTGGAAGTTGTACTCTACTTTATGTTAAGTGAATGAGGCTCTTTGAACATTCTTAATTGTATTGGGTTATGGAACCTATGAACTGAGTAACATGAGGATATTGTTGTGCAATGTGAGGCAGAAATATGTGGGCACGTGGTGCCGGAGAAAATATTTTGTTTTTATTTAATGGCACGTGAGTTGTCCGTATGATTGTGATATAAATATGGGCACGAGGTGTCGTGAAAATATGAAAGTGGGCAGAGATCTATATTATTTATGATTATGAAATGAGGAGTCACAAGGTGACCTTTACTCGAAAGAATTATATTCGAAAGATGCTTATTTGAAAGATATTTATTTAAAGGAAATATATTCATTGAAAAGCATATTATCTTAGAGATTTATATTTGAAGGACTTGATTAATTGATTGCACTTGTATCTTTTATTTGTTGAGAAACATTTACGGTGATCTTGTTGCCTGCTATCTATATCACTGGTTGATCAGTGTTGCCATCATTGTTATCTGCTTCATATTATTTTTGTACGCCATAACCCACAGGTTTATTTGGTAGTCTGGTCCTAGCGTTGTCACTACTTCGCGGAGGTTAGGCTTGGCACTTACCAGCACATGGGGTCGGTTGTGCTGATACTACACTCTACACTATGTGTAGATACTGATACCGAAGTGCTTGGACCGCAGTGAGGGTGCTGTCTTCAGCCCACATAGGCGACACGAGGTAGTCCTGCAGACGTCCGCGGGCCTTGGCGTCACCTCCTATCTTTTCCTTTATTCTGTTTCCTTTACTCATTTCAAAAATAGTGTATATTTTGTCTTTCAGACTTTGTATGTAGTATTCTTAGACCGTCTGTGAAACTGTGACACCAAATTCTGGGTAGAGTTGTATTTAGACTTCCGCAGTTTTTTATTAAGATAAATTGTCAGATTTTATCTTCCACTTAATTTTTTTTTTGCTATTTGCAAGATATCCACTCATCACTGATAATGGTTTGAAACTAGGAAAGGTTAAGTAATTAGGATAATTTGGCTTGCCTAGCTTTCACCAGTAGGCGCCATCACGGCTCTCGAAGGTGTGAAATCCGGGTCGTGACAAGTTGGTATCAGAGCTCTAGGTTACATAGGTCTCACATTTCACAGGCAAGCTTAGTAGATTCTGAGGGATCAGTACAGAGACGTCTGTATTTATCCCCTAGAGGTTATAGAGTTAGGAAAATTTTCACTTTCATTCTTCTCTGTCGTGCGATTTTGTTCTCTCATTGCTAAATTGAAACCTCTACTCTTGTCCTTTCATGAATGGTGAAGTCACGTACCGCTTCTTCAACCGAATAACAACACAGACCGATGATAGATCAACTACGTCTTCGGAGGCTTTACGGAGGTTGGATAGGTTTCACCAAGCTCTTCGCTACCTCTTTCAGCGGTGCATCTTTTGAGGACCCACGGGATTATCTTGACCGTTGCTATGAAGTATTGTAGAACGTGAGAATGGTCAAAAGCGATGGGGTTGATTTTGTTGTTCAGATGACAAGTAGAGGTAGTGGAAAGATAATATATTTACTAGACCAGTTGTGGTTCCGACGGAAGATGCAGACGTATCAAGAGATCACCTAATAAATCATGTAGGGGTTCAACGTACCTTGACGTCTGGTTGATTTATTTGAGTTGTGAAGGTCAAATATTGTGGATTATCGGATGTTGTAACCTATGGCTTCGTGCCAAGTGAGGGGAGTCCACTATCAACGATCAAATTGTGGGGTCATGTGTTATATCAATTTTGGCCTGAGATGTATTTATGTGGTATTGAAAGGTTTTCCAAAACTTGTATATGATTAAGAGCTTATATTTGAATGTGATGATGATGAGACTTGAAATATTCCCACATCCTAAATATTTATACATTTCAGTATCAGCGGGGCCATGGAAATATTTTCAGTATACTCGTAGTGCTTAAGTTAATCACAACACTCGCGTAGGGCAGTCATCTTTTAATGTACCAGTGGAATAAAATTTCCTGCAATGTTATTTAAGTTATCCGGTACAGACTCAGTATGAGTAGTCGAACTGCGGATGGGTTGTTATGAAAATGGTGATACTAGGAACATCCTGAGAAATTATCCTAGACTTGGGAGAGACATATCTCGTCAAAGCACTCAGGCTACGTGCCCCATTGCAGTTACTACTCCACTTACATGACCAACCATAGGTAGGGGTCAGGATATTAGAGGTGGAGGTGAGACTCCTAGAAGTAGAGACCCAGTTCGTTGATATATTTTCTATGGCATGGCTGAGGTTGCTACACCAGACGGTATCGTTATAAGCATGGTCTCAAATTATTATAAATTCAAAATTTCCTTAAATTGATTCGATTTTGAGTATCGAGGAAAGTTCTCCTATTGTGCTCCACTTATGAGTGAGCTTCGTAATTCTTAAATCTACATATGTGAATACTTCTGTTGGGAGATTATATGGAGATAGCCATGTCTATCATTATGTATTGGTCACTAAAAATAGTTGTGAGGCTAAAAGTGACTTTTGTGAATCAATGCAATGAGTTTGATGTAATTTCTAAATAATTAATTTTAGTTGTAAATTATATGCCCTATCGGTATGAGGGATCATTGTGTAAGCACGTGATTTTTGCCCTATATGAGAAATACTACCAAAAAATGCAAAATAAAATGATTTTCCTTGGTGTGCAATTTTGAGTACTTTTGTGATATTTTTAGATAATTATTTGTATTTGTCTGTGTTTGCTTATTTGTTAAATTAATAAAAAATACAAAAAATATGTCACATTTTGCATGTAGGATTTAATTCTACAATTGTTAGTAATTAAATTAGTTTTACAAAAATTAAAAATTACAAAAATAGGCATCTTTTGCATTTTTAGCATTTAATGTCTGAATGAACAATTTTATGCTTAATTATTATTTAATTGTGCGTTAATTTTTATTGGGAGTTAATTTGCACTTTTATAACTTAATTTAGTTCTTAATAATAATTTAAGTATTTTTATAATTTAGTTTAGAAAAATAAAAGAAGAAAAGATAACAAAAATATAAAAGAAAATCGGATTGGGCCACTTCTTCAATTTTCAAACCATAGGCCCAAATAATTGCCCAATCTTCTCCCTGACCCAGTCCACTTCAGACCGGGTCGACCCGGTCCGCTCCATTGACCCAATACCCTTTCTTCATTTTGTCAAAAGACAAACAAAAAAAAAACACTAAAAAAAACCTAAAAACTATCCGCCTCCCCCCTCCATCTTCTTCTTCTCCAAAAAACTAAACCACCCCAAGCATCCATGGTTGCCTCCCATGGCTTTGTATGCGTCCTCGTCGTCACCCCCCCCCCCCCCCGACGCCGAAAACCACCAGCCCGTCACCTCCCCCCACAAACCCCAGCCTGCAACGTCGACCACCCTCCCCCACGAACCCGTCACTGCCCGTCGTCCAGTCCGGCACCCACTCGTCGACCACCACCAAACAGGAACCACTCGTCGACCACCACCAACAAACCAGACCCAGTTGTTCCCATGGCTGCCCAGCTCCTCGTCGGACAGCTCGAACAGCTGCTACCTCACCTCCGAGCTACTGTTTCATCGTCTCGAGTTGTTGCTTCATCTCCCAGTTGCTCCTGATTCATCGTCATCATTCAACGTCAAGCTCAAAGTCGAGCTCGACGTCCATGGATGACCCTCGACGTCCATGGCTCGACGAGTTCTGCTCCTGTTTCATCCCTTCCGCTGCGCCGAACTGCTGCTACTGCTTCGGCGCTGCTTGGTTCGCTTCTTAAATTCATTCATCGTCGTGTGGTCGAACTTTGGCCGAGGTTCGTCGAGTCAGTCCATACACTCTTCGTTTCAGTCCGGTTAGTAGTTTTTGAATTTTATTTTGTCCGTATTTTGTTTTGATATTTTCGAATCTAAAATCGGCAAATGTTTGTTTTGTTTATCGTTTGAATTAATTTTTAGTTCATGTTTATATGTTGTTTGTTAAATTAATTTTTCAGATTCCAAATGAAAGATTAATTAATTGTTTTTCATGTTATTTCGTGTTTGTATTGTTGTTTAAGTGAATATTTGTTGGTTTAATGTTTGTTAGATTCAAATTGAAATTTAATTAATTATTTCTTCAATTTGTTTCATGTGTTATGTATTTTCCAGAAAATATTAATGTTGTTTGAATCGTTAGAATCCGTCATGTTTGTTGCTTAAAGATAGATTTAATTCATGTTCGTCTTGGTTTGAAGTTCATGTGTAAATTCAGTGATTTAATGTGAGTTTATGTTTGTTTGTGATTTGCTTGATTTAATTTGAATCATGCATATTGTTGTTTGTATTATTGTCTCTTTGTTCATCCATTAATGGTCTAAATTAACCAGGATTGGTTCCTGATATGGTTGATTTATTTCCATTAATTTGGAGTTTGTGTTGTTCATCATGTTCATGTAAATTGTTGTTGAAGATTGTTGAGAAATTGGTCATCTTGACTATATTTTGGTTGAGTTATGATTAATTGATTGTTTAGAGCAGAGGGGTAATTTGGTAAATTGCATTGCATTCGGGGGTAGATTTGTAATTGCAATAAGGTCGGAAGGGTAGTTTGGTAATTGAACATTATTTTGATTCTTTATGTTAAGCATGGGGGACAAATATAATGGGGTGGGGTTTTTGATGTACTTGTTTAATATAATGGGGGACAAGACAAAACATAATGGGGAGGAATCTTGTACTTATTTAATATAAGCATGGGAGACAAATTATAATGGGATTGGGTGGATGTACTTATTTAATGTAGGCATGGGGGACAAAGTTTAAAATAAAGAAAACATTAAGTAGTGGGACAAAGCATGCCATTGGGGGAATAATTTTGGGGTTGGGAATTGAAGACTTGTTTTGCTATATATAGAGTCATTCTTGACTTGAAAAGAGAGGACTTTTGAGAGAAAAAAAAGGGGTTGAACTTGAGAGAACATTGAGAGGATTTTTTGGGAGAGTTTTTAGGACTTGAATATTAGAGGAGAGTTTTAGAGAACTTAAACATTAAGAGAGACTTGGAGAGTTGACATACTTTTATACTTGAGAGAGTTTGTGATAGTAAAAGAGAAAGACAATTTGAACTTTCACTCGAACAATTCTGTTTGTTTTTCTTCGAGTGTTATTCAAAAATCCGAAGCTACTGCATCTCGTATCTTTTCTCTTCTCTGCTTTGATTGTGATTGCACTTTGGCACTGCTGATTTTTCAATCCATTGCTGGGTTATTCTATTGGTTGTTACTGGTTTTGCAGTGTTGCTGAACCTGCTGTTGCCGCGTTATTACTGCTGCTGACTCCTACTTCTTTTGTTCTTGTACTGCTGTTTTCAGGTATACATTTGTACACTCTCGGCTTGAAGCGAAATGAAATATTAATCAGGCTCTTATTCCTGTTGAATTCTTTTGTCTTTGATCTATGTTTGAATATTAATTTTCCTCTCTTTTGTATAAAAATGTAGTCGATTAATTAATGAGTAAGGGAGTTGCATATGTATACTTTCTTCACCTAATAATGTTAGTTTAAATTAATCGGAGAACAATTAATCTGTGTCGATATTATGGCCAATCTCATGTCTTAGTATTGTTGAATAACAGAATATAAAATGAAAGCAGTTTTTCTTTGTACAAACTCGATCGCAATTTCTCGTTCACATTAGTCAAACTAATAACTAATAAGTTACGTTTTTTCAGCATGTAAATAATTAAGAGATTTTCTTTTATTTTTAGAGACGAATTTAATAGAAAAATGTAGTCACTATAGGTTTATCCTTTAAAATAAAAAATGAGACGAGCCTCGCCAAATAAATCACAAACCGTCGGGGCCCTCAATAAAATACATAACCATTGACTAGACTTTGGATTTGGCCGTTTAATGAACCTTCATGGCCTCTTCCTAAAATAACAATACGTTAGACTCTTTAGGACGCGCCTTAATAAATCTTACCTTCTTAAACTCGGGTGCACATTTATGTGACCCAAATCCAATTCTCAACGGAGTCGAAATGTGTTTCTAATCACGGGTACATTGATTGTGACGTGGTTCGAGATGCGTGTCCATGACGTTGCAAATCCATTGTAAAAAATAAGAATGAGATGAGTCTCGCCAAATAAAATACAAATTGCGGGGCCCTCAGTAAATATTTGCTTTAAAAATTGTTTAGACTTCGGGATGGACCGTTTAGTAAAATTCCACGGTCCTACCCAAAATAAATACGCTAGTCGTTTTAGGCGCGCCTTTAATAATTTAATTTCCTTAAACTCGGGTGCACATTGATGTGACCCAAATCTCAATCTCAACAGAGTTGAAACGTAGCTCTAACCACGGGTACATTGATTGTAACGTGGTTCGAGGTGTGTTTCAACGATGTTGCAATTCTTGATAAAAAATAACATTAAATGATAAAAGCGGTTAAAAGATAAAATTGGCACATAAGTTCACATTTGTATAAAATCAGATAATCAAGCCGAATATAACAGTTGAGCGACCGTGCTAGAACCACGGAACTCGGGAATGCCTAACACCTTCTCCCGGATTAACAGAATTCCTTATCCGGATTTCTGGTACGCAGACTGTAGTATGGAGTCATTCTTTCCCTCGATTCGGGATTAAAATTGGTGACTTGGGACACCCTAAATCTCCCAAGTGGCGACTATAAAACAAATAAACCAATCCCGTTTCGATTGTCCTTTAATTGGAAAAACTCCCTTGCGCCCCTTCGGGTGCGTAAAAAGGAGGTGTGACACATTGTATGTTGTGATTTTGTTTAACCAAAATTATTTGAAAGAATGAAGAAAGGAAATGGAAAATTTTAGTTGGCACAATGTGCAAAATACTTGTGATTCAGAGTTGAGGATGAGATCCTCACATTTTTATATGATATGAAATATTTAAACCGGGCTACAGCTGAGGTGGATGTTATATAAGGACGAGGTCCTGGTGGTCAAAATTTTATGTGTTTAAATTCTCCTTTTGTGAAATTAAAATTTGTGCTATAGCACTTGTACGGAGTCATCCCTATTAGGCTTATTTGAAAATTCTTGTATGAATATCTCTGTGCATAATTTGCCAAAATTGTATTGTAGCTATTGAGTTTTAGCCTACAAGGTGAGAACCCAGGTGGCGTTAAATTGTGACTCGTTAATTCGGGTAAGTAATTATAAGATCTTCATGCCTTGTTGTTAGTAAACTGGAGGTTTGAAACGAAATTTTGTTAACATGAGGTTAATTGGAGATGTTGTAATCTATTATGAACAACCATTAAGACCAGAGATGTGGTTATGTTCATACATATTATGCGTTTTGTGTCAAGATATCATTGTGATAATGTCGTGCTTGTAATGCGGAGATTAGTGTTATTGATATATACTTTGTGATGCGTTGTTGGGTTGTGGACATGTTGTTAGGAGTTGTTTTGGTGTTACTCTGACAGGTGGATAGGCCCAATTACAGGGGAGACTCTGCCGAAATTTCTGCAAAATTTGGGAGTTAGAAAAATTTGGAATATTGAAATGTGCAAAGAAAGAGATAAGTTACATTATGTGTTGGAGGACAGACTCTACTTCTCATTTGAGGATGAATGACCCGAAGTCGGGGAGAATGTAATACCACGTATTTGATGGATACATAGGCACGAGTTTCTATAGCCAGTCGAGACTAATATCGTGTGTTGACGTGAAAATCGGACCTTTCTGAAAATGATTGGAGTGTAAGAAATTTGGTCTTCAAGTTTACAAATATGGATAAAGGAAATAATCTCAATTGAAATGGTGTTGTCGGACTTATGTCTAATGAGGGATCAATCGCGAATATTTGTGTAGAAGTAAAAGCATCAATTTGGTAACCTGAGAATAATTCTTAGTACGTTTGAGGACGAACGTTTGTTTTAGAGGTGGAAATTGTGATGACCCAAAATGTCATCTTTAATTTAATTATCTCGGTATTTTAAGACCTTGAAAAGTGCTATCAATAAATCCTCGACTTGCGTGCGCAATCCGTATAATTTTTCGGAAGGTTCTTAAGTGAAAAATGGATTAAATTGTGAACTAGAGCTTTAAAACTCAACCGAGTTGACTTCGGTCAATATTATGAGCAAACGAAGCCGGATAAAAGCTTTGACCATTCCGGTAGTTCCGTATCATGATTTTGGACTTGGTCATATGCCCGAAATCGAACTTGGAGGTCCCTAGATCAAATTATCGCCATTTAACGGAATCTAGAAATCTAAGGCTAAAAATTTCTTAAGTTTGACAGGAGATTTGACTTTTTGATATTGGGGTCGAAATCCAGTTCTAAAATTTTTCATAGCTTCGTTATGTCATTTATGACTTGTGTGCAAAATTTGAAGTCAATCAGATTTGATTTAGTAGGTTTTTGCATCGAATATAGAAGTTGGACGTTCCTAGTTTCATTAGGCTTGAATTGGGGTGTGATTCATGGTTTTAGCATTATTTGATGCGATTTGAGGTTTCGACTAAGTCTGTATCATGTTTTAGGATTGGTTGATGCATTTTGTTGAAGTCCCGAGAGCCTCAGGTGGATTTCGAAAGGTTAACGGATAAAAAAAAGCTGCTAAATTTTTCTCTTTGGACAGTTGCTGATTTTTCTACAGCATGTGAACAATATCCGTGAATAGCTACTGTAAACAGTACCCATGAATAGTACCCCGTGAATAGTGTAGTGAATAGTACCGCGTGAACAGTACCCAAATGCGTGAACAGTGCCCCCCTCCCCCCCCACATTTTCTGGGCAGATTCTTAAGTTATGAAAATGGGACTCGTCCCATTTTCCATTTTTATCAAATTGGAGCTCGGGGAGAGGCGATTTTCGGCCGATTTTTAGAGAAAACAACAGGGTAAGTGTTAGTAACTTAATTTTGGTTAGATTATCCGAATCTATTACTAGTTTTGGCATTAAATCTGTGAATTTAGTTGGAAGAGTTTGAAAACCCTCTCGGATAGATTTGAGGATTTGAGGGTCGAAATATTATCGAAATTTAATAATTTTGGTATGGTTAGACTCGCGGTTGGATGAGGTTTCATATTTCGCAACTTTCGTCGAATTCCAAGACGTGGGCCCCACGGGCGAATTTTTAGTGCCATTTCAGATTTTTAATAGAAAATGTAAAATTTCATATGGAATTAATTCCTATAATTTTTATTGACTGAATCGAATTGTTTATGAGTAGATTTGAGAATTTCGGGCACGAATTCGCGAGGCAAAGGCTTGTTGGAATTTTGAATTGGTTGCAAAGCGAGGTAAGTGTTTGGTCTAACCTTAGCTTTAGGGATTAGGAGTTGTGTCCTATTTTTTATGTGTTATTTGTTGAGTACGACGTATAGGTATGGTGACGAGTATCTATACGTTGGTGTCAAGCATGCCCGTGAGTCTTATACTTTCATTAATGTGACTCCGTTTCGTATTGTATATGCTCTATATGATAAATTCTATTGAGGAATATAACTTAGTTAAGAATAGAGTTGTTGAACATTATAGAGCATTGGCTCAAGTTGAGAATTGAATTGTTGAACATTGTAGAGCATTGGCTCAAGTTGAGAATTGAATTGTTGAACATTGTAGAGCATAGGCTCAAGTTGTGAATTGAGTTGTTAAGTAAACGTGAAAGAATCATGATATTATCTCCCTTGCGGGGATGTTATTTTTTTGATGTTGTTTCCCTTGCCGGGATTTGATTGTGGTACTATTGTTCCCTTACCGGGATTTTATTGTGATTTCGTTTATTTCCTTGCCCTTATTCTTTGTGATTGTTGTTTGGGTGAGGAAGAGTGTTAAAGCACGAAGGGTGATGTCGTGTATGATTTGGTGAGGAAGAGTGTTAAAGCACGAAGGGTGATGCCGTGTATGATTTAGTGAGGAAGAGTGTAAAGCACGAAGGGCGATGTCGTGCAGCATGATGTACAATTCTGTGCCGATTATATTAATTTTATGGTGAGGATGAGAGTAAAAGCACGAAGGGTGATGCCGTGCAGTTTATATTGATTCTTATGGCGAGGACGAGAGTAAAAGCACGAAGGGTAATGTCGTACCCTTGTCCTTGATTTTTCCTAATTCTAATTGAGTTATGTTGTCCTTTACGTTTATTACTGATTTTCTGTTGTTACTTGATTTTATTTCGATGTTATAGATTCCCTTACCCTTATTTCTTGTGATTGTTGCTTGGGTGAGGAAGAGTGTAAAGCACGAAGGGTGATGCCGTGTATTGTTTTGGTGAAAGAGTGTTAAAGCATGAAGGGTAATGCCGTGCATTTTCTATTTGCTGTGTTTACTTGTTATTAACAATTCAAGTGTATTAACTGTTTAGATCCCTTTACTGTTGTGATCATTTGTGTTGGAATCCATAGTGTTTACAATACCTCGCCTTATTTTTTTTTAAATGTTCAATACTTCAAATTTCAGAAATTACATTTTTAACTTAATTGATTTCTCAATTAATTTTTCTTAAATCGTTTGAGGTTGTACTTTACTTAAAAAGGAATTTCTACTATGTTTTGATTTATTGATTTCTCGTATTAAAGGTAATGATTCATTCGATATTGTACTTTAATTGAAAAAGGTATTTTCTTTATCAAATGATTTCTAAATATAACTTCATCTTTTCTTGTTGGTTTCCTAATTGGGTTGGAAGCTGTACTCTACTTTATGTTAAGTGAATGAGGCTCTTTGAACATTCTTAATTGTATTGGGTTATGGAACCTATGAACTGAGTAACATGAGGATATTGTTGTGCAATGTGAGGCAGAAATATGTGGGCACGTGGTGCCGGAGAAAATATTATGTTTTTATTTAATGGCACATGAGTTGTCCGTATGATTGTGATATAAATATGGGCACGAGGTGTCGTGAAAATATGAAAGTGGGCGGAGACCTATATTATTTATGATTATGAAATGAGGCATCACAAGGTGACCTTTACTCGAAAGAATTATATTCGAAAGATGCTTATTTGAAAGATATTTATTTGAAGGAAATATATTCAAAACATATTTATTGAAAAGCATATTATCTTAAAGATTATTACTTGATGTAATTATAGGCGAAAGATTTATATTTTAAGGACTTGATTAATTGATTGCACTTGTATTTATTATTGCTTCGTATTATTTTTGTACACCATAACCCACAGGTTTATTTGGTAGTCTGGTCCTAGCGTTGTCACTACTTCGCGGAGGTTAGGCTTGACACTTACCAACACATGGGGTCGGTTGTGCTGATACTACACTCTGCACTATGTGCAGATACTGATACCAAAGTGCTTGGACCGCAGTGAGGGTGCTGTCTTCAACCCACATAGGCGACACGAGGTAGTCCTGCAGACGTCCGCGGGCCTTGGCGTCACCTCCTATCTTTTCCTTTATTCTGTTTCTTTTACTCATTTCAAAAATAGTGTATATTTTATCTTTCAGACTTTGTATGTAGTATTCTTAGACCGTCTGTGAAACTGTGACACCAAATTCTGGGTAGAGTTGTATTTAGACTTCCGCAGTTTTGTATTAAGATAAATTGTCAGATTTTGTCTTCCACTTAATTATTTTTCGCTATTTGCAAGATATCTACTCATCACTGATAATGGTTTAAAACTAGGAAAGGTTAAGTAATTAGGATAATTTGGCTTACCTAGCTTTCACCAGTAGGCGTCATCACGGCTCTCGAGGGTATGAAATCCGGGTCGTGACACTCCTAATATTCAAAAAAAATATACATTTGTCAAACGAAAACCACTAGACGAGTTTATTCATGTTGTGCTAATTTGTTATACCTTTTCTGTTTTTAATGTGATGAAGTTGGAAATCGAGTTTCTCCATGTTGTGCTAATTTGTTATACCTTTTTTGTTTGTTAATGTGATGAAGGTGAAAATCGAGTTTTGTTATACCTTTTCTTTTTGTTATGTGATGAAGTTGGAAATCGAGTTTCTCCATGTTGTGCTAATTTGTTATACCTTCTTTGTTTTTAAATGTAATGAAGCTGTAAATTTGAAGTTTTTGCTCTGTTTCTTTGACTATTTAATTATCTAATGTTGAAAAGTAATTTTACCACAATTTAGTATTAGTATAATTTCAAGTATTAAGTATAGTAATATAGATTTGAAAAGTAAATTTGGAATTATTATATTACTAAGTCCTTCAAACACTTTATGTTATTTAATAGATTTGAAAAGTTAATATGAAATTATTGTAGTATTAAATCCTTCAAACACTATGATATTTAATGTAATTTTTTTGTAGGGCGATCGGATACATGCTACTATTGGCAAGCCAGTATTGCATCTTTTCAAAACACAAATTACTGAGCTTGGATTATATCATATGGGGAACTTTATCGTTTGTCATAATAAGGAGAAGTTCAACACCACAAAACATAGGTTGAAGCTGACGTTTACTCGACGGACAACAGTGAATGAAACAACTGATCCACTTTTCCCAATGAATATCTTTGATTTGCGGTCGTATAATCAATTGATAAATAAGGTTGATGTGAACAAGACTAAATTATTTGGTAATAATAATTTTTACCTTAAATTTCTAATTATGATTTTTTCTACTATTTATTTTAACACCTTCTTTTTCTTTAGACGTGATCGGAGAAATTGTCGGTTTTAGCGAGGTATACACGCACAAACTAGGTGGAATTTCCAGGAAGTTTATGGATATCGAACTAGAAGATGATGAGTAAAAATAAACATTCATCTACTGATTAAGGATGGATTTGATAATTACATATGCTAAAAATTATATTTGTATTTCTATTTGGCAGGAGGAAGAAGTTGTCTGCTACATTCTGGGGCGAGTTTGTTGATGAAATTATACCTCACTTGCTAAGTTCTAACAACCGGCCTATTATTGTTGTTTTGCAGCTCATAAAAGCACATAAATTTCAACATAAAATACAATTATTCAATTTGACATTACTGTGTCAAAGTTATTCATTATATCTTACACATACGTTGTTTTGTAATTCATATTCTGTGCGCAATACTTGGAATGCATCAAAGCTATGGATTAATCCAAATTTCCTCAATCTGACGAGTTTAATACACAGTTATATATATGTATATATACACACACACTCAAATCAATTTTTCCAAGTATACATCTAACTGTTTTACACATTCATAAATACAGATTACTTTCTGTTCGGGATAATTACTCTGAGAGGCTGACTCAAACCATCTCTCAACAAAGTTACTCTGTCTCAGATGAGTTAGAGAAGGACATTGTTCAAGTTAAAATAATTGGCCAATTAGTAAAGTACATGCAAGTGAGTGAACTATCTTGTGTAGTATTAATTTAACCTGTCTTTATCGGTTTTTCTTATTTTATGATTTGAAAAAGTGGTTGAGCATTTACATAGCTACCTGAAAATTGAAGTTTCAAGTTTATTTTTTGCTTTGGTTCTCTTATTGTATGGTTTGAAAAAGTGGTTGAGCATTTAGAATATGAAAAATTCTTACATTACATTTATCTTCTTTTGATATTCTGAAAGAATACATTTTCTATGTCTTTACATTACATTTCAAGTTTATTTTCAGCCTTTGGTTCTCTTATTTTATGGTTTGAAAAAGTAGTTGAGCATTTAGAATATGAAAAGTTCTTAAATTACATTTATCTTCTTTCTTTGATAAACAAAAAAAAAACAGAAAATAACAAACAATGCACCTACACTGGAAGCCTAAACTAAGGAAAGAGAGAATATACCTTTCTGCAATGTACTAAAGCAACTTATCAGTGGCAACGTACTCCAAGTTGGTATCAACTAATTCGCCATGGCTGCGATCAACGGCATGTCGGCAATTATCCTCTAAAACATAATCCATATCAGAGAGGTCCCCGTCATACCTCATGTCAAAGACTCGCCACGTGGACCATCTTTTCTATGTCTTTATATTACATTTAAAGTTTAATTTGGCCTTGGTTCTCTTATTTTATGGTTTGAAAAAGTGGTCGAGCATTTAGAATATGAAAAGTTCTTGCATCACATTTATCTTCTTTCTTTGATATTCTAATAGACCGTCTTTTCTATGTCTTTTCATTACATTTGTCTTATCAATTTATACAACAGGAATGTCCCTGTTGGATTGTTGCAAGTATTAAAAATTTCGAACTTGAAAAAGGGTGGTCATATGTTAGCTGTAAGAAGTGTCAAAACAAGGTGGATAAAGTGAGAAATAACACAAGCTCTATTTCCTTAAAGCATCAAAATGTACATTTATATCTCAAATCACAATGTGTATTTAGGTACAAGCTTCAGGTTAGAGTACTGGATAAAATTGGATCTGTTTCGCTGTTGCTCTGGGACCGCGAAGCCATGTTTCTCATAGGCAAGTCCATCAATGAATTGAAGGAAGGATTACTTGAGGTATATCAACTAATTATATTCATATTTGTTATTTGTAACACTCTAACACGAAGTTTCATTCTAGAATACTGGCGCTGATGATTCCTATCCAGTGAAATTGAACTATATTCTTCAGAGGAAATTCCTGTTTAAGGTTATTATCAAGAGGTCGAACATTCAATTGCACGGTGAACTTTACAGTGTTGTTAAGCTTACAAATGACGAGCAACTGATAAACAAATATAGCTCTGCTCCACATTCAGATGCCTTCAATGTATGTGATCTTCACTTACAAACTTCATACAACAACAACAACAACAACAACAACGACCCAGTATAATCCCACAAGTGGGGTCTGGGGAGGGTAATATGTACGCAGACCTTACCCCTACCCCGAAGGGTAGAGAGGCTGTTTCCAGGAGACCCTCGGCTCAAAAAAAGCAATAGGAGATAATATATTAGTACCATAAAAATGCGTAATAAAATAACAACAATATATAAGAGATACGAAATATGAAATACAGGATACGAAATACGAAATACGAATTAGATGGCTGGTATAGTACAACTAGAAGGTAAAGCCCTGCATCAATAGACGACCACTGACATTCCTAGTCTAACTCCTAACTAGATAGTCTCTCTCAGTTGTGCTGTAGAAATATTCATCCTCTCCCCTAACCTACAACCTTAATGCTCGACCTCCATAATTCCCTATCAAGGGCCATGTCCTCCGTAATCCTAAGTCGCGTCATGTCCTGTCTGATCACCTCTCCCCAATACTTCTTAGGTCTCCCTCTACCTCTCCGCGTGCCCACTACAGCCAGTCGCTCACACCTCCTCACCGGTGCATCAGTGCTCCTCCTCTGAATGTGCCCAAACCATCTGAGTCTTACTTCCCGCATCTTGTCCTCCATGGGGGCCACACCCACCTTCTCTCGAATATCTGCATTCCTAATCTTATCCATCCTTGTATGCCCGCACATCCACCTCAACATCCTCATCTCTGCTACTTTCATCTTCTGGGTGTGTGAGTTCTTTACCGGCCAACATTCAGTTCCATACAACATGGCAGGCCTAACTACTGCTCTATAAAACTTACCTTTTAGTAACGGTGGCACTTTCTTGTCACACAAAACTCCCGACGCTAACCTCCACTTCATCCACCCCACCCCTATACGGTGTGTGACATCCTCGTCAATCTCCCCGATCCCCTGAATAACCGATCCAAGGTACTTGAAACTATCTTTCTTGGGAATGACTTGAGAGTCAAGCCTCACTTCAACTCCCGCTTCCGTCGGCTCAACTCCAAATTTGCACTCGAGGTATTCCGTCTTCGTCCTACTCAACTTGAAACCTTTAGACTCAAGAGCATGTCTCTAAATCTCTAGCCTCTCGTTGACGCCGCCTCTTGTCTCGTCAATTAGAATAATGTCATCAGCAAATAGCATGCACCATGGAACCTCACCTTGAATATGATGAGTCAGTGCATCCATCACTAGGGCAAATAGGAATGGGCTGAGCGCAGACCCTTGGTGCAATCCCGTAATAACTGGAAAGTGTTCAGAGTCGCCTCCTACTGTCCTAACCCGAGTCTTAGCTCCATCATACATGTCTTTAATCACCCTAATATAGTTACTCGGGACCCCTTTATCCTCTAAGCAGCTCCATAAGACCTTCCTAGGACCCTTATCGTACGCTTTCTCCAGATCAATAAACACCATGTGGAGATCCTTCTTCTTATCTCTGTACTGTTCCACCATCCTCCTAATAAGGTGGATAGCTTCTGTGGTAGATCGTCCCGGCATGAACCCGAACTGGTTGTCTGAAATAGACACCGTCCTTCGCACTCTCATTTCTACCACTCTCTCCCAAACTTTCATGGTATGACTTAGTAATTTGATGCCCCTATAGTTGTTACAGCTCTGGACATCACCTTTGTTCTTATACAACGGGACCATTGTACTCCACCTCCACTCTTCAGGCATTCTATTAGTCTTGAATATAACACTAAACAATGCAGTAAGCCATTCCAAGCCTGCTTGACCCACACACCTCCACAGTTCAACCGGAATCTCGTCTGGCCCGGTAGCTCTGCCCCTTCTCATCTTACGCATTGCCTCCATGACTTCATCGATCTCAATGTCCCTACAATTACTTACTTCATGGTGACTGTCGGCATTCCTCGATTCCCCAAGTATAATATCCTGATCCCCTTCTTCACTTAGAAGTTTATGAAAGTAGGTCTGCCACCTCCTCTTAATCTGGTCATCTCCCATCAAAACTTTGCCGTCATCATCTTTTATGCACCTCACTTGGTCCAGATCCCGAGTTGTCCTCTCTCTCGCCTTAGCGAGTCGGAATAACTTCTTCTCCCCACCTTTGTTCCTTAGCTCCTCATACAGACGAGCAAAAGCTGTCGTTTTAGCCTCTGTCACTGCCATCTTCGCCTCCTTCCTAGCTACCTTATACCTTTGACTGTTCTCTCTCTTCTCCTCCTCGTCAGTGCTCCCTACTAACCTTAGGTAAGCCGCCTTCTTTGCTTCCACTTTACCTTGGACAACTGCATTCCACCACCAATCTCCTTTGTGTCCACCATAGTGTCCCGTAGATATCCCTAACACCTCTCTCGCCGCCTTTCTTATACAGTCCGCAGTCGTTGACCACATTGTGTTTGCGTCCTCACTACTTCTCCAAGCTCCCATTGCCGATAACATTTGTTTAGATTATTGATTCTTTTGATTAAATTATTTGCAGGGCATAAATTAATAAAGCTATAGTAACTATAAGTTCATTACTGATTTACATTAATTTTTGCATTTTATATATGCAGGATTCCATTGAAGATAACGACTTACTTGATATTGCAAATACACCTGTCAAGATAGGTATAATTAATGCCACAACAATAGTTGAAGAAGATCTGAATGCACAGTTATCAGACAATAAAATCAAGAGAATATTTAAGAAGAAGAAAACAGCATAAGGTGTTTGCGAATGTAACAGCGGGAGAATCCAAGAACTGTTTGATTAGTTACTTTAGTATATTATTAGTAGTCTTATTAGCTATGAATAGTATATTTGAATCATTTCACCTTTCTTCTGCTATTTAACTTTCCATTTTAACTTAATGTGGAAATTTCAATGGACAAGATATTTGAAACTTTTCATGGTTCTATGTTTTCCTATTCATATAGATAAGACAATTCATTCATTTTTACTACTCCATTTAATTGTTAATTTGTGAAGAGGCTACTTGCCATTGTTGCTACTTTTCATGGAGCTTGCCTACTTTTTCTAAGTTCTTTCAATAGAAAGTTGATGCTTTTGTCCGCAAGGAAGTCAAGAATTGATGCAATCAGTGAACACGAATAGCAACCAACTACTAGAACTTCCGAAAAATGATAATGAATGACTAAGGACCAAGCACTTTGCAAGCAGTAGATATGATATGTAGCAACTACAATGTGGTTATTGTAGCACAAATGTTGTTTAATCACAAATTAGTTTTTCCTATGTGTCATATTTTAAACTACGTCCTTTCCTCACCTGCTGTTTTCTAATGGATAACTATATTTCCTCGTGACTTGAATGTATGAATATTCAGTACATTCAATGGTTCATAAAATAATAGCATTTTAATGCTCTTTTGAGTGTATCATATTTTTTAAAAATATTATATTTTATATTATCTGCGCAACGCGCGGGTACGTATACTAGTTATTATAAAAGCACAAGTTTTAAAACGCTAAATGTTAAACGACTAAAATATCCTCGAAATATTGATAGACTTTTATATCCTTTAAAAGCTAAATTAGTTTAGAAAAATATTGTTCCTAAAGGATGAAATTGTAATATTACTAATTATGTCATACTAATTTTACTTGGATAATAACATCGGCAAAGAATTTGTGCGTCCTTCAAAGTCCGACTAATTCGAAGAAAACGCACATTAACAAATACAAACCTAATCAGTCACCAAATCAATATGACATGCGGTAACTATTTCATTATGTTTATTGGTACTCCAATTTTTATTTATTATTTATTACATGTACCAAAGATGAATTAAAAAGTTACAAAAAAAATTATAGGATATCGAGATTCTAAAAATTAATTTCATTATTTACAAAAGAGCACAAGAAGTAAATCCACATTTATGTGGTCAGAGGCAACAGTACCCGAGGTATCCAGCCCAGTCATCGGCTAGCGCGCCCCCTCAGTTTGGCAGTAAGAGATTTGATTGTTCCACATATTCAGGGTCTAGTCAGAATTTCATAGCCTCAGGTTCTCAGTATAAGGGTGAGTCAAGTCAGATGAGACCGCCCTTGCCACGATGTGCTTAATGTGGTAAGCAGCATACCGGGCAGTGTCGTATGAGATTAGGTGCTTGTGGTTATCCGAGCCACGTTATGAGAGATTGTCCAATGAGAAGTGATGCAAGCATAGCTCAGCCAACGGGATCTGTAGCTGGTTCGTCATCATCAGTACGCCCCTGGGCAAGGTCCACAAGCACCAATGAGTCGTGATAGAGGCAGAGGCGGAGCATCTAGGTCACCAGTCCTCAGAACCGCATTTATGCGTTGGCAGGACGACAGGACCAGGAGTCATCGCCTGATGTTGTTACAGGTATATTATCAGTCTCCTCATATGATGTATATGCATTGATTGACCCAGGTTCCACCTTATTATACGTTACTCCGTTGGTTGCTAGTAAGTTTGAAATAAAACCTGAATTGATTAAACCTTTTGAGGTGTCTACACATGTTGGGGACTCAGTGATGGCTAAGCAAGTATATAGGGGTTGTATAATAGTAGTTCACGGTCGATCTACAGTAGCAGACCTAATCGAGTTAGATATGGTAGAATTTGATGTTATACTGGGTATGGATTGGTTGGCTTCTTTTCATGCCAACGTTGATTGTAGATCAAAGATAGTCCGATTTCAATTTCTAGGGGAGCCTGTTTTGGAGTGGAAAGGTAATACTATGTCGTCGCGAGGTAGATTTATTTCCTATCTCAAGGCAAGGAAGATGATCAATAAGGGTTGTATTTATCACTTAGTTCGGGTTCAGGATATGAAAGTAGAGTCACTAACCATTCAGTCCATCCCAGTGGTTAATGAGTTTCCCGATGTTTTTTTCGATGAACTTCCGGGTCTTCCGCCAGAGCGAGAAATTGAGTTTGCCATTGGCCTACTACCAGATACTCATCCAATATCTATTCCTCCCTATAGAATGTCTCCACTAGAGCTGAAGGAGTTAAAGGAACAACAAAGGGACTTGCTTGAAAAAGGCTTTATCTGACCTAGCACATCACCGTGGGGGGCACTTGTGTTATTTGTGAGGAAGAAAGATAGTTCCTTACGGATGTGTATTGATTATAGACAGTTGAATAAGGTGACGGTGAAGAATAAGTACCCCGCTCCCGAGGATTGACGATTTATTTGATCAGTTGCAAGGTGCCAAGTGTTTTTCAAAAATAGACTTGAGGTCCAGGTACCATCAGGTAAGGGTAAAGGATGAAGATATTCCGAAGACAACATTCAGGACCAGATATGGACACTTTGAGTTTTGTGTTATGTCGTTCGGTTTGACCAATGCCCCAGTAGTATTTATGGATTTGATGAACCATGTGTTCAGGCCCTTTTTAGATCTGTTCATAATTGTATTTATCGACGATATATTGGTGTATTCTCGTTCAGAGGCTGAATATGCAGATCATTTGTGGATTGTGCTCAGAACTCTACAAAAAGGGAAGTTATATGCAAAATTCTCTAAATATGAATTCTGGTTGAACTCTGTAGCTTTCCTTGGGCATATCATTTCAGGTGAAGGCATCCGAGTGGATACACAAAAGATATAGGCAGTAAAGACTTGTCCTAGACCCACAACACCGACGGAGGTTTGTAGCTTTCTTGATTTGGCAGGTTATTACAGGAGATTTGTAGAAGGATTTTCTTCCCTTTCAGCACCTTTGACAAAGTTGACTCAGAAGGGAGCAAAGTTTCAATGGACTGACACTTGCGAACGGGGTTTCCAAGCATTAAATGATTGATCAACTTCAGCACCAGTTCTAACGCTCCTATAAGGGATCGATGGTTACGTTATCTATTGTGACGGTTCAGGCGTGGGGTTGGGTTGTGTGCTGATGCAGCATGGTAAGGTTGTGGCTTATGCTTCTAGACAACTAAGAAAGCACGAGAAGAATTACCCGACCCACGATTTAGAGTTAGTCGCGGTGATTCATGCAGTAAAGATGTGGAGGCACTACTTATATGGCATTGATGTTGATATCTATATGGATCATAAGAGCCTCCAGTATATCTTCAACCAAAAGGAATTGAATTTACGTCAAAGGAGATGGTTGGAGATACTTATAGATTATGATGTTGATATTTTATTGTAACGACCCGGCCGGTCATTTCATGAGTTACCACTCTGTTTCCCCTATTTCTGCTTCTTATTGCTTTGTTTATCGGTGCTATGTGTGATTGGGTTGGTTGGCTCAGGTTTGGAAGGGGTTTGGTAAGGTTTGAAACACTTAGTCTCTTTTGAGGAAGCTTAAGTTAGAAATGTCAATCGGATGTTGACTTATGTGTTAAAGGGCTTGGACGGGAGTTCCGATGGTTCGGATAGCTTTGGAAGGTGATTTAGGACTTCAGAAGGTGATCGGAATGTGTTTTGGAGGTCTGGAGTAGATTTAGGCTTGAATTGGCGAAATTGGAATTTTGGCGTTTTCCGATTGATAGGTGAGATTTTGATATAGGGGTCAGAATGGAATTCCAGAAGTTGCAGTAGGTCTGTTGTATCATTTGGGATGTGTGTGCAAAATTTCAGGTCATTCGGGCGTGGTTTGGTAGACTTTTTTATCAAGCGTAATTCGGAAGATTTTGGGAACCTTAGGCTTGAATCCGATGTGTTCTGGTTGATCCGTTGTTGTTTGAGGTATTTTGAAGATTGGTATAAGTTTGGATGGTGGTATGTGACTTGTTTGTGCTTTTGGTTGAGGTCCCGGGGGCCTCGGGGTGATTTTGGATGGTTGGCGAAAGATTTGTGTTGGGTTGTGACAGCTGATGTTTTTCCCATTGCTGTCATAACCGCACATGCGGCTAGGGGACCGCAGGTGCGGTCTCGCAGAAGCGAGTTTGGAGCCGCAGATGCGGCCAAGGAAGGCATCAGATCAGCTTCATCACCGGTTCTAACGCTCCCAGAAGGGACCGATGGTTACGTTATCTATTATGACGCTGCAGGCGTGGGGTTGGGTTGTGTGCTGATGCATCATAGTAAGGTTGTGGCTTATGCTTCTAGACAACTAAGAAAGCACGAGAAGAACTACCCAACCCATGATTTAGAGTTAGTTGTGGTGATTCATGCACTAAAGATGTGGAGGCACTACTTGTATGGCATTCATGTTGATACCTATACAGATCATAAAAGCCTCCAGTATATCTTCAAGCAAAAGGAATTGAATTTACGTCAAAGGAGGTGGTTGGAGCTACATAAAGATTATGACATTGATATTTTATACTATCCAGGGAAGCAAGCGTAGTAACCGACGTCTTCAGCCGTAGATCTATGGGTAGCCTGTCATATTTACAGCTAGGAAAGAGGGGAATAGCCCATAAGGTTCATCAGCTAGCTAGTCTCAAAATTCGGTTACTGGACTTAGGTGATACTGGAATTACTATTCAGGATACGGCAACATCCTCTTTAGTAACTGAAGTAAAGGAACGCCAATACAAGGATCCTATGCTAGTTCATTACATGGATACCACCCCTCAGAAGATGAAGACATCGTTTGAAATTACAGAAGATGGGGTCCTCAGATATCGAGGACGATTATGTGTCTGTAATGTTGCAGGGCTGCGTCAGTAGGTTATTGGAAAAACTCATTATTCTCATTATTTTGTCCATCCAGGAATGACAAAGATGTATCATGATATCAGGAAAGTGTATTGGTGGGACGGAATGAAAAAGGATATAGCGGAGTTTGTTGCTCAGTGTCCTAACTGTCAGCAGGTTAAGATTGAGCATCAGAAACCCGGTGGGTTATTGCAGGCTATGAGATTCCGACTTGGAAACGGGAAGTAATCCATATGAATTTCATCGTAGGCTTACCTCGTACCCAGTAAGTTCGACTCGATGTGGGTGATTGTTGATAGGCTTACAAAGTCAGCTCATTTTTGCCTGTTAGGACTACATATTCCGTAGAGGATTATGCAAGGCTTTATATTAAGGATATAGTACGACTGCATGGTGTCCCTGTATCTATTATCTCGGATAGAGGAGCTCAATTTACAGCTAACTTCTGGAGGTCCTTTCAAAAAAGATTGGGGACTCAAGTAAGTCTTAGTACAATATTTCATCCTTAGACAGACGGATAGGCTGAGCGTACTATTCAGACACTGGAATGAACTTGTGTAATAGACTTCAAAGGTAGTTGGGATGATCATCTACCACTTATTGAGTTTGCATATAATAATAGCTACCATTTCAGTATTCAGATGGCTCCATACGAAGCTCTTTACGGACAGAAGTGTAGGTCGCTTATAGGGTGGTTTGATGTTGGAGAATCTGGATTAGATGGGCCAAACTTGGTTCAACAAGCCATAGAAAAAGTAAAGCTTATCCGGGATCGACTGGTGACAGCTCAGAGTCGTCAGAAGTCATATTCTGACGTGCGGCGACGAGATTTAAATTTCGGGGTTAATGACTGGGTATTCTTAAAGGTGTCACCTATAAAAGGTGTGATGAGGTTTGACAAGAAAGGAAAACTTAGCCCACGATATATTGGGCCTTGTAGGATCATTCGGAGAGTGGGCCAAGTAGCTTATGGGTTAGAATTGCGCTCGAAATTGGAGTCTGTTCATCCGGTTTTTCACGTATCCCTGTTACGGAAGTGCATTGGTGATCCTACCCGAGCGGTGCCCACGGGTGATGTACAGATTACAGAGGACTTGTCATACGAGAAAATTCCAGTTGCCATCCTAGACCGACAAATCTGCAAGCTACGGAATAAGGAGGTAGCCTCCGTGAAAGTACTTTGGAGAAACAACAATGTGGAAGAAATAACTTGGTAGGCTGAAGAAGACGTGAAGTCTAGATATCCTTACTTATTTCTTCCTCCAAAGAAGGGTCTGACTGGGACATCGCAACCATAAGGTACGTGTATAAATTCTTGTGTTGGTTATTATCGTTGGTCGTGTGAGGCTATTGTCGTTATTGATGATTATGGTCCTATGTGGCGTTAAATTATTGAGTTTCTACAGGAAGAGTGGGTAGTAGCGTTGTTACAAAGGCGATCCTGCCAAATTTATATAGATCCCGGGGAGTTGAACATTCGAGGATGAATATTTCTAAGGGAGGAAGGATGTTACATCTCGCGTTTTCGTATGTTAAAAGTTTTGTCTTCAGTTAGTTGACGTAGACTCGGGGATGAGATCATCTTGAGGTTAATGTATTTATGCTATTTATAACAAGCGATAAATAAGTGTCATGAAGGATAAAGGGTACACGAATTAAAGAAAACGAATTTTGTTGAAAGTGGTCAATTTGGGATAAAACACAGGTCGAGCGATAATACCCGATAATTATGAACTAGTACCATGCAAGGTACCATATGACCATGGTAGTATAATGTATAAAGTATATATAAAGTATATTAAAAATAAGTAAAATTTTAAGTAATTTGAGGTAATTTCTAAATTATGCGGGTAATTGGTTAATTATCGGGTAACAGAACATTACCCAATTAACTAATAAGTGGATAAAAATTAATAAATTATACCCCAAAAATGTGGCACAAAGCCACAAGGCCAAGAATGACTCTTAGTCATTTATGCCAGGTGGCAACCTAAGGTTAAATTGGAATTTAACCAAAATAAGACTTGTTATAAGTCCTATCTCATTTTTCATTTTGGACAAAAGGATCAGAACATCCATTAGTCATCGTTCTTATATCATTCTTTCTTAGTTCAAGATACGTAAGGAGCGGAAGCTAAATTCAATTCACAAAATCTTCCAACGAGAATTTGTTGAAATCGTAGCAACGTAAATTTTGCGGTTCTAAAGGATTACGGTACAATCTTCTCCAAGAGTATTATACGGAGTTTTCCCTACTCCAGGTATATTAAGGTCATCCCTTCTTTCTTTTTGGCATGGTCTAAGTTATACAGAAGAAACGAGTAAAAACACAATTTTCATAAACGACTCTATTCATATAAATACTAGGGGTCTCTATGTTCTTGATTTCCCATATGACATATTATTATAACTTCTGTTCATGGGTCTCAGAATAATACGCAGTTAAACAAGTTTATCCGGAAGGAATATTGAGATTATTACATATTTTTCATGCATTTCATTCATTTTATACATGTACATTGACCCATGACCAGATGGCATTATATATGCGCATTTATATATATATATGTATGTATGTATGTATATTGGATATGAGAAAAAGATTACGGCGTTATATACGCACCACCACCTGATCAGTTGGCATATGTTGATAATGTTGCCCACAGTGACCGAGATGATATGATGGGATGCCCTTAGTGGCTTGATGATGTTATTTATACCTATACCCATGCATGATACGATATTTATATACACGCGTATAACATTATAAATGTTTCAGAATTTACAAAGTTATTCAAATTTACAAATGGATTTCTTTATTCCATGTTTCATCTATGCCTTTTACGTACAGATTTTCATGCCTTACATACTCAGTACATTTTTCATACTAACGCCCTATTTCACGGGGCCTGCGTTTCATGCCCGCAGGTGCAGGTAGGCAAGCTGACGGTCCCCCTTCTTAGGATCCTTGATCAGCGAGAGTTGGTGTGCTCCACTTGATCCGGAGCTACTTTTGATCTTGGTACGATATGTTTGTATGTATATATCGGTATGGCGTGACTCAGTCCCATCTTTGTACAGTTATATTTCTATTAGAGGTCTGTAGACAGTATGTCTAGTTGGATAGTATGTGGCCTTGCCGGCTTCCAGTTTTGAGGTATATAGTTGTCTATAGCAGCCTTGTCGGCTTGCCCTACATATGTTGCACGTATATGTATGTATGCCTTTTTGGGCAGGTTTCCTTCATGTAAATTATTCTCGTAATTTAGTAGAGGTTATTAAGGTTTATATCTTAGATGTATGCTTAGGGGTGTTTGACAGGTAAACTCGGGCACCCGTCGTGGACCATCGGTTTGGGTCGTGACAATTGTACATATATCAAACGAATAAAACTTGATCTGCTAATTAACCACCACCAATATGACTATTTCTTGATTCATAAGACCTCTTTTTATTCCAAATCGCTTCCGAACTTAATTATTAGTGGACAAAAAGAAGAAGAAACGTTTTGTAGCATGACCTTCCGTATTTAGAAAATCAGTTAGAAATATAAAGAAACAAATATCTAATTAATTTAATTCAATTTTTTCATTTTTGAAGGTTTGAACAATATTTAATTATTTTAAATTTAAATAATAGGTCTACATGAAAATAAAATTTATCATTTTTATAGAAAATCTTACTCAACTGATATCGGATATACGTGCAACGCACGTACATAAAAATTATATTATTATAAAAGCATGAATAAAATATTGGTTTACAAAAATAACCTTTTAATATTAAGCATAATAACTCATAATAAAGGACATAATCGAAATTTTAGATATTAACCTTGTAATCCTATTAATTTTAGGACATAATACTACAAGTTAGAAATCCTACATGATTACCTTTAAGAATCCTATTATCCTTCAAATATTGAACTATTTTTCGAATATGTTGGGTAGAATTGTCATATTTATGACTTTCCAAAAATTTAGACTTTGAATTCAATTAAAACTTCGTGGAAATATTTTTAACTTTTAACCACTCAAGTAGATTCCCATAAAAATTTAAAACAAATTCAGTGATTCCTATAAGAATTAAAAGCAAAAACGAGCCTTTAATTTATTAGGTGTAGGAGTTTTTTTCAATTGAAGCTATCAATAGTAATAATATAAAATAGAAAAATAAGTATTAAAAAGACTCTCACGATAATATATTATTATATTATATTTAAACTACTTTCCTACTTAAATAATATTTTATTATTATTATTAATTTTTCAATGTAATATTGAAAAATATACCCAATTATTAAAGAACAACTAAGAAAGTTTTTAAGACTGTAAATGTGTGAGAAAGAGAAAGAAAAATGTTGGTAAGAGGCATACCATTAATGATTTTGCAAACATAAAGATCTAAAAGTGTAATGTTATATCGATCTTTTTACTCTTTGAAAATAAATTTATGGTGGATAAAATTATAATTACGGGTATATATTCAAACATGAGATGAATTATTAGGAATCTGAATCAACAGACATAAATTATTTTTTATGTTAAAAATAAACAATTAAATTTTTTAATTAATTATTTAGCAAGAGAATCCAACTAAATTATTTTTTTAATTCATCATATGGGAAATTATTTTTCAAATTAAAAAAAATCTTATGGTACATATACTTATTCCATAAAAAGAGTATTAGAAATTACAAAAATTAGGTCACAGAGTAAAAAAAAGATTAGTATAATATTAAGAAGGCCATACAAGTATTTGAAAAGGCACAATCAAAGCAAAATCCTGAACAAGAATACGCTTTCAAGACTATATTATAAAAAGTTGACTCTGGTATAGCGGGATTATCCTTTATAATTTTCTCCGGTGGAATCAAAATAATATTCATATGTCATGCATTACTTGAAATGGTCATATCAAGAGGCATGTTATTGTTAGTAATTAGAACAAATGGTGTACCATCAACAATTTTATTATTAGGTCGTACAACTCACTTTAGGTTTGATATACCTCTTCAAATAACTGAAATAACCGTCACAAATATATTAAAAAAGAGAAATAGTGCTAAATTTATAGGGAAAGCAAAAGTGATAATATGGGACGAAGCATTTTTGGTTAAGCGTCAAACGGTCGAAACAATTGCCTAGAGTTTTAGAGATACATTGGATATAAATGAACCGTTTGGTGGAAAAGTAATAATTTTAGAGGTGATTTTTGTCAAGTACTATAAGTAGTTGCAAAATTGACGAAAGCAGAAAGTGTAAAAGCTATCTTGCCAAAATTATACTTACGGCCTCAAATACAGATCCAACATTCAATGGCTTCTTACTTCGTGTCGGAACCGAAGAAGAACATCCAATAAAAGATGATTTGGTTCTTCTAGAACACTTGGTTATCAACCTAATGGTAATAGTACTGCATTTAATAAGGAAAATATATCCATCATTAGATTAAAACACAATTTGTGCAAATTACATGATAGAAATTAAAGAGCTATCTTAACTAGCAAAAATGAATATGTTGATCAACTAAAATAAAAGGTTGATTGCTAACTTTATGGTAAAATAAAATATTTTTCAGTTTAACTCAGCAAAAGATTGATGATACCAATAATTACTACCAAGAAGAATACTTATGCTTTAATACCAAATGGTCGTCTACCGTACATGTTTGTTGTCAAGTTGATTATTTCTTATGTATGTTAGTGTGTGTGTGTGTCTATATATATATATATATATATATATATATATATATATATATATATATATATATATATATATATATATATATATATATATTAGACTAAGTTAAAATTGATCTTCCAATGCATATAGGTTGCTTTTGAAGAAAAATATATCTGTTCTGCTACTAAAAACTTAGATCCGGTGAATAACTTATGTAGTACACATATGGTATAGAAGTTTTGACAATAACGTCATACATGCAGAACTTATGATACTGTCAATGTGCTTTTAAGTATGTGTTTATCCCCGAATTCAACTTTCATCTTCCGAAACTAAAGAATATCCTTTTAAATTTTGTGAAAATAATTTTTAGTATGTTTATGTTTTGTAATTATTTAAATAAAGCACAAAGACAAATATCCTAAATATTGGACTATATTTACAACAATATGTTTTCTTCCACGAATAACTATATGTTGCACTTTCAAGAGAGATATCAACATCGACAACAACAATGCACTTAGATCCGTCAAATAGTTGATGTGATAGTATAAGAATAATATGAAGAAGTTTTCACAATAATGTTATACATGCAGAAATCCTAATAGGCCAATGTACTTTCAAGCATGCGTTCATCCCAAGAATTCAGCTTTCGCCTCTTGAAAATGAAGAATACCCTTTCAAATTTATCGAAAAATAATTTTAGTACGCTTGTGTTTTGCAATGACCACAAATAAAGTACAAGGGAGAACAATTTCAAATGTTGAACTGCATCTGTCTCAATATATTTTTTCGTACGGACAATTATATTGCTGCATATTTAAAAGGAATATCAATATTTACAACAAAATATAAGTATATAATAATATTATCTAACTAACATGACTAAATTGATCGTTTTTGCAGGTTCAGATAACGATGTCCAATCATTTTAGGATATAGTGATGCTAATTTGATAACCGGCTCATCAGAAACAAAGTCCACAAGTGGATATGTGTTTACTGTTGGTGCAAGAGCAGTATCTTGGAAGTCTTCCAAACAGACATGTATCGCTCGCTCTACAATGGAATCAGAGTTTATAGCATTGGATAAAGCCGGTGAAGAAGCTGAATGGCTTCGGAATTTTTAGAAGACATTCCGTTCTGGCCAAAACCTTTGGCTCCTATTTGCATACATTGCGATAGTGAGGCTGCAATAGGACGGGCAGGGAGCGTTATGTATAACGGAAAGTCTCGTCATATACGACGAAGACATAATACCGTTAGACAACTACTTTCTAGTGGAATTATCACTATTGATTATGTAAGATCAAAGGATAATGTTACGGATCCACTTACAAAAGGCTTAACTAGAGAGGGAGTTGAGAAATCATCTAAGGGAATGGGACTATGGCCGAGGACAAGTCAACATGGCGGTAACTCTACCTAGAATTTTGGTTGTTCCGAGATCTAGGTTCAAGGAGCTCAAACAAAGTTATGATTGACCGGTTCAACATTGTCAAAATAAAAACTTTGGTCCATTCTCGTGATGAAGATAATGTTCAGTAACAAGGATAGAACTTTACACGTTCTTTAATAATTACCTAAGTTTGATGAGGTATTTATCAAATAGTGTCAATCTAAAGGATTACACGTTTAGGAATCACCTATGTAAGTGTGAAGTGGAAGCCGCTTCAATGAGAATTCTGTAAGGCCAATTCTCTACGCACTTATGAAACCAGGCGGTGTTCATGGCTAAAACGAACACAACAATGAGAACCAAAAAACGGTTCAGGGTTGGTTGTGTGTCATATGGTTGTCTAGGTATACACTAAAGTTCGACGGTTCAAAGATATCAAATCTACCGATTGACCGAGTATATCCGACATATGTTCACTACGGAAAGTTCAAAGGGAAACCTACTTATCCAGATGCAATTAATCCTTACTTGCAAAATCACATAGCTTTCATCTATGATCTTTCTTGATACAGCCATTCCCATTCATGTGGGGGATTGTTGGACTTTAAGCCATTGGGCTTTAAAGTGGAAGAAGTGTGAATTGGAAATTGAGGGAAATAAAATGGAGGGAAAATGAAAATCGGAAGAAGTGAACTTTTGTCTTGTACTTTGTCCCTCATTGGTGAGGGACAATCACATTTGTGTGCTTATATATAGATTCACTTCTTAAAGCTCTTAAAAGGAGTTGAAGAGAATGAACCCTCGCGCCGTCATCGTCGCTCGCTCGGCTCAGCTTCGGCTTTGGATTTGGATTTGGATTTGGATTTTTCAAATGATCGATCGATAAGATTATTTTTTGGACAAAATTAATTTAATTATTTAATAATTAATTAAATGTCAAATCACTGCTAAAAATACGCCAGAACCCTGCTGAAAGTTCAGAGGGCCTCGCTGGCCGCGGTTCTGCCGCGACCGCGGTAGAATCGCGACAGTCAGATTCAGAGAGCCTCTCTGGCCGCGGTTCTGCCGCGATCGCGGTAGAACCGCGGCAGGCCGCGTATTTTCTGAAAAGGCACCTTTCCAGACACCTCTTCTGATATTTGCCTATAAATTCTGAGACAAGGCTGCATCTTCCAAATACGAAAAACACTCCAGAACTTCTTTCTTTCTGAATATACTGCATCCTAATTCGCAGTCTCTCTCTCTCAAATTCGTAAGGGTGATTTTGTTCCGTTCTTTGAGTTCGTTGGTATCCTGCAGTTTGTATTGCCACTGTTGCAGGAAGGTTTATTCTGTTTTATCCTAGGAGGATTTAATCCATTACCTTGGCAACGTGTGAGAGGGTTAAAATTCTTTAAGGACGCACAAGAAAAATTGTGGACTCGGATTATTTCTGATTCTTTACTATTTTATACATTTCTTTATTCTTCTAACAGTTTTCTGATTTTTGTTTTAAAACAGTTACGCTCACAGAAGAGTCCTAAAGTTATTTGCTTTCTAAGACAACTTCTTAGTCACGTTTTTGTACATTAACAGAATCTTATGTGAGGAGATAATTTATAAAAAAAGTGTATATATATAATTAAGTCTGTCAACATTATAGGGTTATAGATATGTAGCTAAAAAAATTATTGCTAGTGAATGTTTTTCCTAAAAATTCTAGAAAATTTGGCACACGATTTTTTTTCTTCAAAACAAACTTTTTATAGATGTGCCTTTCTAATCAAAGTTGGATTCGATTTGCTTCATAATTGGGAACGGGGTGGCAAGTTCATGTTCGATTCATCATATTTCCTACATATTAACTCTTCCAAAATTTAATACTATATTAGAGGTGATTACGATTCCGTCCTTATTTAACATAAATGTTTAAGGCTATTTTGGTCTTTCAACATTGTATTCATGCTTTTATAATAACTAGTTTCTATGAACGTGCGTTGCACGTTAAAAGTTGTACGTAATGGTTTTGGCAATTCTTTTATGAAAGAACATGAAATTTAAGTGATCAGAGAATTATATAGACTATAACAGTTATTTAAATATCGAAAAATATCACTACATTAGCATAAGCCGTGAATACCGTAGGATATTTATTGTAGTGCAAAGCTTAGTCTTGGGTATACTCCAAATATCCCAGAACTCGTTTTATAGCCACCCAGTGATGCTTGTTGGGATTACTTGTAAATCGACTAAGTTTACTTATTGCACAAGCTATATCGGGCCGTGTACAGTTCATGATGTATATTAGACTTCCCAACACACGAGCATACTCCAATTGAGACGTACTTTCGCCTTTATTCTTCATAAGATGATGGTTTAAGTCAATTGGAGTCCTTGCACTTCTAAATTCCAAGTGTTTGAATTTTTCAAGTACCATTTTCACGTAATGTGATTGAGACAAAGCTAGACCTTGAGGAGTCCTCTGGATTTTAATTCCTAGAATTACATCGGCAACTCCTAAGTCTTTCATATCAAACTTACTAGCAAGCATACGCTTAGTAGCTTGAATGTCGGCAATGTCTTTGCTCATTATTAGCATATCATCAACATATAAGCAAACAATGACTACATGATTTTGAACGTTCTTAATGTAAACACATTTATCACATTCATTAATCTTAAAACCATTTGACAACATTGTTTGGTCAAATTTCGCATGCCATTATTTGGGTGCTTGTTTTAGTCCATAAAGAGACTTAACAAGTCTACACACCTTCTTTTCTTTTTCCGGAACCACAAACCCTTCAGGTTGGTTCATGTAAATTTCTTCCTCAAGATCACCATTTAAGAAGGTTGGTTTTACATCCATTTTATGGATTTGAAGACCATACAAGGCGGCTAACGCTATTAGCATCCGAATAGATGTAATTCTTGTTACCGGCGAGTATGTGTCAAAATAGTCAAGACCTTCTCGCTGTCTAAATCCTTTGACAACAAGTCTTGCCTTGTATTTGTCAATAGTACCATCGTCTTTCATTTTCTTCTTGAAAATCCATTTAGAACCCAACGTTTTGTTACTCGGAGGAAGATCAACCAATTTCCAAGTATGGTTGCTCAATATGGATTCTATTTCACTATTGACAGCTTCTTTCCAATATTGTGCCTCTGAGGAAGACATTGCTTCCTTGAACGTACGAGGCTCATTTTCTAACAAGAAAGTCAGAAAATCTGGACCGAATGAAGTAGATATCCTTTGACGTTTACTTCTTCTCGGATTTTCCTCATTAGGCATACCATATGTTGTTTCCTCCCGAGGTCGTTTTGACTTTTGGTAGGTCACTTCACTTTCCTTTTTATACGGATAAATAGTTTCAAAGAATTCAGCATTATCTGATTCTATTATCGTATTAATGTGAATCTCAGGATTTTCTGATTTATGAACCAGAAAACGATATGCCTTGCTATTGGTTACATATCCAATAAACACACAATCAACCGTTTTTGGACCTATCTTAACCCTTTTAGGTTTAGGTACTTGTACCTTAGCTAAACACCCCCACACTTTGAAGTATTTCAAGCTAGGCTTCCTTCCTTTCCACTTCTCATAAGGAATGGACTGTGTTTTACTATGAGGTACACGGTTGATTATTCGGTTAGCTGCAAGTATAGCTTCCCCCCACAAGTTCTGTGGTAAGTCAGAACTTATTAGCAATGCATTCATCATCTCCTTCAACATTCGATTCTTCCTCTCCGCAATTCCATTAGATTGTGGAGAGCAAGGGGCAGTTGTTTGGTGAATAATGCCATTTTCCAAACAAATTTCTTCAAAAGGAGATTCATATTCGCCACCCCTATCACTTCTTATCATTTTGATCTTTTTGTTTAGTTGCGTTTCAACTTCACTCTTGTATTGTTTGAAATCATCAATTGACTCATCTTTACTATTAAGTAAATAAACATAACAATATCTCGTGCTATCGTCAATAAAAGTAATAAAATACTTTTTCCCACCGCGAGATGGTGTTGACTTCATGTCGCAAATATCTGTGTGAATTAAGTCTAAAGGACTTGAATTCCTTTCAACGGACTTATAAGGATGCTTAGCATACTTTGATTCCACACATATTTGACATTTGGAATTAATGCAATCAAATTTTGGCAATACTTCTAGATTTATCATCTTCCGCAATGTTTTGAAGTTTACGTGACCTAAACGTGAATGCCATAAAGTGTTTGACTCAAGTAAGTAAGAAGAAACATTCACTTTATTGATAGGAACTGCTATTACATTTAGCTTAAAAAGGCCCTCATTTAGGTAACCTTTTCCTATATATACATCGTTCTTACTAAGTACAACACTATTAGAAATAAAAATACATTTGAATCCATTCTTGACAAGAAGTGAGGTAGACACAAGATTCTTGCGAATTTCTGGAACATGGAGGACTTGGTTTAGAGTCACTATTTTTCCTGACGTCATCTTCAACGCAATCTTGCTAACTCCTTCAATTTTGGTCGTAGATGAATTTCCCATGAAGATTGTCTCGTCGGGACCTGCGAGGGCATAAGAAGAAAATAACTCCTTGTTAGCACACACATGGCCGGTGGCTCTAGAATCTATCCACCATTCTTTCAGATTTCCTACCAAGTTGCATTCAGACAACATGGCACACAAGTCTTCCATTTCATCTTCAACCATATTGGCTTGATTCTTTTTCTTCTTATCAGTCTTTGGCGCACGACAATCCACTGCCTTATGCCCAGTTTTTCCATAATTGTGGCAATTACCCTTGAACTTCTTCTTGCTTGGGTAATTCTTTGGTCCAGAAGCCTTCTTCCTTTTCTTATTTTGTGGTGCCTCCTCAACAATGTTTGCCCCCACAATTGTTGAGTTTCCACGTGACTTCTTTTCAGCATTTTTGTTGTCTTCTTCTATCCTCAGACGAACAATCAAGTCTTCTAGTGTCATTTCCTTCCGCTGGTGTTTAAGATAGTTCTTAAAATCCTTCCACAACGGAGGTAATTTCTCAATGAAAGCAGCGACTTGAAAGGCCTTATTTATGACCATACCTTCAATAACAAACTCATAATTAGTAATAAGATAAATCTTATTAATAAAATTATTGACTCGGGTCATACCTTCAGCAAGGAGGTCATGCGCAATGACTTGTAATTCTTGGACTTGGGTTATGACTGACCTAGTGTCAATCATCTTGAAATCCAAAAACCTTGCAGCCACGAACTTTTTAAGTTTGGCATCCTCAGTCTTGTACTTCTTCTCAAGTGCATTCCATAACGCTTTTGAAGTTTCCATGACACTATAGACATTGTACAAGCCATCTTCCAAACAACTCAATATGTAGTTTTTGCACAAGAAATCAGAATGTTTCCATGCTTCAGTTATAACAAGTCGTTCATCATCCGGAGTATTCTCAGCCATGACCGGAGGATCCTCCTTGATGAAACGTTGCAAACTCAACGTAGTAAGATAGAAGAGCATCTTCATTTGCCAGCGTTTGAAGTCAATACCGGAAAACTTTCCGGGTTTTTCTGCCGGTGCCATAACATGAGCAGGAGTAGAACGGCTTGACGAGGCAGCATCACTCGTAACATTAGCACCCGTTCCCGCAACACTTCCATTAGTTTGGTTTTCATTCGTCATATTTCTGTAAAGTTGAAAACAATACAGAACTTGTTAAATCAGTGAAGTTTTGATATCTTCAAATTGAATACCAAACCAAACATAGAACACGTAACAATGGTGAAGTTTTTATATACTTCAAATCCGTACGTTTATTATTCCGGCAAAGTTTATGTACTTTAAACCGGACAGAAACAGTTATAGGAGTAGAAAGCAACAAGGCTTTAGTCTCCAACAAAGTATATAGAAAACAGTTTAATAATCAACACAGAAACGTTAGTAAATTAAATTCCTTAAGCTTGTGAGCGTAACTGTGTTAAAATAAAAATCAGAAAACTG
Source organism: Nicotiana tabacum (assembly GCF_000715075.1). Lineage (NCBI taxonomy): Eukaryota > Viridiplantae > Streptophyta > Magnoliopsida > Solanales > Solanaceae > Nicotiana > Nicotiana tabacum. The sequence goes on from NC_134082.1 coordinate 96,794,809, forward strand.
TTAGAAGAATAAAGAAATGTATAAAATAGTAAAGAATCAGAAATATTCCGAGTCCACAATTTTTCTTGTGCGTCCTTAAGGAATTTTAACCCCCTCACACGTTGCCAAGGTAATGGATTAAATCCTCCCAGGATAAAACGGAATAAACCTTCCTGCAACGGTGATAATACAAACTGCAGGATACCAACGAACTCAAAAAACGGAGCAAAATCACACTTACGAATTTGAGAGAGAGAGAGACTACGAATTAGGATGCAGTATACTCAGAAAGAAAGAAGTTCTGGAGTGTTTTTCGTATTTGGAAGATGCAGCATTGCCTCAGAATTTATAGGCAAATATCAAAAGAGGTGTCTGGAAAGGTGCCTTTTCAGAACATACGCGGCCTGCCGCGGTTCTACCGCGATCGCGGCAGAACCGCGGCCAGAGAGGCTCTCTGAATCTGACTGTCGCGATTCTACCGCGGTCGCGGCAGAACTGCGGCCAGCGAGGCCCTCTGAACTTTCAGTAGGGTTCTGGCGTATTTTTAGCAGTGATTTGGCATTTAATTAATTATTAAATAATTAAATAAATTTTGTCCAAAAAATAATCTTATCGATCATTTGACAAATCCGAAGCCGAAGCCGAAGCCGAAGCCGAGCGAGCGACGACGACAGCGCGAGAGTTCATTCTCTTCAACTCCTTTTAAGAGCTTTAAGAAGTGAATCTATATATAAGCACACAAATGTGATTGTCCCTCACCAATGAGGGACAAAGTACAAGACAAAAGTTCACTTCTTCAAATTTTCATTTTCCCTCCATTTTATTTCCCTCCATTTCCAATTCACACTTCTTTCACTTTAAAGCCCAATGGCTTAAATTCCAACATCTTCTACTTTGATTAGACAGTATTAAATTCAAGAAAATGTTGTCTTAGAATACAAATTACTTTAGGGATCTTTTACATCAAATAGACATGTAAGTAAACTCAATTGTTGTAGCTTATGGATATGAAAATTTAAATATCTATCAAAATCTTCACAAGTATAAAGATTCTTAGTCTTGCCAGCTCTTGTTTTGTTTTCGGATGCAACCGTATGTTTATCATTCTTATCTTTGATATGTTTATGGTGATGGTCATAGTTAAGCCTAAAGACAACAAGTTGGATCTCTGCCAAGTAATCTGTCGAATTTGAGATAAGAATAAACTATTTAGAAGGGCATTATATATTTACAATTACCAGAAATTATTGTATAAATATTTTTTTAATTAATATTGTTATATATAGACTTTATAAAACATGTGCAATATCACTACGTATGTTCATCCCCATGCTAATGGGGGTACTAAAATTGTATATCTCATAAGTGTAGATTAGCAGAAAGTATGATAATCTACTGAAGTTTGTAGAAGGTGGACTAATGGCGACAATAATATTTGTGGGTGTGGAAACAACTGTGTGTGAATGAGCGACGATAAATAGAAAAATGAGGATGGGAGATTAATTAATTGTAACTGCAAATATTGGTTGCAATCCATCTCTTGCAATAACAAAGATTTTTTTCCGGACAACATTATCCAAATTTAAAGTGTGTATTATAAATAACTAAATTGTACAGCTTCACCAATTGGTTCAACTTAATATCAATATTAAGCTCAATTTTATGGTTATTACTACAATTTAATCAGTTAAAACTTCAACATCACTTGAACTTTGAGTTTTACAAAAATTTACTATCTCAATACAAATATTTAGGTCTACAATACTCAATATTAGGACTGTAAAACCAAATTATACTTCTTATTAGGATTGCGTCTTTATCAAACCATATAAATAAGGTAGATATTCTTGTGTATTTTTTCATAAAACAAATGATTATATAAAAATAAAAAATTTCGTTGTCGATCACTTTAGATAGGTAAAATTACTTGCAATATTAGATTACTATTTCGAGCAAGCTGGTTTAGAAACCTTAAACATAAAGTAACATATTATAACAAGTTAAACTATAAGATGGTAAAACTCTTTCACACTGTTAAAATATATAGCTTGGCTCATAGTAATTGTTTTCATTCTTCATTACTCAAGTAAATTTACTATAGTTTATGCTAAGTTATCGATTTTAATCATTGGAATTAGTAATCCAGCTAAACTGAGAAACTTATTTGTTTCTTTAATTTAGTTTTGTTAAAAGCTTGTTTTTTACACATCACTTTGTAATAATGATGTGAAATATAAGAACATTTCGTGATAGACAAACTAACAAATAATGCTAGATGAATTACTCTTACCAACTAAATTCGGATGCATTTATGAGTTCATGATTATATTATATGAATTAAAAGTATATTTTGGCCTATGAAAGTCAAATCAAAATAATTCTTCAAGAATTACATCAGTCTAAATTTTTATATAAGTTATCACAATTGTTCACTAAAAATATTTGATTAGACCCAAACTTTAACTAATTTGGTATGTCAATACCAAATCAAATGGCACCTAAAGAATAATTCTTTTAGGGAAGGAGATAAGAAGGTTTGGATGAATTTTTCTACCAATTAAAGAGGGAATTTTGATAAATCGTTGTGGAAAAGTAATGAATTCTTAAGGCGGTTCTCATTAAGTACTAAAAGTATTTTCAAAATCAACAAAATAAGACAGTAAATATAAACTTTACGAAATTATATTTACAGCATCAAATTGAAAAGATTCAGCTATCAAATACTATAAAAGCAAGAACATATTCATTATTTAGTGATTTATTACTTCGAATTGGGAGAACGAACAATTATAAGAGGTGACAACAGAGGTGTATATAGGCCGGAGTGGTTTGGATTTTCTAATTAACAAACCAAACCAATTGTATCGGGTTATTAAATCTAAAGACCAAACCAAACCAATAAAAGTCGGGTTTTTCAATCTCGGTTTTTCTTGGGTTTTTCGGATTTTCGGGTTTTTTCGGGTTTTTTTCCATAAAGTCTTCATAGAACAAAATATAGAATTTGTGCTCCAAATATTTCTTTAATCCTAGTAAGATAGAACTACATATGGTGTTTTCCAATAAATTAACATAAATATGAGATGAGTCATGTCATTGTACTAAAATATTCAACAATAAAGATAATAAAATTACATAAAATAAGTATCATTAATAAGCCATAATAGAAACAAATATAATTAAAAATATTACTAATAAGTTGCCAAAATGAGTACGATTAATAAGTACTATTATTTACACGACTAAACACTAAAAGAAGAATAAGTTATGCATTTTATCTAAACCACAAAAATATTTTAAGCTCGGACTGTGAAGGCTCTACTTATCTTATTAAAAAAGTTAGGAAAGATGTTTGTTCTAGACTGGCTTATTTTGGGAACAAAAATGTCCTTCCAGACATGTTATGTATTAGCCAAGTAGAAAATGCCCCCTTGGGCAATTCCAGTTGTATGAACTCTATTACTATGTGATATATATATATATATAAGATCCATGTTCTCAAAAAGAGTTGAACATCTTTTATTAGCATTAGTATTGATTGGATATTGATTTAGGATTTATTTGAGTTACTAACATTTATGAACTATAAAATTTATTGGAGCATCCAAAAATTATAAGTCCAAGCTTAAAATAATACGTGAAAAGATAAAATTATGAAAAATCTTAAGAAATATTTATAAACTACACTATAATAATTATTTTTTATGTATTAAATATATTTAAAACTTCTATACATATAATGTAGGGTTGATTTGGTTTCGGTTTGACTTTTTTTAGTTAAAACCAAACCAAACCAAATATGGTCGGGTTTTTTTTTCTAACACCAAACCAAATTAAACCAAACCATATTCGGGTTTTTTTCTCGGTTTGACTCGGATTATCGGGTTGCTGCGGTTTATCGGTTTCATCTGTACACCCCTAGGTGACGTAACCCTCCTTCCAGAACAAGTGATTATTGAACACAATGATGATAGCACTGTTGAAGAATACATAATACATATAAAGTTTATACATTTCTCTTAAGTCCTTTCACATATTATGTCGCCTTTATTAAAAGCCTAGCACTACTTAGTACTTAGAACACAAATATTGGCGAATGCAACATAAATAAATATTCCTGAAACTGCAAGGTCCCAAGTGCAAAAGCAGGTTCTTTTTGCTTTTTTCTTTTTTTAGTAAACCTTCAAGAAGTTGAATTTATTTAAAAAACCTAGCGATCTGTGGGGAAAATTATGGTATCAACTAAGGAATTTAAAGGATGGAATGCCTAGTGCTTTAATGTTGAATGTTAGAATATTTACAATGAATTAATAAAAACTTAATTAAGTCCGTTTCTGAGGTTAAGCTAAACAAATATCCACGTAGATTGCCACCTGGCATATTTTAAAAATAATTTGGAGCGTGTCTTGTACGCACTAGTAAGAATGCGATGAGGGATTTTTATTATGAAGGGGAATATATTTCAGGGATTGCTCTGATGGTAAGCAATCCCACTTCCAACCGAGAGGTTGTGAGTTCGAGTCTCCCCAAGAGCAAGGTGGGAAGTTCTTGGAGGGAAGGATGTCGGGGGTCTATTTGGACCTAGTCTCTCTACCCTAGGGTAGGGGTAAGGTCTGCGTACACACTACCCTCCTCAGACCCCACTAAGTGGGATTATACTGGGTTGTTGTTGTTGTTGTCAGGGACAAGTGATAGTTTAGGTAGCCAACTCACAAAAATTGTATAGTTTAGACGGATTTTAGGGTATTAACTCTACTTTTTTAGCATTTGTGTCAGGACAAATGGAGCATGTTAAACTGCTTTTTACGATGAATTATTTGAAAGTGCGCACTAAAAACTATCCTAGTCTTAGGAGGCAGAATAAGTTCAAAAGTGTTTAAACCGCAACCTTTAAACGATCTACGTCAAATAACAATGACCCGGAGTTGAACAACAAGAACTGGCTAGAATCCTTCTGCATGTAATCCAGCCTTGCTCTGTATTTGTGTATAAAAATCTGCAATTACAAAATTTACACCTACCAAATTCATGAAAACAAATAGACGCTGTTACACTGAAATGCCGTTCAACAAACAAGTAATAATGAGCTATCACACTGTTTCAGTTATTGACTTTCTTAACTGAACATCACAGCAGCGGTGTAAACCCAAGAATATCACAAAATTAAACTGAATCACTTACAATCTCACAATATGGCACACGCACAGATGCTTTTCTTTGGAGTCTCGTCAATCTTCTTTTCTGTTATATAAAGAAAAGTTTCAGCAGCTAAAAAAGAAAGGGTACACCATGAATTATTAACACCACAATCGTGACTGAAAATAATCATCAACTATATGAAAACAGCCACAGGATTGGACTTGCACATATCTGCAAATAAATAAACTTTACAAGAAAAAATGCATGGCTAGGGGTCAAGGGTGTGGCAAGGTGAGGGCCGGTCCTGTGTATCTACTCCTCAACTCAGCATTAGAACAAAGTGGGTTCATGTCACGATCAGAAGGTGCGAATCTTATTTTAAGTATAGCTATTGAAGCTTAACATATACGAGAGACAAGTATTTCCTAAATACCACAACTTCAGCATTAGACAGAAATAGACATCCACCAAACATAACCAGAGGTATTAATGAAAGAGCTACCTCAAGTGTAATTTTCAAAAACAAAAAATCCACAGGGATAGGATTCAGTTAAGCACCTTGACATGTATATATAAGCAACCACACTTCAACAGGAAAGGCCAATCTGTTAGCACATTTAGATCTTCAGAAAATTCAGCAATCAGGCCAACCACAACAGCCAACAGGACTTGCCTCTTTGGACGTAAGAAGAACGAGAAACATAAAGATATACCACAAACATGCATTAATGAAGGTCATTTATCGATGTGTTTCCTTCTTAGTAGTTAGCTCCAGCATAGTATACACTTATGTTGATTCCTTTAATATACCTTTAACTTTACTCTCTGTAATAACCCACCCACCAAGTTAACATCCGAAGCTACCATTGCCCACCTGATGGTGGTAAAAAGAAATGAGATTAAGCAAACAAATTATTGACTAAACCCAACAGCAAAAAACAGTCATCTCAATCTATATAAAAATATTTCTAGTCTTGTAGGCTCATGAATATGATAATAACATGGAATGTCTCAGTAAAAATAATTAATAAAGTAAAAGACGCTTTACATAGAAGACCTAATCTCCTGAGTCTCCCCAGTATAGTGTCTAGTGGTGTTTTGGCAAGTTTCCTGGACCATCTCATTTTTTAAAACTTTTTTGGTGAATATCAATTCTAATTTTGTTTGTTCTTGTTGTTCTATACAAGCATCACCACAATTTATACTCTCTTGATCAACATAATCACAATATCACTTTCAAGCATGGTAAATTTAAGAGATGAAACATGGTATATCCAAGAATGATACTCATTCAGTCCCAATTTATGTGACGGTATTTCCTTTTTAGTCTGTCCCAAAAAGAATGACACCTTCTATATTTAAAAATAATTTACTTTAAGCTTCTCATTTTACCCGTAATGAGATGATTTATAGCCACACAAATATCTATAACATTTTTGGACCACAAGTTTCAAAAGTATTTCTTGAATTCTGTACACAGTCAAACATCATCATGTAAATTAGAACTGAAGAAATAACGTTTTTTCCTACATGTAGAATTTATTGAATTAGGTGAAATTAGACTTGATTAAGCATGCTCTTAATTGTAAGCTAATAGTAATTCCAACTATGTCAGGATAAGCAACTACAATTAATATTTTGTAGGAGATTTCCCTAGTTGCTTTTAATTTAAGGTAGGCTTGGACCGCTTGGTAAGTAGGTATGGAGCAACTCTTGCATATGTGGATTATGAATCACTTGAAGTTGGAGGCATATGAAACCCTATACTGTATGACATAAGCTAGATTTAGGTTTTCAACTAGATCCTCAGGTCAAGCAGCTTACGAATATACAGTCCAATTTGTAGCAAACGCATTTGACCTCTTTTAAAATGAAGAAATACCATGCAAGCTTAAACATAAAAGATCAGTGATTGAGTCTCCGTCATTTGAAAAATTAATTAAGTATTGTGTCTATGATAGTTACAATGAGGTTCTAACTTCATATTCTCTGTTCCAAACGCAAAAAAATTCAGTACTCCATATGAAAGACCACAACCAAAACTACATATTTGAAAATCTTACTCCACGGCAAGAACCATAGCAATCATCAATTTTGGCAAGTACCATAGACATTTTCTTATAAAGTAATTAGGCAAGAACCATTAAACAGCAATATGTTTAAAATATGGTATGTAGAACTTACTATATTGCTAAACATTCAAGATATTGAAAAGGAGACAGAGAAGAATTTTTTTTTTCCTCTATTTTTCTGAACGCAAATATTTAGTAAGGTTAGATAACAGAATCACCAATATCCTAAAAAACAAACACATCATACAAAGGGGAAAAGCAGTACATATTGTCTACAAATCTAGTAAGGGGAACCTACCTGATTTTGATTTACCTACAGATGGCTGTACAACAGCATGCATGGTAATCACACCATTAGGTAGCTCGCCGAAAGGCGTTTTACATTGACCAACAGTCTTGTTGTTTTCCAAAATTTTCCCAGCACTTATCAACTTTACATCATTTGCTGCCTTGGGTGCAATTCTTTTATCTGCCAGGAAAGCATGACAACTATATCTCAGCAAAACAGAGCTCAGATAGACAAAGGTAACAAGAACCTATGTGTGTGTCTGTGTGTGTGTGTGTGTGTGTGTTTCTTTATTATATGTGTGTGCTTGTGTATCTTAAAAAGGACCTTATGCCAGTCCCAACCTATATAGATAATAGTAAGCTAATAGAATGAAATTTGCCAAACATTGTAGGTTATAAAAGATTTTGACATCAATATACTTTCTTGCATGACATAAAGCGAAATAGGGATAGCCAAATTGCAGGTTATAACCAATTCATCTCAACCAAAATTCTTATACTGATTTGATCATTCTGCCGTCCAGTGAGGGTTGGGTTTCCAAAAGACTTGGATTTTGGTCCCATTTTGGTAGACTTAAATATTGAACTAAAACTCCTTTTTTTAATTTTTTTTACTATCAATCAGCTATGCTTCAATCTCAAGTTAGTTAGGGTCGGCTATATAAATCCTCTTCATCCATCTCTATTTAGGTCCAATTTATTACAATAACAAATAATTCTTTAGAACGTTCTCTAAATCGAACACCTATCTCTACACGGATACAAATCTCTTACCAGAATAAGAAACTTTTGAGGAACACCGGGCTTAATATAGTAACAATTGAACTTTAATCCCAATTACCTAGTATCTCCTATATATTCTTGCTTCCATCATGTTCCTTTCATAACTAAATCCATATTGATTCCAAGAGATTTTAATCTTTTGAGACAGCTTCCTCCAAGTGATTTTAAATCCTTTTAGTTCCTTTCCTAACTAAAAATCCTGTCAATTAAATTCAAGAAACGTTATAGATTTTCAATCTAGATGTAGATGCAGTTTTAAATGTTGACTGACTAGTTTTTCAATATGAACCTAAAAATTTTATTATCACTAAAAGATTCCTTGTATGACATTTTGTTAACAATTAATGTTCACTTTGACAATTATATATTTATATTTATCATCTAGTGTTACCCTCTCAAAGACGGAGCTCATAGGTGATAACACGCAAGATTAGCCCATTGGTGCCTACATTAAAGCGTCACCTGAGTGAGGCAAAGTGCAAAACCTAGGCTTCACCTAGCTTCAGGGCTTGAGTGTTCCTCAACCGAACAATTAACAACTCTAGGCCAAACCATCTCATGACCTTCTCTCATTTTACTCTATATGCTACTTGCACCTTCTGTTAGACAAGGTCATCACTAATTTTGTCTAATCTTGTATCGCCACATGTTCATCTTAATATCTGCATGACATTCATCTTGGGATATGGTAGGTCTCAAAGGTGATAATTTCTAATCTTGTCCAATCTTGTATAACCTACGTTCATCTTATTGTCAATATTGACATATTTGGCCTCATATGTAATGATCTTTAATCTTCCAAAATCTTGTATATCCATGCATGCATCTTAACATTCGCATTTCTACGACATTCATCTTTGCAATAAGTTGGGTTTTAGACGTGCAGCATTCAACCCCATCTTGCATTACTAGTCTCAAAATCATTCTAAAACCCATTCTTTAAGTACATTGATCGGTTTCCTTATTGGCTGACTTGGGTTCTCTAGCTTTGGGTAATGAGCTCAAATGTTGCATTTTTTTTTCCTTTTATAAAATAGAAGGCTTGATTCAGGCCACCGACACATTCTAATATCCCAATTTGACAACTATGAGCCCAGAACAAATGAAACTTAAGCGAATAATTTGATTCGGAAGTCACGAGTTTAGCGAATCTCCTATTCACATTAAAGGTAAAAACAGGACAATCGATTGACCCAACATTTCAGCTAATTGATGTGAACTTTAGGCCATTTGCACATTAGCCTTATCAATTAAAATGTCACACAAAATCAATGGTTTAATTGCAAAAAAGGAATGAAAATCACCACCAGCAACAATTAAATGCAAACCAAAAAAAAAACTTTCGAACAGTTATTTGGAATACTGATCGTTACTGTGCTGGTATCATTAGATTTATGAGTATTCTAGTGTTTCTATTTGGAACCTGTTTTCCAGCTTCCAGCAACAATTAGAAATTTCTAGGAAAAGCGTTTCGATCATACTAAGCTATCCCTCCAAGCATGAAACAAGTAATTTTTATGTACTGACCTTTGGGCCATTCGGCAACAATTCTTTCTTTAAGCATAGCTATCGTGGAAGCCGGTGAGCAGCGAAACGGACCCACGTCTGATCCATCGAACAACCGAAACTTAACTTCTAACAAGTCCTCCTCCGGCATTTGTAATCGCCCTCCACCCTCTTTCTTCTTACTTTTTTCACCTCCCAAACCTAAATAAAAAGTGCCAGTATATAGAGAGCAAAGGTTACAGAAAATTGAAGTATTATTCAGCTTGATTGTATTGAATTGAAGCTGGACCAAACGAATTACAGTAAGAAAGCTAAAATAAAGAGATGAAATTGGGGAACCCTAGAGCGAACTTGAAAGAAAAGAGAGTATGTGACTGAAGTCGATCGAGGATATCTTAATTATGTATGTGACAGTTACGTATATAGTATATATGCTGCGTATGTTATACAATCGGTTTTTTCTGTATTTTTTCCTTTTTTGGAAGTGCTCTTCAATCACTTTTCTCTTTTGGAGTTGGGAAAGTGAGGTTCCGCGTTAAGAATCTTGTCAGTGATTTTCAGAGCTACCGTCTATGGTTTTTTTACTTTTTCCCTAAATATTATTTATAACATAATTGGCCAAGTTTCTAAAATTTATTTATTTTAAAGTAATTTTGGTGAAAATCAGTTTGTGTTTGGCTAATCAATTTAAAAATAACTTTTGAGCAGTAATTATTATTTGACCAAGCTTTTAATATTTTTCTCAAAAGTACTTTTCAAAAAAGTTGTTTATGGGGAGAAGCTACTTTTTCTACTTTTATTCAAAAATACTTTTTTTTCCTTCAAAAAGTTTGGTCAAACACCTTAACTTTGGGGGAAAAAACACTTTTGACCAAAAACAGTTTTGGCCAAGAAAAAAGCTTGGACAAAGAGGCTATAAAAGATACTCATGACTAAGGGGTATCATTCTCCATGGCGTGGCCTTTTTTCTTTAATTTCGACACCACTAAATAATTATTATTTAGGTTTAGATTTGTGTAATTATAAGAGTATAAGTATTATTGGAAAGTTACTAGAAATGGTAACTGTATGGGTCAAAATTTAACTAAGAGAATCCGGCACGAGGAGAAATTACTAAGAGATGATTAGGCCGAGGTCGAATGAAAGATTAATGGAACTTATTGCCGAGCTATTGGTTATGGCCGAGGTCAAATGTTTAAGTCAACAATAACGGCTAGTTTTGTAATAAGATATTTGGAAGAATATTCAATTGAATATTCTTTGTAATTTTACTTTAGGTCAGATTAGGAGCGTGTTCCATATAAATAGAAAGGTAGAGAGAAAGTAAAGGGGAGAGATTATGAATTTTGATAACAACTCTCTTGAAAAGTTGACTCTCGAGAAAAATACAAACATTGTCTTTCCAAAGAGCTTTGATTCGTTGTTTATTCTACACTTTTCACATCATATCCGAGAAAATCTCCAATAATCCCATACTCGTTTGTCTTACATCATTGTCAGAAAGAGGAATCATCCACATCATTCAATATTTGGCGAATCATTCTCTCTATTTACATTTATGTCATTGTTATTTATTGCTTATCATTATTCTCATTCCATTAATAGCCGTAACATTTAATGTGTATTGCATTAAATCCAATTCGACGTGGTCCCACGTTATCCGCATAAACCGATTTTAGATCTAAGGTCATTATCTTTAACTAGGATTAACCTCTTATCCTTTTATTTAATTAGTTTAACCAAAAATTTATACCTTTTGGTCAAATAATTTGGCACCGTCTGTGGGGATTTTCTAGTTAAAATTTTAGTTTCTTCTAGATCTATAACCAAAAAAAAAATGCAAAAACCCTACACTTCCTTGTGCACACAAATCTAACATGGCAGGTAACGAAGAAGAAAAGAGGAAAGCAATAGCCGACCTCACCGCCAATCTCCTTAACACCATCAACAAAGTCGATGAAACGGAAGGTGAGGACATAACACCAAATACCTCTCCCAAGCGAAACGGCTCACCCCTTCTCATGGTAGCGTCACAGCATTCCTCGGTAAAGAAGCCTCCACGTCCACAACGGAAGAGGAGCCACCAGCAGTGAAAAAACTACTCGAGGCTTGGTGAACGAATACGTTGACCGACATCCTCGACAAACCGGCTCATAAGGCAACCGGAGAGGGCGCGAGGACCTGCATTGCACCAACAGTAGTCGAAAAGCACGGCCCCCCTCCGCTCACATCAGGTACTACTCACAATGTTAATGATGTAGGTAACGACACCCTCACAACCATCCTAAGGAAACTGGAAGAGATGAAAAACAAAAACAATGCTCCGAGACCAAATGAAAGAACATCAAGAACGGGTAGACAAAATATCGGGCGCCCCAAAACTCTTACCAAAAAGGGATGCCGGTCGGTTTGTTGAGCAGCCATACAGCGACGAAGTTGCACCACACGCCATACCCAAAACCTTCAAAATGCTGCCGTACCTAAAAATATATGACGGTACGACTGACCCTAAGGATCATGTGACCCACTATGTCACCGCAGTAAAAGGCAACGACCTCGCCAAATAGTAAGTACCCTCCATCTTATTGAAAAAGTTTGGCGAAACCCTCACCGGGAGCGCGTTAACTTGATATTCGCAGTTGCATACACGCTCGATAAAAACATTCAAGGAGATGGCTGACAAGTTCGTAATAGCCCATGCCGAAGCAAAAAAGGCGGAGGTAAGAGTAAATGACATATTTGCGATCAAACAATCACTTAGAGAGGGATTGAGGGACTTCCTTGCTCGATTTAATCGAGTAAGTGTCACGACTCCGGTTCGCCCTCTGTGAACCATCGTGACGGCACCTAGTCTCTATGATTAGGTAAGCCTAAATTGCGGAAGAAAAACCAAAATTTGCGAAAGTAAAACAATTTAAAACAGGAATAAAGTAATAACCGTGTTTAAATGTGCCGCTCGGCATACACCATGTTTAACTCTCAATATCAATACATAAATCCAAGACCCGAAAACCCACGAATCACAAGCTAAGAAAATACTACATAGCTCTAACTCCGAAAATGTCTAACAAAAACAAAAAATACAGAAGGGCTAAGTACTAAAAAGCAGGAATAGAAAGAGACTCCTCGGTCTGCGAACGCGACAGATATACCTCGAAGTCGCTAAGGCAGTTGTCTCGCCTCAGGGGTGATAGGACTGGGTAGAAGTACCTGGATCCGCACATGAAAAACATGCGCAGAAAGGGCATGAGTACACCACAGTGGTACTCGGTAAGTGCCAAGCCTAACCTCGGTCGGGTAGTGACGAGGAAAGTCAGGGCCCTACTGAGGTTAAACAAAAAAATATATAAAGTTCAACAGTATAGAACCGAACAGAATAAATAAGTGCAGCAGTGAAAATAACATAGAATATACAGGACATCAACAACTACACAGAAAACAAGGTAAACACGAAAGAAAGTACAGCTCAGTACTAATAATACCGATCAGGGATCTCCCAGGATACCATCCTGTAGTCCCAAATACACATATCCAATAAGTCTCCCGGGATACCGTCCTGTAATCCAACTCATAGTGCGCGGGGATCTACCGGAATCTCGTTCCGTAGTCCCAAATGTAAATACCTAGTACTGGGAAATCTACCGGGTGCATTCCCGCAGTTCTATATAACTGTGCAGGGGAATCTATTGGAATCCCACATCCGTAGTCCCAAAATAAACATGCAAGGGGGAGCTACCGGAATCCCACATCCGTAGTCCGAATGTAAATACACACCAGCAGCAAGAAAATATTCAGAAATGGAAATTTCATGTTAAGGCAACAAATAACTCTAGTCTAGCATGCTGCACAGAGTTCAGGTAAAGCAGGTTGAACAAATAAAGTAAAGAAATCACTTAGACATGCTTTCCTAAACTAACAACAGGTTTAATAGTACAAGTGATGAAAACAGAAAAAGGAACATACTAGTAAATACTTAATGAAAATCAGATTTTTCAACAATTTGCACAAGTACGCACTCGTCACCTCACGTACAAGGCAGTTCAATTACTAAATATACCAAATCTTAAGGGAAAGGTCCCCACACAAGGTTAGACAAGCCACTTACCTCGAACCGGCTCAAAAATCAACCCGAGACCACGTTCTTGCCACGAGTACTTGACTCCAAATGGCCCAAATCTATTCAATTCAATTTTATATTGTAAATAACACTTCAAGTAACTGATTCTACAATTAAATTCTAAGCTAATACACGAAATTAGGTAAATTGACCAAAACGCCCCTTGGGACCACGTCTTGGAATTGGGTAAAATTTATATTTTCAGAATTCTCACACTCTCACGAGTCTAACGATATCAAAATTATCCCAATCCAATGTCAAATTCCCAATCAAAACTCAATTTCTTGGTCTAAGAACTTTTCCCCCAATTTCCACCAAAATTTCGAAATTAAAGGATGGATTTAAGTGTAGATTCATGAAAATTAGTCTAAACCGAGTAGGAATCACTTACCCAAATCGCCTAGGTGAAAATCCCTTCAAAAATCGCAATCTCCCGAGCTCCTAAGTCCAAAATATGAATTATGGTTCAAACCCTCGATTCTGGGTTTTAAAAATCTGTCCAGGTGTTTCCTTCTTCGCGAACGCGGTCAACGCCTCGCGTTCGCGAAGCACAAAAATGATTTTGACCAAAATCATCTTATGCAAACGTGACAAGGACACTCGCGAACGCGATGATTCCTCTGACATACCCTTCGCGAATGCACTCCCTCTCCCGCGAACGCGATGAACAAACTCGACCTCAGACCCAGCTGACCAATTACTCTACGCGAACGCACTGATCTTCTCGTGAACGCGATGCATGAACATCCAGCCCTTCGTGAACGCAGAGCCATCCTAGCGAACGCGAAGGCTAAAATTCCACTACCTTCCAGTGACTCTTCGCGAACGCGAGGGTCCACTCGCGAACGCGAAGAGTAAAAATCTGCAACAGATGAACCTGCAATTTCTGCAACTCCAAACTTTATGAAATGGTCCGATTGACCACCCGAAACTCATCCTAGGCCCCCGGGACCTCAACATATCCTAAATCTTTATTCACACTTGTACCAATCTTCAAAACACTTCAAACAACATCAAATCAACCAAAACACATCGGACCAATTACTCTATGCGAATGCACTGATCTTCTCGCGAACGCGATGCATGAACATCCAGCCCTTCGTGAACGCGGAGCCATCCTAGCGAACGCGAAGGCTAAAATTCCACTACCTTCCACTGACTCTTCGCGAACGCGAGGGTCCACTCGCGAACGCGAAGAGTAAAAATCTGCAACAGCTGAACCTGCAATTTCTGCAACTCCAAACTTCATGAAATGGTCTGATTGACCACCCGAAACTCATCCGAGGCCCCCGGACCTCAACCCAGGGCATCAACATATCCTAAAACTTTATTCAAACTTGTACCAATCTTCAAAACACTTCAAACAACATCAAATCAACCAAAACACATCGGATTCAAGCCTAAGTTTTTCTAAAATCTTTCGAATTCCGCTTTTTACCAAAAACCCAACCAAACCACGTCCAAATGACCTGAAATTTTGTGCACACATCCCAAATGACACAACGGAACTACTGTAACTCTCAGAATTATATTCCGACCCTCAGATCAAAATCTCACTATCGAACCGGAAACTTCAAAAATTCAACTTTCTGCATTTCAAGCCTAAATTAGCTACGGACCTCCAAAACACAATCTGAACACGCTCCTAACCCCGAAATCACCCAAGGAGCTAATGGAACCATCGGATTTCCATTCCAAGGCCGTCTTCACACTGTTCCAACTATGGCCAACTTTCCAACACTTAAGCTCTCACTTAGGGACTAAGTGTCCCAAAACTCTCCGAAACTCAAAATCGAACATCCCGGCAAATCAAAATAGTAGAAATAAACTTGGGGAAAGTAGTTAATAGGGAATCGAGGCGTTAATTCTTAAGACGATCCGCCGGGTCGTCACAGTAAGGATAACCTTACCAAAAGTATCAGAAGGAATGGTCGTGGTATCTTTCCAAAATGGGCTAAACAGAAGCGGTTCAAGAGTGACCAGAAAACTACTAAGTCGCCTCATGAAATACCCCTGACCACTTCGGACGAAATACACAATGCTTATTGCGACGAATTCGAGCTGACGAAGACTACCTAAACGGGTCGACCGAACATCTGACTTCAGTACAAGCCAAGCACAGAAAGGATCGGAGAAACGACAACATGAGAGATCTAGCGGGACCTTGACCTAATCGGGAAAGACATCAACCTTACGTTAGAGGCACCCTCATGCCGCCACCCCGTCACGACGAAGGCCCATCTAGGCCACGAACAAGGACTCACCGAAGTCAGAGAAGTATGCCCCTTTATTATCTGCTCATAGTTTTTGTGTTTCTCCCTGAAAAATGGTCTATGCACTGGAGAAGCTCGGCCCAAAAGTGAAGTGGCCACAAAATATGAGGTTCGACCCAAGAACCAGAAAGTCAAATGCCCTCTGTGAATTCCACCAGGAGCAGGGTCACAAAATTAAGGACTGTATCGCCCTAATGCAAGAGGTCATGAACATGCTTCACCACAGGCACTTGAAAGAGCTGATGAGCAACCGAGGAAGAGCCAACTTCGCTCAAGGACGTGAACAGCACCAGGGACCACCCAAACTACCTTCCCAGCTCGAACCATGCAAATGATCATCATAGGGGGCGACGATGCCTCAATCAAAACCATGAAGTTCACCACCACCCACAAACTCAAGCAGTCGATCACTCACGAACGGTACGACGAACTCGAAGAAAGTATCATCTTCGACAAGTCGGATACCAACGGTTTGGTTTTCCTCACTATGATGCTCTTGTTATCACTTTACTCATTTTAGATACAGATGTAAGACGAATTATGGTGGTCGACGGAAGCGGCGCGTGCATTATTCACCCTCGAGTACTCGCACAGATGAGACTCGAAGATAAGATAGTGCCACACTGCATCACACTAACCGATTTTAACAATGAGTTGAGCGAACCTCTGGAGAAATCACTCTCCCCGTCCTGGCTGGTGGCATAACCCTGGAAACAACATTCCACATCATGGACTAGGACACGACATACAACGCCATAATAGGTCGGCCTTGGATACACGCCATGAAATCCATTCCCTCCAGCTTGTACCAAATCATGAATACATAGCCTTCGAGGAGAACAATGCACTTCTCGAGAATGCTATCGCATCGCCAAGGATTGCACACATACCCAACAGATGAAGGGTAAAGCTAAAGAAGCATAGCAATTAATATGGTCGAGGTCAAGCGGTGACGAGAAGGATGCGATCAAAGACCCTGAAATCATAGAAGTTGCAGGGTCAACCGTAGAAGACCTTGACCCCGTCCAACTCGATGATAACGACCGTAGTGAGAAAGCTTACATCGGCCACAAGCTTCAAGAACCAGGTAAATTCTGTCAATTCTTAAACAGTAACACAGACTTGTTTGCTTTTTCCCATGCAGACTTGCTAGGTATACCAAAGGATATAGTGACACACAAGCTAAATGTCGACCCATTCCAACCCCCGGCGAGACAAATTAGGCGAAAATTCAATTCCGCCATAAACGACACAGTCCGCGAAGAGGTTGAAAAATTGCTATAAAACGGCTCCATCAGGGAGTCAAAGTATCCTCAATGGGCCGCCAACGTGTTCATGGTGAAAAAAAAAATGGGAAGTGGCGAATGTGCATGGACTTCACAGACCTAAATAAAGCCTACCCGAAAGACTCATTTCTGCTTCCTCATATTGGCCAGCTCATCGACGCGATGGCCGGGCACGAGCTGCTCAGCTTCTTAGACGCATACTCGGGCTATAACTAGATCCTCATGGAAGAGGAATACCAAGATAAGACCACATTCATCACCCCCCAAGGAACGTATTACTATAGGGTGATGCCTTTTGGACTAAAAAATGCGGGTGCGACGTACCAAAGGTTGGTGACAAGGATGTTCAAAGATAAACTCGACAAAACCATGAAAGTATATATAGACGACATGATGGTCAAGTCGAAAAATAAAGAGGATCACATCGATCACCTGAAAGAGGCCTTCGACATACTCAGGTGATACGGAATGAAACTAAATCCTGAAAAGTGCACATTCGGTGTGACCTCCGAGAAATTCTTGGGCTTCTTAGTATCGCAGCGAGGTATTAAGGTCAACCCTGACCAAATCAAAGCTATAGAGGGGATATCGGAAAACTTGACCAATAAAAAACAGGTTCAAAGATTGACCGATCATATAGTCACCCTATCAAGGTTCATCTCGCAGTCTTCTGACAGGTGCCACAATTTCTTTGGTGTACTCAAAAAAGACAACGGCCTCTAATGGACCACCGAGTGAGTCGATGCCCTGAAAGAATTGAAAGCCTATTTATCATCACCCCCGTTGCTCTCCAAAGCGAAACCCAGAGAATGCCTCCTCTTTTATTTGGCAGTATCCGAAGTGGCGGTGAGTGCGGTCCTGGTCTGAGAAAATAAAGGTACGCAATCTCCCATTTATTACATTAGAAAAACTTTAGTCGATGCCAAGACGAGGTATCCCCACCTCAAAAAGTTGGCACTCGCCTTGGTCGTAGCTTCACAGAAGCTTAGGCCTTACTTTCAATTCCACCCCATCTCAGTAGTCATGACTTTTCCCTTAAGAAGTATTTTGCATAAGCCCAAATTATTGGGCAGACTAGCCAAATGGGTCATAGAGTTGAGCGAACATGATATCACATATCAACCGCAAACGGCGATAAAGTCGCAAGTACTTGCCGACTTCATCGCCAGCTTCAGCACAAAAATAATGCCTGAAGTCGAGAGAGAAGCTGCCAATAACTCTTCCCAAGTACAAGATCTATGGATTTTGTACACTGATTGCAACTCGTACTCAAGGTCCCAACAGGCGAAGTAATTCGCCAGTCCATCAGATGCCCGGACATGACTAACAATGAGGCCGAGTACAAGGCCGTGATTGCAGGATTAAAACTTGCCCTCAAATATGGAGTGAGACGGGTCAACTTACGTTGCAATTCCCAGCTCGTAGTCAACTAAGTCACAAGGACTTTCCAAATCAAAGAGCAAAGATTATAGAAGTATCAGATCAAAATATGCAGGTTGCTCCCCGAATTTGATGAATGCCAGCTCGACCAGATCCCTCGAGCACAAAATATCAAAGCAGACGGCCTCACCAAGCTAGAGGCGGCCACTAAAAACATAACTAGAGAAGGAAATGTGGTTGCCCTCCTCCACTCATTGTCGTGCCCCCTTTTTTTCCACCGCAGAGAGAGGTCCGAGTTTCAACATTTCATGGGGTGTGATAACTCATTTCCTTTTTGGAATTAGGTATTTGAAGAGTCGCAACCTAACGAGTTATGGTGTGTTAGGGCACCTTGAGTAATTAACTAATGGATTGGTTTGCATTACCAGAGATTTAGGGTAAGGGCTCGAAATAACCTCGAGGGGAAGATGTTAGGCACCCCTCTTAGTCCACAACTGTGGGTCCCGATCGAACTTATATTTACAAATTAGTCCATTACAAATAAATAGTTGAATCAAAAAGGTCACAAGTAAAGCACGTTGGATAACTCGATAAAGATCTTTTGAACAAGTTGTATAAAGCAAAGGTTTTTAAAAAAGGGATTTTTGGAAAAGGAGGAGTCCTAGGTTGGTTAGCCTATAGGATCACCCCACACAATGTTCGGTAACACTCTTTGATGAGGGGCAACACGTGACATTAGCGTGTAGTCATCATATCTCATATCTACCCTTCTTATCCCCTTAGTGGTCATGCAAATGAGTGTTTGGTCAGCGATCTCTATTGCGTGATGTTACTCGTCCCTTCTTAATGGTCCTCGAGGGATTTAGGACCTCTACCTATATGTGGTTCTAAACAGACCCCTAAGGTTTTAAAGGTGAAAATTCTAAGGCGACAGGCAAAACAACTAGGACTTTAACATATAAGATAAAAGAGAGCAAATAGAGGCTCAAAGTTTCCTCCTCAAACAAGGAACATAAACAGCACGACTCAAGCACAATTAAGGGCTTTTATTAAAAAGTATCCTAAAGAAGGATATCTAGGTGAATATGTAGAAACAAGCAACTTATTTTTTAGAGTCAGAAGGAAGGACCCTAACAATAGCCTATTGGTTTTTTAAAGCATGTTAAGATTAGACAGACAGTAAGTCATAGAAACAACTTCAGAATTGCAAGTTTTTTTTTAAAAAACGCCTTACAGGCTTGCCTACGCGGAACACTGATAACTACGTCTTATAGTGAAACAAGGCAAGTTCTAAGACGGACTTTTAATACCTATAGGCATGCTGTCTAATGATAAAATGAGGCAGTTTTGAAAGAACTTGTTTCAGGAAATATACCACTTAATTAAACCAATTCAAAAGTAAACTGAACGTTACCAGATTAAGTTATTTAAACTAAACTTAGGCGAGATCTATAGGCAAGATTTGATATTGTTCCCTACAGGCATGATATCTATTTGTTAGGCTAATTTTAAGACATGCAGACATGATTTCTATTACGGAATTATTTTGAAACCTATAGGCATGATTTCTAACATGGTGAGATAAACATGACAAGATGAAAAGTCTTATAAGCATGATTTCTACTTGGTAGGCAATCAGATTAGAATGTAAAGTCCTATAAGCATAATTTCTACTTGGTAAGGCAATCAGATTAGAATGTAAAGTCCTACAAGCATGATTTCTACCCATATTACCCCATGAACATGTAGCTACCCATCCCTTTCACTAATTACCCCCAATATTTGTTTACAAGTTATTACATGTCATATGAATAAATTATATAAGTAAATAAGAAAAGAAGAAGTTATTCTATAGGGAGCCTTCAATTAGGTCCAGGTTTCCAAAGCCTCCAATAGCCTCAAATGCCTCAATTCCATAGACAAATCATAATCTAGGTGCATCAAAGTTCCCTAAGGATCTCAAAGATCCCAGGCAGTGCTTACACCTAGACTTGGTAACCAAAATTGAATAATTACAGTGTGGAAAGTCCAGCCTCAGTATGCTAGAGTTCAGAGGGTTCTCAAGAGGATCCCAAGGCAGTACACATATTGGAGGGGGTAGAACTTACTGACTTAGGAGTAGAGTGGCAGTGCTTGACACAAGTTGAAAAGTTTTAGTGCAAAAGCTGTATTAAAAGGAAGTTTGTTTGAAAAATAATTTAGTAAAAAAAGCAACAGAGACAATTTAAAAAGAGATTGGAGTAGTGAACCAAAGTCCAAACACAACACCTTTAAGATAGGTTCATACATAGCCAGGGGTCACAGAACCAAAACGAGTTCAATAGTCACAAACATGGGTCGAGGGATTTGGGAATACATAGAACACTTGATTGTAAACATATAATTAATCAAAGGTCTAGGGATTGGTAAAAACATGCTCAGAAATAGCTGACCGAACATAGTCACAGAGCCAGACATAAAGAATAAACTTACATACAGGGGTGATAAGGATTTGGGGATACATGGTGGCAAACACATAACAGGTAGAGATAATTGGTGCAGACATGTTCAGAAACAACACAGAGGGGGTAATATACTGATCTTAAGTAAGGAGAGTACATAACATGCTAATAATGTAAACATCAACTACAAGTTTCACAACCAACCATAAATAGAAGCAAACTAGAAACAGGATGAACTGAAATAATAAAAGAATCATATTGTTGTTAGAACTTTGAATTGAAACTAGAACATACCAGTAAAGAGGACAATAAGCAAAGTGAAAGAGCAGGAGAATACAATGGTTAGCCTTGGCTTGCAGCCGGCTAACTTAGAGTAGTAACAAGTAGCACAAAAAGAGAGCAAAAAGTTTTAAGTGTGAGAGAAAGAGTTTTTTTAAATCAAGAATGCTCCTCTCTTGTGTTAATGAAAGACTAAGGTATTTATAGTTTGAAAGCAGGTAGCAAATAAGGTAAAAAATCAAAGTTCATTAGTAATTATGGAACTCAGAATCAGTCAGTCAGGAAATTAAGGTAAGTACTCCCCTTAAGTTAAGGGAATTACTCAAATGGTAAGAATAAGTGATAAATAAGGGAAGAAATAAGTGTATGACTAATAAAGAAAGATTCAAATTTAGTAAGTATAGGGTAGACAATTAGGGTTAAATTCATAAAACTCTCATTAAGGAAATAGTTTAGTAAGAATAAAGTACCACAACAAACAAGGTAGGCGAATTAATTAATTTAACTAGACAGGGTAGAAATTTAGGTTCAAAAGAAGATCTTTCAATCAAACCATAAAATAAGGAATCCAGAATCAATCAAGAGGAAACATGATTCAATACTCAACATATAAATAGAGTAAGAGCAACCAGACATAGCAAACATGCAGGTTCAACAGTATCGATAGAAAGAGGCAATACTTGAACAATCAAGATGAACATAATCACATAGAGGTGGTATAAGTTAGGCTAAGAACTTAATAAGAACATATTCAAACAAGGTAACCACAGAAACTTAAACAAGAATCGAGTAGTCATGCTAACACACAGAACCAAACAAAGACAATCTAGAAAAATTAGGGCTTTTAACATAGGCGAGTTGAAAAAGCAGTAAAATCATAGAATCAATCGAAATATGCAAGGGATAGAAGTTTAAACATAAAGAATCGGTTTAAACAAAGTGTAGAAGAAGTTCCGAAAAACCCTAACTTTAGAAGAAGGTGAAAACAACTTGATATCGATGATTCTTGTAAAAGAGATTCAAGAACAGTGTAAAGCATCAAGCAAAAGACTCAAACCATTTAAAAATCGTACAGATCTAGGAGTTGTAAGCAAAAATTAGTGTTTCAGAAGAAACCCAAGTATAGATGAAAGAACCTGTCAAAATCTCAAGGATCGTAACAAGCATAGCAGGATTTCACTTGGAATCATACTAAATTAGCCAAGAATAGACCAGATGGAAAACCCTAGATGCAAGTCAGTATGGCCCTGGGCCTTTGAAGACCTCAGAGGAAATGAGCATGGCAATAGAGGAGCCATTGGAGGCTTAGGGGTTGGAGGGTGGTCACTGGAGAAGATCGGAGAAGAAGGTCGGCGGGTGAGAGGAGCTAGGGTTAGGTTGAGTGGTTGAGAGATGAGAGAATACAGAAGCGGCAGAGTTTAGAAATGAGGCTAGGGTTAGGGGTCATTGGAATTAAAAAAGGAAAGGAACCATTAGGGTCATTGATCTTTTAGATCAACAGCCAGGATTTAGCGGGTCTTAGGTCGGGTAGGCAGATTTAGGGCTTGGGTCAGGCATTTTTTAATTTGAAATTGGGTTGGGGTTAGGTCTAAATTGGGCTACAATTGAAAGCAAATCCGGCTATATTTTAAATAGCTACCTTTCCCCTATTTAATTTATGATAAATAATAAATAGTTTTTGGAAAATAATTTTATGTACCAAAATAATTTAAAATATATATTTATTATTTTAAAAATATAGGGACCAATTTTATGCATATAAAATGTAATTATACATTAAATGGGCTAATATTGCAATTATATGCAATTTAGCTTAACAAATACTAAATGCAATTATAAAAATGCATAAAAAATATATTAACTATATTTTGGCATAAGTAT
Organism: Nicotiana tabacum; assembly: GCF_000715075.1. NCBI lineage: Eukaryota > Viridiplantae > Streptophyta > Magnoliopsida > Solanales > Solanaceae > Nicotiana > Nicotiana tabacum. The sequence goes on from NC_134082.1 coordinate 96,818,230, forward strand.
AGAAATTAAATGACTAAATTACCATAAAAATAATTTGGGGAATAATTATTGGGAATTTATGAATAAAATGGAAGGAAATAAATCAATTTTAATCCCTAAAATTATGGGAAAAAATTGCAAAACCTTGTGCATGCTTATATATGCATGTATATGCTATTTTGAAGTTTTTTATGCATATTTACAATATATAGGGAAAATTGGGTATCAACAGCTGTCCCTCTTTACCCGAGAAGGATGAAAGAGTTTTTGGGTAAAGAAATGATGGCCAATTTTGACTGGACGAGATGTTTTGAAAGATAGAGGCCGGACTCCGATTTTCGAGTTGCCTACATATTCCTGATTTTACAAGAATCAGGTCATGTGTAGTTCTGGATTCATCCGCGGAGTATGCCGATGAAATTACTGCAAGAACGGACACGCGATACGGAAGCAGCTATGGTGAGCGGTTAAAGCTCGGGACGATTGGAGGGAACTGGAGCAAGATTACTCCTACTAGGACATCGGTTTCTTATTGGTTCCCTGCAGACAAAACATGCTACAAACATGTATGTGCAAAAATTTAAACATGATGCAAATTCCCTTTGGACTATGAAGATTGTCTTTGGACGGTTAAAGAAGACGTCCTTGGACCATGATGTCCGGGCCATGAATTGTTTAGTGAGGGATTCGTAGGCCATGAAATGATGTTATCAGGCCATGGCAATGGTGCCTCCGAACCATGATGCCTTTGAATAATGATATGCAAATTTGAGAGATCCTTAGGCTATGGCATGATATCTTCCGGCTATGAGAGTGATGCTTTAGACTATAACACCTTCGGATAGGTTGGCGATACTTCAGCCCATGATATGCAATAGTCATGATGTTATCAAGACAATGATTAGTCTTGTGAAATGGAGGATAGAGCTTAGCCCGATTGGAAAGTAAATAGATAGTAAAATAGAGCAATATTTATGTAAAAGGGGACAGTGCTTAGTCCCATGCGAATGTGGAGGCAAGGATTAACCTCATGCAGGTATGGAGGCAAGGATTAGCCTCATGCAAGTAGGGAGGCAGGGATTATCCTCATGCAAGTATGGAGTCAAGGATTAGACTCATGCAAGTAGGAAGGCAAGGATTAGCCTCATGCAGGTATGGAGTCAAGGATTAGACTCATGCAAATAGGGAGGCAAGGATTAGCCTCATGCATGTATGGAGTCAAGGATTAGACTCTTGCAAATAGGAAGGCAGGTATTAGCCTCACAGAGTCAAGGATTAGATTCATGCAAATGGGAAGGCAAGGATTAGCCTCATCCAAATAGGGATTCAAGGATTAGACTCATGCAAATAGGGAGTCAAGGATTAGACTCATGCAGATATGGAGTCAGGGATTAGACTCATGCAAATTGGGGAGGCAAGGATTAGCCTCATGGAGTCAAGAATTAGACTCATGCAGATAGGGAGTTAAGGATTAGCCTTATGGAGTCAAGGATTAGAATCATGTAGATAGGGAGGCAAGGATTAGCCTCATGCAAATAGAGAGTCAAGGATTAGACTCGTGCAGATAGGGAGTCAAGGATTAGACTCATGCAAGGATTAGCCTCGTGCAGATAGGGAGGCAAGGATTAGCCTCATGCAGATATGGAGGCAAGGATTAGCCTCATGCAGATATAGAGGCAAGAATTAGCCTCATGCAAGTATGGGGAGGTAAGGATTAGCCTCATGCAAGTATGAGGAGGCAAGGATTAGCCTCATGCAAATAGGGAGGCAGGGATTAGCCTCATGCAAGAGCGAGCGGCAAATAAGAGTAGTATATATCTTAGCTGGAGATGTATTCGGTGTCCGATGGCCTGTCAGATAGTGAATGTTCTTTGTGTATATATGTCTGTGAGTGCTATCGTTACATCAAATGTTCCTGCGTGCAAAGAAAAATTATAAGTTTTGTGGGGGGGGGGGGGTTGGTTCGTGCTTCCGTCCGCTTGCTTTGCTTCGTTCTGAAAGCCTTTCGAGTTCCCCTGGGTGACACCTGACTGTTATGGAAGTAGAGTTTTCGAAAATATGCAATATTTGAAAAAATAGAGTTGTTTTAGAAACGTGTTGATATATCAAGTAATTTTGATGAACTAGTGACTGTGACAAAACTCAAAGACATTGCAGCTCTCTTATGGAATTTTGAGGGTCCTTCTCAAAATTCTGCCCCAGTTTGGTAGATGATCTTTGACTATTTACGGATGATGGACCCTGTTGAACCTTCTCTGGAATTTTGAGAGCCCTTCTCAAAATTCTGCCCTAATTTCTTAACTGATTACCGACCGTCTGACATATGTTGATGTTGGCCGGACCTGCTCCGGAATTTTGAGGACCCTTCTCAAAATTCTGTCCCATTTTCTGCTCTTCAAGGGAAATAAAATTTTTATTATGATATGACCGAACCCATAAGGATGCTTACGTATCCCCTCTTAAACAGGAATCAGGTCAAGCGTAGTTCAATTAAATCAAATGAGGAAATGTAAAGTATCTAAGAATAGTATCTCTTGACTGCGTCTAATTGATTGGTTTTGGCCAGACTTCTCCATCCATTTCTGCAAGTATGAGTGCTCCTCCTGTCAGCACCCTGTGAACCATGTACGGACCCTGCTAGTTAGGAGAGAATTTCCCTTTGGCTTCATCTTGATGTGGGAAGATCTTCTTCAATACCAGTTGCCCTAGTGCGAACTGTCTTGGTTTGACCCTTTTGTTGAAAGCTCTGGACATTCTATTCTAATAAAGTTGGTGGTGCGGTAACCCAACAGAGCAAAGGGTAACTTTCCGTGCCATTGTTTGTGGTTTTCTACCATTTTCCTTAGTATCTTCTTGATGTTTTTGTTGGCAGATTCTACGACTCCATTCATCTGAGGTCTGTAAGCCGTGGAATTCTTGTGCTTGATTTTGAAAGCTTCACATATAGCTTTCATTAGATCATTGTTGATATTGGCAGCGTTGTCAGTAATAATGGACTCGGGAACTCCAAATCGGCAGATGATACGATCGTTGACAAAATCTGCGATAACTTTCTTGGTTACAGCTTTGTAAAATGCAGCTTCTACCCATTTTGTAAAGTAATCAATGGCTACCATAATAAACCTATGTCTGTTTGAGGCCGTGGGATCAATCGTACCAATAACATCCATTCCCCAAACGGCGAATGGCCAAGGCGAGCTTGTTGCATTGAGCTCGTTTAGCGACACTTTTATCATATTTGCGTGTACTTGACATTGAAAGCATTTGCGAACATACTGTATGCAATCCGTCTCCATGGTCATCCAAAAGTAACCTGCCCTGAGTATCTTCTTGGCCAAGATGAACCATTCATGTGCGGACCACAGGTCCCCGCATGCACATCCTTAAGTAGATTAGAAGCTTCCTTCGCGTTGACACATCTTAGCAATCCCAGATCGGGGGTTCTTCTATACAGGTTTCCTCCACCGTGGAAGAAGTGATTGGACAATCTTCGGATTGTGCATTTCTGAGCGTGGTTTGCATGCTCTGGGTATTCTCCTTTTGATAAGTACTCCTTGATGTCATGGAACCAAGGCTTTCCATCGGCTTCTTTCTCGACATGGGCACAGTATGCCGGCTGATTATGGATCCTTACTAGAATGGGATCAATGTAGTTCTTATTTGGATATTGTATCATGGATGACAAAGTGGCCAATGCATCGGCAAACTCATTCTGAATTCTGGGCACATGTCGGAATTCTACCTTTGTAAACCTCTTTCTCAATTCCTACACATGGGACAGATATGGAAATATCTTGGAATTCTTGGTGGCCCACTCCCCTTGTACCTAGTGCACAAGCAAATCTGAATCACCGATTACCAATAGCTCCTGAATGTTCATGTCGACTGTGAGCACGTGATTTTTGACTCATAAGAACTACTCCAAAAGAAATCACCAATAATTTTTCTTTGTATACAATTTTTAGAATTTATGTGGCATTTTTGGATAATTATTTGTGTTTTGTCCGTAAATGTTTACTTTGTTATAGTTAAATGAAAAATAAAATAAAAATACATGTTGCATGCATATCTAGGATTTAATTATTAATTTAAGAATTAATTAAAAAAAATCAAAAAAATATGCATCTATCCTATTTTTGTCATTTAAATGTGTCATTGTGTGATTAAATTTTTGTGTTGTATGTTAATGGTTGTTAAAGGGTGATTAATATTTTGTAAAGTTAATTTTGATTTTTATAATTAAAATTAGGAATTTAATAATTAGGAATTAAAAGGAAAATAGGAAAGAAAAATTGGGTTGGGCCGTTTTAATTGACAAAAAATCAGGCCCAAAATGTGTAATGACCCAGTCCAGGATCAGATTTCTCAGCAGTCTCCTAAACGACGCCGTTTGAATGCTTTCAAATCTGGACCATTGATCAGTTAGATCCAACGGTCCTGATCAATCCTCCATACCCGATCCACCTTACCCCGGGCCAACCCATACCTCCAACAAAATTCAAAACGACATCGTTCCTTTTAAGAGAATTGATCCAGGCCTTTGCTCTCAGTTGATCCAACGGCCATGGTCCATCCACCCCACTCGTATATAAGTCCTAAAACATACCCCACCCCCAAACCAAACACCCCCCCTGTCCTGTTCATCGTCTCTTTCAAGAGACCAGATGAACCTCACCGTCTACCACCGTGCACCGCCCACCGGAAATCGCCTCACGGCGGTTCCGGTGGTCCAAATGACCCCATCTTAACAACATAGCTTCCTCACAACACCCTCTTTACGGATCTGGTATTAGTTTCCCTCGAATCAGGCCACAACATCTCAAATCTTCGATCAAAGTTTGGTCTGAAAACCCAACTTTCTCCGATGGCTTCCAAATTAACACCATAGTTTACCCTGTCCATCATCGTCATGAACCTGTTAGTAGCATGGTTCGAATCTTCCTGGAACTGCTCGAATCTTCATTTGAAGATTCGAGTAAAACCTAACCCTACCCCAACCTACCCCAAACTCACACCGATTATCCACCTGACCTCCTTCGTGCCTAAAACACTGTTGGTTTGGTTCGAACATGTCTAGAAATGTTCGAATTTTAGATCAAAGAATCAGGGACCCTAAAATCCAAATCGTGGAATTTGCCCAAATTAAATGAGGGATTGAGGTCTAAGGGACTTTAATCGAGGTATTCTCAATTGAGAATACTTTGAATAAAGTCTGTTCAACCTCAAAAGGTCCGAATCCAAGTTGAGCCTGTTGTCCGTATAATTTTGAAGATTCAGAGGTATTTTTCCTACTTCTCTTTTGTATCCTACGTGTGTATTGTTGCATATTTCAGTAATCTGTGTAATTTTCCTATCTTTTTATTTGATTCTGTCTCATACCCGTTTATTTCATCAAATTATAGCATTGTTTCTGTTCGTTGTGATTGTTTACAATGTGTGTAATCGACTCGATTAAGTTCGTCGATTAGTTGTTTTGTAAATTCTTGTTTCCGTTAATGCTGATTGAAACAACTTGTTTATCTATTTTGGATTGATTGTTATCATTTGTTACAAGCATGTCCATTAATTGGTTTCGTCAGTTAATTCACTCTCTCGTTTGTTAAAACAGAAAGTTTGTCAAACATTTGTCGTGTATGTTGATGTCTGGGCAATTAGTTTCAGGACCTTGTCAATATACTGACAATGCTCCTGCATTTGTTGATCTTAGTTCAATTTTGAATTTCAATTTAAATGGTTCTGCTGTTTCTGTGTGGTGTTAATATGTTTTATTCAAGTTCAGTGTTCAGTCTGTTAGTCCCAGTTGGAATTTAGCCTTTGTCCATTAACTATTAGACATTTGGTATGTTGGATCAATTAGCTATTGCATTTCCCTGTTTGGCACAATCTGTGGGGATAGAATGTTTGTTTGATTTAGGAATTGGTTATTAGCTGTTAAACAGTTTAGTTCAGATAATTGTTAAAGTTTGGGCAGTTTTGGTCTGGGGCAGTAATAACAGTAGGATTATAGGGGTATTTTGGGAATGAAACAGTAAGAACAGTATGTTAGTATTGGTGTGTTATAGTGGAATGTTAATAGCTTTAATTTAATGGGATAATGGGAAACAAAAGGTAATGGAGGGGGCTGAAATTAAGGGGAAAAGGTATCCTTAGTGGTTTGATCAATAGAAAATCGGTCTTAGTGTTATTTGAGTGGATTTTTCTGATTTTAAAAGGGGAAAAGGGGTCCGAGCAGTGGTCTGAAAAGGAGGATAGTAAGTTGTATAAGAAGGGGGGTTGGGACTGAAAAAGAAGGGGGAGATAGAAGAAAAAAAAGATAGAGAGAGAGAACCAGATAGAGAGAGAACCAGAGAGAGGGGGAACCAGATAGAGAGGGAGAGAACAAATAGAGATAGAGAGCTGAAAGAAAAGGGAGAAAACAGGAAAGATAGACAGAGAAAAGAAACAAAAAAAAATAGAAAAGAGAGCACACACACACACACAGAATCTGAAACAGATAGAGAAGAAAGAAAGAAAATCAGAAACATTGTTTCCTTGAATCTGTCCGGGTTTGTTTGTTGATATTGTTTGGTTTAAATCTGAAATTTTCCTAAGATTCCTGCCACTGTGCGTCTGGGTTTCACGGGTCTTGCTGTTTGTTGCTCAAATCTGTTGAAACATTGGTATATTCTGCTGGTTTTGTTGCTGCTGCTACTGCTGAAATTTACCTCTTTTACCCTCATTTCCAGGTACATATCTTTAGACTCATGTCATGAAAAGCTTCAACATTGCAAGTAAATGAAGTTTGGAATTACAATTATATCTTCTACTCATTTAAGTCTATTAGTTTAAGTTTCAGTTTTGTTTTAGTTGGTTAATATAGTATTATACTTGACATGATAAACTATTAGCCAATTGACCTTTTGAAGTAGTAAATTCTACTGTAATCTTATTTATTTTGAAGTTTAGTGATGACATTTATTGTTTGAATTGTCGAGATAGGGAACATGGCAGAAAGCTGGCCATTAATTAAATCTTGTGATATTGTTAGCTAAGTATAGAGTAGTATGGAAATATCAAGAAACTACATTACTAGCCTATTTTGTTAAATATCCGATTTTTGTCTAAGGCTAGATGATGTTAGTTGTATTTTGTTCGTATATGGCGTAATAACGGTTATGTGTATAACCATAGTGGAAAGGGGAATTGATATAATCTGTTACATTTAGGATGTTGGAATATTACGAATGGTTCAGATGTACAACTATGTTACATATAATATAATTTTATTAAATCATTTTGTAGATTAGTTCTCTTTCCAAACAACAAATGGTCCATTTATTTAAGAAACTTGTTTAACTCATTTCTAAAAATAGTATATATAAAAATAATGTCAATAATTTTTACAAAGTGTAGCGTTAGTGTTTGCAAATAGCTCGCATAGGCCAAGAATAAAAATTGGTTTGATTATATCTATCCCAAACTCAATCATCGTAATCAAAATTAACCAAATAATTAGAATTTTGGACTAAAAACAAGTTGATGAGAAAGGGGTGATATTTATAAATACGAACTGCAACATTTAAGTCAAAGACATACAAAAAATAGAGTTCGCTCTGAATATAACAATGAAAATTCTTCGAAAACTATTAGTTCGTTTATCAAATCAATTCTTTTCCTAGTTTTGCACGTAATTCGCTTTTTAGGTATACGAATATTGTATTCACGATAAAATGATAGTTTTAGTCACACATTGTTTGTTTTTCATATCATTAATTCTTTAAATTTGAATAGTTTTGAGATATATAATTCATACGTGTAAAATATAACCTGCGGTCAACACCTAATAAATTTTGAATTCTTTTCAAGAAATTTGGAGGCGTCCCAATCGGTGACTTCCCATGACTTTCACATTTAAAAATAGATGGACATAATAAACATTTGTAGAGAATTTATTTTACCGTCAAGAATATTTTGTGTAATTAGGGATGCGTTCGCGTGACCTGATTATACTTCTAAAGGCAATTCGGATTATGCGTTCGCGCAACTTCGAGCAAACTTTTAATAAAAGGGGGTTCTTCGGAGAATGTTAAATTAATTTCATATAACCCGAGATGTGCAGTTCACTATTTAATCATACAAGAGTGACGAAATGTTCTTAATTTTATTTTAAGCACAATTTCGAACATAAGTTTTTTTTTATAATAAAAATATATAAATGTTCTCAATCTTATTGTGTACACGTATGCGTGACACGATTCTTTACATTTATAAAATATATAATACGAATATATGTACGCGTGATTCGTTTTCAAGGAAGGTCTAAAATTGTAAACAATCTAAACAAAAGCGGTAACGAAATCATGAAACAATAAAAAATGTATTTAGTAAATCGAGATAATTAAGCCAAGTATAAAAATGGTTAAGCGACCGTGCTAGAACCACGGAATTCGGGAATGCCTAACACCTTCTCCCGAATTAACAGAATTCCTTACTCAGATTTCTGGTTCGCAGAATAACAAACAGAGTCATATTTTCCTCGATTCAGGGATTAAAACCGGTGACTTGGGACGCCATAAAATTCCCAGGTGGCGACTCTAAAATAAATAAATAAATTCCGTTTCGATTGTCCTTTAATTGAAAAAAACTCCTTCATCCCTCGCGGGGGCGGAAGAAGGAGGTGTGAGAGCTCTGGCGACTCTGCTGGGGACATCCAGCATTGAACCAGAACCACTGGTTCAAGGTTCAAGAATTCGAGCTTAAAATAACTGTTATAGTTGGCTTTATTTATTATCTGATTTTTACATGATATATGCCTAATGTGCTAAATGATGCTTTTACCGCTTTAATATTATCTGAATTGTGTATATAAAACTACTACGAAACCCTCCTTCTTTCTGAGTCTTCTGAATCTATGGTGCACACGTGCGTGTGGCCCACCTTTCTGTTAAAAGTCATACCAAATAAGATGAAGTTGGGACAAGTAACTAGGTCGGGTAGACTTTCGTGCTCCCGGTACGTTGCCCCCACTTCGGCTCAAGCTGTCCACTTGGGTAAGCCAGGTCTAGAACAATATGCCTCAGGTTTTTCACTTAGAATAACTCAGCTTCATGCCGGATCCTATTAGGAACGTTTGTTTGCATCATGTACATTTGACCTTGGAGACTCAACACAGGGGTTGGGTCTGTCTAGGACAGGTGAACCCGAAATGAAAAGACCATCATGATGCATTCTACTTGCTACTTGTGCATTCATTTGCCTCAGATTTGCTTGTTGACCGGCTTAATTGAAAAAAACTCATTCTGAGAGCCGAGAAATAAAATGGGTTGTTTTAATTTTTATTTTTTTTTAAAAAAAGAGAAGAAGTGTTAAATAAAAAAAATGATTTTTCTGAGTGTCTGTTTTCAAAATGAGTTTTGATTTTTTTAAAAAATTAATCGCAGATACAAAATGAACACCACCCAAAACCCACCATTCGTAGATGTAGATGAGTTTCTATTTCGGCTTCAGATGTGGTGGCATGAGTTAGGAGAAGATGGTCAGAAATGGGTCCTTAAGCATTTGGGAAATCTCACAGATATTATGAAAGTTAAACCACGTGATGATTTGATTGCAGCGTTAGTGACTTTTTGGGACCCGGTTCACAATGTCTTTCGCTTCTCTGATTTCGAGCTTACTCCTACATTAGAAGAGATAGCTGGATATGCTGGTTTTGACGGAGATTTAAGAAATCAAAATCTGATATTCCCAAAGGCTCCCTCGGTGCATCGATTCTTTGGTCTTCTAAACATCAGTAATCAAATCAGAAAAAACAATGTTGTCAACGGATGTTGTTCTTTCAACTTCCTATATTCAAGGTTCGGAAAGCCAGACGGATTTGAAATTCATGAAAAGGGCCTTACTAACAAACAGAACAAAGACACATGGCAGATTCACCGACACTTCGCTTTTATGGTGGCTTTTCTGGGAATCATGGTCTTCCCAAACAAACAACGAACAATTGATATTCGCACAGCGAAAGTTGTACAGGTTCTCACTACTAAGGAAAATCACACCCTTGCCCCGATCATTCTCTCAGACATTTATCGGGCATTGACTTTATGTAAATCAGGGGCAAAGATCTTTGAAGGGTGCAAAATTTTGTTACAAATGTGGATGATTGAACATCTCCAACATCATCCCAAGTTCATGCAGTATGGTCCAAGCAATGATAATTTCATCGAGAGTTATGAAGAAAGAATAAAAGATTATAAGTCTCCAGAAGGGGTGGAAGCCTGGGTATCTCATCTAAGATCTTTAACGACAAATCAAATTGAGTGGACTTTGGGATGGCTCCCGGTAAGGGAAGTAATACACATGTCAACCTTGAATAGTTATCTGCTGCTATTGGGATTGAGAAGCATCCAGCCATATGCACCACAGCGAGTTCTAAGACAACTAGGGAGATACCAAGTGGTGCCTGATAATGAGGATTTAAGTATGCAAGTAATCGAGTTACACCCCGAAGCCACTCTTCCCGAGGCTTTAATTCAGCATATGTGGAATGGATGTCGATACTTGAAAGATGATACTCAAGTTCCAGACACAACAAAAGGCGAGATAAATCCCGGATATGCAAGATGGTTTGAGAAACGATCCCGCGTGGATGATGCACCAGAACTTGATCTAAGAAGGCCAATAAAAAGACCCCATGTTCAAACCTTTAACGATAAAATCCAAGAGCGATTGATTTGGGGAGAAAAGGAAAAGGGATACAAAGCGACTATCCATGCCTTGAAGGAAAATCTGAGGAACGTCAATTTGGAGAAAGACTTACAAGCACAAGAAGCAGAAGGCGAGAAGAAGAGTCTGGCTAGTGAGAATAAAAATCTTCACACTCAATTTCAAAAAATGAAGAAAGCTTCTGAAACGCCAATGAGGAGTTGGAAAGATCAAAAAATCATCGCCAATCTTTTAGAAAAAATGCAAGATTGTGATTCCATTTTGGCAAAAACCGAAAAGGCGTTGAGCAAAACTAAAGAAAGAATCCAACAATTAAACGAGGAGGCCAGATCTAATAAGGAACGCCAAGTAAGGCAATCCGAAGAAGACAGGGCACAATTCAAGAAAGAGAAAGACCGTTGGATGCATTCAGAAGCCCAACTTCATGCACAATTGGAAGAAGCAAGAAGATACAATAAGGAACATCAGCACGAGGACATTGATAGAGAAAGAGCACAGGCAAGACTCGATCAGGCCAGACTCTGAGCTCAATTAGAGTCAGCTCTAGATCGCGAAGACCGTATAAGAGATATAGCCACCACTCGCCAACAACAACTGCAAAACCAAGACCAACGTCTCCAAGACTTCAGGGCCCAAATCCATGATTTAGCAGTTTACACCTCTCAAAGTTATGTAAACTGCCAAGGGATGGATTATGAAAGGTTTATAGAGCATGCACCTATTTTTGCCCGTCATCTGGCAATGGAGTTAGAAAGAATGTATCGTACGCTGGGAGGTCATCCGGGTCAAGCCCCACCATGAGCAGATGATCCAATGATTAAAAAACAAAAGTGGGGAGTGAAGCATGTTCACAACTATTGAGAGTTATGTCTTTTGTTTGATTTGGGTTTGTGTCGAGTTTTTAAATCATTTTCTTGTAATGTTTTCCAAATGTAGTGTCTAGTCCATCTTTGTATTATTTCAAGAATAAATAAAAGTGTTGACAATTGCTTTACGCCGGAACTACGCACGGTCTGATTCATGCGGGGGCATGATACGTAGGCAATCTCTATAAGATTCGACCACATTCAAAAAATAAAAATAAAATAAAGAGTGAGTAACAATAAAAAGGTCAGAAAAGCTGGGATGACACAAGCAGCCGAGCAAATGCGATAGAAAAGGGTTATTTGTCTAGGAACATTGCATCTCAACGTGTAATTATATATGTGTTAAACTCTCAAGACTAACAAGTTTGCTCATTTCCAAAATACAAGCAGTTAGTTTCTCTAAGAGTATACTGGCATATTATCATTATCACACCAGATCAAAAGGACCGATACCCGAAAGTATGTCTATCCCGGATTGTCGACACAGGTATTGAGATAGAGGAGATGGACGTCGGTAAAATGAAAGAAGAGATGCTTAAACTTAAGCAACAAATGGCTGAGATGTACCGGGACTGGTCTACAGGGCAATCACCTCCATCTTACCCAGCTAACCCTGCCTCCACCCCATCACTAGCCCAAACTCAGGATAATCCCACCACTGAACTATCCCCGAATTTCCCCATCTACCAACATTATCGAGGCACCACCTTTCATACACCACAGTCTCCACCTCCTAAACCAGTTCCATACCCTCCTCCACCAGTAGCTCCTGTCTTCGTGGCACCTCCCACAATTGCATTCCACAAATCTCCTAGTGAGCCTATATTCCAGGCCCAAGACAACCAATATTACCCCCCGGAACCCACTTTCAAAGCCTTCGAAATCCATTCATTTACTCCCCGTTTTGACCTCCCAACCGAAATTGACAAGCCAGCCAAAAATGCTGAACAAGAAGAGATGTTCAGAAAGGTCAAAAGCCTAGAACAATCGTTCTGAGACATGCAAGGGTTAGAAGGGTAGGTCAGTGTGGCCTACAAGGACTTATGTTTGTTCCCAAATGTGCAATTACCAGTCGGTTTCAAGATGCCCAAATTTGACCTATACAACGGGCACGACGATCCAGTAGCTCACTTGAGGAGTTTCTGCAGCAAGATGCGAGGAGCTGGGGGAAGAGATGAATTACTAATGGCCTACTTCAGTCAAAATTTGAGCGGATCAGCTCTGGAGTGGTATACCCGCCAGGACCATTGGAGATGGTATACCTGGGATGACCTGGCACAGGCATTTGCTTGTCACTTCCAATACAATCTGGAAATCATCCCAGATCGACTATCCCTGACAAAATTTGATAAAAAGCACAATGAAAGCTTTAGAGAGTATGGTTTCCGGTGGAGGGAATAGGCAGCAAGGGTGGATCCTCCTATGAAAGAAAGTGAAATGGTAGACTACTTCTTACAAGCCTTGGAGCCAACTTACTATGCCCATTTGGTTTCAGCGATAGGAAAATCATTCAACGAAGTAGTGAAGATGGGAGGTATGGTGGAAGAAGGCCTCAAGACGAATAAAATCATGAATTATTCGACTATTAAGGCAACTACTCAAGCTATTCAAGGCGGAGTAGGAGGGATTGGAAAGAAGAAAAGAGAGGAAGCGGCAATGGTTGATTCAGGAACTTGGTCGGGATCCAGAGGTTCACCTCAGTACTACAGTCAACATCAATCCCACCAACCAACTTATCACCACAATTCACCCCAACGCTACTATCACCCGTCGGAACCTCATTTTTCCGTTAACCATGCGCAAGCATACAATCAGCCACCTGCCCACGCTCATTGGCATGCTCTTGTCTCACCAAGTACCTACCCTTATCCGCGAACCTATCCCGGACCAGGTTTCAGGTCTAATCAAGCATTCAGGGGCGAAAGAGGGCAGAAAAAGAAAACCTTCACTCCACTGGGAGAATCCTACACTAGTCTGTTCCACAGGCTGAGACAGCTAGATATGCTAAGGCCAATACAATCCAAGCTGCCCAATCCTCCTCCAAAGAATCTGGACTACACCGTTAACTGTGAGTATTATTCTGGTACACCAGGCCATGATACAGAAAAGTGCTGGCATTTAAAGAATGCAATACAAGAGCTGATTGATACTAATAAAATTGAAGTTCAAACCCCTGAAGCTCCCAATATCAACAGAAATCCAATGCCAGACCATCAGGAGGCTAATACAATAGAAATAGTACGGGCTGATGGGGAAACAAAGAAGCCATCACAAACCATCATGATGATTCGGTCTCATGAAGCCAAGCCAGATGAACAGTTAGCAGAGGAGAAGCCGGTACCTAGGCAGAACAAAAATGGTGATGAGCCATCTGTGGTAGTTGAGAAGGGATCTTCGAGCAAAGTTGCTACGAAGCAAGTAAGATCAAAAGTGATTGTACCAGGGGTCGCCAAAAAACCCATCATAGTCGTGGAAGGAGCCCGTGTGGATCGGGTTATTATCAAGCCAGTAACCCAATTACCAGTGATCAACAACAAGGCCATTCCATGGAACTACGAACGGGTGACGGTAATGTACAAAGGAAAAGAAGTCAAGGAAGAAGTCTGTGAGGTGCAAGGCTTGACTCGCTCGGGAAGATGTTTTACTCCCGAAGAGTTAAGAAAAACTAAAAATCCAACACCAATGAAGAAAGCTGTGACGGAAGAAGAAGCGGAAGAATTCTTGAGAAAGATGAAGCTCCACGACTATTCTATCGTGGAACAATTGAAAAAAACACCCGCTCAAATTTCATTATTGTCATTGCTGATACATTCTGACGAGCACCGTCAAGCTTTGATGAAGATCCTGAATGAGGCACATGTTCCTGACAAGATCTCCGTAAACCACTTGGAAAAAATAGCCAACAAAATCTTTGAGGCAAACAGAATCACATTTTCTGATGATGAATTGCCTGTGGAAGGTACTGAGCACAACAGAGCTCTTTACCTCACCTTGAAATGTGAAAGCTCTGTAGTGACCCGAGTGTTGGTTGACAACGGGTCGAGCGCAAACATCTGCCCTCTCTCCACTCTAAGCAAGTTGAAAATAAAAGAGGAGAGGATCCAGAAGAATAGTATTTGCGTACGAGGTTTTGACGGTGGAAGCAGAGATTCATTTGGCGACATAGTGCTGGAGCTGACAATAGGTCCAGTTGAATTCACGATGGAGTTTCAAGTGTTGGATATAACTGTTTCCTATAATTTGCTGTTGGGTCGACCATGGATCCATGCTGCCAAAGCAGTCCCGTCAACACTACACCAGGTGGTCAAGTTTGAATGGGATAAACAGGAAATAGTTGTGCATGGGGAAGACAGTTTGAATGCTCACAACGGTGCCATTGTACCGGTCGAGGGAATAGAAAATGACCAGGGACCATGGGTTTACCAGGTTTCCGACACAATGTTGGTAGAGAAAATTCCAGAGGGGAAATACATTCCGAATCCAAAGATAACCTCTGCATCAGTCATGGTAGCCTATGAAATGTTAAAGAATGGTTTTTTACCCGGCAAAGGTTTGGGCTCGTCTTTGCAAGGCATTACACAACCAGTATCTCTCCCCGAGAACTGGGGAACATTTGGTTTGGGATTCATGCCCACTGTCACAGACGTGAGAAAGGCCAGAAAGCTGAAACAAAAGGCATGGGTTCTTCCAAAACCAGTCCCACATCTATCAAAGTCTTTTGTCAAGTTCGGTACCAGAAATCACCCGATAACAACAATTCCTAAATCCATGATTAATCCGGAGGAGGAATTAATTGAAAGATTCAAAAAGCTGTTTGACGATGTGAATATGGTGGAAAACGGTGAAGGTTCTGGCAACACGGAAGTTCAATTCGTTGGGCAAGAGACAAAGCTTAATAATTGGAAAGCCACTCCTCTCCCCATTCGAAAGGAGTCTTGGTAGTTTATTTTGATTTTCCTTTAGTTTGTTTGGGTTACTTCAGGGTTGTAATCCCAATGTTTATCTTACAGTTTGTTTAAAGTGTGCAAACCTTGTTATCTTTCATCATCCAATGAAAATACAGTTTCCTTTTCATTATCATTCCTGATAGTTTTTTTTCTTTTTTTTTCTTCTTTTTCTGTACAGTTCTTTTTACGCTGGCTCTAGTGATATGGCATGCATGAGGAATCCTCAGCCCAATCTTAAAAATCAATCTGGTTCCGAAATAATAATTCAAGAAGTATATTGTGATTATGAATCAGAATATGATGAGGATGAGGCTTTCGAAGAGATTAGTAAAGAGTTAATTCATTTTGAAGAAAAAACCAAACCTAATCTGAGTGATACCGAAGACATCAATCTAGGAGACACAAATAATATCCGAGAAACTAAAATAAGTGTCCACCTCGAACCAAAGATCAGGGAGGAGTTAATTAAAACACTCATCGAATTCAAAGATGTTTTTGCATGGTCATATGACGACATGCCAGGCTTGAGCACTGATCTAGTGGTTCACAAGTTGCCCACTGATCCAATGGTGCCTCCTGTCAAGCAAAAGCTGAGGAAGTTCAAGACTGATATGAGTGTGAAAATTAAAGAAGAAATTACCAAACAGTTGGATGCAAAGGTCATTCGAGTCACTCGGTATCCTGTTTGGTTGGCTAATGTCGTTCCTGTGCCAAAGAAAGACGGCAAGATTAGAGTATGCGTCGATTACCGCAATCTCAACAAGGCAAGTCCGAAGGATAACTTCCCATTACCCAATATCCATATTTTGATCGATAATTGTGCCAAGCATGAGATAGGATCTTTTGTGGATTGTTATGCCGGGTATCACCAAATTCTAATGGATTAAGAAGATGCAGAAAAGACGGCATTCATCACACCATGGGGAACTTATTGCTACCGGGTAATTCCATTTGGTTTAAAGAACGCCGGGGCAACTTACATGATAGCAATGACCACGGTGTTTCATGATATGATACATAAGGAGATTGAGGTATACGTGGACGATGTAATCATAAAATCAAAGCATCAGGCCGACCACGTTGGGGATTTGAGGAAATTCTTCCTGAGACTTCGCAGGTACAACCTCAAGCTTAACCTTGCCAAGTGCGCATTTGGTGTTCCATCTGGAAAGCTGTTGGGATTCATAGTCAGTCGGCGAGGCATCGAGCTAGATCCATCAAAGATCAAAGCCATCCAAGAATTGCCACCTCCAAGGAACAAGACTGAAGTAATGAGTTTGTTAGGGAGGTTAAATTATATCAGCAGGTTTATTGCTCAGCTCACGACAACCTGTGAGCCTATTTTCAAATTGTTGAAAAAGGATGCTGCGGTCAAATGGACCGATGAGTGTCAAGAAGCGTTTGATAAGATAAAAGGATACTTGTCAAACCCACCCGTGCTGGTTCCACCAGAACTAGGAAGACCTTTGATTCTTTACTTGACAGTCTTGGAAAACTCATTTGGTTGTGTACTGGGGCAACACGACATCACCGGCAGAAAAGAACAGGCCATCTACTACCTTAGCAAGAAGTTCACAGCTTATGAGGTTAAGTACACTCATCTAGAAAGGACATGTTGCGCCCTAATTTAGGTAGCTCAGAAATTGAAACACTATTTGTCATCCTACACTACTTACCTCATTTCGCGGCTGGATCCGTTGAAATATATTTTTCAAAAGCCTATGCCAACAGGGAGACTTGCAAAGTGGCAGATATTGCTTACAGAATTTGACATCATCTATGTGACTCAGACTGCAATAAAAGCCCAAGCATTGGCCGATCATTTAGCCGAAAATCCGCTCGACGAGGAGTACGAGCCATTGAGAACTTATTTTCCTGATGAAGAAGTAATGCATATCGGTGAGATGGAGCAAATTGAAAAACCTGGCTGGAAGCTTTTCTTTGATGGGGCTGCTAACATGAAAGGAGTCGGGATAGGAGCTGTAATTATTTCTGAAATCGGGCATCACTATCCTGTTACGGCTCAACTTCGGTTTTATTGCACCAATAATATGGCTGAGTATGAAGCTTGTATTTTGGGGTTAAGGCTAGCTGCAGACATGGGTATCCAAGAAATCTTGGTCTTGGGAGATTCGGATCTTCTGGTACATCAAATTCAAGGAGAATGGGAAACACGAGACTTGAAGCTCATACCCTACCGACAATGCTTACATGATCTTTGCCAACGGTTTCGATCAGTAGAGTTCAGGCATATTCCAAGAATCCATAACGAGGTTGCCGATGCATTGGCTACCCTGGCATCAATGTTGCACCATCCGGACAAAGCTTATGTGGATCCACTGCATATTCAAGTCCACGATCAGCACGCTTACTGCAACATGGTTGAAGAAGAATTTGATGGTGAACCATGGTTCCACGACATCAAAGAGTATATCAGAATGGGGATATATCCAGCACAAGCCACAGGAGATCAAAAAAGAACCATTAGGCGATTGTCAAATGGATTCTTCTTAAGTGGAGGAGTTTTGTATAAAAGAACACCAGACCTTGGTTTACTAAAGATGCATAGATGCTAAACAAGCTACGACTGTCATGTTTGAAGTACATTCGGGAGTTTGCGGACCCCACATGAGCGGATATGTGTTGGCAAAGAAAATTCTCCGAGCTGGTTACTATTGGCTTACCATGGAGCGAGATTGTATCAGTTTTGTGCGCAAATGTCATCAATGCCAGATACACGGGGATTTGATTCATTCTCCACCATCCGAGTTGCACACAATGTCGGCACCATGGCCCTTCGTCGCTTGGGGCATGGATGTCATTGGACCAATTGAGCCGGCAGCATCCAATGGGCACAGGTTCATTCTGGTAGCCATTGATTATTTCACCAAATGGGTTGAGGCCAAAACATTCAAATCAGTGACCAAGAAAGCTGTAGTAGATTTTGTTCACTCAAATATCATATGTCGATTCGGGATCCCAAAGGTGATCATCACAGATAACGGTGCTAAGCTTAACAGTAGCTTAATGAGAGAGGTATGTCAACAGTTTAAGATTGTACATCGCAATTCTACCCCATATCGGCCCAAGGCGAATGGAGCAGTCGAAGCAGCCAACAAAAACATAAAGAAGATACTTCGGAAAATGGTAGAAGTTTCAAGACAATGGCATGAAAAATTACCATTTGCGTTGTTGGGATATCGCACTACTGTTCGCACTTCAGTAGGAGCAACTCCTTATTTGTTGGTATATGGCACTGAGGCGGTAATTCCTGCAGAAGTTGAAATTCCTTCCCTTAGGATCGTCGCCAAAGCCAAGATTGATGATGATGAATGGGTCAAAACCCGTTTGGAACAATTAAACTTGATTGATGAAAAACGATTGGCAGCAGTATGTCATGGCCAATTGTATCAAAGAAGAATAACAAGAGCATACAACAAAAAGGTGCGTCCCCGAAAGTTTGAAGTGGGTCAACATGTGTTGAAACGTATTCTTCCACATCAGGTTGAAGCAAAGGATAAATTTGCCCCGAATTGGCAAGGACCGTTCATCGTGACCAGAGTATTGTCCAATGGCGCATTATGTTTAACAGATATCGAAGGAAAATGCATAGACATGGCTATCAATTCTGATGCGGTAAAGAGATATTATGCATGATTTTTCTCTGGTATAGTTATTGAATGTTTGTATTTGGCATTATTTCGAAGATTGGAATGACAAAGGCAATTTATTCTGCTATCCAAACACTGTACCCTTTGCTCCTCCTTTTGAGCCATATTTGTTTCTTTCCTACCCTCTTTTGGAATCAATTAAAAAAATGTATTATTATTGGAGTGAACTACGTTTGACCTGATTCCTCAAAAAGGATACGTAGGCGCCTCACGGCTCGGTCATAGGGTGCATAATATACATAATATGCATAAAGGGAAACATCAAGAGACCCCCAATCAAGAAACTGGGGCAGGAATTGTATTGGCAATAAGAAAAATGATTCCAAAAGTTGTAATTTTAAATCCATATCAAAATGGTTTTGACTCTTGATACCCTTTCATTCCAACCACATACCAAAAGACCTTTCGATCAATCTTAGAAAAATGCCGAGTCGAGCAAATGGAGGTGGTTCATAACACTCTAGTCCAAACAAGAAAAGCGATGAAGATGAGAGAGTCTTATAGGTGAAAACCTGCACGGGCACCATGAGACGACGGAGGCTGAGAGAAAGTAAAATGAGAGAGTCTTACAGGTGAAAACCCGCACGGGCACCATGAGATGACGAAAGCTGAGAGAAAGTAAAATGAGAGAGTCTTATTGGTGAAAACCTTCGCAGGCACCATAAGGCGAAAAGGAATTAAGAAATAAATAAATGAGGAAGGTTTGTCGGGGAAAACTCTTTAAGATGTTGCAAGTCGAACAAGGTCTGTAAGTTGGCAAAAAGTAAAATTGGGTTGTGAAAATTTTGGAAAGATTGAAAAGGAGATTGGTTAAATAGACTGGGCTAATTAATACAAAATGCATACCCTGATCATTGGTGCCAGTAACTCCAATCAGATAAGTTCCTTATTCCTTCTCCAACAGTCATCCAAATTTGGATTTTTCTTTTCATTCTTAATTGTCAAAATCGTCACGTTTCGTCACTAATAATCTTACTCTTCTAAAGATTTTGAGGTAAGTTTCGTTCCAAACAAATAAAAAGGAATGTCAAGGTATACTACCAAGATTCAAGATTGCATAATGCAAAATACGGCCACGATAGGCAGGAAGTAATAGGATGAAAATAAGATATGGGTGTAAGAAAGCGGCTCAGTAATGTCAGGAGAGACATATGATTACAATTGAAAGGGTTTGAAGTGAAAACAACAGTTGGGGATCCTACGGTTAAGGATCAATTACAAGGACAAAATAGTCTTTTCAACCACTCAAAGGCAGTAGAATAGGACAAAGAGAAACCCCACCCTCAGCAAGAATGCCACAACTAACCACAATGCCTTAAACTAACAAAGTTTTATTTGAGTTGAAACAGGGGCAATAACAACATTTGTTTCAGGAAACACCCGGTGAGGGGAGAAGTCAGGCGTCCACCTGGAGAACAAGGAAGAGCAACAGAAGTATTAGCAGTCGGGCGTCCACCTGGACAACAAGGAAGAACAGTTGAAATAATAGCAGTCAGGCGTCCACCTGGACAACAAGGAAGAATAGTTGAAATATCAGCAGTCAGGCGTCCACCTGGAGAACAAGGAAGAGTAATGGAAGTATTAGCAATCAGGCGTCCACCTGGAGAACAAGGAAGAGTAATGGAAGTATCAGCAATCAGGCGTCCAGCTGGAGAACAAGGAAGAACAGTGGAAGTATTATCAATCAGGCGTCCACCTGGAGAACAAGGAAGAGCAAGGGAAGTATTGGCAATCAGGCGTCCACCTGGAGAACAAGGAAGAGTAATGGAAGTATTAGCAATCAGGCGTCCACCTGGAGAACAAGGAAGAGCAAGGGAAGTATTGTCAATCAGGCGTCCACCTGGAGAACAAGGAAGAGCAATGGAAGTATTAGCAATCAGGCGTCCACCTGGAGAACAAGGAAGAGTAATGGAAGTATCAGCAATCAGGCGTCCACCTGGAGAACAAGGAAGAACAGTGGAAGTATTAGCAATCAGGCGTCCACCTGGAGAACAAGAAAGAGCAAAGGAAGTATTGGCAATCAGGCGTCCACCTGGAGAACAAGGAAGAGCAGTGGAAGTATTAGCAATCAGGCGTCCACTTGGAGAACAAGGAAGAACAAGGGAAGTATTAGCAATCAGGCGTCCACCTGGAGAACAAGGAAGAGCAAGGGAAGTATTGGCAATCAGGCATCCACCTAGAGAACAAAGAAGAGCAATGGAAATGTTAGCAATCAGGCGTCCACCTGGAGAACAAGGAAGAGCGATGAAAGTATTAGCAATCAGGCGTCCACCTGGAGAACAAGGAAGAGCGATGGAAGTATTAGCAATCAGGCGTCCACCTGGAGAACAAGGAAAAGCAATGGAAGTATTAGCAATCAGGCGTCCACCTGGAGAACAAAGAAGAGCAATGGAAGTATTAGAAATCAGGCGTCCACCTAGAGAACAAGGAAGAGTGATGGAAGTATTAGCAATCAGGCGCCCACCTGGAGAATAAGGGAATACAATTGAAGTATCAGCAATCAGGCGCCCACCTGGAGAATAAGGGAATACAGTTGAAGTATCAGCAATCAGGAGCCCACCTGGAGAATAAGGGAATACAATTGAAGTATCAGCAATCAGGCGCCCACCTGGAGAATAAGGGAATACAGTTGAAGTATCAGCAATCAGGAGCCCACCTGGAGAATAAGGGAATACAGTTGAAGTATCAGCAATCAGGAGCCCACCTGGAGAATAAGGGAATACAATTGAAGTATCAGCAATCAGGAGCCCACCTGGAGAATAAGGGAAATTTATTTTTGACATTGCTGGTTGGAGTCAAGAGCCCGCCCATATAATAGAGAAGTACACCTAGAGTCAATAAAGTAGAGGGATCCAACCGAATCCCCAACGGGAAACAACAAGAGTCCCAAATAGAGGAAGGAAGTACAAGACACAATGAAAAAAAAATGCGAAAGGAAAAAGCAATTCGAGATCGGTGGTCAAAGGAGAATACGAGACAAACCAGAAGAAAAGGATACCAAAGAGTCACCAAGACATCAAAGCAACAAGAAACGCAAGGGCATGATCTAGATAAGATTTTGTAATTCATATACCATGGTCTAGTCTAGCTTTTTGTTTTTCTTTAAGCAGGGTGTAATAAGGAGGTCAGCAAGCAGTAAAAGCAGCACGCAACAGCAGTAACAGCAAAAAAGCAATCCCATGGTATTCCCAGATACCAAAACTTCCCGAACTACATTGACATTATTCCTTTTTAGCCAGAGATATGTAGGAAACCTTTGAAGCAAGGTTCGGTCGAATCTTTCAAAAATGCTTGCCACAGAGTATTCAAACATGCAAAAATCGCTCGTATCCGCTCACTTTATCTTTGCACGAAAACTCTTTGAGTTTTCGCACAAAGAGGGGCAGCTGTGAGCACGTGATTTTTGACTCACAAGAACTACTCCAAAAGAAATCACAAATAATTTTTCTTTGTATACAATTTTTAGAATTTATGTGGCATTTTTGGATAATTATTTGTGTTTTGTCCGTAAATGTTTACTTTGTTATAGTTAAATGAAAAATAAAATAAAAATACATGTTGCATGCATATCTAGGATTTAATTATGCATTTAAGAATTAATTAAAAAAAATCACAAAAATATGCATCTATCCTATTTTTGTCATTTAAATGTGTCATTGTGTGACTAAATTTTTGTCTTGTGTGTTAATGGTTGTTAAAGGGTGATTAATATTTTGTAAAGTTAATTTTGATTTTTATAATTAAAATTAGGAATTTAATAATTAGGAATTAAAAGGAAAATGGGAAAGAAAAATTGGGTTGGGCCGTTTTAATTGACAAAAAATCAGGCCCAAAATGTGTAATGACCCAGTCCAGGATCAGAATTCTCAGCAGTCTCCTAAACGACGCCGTTTGAATGCTTTCAAATCTGGGCCATTGATCAGTTAGATCCAATGGTCCCGATCAATCCTCCATACCCGATCCACCTTACCCCGGGCCAACCCATACCCCCAACCAAATTCAAAACGACATCGTTCCTTTTAAGAGAATTGATCCAGGCCTTTGATCTCAGTTGATCCAACGGCCATGGTCCATCCACCCCACCCGTATATAAGTCCTAAAACATACCCCCACCCCCAAACCAAACACCCCCCTGTCCTGTTCATCGTCTCTTTCAAGAGACCAGATGAACCCCACCGTCCACCACCGTGCACCGCCCACCGGAAATCGCCTCACGGCGGTTCCGGTGGTCCAAATGACCCCATCTTAACAACATAGCTTCCTCACAACACCCTCTTTACGGATCTGGTATTAGTTTCCCTCGAATCAGGCCACAACATCTCAAATCTTCGATCAAAGTTTGGTCTGAAAATCCAACTTTCTCCGATGGCTTCCAAATTAACACCATAGTTTACCATGTCCATCCTCGTCATGAACATGTTAGTAGCATGGTTCGAATCTTCCTGGAACTGCTCGAATCTTCATTTGAAGATTCGAGTAAAACCTAACCCTACCCCAACCTACCCCAAACTCACACCGATTATCCACCTGACCTCCTTCGTGCCTAAAACACCGTTGGTTTGGTTCGAACATGTCTAGAAATGTTCGAATTTTAGATCAAAGAATCAGGGACCCTAAAAATCCAAATCGTGGAATTTGCCCAAATTAAATGAGGGATTGAGGTCTAAGGGACTTTAATCGAGGTATTCTCAATTGAGAATACTTCGAATAAAGTCTGTTCAACCTCAAAAGGTCCGAATCCAAGTTGAGCCTGTTGTCCGTATAATTTTGAAGATTCAGAGGTATTTTTCCTACTTCTCTTTTGTATCCTACGTGTGTATTGTTGCCTATTTCAGTAATCTGTGTAATTTTCCTATCTTTTTATTTGATTCTGTCTCATACCCGTTTATTTCATCAAATTATAGCATTGTTTCTGTTTGTTGTGATTGTTTACAATGTGTGTAATCGACTCGATTAAGTTCGTCGATTAGTTGTTTTGTAAATTCTTGTTTCCGTTAATGCTGATTGAAACAACTTGTTTATCTATTTTGGATTGATTGTTATCATTTGTTACAAGCATGTCCATTAATTAGTTTCGTCAGTTAATTCACTCTCTCGTTTGTTAAAACAGAAAGTTTGTCAAACATTTGTTGTGTATGTTGATGTCTGGGCAATTAGTTTCAGGACCTTGTCAATATACTGACAATGCTCCTGCATTTGTTGATCTTAGTTCAATTTTGAATTTCAGTTTAAATGGTTCTGTTGTTTCTGTGTGGTGTTAATATGTTTTATTCAAGTTCAGTGTTCAGTCTGTTAGTCCCAGTTGGAATTTAGCCTTTGTCCATTAACTATTAGACATTTGGTATGTTGGATCAATTAGCTATTGCATTTCCCTGTTTGGCACAATCTGTGGGGATAGAATGTTTGTTTGATTTAGGAATTGGTTATTAGCTGTTAAACAGTTTAGTTCAGATAATTGTTAAAGTTTGGGCAGTTTTGGTCTGGGGCAGTAATAACAGTAGGATTATAGGGGTATTTTGGGAATGAAACAGTAAGAACAGTATGTTAGTATTGGTGTGTTATAGTGGAATGTTAATAGCTTTAATTTAATGGGATAATGGGAAACAAAAGGTAATAGAGGGGGCTGAAATTAAGGGGAAAAGGTATCCTTAGTGGTTTGATCAATAGAAAATCGGTCTTAGTGTTATTTGAGTGGATTTTTCTGATTTTAAAAGGGGAAAAGGGGTCCGGGCAGTGGTCTGAAAAGGAGGATAGTAAGTTGTATAAGAAGGGGGGTTGGGACTGAAAAAGAAGGGGGAGATAGAAGAAAAAAAAGATAGAGAGAGAGAACCAGATAGAGAGAGAACCAGAGAGAGGGGGAACCAGATAGAGAGGGAGAGAACAAATAGAGATAGAGAGCTGAAAGAAAAGGGAGAAAACAAGAAAGATAGACAGAGAAAAGAAACAAAAAAAAAATAGAAAAGAGAGCACACACACACACACAGAATCTGAAACAGATAGAGAAGAAAGAAAGAAAATCAAAAACATTATTTCCTTGAATCTGTCCGGGTTTGTTTGTTGATATTGTTTGGTTTAAATCTGAAATTTTCCTAAGATTCCTGCCACTATGCGTATGGGTTTCACGGGTCTTGCTGTTTGTTGCTCAAATCTGTTGAAACATTGGTATATTTTGCTGGTTTTGTTGTTGCTGCTATTGCTGAAATTTACCTCTTTTACCCTCATTTCCAGGTACATATCTTTAGACTCATGTCTTGAAAAGCTTCAACATTGCAAGTAAATGAAGTTTGGAATTACAATTATATCTTCTACTCATTTAAGTCTATTAGTTTAAGTTTCAGTTTTGTTTTAGTTGGTTAATATAGTATTATACTTGACATGATAAACTATTAGTCAATTGACCTTTTGAAGTAGTAAATTCTACGGTAATCTTATTTATTTTGAAGTTTAGTGATGACATTTATTGTTTGAATTGTCAAGATAGGGAACATGGCAGAAAGCTGACCATTAATTAAATCTTGTGATATTGTTAGCTAAGTATAGAGTAGTATGGAAATATCAAGAAACTACATTACTAGCCTATTTTGTTAAATATCCGATTTTTGTCTAAGGCTAGATGATGTTAGTTGTATTTTGTTCGTATATGGCGTAATAACGGTTATGTGTATAACCATAGTGGAAAGGGGAATTGATATAATCCGTTACGTTTACGATGTTAGAATATTACGAATGGTTCAGATGTACAACTATGTTACATATAATGTCATTTTATTAAATCATTTTGTAGATTAGTTCTCTTTCCAAACAACAAATGGTCCATTTATTTAAGAAACTTGTTTAACTCATTTCTAAAAATAGTATATATAAAAATAATGTCAATAATTTTTACAAAGTGTAGCGTTAGTGTTTGCAAATAGCTCGCATAGGCCGAGAATAAAAATTGGTTTGATTATATCTATCCCAAACTCAATCATCGTAAGCAAAATTAACCAAATAATTAGAATTTTGGACTAAAAACAAGTTGATGAGAAGGGGTGAGATTTATAAATACGAACTGCAACATTTAAGTCAAAGACATACAAAAAATAGAGTTCGCTCTGAATATAACAGTGAAAATTCTTCGAAAACTATTAGTTCGTTTATCAAATTAATTCTTTTCCTAGTTTTGCACGTAATTCGCTTTTTGGGTATACGAATATTGTATTCACGATAAAATGGTAGTTTTAGTCACACATTGTTTGTTTTTCATATCATTAATTCTTTAAATTTGAATAGTTTTGAGATATATAATTCATACGTGTAAAATATAACCTGCGGTCAACACCTAATAAATTTTGAATTCTTTTCAAGAAATTTGGAGGCGTCCCAATCGGTGACTTCCCATGACTTTCACATTTAAAAATAGATGGACATAATAAACATTTGTAGAGAATTTATTTTACCGTCAAGAATATTTTGTGTAATTAGGGATGCGTTCGCGTGACCTGATTATACTTCTAAAGGCAATTCGGATTATGCGTTCGCGCAACTTCGAGCAAACTTTTAATAAAAGGGGGTTCTTCGGAGAATGTTAAATTAATTTCATATAACCCGAGATGTGCAGTTCACTATTTAATCATACAAGAGTGACGATGTTATTAATTTTATTTTAAACACAATTTCGAACATAAGTTTTTTTTATAATAAAAATATAGAAATGTTCTCAATCTTATTGTGTACACGTATGCGTGACACGATTCTTTACATTTATAAAAAATAGAATACGAATATACGTACGCGTGATTCGTTTTCAAGGAAGGTCTAAAATTGTAAACAATCTAAACAAAAGCGGTAACGAAATCATGTAACAATAAAAAATGTATTTAGTAAATCGAGATAATTAAGCCAAGTATAAAAATGGTTAAGCGACCGTGCTAGAACCACAGAATTCGGGAATGCCTAACACCTTCTCCCGAATTAATAGAATTCCTTACTCAGATTTCTGGTTCGCAGAATAACAAACAGAGTCATATTTTCCTCGATTCAGGGATTAAAACCGGTGACTTGGGACGCCATAAAATTCCCAGGTGGCGACTCTGAAATAAATAAATAAATCCCATTTCGATTGTCCTTTAATTGAAAAAAAAACTCCTTCATCCCTCGCGGGGGCGGAAGAAGGAGGTGTGACATCGACTGCCATGTTGAGCCCTAGTATGCAGGATTCATATTCTGTTATATTGTTGGTGTAAGGAAATCTAAGTTTAGCAGATATAGGATAATGCTAACCCATTTCTGATACCAAAACTACTCCAATGCCCACTCCTTTGAAATTTGCGACTCCGTCAAAGAACATCCTCCAACCGTCATATGCTTCAGTAATGTCTTCTCATACGAATGATACTTTTTCATCAGGAAAATATGTTTTCAAGGGTTCATATTCTCCTCCCACCAGATTCTTAGCGAGGTGATCTGCTAGTGTTTGTCCTTTGACCGTCTTTTGAATTACATAGACGATATCGAACTCACTTAGTAGTATTTGCCACGTAGCCAACTTCCCAGTAGGCATGGGTTTTTGAAATTTGTACTTCAGAGGGTCCATCCTAGATATGCAGTATGTAGTGTAGGCGCAGAAGTAGTGCCTCAATTTCTGGGTTGTCCAGGTCAAAGCGCAGCAAGTGCATTCAAGCAGAGTATACCGTGCTTCATAAGGCGTAAACTTCTTACTCAAGTAATATAAAACTTGCTCCTTCCTTCATGTCTCGTCATGTTGCCCCAAAACACATCCGAAGGCTCTATCCAATACATATAGATAAAGTAGCAAAGGTCGTCCTGGTTCTGGCGGGACCAGAATTGGTAGTGTGGACAGGTACTCCTTGATCTTGTCAAAATCTTTTTGGCAATCCTCGGTCCAGCTCGTTTCGAAATCCTTTCGTAGCATCTTGAAGATGGGTTCACATATGACTATAGACTGTGCTATGAAGCGACTGATATAGTTGAGACATCCTAGGAAGCTCATCACATCCTTTTTGCTCTTAGGTGGTGGTAACTCCTAATTAGCTTTGACTTTAGTCGAATCCAACTCGATCCCTCGACGACTGACGATGAATCCCAAAAATTTCCTACAGGAACCCCGAATGCACACTTTGCGGGATTCAGTTTCAAACTGTACCTCCTTAGCCTGTCAAAGAACTTTCTCAGGTCCGCTATGTGATTTGCGACCCTCTTCGATTTGATAATGACGTCATCCACATACACCTCTATTTCATTATGTATCATATCATGGAAGATGGTTGTCATGGCTCCCATGTAGGTGGCCCCAGCATTCTTTAAACTGAATGGCATCATCTTGTAACAATATACACCCCACGGTGTAATAAAAGTTGTCTTCTCTACATCTTCTTCATCCATCCAAATCTGATGATAACCCGCGAAGCAATCTACAAAGGATTGGAGTTCATGCTTGGCACAATTATCGATTAGGATGTGTATATTTGGCAGTGGAAAAACATCTTTGGGACTTGCTCTATTTACATCCCGATAGTCAACACATACTCTGACCTTCCCGTCTATTTTCGAAACTGGCACAATATTAGCTAACCAGGTTGGATATTCAACCACTCTGAGAAGTTTGGCTTTAATCTGCTTGGTAACTTCCTCCTTGATTTTCAGGCTCATATCTGGTTTGAACTTTCGGAGTTTCTGCTTGACTGGCGGACACATGGGATTAGTAGGCAACTTGTGGGCCACTATGGATGAGCTTAAACTAGTCATGTCATCATATGACCATACAAAAATGTCCTCATATTCTTTTAGGAAACGAATGTACTCTTCATTCTCTATTGGTGACAAGTGAATGCTGATGCGAGTCTTTTTGACGGTCTCGGCGTCTCCCAAATTTACTGCTTCTATTTCTTCCAAGTTGGACTTAGGCTTATTCTGAAAATTTTCGACCTCCCTGACAATTTTCTCGTATCTCGTCTTCCTCATCTGAACCACTATTCTCATGTTGTGTTGCCTCATTACATGTCACAGTCACTGGTTCATCAGGAAAAGTAATAATAATGCTGTGAAAAGAAAAAAGTTTAAAGATAGTAGTGAATAATAAAGAGCAAATGCATTTGATTAAAACTTGAAAAATGGTTCAGAGAAAGCACGGCTCGATGAATCGAGCATTTATTTTGAAACAAGTAAAGCTTAAAACGAAACTACATGAAATCTTAAATGCCTAGAATGACTATAAATTCTGCTAAGCTACCTAGGGACTCAACGGGCTCGGGATGGTTTGGCGGTCCAGTTCCTAAGAACAGCTTCTTTCTTCACGGTCTGAATAGTGAGGCCTTCTTCCTCCTCCTCCTTAATTATGGCACTGCAGTCCATGTCTTCATCTTCCAATAACAAATTCTTCAAAACAGCTAGTGCTTCCTCTTCTGCAGTCCCTCATATTGTATCAGCTTGGTGAAAAGCTATTTCCAAATGTGGCACTGGCTGCTCAAGAATGTAATACAGTCCACGCCATAAAGGCGACCAATTCCTATACTCTTGCCATGTATACTGGTATCTAAGCCCAAAGGTGGTACTATGATTTTTCAGCTGTATTGGTTTGGTGATTCCCTGGAGGTTCTTTCCCAAACCTTTGCCAGATTCATATCCGGGCCATGCTAGTATGCTTTCTATTTTGTTACTCCACCACTTATCTTTCTCGACGGCATTGATCCGTTCGATGTGATGATAGGTTTCCCCTTCTAGCCTTTTTCTATGTCCAACGGCTGGGATGGTTTGGCTAGTGTAGATGGGATTACTTCCATCTCCGTGAATGATTACTTTCTAGCGGTTCCATTCAAACTTCACAGCTTGATGTAGTGTGGAAGGCACGACTCCAGTAACATGGATCCATGGACGGCCCAACAAAAGATTATAGGGGCTGGTATGTCAAGCACTTGGAATTCAACGTCGAACCAAGTAGGCCCCATTTGCAAGCAAAGGTTGATTTCACCGATCGTGGCCCTCTAGGACCCATCGAAAACCTTCACATTCATGCTTCCGTATCTCATGGAAACCTTTGTACAACCTCTTCAGAGTGTCCGATGGACAAATATTTAGGCTTGAACCTCCATTAACCAGGACCCTGGCAATGAACTTGTCTTCAAATTGCACCGTGATATGCAATGCCCGATTGTGATTCAAACCTTCGGGCAGTAGTTCATTTTTGTGGAAGATAATCTTATGTCTCTCCAGCACTTGACCGACCATGTTGGCCATTTCTCCACCGGTGATATTATTGGGTACATAAGCCTCGCTCAGTACTTTCATCAAGGCATTATTGTGTGCCTCTTAATTTTGTAATAGTGACAGGATAGATATCTGAGCAGGGACTTTGTTCAGATGATCAACAACGGAGTACTCCTTTGCTTGTACTTTCCTCCATAAGTCATCTGGCCCGGTCTCAATAATAGGCTGTCTAGTAGTGGCCTCCTTACTTGAACCTCTCAGGTGTTCAGGTGTATAGACTCTTCCAGTTCTAGTCATCCCTTTTACAACGTCAAATTCCTCTACCTTGGCTTTCCCCTTCCGCCAAGCCTCGGCAACACAATCCCAGGGTATTGCTTTTGAGGTGAATGGGGGTGTAGTTGATACTGTCACAGTAAAAGGTATGACCATTTCTACTTCAAATGGAGCGGAGGTGGCTGCGGGCGGGGCTACTTCTACCTCGAATGGAACTGATGTAGTTACCTCAACATCAATTGGTGCCTGAGTCTGAACCACAATGGGAGTAAGTGTGACTGCAACCTTAAAGTCATCGCCTTCTCGAATAAGCCTGATTGACCCCTCAGGGTCCCATTCTTCATTTGTTTCTATCACATGTACACAATCACCTCTGCGATCAGGAAGGGGATTGTTGCGGACGTTAGGTGCAGCTTCCTTTTCTTGTATGACCTTGTTGTCAATTAGCGTCTGGATCTTATCCTTTAATGTTCGGCACTTAGCAGTGGTGTGCCCTTTCATACTGGAATGGTACGCATAAGTTTTGTTCGGATTGACCCATTGGGATGGATTTTCTAATGCTACAGTGGGAACAAAAGTGACGTAGCCTGTGGCTTTCAACCTTTCATACAGTTGGCTGATGGGCTCAGTAATGGCGGTGTACTATCTGGGTGGCTTGCGGTCGAAGTTGGGTCTTTGTCTTGGATAGTTTTGGTGAGATGGTGGTGATTGGAAGTGGGATGGTTGGGAGTTATAGGTGTGATGGACAGTGGCTGGTTGGGAATATCTGGGAGATGGAGGTTGATATGTAGGCGGTGATTCTTGATATGTGGGTGGAGGTGTTTGATATATGGGTAGAGGTGTTTGATATGTGGGTAGAGGTTTTTGATAGGTGGGTGGAGGTGTTTGATATGTGAGTGGAGATTTTGGGCCCTGGGCCACCATTACTGCCCCAACATCTCTCTTCTTTGATATGCCACCTGATTGTAATGCCTTATTTGTGGCTTACAGTGCCTCGAAGTTTGTTACCATCCCGCTTTTGATTCCCTCTTCAATCTTTTCTCCGAGTTTGATGATGTTAGAGAACTTGTGATTTTCGATAACCATCAACCTCTCATAATATTGTGGATCCTGTGTCCTGACGAAGAATTTATTCATCTGTTGTTCGTTCAAAGCGGGCCTGACCTTGGCTGCTTCCAACCTCCAACGAGTAGCGTACTCGCGGAAAGTCTCAGTAGGTTTCTTCTTAAGATTTTGAGTGTAGAAGACATCCAAGGCATTCTCTGTGTTGAACCTGAACTGGTTCATGAAATCCAACACCATGCTTACCTAATTGAACCATTTCTTGGGATTTTGGCTAATATACCAAGACAAAGCGTCCCTAGTAAGGCTCCTCACAAAGAGCTTCATTCGGATCTTTTCATCTTTCCAGACCCCGATAAGCTTGTCACAATAGGTCCTTAGATGAACCTTGGGATCACCTGTACCATCGAGCATTTTGAACTTGGGAGGTTTGTACCCTTCTGGCAGTTCAATATCCGGCTATATGCACAGATCTTCATAGTTCACGCCCTCTAATCTCTATTCTTCTGTCTCCTTCAACATCTTGAACTTGGCTTGTCAACTTTTTGAGTTCTTCAGCCATGTTCTTAATGAGCAGGTCCTTCTCAGAGGATTTTGGTGCACAGGAGATTGGTTGGGTAGAATGAGGCATAGTTTCCACATATATGGGGTTGCTTTGATGGGTGCCAGGAACTTGGGTGTAGTGATGGTCATTGGTGGAGTTTTGGGGATCGGGAATGGGGAGTGTGGTTAATAGTGGTTGGCGGATACTAAATTGGTTGATGATAATGTTGTGGTGGAGTTGGTATTGGCAGTGGATTGATATTTTGGGGTGGAGTTACGTATTGATTTGGTGTAGGAGGATTTTGTGGCTGTTGGTTTTGTGTGTTTTGAGGGGGTGTCGAGTTCTTTGTGTTTTGTTGGTGGATATCAGGGACATTGAGGGTAAGTCCCAGGTTTGCCAAATTGCGGACCTGCTCAAGTTCTCCTTGTAGTTCTAGTATCTTTTGTTCCAGTCTCAAAACTAGATCATTCGGGGCCGAAGTACTACAACCATCTGAAGTCTCTAAGTTCTCAATATTTTCCTTTTGGATTCCACTTAAGTCGTCCATCTTTGATTTTCCTTTGCCCTTTGTGTTGCTTGGAGGAGGAGGAGGGCCTCTAGATATGGTATGATACACTGATGAGGCCAGTATGAGTGAACCAACCTAAGGGGATGAGAATAAAAATAAAAATAAGCAAAATAAAAACAAAAATGTAACAAGTTAGTGAGGAGGATTTTGAAATGTTTGCAGTGTTTAAACACATATTGCGAAATAAATTCGTGCCTATTTTGGGAACCCCATTGTGCCCGAGGTAGGCCTAGCGACAAATAGATTTCAAGAACTTTAAATGCCAATAAATGCTTCATTTCATAATATAAAAATAAATGAATCCCCAAAATGACACTAATATAATAATAAAATAAGTCACTACTGACACTTGGCCTTATTACATCTTTAGGAAAAGCATGTAAATGTAATTTATTTGGTCCCAGAAGGACCTTCCGCAGATTCGATCTTCCGGACTCCATTATACAGATCTCCCAGCTCGCGCAGTCCCAGCAACAAGTAGGCTCTAGCCAAATGTCCTCCCTCAGCTCCTTCAGCGTTCTGGCAATTATCTATCCTCTTTATGACTTTGCCCTCCAGCTCCACTATTCCTCGCTCCAGATATTCTAGTTTCCTGTTGGAAGTGATTGCCATCTCTTTCCACTCCTCAATTAGCCTCACATTCCTCTCATATATTTTCCGGTGCTCATTCTCAGGGTTGTGGACCCTCTTGCGCAGCCTGTTGTATTTGACTTGAGCTTCAGCTTCATCGTCTATGATTTTGTTCTCTCGACCAATCCCTGATGTCACCATTCCTTTCAGATTGTCCTCCAACCATGCCAAGTAGAGAGGCTCGCACCCTGTATGATACCTGTCTGGCTCAACGGTGCTTTTCTCCACAATGATTTTGCAGTGCCACATGTGCTGAGCTTGGCACTTGTAAGGGACGTCGTCATCTTGGAAGCCTGCCCTGAAATGACTCATTTTGACAACCCTTGGTACAACTTGTTTTCTGTCTGGTTGCCTCATAACTCGCATAGGGACGTATGGATATATCCCTCTCAACCCGATCAGCACCAAGTGCGGAGCATCTATGGACCTGATAATAAAATCGTCTATTGGGAACCATTCAACCATCCATTGCACCTATTCCTCGGTCAGATTGTCTAAGAACTCTACCCATTCTCTAGTGCTTTCCGACTGAGCAAATCTGTCTGGAATGTAAGTCATCTGCTTAGGGTGATGGAAGGCAATGTGGTCGTTCCAAGCCCTTCGCAGAAATTCTTGACGATAGCGACCCTTTTGGAGATGCTCCAACAACCATAACTGCAGCAATAAACAACCCTCGAAATGATTGACCCCTCTTTGATAGCGCTCCAGGGCCCTGTAGATGTCGGTTATGATCATGAGGACTATGGTATATGTTTGTCCATTAATCCCTTCCATCAGAGTCTTGGCGACCATGGCCAACCTAGTGTGTATTCTTCCCTTTTTCATTGGGAACACTATTAGGCCTAGAAAGCACACAATGAATACAAACACTCTGCGATAGATGTGACCCAGAGAAGTGAGGGAGATCTCATCATGGTAAGTGCGGAAATACTTGCTATGACCATACCTCTCGTATACATATTCGAAAGGTATGTAGGAATCCTTTAAGCAAACTAGGTCGACATTCTTCTTCAGCACCATCATCTTCAAAAATCCCCTGCCCGTACGGTTTTCTAGTACCAATAGCTCAGGACTGTCCCAAGTCAATCCCGCAAGTCCTCATATTTCCTCTAGAAGCGGTGTCATTTCTATGTCACCGAAACGAAACACAACTCTTTCACTATCCCAGAATAAAGTGGCAGCTTCGAACAATTTGTTGTTTGGCTCAATATCCAGCAAGGAGGGCAGGTTACCCAGGTACCTTTTCACATGTTTCTTGTCACTTGAGGAAAGGTCCTCCCACCAATCTAACAACAATGGTGGGATGTTGCTAACCATACCGAATCTGGGGACCTCGTGCCTCATTTTCTGCAAAACAAAAGGGTTAGACCTTACCTCCACCGAACTCGACTATTTATACATTTATGATCAACATATCAGCATTTAATTCTCCAAATTAATGCACAGAATGTGGTTGCGTTCGTTGGGATTATGGAAAACCTGATGGACTTTGGATAAGGCTTATCTTAAAGGATCATTATGTGGACAATATAACTGACCCGACTAGGCTTGACCATGATGCATGCAATTTTAACCAGAGTAAGGTTTTATGGGGTTTTAGACTGGTACCCTCAAGCGGACAACTCGAGGGGGAAGGCACGGAACCGTCGAATGCACCACTGATCGACTGGTTTTACCGCAAATAAGCCTTTCTGAATTTAAGGGTAGTAAATAGGAAGAGCGCAACCACTCATTAAAGCGTTGCTATAGGATTTGATACGCACGAGTGGAATAGGATGCGGAGCATGATTTATGCAACAATTAATAACATGTAGTCAAGTATTTTCACGTACGAAAATAAATACAGCATTTAAATAATTGAAAGACAGTTACAAGAAAAAGAAAACAAGAGACAAGTCAGTTTCAGGGATAAAAAACCATAAATTCTTAAAATATGGACAATTAAATTCAAATAAGGGAGAAGGGTACGGGATAAAATATGCTTGGACTAATTTGTAAAAAACAAGTTCATTATGGTAAGAGCCTAAAAGATATCCCCAGCAGAGTCGCCATGCTGTCGCGCCCCCTTTTTCCCTCCGCGGAGAGAGGTCCGGGTTTCGATATTCCATGGGGTATGATAACTCATTTCCTTTTGGGAATTGGGTATTTTAAGAGTCTCCACCTAACGAGTTATGGTGCATTAGGGCACCTAGAGTAATTAACTCATGGATTGGTTTGCATTACCAGAGATTTAGGGTAAGGGCTCGAAATAACCTCGAGGGAAAGGTGTTAGGCACCCCTCTTGGTCCACAACTGTGGGTCCTGGCCGAACTTATATTTACAAATTAGTCTATTACAAATAAACAGTTGAATCAAATAGGTCGCAAGTAAACCACGTTGGATAACTCGATAAAGATTTTTTGAACAAGTTGTATAAAGCAAAGGTTTTAAAAAAAAAGGAATTTTAGAAAAGGAGGAGTCCTAGGTTGGTTAGCCTATAGGATCACCCCACACAATGTCCGGTAAATACTCCTCGATGAGAGACTACACGTGACATTAGCACGTAGTTATCATATCCCATATCTACCCTTCCCATCCCCTTAGTGGTCATGCAAAATGAGTGTTTGGTTAGCGATTTCTATTGCGTGCTGTTATCCGTCCCTTCTTAATGGTCCTCGAGGGATTTAGGACCTCTACCTATAGGTGGTTCTAGAAAGACCCCTAAGGTTTTAAAGGTGAAAATTCTAAGGCGACACGCAAAACAACTAGGACTTTAACACATAAGATAAAAGGGAGCAAATAAAAGCTCAAAGTTTCCTGCTCAAACAAGGCACATAAACAGCACGACTCAAGCACAATTAAGGACTTTTATTAAACAGTATCCTAAGGCAATCTAGGTGAATATGCAGAAATAAGCAACTTATTTTTTACACTCAGAAATAAGGACCCTAACAGTTGCCTATTGGGTTTTTAAAGCCTGTTAAGATCATAAATACAATCATAGAAACAACTTCAGAATTGCAAGTTTTTTTTTAAAAAAAATGCCCTACAGGCTTGCCTACGCGAAACACTGATAACTACGTCTTATAGTGAAACAAGGCGAGTTTTAAGACGAACTTTTAATAGCTATAGGCATGTTGTCTAATGATAAAATAAGGCAGTTTTGAAAGAACTTGTTTCAGGAAATATACCACTTAATTAAACCAATTCAGAAGTAAACTGAACGTTAAACCGATTAAGTTATTTAAACTAAACTTAGGCGAGATCTATAGGCAAGATTTGATATTGTTCCATATAGGCATGATATCTATTTGTTAGGCTGATTTTAAGACCTGCAGACACGATTTCTATTACGGAATTATTTTGAAACCTATAGGCATGATTTCTAACATGGTGAGATAAACATGAAAAGATGTAAAGTCTTATAAGCATGATTTCTACTTGGTAAGGCAATCAGATTAGAATATAAAGTCCTATAAGCATGATTTCTACTTGGTAAGGCAATCAGATTAGAATATAAAGTCCTATAAGCATGATTTTTACATGTATTACCCCATAAATATGTAACTACCCATCCCTTTCACTAATTACCCCAATATTTGTTTACAAGTTATTATAGCCATATGGATTAATTACATAAGTTAATAAGAAAAGAAGAAGTTATTCTATAGGAAGCCTTCAATTAGGCCCAGATTTCCAAAGCCTCCAATAGTCTCAAATTCCTCAATTCCATAGACAAAATTATAGTCTAGGTGCATCAAAGTTCCCTAAGGATCTCAAGGATCCCGGGCAGTGCTTACACCTAGACTTGGTAACCAAAATTAAATAAGTGCAGTGTGGAAAGGCCAGCCTCAGTATGCCAGAGTTTAGAGGGTTCTCAAGAGGATCCCAAGGCAGTACACATACTAGAAGGGGCAGAACTTATTGACTTAGGAGTAGAGTGACAGTGCTTGACACAAGTTGAAAAGTTTTAGTGCAAAAACTGTATTAAAAGGAAGTTTGTTTGAAAAATAATTTAGTAAAAAAAGCAACAGAGATAGTTTAAAAAGAGATTGGAGTAGTGAACCAAAGTCCAAACACAACACCTTTAAGACAGGTTCATACATAGCCAGGGGTCACAGAACCAAAACGAGTTCAATAGTCACAAACAGGGGTCGAGGGATTTGGGAATACATAGAACACTTGATTGTAAACATATAATCAATCAAAGGTCTAGGGATTGGTAAAAACATGCTCAGAAATAGCTGACCAAACATAGTCATAGAGCCAGACATAAAGAACAAACTTACATACAGGGGTGATAAGGATTTGGGGATACATGGTGGCAAACACATAACAAGTAGAGATAATTGGTGCAGACATGTTCATAAACAACACAGAGGGGGTAATATACTGATCTTAAGGAAGGAGAGTACATAACATGCTAATAATGTAAACATCAACTACAAGTTTCACAACCAACCATAAATAGAAGCAAACTAGAAACAGGATGAACTGAAATAATAAAAGAATCATATTGTTGTTAGAACTTTGAATTGAAACTAGAACATACTAGTAAAGAGGACAATAAGAAAAGTGAAAGAGCAGGAGAATGCAATGGTTAGCCTTGGCTTGCAGCCGGCTAACTTAGAGTAGTAGCAAGTAGCACAAAAAGAGAGCAAAAAGTTTCAAGTGTGAGAGAAAGAGTTTTTTTTTTAATCAAGAATGCTCCTCTCTTGTGTTAATGAAAGACTAAGGTATTTATAGTTTGAAAGCAGGTAGCAAATAAGGTAAAAAATCAAAGTTCATCAGTAATTGTGGAACTCAGAATCAATCAGTCAGGAAATCAAGGTAAGTAGGGGTGTTCATGGTTCGTTTTGGATCGGTTTTTCCCTAAAAAGAAACCAAACCAAGTTAGTCGATTTTTCAAATATTAGAACCAAACCAAACCAATTAAGTCAGTTTTTCTCGATTCGGTTTATGTCGGTTTTTCGGTTTTTTCGGTTATTTGTCGGTTTTTTCTTAAGTATAAGACATACACTACCAAACACATATTCGGCGACCACATTTTCAATGTAACACAATCAAATCAATTGCCCTTTGAGAAATCTATTATTTACCAAAATATACTGATGATAATTGAATCAAATAGTGATGAATAATTTAAGGACTCAATTAAAAATATGTTATTTTTAACACGAAATGGATTCTTACACAAAACAAAAGAAAACTACCAATCAAAATAGAATGTAAAGGTAAAGAACTATATTAAAAGTGCAAACTATTTACATTTACCATAAATTTTTTGAAACTTTGTATAATAATATACATGTATATAGGTGTAATAATAAATTTGAAATAGCTACTCCTATAGTCGGTTTGGTTCGGTTTTTTTCTGATTAAAACCAAAACCAAACTAAATTTGATTGGTTTTTAAAATTCAAAACCAAACCAAAAAAGTATAGAATTTTTTGGTTGGTTTGGTTTGGTTTTTGGTTTGGTTCGGTTTTTCGGGTTTTTATGAACATCACTAAAGGTAAGTACTCCCCTTAAGTTAAGGGAATTACTCAAACGGTAAGAACAAGTGATAAGTAAGGAAAGAAATCAGTGTAAGACTAATAAAGAAAGATTCAAATTCAGTAAGTATTGGGTAGACAATTAGGGCTAAATTCAGAAAACTCTCATTAAGGAAATAGTTCAGTAAGAATAAAGTACCACAGCAAACAAAGTAGGCGAATCAATTAATTAACTAGACAGGGTAGAAATTTAGGGTTTAAAAGAAGATCTTTCAATCAAAATATAAAATAAGGAATCCAGAATCAATCAAGAGGAAATCATGATTCAATACTCAGCATATAAATAGAGTAAGAGCAACCAAACATAGCAAACATGCTGGTTCAACAATATCGATAGAAAAAGGCAAGTTTTGAACAATCAAGATGAATATAATCACATAGAGGTGGTATAAGTTAGGCTAAGAACTCAGTAAGAACATATTCGAAGCAAGGTAACCATGAAAACTTAAACAAGAATCGAGTAGTCATACTAACACACAGAACCAAACAAAGACAATCTAGAAAAATTAGGGCTTTTAACATAGGCGAGTTGAAAAAGCAGTAAAATCATAGAATCAGTTGAAATATGCAAGAGATAAAAGTATAAACATAAAGAATCGGTTTAAACAAAGTGTAGAAGAAGTTTTGAAAAACCCTAACTTTAGAAGAAGGTGAAAACAACTTGATACCGATGATTCTAGTAAAAGAGATTCAAGAACAGTGTAAAACATCAAGGAAAAGACTCACATCATTTAAAAATCGTACAGATCTAGGAGTTGTAAGCAAAAATTAGGGTTTCAGAAGAAACCCAAGTATAGATGCAAGAACTTATCAAAATCTCAAGGATCGTAACAAGTATTGCAGGATTTCACTTGGAATCATACTGAAGTAGCCAAGAATAAATCAGATGGAAAACCCTAGATGCAAGTCAGTGTGCCCCAACGCCCTTGAAAACCTCGGAGGAGATGAGCATGGCAATAAAAGAGCCATTGGAGGCTTAGGGGTTGGAGGGTAGTCACCGGAGAAGATCAGAGAAGAAGGTCGGCGGGTGAGAGGAGCTAGGGTTAGGTTGAGTGGTTGAGAGATGAGAGAATACAAAGGCGGCGGAGTTTGAAAATGAGGCTAGGGTTAGGGGTCGTTGGAATTAAAAAAGCAAAGCAATCATGAGGGTTGTTGATCTTTTAGATCAACGGCCATGATTTAGCGGGTCTTGGGTCGAGTAGGCGGATTTAGGGCTTGGGTCGGGTGTTTTTAATTTGAAATTGGGTTGGGGTTGGGTCCAAATTGGGCTACAATTGAAAGCAAATCCGGCTATATTTTAAATAACCACTTTTCCCCTATTTAATTTATGATAAATAATAAATAGTTTCTGGAAAATAATTTTATGTACCAAAATGATTTAAAATATATATTTATCATTTAAAAAATATAGGGACCAATTTTACGCATATAAAATATAATTATACATTAAATGGGCTAATATTGCAATTATATGCAATTTAGCTTAAAAATACCAAATGCAATTATAAAAATGCATAAAAAATATATCAACCATATTTTGGCATAGGTATAGAAATTAAGTGACTAAATTACCATAACAATAATTTGGAAAATAATTATTGGGAATTTATGAATAAAAGGGAAGGAAATAAATCAATTTAAATCCCTAAATTTATGAAAAAAATTGCAAAAACCTTGTGCATGCTTATATATGCATGTATATGTTATTTTGAAGGTATTTATGCATATTTAAAATATATAGGGAAAATTAGGTATCAACACTCATCAATTGACCAAATCGAGGTAAGGACAATAAACCTAACTTGGGACTGGGGTAATCGCATTGTTGCATATTTGCAGGACAACATGCTACCTGATGATAAAAATGAAGCCAAGAAGGTTTGAATGCAAGCGACCAGGTACAACATCATTTACAACGACCTTTACAAAAGGACGTACGATGGTCCCCTAGCAAAATGCTTGGGCCTGAACTAGACACGACGCGTTCGAGAAGAAGTCCATGAAGGCCACTGCGGAGCACATTTCGGTGATCGGGCTTTGGTTAGATGTCTCATACGAGCAGGCTATTACTGGCCTACCATGAAAAAAGAGGTCGCTGACTTCATGAGAAAATGCCAAAAATGCCAGATACGCAAGCAAGATGTAATCGCCTTCATATGGAAGAATATTGTGTGCCGTTTCGGCCTCCCTAAAGAAATCAGTTGTGATAACGGACCCCAATTCACCGGGAAAAAGATCGCCGAGTTCTTCAAGAAATGGCATATCAAAAGAAAACTCTCCACTCCATACCATCCCGCAGGCAATGGACAAGCGGAATCCTCCAACAAATCAATATTGAACATCATGAAGAAAAATCTCGAGAACACCAAGGGGATATGGCCGGAACTACTACCGGAGGTGCTATGGGCATACCATACAATGCCAAAAATGAGCACATGAGAAACACCCTACTCACTAGTCTATGGTACTGACGCAGTAATACCAGTCGAGGTTGGAGAACCAAGCTTGAGATACTCCCGGAAGAGAGGGTCGAGAAAAAACAAAAGAAGAAGGTAGGATCTCGACGAAGTTGAAGAACAAAGAGATATGGCTTACATAAGGATGGTCACCCGAAAATAATAGGCAGAATGCTACTACAACAAAAAAGCTAAAGTCAGACCACTCAAAGTCAGGGACTACGTACTCAAGGCCAAAACACAAGCAAGCAAAGACCCTCAAGAAGGCAAACTGGGGACAAATTGGGATGGCCCATACAAAATCACAGCAACATCAAACAAAGGATCATTCCAACTGGAAACAATGTAAGGAAAACTACTACCAAACAACTGGAACATTGCCCACCTTAAGTACTTTAACTTCTAAGGAAAAATAT
This sequence comes from Nicotiana tabacum, assembly GCF_000715075.1. NCBI lineage: Eukaryota > Viridiplantae > Streptophyta > Magnoliopsida > Solanales > Solanaceae > Nicotiana > Nicotiana tabacum. Next base: position 96,860,079 of record NC_134082.1, read on the forward strand.
TCTCCGAGCCATACTCTTTCCCTCACCTGAGTTTTGTCCCATTTGGGTTTTCTCGGGAAGGTTTTTAACGAGGCAACAAAGAGGACGTTTCAAGTTAAAGTACGAATAGACGAATGTGCAGACCGATCAGTTCTTTGCTCAACCTCTCAATACTTCTCCAGGTCGACTAATGAAGGGACTAGATAGACTGGGACTGGAATGCCAGCTTAGAAAATTAGACTTGGACTGGAATGCCAGCCTGGACAACATGTAAATTTCTCCAAATTTATACAAGCAAAGCACATGTATAGGAAGTTAGCATGCATTCACTGAAATAATGATGCATCACATTCGACCTTGTTTGAATTAGTTAAAGTGACATTCGACCTCATTCGAATCAACTCACATTCGACCTCGTTCGAATTAATTAAAGTGACATTCAACCTTGTTTGGATTAACTCACATTCGACCTCGTTTGAATTAACTACATTCAGTCTTTTTCGAATTAATTAAAGTGACATTCGACCTCGTTCGAATTAATTAAAGTGGCATTTGACCTCGTTCGAATTAACTTGCACTCGACCTCATTCGAATTAACATTGATCCACCTCAGTCATGGCCAAAATCAAAATCATCACAACTAAAGCATACAAAGTAGAGGAACACAAAGAGTTAGTCTAAAAAGAAAAAGGAGGGGAAGAAAAGATACAAGGCATAGAAACCCGGAAGATCGAAAAGCTTACCCTCAAGGCGAGGCCGGCTATGCCCGTCGACAGGGCGACATCATCGAACGTCGCCAAGGTCCTGCCTTCCGTATTAGAATAAAGAGGACCCAAAGAAGGGACTGTGTCCTCCGTGTCTACTAAGAGGTCGCGGTCCATGGGGATCACAATAGTATGAGAAGACCCCTCCAGCCTCATCTCCGCCCGAGTAAATCCCTCATTACACCTCCGCACCTCCTCGGGGTCAATATCAAAACTGGTCTCGTAATCGTCCTCGACAACATCTTTTGCTCTATCCTCGGCCGATGAAGAAACACCGACCGGCTTCGAGGACAAGGGCTCGCTCACTAACACAGCACCATCAGCCTCGGACAGCGGCATCTCAGGTGGGATGGCATCACTCTCCAACACGGTAGTGGTCGACTCATGGTAATCACTCGAAGAGTCTACTGCTCGGGTAGTTCTTCGCCCACATCCACCATTCTTCTTTTACGAGGAACGAAGTCTCCATCATTTTGCGATGACTCATCTATCAAGTGCACCAAAAGAGAAGCCGGGGTCTCTGCCACGGGAGCCGCCGATGGTCGGCTAGAACTAGTCAATACCTGGAGTTGAGAAGAAGTGGTTTGTTGGGTAGGCCTATCCACAACTGCAATAAGAACGGAACCCGTAGTAGTACTTGATTGGAGAAATGCCAGAGTAGGAGCCCTCGCCCTTCTCGAAGCTCTCTGACCTAACACCGAAAACAAAAGGTTAGGTCGACTACCCATAATTCAAAAAGGAAAAGATACAACGACCCAAATATCGAAACAACTGAAAACTCACTAGTCGTCGAAGGCTTGGGACCAAACTTCTTGAAAAAGGTTGTTCACTCACGAATCCCTACTGTACGAGGCAAAACCTGGCTAACCTAATTATGGATGTCTGTAAACAACAAAAGGGGCTCTTTCTCGGCTGAACAAAAAATATATACATACATAAAAATGGAGCAATCACGCTACTACCGAAATAAGCAAAATAAACGATCAGTACTTACGAGCAAAGTTCCATGCCTCAGGAAAATCGTTAGTATTCCTCACTATGTCCTCAGTCTTGACGTAGAAAAAGTTAAACCAGAATTGACGATTGGCCTTATCGTCCATTTTCACCACCAAACTCTTGCCTCTACGATGACGGAGATGTAACAACGTCCCTCTATGGAAACTGGGTGCATAGAAGTGTAGTAGATAGCGGAGAGAGATCCCGCGGTTGGCTAGTTCCGCGTACTTCGTCAACATGAGAATGAGTTTATAAATGTAAGGGGAAAACTGGGCTGGGTATACCCCATAATAATGGCAGAAGTCCTCCACCAATGAAGGAAGAGGAAGCGAATAGCCCACAAGGAACAGATACACGTAGAATGTGCAGTATCTAGGGCGATGAATATGTACCACATCATGACCGGCCGGGATAAGGTCGATATGGGCCAGGATTCGTAATTTAGCCCTAAATTCTACAAGGGCCTCCATGTCCATCTCATATACAACGGTCTCAGGATCATCTTCAGACCGCTTTGAGAAGTCCGATATAGCCTTCTCTGAGCGAGGGATTATTTCATCCACAATATGGAAGCTTTCATCCTCTGCAACAATGATTTCCCCTTTATCGTGAGGGGGCATGTCCACTAACAATGGAACCGGGTCAAAAGTCCCCTCATGGTTAGAAGATGCACTATCCATTTTTTGTTACATATATGTGGAGGAATTACAAATGCAAAAGAGGTAATAATGGCGAAAGTTGCTGAAAGCAAGGAAGAAACAGGGATGCAAGAGCTCTATGAAGAAGAAAGAAAAGCCTGAAGATTCGAATGCTTGAAAATGTAGCAAACCAAATGGGAGGTTCTCATCCCTATTTATAAAAAAACTGGTACCCTAATCAAGGATGCAAAGCATCGCTACACTAATTTCGAAATGGTACGGGAACGGGAAATGACGTAACGTATTAGGAACATGCGCCATAATGAAGCATGATGTTATGATGTCATTCTAAACTGACGTAACGGTCGGATGTGGCTCGTGAAGTGCCATATCATCACCTCCCCATAAACATTACTATTCAACCTGTCTGCCAAAATTTCTCAAGTTGCAACTAGCGAAGTCTGCCCATCGAGGTCGTCCAAAAAACAACCTCACTAGGCGGAGGAACTAACTGTATGGGTCAAAATCTGACTAAGGGAATCCAGCACGAGGAGAAATTACTAAGAAGTGATTAGGCCGAGGTCGAATGAAAGATTAATGGAACTTACTGCCGAGCTGTTGGTTATGGCCGAGGTCAGATGTTTAAGTTAAAAGTAACAGCTAGTTTTGTAATAAGATATTTGGGAAAATAGTCCATTGAATATTCTCTGTACTTGTACTTTAGGTCAGATTAGAAGTGTATCCCATATAAATAAAAAGGTAGAGAGAAGGTAAAGGGGGGGGGGATTATGAATTTTGATAAGAACTCTCTTGAAAAGTTGACTTTCGAGAAAAATACAAATATTGCCTTTCCAAAGAGATTTGATTCATTGTTTATTCTACACTTTTCACATCAGATCCGAGAAAGTCTCAAATATTCCCATAGTCGTTTGTCTTACATCATTATCAGAAAGAGGAACTATCCACCTCATTCAATATTGGGTGAATCATTCTCTCTATTTACATTTAGTGTCATTTATTATTATTTATTGCTTATCATTATTCTCATTCCATTAATAACCATATGATTTCTACACGCAATTGTTAAAAACTTGCCGGTTAGTTCCAATATCTAAAAGAAGCAAAGTACATTTACCTACGAGAGATGTAACACTAATTACACATACAGGGAGATCATCTATATTTAACAATCAAGATATTAGTAATGTACTGTACATACATGATTTCAAATATAACCTGTTGTCAGTGTCTAAGCTTACCAAGGAATTGCAGTGCCTAGTAGCTTTCTTCCCTGACTTCTGTATATTTTAGGACCTATAGAGTGATAAGATGAAAGGGATTCGTATGGAGGAGCTGGGGCTTTAAATTCTACAAGGAAATCCAAGGCAGCAGAGTCCACTACTTACTTCAGCTAAGTCAGGAAATAATGCAGTTAAAGGTAGTTAATAAGAGTTATTTTACAACTAGTAGGTGTATTAAGGCCTCTGATTCTAGTTTAGTGTGGCACATGAGGCTAGGCCATGCCCCAATTGATGTAATAAGAAAGCATGAGTCATTGAGACAATTGAAAAACTGTGATCATTCATATTGTATTGTATGTCTTCTTGCTAAACAAACAAAGCTGCCTTTTCAATTGAGTTCTACCGTGTCACATTCTGCTTTTGAGCTAGTACATTATGATGCCTGGGGCCCTATAGGGTTCCAACATATAATAGTAAGAGGTTCTTTGTTACAATTGTAGATGATTTTACCTAGTACACTTGCGTGTTTCTGACTGTTTCTAAACACTATAGTTGTGCTGAGAGAGTTTGTGAATAAAGTAAAGAATGTCTTTTCCAGCTCTGTTAAACTACTAAGAACAAATAAGGGAGGTGAGTTCTTCAGTAATGAGTTTAGAGCTTTGATGTCTGACTCTGGTATTAAGCATCAAAGTACTTGTGCATATACTCCACATCAAAATGGAGTAGCTGAGAGAAAGCACAAGACTATTCTGAATATGGCCAGGTCCCTCAGATTTCAAGCTGCTATACCCTTGAGATTCTAGGGAGAGTGTGCCTCAACAGATTGCCCTCACAAGTTATTGCAGACAAAGCACCATTTAAAGTACTATATTCTCATGCTCCCTCACTATCTCATCTAAAAGTATTTGGCTTCCTGAGCTATGTTGCTACTCCTAAGGTTGTGGACAAATTTGCTTCTAGAGCTATACCTACTGTATTCATGGGGCATTCCTCTACTCAAAAAGGTTACAGATTATATCATCTCCATTATCATACCTTCCTTGTGAGGGCATATGGTTTTCCAAGAAGATATATTCCCCTTCAAACACATGAAGGCAGCAGGTACTCCTATCTTTCTAATTCTGGATCTTCTGTCTCCTGCTGTAATGGATGATACCAGGCAGGCTCCAGGTGTTTCACCTCTTCCTCCCGAGTCACCAACTATTCAAACTCATCACCTGGAGTCACCTGCTACTACCCTTCACATAGAGTTCCTTGCACACTCCACAGAGGCCCATAAAATTGATACTAAGCAGTTGTCCACTACACAAACTTCTCTTGTTGCACCTTATTCTCCAGAGTTCAGGAGATATTCTAGACCAAGCAGACCACCATTATGGCTGCAGGACTATGTGACCAAAGGCTCAAAACAACATTTCTCCTACCCTTTGTCTTCTTATGTCTCTTATAACAGACTCAAACCAGCTTATATGCATGCACTCTCAGTTTTCTTAGCTGTGTCAGAGGCAAAGAAATTTAAGGAAGCCTCGACTTATCCAAAATGAATACAGGCTATGCAGTTTGAGATAGTTGCTTTGGAAGACAACAATATTTAGAGTATAGTTGATCTACCACCTGGCAAGGTCCCAATTGGATGCAAGTGGATCTTTAACGTTAAGTACATGGCTTCAGGGGAAGTAGAAAGGTATAAAGCTCGGTTGGTTGCTAAAGGCTATAGTTAGAGGGAAGGTCTTGACTACACAGAGACCTTATCCCATGTAGCTAAGATGGTGACTATCAGGATAGTAGATGCTCTACCTAGAGCTAAGCACTGGCTGATATACCAAATGGATGTTCACAATTCTTTCCTCAATGGTGACCTACTAGAGGAAGTTTATATGCAAGTTCCTGAGGGATTTACCAGATAGGGGGAGTCATTGAAGGTTTGTAAAGTTACAAGTCACTGTATGGGCTCAAACAAGTACCAAGACAGTGGAACAAGAAACTTATTGAGTCATTGCTGTAGATGGGCTTTCAACAAAGTCATTTTGACTACTCCTTGTTGACAAAGAAAGCAGCCAGTGATCTAGTGGTTATCCTAGTATATGTGGATGATCTTCTTATCACAGGAAATAATTTTTCACTACTCGGTCAAACAAGGGAAGGCCTACATAATCAATTAAGATGAAAGACCTAGGTGAGTTAAAGTTCTTTCTTGGCATTGAGTTTGCAAGATCAAGTGAAGGTATTATAATGTACTAGAGAAAGTATGCCCTGAAATTTATCTCTGAATCTGGGTTAGGGGGAGCAAAGCCATGTTGGCACTCCACTTGAACTAAATCAAAAACTGACATATGAAGAATATGACAAACATATAGGAAGTGACAAGGACTGTGTAGATGAGCTCCTTAAAGACCCAGGGGGATATCAAAGACTAGTGGGCACACTCTTGTACCTAACCATGACCAGGCCAGACTTGGCATTTGTAGTTCAAGTGCTAAGCCAATACATGCACTGTCCAAAAGTGTCTCGCATGGAAGCAACTCTTAGAGTAGCAAGGTACTTAAAAGAGGCTCCAGGTTTGGGACTGCTAATGCCTGCACAAGACAACAATCAACTGAGTGCTTATTATGACTCAGGAGATTGTTTGCAAACCAAGATGTCACGACCCATTTTCTTAACAAGTCGAGACCGACACTCGATCACTAAACATGACCGAGCGAACCATCTCTGCTTATCAAACCTATTATAACTCCAAACTTTATATGCAACAAAGCAATATTCTAACCAAATACTTTTGATTAATTCAAATATTTAAATAAATCAACTCCAAAGCTTTATTAGTAGTAACTACTGAATTACTGCTAAGTTATTATAAAATAACATCTGAATCTCAACCCAATGACTATGTCTATGAAGCCTCTACTGATAAACTGACGCACTGCTCGGGACATGAAATTTCCTGGACAGTTCTCTAAGTAAACAAAGAAATAACTAAATAAAGATGACTCTAAGGAATACTCCACGAACAAAAGCGGAGCTCACCAATAGCAATGAAAGGGAAGGAAATCCTAACTCGTAGCCTGCTCGCCTGCAAATCCGGTTCCTACGTTGTACCGCAGACCAACGTAGGTTCCCAAAAGAGAACGTCAGTTCCATCCACTGTACTCAGTGAGTCTCAACAACAGGGGGAGAAACTTTAATAACATATACATTACGAGCAAAGGTTCTAAATGCATGTAAAACATAAAGCTTATAAGAATAATTCTAAAATAATTGCATAATAGCAATTTATGAATATTCTCAAAGAAATTCTTCTCTTTTTCTTTCTTTAAAAAAATACTTCACTTTATACTTTGGGAGTTCCAACTATCCTGACTTAATTCTGTCTCAGTCACGGTGTGATCGGCACGGTTTCGATCCCAACCTGATCGAATAGGCCCAATCCACGAGGTGCCACTCGCTTCATGGTTCTCAGCGCTCATGTATCATACCTTAGCATGACTAAGTAAATTCTCAGCAACGAGACCCTCGGCTCGTATGCTCCCTACTTTGGCACAAGTAGTTTCAGGAAGTCAGCGTCTTGGTCAGGACCCTTAGCCTGGACGATGGCCCCTTCTCAGAATAAAGGATACTCCCAAAAATCTTTTCTTTCTAAAACTTCTTCTTGTGACTTTTCAAGTCTAAATCTTTCAAACATACTCATTTTGGAATCCTTAAACGTAAGGTATGGCATAAGAATGAAATAAACATTCAAAAGTATTTCTAAAGATTCTTGCTTCTTCATGAAATTTTCTTCCTTTTTTTTCCATATGAAAATGGCCTATAAAAATTACACAAAAATATGAGAATTTACTGTCTCCACAACACGCACGCAACAACGTAACAGCTCTACACCTTCAAATAATGAATCAAAGTACAAGCTTTTGGGAATTTCTAGTTTTTGCAATATTTATATTAATTTATTGATAGATGTTGCAAGAAGTACTGCCACCCAATTGCATTCATTCAAGAGTTCTGCATTACAAGAAAATACGCCAAAGACATGGTATTTATCTATAGGACATGCATGTTCATTGGAGTAACTAAGTATCGTAGAATCTTTTGATGTATACAATTTATGCACTAAACTAATTCTAAGCTAATAGGTACTCACCCACTCCAATTAAGTAAATATAAATCCTTTTAATCAATTCATTAAACACCTTGTATGCGTGCTTTTGGGAGTTAAACCACTTTAGTAAAGGGTTATATAAACTCACCTCAAAACTTCTCGAGCAAATACGTAGGCTCCAATCCAATTGACACCCGTCAAACAATCGTTTCTACAACAATCAGTGTATTTTAATTAATTTTAAAGTTTTGCACCTAAACATGGAACTTTACTGTTGATATAAAGAAAGAAGGGAATTAACTATTCAATTCCTACCTATTAGTACTTAGGGTAATTGACAATAGGAAATTTTATATACCTGAATTCACGAATAAGTGATTTGTAAAGAACCCTAGATTTTTTTTCTTCGTTGACTGAGTCGCTGCCTCTGTTTCGTAGTGCTCTGTTTCAGTTTATCGTGTAACACTTCTAATCCTTCTGCTGAATGCACGTTTTAGCCTTTTTGTTCTGTTGAGGCTTTTTAGCCTTCAGCCTTTTTTTTTCTTTCTTTAGTTTTGTTTAAGGCTTTGCCTTATGGGCTTTAGTATTTTCCTTCTCATTTTTTTTCTTTTCTTTTTAATTTAGTTAGTAATTAATATACTTATTCTTAGTAATTAGTAATATTAATAAATTAATATTCCCTAATTGTATATTCAATTATTTAAATATATATATATAATATTATATTTCACTATAGGCAAGATAAAAATAATAGTAATAATAATAATTTAGTTCTATAATTAGCGTATCTTGAAACTTTTATAAATTTGAGGAGTGTTACAATCTTCCCTCCTTAAAAACATTCGTCCTCGAATGTTGCTAGGGCCTTATCCTTAAGCTAACAATTATCCCTTAGGTCCTCTTAGCACTACTCATTCTTCCAAGGGACTCAAAATTTTGGCTAACTCCCTAAATTTTTAAAAATTTCGGCATAGTTTCCCTTGTAAATTGGATTATCCAAAAAAATATCTCTGTCACAAACACCACAAATACACCAACAACAACCAAATATACCATAACATGCCGTTCATAGGCACCATACACAGCTCATAAATCAATTACTCACACTCCGGCAAGGAGGTACCACAATAACTAACAATTATCTGAAGCACAACACTTTAGCAAAAGTAAATCACTTTAATGAATTAAATATACTCTAGCGTAAACTAAATCACTACAACAACTAAATATAATCTAGGAAGGACATAAACACTTGCTAACTTGTATTTAATAAATGGAATATAAATGTAACACCGAACTTAGGTTCACATACCTTTTTCCTCAAATAAATATGGATATTTCTTCCTCATATCTTCCTCGACCTCCCACGTAGCATCTTTTGAATCATGATTACTCTACAAAACTTTTACCGATGCTATATCTTTTGTTCTCAACTTTCTTACTTGTCTATCGAGAATTTCTATAGGTACCTCTTCATAAGTCAGGCCTTCCTTAATTTTTATGGTATCGACAGGTATTATATGCGACTCATCATGGATGTACTTTCTAAGCATAGACACATGAAAGACAGGATGAACAGAGGACAACTCAACGGGTAGCGCTAGCTTATAAGCCACATTTCCTTTCCTTTCTAGAATTTCATAAGGTCCGATAAATCTAGGGCTAAGTTTCCCTTTCTTACCAAACCTCATAACTCCTTTCATCGGTGAAACTTTCAAAAACACCTTATTACCAATCATGAACTCTAACTCACGATGCCTCTTGTCGGAATAAGACTTTTGACGACTTTGAGCCGCTTTAAGTCTTTCTCTAATTAGCTGAACTTTCTCCAAGGCCTCACAAACAAACTTTGGACCAATCAACGACACCTCTCTAGTTCAAACCAACCCACCGGAGACCTACATCTCCGCCCATACAACGCTTCATAAGGAGCCATACCAATGCTGGCCTGATAGCTATTATTGTTAGCAAATTCTATAAGTGGCAAGTGATCATCCCAATTACCTCCAAATCTATAACACAGGCACGCATCATATCTTCGAGAGTCTGAATGGTCCTTTCTGCCTGGCCATCGGTCTGTGGATGAAAAGCGGTGCTTAAATTGACCTTGGTACCTAATCTTTTCTGAAATGCCTGCCAAAAATGCGCTGTGAACTGAGGGCCTCTGTCCGATATGATTGAAACTGGAGTACCATGCAATCGGACTATTTCTTTGATGTACAACTGCGCATACTGCTCTGCAGAATCTGTCGTCTTTACTGGTAGGAAATGTGCGGACTTTGTCAGTCGGTCTACAATAACCCAAATTGAATCATGTTTACGGTATGTGCGAGGTAGACCTACTACGAAATCCATATTAATCATCTCCCACTTCCATTGTGGTATCTCTATGTCTTGAGCCAGGCCACCAGGCCTCTGATGCTCGGCTTTGACTTGCTGGCAATTTAAACATTTAGCCACGTGATCTGCTACTTGTTTCTTTATGCCTTTCCACCAATACAACTCTTTCAAATCTAGATACATTTTGGTAGCACCTGGGTGGATAGAGTACCTCGAACTGTGAGCTTCCTCCATTATGGCCTTCCTAAGACCATCTACATCAGGCACACATAACCGATCATTCAACTTCAAAACTCCGTCACTTCCTAAAGTGAAAGTAGTGATTTCTTTGCTTCTGACTCCTTCTTTTAATTTCACTAAGTACGGATCTTCGTCTTGCTTAGCCTTAACATGTACAACAAGGGAGGATTGCGCTAAGGCATAAGCAGTTATATCTCCTTCTTCGGTCTCATCCAATCTAATTCTATCATTTGCTAGTTTTTGGATTTCTCGACCCAAAGATCGCCTTTGTACTGCAAGATGGGCCAAGACACCCATTGACTTCCTACTAAGTGCATCTGCTACCACATTAGCTTTGCCCGGGTAATAAAGGATATTGATGTCATAATCTTTCAATATCTCAAGCCACCTTCTCTGCCTCAAATTTAGTTCTTTTTGCTTGAAAATGTACTGGAGGCTTTTGTGATCTGTAAACACTTCAGAGTGCTCGCCATAAAGGTAATGTCGCCATATCTTTAATGTAAACACCACTGCTGCGAGCTCTAAGTCGTGTGTGGGGTAGTTCTTTTCATGATTCTTTAACTGCCTGGAAGCATAAGCAATAACTTTTCCATTTTGCATAAGAACACAACCAAGGCCCACTCTGGAGGCATCACAATACACTGTGAACCCACCCGAACCTGTTGGTAAGGTTAACACAGGTGCAGTGGTCAACCTCTTCTTTAACTCTTGAAAACTCTGCTCATAAGCGTCTGACCATTGGAACTTAACTGTTTTCTGAGTCAACTTAGTTAATGGAGCTGCAAGTAAGGAAAACCCCTCTACAAACCTTCTATAGTAGCCAGCTAACCCCAAGAAACTCCTAATTTCGGCTGGCGTTGTCGGCCTAGGCCAGTTCTTGACTGCTTCTGTCTTCTGAGGGTCTACTTTTATTCCTTCACTAGATACCACGTGGCCTAAGAATGCCATTGACTGCAACCAGAACTCACATTTCGAAAACTTGGCATAAAGCTCATTCTCCTTCAAGGTCTGCAAGGCTATTTTGAGGTGTTCTGCATGATCTTCCTTGCTCTTAGAGTACACCAAAATATCATCTATAAACACAATAATAAAGGTATCCAGGAATGGCTTGAAAATTCTATTCATGAGGTCCATGAATGCAGCTGGAGCATTTGTCAACCCGAAGGACATCACTAGAAATTCATAATGCCCGTAGCGAGTTCTAAAGGCTGTTTTAGATATATCCTCTTTTCTGATTCTCAACTGATGGTATCCCGACCTCAAGTCTATTTTTGAAAAGTACTTTGCACCCTGAAGTTGATCAAATAAATCATCAATTCTTGGTAGTGGGTACTTGTTCTTAATGGTAACTTTATTCAACTGCCGATAGTCGACACACATTCTGAGAGACCCATCTTTCTTTTTGACAAACAGGACCGGGGCACCCCACGGTGAAACACTCGGCCTGATGAAGCCCTTGTCAAGAAGGTCTTTCAACTGTTCTCTCAACTCATTAAGTTCTGTTGGAGTCATCCTATAGGGAGGTATAGATATGGGCTGAGTGCCTGGCATGAGATCAATGCCGAAGTCTATGATTCTTTCGGGAGGAAGTCCGGGAAGGTCATCTGGGAAAACTTCTGGAAATTCTCTAACAATTGGCACTGACTGAAGAGCTGGTGGTTCTGATTCTGGATTAATAATGTGAGCCAAATAGGCGAGACACCCCTTACCGATCATTCGTTGTGCCTTAAGATAAGAAATAAACTTACCTACAAGCGATGCTGAACTACCCTTCCACTGTAGGACTTCTTCATTTGGAAATTGGAACCTGGCTATCTTGGCATGACAATCTAACATGGCATAGCAGGAAGACAACCAATCCATACCCATGATCACATCAAAATCCACCATTTCTAACTCTATGAGATCGGCTTTGGTGTTGCGACCTTGGACTGAAACTATACAGCCTCTATAGACTCTGGTGACTTTCACTGACTCGCCAACTGGAGTAGATACTAGGAATGGCTTACTAAGTTGTTCAGGTTCTAGTCCGAGGTTAATTGCAAGGTATGGAGTCACATATGAAAATGTTGAACCTGGATCCATTATGGCATAAGAATTATGTGAGCAGACTAAAAGTATACCTGTAATAACTTCTGCAGATGCCTATGCACTCTGACGATCAACTGTAGCAAACAAACGGGGTTGTCCCCCTCCCTAAGTAACTCGGTCTGCACCTCTGCCTGCTCCATGCCCGGACTGATTATGAGAACCACGAGCCTGAGGTGGTGCAACTGCAGTAGCTGAGGAACTAGAAGGACGAGTTGATCTACCACTGAAATTACGTTGCAACTTTGGGCAGTTGGCCTTTATATGACCAATGTCTCCACAATGGTAGCAACCATGAAACCTGAGCTTGCACTGACCTGAATGTTGCCGCTTACATGTTCCACAAAAACTTTGCTGGTGTGAATGTTGCTCAGCATGACTCTGGCTATGTGAGGATGATGTCCTAAAATTCTGATTCTGGCGAGACTGATTTCCATTACTCTGAGTACGTATGAAGGAAGACCCACCACCTGACTGATGACTGAACTGAGTTGGTGCTAATGACTCCTTATTAGAGGAATCCCTTCCGCCTCCGCTGGATGTACCATTAAATCTGCCTGTTGTACGGGCTTTTTTGTTATGCTCTTTTTCTTCTCTCCTTAGTTGTCTGTCTTTCTCTAAGTGCTTGGCAAATCCCACAACAGAGGAGAAGGCTTCCATCTCTACTGTTGCAGCTGATGTCGTATTCTTAATGTGGTAAGCTAAACCGCCAACAAACCTGCGAATCTTTGCTTTTTCAGTCTTAACCATGTGAGGAGCATGCTTAGCTAACCTTATGAATTCCATATAGTACTCTTGCACACTTTTATTCCCTTGCTTGAGCTGTTCAAACTCTGTAGCCTTAGCTTCCCTATCCTCTTCTGGGATAAAGTTAGCCATGAAGGCCTCTTCAAATTCTTCCCAAGTAGGCGGACCATCATCTTCATCTCTTTCCTTTTCCCACATCTCAAACCAAGCACCGGCCACATCTCTAAGCTGGTAAGCAGCTAGCTCCACAGCTTCATCATCAAATGCTTTCATCACTCGGAGGGCTTTCTTGACACCCTCCAGCCACAATATCGGATCTTCATCAACTATCGAACCACGGAACACTGGAGGACTCAACTTTAAAAATTCATTCACTCTTGAGGACTCAGAATTGCTCTGTCTATTTGATTGAGGTGGAATCTCATCTCTTCTCTCGTTCTGGTTGGCCATAAAGTCTTTAAACATCTCCATAGAACTGTTGACAGCATTAAACATTTGACCCACCTCGAGAGATATAGTTGCCTGAGCCGGGGCTGCTGTTGGGGGCGGTGCTAAATCATCATGCTCCACCCCTTCTTCTCGTTCAACCCGGGGTATTTGGACTCCCTTTGTGGATTTTCCCCTCCTTTTCTGAGTCGAAGCCTTCTTAGTTCTACCTTGAGCCACAATAGTAGCGATAGTTTCTTGAGCAACATCCTGAGTATCAGTGTCAGAGTTGCGAGTACGAGCCATTTCTGCGAGTTTTGGAGAAATGAATAAATTAGATAATTCTTTAGAGGTAGACTCTATTGCACGATCTAAATTATAAAAAAAAGAGACTTTTCCTAAATGCTTGTAGCCTCATGTTTATAAGTATGGCGCGCTTCATACACATAAACAAGACCCTACTAACACAGCTTCATAGACCCCTAGGACTCCATAAACCTGAGACTCTGATACCAAGTTTGTCACGACCCATTTTCTGAACAAGTCGAGACCGGCACTCGATCACTAAATATGACCGAGCGAACCATCTCTGCTTATCAAACCTATTATAACTCCAAACTTTATATGCAACAAAGCAATATTCTAACCAAATACTTTTGATTAATTCAAATATTTAAATAAATCAACTCCAAAGCTTTATTAGTAGTAACTACTGAATTACTGCTAAGTTATTATAAAATAACATCTGAATCTCAACCCAATGACTATGTCTATGAAGCTTCTACTGATAAACTGACGCACTGCTTGGGACATGAAATTTCCTGGACAGTTCTCTAAGTAAACAAAGAAATAACTAAATAAAGATGACTCTAAGGAATACTCCACGAACAAAAGCGGAGCTCACCAATAGCAATGAAAGGGAATGAAATCCTAACTCGTAGCCTGCTCGCCTGCAAATCCGGTTCTTACGTTGTACCGCAGACCAACGTAAGTTCCCAAAAGAGAACGTCAGTTCCATCCACTGTACTCAGTGAGTCTCAACAACAGGGGGAGAAACATTAATAACATATACATTACGAGCAAAGGTTCTAAATGTATGTAAAACATAAAGCTTATAAGAATAATTCTAAAATAATTGCATAATAGCAATTTATGAATATTCTAAAAGAAATTCTTCTCTTTTTCTTTTTTTTTAAAAAAATACTTCACTTTATACTTTGGGAGTTCCAACTATCCTGACTTAATTCTGTCTCAGTCACCGTGTGATCGGCATGGGTTCGATCCCAACCTGATCGAATAGGCCCAATCCACGAGGTGCCACTCGCTTCATGGTTCTCAGCGCTCATGTATCATACCTTAGCATGGCTAAGTAAATTCTCAGCAACGAGACCCTCGGCTCGTATGCTCCCTACTTTGGCACAAGTAGTTTCAGGAAGTCAGCGTCTTGGTCAGGACCCTTAGCCTGGACGATGACCCCTTCTCAGAATAAAGGATACTCCCAAAAATCTTTTCTTTCTAAAACTTCTTCTTGTGACTTTTCAAGTCTAAATCTTTCAAACATACTCATTTTGGAATCCTTAAACGTAAGGTATGGCATAAGAATGAAATAAACATTCAAAAGTATTTCTAAAGATTCTTGCGTCTTCATGAAATTTTCTTCCTTTTTTTTCCATATGAAAATGGCCTATAAAAATTACACAAAAATATGAGAATTTACTGTCTCCACAACACGCATGCAGCAACGTAACAGCTCTACACCTTCAAATAATGAATCAAAGTACAAGCTTTTGGGAATTTCTAATTTTTGCAATATTTATATTAATTTATTGATAGATGTTGCAAGAAGTACTGCCACCCAATTGCATTCATTCAAGAGTTCTGCATTACAAGAAAATACGCCAAAGACATGGTATTTATCAATAGGACATGCATGTTCATTGGAGTAACTAAGTATCGTAGGATCTTTTGATGTATACAATTTATGCACTAAAATAATTCTAAGCTAATAGGTACTCACCCACTCCAATTAGGTAAATATAAATTCTTTTAATCAATTCATCAAACACCTTGTATGCGTGCTTTTGGGAGTTAAACCACTTTAGTAAAGGGTTATATAAACTCACCTCAAAACTTCTCGAGCCAATACGTAGGCCCCAATCCAATTGACACCCGTCAAACAATCGTTTCTACAACAATCAGTGTATTTTAATTAATTTTAAAGTTTTGCACCTAAACACGGAACTTTACTGTTGATATAAAGAAAGAAGGGAATTAACTATTCAATTCTTACCTATTACTACTTAGGGTAATTGACAATAGGAAATTTTATATACCTGAATTCGAATAAGTGATTTGTAAAGAACCCTACATCTTTTTTCTTTGTTGACTGAGTCGTTGCCTCTGTTTCGTAGTGCTCTGTTTCAGTTTATCGTGTAACACTTCTAATCCTTCTGCTGAATGCACGTTTTAGCCCTTTTTGTTCTGTTGAGGCTTTTTAGCCTTCAGCCTTTTTTTTTCTTTCTTTAGTTTTGTTTAAGGCTTTGCCTTATGGGCTTTAGTATTTTCCTTCTCTTTTTTTTCTTTTCTTTTTAATTTAGTTAGTAATTAATATACTTATTCTTAGTAATTAGTAATATTAATAAATTAATATTCCCTAATTGTATATTCAATTATTTAAATATATATATAATATTTTTTTCACTATAGGCAAGAAAAATAAAATAATAATAATAATTTAGTTCTATAATTAGCGTGTCTCGAAACTTTTATAAATTTGAGGAGTGTTACACAAGAGGTCTATAACAAGCTATTTGGTCAAGTTTGGAGGTGCACTAATATCTTGGAAGTCAAAGAAATAGTAAATTGTATCTAAGAGTTCAACAGAAACTGAATTCAGGAGTATGGCTTCATGCACAGCTAAGATAACCTGGCTAATAGGATTGTTCAAAGAGCTTGGAGTAGATGTGGAACTCCCAATAAAGCTGAGGTGTGATAGCAAGACTGCAATCCAGATAGCAGTCAATCCAATATTTTATGAGAGAACCAAATATATAGACAATGATTGCCACTTTGTAAGGGAAAGAATCATGTAGGGAATACTCAGAACTGAACATGTTCTAACCAAAGAGCAACTAGCATATCTTCTCACAAAGAGCTTAGGAAAGGTTCAACACGACTACCTGCTATGCAGACTTTGGAGTACAAATCTATTCAAGTCAACAACTTGAGGGGGAATGTTAAGTGTACTCAAGTCCATCTAACTGTGGTTAAATTTATTAGAATAGTTAACAGAGTTGGTTAGTTAGTTAATGTATAAATGTGTATAAATAGAACACTATAACAACAAATTAGTTTGAACAGCCATTTTCACATTTCAACAAAATCAGTTACTCTCTCTGTGCCTATGGTTCTATCGAGTTCTCTCCTCTTCCTCTCTAGCTGAACCGTCATAGCCATGTAAGTTAACAAAAACATCCAACAAGAAATAATATCTGGATTATACATTCTTGTATTACTAATTCCTACAATAGTAATTCTTGTACTACAAGCTCTACTTTACTAATTCACGCATTGTTAATTTGGCATAATTTGTCCCTTAAGTCAAACGAACCCCAAATGTATCTACTACTTTCTCTATTCTATTTTATATGATTGTATATCTTTTAGCACATAAAAAAATCATAATTATTATTTATATTTAACATAATTTAAGTAACTTAAAATTATTATTTATTTTTAATGATATAATTTTATAGTCATTCAAACATCATATTTTTAAAGAAAATCTTAAATACGAGTCAGTCAAATAGTTTCCAAAAATATTCATATAAAATAAAAAATGGAAGTACTACTAGAGACTTTAACTGTATAACATGTGGGAGGTAAATAAAGGAAAAAGGAAAAAGAAAAAAGATAATTAAGAAAAGAAAGACTGGATCCTAGGTTCGGGGGTGAAAAGTTAAAGGCTCAAAGCTGGCCAGGGGAGAAGTACGGTATTCAGTATTCACACTGTGAAGAAATGAGGATCCAGCTGGGATCTCGTCGGAGGCGACTGTCTCTCCACCGCGCACTCGTCGCCACTGCAATTTTCACAGCCATTGGCCTATTGATCCTAACTTTGAGGTCCGTCGATCCATCCACCCAACTCCCAATCACCACCTCTGATTCTGAAAACAGAGATGCTAAGCCAGCTCATACTACAAATCTCCGCTCTGATGCTGCTCAATCACTGAAAACATGCGCTACGGTTGAGGAGATGGGCGAGGTCTTTAGCCGTGGGTTTTCAGAGGAAAGTTACCGAGTCAGGAATATCATTCAAAATCACTTTGCTATTAATGGTACTTATTAACTAACTTCATTTCATTTCATTTTACTATTATCTATTGGATTTGTGAACCACAGTTATGCTTAATTTTTTATCAAATTGCTGGAAGTACTGTTACAGTTTCGGAAAGTTAATTAAGTTATATACACCGACACCGACATTGCAATCAATCAGTGTAATTTTACCTGTTATGACAAGTTACGGGAAAATTTTATTTTGTGTCTGTCAGTTGTATGAGTCAACCTTTTGTGTCACAGTTTTGTGGACCCAGATTTCTGTGGATCCAGAAGTGTAAGATTGGGGTCCACAAATCTGTGAGACAAAAAGGAGCCTCATACAACTAGTACTATCAACGGAAATCATTTCATACTGTCTCCTTTTTAGGTGCTTCGAGAGTCCGAGCGCTTCCGCCAGAGGAGTTCTGCAGGCATGGTTTTGTGTTGGGGAAAGCATCAGAAGCAGGTTTTGGTAATGAGATGTACAAAATCTTAACTGCGGCCGCACTGAGCGTGATGTTGAACCGGTCGTTGATAATTGGGCAAACCAGGCATATATTGGTTCTCTCTCAAGCCTTTCTATTTGTACATATCTAGTTTCGGATTCCATATTTCTTAACTATTTCTCGTATATAAGTGAAGTTCTTTTTCTTCATAATAAATAATACTATGGATTATGCATAGTTTTAGTGGCCTAGTACTCTGGAAATATCTTCTTTACTGTCTAATTTTTGCATTTCGAAAATTTCAGGGGTAGATATCCTTTTGAGGATTTCATCTCTTACTCCAATATTTCCTTTACATTGAAAGAAATCAAGCACCTTTGGAGACAGAATGGTTGTCTGACCAAGTATGGGAGGCATCTCATTATCAGAATTGATGACTTCCAGAAGCCAGCACGAACAAATGTTCTGTGTAGCAATTGGAGGGTTTGGGAACAGCCTATTATCTGGTAAATGAGAATGTCATTCATGATTCTTGTTCTCTACACTCTTCCTAAAATTTTATAAAAGAAAGTAATCATTTCGATGAATGACTTTGTTGGGCCAGGTTCCAGAATACAACAGATGCCGTGGCTGCTCAATTTTTCTTGAAGAATGTACATGATGAGATGAGGATAGCTGCTTCTAATTTGTTTGGAAAACCAGCTGACCTTCACCATAGGCCTAACGTATTTGGGGAGCTAATGAGACTTCTCATATCTCCGTCGGAGAATATTCAACATGCTGTGAACTGGGCACTTAGTGGTGGTGCTGACCCTGATATTGCTCTACACATGCGGATGCTTATGAATAGGTAGTGTAACTTGAAAGTTTATTCTTGCCTCGCCATATAATAGGTCATTACTATATAACTTTCTGATTTTTTATTTTTTTTTAATAAACACTTGCTGAAGTTGAAGGTTTCTGGTAAAAACTAGTAGCTGAAGTAACAATGTCTCAGTTAGATTAAGATAATGTGAAGAAAGTTGAATAGTTTGGTTGGTCTCTTACCAGTATTCTATAGTAGGGTAAAAGCAAATTTATCTATTTAAATCCAGAAAAGAAATGAGTCAAAAGTTGCACAAGTTCTTGATTATACTATTCTATATCCTAAGATATTTAAGCTTCAAATTCGAAGCTGGTTCTTTTACTCGTAGAAGCTCCAGTTTCGTTCTGTGCATAAAGTCCATATGATGCAATAGGCTATCGTAGTTCTACATCTTCTTCCCATTATCTTTCCCAATGCATGAATGAACATAGATTATTTGTCCTCCAGTGCATTGTTTCTGATAGTAGAGTGATTTGCAGTAGATAATCTTCTTTTGATAAGTTGCACAATATATAATCTTTTAAGAGATGTTTGGAAACTAGTGAAGGGAAAAGGAGAGAAAGGGAGGGGAAGTTTGAAATTTTTTTCCCATTGTCTGGTTTGGATGAAGGAAGAGCAAGAATATGAGAGGAAAAATTATTTTCCAAACTGAAGAAAGAAAAGAAAATAACTTTCTTTCATTTCTCTTGTTTCTTTGTGATATTTCTTTTGCTCCTCCTAAAACTAGGGGTTAGTTTTTGTTTCAACAACAAATGGAGCTCAAGATAGCATTGTTGATTTTCTTATTACTTGGTTAAGTTATTGTTCCAAATTATCTCTTCATTTTGAACAGTGAATGCTTGAAGGGAAAAATAGAGCATTTAATGCCTTTACCTATCCAGACCTTATGCTATGTGTGAATTTTCAAGATCTCAGGATCTAGGTAAATATGACCCCACTTCCACTTATCAATAGTTCACTGACTTGCATGGGGTTTTCCTGTTCTATTTCCCTTTTTTTTTTGTGTCCATCAGAAAGAAAGTAAAATAGGGAGAAAATTTTCTAGATGAAATTAGTTTATCCTGCCTTGGAATACTTGCAGTTTATTTCAGTGCTACCTTTCCATAACAGAGATTGTAGAAAAAGATTTGATGCTGTACCTTTCCAGTGCATGTGGATCATACATGTAGTGGGGACAGTTGATGTTGTGTATATTTGCAGTTTTTGCAGTATACGATTTTCAGTAGATTG
The DNA here is from genome assembly GCF_000715075.1 of Nicotiana tabacum. Taxonomy (NCBI): domain Eukaryota; kingdom Viridiplantae; phylum Streptophyta; class Magnoliopsida; order Solanales; family Solanaceae; genus Nicotiana; species Nicotiana tabacum. The sequence goes on from NC_134082.1 coordinate 96,880,492, forward strand.
TCAGAAAGAATTAACATGAGCCCGTACTCCGCAGTTAATTATCAACTTTCATCCTTTTTATTTTCTCAGGTCCATTAGAGCAGTTCAAGCAGCTTTCTCTTGCATCAGAAAATCTGTGGAAAATCTGAAATTGACGTCCAAGCCCAGAGTAGTTTTAGTTTCAGATAATCCTTCTCTAGTCAAAGATATTGCTCCAGACTTGAATCAGTTTGCAGAAGTAAGCTGGTTTTTCCAGTTCCCTTGTTGCTGCTTAATCTTTTAAAATAACAGGAAGCACTACTTATCAGAGATCCAACTTGTAGTACTCCAACTTCACAATCTGAAGGAGCTGGGTTGTTGACATGCTTATTTGGTTTTGCTAGGTCCTTCACTTCGATTTCGAAAGCTTTAAAGGAAATATATCTGGCAACTCACATGTTCATACTCTCAATTTTAGAACGAAGGATTGGGGTACAGCACCAAGATGGGTTGCATTTGTTGATTTCTTTCTTGCTTCACGTGCAAAACATGCAGTTGTCTCTGGGGCTCACCGGCGTGTTGGGACCACGTTTGCTCAGCTGGTTGCAGCGTTGGCTGCAGCTAACAGCCTTGGTAACTTTGTAACTTCACAGTGGTTTAATCCCACCCTTTGGTGAATATGTCTTTTTTTTTTTTTTTTTTAAATGTTTCTCACTCACATATATCTTACTCAGATGATAGATCCTCTGCTGGATCAAACTTCACCTTCCTCAGTAGCTTCCAGAGTAACTTGCTTGCAGAAGGTCTAAAGAATCAGATTGGTTGGGGGCACGTATGGAACCGATTTGCTGGTACGTTAAGCTGCCACAACCAATCTAAGCAATGTGCTCATACTCCTATTCTTCCGCCTGCATGGTGGGATGGACTTTGGCAGTCACCTATTCCACGGGATGTACACAGAATGGAAGCATATGGCATCCGCCTTTCTGGTTTTGGGACATTTGATGACAATCAGCTACACTCTTTCTGTAGTTCAAGGAAACAATCTGTGCTTACCGTTCCATTAATTTAGATATGTTGTTAGCCACATTCATTGGGAGATTTCTCCTGGTCATGCTGATTTTATTTTGGCATTGATTTATTTTTTTCCAATTAGTGCGCTACTTGAGCTGATGCATGTCGAATGCTGTTGTATTCCCGAATGGCCGGAACAGATCCTAAAGACCTGGAGTTACTGAATTTAAATTACCAACAACAGTGGCATTAATGTCAAATTCTAAAATATTTGCAGTCGTCCTTATGAATTCTCACTTAAATTTGCTTCATTTGGATCTTCATTCTAATATTAAATAACTTTGGTCTTTTCTTTAAAAAAAATATATTAGATCCTTCTTTATGGTTTCTATTGATATGCACATCTCTAAACAAGCTTGGTTGTCTACGATTCTTCCTCGAACCTGATTTCTATTCATATACACCTCTAAACAAGCCTGGTTGTCTGTGATTCTTCCTCGAACCTGCGTGAACGTGAATTATCCTGTGCATCAAACTGCCCTTTTTGTGGTATTATCTATATGAATCTTTTACTTACATTGTGTAATGTTTTTGGGATGTTTGTAATTATTTTGAGAGATTGTAGACAGTTTTGCTCCCATATGACTCCACTGGTGCACGAACATGTTGATCCACCAGAAAGCACGTTTTTTTCTTCTGTGTTAGCTAATCTAACAATGGGATTACACCCACGAAGTGTTAACTTTAGATTACAACAGAAAGCTGAACACTTAATACACATTGATATAAAGTAAAAGCAAGCTAGCCTATTTCTATCAACTCATCTTAACAGGAATAACATCTATCCTGAACTCCAAATCTTCAACTGGAATCTCCCTTCAAACTTGCTCCAATCTAATTCAACACATACTTTTGATTAGGGACTTGCTACTCAGAGCGCGATGGAGTGTCCCACTGGTCTAACGACGACGTCTAGTCTAAGTCTTGCGTTGGCGTGTAGCAGCGCCATCGCCTCAGCTCTGTACTCCATCGAATTGCTCAGCAGCAGTATCAGCTTGCTCCCTTATATCCCATTGCATCAAGTTGTCTCTGTAGCCTCCTCGCCTGCTTGCGGTCTCCATTGTCTCGAAAACCCAATATCTTCTTCTCAATGCTTCTTATCCCTATTCCCCTGACGCAGGAACTCATGAATACGTTTCTCCTTGACTACCACCTCAGAAAACATCGCAAACGCCTCCTTCCGGCTTTCTTCTAATACCCGATTTACCCTTGTTCAACTCGGCATAATACTCCCAGCACTTCTCATTCAACTTCAGGTTGCTAATAGGAATATAATCACACACTGGCTTGAAATGCTTCCGATGCTCAGCAATATCACTCTTCATCTTCTCACGCCGCATATTGATTTCTTCTTCTACAGCGGCGATCTCCTCCTCAGCAACTGTCCTAATCTCCTTCACCCCTTGAAGCATCTCATTCCTCTGCAGCTCAAACTTGGCTAACCTATTCACATCCGGAACATCACCACTTAGCCGCCTCTTCATCTTCACTGCAGCAACAAATTTCTGGCCATCCTCTGTTGTCAACCACGTATTCCATGTAGTATTAGCAATATTCTCCAACTTCCTTGCCATCAATATCATCAGGGGTCTTGTTGCGAAAGATTCGTATCAACTTCAAATTCTGATAGGGTAGAAGCCTATTCTCCCTCAAACCCTCCTCAGTAAAGAACTCCTCCGGCACCATTGACTGCCTCATCAAAACCTCCCCCAGCTCCCGAATCTCTTTCATCTCAGCCTTTCTCTTCTTCGTAAACATGCTCCCACTTCCAGTTGCGCAATCTCAAACCAGAACTAAGCCTACGCCTACGCCTACGCCCACGCGTCGTCGTACCTGCAAATTAAAGAGAACAAAAGAATGCCGACTCGATGCAAGTGTTCACCAGTGAAAGATTAATAATCCACTAATGTAGTAAAATTTTCATTACCAGTTGTTAGTGATAATTAAAAAAGTGTCGTCCATTTGTATTCAGGGGTAGAAGGATCTAGGCAGGCCACGTATTGAATGAAAATGTTAAACGTGGAGGATGGAGGGAACAAGTTAGTATAAAAAGAAGCCACATCACCACGCGGAATCAGAACTGTAAGGTCTCTCCAGGTCGCTGGATTCCAAGTCCAGAGTGCTAACCGCTACACCATGAAACCAATTGGTAGTTGGATTTAACTTGAAATTTAAATATCGTTTATTTGACTGATAGTACTAATATATTGTCTCTTGTTGCTCTCTTGAGCCGAGGGTCTCCTGGAAATAGCTTCTCTGCCCCTCGGGGTAGGGGTAAGGTCTGCGTACATATTACCCTCCCCAGACCCCATTTGTGGGATTATACTGGGATGTTGTTGTTGTTTATTTAACTCCCAGCAACCGGCAAAAAGAATACCCCGTCAGTTGAGCCACAATATACTCATGTTAAATTTACTCAATTATAACAATTGAACTCGCAGTTGATTGTCTATGATCGAACGTCACACATGCCTTAGAATATTTTCTGGTAGTGGCTTTAGGAAATGACATTTTGTATGTAACGTGCTCATTCTGTGTTGCATTTGTTGAATAGTCTCTTAAACTCTCACAGATATTCTCTTACGCTGTGTGTATGTTGGGGGTGGGGTGTCGCTTACTAGGGTAAAACGTTGGCTATCATTTTATACAGCTGGGTTGTTTTACTAGCACCTCGGAGGTCTCCCTCATCAGTTTGTCAGTTGCAGTTTGGTTTAGAATTATTTCTCAAGTTATGTTATTGTTCTTGGAGAATAATATTAGGATCCAGGATTATTCAGTAAAAAAAAAAGATTAGCAAGGTTATTCATTTCATTTTTAGATAGTCACAAACTGGGAGACGGGGTAAGTTACATGAAATAGATTTTCAAATATACGCACGAGCCACATGGAAATAAAGCAAGGGAGCTTCGACAACCTCATTGATAATAGGCTATAATTGCATATTTTAGTCGATTATTACACTCTAATTTACTGCACTTTAGTTGAGTTTGCGCTTTAATTGCTAGTGTTTTGCACTAATTATGTGTTTTATGCCTTGTAGGTGTGATTCCGAGCTATATAGATGTTATGGAATGAATTTAAGTAATTTGAAGCTTTGAAGTCTGAGTAAAAGCTCAAGGAATTAAGCCGGGATCGTGTTCGGGGGTCAAATTTGATAGTTGAGAACAAACGAAGACTCGATGAGGCATATTGCGTACTGTCTAGTAAAATGCACATAACTTTTTATGGATAACTCCATTTTGGCTCCATAATATATGGTTGGAAAGATAACTCAAAGGGCTACAATTTTCATGTTTTTCTTTTTTCCAAATTCAAAACGGAACAGGATGAAAAACCGCGGTTTCACAGCGACAGCGGCAGAACCGCGGCAGAGTGCAGACGCAGACAATTGAAGAATCAGAGGCCATGTTTGGCCGCGGTTTGACCGCGACCGCGGCAGAACCGCGGCAGGAGGCGGAAATTTCAGGGACTAAAGTGCAAAACACGGGATTTTTAGCCCAAAACCTTATTTTAAACACTAGACTCCGCCCAAGAGAGGCATGTATTGATTTTTAGAGTTTCTTAGGAAGAAAAAACCATTGTGAGAGATCACCCAAAACATCTTTCTTCTTTTCTTTGATTTCTATTGCTAGTTTATGATGAATCTTATCTTAGTTTGTTTACCCATAGTTATGAGTAGCTAAATCTTTTGTCTAAGGTTTTGATGGAACCTATTGGGGGATGAACTTCTTGTTTATGTGAATACAAATTGCTAGTTTCAATCTTTATTTATTCAACTATGTTCTTGTTGTAGTTAATTGACAGGATCTTCAATTAGCTGTGCCTATTTAGTGTGCATAACTCGGGAGAGAGTGCATATTTAGGTTATTGTTGAATAACACCACTCCTAAAGTATAAGAGGAATCTATAACTGCGGGTTTAAAGGCGGGATTAGGGATAACGAAGTCTTGGGTGCAATCTTAAGTGAACTGTGTTAATTAAAGCTAGCTAGTGTATCTCGGGAGAGTGCAATAGTATATTACTGTGATTACTCAGGAGAGATTTATGGTAAGACGAGCGTTCATGATTGATAGAGAAGTGTTGGTACATTTGTATGAAGCATAAACAGAAGGGATTCCATCAATAGGGGAAATCTTTACCTTAGCTTTATCTCCTCATTGTTTACAACCTTAGCGTTTTAGTTTACAGCCTGTTTAATTTACTTGCAATCTTAGTTACTAAAGAAACCATCAACTTGTGATTCAAACATTTGGGAAGCTGGTTCTGAAGAGTTTAGTGAGTCTAAAGATTGTGATTGATAGGTTAACTCTCTGTGGGATTCGACTCCGGACTTGTAAACCGGATTATATTTGCAACGACCGCATTGTCTTTTTTATAAGGCATAGTTGGGCGTGATCACATACCCTAGTGGGTGCAGTAATGGGGGTCGGTTTTGCTAGAGATATATGATTGTCGAAACTCTTGAATTAGTTTCTGGTTTTTTTCCTTTTGGGGTGACTTGTGAGGAAAATATGAGTCGTAGAACGCTCTCTTCCAAGAGGAATCGGAAGAAAATATAACATCGTAGTGCAGGGAGTTTGAATTGAAGTGAGGATTAGTAGTTAAAGTTTCCACTCTGTAGTCATACCTTTGACTTCTGGAGTATATCATATTGGATAATCTTTCTGCTCAACGTAAACGCATGTTTTCATGCAATGTTTGTTCCTGTCAATTTTTGCGTTGAAACAAGTAAATTATACAACTTCACATCTCAAGCACTCTGCAATTCTTACTTAATGGATGCAATAGAAAACCGTATTTTTCCAAAATGTATTAATCTCTTAAAGTCCAGTCCTTGATCGGGAAACAAACATAAAGTATATACTTATCATCTGCAGTAACATAAAACATACACATGATAGTCCATGACTATTCAAGAATGGGTTTATTACATCCGAATCCATCAGGAGCACAAAGTCCTTTCTAGCAATTCTTGCAACTCTCCGCTCTTGTATGCTTCTGTAATAACAGAAAAAAAAAAATGCAACTTGTTAGACTCCAATCAGCATGAATCAGAACTTGAGGCAAACCATGATGAAGGCAGCAGGCATTGAGTGCTCAAATTTTTGTCTTTGCACTGAAGAGATGAAAGCTGAAGTAAATTCCAAAAAACTGAGTATAATACACGCTTGTTATGATAAATTAGCAGTGATCTAACGAGTCAAGATAGTCAAAGTGGAAAGAAGTTGGCCCCAGTTGCATGCTTAGACAGCCAATAAATATCAACATTGAAGGGTGATTGAAAAGATGGAACAGGGAGGTATTCAGTAGAATGGAGATCAACATAGCGACCTCGCTTACAAGTTCTGGAAAGAAAAGAGATGGGAGGGATACTATTGAAGGAGGAGGAGCTCAAAAGAAGGAATTCAAGGTCAAGTCAAAAAATCACTAGTAGTACAGTATAGATTATAGGAGGTGTGATGCAGGCACAAAATATGAGGTGATGAAAAAGGGAGATAATACTACATAGAGATAATAATACATGTTAGATAATAATACATGTTCTTTTAATAGAATGGTAAATGCACATGCAAGTTACGATTTGATTGAAATAATATATATTGATGGCCGAGAACTAGAGAAAGAAGGGGAACTCCAGGAGGGATTAACTTCACAATGCTAGCAATTGTATACTGAGAAAACTAACCATCAGTATTACGACAATACTAAACAATCTTATTCACCACAGGAAGAATTCCCTGATTTGTTCAGATTAGCCTCACATCCAAATTCTAATTGTTCAAGCCGCCACTCTTATAAATCAGAACTGCTGCTTGTGTTTGAAACTCCTTAGAGATTGCAGAGACTAGGGATCGAAATGGTCAAACAACTCATGGTCAGGTTGCACGTTTTCTAAGTAATATTCTTGGAATTTAATGCACTGATCTATGTCATAACCTTGGAACTAAACACACTGATCTTGACAGAAGGAAAAAGTGATCTTCCCAATGAAATCCTTCTACATTTAATTGGATAGACTGTAGAGGCAGGATGGAAGATGTCCAATATACATGAAAATTCATCTGGAAGACAAAGCCTGCCATGAAGGTAGCCTCCTTTGGGCAGACAATAGGATGGAAGTTGTCACACTCAAGATTATCTAACAAAAAGGGAGAATATGTGGAGCAACGAAACTACATGTTCATGCCCTGGGTAAAATCAGTGAATAACATTTTCAACACTGTGAGGTAGCTAATGATATAGAGAATATGTTTAGACGTCTGCAATGAATGGGTTATGTATAGATAATTCTTGAGTGTCCATCCATATGGAAAAGGTTCCCAGTTAGAAAGACAGTAAACAAATTTTGGGAACACTGGGATAGAATGCCTTTATTTCGTTCTCATTTAGAGTTAATTTAGAGAGATTAAAAGTTTGAGACCTTAAATTGAGCGACTTGAAAGTAATAGAGCAATTTGATAAAAGTATGACAAGGTTAGTAATAGAAATGCAAGACTCAAGAGATAGCAAAGATATTCTTACCCATATTAAACCATAGTTTCAAAAGAATCGAAGAGAAAACAATTTAAAACACTTCAAGAGATCTGAATGACTGGAAAAAGAACTAGCTTAGCAGTTGAGTGTTGGGAAAGAGAAGACATGATCAACAAGGTGAACCATTTGGCTTAGGAGGTTGTTCTTACAATCTCCAAACTATTATGTAGTAGTTATGTTTGATCTTCACAGCAACAAAGTGCCCAATCCCAGAGTTCAAGAATTATGATAATTTATCGTGAACAAAATTCCAACTTGACAGTAGTTCATCAAAATAGCAAACAACCAGGAAAGTAAGAACTATTCACTAAACCTACAAGTTTGTCAATAAAATCTAAAAGGAAACAAGAAATTCCTTCTTGAGAGACCAAGGTCTGAATCCCGGCAAACACAAAAACAACTAGGTAATTTCTTCCCATTTGCCTAAGCATGGGCAATGTTACTTGATACTTGTGCTAGTGCGAAGCTTGTACACGAGAATAGTCGAGGAGAGTGCATGCTCAAAAATTAAGTTTTCTTTTACGCATATCAAAGTATCAATTTGTATACCTACCTACAGTGATGTCACAGCCACCAAAGAACTCCCCATCAATGTAGAGTTGTGGAAAAGTTGGCCAACTGGAATACTCCTTCAATCCTTGACGAAGTGCTTCATTTTCAAGGATATTTATTGTCTCGAAGGGTGCATTTAGCGATTTTAATATCTGCACAACGGTATTTGAGAATCCGCATTGTGGAAAGTCCTTGGTACCCTTCATGAACAGCACAATTTTTTGTGATGTGACAACCTTATCCAGTGTATCCTTCAAGTTAGGATTCAGAGCTACAGGAACATGAAGGTGCATCCAAACACATGTCAGCAATTCTTAATTCTTTGAAGCTAAGAAATTAAAGAATACAGAGACTAATTGATAAATTCCCCAAGTATTAGAAGAGAGAAATATAAAAACATTGATAGACAAAGGCTAAATGAAAAAAAGGACTCCCTTGTGTATATCAGAAGTTTACAAGAAAAAAGATGCACACAACCTGGAGCAGCCAAAAGGTCTGAGGTTAACAGGTTTCTCTATGTCACTTATTTGCAGGCATAAATCGAAAATTGTAAATTTTATCTGGGTGCTTTACTAAAAAGCATCGAGCAAGCATCTATGCCGCCAAAGCCTGATTGAAAGGATGTCATTCACCGAAGGTTTCTTTTCAACAAGACCATCCTTAACATCACAACTCTTCTCAATGACCTACAAACAATGCCAATACAGAGGACGTACAATATCCTCGAATAATATCTACTTTCATCTAGATCTTGCTTTACAAATTGCCTCTTCTAGCAATCAAGTATCTTCTACTAAGTGAGCTTCTACTAACAAAGAGAATACTAACAACCTTGGTGGTATTTAATGTACCTTGCACAAAACTTTTAAGCTTTCTCACCACCTCTGAGACTAACCTCCCCACCTCGCAGGACTGGTAAGAACGTAAATCGATTTAGCCAAGTATTTATACTTGGGATCTCGATCTATGAATGCTTATAAAAATGAGTGACTTACTAAGCTATTTACTTTGTTTGCATTGATGATAAGAATTACATCATTAACCGCTATTTGAATCTAACAAGTCATTCTTAGAAAACAAAACGATCCCAAATTGTGCGTAAGATCATGGTTTAGATAAGCCAATCAACAGATACTATAACTTACTACTAATTAAAACGCAATTAATTCAAGTCACAAAAAGCAACCTGCCAGGAAGAGGCATAGATTTGCCCTCTTGATTTAGTATCTAAATTTCACCAGAATTATCTGACATTACCATGTACTAACTTCCAACACCATCAGAAAATTAAACTTCTCCCTAATTAAACCAGAGGCTTATACACAAATTCACTCAACTACACAAACAAACACAGAAGAAATAAACACATAAAGAGAGTTCTCCAAATTCGATTTTATTGAGAAATAAGTAGGACTACCTACACAGATTTAAAACCCTAATAAACTACTATTATAAGAAATTAAGAATCCATTTACCAGATAGGCAACGAACAGATCTTAACCGTCCGTCCCGGTTTCCGGTAGCAATTGAGATAGTGGGAATGTTCGAGAACCGAAGAGCACGGGCGAAAGGAGTAGTAGGGAGCGGTAGAGAAACATCCGCCGTGCGTGACTCAGCTCTAATGGATGGTGAAGTCCTGAAAAGCTGAGATTGAAGAGCAGGAATTGCGAGCGACATGGTCAATGCTTCTCACTTCCTGTGATGAACGGTGCTACTCCAATATTTAATCAAACAGCCAGCTGCTCCTAACCTTAGATTTACCTTCAGAGGACCCACCATACAAATGCTGTAACCTACAGGGTAGGAGTAAGTTTTAAATCAATCAAAAGTAATTGATCCTTATTCTTGTTCATAAATAACTCAAACATTCAACAAAGTATGCACCAGACTTCTTGTTCACATGGCTTAATATTATATCAATTTTTAAAAATTATGTACATAATATTTAATTTTGTGGAGAGACCATGAGTTTATGTGCGCCATAACCTTCCTATAAATTATATTATATCAATTTTTTAAAAAAATATACATAAAATAATTTATTTTACCGAGAGACCATGAATTCATGTGCCACATAATCTCCCTATAAATTCGCCCCGAGTATGATACTACTACTACTGGGACAAAACGTCAACGGTTAGTTATATGAATCTTCAACAATCATTTCATTTTGTATTTGTTAATGTCTTTTAGGATAGAATTAAAGGTTCTATAAAATTATGGATTCCATAATTCTCAAATTATTCCTACGCTGATATATAGTAGTAATTTTAACTAAATTAAAAATACTCATGCCAAACATTGATCTGCAATAATAACTATATATCTCAATCTCAACAAAATTGGTATTAGCCTATATGACTAGTTTGTTTCACTGAATCAGATTCTTCCTTGTACTGATTCTAAATGATTGCAAGTCTTGTTGACACAATTTCTCTCTTCACGAGTTTTGATCTACATTTTTCCTTTGGAAGTACATGAACAGTTATTTTTCCCTGTGTCACTTAGTGTGTCAAGTTTAATCATTGCTAATTTTGTCTAATTTGTATACACAATGAGATTTTGAGTGGCCGCATCTGTTAAGGGCTCTTTTAGTGCTAGGGATGATTTGAAGGAAGCAATAATTTGCATCATGAGAAGAAACACTTACACTTGAAGGTCATATGAATAGTAAGAAGTAAGAACATAGAAGAAGATTAAAGGAATTGAAAACTTTAGTAAGAGCTTACTCTTGCTCCAACAACCTGAATCACTGTGACATTTGTTTGGAAGAAACACGTAATTTTGGGGGAGAGAATTTAATAAGTTTCCAGCCTCTAGATTTTAAAGGTCTATTTGTCCAAATTTGTGCGAGATAATTGTTATATGGAAAATCAAACACCTGTTGGTTTCTTCTGGTCTTCAAAATATCACTAAATACATAAAGGTATTGTCCACAGTACACTTTCACTTTTTCTGCAGTTCTAGATAAACTTTTACCTTTCAAAATTGATGCCTAAAATTTAACTTGCTGCCGCAACAACTCCGTATAAAAGACTGGAACCCAGCTCTATCTCTAACTAACCTTAACTAGAGAAGCTGTAAAACCTAATGCACTCGCGTGGCTATACATATCAAATGAAAGAACGGCACTAGCAAAATTTGATTGATAAAGATCAAAAGGCCATCAATCAGCAAAGTGTGATACTGTTTCCTTAGACATGTACACCATTCCCGTTGCAATAAATCCCATCAAAAGATCCATTACCATTAGCAGTTGTTCCATTTCCAACTCGATGAACATTTTCCACTGATGTACCATTGGTAAATCCATTAGTCACTGCTTCACCCTTCTTCAAAAGAGATTCGAGCTGCCCACATGCTGCAGCAATAAGCCCTGTTCAGAAAAATAAGAATTAGATCATAATGAGGAGCACAATAACTAGTGATAAGCAAGAAAGTAAACCGGCAAAACCAACTCTTTCTTTGAAGTAGAAACCAAAATGTCGTGGATATTTCTCACTCCAAGGTTGAAATTTGTTTATTTCACCACAGATTCAGGCAGAAACAAAGTGCCAAACACACTTTGAACGTTGGTCACAGTGAATGGAGCGGAGTGAACCAATCAGAACCTGGACTTTAAGGTGTAATTTTTTGTTTGATCTGCGACTTCTAGACTTGGGAAACACATTTACAGCCTTCACAAAAAGAATGAGGCTTGCAAGACTGCTAGTTGTGGACAGCATACTCAACATAGAGCCTAAGTTAAAGAAACTAGTTTTTTTTTTCTCCAAAATCTAGTGGCATAGGAGTCGGTCATAATTCATCTTATTAAAAATGGGTACCCAACCAGATGCTCTACACAAAAGCAGCTCCCATGCAAAATACTTTTGTTCTGTAAGGATGAACAACCATGCAAAATAAAAATTGGTCAAAGTTCTATCCTTTCAACAAAGCTGATGCTGACATATAGAAGAACAAGATTCATGAAGTCAACTAGTTAAAGAAAGCAAACTAGAACTGACTTGACCGATGTAGTGCAGCAAGGTCAGAAGGTTTTAATGTGTCTCCCAAGACCAAGAAAACAAAAGACAATGCTCGAGAACTACTACTCATAACATTAGCTGTTGAACTTGCACCGCCAGTCGCCAGAAAAATCTTCATTCACTTAATTTCTTCAAACAAAGTACCAATCTTTAGTTTTAGGTCTACAAATTAAACAATCTAAGACGTGAACATTGACTTTTTTGGATTAACTAAAAGCCAGCCAGATAAAATGTGAAATGCAAGTCCAAATGTTAAAATGCCACTTCAAAAGTTCCAATGCGAGCATGAGTTATTTTGCTGGCTATGAACAGAAGTTTAAAGCAGGGAGGAATACCTAAGAACACGGCAGACGGTTTTCCTGGCCTTGATTTAAATTCAGGATGAAATTGGACGCCAATAAAGTAAGGGTGATTAGGCAGCTCGACAATCTGTAGAGGAAATAGAAAATTAAACCAACAACAATAATACAAGTATCTATCATGACTTAATAATTCAATTATACAAAGGTTCACCTCCATGCGGCGACCACTTTCATCTTTGCCGGTGAAAGAAAGACCAGCATCTTCAAATTGTTGCACCATATCAGGATTCACCTAAGTAGCACAAGACAAGTTTTTAGCATACATACCAAATAAAGATATCACATCTTATGGTCCACATAAAATTATAGCATTCCACCTAGGTGTGCTATAGCTACCCCATAGTTCCAAAACTTAGAAGAAGAAGAAAAAGCATCAAACCTCATATCTATGTCGGTGCCTCTCATCTAAAAAGCTCTGGTTGCCATATCTGAGAAAGATATAGTTTAGCCACTTGGTAATATAAATAGGAAAAGTCCTCCGGAGTGGCTTCAGATCATTACATAGCAAAGTCCGTCATTATGTGTAAATTAAAAAGATCCCTTCTCCAAAAAGAATCAAAAAAAGAAGGGGGCCAAAACCAGCTTCCTTTGCAGGTCTTTCTTATAGAAGATCAACAGGCAGTCTAATCTTTACAAGTTAAAATAAAAACATTCAGAAAGGTGACGTCACAATAGACTGTGATTGAGCAATCATTCTTCAGGAGGACAGAGCACACATAAAGCTAAACATGCACAAAGTAATAAGTAGTATAATCGCGTAAATTCATGTGCTATTGCAAGATCATATGGTGAGAAATGCAGGAACCATGTTGGAATATTTTATCTCAAACATTACAAATGCAACATACATCTCGGGCCTTCAAATTGTTTGGCACTCCTCCCTTTGTTTGACAATCCCAAAAGATTGAGATTTTTCTATGATTAGAAAATATTTAATTTTACATATAAAATTCTGTTACCTTCTCTAGAAAAAGTATTCCCTGTGTCCCAATTTGTTTGGCACTCCCTTCGTTTGACAATCCCAAAAGATTGAGATTTTTCTACAATTAGAAAATATTTAATTTTACATTTCCATTGCTGTTGACATGACTTGTTGAAGGTCCGCTAACTACCAAACATATACATTACCAAGGGTACTCTTTGGGTATTTTACGCATAGCTTATGTGTCAAAGCTCTTGTTTTCCTTCTTAAACCCTATTTCCATTTAAATATACACCAGAAAATTGGCATGGAATACATAATAAATGATGATGTCTCATTCATACTTTAATGTTGCTAGCTTGCGTAAGGGATAATATGGAATTGATGCTAACTTTAGTAATCTTTTAGATTGAATGTCCTATTTCAGTACAGACATCATATGGCCAGTTGAGAAAAACATTACATCAAGAAGAACTCGAACTTCCTCCCAGTTTATTAAAGATCAAACTTTCAAGTTTCAACTTCTACACCCCAAATAGAAACAACCCATAGCTCCACCAAGTTAAACATAGACACAAATAGCAGCATGTTAAGAAATTGTTCGGTGGTGCTCATCTGCTTATCTTTTAAGAGATTGTTCCATCGTGCTACTGCTTATCTTTCTTTTGCATGTACTAAAAGTATATCTTTCCGGCAGGTCAATTAAAACTACTACTTCCATTCTCCTGCCTAGGCAATGAGGTTGGAGGAAAAGAAGTACTTACAGTTTTGCAGATTTAGAATCTCTGACTTGAAAATATGTTCTTCTTGATCCTAGACGCATGGTACCACCCATATGTGTTTTTGAACCCTGCAAACATGGTTTACAGATTACTATTGCCGCAACTAAAAATAAAACCAAAAATATAGGAAAACCGTGATGAAAGGGAAGTATCAGAACTTAACCTCCGGCATAAATATTACACAAGGATTCTGAGTGTTGGAATCAAACTCCGTACTGTTCGCATCTTGCAATCCAAGAATGGATCTAGCATACTCGATAACAGCAATTTGCATGCCTAGACATATGCCAAGGAAAGGAATCCTGTTTTCACGGGCATATTTGGCAGCAAGTATTTTACCCTCCACACCTCTATCGCCAAATCCTCCGGGAACTAGTACAGCATCAGCCCCCTATCAGCATGACGACTTTGTCAGAATCATATCTATGAGATTAAGTAGGGGCGCTAAAGAGTGAGTTTGCCTATCATATGATCTTGAGAAACTACACCATACAGACCTTCAACAAATTCCAAGAACTTCTATAATTTTCAGGATTCTGCAATTAAGAATATAAGTCAGCTTTCGACATACAAGATATAAAGCAAGGAAACAAAGATGGACACAAAATTACCTCTTTGGCAGTTTCATCTTCGAGGTCACTGGCTGGAACCCAATCTACAATAAGTTTCCTGCGGCAAGCTACAGAGGAATGCAAAAGAGCCTGAAAGGACAGATTATATATCAAACAGACAGTTATTAGCTCTATGAGAGAAAGAATATGATTTTAAAAGACATACGTCAAACAAACAGCAATATCATAAAACGTGTAGAAAAATTGAAACGAGAAGGGCATTAGAGCAGAGGATATATGTCGATTATGATCCATTGAAGAACAGCTTTATTGTGCGCTGGAAAAGTGAAAGGTACTTGAAGGGTTAACAATATCAAATTTAAAAACAGCCACATGAGTACATAAGTGCAAGTAAAAAAGTTCCAGTTGATCTATATTTGACTTGAGAACGGTTTAGATGAGATATCACCTTCAGTACAGAGAGATAGGAATCTGAAAGTCCTGTGTATTTCCCCACCATGGCAACTCGAACCTGTATGGATGACAAATTATGGAAGGTTTAAGGATGATAGAAAGACAAACTCCAAAAGGAAAAGAAACATAATGTATATGTCCTAGAACCTACTGGCTCATGTAGCATGTCACAAAGTTCGGCCCGAGATGTCCATTCTCCCAAGGCAGGCTCCCTAGCAACTCTATCAATGAAAAATCAAATATTTTACCATACAACTATATAAAAAATGTCACAAAATGATATGCAGAACACTGATCAAAGATTACAGGCCATCAATGTACATAACAGAAATGAAAGACATTTGGAGTGGAGCTCATCAGACTAACCCTTCAAGGTTCAGGACTTTCAGAATCGCTTCATGGGCCTTCTGATCCTGGTCCAATGAAGAAAAGTAATTCGTCTTGAAACTCAGAGTGAACTTTAGCAAATATATCAAAATAAGAGTACCAACACCACTCACTCTTAAAAGCAAAGGCACACGCCAAATGTTCGAGACATCGTAAAGAGTGATGATATTATCTACCTGGAAACCAAGGCACACAGAACCTTAGCACCATGGAATAATAAATTTGGTGGCCCAAATAAGATTTGGGTGTATGAAGATACAGATTTTAAAACATAATATTAATACCGGAACATGGCAAAAACGGGAAAGTTTCTCCTTCACATTATCCTCAAGTGCCTGAATAAGATAACGAACTTCAAAAGATGAACTTGACAAACCTGAACTTATAAAGAAATACATGGATAGATAGATGATGAAAACCCTAATATATATATATATATATATAGGGGGAGAGAGAGAGAGAGAGACCGTTGTGCTACGGCAGGCTATAATATTTGGTGTCAGTCCCAGGCTTCTTAAACCCCTTACACTGTGTTGAGTTGGCTTTGTTTTCTGAATATCAAAAACAGCTTTAGTACTCACCCTACTAGTTACTTTAATGGGAAAGGTTAATGTAAACACTTTGATTAGAAGCTACCTGCTCACCAACTACATTCAAAACGGGCACAAGGCTGACATGTATCAAGCAAAAATTTCCAGCACCTAAGAAGCAAAAAATTGAAAGATGTTGATAGCATTATAGTGCTAAGCTCAACATTTGCATTTTCCTAAGGCACAAAAGAGAATTAATTATGTGTGATCTCAAGAATTTAAACTCGGACTTGGAACCTTACCTACACGATATGAGAATTGTCCTAAAGCTTCAATGAATGGCATAGATTCAATATCTCCTGCACCAGGGTCAATTACTTTGAGAAAACTGATTTACAAACAACTTATCCTGCCAGTTGCCAAACATCATTTGAGCATACCTATAGTTCCACCCAGTTCTATGACACAAACATCAGCTGGACCATCCTCTCCATCAACTGGTATGACAGCCACACGTTCAATCCACTCTTGAATGGCATCTGTAATGTGAGGGACAACCTAAACAAGTGGGCAGATAGTAAGACGGTAACTAAAGGTAGAGATGAAAATATGTATTCTGGAACAGTGACAAACCTGAACTGTCTTCCCCAAATAATCTCCTTTTCTCTCCTTATCAGTAACAGACTGAAAACCAAAATTCAAGCAGTTTCTCAAGCTGAACATTTTCCATTCATGGATTTCATTATATGAATTTTGATAGAGCATGAATCAATCATCTCAATGCGAGAACTTTTCTGATTTTTGACAACATACCTGGTAAATTTTTCCAGTAGTTATATTGTTGTCACGTGTCAACTTAATATCCAGAAAACGCTCGTAGTTTCCAAGGTCTAGGTCTACCTACAAAAGCAAAGAAAAAAAAACCATGATCTTAATGGCATCAACACTAATAATTCCACTTTATCCTTCCTGCATGCTAAATAAATGTTGTTTTCTCCAAATACAAAACGGAGCAACTTCCCACCAAAATCTGTGAACTCTGGAAGTTTTGCCCCTCAATGAAGAGTACAAGCTAAGGGAAACACAATGAGAGCATTCACTTGCCATCAGAAAATTAAGTAACATGTTTAGCTTAACTCTAAAAAGTCCATATCATTAAAAAGTTTAAACGTTTTATTTTTCGAACAGGTAAGTACATTAATAAGTTCAAAGTTTGAAGAACTTGTTCCAGCTCTGACCATATCGCCTCACCTCTACAGAAATTTAGAGGGGAAACAATGTTTAATGAGTTGTTAATACGAGAGATTCTTGTCTAACCTCTCCACCATCATCCAAGACGAATACTTCTCCGTGCTCGAAGGGAGACATTGTTCCAGCATCAGTGTTCAAATAAGGATCTGAACAGGGGCAATATGGTGAAAAATGAGGACACAAGCGGACAGTTTATATAACTTCATTTCAAACAAACGAAAAAATATGTATGCTCAAAAAAAAAAAAAAGTAAAATATGCATTTCATAACTAGTTGAAAGGTAAAAAAATGCATTTTATAAAAGAAGGCAGAAGGATAGTGTGAGCAGAGACCAATTTTAATGGAAGTAACGCGAAGACCGCAGGCCTTAAGGATGAGACCGATACTGCTGGCAGTGACTCCTTTGCCAAGCCCACTAACCACTCCTCCAGTTACCAACACGTATTTCATCTCTGATTATTCACCTCCTCAATCCTATTAGTGGAATTTAATGAACAATAACACTATTTAGCAACTGTACTCGGCGAACAAAATGCACACGCCGAAAAATGTAACGTTTTGCGTCTTAGAAAAATTAGTAGTATATGGCAAGTCAATATATGGCAATTAGCTTACCCAGTAAGGCGCTGTTGAGGTTTACCCGCTAGCAACTTCTCCGATTGAGTCCAAAACTCAACCTTAGCTGAGACAAGAAGAGAATGAGCGAAATATAAGAAGGCAGGGAATGAAAAGAACTGGGAATGGTAGGAGAGGATGGTGGTGGAAACTTGTTTAGGTGTGAAGAAGAAGAAGAAAAAGCGATGGCGGCTTTATGCAGTGTTATATATGTGAGGGTGAAAGGGAGGATTCCCCTAGGTTCAAATTCTAAAAAAAGAAAAAGAAAAAGATCCTAAAATACCTTTGAAATTATCCATAACCTCTGTCAAAAGTTTTGTTTTTAACATATGTCCCTTATTTCCAACTCAGCAAACGGAAATATACCTTTTCACGTGTCCCTTATTTACAACAATTCAGCAAATAGAAATATAATATTTATGTGAGAAATCTTCTTGTTGAGTAGAATAGAACATTCAGCTGATAATCTATTGCTGCTATCACTACTGCTCTTAAAAGTTATTAGTACATGAAAAAGGAACAAGGTTAAATTTACCCATGTACTTTGCAAAATAGTTTAAATACTCAACGAAATTGGTGGCCTAAAGCCGAACATTAAGAATAGGTCCGATTATTTATTTAATAAAATCGTATATATTTATGATTTTTTTTTGGTTATGTAATAATAGTTTTATGGACCATCTAGTAGATATTTTGGCCCTTCACTCGGTTACCTCTAGCTTCTACCATTGAAGATATCTAGTAACTCTGTTCACCAAGGTTTCGAATTCTTTTTATGAGAAATATCCGTAGTTAAGAAAATGTTCTTATAAGTTCCCAGCATCTAATGATCGTAATTTTTACTACTAAAGTAGATTTTAAAATAATTTTATACATTTGAAAAAGATCAAGCTTATTTGAATTTAAAAAAATGACTTGATCTACTCTTTATAGGAAATAATTTATTTTAAATTATAAGAGATTTTGTTTTTATTTTTTATTATCAATGTCATCATCAAACTGTTATTTTGCCATATTGTATGTTTATTATAAAATTCAAGTATTTATCCTAATAACCTCCATTTTTTCTAAATAACTTCTATATCCAAAAAGAAAAACATAAATTTAGTATCTTTTTCTAATAATTTTAATAATAAAATTAACTAATAATAAAATTGGGGCCTTCAATTAGGGGGGCCTAAAGCAATTGTTTTAGCTATCTCCCCTTGGGGCGGCACTGAATATGCTCTCTGTTAATAGTTGGGGTCGATAATATACTTGCCATTACAAAATTAGCCTATATTGACCCCAACTATTAATGAAGTACATATCTAGACCATTTTATAAAGTACAAGGACAAATTTAATCCTTTTCCCAAATGAAAACCTCTCTTGTCATCTAGAAAACGGTATTGATTTTAGCCCCTTCAAATCTTAATATTTTTGTGTTCTCCTTAATTTTCTATTCCCCAAAGCTACGTTTCTCTCTTTACGATCAAATGAATAGGACATCCGCTCTATTACTAATTGTTAAACAAAATTAAGTAGTAAAAGATTTATAATGCTCAAAAAGAAATATTCAGTAACCCATTTCTTATGTTCCTTCTCCGATATTTTAAAAAAATATCATGGCAACAAATCCATAAGTGGTGTTTGACCAAAAGGTTTTAACCCTTTTTGTTAAACTAATTAAATAAAAATTTATGAGATAAATCCTAATCAGAGATAATTTATTCTAGATCTGAGATAGAAGACAGTAATAAACAAGCATAACTGAAAGTAAAATATGATTACAGTCACGATTTGATTCCATAGTGTAGGAAAAGGAAGATGACTCCCAATATATCAAATGATGACGAAGAATACACAAAGGAAAAGAGTCACCATTCTTGAACAAAATAGACTTTCGTACACTTGATAAAGTTGAACTACAGACGACTGTCAGGATCTTGAGATTTGTATCCCCTTTGGTGAAGAGCCTGAGAGGATGGAACATCTTCTCCTTCAGAAAGATGTATGTGTTTGTATGTGTTCCCATCATCCCCCCTTTCTATTACTCTCTCTCGTGATATTTATACAAAGCACTTTTCTTACCCAGCGGTCCTTAACCGGAGTACCTAAGTTCTTGGAATATCCCGTAGAGTATTCATCTAAAATGTCTAAGTGTTGAACTAGCTGTTCGGGCCGAACTGAGTGCTCGACCTCGACCGTAGCTGAATCATTCGCTGGTATATTTCTTCATGCACGTGACTTCGACTTGGTTGAATCCTGGTTGTTCTTCTTTAAGTAGAATTCTTTTTATCAGATTTTGACCTATACAGTTAGTCCATCTGCCTGTTGGGGTCGTCTTTGAACGAGCTCGATGGGCGGACACCATCAGTTTGCGAGTTGAGAAATTTAAGCATCTGGATTGAGGGACGAACCCTTCATAGCAAGATGACGATGTGATGCTTCGAGAGCCATACCTGACCGTTACGTCAGTTTGAAATGACGTCAATTTGCCATGTGTTATTATGGCGCACGTTCCGTATACGTTATGTCGTTTCCTGCGCCTCTTCTGTTTTAGAGTTAATGTGGCAGCGTTTGGTTTTCCCGCTCAGGGTGCTTGTATTCTTATAAATAGAGAAGAGATCTTCTCGTTTGGGTTGTTGTGTTTTCTATAAGTTATTCGAAAAACTCCAGGCTTTTTTCCCTCCCTCTTCTACGTCTCCATCTCTCTTCTTTTGAAGTTTCTTGCCATTGTTACCCCCTCCACCTTAGCACTTCTCATCTGCATAATCAAAGAAAACATGGCTAGTGCACCTTCTAACTCTGATAGAGCTGCCGGCGCCGCCGCATCGGAAACTGATATACCCTTTCATGAAGAAGGGGTAGTCATGGCGGAAGATGAGAATTTCCCCACTTGATGAAATAATTCCACGTTCGGGGAAGACCGGGACTGATTTCAAGAACTTTCCTGACGGTGAGCCTGAACCCGTTGTTTCCCAAATAGATGTTGCGGCACTCGCTGCACTTAAGGCGAAATGGAGGATTCCTGACTACGTCGAACTCATACCTGCGGGCAACGACGTCGTGCAAATACATCGCCTTTGCTATAATGGGGTGTGACCGGCTCAGCTCCCTCCTTATATATACAAACTCTTCCTCATGCTTACCAGGTACATGGAACTGGCTGGCCGGGGGATTTCTCTCTGTCACTTGCTTTACCTCTTCGTACCCAGTTTTTGCAGGGGTACTATGATACATCTTAGTCACCGCGGGACCAGAGTCTTGGTGGTGAAGATGGATGATAAGACTAATCGCCGCTTTTGGGAGAATGTCACGACCCATGTTCTCCCTCCGTGAACTGTCGTGATGACACTTAGTCTCTACGACTAGGTAAGCCTAACAATTTGCGGAAAAAAGAATTTAAAAATACAACTAGCCATCTAACAGGTAAATATAGATAAAGTGTTTTAAAATGCCTCTCGGCATATACAATAATAACACTCTCAACCAATAATAACACCCCCAAAACCCGAAATCTCATGAATCACAAACTAGAGAAAATACATAGTGTTCTAACTCCAGAAGTCTAAACAAAAGTAATTACAGAAGGTCTACAACTAAAAGAAGAATAGAGAGGGACTTCTCGGTCTGCGGACGTGGCAGATATACCTCGAAGTCTCTGAAATCACCTCGTCTCACTGATAGTATTGCTGAGCAGAAGAACCTGGATCTGCACACGAAAAACATGTGCAGGAAAGGGCATGAGTACATCACAACAGTACCTAGTAAGTGCCAAGCCTAACCTCGGTCGAGTAGTGACGAGGAAGGTCAGGGCCCTACTGGTTATATATATATAACAAGGTAAAAATAGTATGGAATGTGACAGTATAATTAAGATACGAACAATCGATAAAGAATAAAGTCACAGAAAGAAACAACTCAGTACACAGAGATAGCAACAGAGGATCTCCTAGGATATCGTCCCGTAGTCCCAAACAAAAATGCGTAAAGGATCTCTCGGGATATCGTCCCATAGTCCAAATCATAAATATGTAGGGAAATCTCCCGGAATACCGATCCGCAGTCCCAAAGTAAATGTCCAGTACATGGGGATCTCTCAGGATATCGTCCCGTAGTCCCAATTATAAATATGCAGGGGATCTCCCAGGATACCGATCCGTAGTCCCAAAGTAAACATACAGGGGGATCTCCCGGAATACCGATCCGTAGTCCCAAAGTAAATACACAACAGTCTCAAGAAAGAAATCTACAGTTCTATTCGAGAATAAACAGGAATTTCTACTCTAAGCATGCTGCACAGAATTCAAGCAAGCAGTTAAAGTTGATACGACAGTTAAGTCATATAGCCATGCTTTCCTAAGCTAAACAGGAAACTTCAAGTACAAGTATTTCTCAATTAAAAGAAAACACATATATTTACTTAAAAGGGGGGGAGAGGGTTCAACAATTAGCACGTGTACGCACTCGTCACCTCATGTACACGACAGTCATATAACAACAGTACCAAAATCCTAAGGGGAGTTACCCCACACAGGGTTAGGCAAGCCACTTACCTCGAATCAAGCTCAATCAATCCGAAATCACGCTCTTGCCACGAGTACCCAACTCCAAGTGGCCTAAATCTAATCAAATCAATTTCATAATGTAAAAATAAATACAAAACAACGAGTTTAGGTAAAGGAATCGAAGCTAAGGCAAGAAAATAGAAAAACGCCCAAAATCCTCCCTAGGCCCACGTCTCAAAATCGGGTAAAAGTCACAAATTATGAACACCCATTCACTCACAAGTCTAACCATACCAAAATCACTCAAATCCGATACCAAAATCTCGATCAAAATCCCAAAATTTGGCCTAAGAACTTTTCTCAAATTTTTCTTAATTTTCACCTCAAATCCGAAATTAAATGGTAAAACTAAGCTTAGATTAATGGATATAATCAAAAAGGAGTTAGGAATCAATACCCACTAATCTTCTCTTCAAAACCCCCACAAAATCGCATTCCACCGAGCTCCAATTTGATTTTAGATGTTATGAACTCAAACCCTCGATTTTTCATATTTCTGCACAGCGATTACCATATTTGAGGTCATGGGGACGCACCTGCGGTCCCGCACCTGCATAAAAAGCATCACAAATGCAAAAATAACTTATCCGGGATGGGGCCGCATCTGCGGTCACTAGGCCGCATTTGCGGTTCCGCATCTGCGGTTCCCCAGCCGCATCTACGGTCCCTGAAGTACAAGACCAAATTCCGCTTCTGCGGTACCGCACCTGTGGTCCAAGACCCGCAGGTGCGAAAACAACAGGTTCAGCAACTTCAGAATTTCCCTAAGTCCAAATTCACTTCCGTTAAGCATCCGAAACTCATTCGAGGCCCCCCGGGACCTCAACCAAACATACCAACCAATCTTAAAACATTATACAAACTCAGTCGAACCATAAAATCACATCAAACAACGCTAAAACCACGAATCATCCTCCAATCCAAGTCTAATGAACTTGAAATCTCAAGAATTCTACAACCGATGCCGAAACCAACCAAACCATGTCCGATTGATCCCAAATTTTGCAAACAAGTCAAATTCAACATTATAGAACTATTCCAACTTTTAGAATCGGATTTCGACCCCGATATCAAAATTTCACTATCAATCCGGAAACTTTAAAAATTCAACTTTCGACATTTCAAATGTAAATAAGTTGCGGACCTCCAAAACACAATCCAAACATGCCCCTAAGTCCAAAATCACTCAACGGAGCTAACCGAATCAACAGAATCCCATTTCAAGACTATCTTCATACTGTTACAACTACGGTCCAAATTCTAAAGCTTAAGCTCAAATTTAGGGACTAAGTGTCCCAAAACACTCGGAAACTCAAAACGAATCTTTCCGATAACTACAATAGCAGAAACAAACACGAGGAACGCAACTAATAGGGGATCAGGGAATTAATTCTCACAATGATCTGTCGGATCATTACAGAGAACTTCTTCCTTGTGAGAACGGAGCACGTGATGTCAAATCCTAACGGGTTTCTTGAGGAGTGGAATTATGCCCGTAAGTTTTTTTTAAATGATTGCTCGTTGTCCCTTTCCGGTGATCTGATTGTTCTTCTTTTTCTTTTTATTTTATTTTATTTTGTAGCCGAGAAGGAACCTCCTCCGCCAGTCGTTGATATCCGCGAGTGGATGAGCCAGGTTTTGCCCATACGATATGGATTCGTGAATGGTCGTTCCACGAGAGATTCGGGAGTAGACCCTCTGCTGGTGAGTCATCTCGTCTTGCCCTTGGTCACTTTGCCTTTTGTTCTGTATTTTCCTCCCCATATTCCCTTTTTGGTTTAAGCTTCTATCATTTGTAGGTCGGAGGGTCACGAGGAGGGCGAGGGCTCTTATACCTGCTTTCTATCAGTCGAGTCTCTCGATCGAACCTGCATCGATTGTGGCTATAAGTGAGAGCGTTCAAGCCGTTGCTACTTTACAGACTACGACCCTCCCAAACTCGGCCGCCGGGAGGTTGCTCGTAAGGCGGAAGCTCTGATTACCGTAGTTAATTTGGTGAACGAATCGTGTCAGGACGGTGGTGAAGAAGCTCCATTAAAGAGGCAGAGAATAAGGACTGATGGGGTACCCGTGATTGAGGGGCCTTTGAGGGGCGATCCCGTGTTGGCAGTGTCTGAGCCTGATGGTGATGCTACTTTAGATGAGGGGACCTTGTCCCCCTTGAGAGTGGAGGTGGTGCCCGTTTCTAGCGTGGGGGGAGTCTACCGTGGTAGGGGGTAGAGCTCGGAGGCTGTTGCGATCATTCCGAGTGGTCCATCGACTTCACAACAGGCTCGTGTTCCCTTCTCAGCTAGTGAGAGGGAAAAGGGTATGGTTATGGATGAATATGAATCTGGTTCAGATATTGACCATGAGGACATAAGCATGTTTGAGGCGGGGTTCACTCAGGTTGAGGCGGGAACGGATGGTTCCTCTCGCGTGATCGAGATTTCTTCGGATTGCGATTTGTTGGAGGACACGGTGAGCCTAGTGCCCCAATTTACCCTTCTTTGTTCCGCCATTGAAATCAAGGCCCTTTAGGAGATCAGTGATGTCGGCCTGTCGTGAGGCATAGCCGGAATGGATTTGAGGGTGAGTTCTTTATTGCTTTCTTCAGTTTATGTCTTCCACTCTAGCTGATTTTTTCTTTCTGTTCTCTTTTCTTTCTTCAGACTTTTATTTTGGAGACTAAGAGTATCCACTGTGGGTAGAGGCGGGCTATCGCTTTTCAGAAAATGGTTTCAAAGTACCGTCGATATCGTGACAAGTGCCGCAAGATGCATGCACGACTTAGGGCAGGTGACAATCTTCAGTCCCTTATGGAGGAGTTGGAGCGGAAGGACGAGGACCTGATGTAGTCCATTAGCAGATGCAGTGAACTTGAGGGGCTGCTGAAGGCTAAATAAGAAGAGCTCAAGGTAGGCAAGAGGGTTGCGGCTGAATGTGTTGATCTTCAGGCGAAGGTAGTGGCCCTGCGGGTGGAGTTTGAGCAGAGTGCCACCAGAGTCACCGGTCTAAGTGTCGAATTGGCGGAGAAGGTGACCGAGTTGGAAAGGAAGGCGACTGAGTTGGAGGGCACTACTGGAGCCCGAGTAGCGGCCTTGGCAAGGGTTGCGGCACTAGAAGATTCTATCCGCGTCCTTAGGTCTGAACGAGCAACTGAGATAGAAACGGTCGCCCTGAGGGAGGCGCGACTTGATGAGCAAATTGGTAGGGTTGAGGGAGATGTCTTGAGCTTGGGTGATCAAATTATTGTTTCGCGAGGTTGAGAGGGTGCGATTGTTGGTTTCGACTCCTTCTCTTGCGTCCACATCTGTTGACATTCCTCACCCTTTGTACGAGATATCGATCCACGCCGAGGCTCATCAGGATATATATATAAGGGCTTGTTAGCAGTAGGGAATGTTACTGAAGCCGCTTTCGAAGAAGTTTGTGTTAAAGCGCGTGAGGCCCGGCTTGACTGTGGCTATGACCCCCCGACACAGGAGGCTGGTGGAGACGATGAAGCTGAAGACAGGGTTATTTTTTATGATGAATCTTCTGATGGAGAGGGACGGTGGAGGTGAAGCCGTTGAACCAAGCGGGGAGAGAGATGATGGCGTAGATGGGGATAATGCTGAGTGAAGCTTTTGTACTTAATTTTTCCTCATGTACTTAGTTTTTCAGTATTTAGTTAGTTGGGGTGGGGGTACCTTTTTGTTACACCCTATGTTTTCGTATGTTAGAGTATCCGTAAGTCAATTGATGTAAGCTTAGAAAGGAGATAAACTTTGAAAGTACGTAAAGTAAGTTAATCCTTTTATAATGGAGGTTACAAATCTTTATGATCATGAATAACGAGTATCAAAAGTGTTGGAAAGCTTAGGCGCTAAATGAATTAAAGAAAATAAGTTTCGTCGAATGTCGACAAGTTTGGAATGTTATAACCTATACTTTTGGGGTGAGACAAGGGTGATTAACATGATGGTGAGGTTATGTTATAAGTTAGTTTAGTCGTATGATAGTCGTGTGTTATGTTTTTAAGTCAAGCAAGTTGTGGAACAAAAATTGGAAAAGGTCATCACAAGTTACATTCAAAAATGAGTTGAAACTTAGGTTAAATGTAGCTGAGCTTTTCTCCCAACATACTTTGAATCAAGGGATTATCTATATATGAAATTGAATATCTATAAGTCTAGTTTTCAACTCATTAAACCGTTTATCAATACGATCTCGGAGTATAGAGATATTCGCATTTTCGCGAGACCGCGCAGCTAGTAGGTGACAAGTAGGTGCATCACCTACTTGCCAAAAAGAGAGGCCTCAACTAAGTCGGTCAAGAGGGGAATTTTAAGGGATTATAAACTCAGTTATTTCACCTATCTTTCAGACCAAGAAAACCTAATTGAACCCCTGCAACTCCTCCCCAAAAATCCCACAAACCCTAGGGTATTCCGGGTGTTACGACGCGATTCTAGTGCTGAAAAGTCCGGACAGCTTGCTAGTTTCTCTTTCTCCTTCTTGTAGCCTTGTTGAGGAACTTATTTTTGATGAAAAAAGACCAGGTTTCGTGGGTTATACTTAGTACAAGGTAAGTTTATGCTTCTCCTTCCATTATCTATGCGTTTGCGAGTTGTAACTCGTTCGTAAAGAATAAACCTAGCTAGTTTCGAAAGAATGGTATGTTGTTTGTTCTTGTGTAATGGTTGGCTAGTTGTAAACTTATTTTTAAGTGGAATTCATGGCTGGTTTATTGTATAAGAGGTATAATGATGTACTTTTGGTTGTATTTCCCAATTTGAAAGAAAAGACAAGTCGAAATGTGTTTAAGTAACTGAAAAATTACTTTTGAGTTGATGAACTTGTGGGAATATTTTTGGGCTGTTTCGTGTTGGTATTGGGTTGTCTCTTTTACTACTATTTTTATGGAGTTGAGATGAGGAAGGTTG
This sequence comes from Nicotiana tabacum, assembly GCF_000715075.1. Classification (NCBI taxonomy): domain Eukaryota; kingdom Viridiplantae; phylum Streptophyta; class Magnoliopsida; order Solanales; family Solanaceae; genus Nicotiana; species Nicotiana tabacum. The sequence goes on from NC_134082.1 coordinate 96,907,968, forward strand.
TGGAGAAACACCACATAATGGCAAGGTTGTTTGTTGGTCGTTCGTCATAACATTTTCGGGTTGGTTGACACTATTATGGTTGTCGTGTTGTGTATGAAGTGATAGGGGTATGTTGGGCTGTTTGTGATTGTTTTGACTAGTGTGAAGTCATATATATAGGGGAGGTTCTGTCCGTTTCATTGTAAAATAGGTTGTAGTCGATACATAATAGTTACGACGCTTAAACGATAACGAGAGTGTCATTTCTCTTATTGTAGACTAAGGAGCCGTGAAATTGCATAGCTTGAGGTTGGGAAGAATATACAAGGTATGTTAAGGCACTTACTTATTTCTTTTGGCATGATCTAAAGTGAAGGTATTGGTGCACTCCACTTGCTCCGGAGTTTCCTAGTTGGTCAGTATGCTTTGGATATATATTGATTGGTATGCAGGGCCCTGTCCCGATCTTTATGATTTTATTTACTCTTAGAGGCTTGTAGATAGATGTCAGGTGTAGGGACACTTGTATGGCCTTGTCGGACTATGTTTTGAGTTTACAAATGGTCATGTCGGCCTTATAGGCCCGTATGTCACATATATAAGTTTGTATATCATTTTGGGTCTTCATATGTTGAGTATTCCCTTATGTTTTATTCTTGTTATCTCATGACCGGTTTTCTGGCTCATTTACTCATGATAGTATGATAAGAAAGATATGTTACGTTGGTACTCGGTTGAGTAAAGCACCGGGTGCCCGTCGCGGCCCTCTGATTCGGGTCGTGACAAAAGTGGTATCAGAGCAGTTCTGTCCTAGGGATTCTACAAGCCGTGTCTAGTAGAGTCTTGTTTATGGGTGTGTAGTGCACCACACTTATAAGCAGGAGGCTACAGGGCATTTAGGACTGTCACTCTTTCTTCTTATTCTAGATCGTGTGGTAGAGCTCTGTTGTAAGAATTCAAACTCCTAAATTCGACTTTAGTCGTAATACAACGATACCTACATTTAAAAAGATGGTTGGTAAAAGATTGTATGTGGCTGTGAAAGAGTTGAGTTAGAGGAGCTCGATTTTGCATGATGCATATGATGGGTAAATATAAGGTCTTCAGTAGATCATGTGTGTACTAAGAAGTGTAAGCTTCTCGATAAGGAGCCTTAAGGCAAAGAATATCTATCCACCCCTAAAGGCAATGAAAGATTCAAAAGATAGATACAAGCTTCAACAAGTAAAAGGAGCAAGATGGGAAGGGTACAAGGCACCTAGTTAATAAAGATTATCGGTATTTTCATCTCCGGCAGAAAAATATAAGCATTGTAAGTTACCCTCAACAGTAACAGAGGTATGTATAATTGACCATACCCATCTCAGTTATACCCTATTGGGGGCTAACATGTGTAGATTAAGAAAAGGACGAGATATCAGGATCCGGTTGGGGTTAGGGTAACCCATAATGGTGAATTGATTGTTTGTGTTAGTTGACAATTTCTGAAGCATAATGCAAATGTGCTAATAAATCTCCTTGTGAGATACCCAGATGGCGCACTCTAAAATAGTACAGCTAGATATGAGTACTATAAAGATAGCCACTGGAAGCCTTGAAGGGATAAATATTACCTTAGCATGGCTCGTGTCCCTAGGAGAGAGAATTTTAGGCATCCCGAAGAGCCAGTGAGATGAAGCAAGGGGAGCTAAAAGCAAAAGAATGTCTTGTTGATGTTTTCAGAATAAAGTGATAGACATAAATGTTAGTAGGAAAATAAGAATAGAGTTAATGAAGAATTATGAGTAAGATGTCCACATGGATGACAACGGTGGGAAAAAAATGATGATGAAAATGACAGAATTATAGAGTCTATAGTTAAGTGAAGGAAAAAGATGAGAGGTGACAGGCCTTGAAACAACAAAGGAGTATAGGCCATAAAGTCATATCTTCTTTTCGAGAAATAAGTTCGCAACTCTAACGCGAATACCAGCAGGAAAAGATATACCCCCAGAGTAGTAGAAATCAGTATGGGCTGGTAAACAAGATAAACTAAAAGTGAACTAGGGACTAAATGATATGATAATAGTCAGCATCATGAGAATTTCAGAGGTTGCGTTCCGGCGATAATAGAATGGATGACAAAAGAATGCCCTTTAATGGTCATTCAGGAAGTCGCTTCCCTAAAGCAAGCAATATGAGCAAAGTTAAGCTTAAGGGACTATGTGCGCCAGTTACACTAAGTGTCATCCTCGCGAGCAAGGAATTTTATTATCCTTGGTACAAAAAGCATTACCACAAGGCGAGTAAGGGTAATCGATGATGTGAAAAGACGTCAAATATATAGAGGTAAAATATCTATAGGTAGATCGTCGTAGCTCCAGCTCTTAGTACTCCTCTAAAGGGGGGAATATGGAGTGATGTGGCATGAAGTCAGAATTTAGTGGTTCTACTAATCATGGAGTGGTAGAAGAATAATGCGGTAATGTGAAAAAGGGATGAGATTGTACTTATTCAAAGCCTACAGATATGCTACGATATCAGTGCATTATACAAACACGACGTCAAGGAAAGGAAGTAAGGGTTCCTGCCCGAAATGTCATTGATAGATCAGAGGCCAGTGCATGAGGTAAGTTAAAACAAAGGAAATAACCCAAGAAAGATTACGCGGAAAATTGATGTGAGGATAGGCCAACGAGTATTTGGGATTTGATTAAGGAAGAGCCCAGTTATGGCTAAACAGGAGGTTATAGACGAGTCAACAGATCATGCAAGATAAACGTAGTGAATCCTAATATAGTGAATTCAGTCTCGCAAATATGACGTCATAAACCTTGAGAAATGCTCAGATAGGAGTTGGGGTATTTAAAGGTATTGTATAAGTATTACGGGAATAATGGAGGGTGCCACTAAGGAGATAATCAAAATCTGATTTTACAAGTAATCCTACGAGCACAACGGCACGGAGGTATGTAAGTAAGGATGTTTGTAGGCGAGTAAGAATATCAAAAATTCCTTCGAGTATACAGTATAACAAGATCACAACTTTACAAGATCCAAAAGGTCTCCTAAGTACTACCACGAAAGACTAGCTGAGGAAATAAGGAAGAAGGTTTCCACCTAAGCATAGTGACCTAAAAAGGAAATGATCTTTGATCTTGTAACAGCAGTCTCACTATAATATTGCATGCACTCCATAAGAAAGTGGCACCTATCATGGCTAATGAACAGAAAAAAAGGAAAAAAAACATCATCGGTGATACTTGAGAGCATACGAGTTACAGGGAATTCCAGTGTTCGTGGGCACTATGATAAGCCAAGTATCCTTGTAGCAAGTGGCAGAACGACCAGAAAAAGTAATTATTTACATTTAAAGAAAGCTGAGAATGCGCAAAAGGGAATCTAAGGTGCTAGCAAGTTAAAGGAAGGTTCTGAGTAGAATAAATAAATATGTGTAGGTCGCAAGCGAAAGTATAGTAGAGTGAAAAGATTTTGGGTAGATGTGAGTAAGGGTGAGAAAAGGTGAGTTAGAAGCTGATAAGAATAGGTAAGACCTCGGTATTAAGCCCATCAAACAAGAGAGCTGATGGTTTATATATGTTATAAAAGGCTCAGTATAGCTTGAATTAACACGGAGGAGTCTAAGACTAGGAGCATTTAGAAGAGATGGAATGCTCCTCTGGTCGTAATGTAAGGGTGTAATAGTGGTAAATTATAAAAGGATGATATATAGGCCTTCATTTGAGTAATGATTCAAAGAGAAGAGATTTCATGGATGGCACGGGACTAGGATACCCCCATAAGACGAATCACATTGGGATGCTATGAAATACGGTTATTGAAGTATAGTATTGTCCCTAGGTGGATTAGGAAAACCACTTCAAGTGTTCCCCGATGAGACGTGAGACTTGTGGCAATGTATTACGTAAGAGGTTTCAAGTTATCAGTGGTGGATTATAGATTAACATTAAGGTAAATCAATAATAGATGGATAAAGATTCCAAAGTATGAGAGGAGATTATGATGTCATTCTTTAGATGAACAGTAATAAGGATTATACATATAGGATAAGCGGTGAGAGAGTAACCTGGAGTTGGGTGGCAGACCTCGGTAATAGTAAACCGAAGTAAGAGTTATTGTATAATATGACCTACCTAGTTGTATTAAAGCCATAAGCATAGATAACTGAGGCTATGAAACAAGATATAGCAAAAGTCGTAAGTTTAACAAAGTACCGAGTGAAGAACTTCAGTATACCCATAGATGCCCAGACGGACAACATATCAAGCTTTGTATATGTTTACAACGTGCTACCTAGAGATTGGATAAAAGCTGGAGAAAAAAAGAGTCGCATAGGCGCACATACAAGGAAAAAGTCGTACAGGCTGCATGACAAAAAGGAGCAACAGTTACGAGATTGGAAGGGGTCCGACCACAAGTCGTGGTATGAGAAGGAGGACTAAAGGGGGAATACCCTAGACTTTGGATTTATTCAAAGAATAGTTGCCTACATGGCTAGAAGAGTATTAAAGTGTTCACAAGAGCTATGGGTTATGAAAATGATAAGTGGATCAGTCAACATTCGAGGACGAATGTTCCAAAGGGGGGAATGATGTTACACCCTATGTTTTCGTATGTTAGAGTATCCGTAAGTCAATTGATGTAAGCTCAGAAATGAGATCAACTTTGAAAGTACGTAAAGTAAGTTAATCCTTTTATAATGGAGGTTACAAATCTTTATGATCATGAATAACGAGTATCAAAAGGGTTGGAAAGCTTAGGCGCTAAATGAATTAAAGAAAATAAGTTTCGTCGAATGTCGACAAGTTTGGAATGTTATAACCTATACTTTTGGGGTGAGACAAGGGTGATTAACATGATGATGAGGTTATGTTATGAGTTAGTTTAGTCGTATGATAGTCGTGTGTTATGTTTTTAAGTCAAGCAAGTTGTGGAACAAAAGTTGGAAAAGGTCATCACAAGTTACATTCAAAAATGAGTTGAAACTTAGGTTAAATGTAGCTGAGCTTTTTTCCCAACATACATTGAATCAAGGGATGATCTACATATGAAATTGAAGATCTATGAGTCTAGTTTTCAACTCATTAAACCGTTTATCAATATGATCTCGGAGTATAGAGATATTCGCATTTTCGCGAGACCGCGCAGCTAGTAGGTGACAAGTAGGTGCATCACCTACTTGCCAAAAAGAGAGGCCTCAACTAAGTCGGTCAAGAGGGGACTTTTAAGGGATTATAAACTCAGTTATTTCACCTATCTTTTAGACCAAGAAAACCTAATTGAACCCCTGCAACTCCTCCCCAAAAATCCCATACAAACCCTAGGGTATTCCGGGTGTTACGACGCGATTCTAGTGCTGAAAAGTCCGGACAGCTTGCTAGTTTCTCTTTCTCCTTCTTGTAGCCGTGTTGAGGAACTTATTTTTGATGAAAAAGGACCAGGTTTCGTGGGTTATACTCAGTACAAGGTAAGTTTATGCTTCTCCTTCCATTATCTATGCGTTTGCGAGTTGTAACTCGATCGTAAAGAATAGACCTAGCTAGTTTCGAAAGAATGGTATGTTGTTTGTTCTTGTGTAATGGTTGGCTGGTTGTAAACTTATTTTTAAGTGGAATTCATGGCTGGTTTATTGGATAAGAGGTATAATGATGTACTTTTGGTTGTATTTCCCAATTTGAAAGAAAAGACAAGTCGAAACGTGTTTAAGTAAACTGAAAAATTATTTTTGAGTTGATGAACTTGTGGGAATATTTTTGGGTTGTTTCGTGTTGGTATTGGGTTGTCTCTTTTACTACTATTTTTATGGAGTTGAGAGGAGGAAGGTTGTGGAGAAACACCACATAATGGCAAGGTTGTTTGTTGGTCGTTCGTCGTAACATTTTCGGGTTGGTTGACACTATTATGGTTGTCGTGTTGTGTATGAAGTGATAGGGGTATGTTGGGCTGTTTGTGATTGTTTTGACTAGTGTGAAGTCATATATATAGGGGAGGTTCTGTCCATTTCATTGTAAAATAGGTTGTGGTCGATACATAATAGTTACGACGCTTAAACGATAACGAGAGTGTCATTTCTCTTATTGTAGACTAAGGAGCCGTGAAATTGCATAGCTTGAGGTTGGGAAGAATATACAAGGTATGTTAAGGCACTTACTTCTTTCTTTTGGCATGATCTAAAGTGACATGAACATAAACGGTACGCTAATTCATAACGGATCTACTCCTAGAAACTAAGGTTGTCCATGTTGTTCTTTCCTTATAAAGTTATTCTAAACAAGTGTGTATGATCCTTAAATCCCACTAAGGTTCATATTGATGGTAGGGATGTCCATAATGTTAATCGAAGGTGCAATGACCTTACATCACTCCGAAAGGGTTAGAACGTGATTCCATGAGTCGAGCATGCATTATATATATGTATCTATTTTACTCTACCGAGCCACGCTATAGTCGGCCGGGTATGGCACCTATTGTGCAACCACTGATCAGTTGGGTTTACCGAGCTCCACGTGGTCGGGTACGATTCTACCGAGCCTTATGATGGCCGGGTACATTTTTACCGAGTCCTCTTTGAGGCCGGGTACGATATGATGATGATGATGCCCACAGAGGCGAATGTTTTTAAAAAGTTCATGTATATATATGTATTATGCATTTCATGTCAGTAGCCCCCAGAGGCACTCAGATGTTACAGGTTGTATCTCCTCTATCTCTCTTTACATTACTGTTCTTGTTTATGCTTTCCTGCCTTACATACTCGGTACTTTATTCGTACTGACATCCCTTTTGCCTGGGGATGCTGCGTGTCATGCCCGCAGGTCCCGATTGATAGGTTGACAGTCCTCCTAGTAGGCTATCAGCTCAGCGAAGGTGTTGGTGCACTCCACTTGCTCCGGAGTTGCCTAGTTGGTCAGTATGCTTTGGATATGTATTGATTGGTATGGCGGGGCCCTGTCCCGATCTTTATGATTTTATGTACTCTTAGAGGCTTGTAGACAGATGTCAGGTGTAGGGACACTTGTATGGCCTTGTCGGCCTATGTTTTGAGTTTACAAATGGTCATGTCGGCCTTATAGGCCCGTATGTCACATATATAAGTTTGTATATCATTTTGGGTCTTCATATGTTGAGTATTCCCTTATGTTTTATTCTTGTTATCTCATGACCGGTTTTCTGGCTCATTTACTCATGATAGTATGATAAGAAAGATATGTTACGTTAGTACTCGGTTGAGTAAAGCACCGGGTGCCCGTCGCGGCCCTCTGATTCGGGTTGTGACACTTTTGGCCCTTTGTAAGATATTGTTTTTACTTTGAATGGAACAGTTGATTTATCCTTGATTGTACGTCTTTGGCCTTTCCTTCTTTTTTCTTTTCGAATTTCTTAGATCTTCTCATAATGAGTCCCTGACTTTCGTTAATTCGAGCGAGGTCGAATTTGTCTTGCTAATTCGAGCGAGGTCGAATTTGACTTGCTAATTCAAGCGAGTTCGAATTTGTCTTGCTAAATCGAGCGAGGTCGAATTTGTCTTGCTAATTCGAGCGAGGTTGACTTTGACTTATTAAATCAATCGAGGCCGAATGTACATTTCCTATGTTAGCGTGATGTGAACTTGGTGGAGTTACGTAAGAATTTCGTATGCTGCTTCGCTTACTCATTTATTGGAGAACACTACATGTTGATGTACAGTCCGTACATATATTCTAGGAGTCCCATTCTATCTAGTCCCTTCATCGCTCGGCCTGGAGCGGTAATTGATAGGTCGGGCAATGAATGTCTTGCTCAAGCTTCGGGACGTCTTAATGTATGTATGAGATCAAATTTTAGCTAGTGTCGCTGCATAATGGCTTTGGCGAGCGCGTGGGTGAGTTCCACGCACTTTTGTTATGTCTGCATGTTGGAGAGATTTGTATGTTTTCTGGGCTGGTGACCCAGTCCCAGTCTATACAGACTTTTTCTTTATGGTGCCCAACTTATTTGGGGGGGGGGTTCACTCGACCATTGCCTGCAGGATTATATGGCAGGGAGTGTTTTCTTGGTGTGCTATTTTGATGGCGTTTGTTCCTTGTTCGTGTATCTGTGAGGATGCCTCTGTTCTTATCCTACTCTAAAAAGAAATAGCAAGTTAAAGTCAAACGAAATCGTTTGTTACCTCGACTGGTTGGTTGACGAGTGGAAGGGAGAGACCATGTTCCCTTCTTTGGATATGCTTCGTAGCTGCTATCATTAGTTGAGCTGATATCCATCGAAATCAGATGACATCTTGTGGGTCGTTGGTTTCGTGTTTTTGCCGTCTCCATTATTTGGGTTTGGAAAGTCCCTTCGATCTGATTGGCAATGAACTGAGTGTTAGCTTCAGATCCGATCTCAGCCTCATACTTAGCTTCGGCATTAGTCGAATCTAGGCACCTTGTGGGCAGATGACTTACTTCGCCCATTGGGATCTTCGAGTTCAAGTCCTAATCCGATCCAATCCCGAGTGCATGAAGATACGGAAACATAGGCCACACCACAAGCATATAGGAGGGAACGAGTTTTGTCATTTCAAGGAATTACACAACAGGTTATTATTCCTTTCTGATAGGGAGAAGGTTGTTTGCACAAGGTATAGATTGGTATTTAGCGCTAACATGGTGACAGGATTGTGGACGTGCTAAATACGTGATGTCCACAGTCCTAGTTCGACAGCTTGCATTCACAACGTGCCAAAACTATAACTACGTCAAAGTGTAGTTTTCGTACAGATATCAGACATGATTTCGATTTAATGCAAGGTGTAGACAATAAATTTGCATCGAGAAAATAAAATCAAGATAAAAAAATATCGCAACAATCGTAGTATTTTATTTTAAATATTTGAGTGTTACAATCTCTATGAATCCTCTGATTCTTCTTTCCAATAGTAAATAAATTCAAGGGCCTTTGAGCTTGATTTTGAATATGTAGTTGTTGTCACGAGCGATGATCTTGTTCTTGAGCTTGAACTTGATTGCTTGAACTTGACCTTGATTTGTTCTTCGTTCTTGAGCTTGAACTTGATTTGTTCTTCGTTCTTGAGCTTGAACTTGATTGCTGAAGCTTGAAACTTGTGGAGGAATTTGCAGTGTTTGATCCACGAGCTCTTTCTTTCTTCTTGTTATATTTTCTGGTGTCTTTTTTGGGTTATGAAGACCCCTATTTATAGTGTTGGAAGGGAAGAGTTATGATAAGAACAAACTCTTTCCGACCAATCAAATTGAAGTGTGACATGGCCGCATTTGATTGGCCAGAACATGTCACTTGCACACATGGCGCAGTTTCATTTGGCCATTTAATGTGACTTGGCATGCCTTGTCATTTTGACACGTGGCACGATCCCATTGGCTCTTCCATTTGACTTGGCGTGCCACGTTATTTGACACGTGGCACAAAGTTGGGCCTCTAGGAAGATGATATCTTGGGCTTAATGAAGTGGGCTCACTTTAGACCAATTAAATGGGCTAGCCCAATGGATTATGACTTATTTATTTAATCCATATATGTTGGACTTACATAACTAATCTAATTATATAACCCAATAAATTAATTTGAACTAATATATCTTGAATTTAAAATATAGTCCAAATTATTTTACATATTTAATTCCAATAAAATTTATATGCATACAGCCCTACTTCGAGACTTGTCGGGGCATCTAAACTTTAAAGACTAGGTTTGAAGTATTAACTTGCTATTTCTTTAAGATTACTAATATTTTTTGTGGAAGGCATCTCCTGTATGCCAAAAGGAGAGAATATAGCCCCATGCATTAGGACACATCAAATGAGAACGTGGAGGATATGTATTAATTCCATGTCTATTGATAACTTTAGGACACATCAAATGAGAACGTGGAGGATATGTATTAATTCCATGTCTATTGATAACTTTGGTTGTTATTTTTTTGTCCACCTTAGATTCCACAGTGACACCAAAAATTGCTAGCATAAGAAAGTTAATAACAATTCACTTGTTGCATTGTTTCACATTCTGATAAACAATCACACAATGTGGGCCCACCATTATAATAGCTTTGCCTTGGTAAAAAAAAAGAAGAGATTCACTCTTTGATTAAGCAATAGGAAAATTAGACCTGCAAGAGACCATCCGAATCTGATAGGCAATTGGCAATTCTATCGCCATTAGCAAGTTGAATCCCACTAGGAGTTCGACAATAAGTAGTCATCCCACATCGAAACCAATTTGCGTCTAGTTGCTTTGAGAAATCTATATAAGGATGCGTACTATCTAACTTGTGAGCATCAATTCGCAATATTTGCAAGCCACTTGAGTCTATTTTTGTGGACACGAAAGCATTAACGCGAAGGTAATTTCTTCTTCTTTTCTTGTGCCTTTCTTCTTTTGTCATTGTTTTTTGTAGGCCCAAGAATAAAAGTCATCGAGTACTAAGTTGACGAGCGACTTCATGACGTCCCATCGAAGGATAAATCCACTACAACTTATAGAAGGTTAAATCCACAACAATTAATAAACAGACGGATCTTGCAACAACTTATAGACATATCAATTTGTAACAACTTATAGATGGATAAATCCATAACAACTTATAGACGGACAAATCCCCATCACCATATAGACGGACACATTAACATAAATATATAGACGAACAAAATTCACATTATCATATAGACGGATAAATCCACCTCAATATACAGACGGACAAATCCACATCATCATAGACAGACAAATCCGTATCAACATATAGACAGACAAATCCACATCACCATATAGACAGACTAATCCGTGAAGAGACCAACTTAAAGTGCAAGGGGATTTAAGCGTCCACCTTAATATTGGAATATTAAAGTTCCTTTTAAGGACAAACCCATAAAGGGACCAACTTAAGGTGCAAAGGGACTTAAACGTCCACCTTAAAATTGGAAAATTAGAGAGCCTCGACTTAAAGACTTGGTGGATTTGTAGACTTCAACTTGAAGACCGACAAACTTAATGATTTGACGGATTTGAAGATTTGGCGGACTTTGATATGTCAACTTTAAGAGCGGTGGACTTTAAACTTTAACTTGAAGAGTTAACAGCTTAAAGACTTCAGCTTAAAGACTTGGAGGGCTTAAACAACTAAACTTGAATTTTGGTGAACTTAAGGACTTCAACTTGAAGACCAATGAACTTGGAGGGCTTGAATACTTCAACTTAAAGACTGGCGGATTTGCAAACTTCAACTTGAAGACCAAAAATTTGAAGGTTTGGCGAACTTGAAGGCATAACAAATCTCCAGGCTTCATTGCAAATACTTGGTAGCCTCCTAAAAGACTATAATCATTCCATTGAAATCACCAATTTACCATGGAAGCTTTCCCCCTTTAAATCAAATGAGATCAAAGTTCAACAGGAGGATGGCGTTTTAGCTTGATTTAACATTCATTCATACTTCACTCGGACAACAATTGGGGCACTATGTATCTTTTGAAATCATGCGACTGGACTTAGAATGAAACTCTAAGCGGCCTATGTACCTCGGTGAAGAGGATCAAATCATACCGTAGTTCAGAAGGGGTAATTTATTATTATTAATTTTTTTTACGTCCTAACTTTTGCCTACGCCGCCTCTTTAGAGGTTTTCAACCTAGCAGACCTTTTTTCATTTTTTGGTGGGTCGTACACAGTTTAGACTCATGCGAGTCAGGAGTGTAGGAACATGTAGTTTAGGCTCATGCGTCAAGGAGCATTGGAACTTCAAGGATAATACTTCTCTAAAAACATGCCATTGATAGGGCCGATTCTCATGTCATTTGCATCTATTAGCTTGTAAGCCCCACTTGAGTAAGTGATCATAGGCTAAAAACTCGTGTTTTAGTCATTGTAACAACACTTTAATTATTGCATTTTACAAAGGTTTGAGCTTAAATAATAATGAATTGTACTAAATTCATGCTTTATACCTTGCAGGAAGCTAATCCGACTTAAGAATTAACGTTGGGATGAATTTGATTAAATTGGGGCTTTGAAGTCTGAGTAAAAGCTAAATAAATCAAGTTGGGATCGTGTTCGGGGGTCACAAAGTAAGCCCGGATAGCAAAACAAATGAAAAAACGAAACAGCGCAAATATTTGCCCTGTCGCGCCGCGACAGGGAAAAATTCTGCGCTTGAATTGTTTTGCTCCGTTAAATTGTATTCTGTTGTGTACAATCCATGTACGCATCGCCCGGGGCGCCGCGGGTGTGTAAAAATCACAAAATTATTCTATTCAAACTAAAAAGGGCATACTTGTCAAAACCCCTTGGGAGACGACTTTAAGAGGAAAAAGCAGTGCCATTATTGAGGGACCTGTTTTTGGAGAGAGAAGAAGAAGGAGATTCTTCTTGGAGAAGAAAATCAAGGAGGAACATCAATTTGGAGCAAGGATTGAAAGAGTTTTTCTAAACCTTCTCCTAGTATTTATTTATATTATGTTTAAGATTTTTATTGTTGTTGTTTGTATAATTATGAGTAGCTAAGAACTCAAATATTCTGGGGTTATGGGTGTTAGATGATTATGTTGTTTGTAGCTTAGATTGATGATCTTGAATTTATCGTTAAGGGTTGTTTATTTGATTCTGCTTTAATTATTTTACTGCGTAGCTAACAGTGAAATACTATTTACGAATCTTGAGTTAAACTTGAAAAAGGAAATTCTTGATTGTATATAGAATCAAATAGAGCAAGATCTGGATCCTGGGCATCGGGTGAAAGATTCGCGATTAAGATAGAACTATACTTAATTGCCTTGTTTGGTTGAGAAATAGGATTTGTAAATGCATTTGAGTTAATATTAATACCATAGAAATATAGGTATTAATTTAACTTGAATAGGCGCATAGGAAATCGACAGATTCTTATGGGTATTATTAACCCTATAATCAATAACCCAGATAATTCAATAAATTATTTTTAAGCTAAAAACGTAGTATGATCTCTATCAAGCCCATAACCCCGAGATATCTCCTTTATTAATTGTTAAAAGAAAAATTCATAAGTGGCGTAGTAACTTTGCGTTGTATTGTTGTTTGTCTACTAGTTAAATTGTAAATTGGTTATTTATGTATTTTGTGATGAATTAGCTTGAATCGATGATTGGTTGAGTTTGCATCAGTCGTTAAGATTAATAACAAGTCCTCGTGGGAACGATACTCTACTTATTACTATATTACTTGAAGATCGCGTACACTTGCGTGAGTGTTTTGGTCACAACAAGTTTTTGGCGCAGTTGACGGGGACATGGAAATTAGCTACTTGACTAAGTTAAACTTTTATCAGCTATTGGTTTAAGTATTAATTTTCAGTTCACTTTGTTTGTGTCACGCAGGCTCTTCTCTTGAATGCGGAGGAGTAGAAGCACAAGCAATCTCTTCCCTCTTGATCCTAAAATTGAAAGAACACTTCATAGAGCGAGGAACGAGTTGGAAGCTAGAAACAAAATAGAAAGAGAGTTGGACATTTTAGTTCAACCACAGCCAACAGTGATGGCAGGTAATGGAGGGCGTCCGGTGATAGAAGCTGCAAGGCCAAATCTTGCTAATATGACCCAGGCTATTGTCAAGCCTGAAATCACTGGTCACTTTGAGCTTAAACAGTACATGGTACAGCTGATTCAATCCACTGGGAAATATGTAGGTCTATCTCATGAAGACCCGCAGAGGCACATTCAGAATTTTTTGGAAATCACGGATACTTACAACTATCCAAATATTTCCAAGGACTATGTCAGGCTAACCTTATTTCCTTTTTCATTGTTGGGGGAAGCTAAAGAATGGTTGTAGAAGGAGCCTGCTTATTCAATCCATACTTGGGATGATTTAGCAAAGAAATTCTTAATCAAGTTTTTTTCCACTAAAAAGACAAAGTCTTTGCAGAGCCAGATTCTTGGGTTTCAACAACGGAATGGTGAGACTCTTCGCCAAGCTTGGGAAAGATACAAGAAACTACTCTGAGATTGTCCACATCATTGTCAAACTGATAAGGTATTGGGCCATACTTTTGTTGGTGGATTAGATGAGACTTCAAAGATGAATCTTGATTCAGCTTGTGGAGGTAGTTGCATGGCGAGACCATATAGTGAAATACAACTTCTACTAAACAGCTTCACTGCTAATGATCATAATTGGCAAGGTGAGGGAGAACCAAGGAGAGCAATGAAACAAAAAGCAGCAGGGGTACTTGAACTGGATGATTTTTCATCCATGAGAGCAGATATAGCAAAATTGGCAAGACAATGAACCAGACACAACAATTGCAACATGTTCAACAAATGTCGATTTGTTGTGAAATGTGTGGTGACAATCACACAAGTGACATGTGCCCAACGAATCCTGAATCTATTTATTATGTGGGACAACAAAGTAGAGGTCCGATGAACCAACATGCACAATATGGGAACACTTACAATGCAAATTGGAGAAATCATCTTAATTTCTCTTGGGGTGGAAATCAAGCAAATCGGAATCAATATAGACCCCAAGGAAATTTTAGTCAACCTCAAAGGCCACCCCAGCAGGTAGAAGAAAGTACACATGATTTGTTGAAAAAATTGTTGCTTGACAATCAACAACTCAGAACTGATTTCAGAAATCTGGAAAGGCAAATGGGATAGCTAGCTGCAACTCAAAACACTAGACCTGCAGATGCTCTACCAAGTGATACAGAAAAAAAATCCGCAAGTTAGTGCAATTACACTTAGAACTGGAAGGGAATTAGAAGAAGTTCCAAAGAAGAGAAAAGACAAACCTATATCTGAGGGTGAATTGATTCCCAAAGCAACACAGGAAGCAAAGAAAGATGATACAGTTTCAGCACCTGTGAATGTTCCAAGGCCACCACCACCTTTTCCACAAAGATTGCAGAAAATGAATGATGATCGCATGTTCAACAAATTTCTCTCTATGTTGAGTCAGATTCAATTGAATATTCCGTTGGTGGATGCGATTCGTGATATTCCAAAGTATGCCAAGTACATAAAAGATATTGTGGATAACAAGAGGAGATTGACTGAATTTGAAACAGTTGCACTTACTGAGGAGTGCACTTCAAGGGTACAAAATAAGCTTCCTCAAAAGCTTAAGGATCCTGGCAGCTTTACTATCCCTGTGAGAATAGGCAATGTTGATGTAGGCCATGCACTTTGTAATTTGGGAGAAAGCATAAATTTGATGCCATTGTCCTTGTACAAAAAATTGGGTTTGGGAGCTCTAAAACCCACCACTGTGATGTTGCAACTAGTAGATAGGTCCATAGCTTACCCGGAAGGGGTGATTGAAGATGTGCTGCTGAAAATTGGGAAATTCATTTTCCCGGCTGATTTCATTATCTTAGATTTTGAAGCAGATGAAAAAGTTCCTATTATATTGGGAAGACCTCTCTTGGCTACAGGTGATGCTATAATTAAAGTAAGAGAGGGAAAAATGACCATGAGAGTTGACAACGAGGAAGCTGTTTTTAATATATACAAAGCAATTCAACTTCCTCGCCATTATGAAGAATTGTCTATGATATCTGTCATGGAGATGGATGAGCAACTTATTGCCCCAAGTGTATATTTGAAGGATTCTTTAGAGAAAGAAATTGTGTTGTTCGAGAGTTTGGAGATTAATTATGAGGTTGAAGAGATGAAGCATATTTTGAATGCATCATGTGAATATATGAAAGGTTTACATCCCTTTGAACCTTTGAACATGCCAAATGGTCCTCCCCCGAAGCCATCAATTGAAGAAGCTCCAAAATTGGAACTAAAGCCTTTACCTTCTCACCTTCATTATGCTTATTTGGGTAGTTCTGATACGTTACCTGTTATTATTTCTTCTGACTTGTCTGAATTGCAGGAGGAAAAATTGTTGAGAGTACTACGTGAGCATAAAAGAGCAATTGGGTGGACAATGTCTGACATAAGAGGTATTAGTCCAGCTTTTTGCATGCATAAAATTCTTGTGGAGGAAGGACACAAGCCGAGCATAGAACAACAACGCCGCTTAAATCCCAACATGAAAGAGGTAGTAAGAAAAGAAGTGATTAAATGGCTTGATGCAGGTATTGTATTTCCAATCTCTGATAGCAAATGGGTAAGTCCAGTCCAATATGTTCCAAATAAAGGAGGAATGACCGTAGTGACAAATGAAAACAATGATCTGATTCCTATTAGAACTGTTACTGGGTGGAGGATTTGCATAGATTATAGAAAATTGAATAATGCCACCCGAAAAGACCATTTTCCTCTCCCCTTTATTGACCAAATGCTTGATAGATTAGCTGGGCAAGAATACTACTATTTTTTGGATGGTTACTCGGGATATAATCAGATTGTTATAGCCCTAGAAGACCAAGAGAAGACCACATTTACGTGTCCCTATGGGACATATGCATAAAGAATGCCATTTGATCTTTGCAACGCACCTGCGACTTTTCAAAGGTGTATGATGGCTATTTTTACTGATATGGTTGAAAGATTTGTGGAAGTGTTTATGGATGATTTTTCTGTATTTGGATGTTCTTTTGATGAATGTTTAATGAATCTTGACAAGGTCCTTGTTAGGTGTGAAGAAACAAATTTGGTACTGAATTGGGAAAAATGCCATTTCATGGTACGAGAAGGCATAGTCTTAGGGCATAAAGTGTCCAAGAATGGATTGCATGTGGATAAAGCAAAGGTGGAAGCAATTGAAAAATTACCTCCACCGACATCAGTTAGAGGCATTCGCAGTTTCTTGGGCCATGCAGGTTTTTATCGTCGTTTCATTAAAGATTTTTCAAAAATTCCGTCTCATTTGTGCAGGCTTCTTGAGAAAGATACATCCTTCAAGTTTGATGATGCTTGTCTGAAAGCATTTGATGAGCTGAAAAGAAGATTAGTTACTGCACCAATTATCATTGCTCCAGATTGGAAACTTCCATTTGAGTTGATGTGTGATGCAAGTGATATAGCCATTGGAGTTGTTTTAGGGCAGCGGAAGGAGAAAATCTTTTATTCCATTCACTATGCGAGCAGAACTCTTAATCTATATCAAATGAATTACACTATTATTGAAAAAGAGCTGCTCGCAGTAGTATGGGCATTTGATAAGTTCAGGTCCTATCTAGTGGGAACCAAAGTCATAGTTTACACAGATCACTCAGCTATCAGGTATTTATTTGCAAAGAAAGATGCCAAGCCAAGGTTAATTCGATGGGTTCTTCTTTTGCAGGAATTTGATTTGGAGATTTGAGATCAAAAAGGGACAGAGAATCAGGTTGCAGATCACTTATCTAGGCTGGAAAATCGAGGCCATGTCACTGAAGGAGAATCAATCAAAGAAACATTTCCTGACGAACATTTGCTAGCCATCACTTCGGATGAAACCCTATGGTATGCTGATTATGTGAATTTCATTGCAAGTGGGGTGACTTCACCAGAATTTATAGCTGATCATAGAAGAAGATTCTTACATGACGTGAGATTCTACATGTGGGACGAGCCTTTTCTATACAAGCAATGCGCAGATCAAATGGTAAGAAGGTGTGTCCCTGAGGAGGAGATGAATGCAATATTGTATGACTGTCATTCTTCTCTTTATGGAGGTCATCATGGTGGAGACAGAACTGCACAAAAGGTTTTGCAATCAGGTTTTTACTGGCCAAAATTATTTAAAGATGCACATGCTTTTGTTAAAAATTGTGACAGGTGTCAAAGAACAGGTACAATCACGAAGAGGAACGAGATGCCTTTGCAAAATATTTTGGCAGTATAGCTCTTTGATGTCTGGGGAATTGATTTCATGGGACCATTTCCATATTCTAATGGGCACAGATATATTTTGGTTGCAGTTGATTATGTGTCTAAGTGGGTTGAGGCCATTGCTCTTCCTACTAATGATGCGAAGGTAGTGGTAAGTTTCGTAAAGAAGCACATTTTCACACGCTTTTGAACTCCAAGGGTGTTGATAAGTGATGGAGGAACACACTTTTGCAACAAATTGTTGAAAAATATTCTAGCAAAATATGGAGTAAGACACAAGGTTGCCACTGCATACCACCCGCAAACGAGTGGTCAAGTTGAAGTGTCAAACAGGGAGGTAAAACCGATTTTGGAGAAAACAGTGAGTGCAAATAGGAAAGATTGGTCCGGTAAGTTAGAAGATGCATTGTGGGCTTACCGAACTACATAAAAGACTCCAATAGGTACTTCTCCATACATGTTAGTTTATGGAAAGGCATGTCATTTTCCTGTTGAGCTAGAACACAAAGCTTATTGGGCAATCAAAAAGCTAAATATGGATATGGACTTAGCCGGTGAAAAAAGGCTGCTACAACTCAATGAACTTGATGAGTTTCGGTTGCATGCTTATGAAAATGCCAAGTTATATAAAGAAAAGACCAATAGATGGCATGACAAACACATCCAACATCGCGAGTTTGAGTCGGGTCAAGAAGTTCTCTTGTTTAATTCAAAGCTAAAGCTTTTTCCTGGAAAGCTTAAGTCCCGTTGGGCAGGCCCTTTCGTTGTAGTAAGTGTAACTCCTCATGGAACAGTTGAATTGCGGGACATAAATTCAAGTGGTACATTCTTGGTGAATGGGAAGCGAGTAAAACACTATTGGGGTGGTGATATTAAACGTCACAAGACCTCGATAGATTTGGTTGATGCATAATGACGTGTTGAGTCGTGCCGCGATGTTAAATTAGGCGCTTGTTGGGAGGCAACCCAATGACTAACATCACTAACGCTTAATTCTAGTTTAGAATTATTAGATTTTATATGTATAATGTTTTTAGTCAGGTGCAAGCATGAATTTGGCATAAAATCAGTGTACAATGATGAGGGGGTGAATTGTGAGCTAAAAAAAATTATGCTAACTCTGTGAAAAATTGGCCTACCGCGTCGCATGGGGCACCGTGCCACACACCGCGCCAGGCAAAATTGCACAGATGAGGCAGAATACAAAATTTTCGGAGCAGCTAAAAAAATAAAAAAAAAATAATTTTACTTAAATCCGAAACCCTCTCCCTTTATTTCATTATTTCACTCCCCAAACTCTCTTCTTCTCTATCACCAAACTCAAGCACCCCAACCAAACAATTTCATTCAAGGATTCATCCACAAATCCTTCTTCTTCTTGCAAGGTAAGTATTCTCTTCTCTCTTTTCCTTCAAACTAGTAGTATTTCATTTTGTATTTCTTTCTTATTTTCAAGTATATTTGTATAAACCCTAGCAAGAATTGTGTTCATAATCTTCTTTTAGTTTCTTTTGTTAATATTGTTAAAAATAGTATTAGAAACTTAGCTTGTATATTCTTTATGGGGTTATGGAGGATTTGAAGGTGTGTTGAGGTGAAATGAGTTGAGTTTCTTGTTGAAGATTGTTAAGGAGTGTACTAATCCGAAAATGCATATGGAAAAAACAAAGAGTGAAAAATTGTGTATTGAATATTATTGTGAAGATGTGGTAATGTTATAGTTGTGATGAGAGGCATATTGGTGTTGTTGATATGGTGATAGGCCTCTTTTGAAGTTGAAATTTTAAGAAAAAAAAGGCATGCTTACAATGTGTTTGTTAAAATGTCTAAGTGACATAAAATTGAGTAATGTTGCAAATTGAGAAACAAATTGCATTGTGAGATGTTATTCTTGATAACAACTATAACATTAGGCCAAGCCGCGATTTGTTTTTTCTTTTTTCGCTTTCTTTATGTAAAAATGAGATGTAAGATTCGTGCTAATGTGCCTATGTAGTATATTTTGTATATAAATTTTGAATTTTGTAAAATAGACAAATTTCTTTTTATGTTTATGTTTAATATTAATTTAGCTTGTAAAATCTAGCTTAGTTTTTGATTTTTATTTTATTTTTAATTGTTGCAAGTCTCTTTAATGATCGGGTAGGCCGCTAAGCATTATATCATTCTAATTGAAGAACAGGGTAGTCTGAATCCTTGTTATACATCATAAGTGTCAACATGATATAACATAAGTGTGGGGTATTTCCTCCACTTGGTCTTAAAAGAATTTTGTGTATCTTTAACTAATATGTGATGTTATGTAGGTAAAATGTCTCGACGCCCAAGCAAAAGATCGAACGCTGGCCTAACTGAGGCTACATCTACTAGCCGACGTGGAGGTAGAAGGGCACCACCTCCAGCACCAGTGGAGGAGGAAGAGGAACACTTTAACCCTGATGCAGATGAGGTGCCAGAGTGTAAATATGGCGTCAGGGCTATTCCAGCCCATACAATACAATGGTTCCAATCCTTCGTCCATGCTGTACCACCAACCCCAGAAGTTGCTATAGATGAAGCAAAACTTGCCCGTAAGTATAATGCCATATATACTAACATTCGAACTTTGAGTTTGAAGGGTTGTTTCTCCAAGGTGATAGTGTGAACATCAACTTGGTAAAAGAATTTTATGCCAATTGGCAACCGGGCGGTGATTTAGATGCCAGCTATCAAGTTAGGGTCAGAAATAGAGTGATCCCATTTTCGTCAAAGGTCATAAATCAAATAATGGGTTTCACTGAACATTCACATAAGCTGTTCCAGAGGTTCGTGCGTAGACTAGATTACCCATACATACGCAGACAGCTATGTGGTGAAGATTCCTTTACCGTATGGACTAGAGATACAAATGAATGTCACAAGAAAATGAAAAAAGGAACATTCCAGCGGCCTGTGTCACACCTCCTTTTTCCGCACCCGCTAGGGTGCAAGAGAGTTTTTTTCCAATTAAAGGACAATCGAAATGGGATTGGTTTATTTATTTCAGAGTCGCCACTTGGGAGATTTTAGGGTGTCCCAAGTCACCAATTTTAATCCCGAATCGAGGAAAAGAATGACTCCATATTACAGTCTGCGTACCAGAAATCTAGATAAGGAATTCTGTTAACCCGGGAGAAGGTGTTAGGCATTCCCGAGTTCCGTGGTTCTAGCACGGTCGCTCAACTGTTATATTCGGCTTGATTATCTGATTTTATACAAATGTGAACTTATGTGCTAATTTTATCTTTTAACCGCTTTTATCATTCACTATTATTTTTATAGGACTTGCAACGTCGTGAAAACATATGTCGAACCACGTTACATCAATGCACCCGTGGTTATTGACATATCTCGACTCGGTTGAGATTTGGATTTGGGTCACATAAATGTGCACCCGAATTTAGGGAGATATCATTATTAAAGTCGCGCCTAAAGCAACTAGCGCATTACTATTTTGGGGTAGGGCCGTGAAATTTGCTAAACGGCCCATCCCGGAATCTAAGTATTTAATACATATATTTTGTGAGGGCCCCGCAATTTGTCCCTTTTATTTGGCGAGGCTCGCCTCATCTTATTATTATTATTTTTTTAAAAGAATTTGCAACGTCATGGAAATGCATCTCAGACCACGTCACAATTAATGTACCCGTGATTAGAAACACATTTCGACTCCGTTGAGACTTGGATTTGGGTCCCATAAATGTGCACCCGAGCTAAGAAGGTAACATTATTAAATACGCGCTTAAAGCAACTAGCGTATTGTTATTTTGGGAAAGGCCGTGAAATTCGCTAAGCGGCCTGTCCCGAATTCTAAGAATTTTAATAGGGTTCCTATTATTCCTAACTTTGCTAACGTATTGTTATTGTTATTAAACCCAACTTCTATTACAAACAAATGAGAAATAAGGTTTAAACACTAGTAGTCATGATTTTTCATTCAGACGTTCACATACCTATTACAACGAGAGTACATAATATATGCGAGCACATATGTTCGCAACAAATCACTGGATGTCAAATTGTTCCCTTAATAAACACAAATATATGCATAGAAGTAGACATTCTCGTACAAAAACTTAAGTTCACAATATGTTCTCACATTTACTTTAAGCATATGCAGTAACTAATCATAAGATGAACATTTTTAACAAAAACAACAAAAATTGCATTGTTGACATTCATCTTAAACCATAATATGCGAATCGAACGAAATGAAACAAAGGACGAAGAACACTAACCTTCAAACCTCGACAAACCTAGAATGACAAAATAGCGCCCCCGACGGAACTCAAGCCGGATCTCACAGAACAACGACGGAACCTCGGACAAACGCCTCGACGTACCGGACCTCGATGAACTAAAGACGACCTCGATGGAAATAGAAAGCTCGGACCCACAACTGTCAACAACCAAGGATTGTCTGGATATGAGGAGGAAACAGCTATAGAGGGTCGTTTGGGGCTGTGGTCGACGCGGCTACTAGTTGCAAGCTTGCGAGGGGTCGTTTGGGCAGTGGTTCATGGTGGGAGGCGTCGCTGGACTGGGGGTCATTTGGAAACGTCGGAGTTCAGTGATGGTGCTTGGACATGAGGTTGGTGGGTTGCTGATAGAGAAGAACGTGAAGCAGCAGTTGGTGGACTGCCGGTGGTGGTGCTCGGTGGTGGTGCTTGGACGTGGTGTTTGGACGTGAGGTGGGGCGATGGTTGGAGTTTGGACGTGAGAGGGTGGCTGGATAACGCAGCGGCAGTTACTGCTGCTTGACCTGAAATGAGGGGTCGTTTGGTGAAGATGGTGAGGCTACTGGTCGACGGAGGGAGCGCGTTGCGACGGGGGTGCGCCTGGTTTGTGATGGAGGTGGTTTTTGTCGATGGTTATGGCGTTTGGACAGTGGGTCGGGGACAGTAACGACGGAGAAGCTGGACGGGATGGGTGGAGTTGGTTACGACGAGGAAGATGAAGCAGGAAGGGGTCGTTCAGATGTGAGGAGGAAACAACTATGGAGTAGGGTTTTGAAGTGGAACGATGGTGGTGGTGTTTGGACCGTCGGGTGGAGGGTGGTTTTGGGTGGTTTCCGTTCGTTCTTCTTCTTTTCTTGAGGAAGAAGATGAACAATGATCGCTGGGTTTAATGGAGGATCGCCGGACTGGTTGGATGGAGCTAGGAGGAGGAGGAGTGGTCGCGCGGGTGGTGACGACGATGGAGGTGGGAGCTGTTCGTTGCTAGGTTTTTCTTTGCTTTCGTTTTCTTCTTCTTTCTGAAGAAGAAAGTTGAACAGTGCAGCCTTTTTTCTCAAAAAAATTCCAAAGTCCCCTCCCTATTGGCTTGTTTGTCCGTGCATTTGTATAGTTTTTGCCAAGACAAATGAGCCCCACGCGTGGTGGTGTTCGAGACTTGTGTCCCCCATGCATGGTGGTGTTCCCCGTGTATCGTGTTTCGTCCGTGTTCCCCACGCGTGTCCCCTCATGTGTGGTGGACTCGGATTATTATGGGCTAGGTCCGAAATTAGGCCTAAAAGCGGGTGATTTGAACCTGAATATTATTCTTTTGCCCGGACCCGAGAAATAGGAACACGTTGCTTAACTAGTCCTATGTAAGCAAAATAACTACCAAAAAATAAGACTAGTATTTAAACAAAACTATATCTTTTTAAATATTTTTTCAAGATTTAAAATAGCTACAAAATATTAATAAAACTATTTTTTGTAATTTTCGTTTTTTTAAATATTAAGATAAAATATGAAGTAATATTTTTTTGTATTTTTCAAAGTTAAAATGACAATAAAACATTAATAGAACTATATTTTTTTGTAATTTTCAAAATTATATAAAGTACAAAAATAAAGTGCAATTTTTGTATTTTTTCAAGTTTATGAGAGATACATAAACTAAAATTTATATATATATTTTTTGTAATTTTTCTTTTTGCAACGAAATAAAGTAAAAATAGTTAAAATAGCTATATTAGACCTAAATTACATATTTATGCTAAAAATGTGAAAATTCTCGGGGAGGGTCAAAAATCAGGTGTCTACAGCTGCCCCTCTTTGACTGGAAACACGAAGAGTTTTCCGACAAAGAACGACTAGACATGTTTTTTGACCCGACCATTACTTGGACGGACTACACTAAGGAAAGGGAGGGAATGTGACCGAGCCCCGGTATCTGAGCTGCCTACATATCCTTGGTTATACAGGAATCAGGCCACGTGTAGTTCGAAAAATGAGAGAGAGATGGTAGAGTGTACCGAGGTGAAGAGCCGATCGAGGTGCCGTTCCGTTGAGGTTCCGGTCCGCGGTCCTGTCATTACAACAAAAATGAAAACTGAAAAAGACTAACTAAGCCTATCAGCTACTAGTTACAAGGATTCCTATCTTTAAGTCTTCTGAAACTTGATCTTGAGTCTTGAATGGTGCTTCATACAGACTTTGGATTTGAACCTTGCCACTTGCTAGTTGTAGGTGCTAGTTCTTGAGCAGACCGTATTTGTTCTGCCTACATATCCTTGAGCATACCTTGATACCTTTTTTGTGTCCAGCTTTTGTTGACTACCTCAGCATGTTGACTCGCCTTCTTGAGGCGAGCTTCTGCTATTTATAACTTGGTTGAATGCTGGTGATTTTAGCTGTAGCCTTCTGCTTTCCAGTGTTGGGGATTCCTATTGTTTCCTGCAGGGGATTCCTGTTGTATTCCTCTGCTTTATTGATTCTAAGTGTGCTCCCTTCTTATATGAGCGGGCTTTTGGCTTCAATACTTCAATTGTATTCCCTTATTCTCCAGGTGGGTGCCTGATTTCTATTTCTTTTCTTTATCCTTGTTCTCCAGGTGGACGCCTGATTTCTTCCTTGTCGGCTTGCGTTTTCCTCCGATGCTTTTATTTTGTGAACTTGAGGGATGGTACGGGCCTTTTGCTCCTCTGAGTACCAGTTTTCATTTTGCTTGATCCGCTGGGGACATGGCCTTCTTCATCAAGCCTTTCAATGGTTCCTTCGGCGGTATGGCTCTCTTCATCAGATTTGCCACGCTGGGCATGACTCAATGTTCACAAGCTGTTTCTTTCAAAATGCATCCTTACGCGTCCTTTTGACTCGTGTGCCTGAGTTTGCCGCCCTCTGCTTTCCGGCGCTGAGGATTTTTATTGTTACCTGTTGGATATTCCTGTTGTAACCTTCTACCTTCCGATGGGGTTACTGCTCTCAAAACCTGAAATATTTAAACTAAAACATAAAAATATTCCTCTCGTTATACAGATGGGCGCCTATTTAACTAAGACATGAAAATTATTCCTCTCGTTATACAGGTGGGTGCCTATTTAACTAAGACTGAAAATTATTCCTCTCGTTATACAGGTGGGCGCCTATTTAAACTACGACTGAAAATTATTCCTCTCGTTATACAGGTGGGCGCCTATTTAAACTAAGACATGAAAAATATTCCTCTCGTTATACAGGTGGGCGCCTATTTAACTAAGACATGAAAATTATTCCTCTCGTTATACAGGTGGGCGCCTATTTAAACTAAGACTGAAAATTATTCCTCTCGTTATACAGGTGGGCGCCTATTTAAACTACGACTGAAAATTATTCCTCTCGTTATACAGGTGGGCGCCTATTTAAACTACGACTGAAAATTATTCCTCTCGTTATACAGGTGGGCGCCTATTTAAACTAAGACATGAAAATTATTCCTCTCGTTATACAGGTGGGCGCCTATTTAAACTAAGACTGAAAATTATTCCTCTCGTTATACAGGTGGGCGCCTATTTAAACTAAGACTGAAAATTATTCCTCTCGTTATACAGGTGGGCGCCTATTTAAACTAAGACTGAAAATTATTCCTCTCGTTATACAGGTGGGCGCCTATTTAAACTAAGACATGAAAATATTCCTCTCGTTATACAGGTGGGCGCCTATTTAGCTAAGACATGAAAATTATTCCTCTCGTTATACAGGTAGGCGCCTATTTAGCTAAGACATGAAAATTATTCCTCTCGTTATACATGTGGGAGCCTATTTAAACTAAGACTGAAAATTATTGTTTTCCCGTTCCTCCGAGAAATTTTTTGACAATGACAGAAAATTTTCTGCCCCTGTTTTGGTGACCTTTCTGGTATCGCGTTCCTCTGCCTTCATCGACCTTTATTTTCCTGCAGCAGACAGAAAGACTTAATTAGTTTTAATCATGGTGGGGCAACGGTGATCTTTCCGTTGGGGGATGGTTTCTCCCTTTCTTTTCCTTGCTCTGTGCATCAATAACTGGTTGGCGGACGACGTCGCTTGCTGGGGTGGTTTTTCCATTTAACCCTCTTTCTGCTTCTCTTTTTAGGACATGCCGTGGGAGTCTGCTTTTAATCCCGAAATTACCCCCTTCAGGAGTTCACTTCCCCCGGAATTGTGAGGCATGGAAGTGCATTTCCTGGGGATATCTTGCACTGGATTGATTTCCCTTTCTTGTGGCGTCTGACCACTTTGGACTGGTAGTAAACTTTGAAAAATCTCTTTCAACACAAATTCTTAGAAAGAAAAACGAAATAAAATAGAAAAAAAAAAAGAAAATCTTTCTGAACCAATACTTGGTGGAAAAAAGGAAAAAAAAGAAAAACTTATCTGGACAACAGGACTGGTCCTTGTGATCATGACGTGCACCATAGATTCCCGACCCAGTCTATTTGTATCAATCAACTTGCCAGATGACCTTACTTGCTGGGGATAAATGGGCGTCCATTTCTCTGCGAACGCGGATCCCTTTTGTTGATCTGTCTCGTCGCCTCATAGTGCCCTTCGAGGGGTTTTCACTAATGAGACTCTCTCTTTTCTCTCAGCTCCCGGCGCCTTATGGTGCCTGTGAAGGTTTTCACCAATAAGACTCTCTCGTTTTATATCCCTCATCTTTCGTCGCCTTGTGGTGCCTGCGAAGGTTTTCACCGCCAAGACTCTCTCATTTTATTATATATTTTCAACGGAGGATGGGAGTGCTGTCGATGTGACCCTCTCTTCTGGAGATCAATTCATTTCCCGTTTTATGCTCCTCTTCTTTGCCGGGGATCAGTGTATTACTCTCGGCTTTATTTGCCTGACTTGGCGCCTCTTGGATATTGATCGGGAGGTCTTTTGGACGTCGATGTTGGTTTCGGTGTGGGCTAAAAGAAAGGTTATCAAAATAAAATAACTTGATGGGTGATATGCTACAACTTTTGGAATCAAAACTTTGTTGGAACCGTAAAACATAACCTCTGCCCCAGTGTTTCTTGCTTGGGGGATTTTATTTTTACTCTATGTTGAATTATGTGCGTTCGCACACTGTGCCTATCATGCGTACTTGTGTATAATATGCACACTATGTACTCTATGATGCACACTATGACCGAGCCGTAGTTCCCGCTGTTTTGTGGTTTTGTATCTTCTTCTTTTTCTTTTTCTTCTTCTCTTTTTTTCTCTTTTTTTTCATTTTCTCTTAAAATTTTCTCTTCTTCTTCTTTCTCTTTTCATATCTTTTCCGTTAGTGATTCCAAAAGAGGGGTATGAAAGAATAACTTAAAGCTCAAAAGGGGAAAACAAGGGTAAAAGTGTTTGGATAGAAGAAAGAATTGCCTCCGTCATTTCATTATCCAATAAGTACCAAGTACAAACGAACGAACCAACAACTGCCATAATCAAAAGAAATTACGCATAATATCTCTTGACTGCGTCCGAATTGATAGCCATGTCAACACATCTTCCCTCGATATCCGTTAAACACAAAGCTCCATTGGACAATACTCTGGTCACGATATAAGGCCCTTGCCAATTTGGGGCGAACTTGCCTTTTGCCTCGACCTGGTGTGGGAGGATCTTCTTCAATACCTGCTGCCCTACTTCAAACTTCCTGGGGCGTACCTTCTTATTATATGTTCTTGCCATTCTCTTCTGATACAGCTGACCATGGCACACCGCTGCCAATCTTTTCTCGTCTATCAAGCTCAACTGTTCCAATCGAGCTTTGACCCATTCGTCATAATCGATCTCGGCTTCAACGACAATCCGGAGGGACGGAATTTCGACCTCCGCCGGTATTACGGCCTTAGTTCCGTACACCAACAAATAAGGAGTTGTACCTATGGAAGTCCGGACTGTAGTGCGGTAACCCAACAAAGCAAAGGGTAATCTAACGGTAGTGCGGTAACTTCCACCATCTTTCGCAGTATCTTCTTGATGTTCTTATTGGCTGCTTCGACCGCTCCATTCGCCTTGGGACGATATGGGGTGGAATTGCGGTGTGTAATCTTGAATTGTTGGCATACCTCTCTCATCAGGCTGCTGTTAAGATTCGCACCGTTATCCGTAATGATTACTTTTGGGATCCCAAATCTGCAGATGATATGGGAGTGCACAAAATCCACCACTGCCTTTTTAGTTACCGACTTGAAGGTTTTAGCCTCAACCCATTTGGTGAAGTAATCAATGGTTACTAGAATGAACCTATGACCATTGGATGCTGCTGGCTCGATAGGTCCAATGACATCCATGCCCCATGCCACAAACGGCCAGGGTGCTGACATCGTATGTAACTCTGTTGGCGGAGAATGAATCCGATCTCCATGTATCTGACACTGATGGCATTTCCTCACGAAAGTGATACAGTCATGTTCCATGGTGAGCCAATAAAACCCTGCCCGAAGGATCTTCCTTGCCAATACATATCCGCTCATATGTGGCCCGCAAACTCCAGCATGTACCTCTGCCATAACCGTCGTGGCTTGATCGGCATCTATACATCTCAACAATCCCAAATCTGGGGTCCTTTTGTATAGCACTCCTGCGCTGAGGAAGAAACCATTTGACAAACGCCGAAGGGCTCTCTTTTGGTCTCCAGTGGCCTGTTCCGGATATATCCCCATTCTGAGGTATTCTTTGATATCATGAAACCAGGGTTCGCCATCTGCTTCCTCTTCTACGGCGTTGCAATAAGCGTGCTGATCATGGACCTGGATGTGTAGAGGATCAACATACATTTTGTCAGTGTGGTGCAACATTGATTCTAAGGTGGCCAATGCATCCGCAACCTCGTTATGAACTCTCGGGATATGTTTGAATTTTACCGATTGAAATTGCTTGCTCAGATCGTGCAAGCATTGTCGATAAGGTACGAGTTTCAAGTCCCGTGTTTCCCATTCTCCCTGAATCTGATGCACCAAGGGGTCCGAGTCTCCCAAGACCAGGACGTCTTGGACATCCATGTCCGCAGCCAATCGTAGACCCAAAATGCAAGCTTCATACTCGGCCATATTATTGGTGCAATAGAATCGTAGTTGAGCCGTAACAGGATAATGGCATCCCGTTTCAGAAATGAGTACTGCTCCTATTCCCACCCCTTTCGCGTTTGCAGCTCCATCGAAGAAAAGTTTCCAACCCGGTTCCTCGGGTAACTCCAGCTCGTTTGTATGCATTACCTCTTCGTCGGGGAAATACGTTCTTAAAGGCTCGTATTTTTCATCAACAGGATTCTCTGCCAAATGATCAGCCAGCGCCTGGGCTTTCATGGCTGTCCTCGTCACATAGACGATATCGAACTCTGTGAGCAGTATTTGCCATTTTGCCAACCTTCCTGTGGGCATAGGTTTCTGAAAGATATACTTCAATGGGTCCAAACGGGATATGAGATAAGTAGTGTACGACAACAGGTAGTGTTTCAACTTCTGAGCTACCCAAGTTAGGGCACAACATGTTTTCTCGAGTTGAGTGTACCTGACTTCATACACTGTGAATTTCTTGCTAAGATAGTAGATGGCCTGCTCCTTCCTTCCCGTGTCGTCATGTTGCCCCAATACACAACCAAAATAATTTTCCAGGACCGTTAGATAAAGAATCAAGGGCTTCCCTGGCTGAGGCGGGACCAATACGGGTGGATTAGACAGATACCCTTTGATTTGGTCGAAAGCCCCTTGACACTCTGCCGTCCAACTTACCGCAGCATCTTTTCTCAGCAACCGAAATATGGGCTCACAAGTCGCCGTGAGTTGAGCGATGAACCTACTGATGTAATTGAGTCTACCCAGCAAACTCATTACCTCTGTTTTGTTCTTTGGCGGTGGCAGATCTCGGATGGATTCGATTTTGGATGGGTCTAACTCAATCCCCCATCGACTGACGATGAATCCTAACAACTTTCCTGATGGAACCCCGAATGCGCATTTGGCCGGGTTAAGCTTGATATCATACCTTCGGAGTCTTTGGATGAATCTCCTTAGGTCTGCTACATGGTCTTCCTGACGCCAAGACTTTATGATCAAATCATCGACGTACACCTCAATTTCTTTGTGTATCATGTCGTGAAACACAGCAGTCATTGCTCGCATGTACGTTGCCCCGGCATTCTTTAGTCCGAACGGCATTACCCGATAGCAGTAAGTTCCCCATGGCGTGATAAATGCTGTCTTTTCCGCATCTCCTTCGTCCATTAGGATCTGATGATAACCCGCATAGCAATCCACAAATGATCCGATCTCGCGCCCAGCGCAATTATCGATCAAGATATGGATGTTGGGTAATGGAAAGTTGTCCTTGGGACTGGCTTTGTTGAGGTTGCGGTAGTCGACGCACACCCTGATTTTCCCGTCCTTCTTTGGAACTGGTACCACATTGGCCAACCACTCGGGATATCGAGTGACCCGAATGACCTTCGCCTGCAACTGCTTAATCACCTCTTCTTTGATCTTTACACTCATTTCTGTTTTAAATTTCCTTAACTTTTGCTTGACCGGAGGGTATGCCGGGTCAGTGGGCAATTTGTGAACCACTAAATTGGTGCTTAATCCTGGCATATCATCATATGACATGCAAAAACATCTTTGAATTCCATGAGGGTTTCGATCAATTCTTCCCTGACATTCGGCTCAATATGGATGCTGATTTTGGTTTCTCGGACATTATCAGCGTCCCCTAGATTCACAGCCTCAGTGTCATTTAGGTTAGGTTTGGGTTTTTCTTCAAATTGGCGCAGTTCTCGGTTTATCTCTTCGAAGGCTTTATCTTCGTCATATTCAGATTCATCGTTGCCAACGACCTCTTGTGTCATTAAGTCGGATTCAGATTGATTTATTAGACTAGGTCGACGATCCGCTGTGCATGCCATGTCATTAGAACCAGTAAAAAGAGAACTGTTCAGAAAAAAAAAGAACAAAACAAAATTAAAATGGGCAAAAGAAGAGAACTTTATTAAACTTGCGGAATAAAAGGGTTCACACTTTTACAAAACAAAAGTAAAATTTGGATTACACCCTGGAATAATCCTAACAAAACAAAACAAACAAAACATAAATCAAAGCCTACTACCAAGACTCCCCTCGGATAGGAAGAGGAGTAACCGTCCAGTTGTTGGTTTTGACCTTAGGACCCACAAACTGTATCTCTGCTCTGCTGGAACCTTCTCCAGCTTCTACCATACTGATATCAGCGAATAGCCTCTCGAAACTCTGATTCAGGTCCCCATCCATACCAATCAATGGTCCTAGGATCTTCGGGACTGGCGACCCCTTGGCACTGGCTCTGACAAAGGACCTTGAGAGACGTGGCACCGGTTTGGGCAGAAACCAGACCCTCTTCTTCATTTTTCGCGCTTGCTTCCTATCTGCTGTGGTTGGTTTGAACCCCAATCCTAAAGTTTCCAGATTTTTAGGCAGGGTGACAGGTTGGACAATCCCCTGAAGCTCGACTCCCAGGCCTCTTCCCGGCACAAATCCATTACCCAGCATTTCCAAGACCATCATGACTGTCGCGGCAGCTACCCTAGGGTGCGGGATGATTTCTCATTCAGAAATTTTGTTTGCCGACACTGTATCGAAAATCTGGTAGACCCACGGACCTTTGTCATCATCGGTCTCTATGAAAGGTACAATGGCGCCACCCATGGTGCACGCCGTGTCCTCGCCGTGTAGCACGACCTCTTGCCTTTCCCACTCGAACTTCACCATCTGATGTAGGGTGGAGGGCACTACTTTGGCTGCATGAATCCATGGTCGTCCTAACAGAAGGTTATAAGATACTGTGGCATCTAGCACCTGGAATTCCATGGTGAACAGGACTGGACCGATGGTCAATTCAAGTACAACATCCCCTACCGTGGCTGTTCCATTTCCGTCGAATCCTCGGACGCAGATGCTATTCTTGCGAATTCTTCCATGATCGACCTTTAACTGGTTTAGAGTGGATAATGGGCAGATATTGGCACTTGAACCGTTATCCACCAATGCCCGAGTAACTACCGAGTTTTCACATTTGACAGTCAGGTAAAGAGCTTTATTATGCTCTGTACCTTCCATCGGTAGGTCATCATCTGAGAATGTTACCCTGTTCACCTCGAAAATCTTGTTGGCAATGGTTTCCAGGTGGTTTACAGAAATCTCGTTGGGCACATGAGCTTCGTTCAATATCTTCATCAAGGCCCGACGATGCTCCTCAGAATGGATCAGTAATGACAACAGCGAGATCTGGGCCGGCGTCTTCCTCAGCTGTTCGACCACGGAGTAGTCCTGTACCTTCATCTTTCTTAGGAACTCCTCAGCCTCTTCTTCAGATACAGGTTTCTTGGTTGCAGCTGGGTTGGTTCTTCTCAGCTCCGCCGGAGCAAAACACCGACCTGATCGAGTCAGCCCCTGTGCTTCACAACTAACTTCCTCCACCTGTTTTCCTTTGTACATCACTACTGCCTTCTCGTATTTCCAAGGCACAGCCTTGCTATCAATCATTGGCAGCTGGACTACAGGCTTTATAGTGACCAATTCTCTGTATACCCCCTTCAACGCAACCGTAGGTGTGGGCGGAGTCCCTAATATTACCAACTTGTTTGGCTCGGGTTTGCTTGTTATGGCGGATGAGCTCTTCCCCAATATCACTACTGGCGTGACGCCTTCCCTCTGCGACTGTACCCTTGTTCCCCCACTGGTTGATTCTTCTTTCGGGGCGGCTTGAATCATCATCACTGTCTGTGAGGGTTTTCTCAACTCTCCTCCCTCATACACCAACTCAATCATGTGAGTCTCGTGGTGTGCTGGCAGTGGGTTCTGGTTGATGTTGGGAACCTCCGGTGTCTGGACCTCAATTTTGTTAGTATCAATGAGGTCTTGTATCGCCTGCTTCAATCTCCAACATTTTTCAGTTTCATGTCCCAGCATCCCTGAGCAATATTCACAGCTTATTGTCCTGTTCATATTTTGAGGCGGAGGGTTTTGCTCTCTGGGTTCGACAGGAGTTACCAAACCCAATCATTTCAACTTGTGGAATACGGTGGTATAGGACTCTCCCAGCTCAGTAAAGGCTCTATGTTTCTGTAGCCTATCATTTTTAGCCGCTTGACTCCCTCGAAAACCTGTCCCTGGAGGGTTCCTGTGTGCTCTGGGTAGAGGGTAAGTATTTTGTGGTAATGGGTAGGTATTATGTGGAGCTGGGTATGTAGTGTGGGGAGCCGGCGCACGCCATTATGGGCGAACCGGAGGTTGGGTGTATGTCTGGGCTTGATGGACGGTGAAATGCGGTTCTTGGGGGGATAGTAGTGATGTGGTAGGTTGTATGGGTAGTTTGTCCTGTGAGGTCTGGGTTGGTTGTAGTGTGGCCTGCCAGATCCGGACCAACTGCCTGCCTCGATCGAGGCAACTCTTCTTTCTTTCTTCTCAGCGCACCTCCCGTGCCGTTCTGAATAGCCTGGGTCGTTGCCTTGAGTGCCGAGTAGTTCAGGATTTTTTCAGACCTCAGACCCTCTTCTATCATGACCCCTATCTTGACCACCTCGTTGAAGGATTTTCCAACCGTTGTCACCAAGTGACCAAAGTAGGTTGGATCCAATGTTTGTAAGAAATAGTCCACCATCTCTCCCTCTCTCATGGGAGGATCGACTCTGGCCGCTTGCTCTCTCCAGCGGAAACCGAACTCGCGAAAACTTTCCCCGGGTTTCTTCCCAGTCCTCAACAATGTGAGACGGTCAGGGACTATCTCGAGATTGTACTGGAAATGACCTGCGAAAGCCTGCTCCAGATCATCCCAAGTGTACCACCTACTGGAATCCTGCCTGGTATACCATTCTAGTGCATATCCGCTTAGACTTTGGCCGAAATAAGCTATCAGCAGCTCATCTTTGCCGCCTGCCCCTCTCATTTTGCTACAGAATCCCCGCAAATGTGCCATGGGATCGCCGTGCCCTTCATATAAATCAAACTTAGGCATCTTGAACCCCGCCGGGAGTTGGACGTCCGGGAAAGGGCATAGATCTTTGTAAGCTACGCTGACTTGGTTGCCCAAACCGTGCAGGTTCCTGAAGGACTGCTCCAGGCTTTTGAACTTTCTCAATACCTCATCCTGTTCAGGGGCTTTAACCGGCTTTTCAATCTCTGCCGGTACCTCCAAGTGCGGATTGTAGGCCTGGGGATCGGGGGCATGGAATGTAGGCTCAGGGAAGTAGTACTGCGTATCGTGGGCCTGAAACAATGGCTCACTGGTCGTTCTTTGCAAGGTGGCTGATGGGGGTCCCACAAAAGTGGGAATATTTGGTGTTGGGAGAGGTTGATGGGGTGGTGGAGCTTGGGAATCATGAGGGCTTCTTTCTTGATGATAACGGGGATTCGGGTGGCTTGTGGAAGGGCCGGAATGAGGGTATTCCGGCATGCGCCCCAATGGCTCAGGACTCTTTTGTGCTTTGGCTAAAGCTAGCTGCATTGCATTCATCTCTAGTCATATCCTTTCAATCTTTTCCATCGCTTGTTTTAACAACTGGCTCATCGGCCTTTCTTCCTCGTTACTATTCTCTGAAGTAGTCATGCTTATTGCTACCGGTCCTTTGGATCTGGTTTGGTAAGGGTGTGTTGCCAGAATTCTTTAACAACTAACTGTCTTGATCAGACAACAACAAACTTCGTTAGCGTTAGAGTTTAACGGATTTAATCTCAACACATAGAGGATGCAATGCTCCTAGGCAGTTAACCGTTTCTACATGCTTTGCTTTAAACAACATGCGTCATCCCGGTTTGCTCATTTATCCCCTTTTCTTGTTTTTATTTATTTATTTATTTTATTTTTATATTTTCTTTTCTTTCTTTATTAAAAGCGATCCAATCTTATGGGGATTGCCTACGTATCACGTCCCCGCGCAAATCAGACCAGGCGTAGTTCTACCTTAAAGTAAAGAAACACAAAATTCTTGTGAAATCATTAAATTCATTCTCAAAATTTTGCTATTACAAATTACTTCAAGCAAGGAATAGCAATAGTACAGACTCCACAGTTCTTAACCCGTTTTGACTAAAAGAAAAGAAAACAACATATGGAAAAGCAACAAAGCCAAATAAACAAGACTCCACCAAAGATTAATTTTCCAACTTAGGGGCCGGTGGGGCATCATTCGGCCTTTCTGCGGCCCTTGGTGTGAGGTCCCTCTGCAGGCTTTTCAACTCATTCATGATTCGGTGGATGCAACCCATGATGGAAACAAGGAGGGTCTTCCGAGGCATTTGCTCGCATGCCAGGCATCTCATGTAGATGTAATGCCCAATCTCGTCGATCCTTCCTCGAATGTTGTCCCTTTCTGCGAACAACTGCCTTATCTGTCGGTTCTTCAATCCTAGTGTTTGCGCATTGTTGGCAAGTTGATCCTGGAACATCTCCATTTGTCTTTCCATTCTGGTCATTGCATCGTAACATCGCCTTCTGTCGGCTTGGGCATCTCGTGTTTGCTTGAAGATCCTCTCTTGAAGAGTGGAATTCGTTTCCCTTAATGTCCCGATGCTCAGTTCATAATCCCTTATGACTTTTTGCAGGCGCTGCCTCCGGGCCATTGTACCCTTTGCCCACTTGGTCCGCAATCTTGCTGTGCTAGCCTTGGCTCTTTCCAAATCTTCCTGGCATTCCGCAACCTGATCCTTTAACCCCGCTATCAATCTTTTATCCGCCCGGCTTCTCAGCTGGTTATCAACCTCCTTTTTCATCCTCCGGATCTGAGCTTTGAGGATCTCGCCTTCTCTGATTAATCTGTTCTTTTCTCCCTTGTGGGCAGCAGACTGTAATTGGCATTCAAACCTCATATCCTGAACTTGTTGCTTCAGTTTGCCTGTTTCGGCAAGATATTCCCGCTCTTTAGCCAACCAGCCCCACTGCTCTTGTGAAGATTTGGCAAATTCTTGCAGGTGAGGTCTTTTGGTCGGCCTTCCAGATGATGTCTCCCCTTTGTACCAGGCCTGATACCCGGGCGAAACTTCCCCTTTTGCCCGATTCAATACACAAGTATTTGCTTCTAAGTATTGACATTGGCTCCAAATTTGGCGAACCCTTGCTTCAGGAAACTGGCCGTCGGGACTGATCTCAATCACCTGGGTGCTTAGATCCTCGTCTTTCAGCACTATCTGACACCTCCCAAGTTGCCTTAAAACCCGATGCGGCGCGTATGGTTGAATGCTCTTAAGTCCCATTAAGAGAAAATGGGGCCTGGCTGCTGACATGTATATGACTTCGTCGATCGGTAACCATCCTAGCGCCCACTGTATTTGACTGGCGTCGAGGGTACGGAAATATGAGGTCCATGCTGTGACTCCTTCCGGTAGGTAGGTCTCATTAACTCTAGTATAGAACTCCTCTATGCAGGTCTTTTCAGCGGATCCATGGCTCAGAAACTAGGCTCGGTGACATAGGTGTTCGGTCATCCACATTTGTAACAACAAATTGCAACCCTCGAAAAAGCTTCCTCCGGCTTTGCAAGATGTGAGAGCCCGGAACATATCAGATACTATCATGGGCGCCAACGTACTATCTCTCTGTGTGAGCAACGTACTGACGACCCCTGCTATCTTTATGTCAATATTCCCGTCTTTTCTTGGGAATACTAAGAGTCCTAAGAAAGTTATCATGAAAGCAATCCATCTATGTTCTTCCCACTTTTGACGATTACTTTTGCTGCACAACTGGTTTTCTGGCTTGTCGAATCCTCCTATGTGACCATATCTTTGATATATGAAACTCATGCTGCAAAAACCTTTTGCCAAGTCAGGGTTATGAATTGTTCTGACTATCTTTAAGGAGTCCAGAAACCGGTGTATTGCTACAGCTCTTGGAGCAATCAGATATTTGTACCTCAAAGGAGTCTCAGCGCTGCCGATATACCCTGCTATTTCTTCTAAAGTTGGGGTAAGTTCAAAGTCCGAGAAATGGAAGACATTGTGCGCAGGATCCCAGTGGGGGACTAGTGCCCTTATGAT
Source organism: Nicotiana tabacum (assembly GCF_000715075.1). Taxonomy (NCBI): domain Eukaryota; kingdom Viridiplantae; phylum Streptophyta; class Magnoliopsida; order Solanales; family Solanaceae; genus Nicotiana; species Nicotiana tabacum. The sequence continues at coordinate 96,944,910 of NC_134082.1, forward strand.
ATCTCCCCTTGGCCTGATATCCAACAAACTCGTGAGGCCTTTCAGATACTTCTTGATTTCGTCATGCCCTTCTTTGCCTAAATCATTCCACCAGAGCCGCAATTGGATGGGGATTTTATTCATGATTGAAAAGGGTTCATTTGGAGTCGTGCTCATTCTGCACATTTATTAATAAGATTTTAACAAACGAAACTTATTCTGATAAAAACAAAAATATGTGATTTTTCTCAAAAGGGTTTCTGAACACGACCTCTCAGCACTTCATGAACGAAGATTTTTAAGGTTGTGTGAGAAAAAAAACGAGGTGGCCGTCTGCACCAAGGCAGCCTTCCGGAGTTCCTTTTGGGAACATTTGGCTATTTTTGACATAAGCGGCATCACCCGGACTTGTTTATGACTCTTTTATCATTTTTCAAAAATAGAAAATTCAACATTGCAAACACGGTCTTTCAATGCCTCGGGGACGAAGATTTTTAAGGCTATGTGGGTCGACTGGACCAAGTCTTAAAAATGACCCAAAGGTGGCTGTTTATGCAAAGTCAGCCTTCCGGCGTCCCTTTCGGGAACATTCGGCTATGTCTTGATAAAACAGCGGCACCCGACTTCTTTATGACAATTAAAATTTGACATATTTGTTTTTGCTATTTTTTTTTGTAAAAGGGGGAAGTTACATTGCTAGACTTATTTACGACAAAATTAAAAATCATTGACATGTTGTTTTTTTTTTATTTTTTTTTTTGAATTTTGAATTTTCTTTTCAATTTTGAAAGAAGAATCAAAATATTTTCGGATTTTTTTCTTCTTATTATACATTTTTTTTTAAAAAAAATAATAATTTAAAGACTTTCTAAAGAAGTTAATAATGGAAACTATTTTTGGATTTTTTTTTTTTTTAAAAAATTGGGAGTCTAAAAACTTTTCTAGACTTTTTGGCAAGACAAATATTTTTGCAACAAATAAAGACATATATATATTTTTTTGGAAATAAAAAACTTTTGAATTTATATATACATGTATATATTTGTGACAAATATATATTTGTGACAAATAATGAAAGACTCTTTTTTATTATTATTATTATTTTTGAATTTTCATAAAAAAAACCATTTTAAAAATAAGACTCTTTTTGATTTTTATTTTTATAACAAGACGAACTATGTATTTCTATATTTTTTCTGAAAAACAAAACAGAACAACGATTCTTTTTTCTATTTCCCCTTTGCTTTTAATAAAACAAACTAATAAGACTTTTTTTTTCATTTTCTCAAAATTTCGGCAGAGTTTTGACAGTATTTGGGTATTGGTTTTTTTCAAAAATAAACAATCAATTCCTTAACCGTTATTTCCCTTTTTTCAATTTCACAAAATTCATAATATTCAAACACCGGTCAGCATGCGGGTACGAGACAAATAAATGCACGGAAAACAAATAGGATGCATCAGGATGGCCTTTTCATATCAGGTCGCTAGTCCTAGACGGACCCAACCCCTGTGTTGAGTCCCCTGAGTCAAATGCAACGTGATGCAAATAAGCGTTCCTACTAGGGATCCGGCATGAAGTCACGTTATTCTATGTTCAAAAACCTGGGTCGGTGTTCTAGACAGTGTACCCGAGCGGACAACTCGAGCTGAGGAAGGAGCTCCTTTCCGGGAACCAAAAGGCCAGCCGGCTTAGAAACTTTCCGAGCCTCTTTTATTCAGGGTATGACACTAACAGAATAGGGAGTCTCAACCAGTAAGCACATCCCCGAAGGTAAGAAGAGAAATGTTTCGACACAATTTATATACAGTTCAAATAATATCAAAGCGGTAAAAGCAGCATTTAGCACATTAGGCTCAAACATGTAAAAATCAGATAATAAATAAAGCCAAATAATAACAATTATTCTAAGCTCGAATTCTTAACCCTGAACCAGTGGTTCTGGGTGCTCGGTTCCCCAGCAGAGTCGCCAGAGCTGTCACACCTCCTTTTTTCGCACCCGCTAGGGTGCAAGGGAGTTTTTTCCAATTAAAGGACAATCGAAACGGGATTGGTTTATTTATTTCAGAGTCGCCACTTGGGAGATTTTAGGGTGTCCCAAGTCACCAATTTTAATCCCGAATCGAGGAAAAGAATGACTCCATATTACAGTCTGCGTACCAGAAATCTAGATAAGGAATTCTGTTAACCCGGGAGAAGGTGTTAGGCATTCCCGAGTTCCGTGGTTCTAGCACGGTCGCTCAACTGTTATATTCGGCTTGATTATCTGATTTTATACAAATGTGAACTTATGTGCCAATTTTATCTTTTAACCGCTTTTATCATTCACTATTATTTTTATAGGACTTGCAACGTCGTGAAAACATATGTCGAACCACGTTACATCAATGCACCCGTGGTTATTGACATATCTCGACTCGGTTGAGATTTGGATTTGGGTCACATAAATGTGCACCCGAATTTAGGGAGATATCATTATTAAAGTCGCGCCTAAAGCAACTAGCGCATTATTATTTTGGGGTAGGGCCGTGAAATTTGCTAAACGGCTCATCCCGGAATCTAAGTATTTAATACATATATTTTGTGAGGGCCCCGCAATTTGTCCCTTTTATTTGGCGAGGCTCGCCTCATCTTATTATTATTATTATTTTTTTAAAAGAATTTGCAACGTCATGGAAATGCATCTCAGACCACGTCACAATCAATGTACCCGTGATTAGAAACACATTTCGACTCCGTTGAGACTTGGATTTGGGTCCCATAAATGTGCACCCGAGCTAAGAAGGTAACATTATTAAATACGCGCTTAAAGCAACTAGCGTATTGTTATTTTGGGAAAGGCCGTGAAATTCGCTAAGCGGCCTGTCCTGAATTCTAAGAATTTTAATAGGGTTCCTATTATTCCTAACTTTGCTAACGTATTGTTATTGTTATTAAACCCAACTTCTATTACTAACAAATGAGAAATAAGGTTTAAACGCTAGTAGTCATGATTTTTCATTCAGACGTTCACATACCTATTACAACGAGAGTACATAATATATGCGAGCACATATGTTCGCAACAAATCACTGGATGTCAAATTGTTCCCTTAATAAACACAAATATATGCATAGAAGTAGACATTCTCGTACAAAAACTTAAGTTCACAATATGTTCTCACATTTACTTTAAGCATATGCAGTAACTAATCATAAGATGAACATTTTTAACAAAAACGACAAAAATTGCATTGTTGACATTCATCTTAAACCATAATATGCGAATCGAACGAAATGAAACAAAGGACGAAGAACACTAACCTTCGAACCTCGACAAACCTAGAACGACAAAATAGCGCCCCCGACGGAACTCAAGCCGGATCTCACAGAACAACGACGGAACCTCGGACAAACGCCTCGACGTACCGGACCTCGATGAACTAAAGACGACCTCGATGGAAATAGAAAGCTCGGACCCACAACTGTCAACAACCAATGATTGTCTGGATATGAGGAGGAAACAGCTATAGAGGGTCGTTTGGGGCTGTGGTCGACGCGGCTACTGGTTGCAAGCTTGCGAGGGGTCGTTTGGGCAGTGGTTCATGGCGGGAGGCGTCGCTGGACTGGGGGTCATTTGGCAACGTCGAAGTTCAGTGATGGTGCTTGGACGTGAGGTTGGTGGGTTGCTGATAGAGAAGAACGTGAAGCAGCAGTTGGTGGACTGCCGGTGGTGGTGCTCGGTGGTGGTGCTTGGACGTGGTGTTTGGACGTGAGGTGGGGCGATGGTTGGAGTTTGGACGTGAGAGGGTGGCTGGATAACGCAGCGGCAGTTACTGCTGCTTGACCTGAAATGAAGGGTCGTTTGGTGAAGATGGTGAGGCTACTGGTCGACGGAGGGAGCTCGTTGCGACGGGGGTGCGCCTGGTTTGTGATGGAGGTGGTTTTTGTCGATGGTTATGGCGTTTGGACAGTGGGTCGGGGACAGTAACGACGGAGAAGCTGGACGGGATGGGTGGAGTTGGTTACGACGAGGAAGATGAAGCAGGAAGGGGTCGTTCGGATGTGAGGAGGAAACAACTATGGAGTAGGGTTTTGAAGTGGAACGATGGTGGTGGTGTTTGGACCGTCGGGTGGAGGGTGGTTTTGGGTGGTTTCCGTTCGTTCTTCTTCTTTTCTTGAGGAAGAAGATGAACAGTGATCGCCGGGTTTAATGGAGGATCGCCGGACTAGTTGGATGGAGCTAGGAGGAGGAGGAGTGGTCGCGCGGGTGGTGACGACGATGGAGGTGGGAGCTGTTGTTTGGACGTGGGGTTTGGGTAGGGTTTCTCTGGTTTGCCAAGGAGAGGAAGAAGACGATGCACAGTCTTTGCCAAAACAAAATTTTTCCAGTCCCTTTTTTTTCTTTTCTTGGCTTGTTTGTCCGTGCATTTGTATAGTTTTTGCCAAGACAAATGAGCCCCACGCGTGGTGGGGTTCGAGACTTGTGTCCCCCACGCGTGGTGGTGTTCCCCGTGTATCGTGTTTCGTCCGTGTTCCCCACGCGTGTCCCCTCATGTGTGGTGGACTCGGATTATTATGGGCTAGGTCCGAAATTAGGCCTAAAAGCGGGTGATTTGAACCCGAATATTATTCTTTTGCCCGGACCCGAGAAATAGGAACACGTTGCTTAACTAGTCCTATGTAAGCAAAATAACTACCAAAAAATAAGACTAGTATTTAAACAAAACTATATCTTTTTAAATATTTTTTCAAGATTTAAAATAGCTACAAAATATTAATAAAACTATTTTTTTGTAATTTTCGTTTTTTAAATATTAAGATAAAATATGAAGTAATATTTTTTGTATTTTTCAAAGTTAAAATGACAATAAAACATTAATAGAACTATATTTTTTGTGTAATTTTCGAAATTATATAAAGTACAAAAATAAAGTGCAATTTTTGTATTTTTTCAAGTTTATGAGAGATACATAAACTAAAATTTATATATATATATTTTTTGTAATTTTTCTTTTTGCAACGAAATAAAGTAAAAATAGTTAAAATAGCTATATTAGACCTAAATTACATATTTATGCTAAAAATGTAAAAATTCTCGGGGAGGGTCAAAAATCAGGTGTCTACAGCCTGCACGAGTCGTTTTGAAGATAATAAATGCCAAAATCATGCCAACACAAAGTGATACAGACGTATCAAAACTGAAGGTTTGCTTGATTTATGCATTTTTAACAGGAATGCAGGTGGATCTTGGGAAAATCATGCTGGAACACATGTCAAAGGTGAGACCTTTTCGAGGACGCCGCCTACACTATCCGAGTATGATTACTCGGTTATTGCGGACACAGTTCATTGAAGAAGAGTATCACTATGATCGGCGGATAGAAGTAACATATCCTTTCATGGCGCTGGATGTCACAACTGTGATAGATCCGCCTGCAGCTGCACTTAATCTCGATCAAAGGATTGTCCGGGTGGAAGAGACTTTGCAGATATTATTTGCTGACATGCGGCTTCGCGCATCTAGAGGGGAAGTGAACTTGGAAGAGTTAAAACAAAATCACCCTCTATCTCCTTCACACAACAATGGTTAGGAATGGCTCAGCATGGACAAATCCCATCGGATGAAGATGTAAACTCTATTCCCTCAGATGATGAGGAATATTTGCGCATCTTTGAGGATGATGATGCTTAGGCCAATGGCCTCAGGGAGTCTTTTCTGCTTTATTTTTAATCTTTTTGCCCCTATTGTAATGTACTTACTTTTATATTTTTCATATTTTGTTTGATTGAGTTTAGTTATTTTGTTTGATTTTGTTTAGTTTGTTAAAATTGCTTTTAGTTTGTTTTGTTAGATTATAGTGTTGTAGATAGTAAGTAATCCTAATTTCGGTATAGATCAATGCTGGATTTTCTTGTTGAAAAATAAAGTTGAAATTCGAAGAAAAAAAATTATTTTCATCAGGAAAAAAAAACGAAATTATTGAGTTTGCAATTTTGTTTTATTTTCAGTTTAGTGTATGCTAGTTTTGGTTTAAATTAAAACTTTTCCCTTGGTTTTTCTTTACACCACGGTTCTTTTCCAAGGGTGTATTTGAAACAGGTATAGTGTAATTTTTTATTTAAATTGAATAAAAAGTTCCTAACTTACAAAGTTGATCTCCTCAAATGCACATGCTCTAGATGTTATATGTACCTTATTTGTGATGTTCAAATCTCAGTTCTTGATTCTAAAGTAAGTGCCTTAAATTGTGTATTTATAACTATGCTTAACTGTTTTGACTAGAGAGTCGAGAAAGATCCAAGCTTGAGTGAGTTGTGTGTCAATGTGCGAGTAAGGATTGCTGAAATATTCTATGTATAATAGTTGGTATCTAGAACTTGGTCCCAAGTGTTTACAAAGCGAAATAGTAGCATTATTCAGTTTAGGAGATGATATAGGCATTTCTTTGTTGAACCAGTTTGATAATTATCTCCACCTAATTGTATATATCTTAGTCAAACCTGTTGAGCTATTAATCTTATTTCTTTGGCATCCGCATTATAAACCTTACCAATTTATGTAAATATATCAGTTGTTGGAACCTCTATCTCTTATGAGCACTTAGTCTTGTTTTAATATTGTTAAAGTTGAGAAGAGATTTGTTGGTTTATATATATATATATATATATATGTATATGTATATGTATAAAAAAAGAGTGAAAAATAATTCATATATATATATATATATATATATATATGTATGTATGTATATATATATATGGGGTGAATTTTTAGTAGTAACATGCCCTAACTTATGGTGCTTAAAGAAAAAGGGATTTGTTGTTAGTATGAAAAATCTCAAAAAAGTTGAAGATGGTTTAACATAAGAGTAATGCTGAAATTGTGAAATGAAATGTTATATATATGAAGTGCTCAAAGAGATGTAGCTACTACATTCTATATTTATCACACCCTTCCTAAGCCTGCATTACAACCAATTAAAGTCCTATTTGATCCTTGATTGAATAAGCTCAATTAGTAGAGTATTACACTAGGGGCAAGCATATGGTATGTCATCTGTTGCACATAAATTTCAATTCTGAGAGTGAGTTAATTCTTCCTATTTTGAGTTCCTAAATATTTGTGAATACTATGTTGAGAGGAACTAGTCTATATTAGTTGTGGGAGGGCACATGATTTGTGAAAGCAAGGAAACGTTTTGACCTTTGTGTTAGAGTAAGTGAGCAAGTTATGAAAATATGTGGCACTTGTGAGTCATGTCTTGAGGTTGAACTATTATGAATTGGTACTTAAGTGTCGGCATGTGTTGTTAGAGAAATTGTTTGATAAAAAGGTCGTCCTTATGTGAAATGCAGGTCAATTGCTCGAGGACGAGCAATGGTCTAAGTGTGGGGTGTTGATCATAGGCTAAAAACTCGTGTTTTAGTCATTGTAACAACATTTGAATTATTGCATTTTACAAAGGTTTGAGCTTAAATAATAATGAATTGTACTAAATTCATGCTTTATACCTTGCAGGAAACTAATCTGACTTAAGAATTAACGTTGGGATGAATTTGATTAAATTAGGGCTTTGAAGTCTGAGTAAAAGCTAAATAAATCAAGTCGGGATAATGTTCGGGGGTTGCAAAGTAAGCCCGGATAGCAAAACAAATGAAAAAACGAAGCATCGCAAATATTTGCCCTGCCGCGCCGCGGGGTGCGTCCCGTGGGGCGCCGCGACAGGGAAAAATTCTGCGCTTGAATTGTTTTGCTCCATTAAATTGTATTCTGTTGTGTCCAATCCATGTACGCGTCGCCCGGGGCGCCGCGGGGCGCGCCGCGGGTGTGTAAAAATCACAAAATTATTCTATTTCGGACTAAAAGGGACATACTTGTCAAAACCCCTTGGGAGATGACTTTAAGAGGAAAAAGCAGTGCCATTATTGAGGGACCTATTTTTGGAGAGAGAAGAAGAAGGAGATTCATCTTGGAGAAGAAAATCAAGGAGGAACATCAATTTGGAGCAAGGATTGAAAGAGTTTTTCTAAACCTTCTCCTAGTATTTATTTATATTATGTTTAAGATTTTTATTGTTGTTGTTTGTATAATTATGAGTAGCTAAGAACTCAAATATTCTGGGGTTATGGGTGTTAGATGATTATATTGATTGAAGCTTAGATTGATGACCTTGAATTTATCGTTAAGGGTTGTTTATTTGATTTTGCTGTTAATTATTTTACTGCGTAGCTAACAGTGAAATACTATTTACGAATCTTGAGTTAAACTTGAAAAAGGAAATTCTTGATTGTATATAGAATCAAATAGAGCAAGATCTGGATCCTGGGCATCGGGTGAAAGATTCGCGATTAAGATAGAACTATACTTAATTGCCTTGTTTGGTTGAGAAATAGGATTTGTAAATGCATTTGAGTTAATATTAATACCATAGAAATATAGGTATTAATTTAACTTGAATAGGCGCATAGGAAATCGACAGATTCTTATGGGTATTATTAACCCTATAATCAATAACCCAGATAATTCAATAAATCATTTTTAATCTAAAAACGTAGTATGATCTCTATCAAGCCCATAACCCCGGGATATCTCCTTTATTAATTGTTAAAAGAAAAATTCTTAAGTGGCATAGTAACTTTGCGTTGTATTGTTGTTTGTCTACTAGTTAAATTGTAAATTGGTTATTTATGTATTTTGTGATGAATTAGCTTGAATCGATGATTGGTTGAGTTTGCATCAGTCGTTAAGATTAACAACAAGTCCTCGTGGGAACGATACTCTACTTATTACTATATTACTTGAAGATCGCGTACACTTGCGTGAGTGTTTTGGTCGCAATAGTAAGCTTCTTGTACAACATATAGTCCATCCCATTTTGAAGTGAACTTCCCTACAGGTTTATGGGAAGTAATTATGTATCTTCGTACGGCAAGGACTTCATCTCCTACTTGAAAGGATCTCGGGATCACGGCAAGACAATCGAGCTTGATAGCCCTCAAGACTCTATTGAGCTTCTAACCTCTTCTCATCAAGAGCCTCTAACTCTGCTAATCGAAGTTGAGCATTTTCTTCATCAGTGATCCCCTCTTGAATAGCTAATCGTAATAAAGGTATTTGACGCTCGAGTGGCAAGACAACTTCGACTCCATAGACAAGTGAATAAGGGGTCGCTTGCGTTGGCGTGCAGTGAGTTGTCCTATATGCCCACAGAGCTTCTTCCATACGGTCATGCCAATCTCATTTGGATTTGGAGACGACTTTCTTTAACAAGTTGCATAGAGTCTTGTTGAATGCCTCGGCTATACCATTGGCGGCATCATTGTACATAGAAGAGTTACGTTGCTTGAAGCCAAAGAGATCACAAATCTTGTTCATCAACCTATTATCGAATGGCTTTCCATTATTCGTTATTATGTAACGAGGAATGTCAAAGCGATAGATTATGTTTACTCAGATGAAACTTGCCACATTTTTCTTCTTTACCTCCTTAAGAGCAACAACTTCAACCCATTTTGAGTAGTCGGTTGCAGCCAGGATGTATAGGTTCCCACTAGAGGACTTTGGTAGTGGTCCAACAACATCCAATTCCCAAGCGTTAAACGGCCAGGATTCTACAGTCGGGTGCAACATTTCAGGAGGTTGATGAATAAAATTTGCATGGAATTGACAAGTCTTGCATCTTCGAGCGTAGTCCAAGCAATCTTTTACCATCGTTGGCCAATAATATCCCATCCTTTTTATATGGAAGTGGAGCTTTGGTCCAGACTGGTGTGACCCACATACCCCAGAATGTGCCTCTTGCAAAGCTTGGAGTGCTTCTTCTTCCCTTAAGCATCGCAAGAGTACTCCTTCGAATGACCTTCTGTATAGAGTATCTTTGTAGTAAAGGAAGCGAGGTGCACGATGACGGATTTCAGTCCTTCTCCGCAGATTTTCTGGAAGTATCCCATAGCACAAGTAGTCGATAATGGGTTGTCGCCATTCTTCTTTCTCAACTTCAGAAACAGTGACAAGATGCTTGAGTTCATTTTCTTCACCTTCAGCCTTATTTGGCGGCGGTATTAGCCATTTTTGGAAGACAGTAACGTGCGCTTGATCATGCAGGATTAACTATGAAGCTAGGGCAGCTAAAGCATCAGCCTTTTTATTTTCTTTCCTTGGCACATGTTGAATAGTCACATCGTCGAGCCACCCCATTAGTTTTTTAGTGTAATCATGATATAGGCGTAGTTCAGGCTTCTTGACCTCGTAACTACCTAAAAGCTGATTGACCACTAACTAGGAGTCACCAAAGACTTGCAATTGCAATTGCTTCATATCAACGGCCATTTCAAGCCCAAGAATTAATACTTGGTACTCAACAACATTATTGGAACAAAGTTGTGTTAAGGTGAATGAGTAGGGAAAGACTTCACCTTGGGAAGTGACAAATACTACACCACTACCAGTTCCTCCACGATGCGCGTACCATCAAAGTACATCTTCCATGGAGGTTGAACTTTAACGACCATTGCATCCTCATCAGGTAGTTCATCATTTAGCTCCCAATCATCAGGTATAGGGTGATTTGCCAAGAAGTCCGCTAACGCTTGTCCTTTTATAGCCTTTTGAGGGATGTACACGATTTCAAATTGTTGAAACTGAAGGTACCACCTTGGTAGTCGATCATTAAGGACAGGTTTTGACATCACGAACTTGATGGGATTTGCTCTAGAAACCAAATAAACGGCATGAGCTTGAAAGTAGTTCTTCAACTTTTGGATTGAGAAGACTAGTGCCAAACATAACTTTTCAATTGGCGAATAATTCATCTCATTTGGTTTCATCATCCTGCTTAAGTAGTAAAGGAAGTTTTCTTTCCCTTCACTATTTTCTTGGGCCAACAGCTCTCCAATAAACCTTTCTTGTGCTGAAATGTATAGTATCAGCGGCTTTTCAAGTATAGGGGCTGCCAAAATCGGAGGCTTCATCAAGTAGGATTTAATACTCTCAAAGACATTGCTACACGTTTCGTCCTATTTGAAAGGGACACCTTGCTTGGCGGCTAAATGGTTGGTACCTCCCAGCTAGGTTTGAGATGAATCTCCTAATGTATGCTAGCTTTCCTTGCAGACTTTTCAATTCATGAATATTGCGGGGCTCATGCATTTTCAAGATTGTATCTACTTTAGCTTGATCTATTTCAATCCCTCGATGTCGGACACTGAAACCCAGGAACTTTCCGGAGGTAACTCTAAAGGCGCATTTTAATGGATTCATCCTAAGTTGGTATCTCCGGAGCAACTCAAACACCATTCTCAAGTCTTTCAAGTGGTCACTTTTCTTTCTTGATTTCACCACCAAGTCATCAACATAGCATTCGACATTCTTGTGGAGAAGGTCATCAAAAGCTCTTTGGTAAGTAGCACCAGCGTTCTTCAAGCCAAAAAGCATTACCTTGTAGCAATAAATACCCTTGGGGGTACGGAATGCAGTAAGCTCTTCATCTTTTGGCGCCATGCAAATTTGGTTATAGTCTGATGAACCGTAAATAAATGACATTGCCTCGTACCCAATAGTAGCATCAATCATCAGTTCTGGAATGGGAAGCGGGAACTCATCTTTCGGACACGCATTGTTAAGATCCCTAAAGTCAACACACACTCGAATCTAGCCATTTTTCTCCCTTACATGGACAATACTTGAAACCCATATTAGGTATTTAACTTCACGAATAAAGCTAGCTTCGATGAGTTTGTTAACTTCGATTTCAATCAAGAGAACCAAGTCCGACCTAAAACGCCTTTGAGCTTGCTTAACATGGCGAGCACCATTTTTGACTGCAAGGTAATGGACTGTTACTTTCGGGTCCAAGTCAGGCATCTCTTTGTAACTCCAAGCGAAGAGGTCCTTAAACTCCTTGAGTAACTCAATATAAGTGCTCTCTTCATCATCTTCTAGTAAAGCACTTAGGTAGGTGGGTCTTGGTTCTTCATCGATGCCAAGGTTAACTTCTTTTAAGGCATCAACTGTCATCTTCACTCCTTCTTCAAGTTCAGGTGGATCATCTTTTGCATCTTCATCTTCTTGAGGGTCCCCATCGTTGAAAGATATGTGATAATACGGTGAAACATCCTCCAACTCTGCATTATCCTCCATTGAAGATGGAACACCATTCTCGCCTTATACAATAACATGATATGAAGAACCCACACTTTCTTCATCTTTGTCACGTTCCTTAGTGTAGACCACAGTGTATGTCTTTACCTTCAGTACTTCTTTACATGAAACGACAAGTTTTGTTTGTCGCCTCATTCTAGAAGGAACCAAACTTTGGAAACCCTTAGAGATCTTCTGGATTTTGGGTGAAGCGGGTGTTCTTATGCTTTGAAAATTTCTCTGGAACTTGTTCCCCTTCTTTAATGGGCCCAGTATTTCAAACACGGAGGCCCTCATAGGTGATTTTCCAAGTCGATCAAAGACAAAAGGCTTGTTAGAAGCAGCAGATTCATCTTCTACAGTGATATAATTGCTACTCGCCCTTCTTATGGAGATACGCACTGGTGACAGTTTATTGTATCCCAAACCTTTACGTGGTTGTCTCATTGTAGCTTTTGATTGTAGTTTCCCTAACTTTGACGGCTCATTAGGATTGTATCCAGTTTTTACAAATAGCTTGTAAGCATTAGGATCAAAACCTTCATCTGTTCGCTTTGTAAGGAGTGCCACATTCTGCAAATGACTTTGGGCCACAAACCCTGCAAGTGGCTTTGAGGACAACTTTACTGCCTCAATTTGTTTTACTGGAAGAGTTAACTCCTTTAGCATGTTAGTTTGGAGATTAGATGATTCACTTTCATATTTCTTCCTTTTAGGGACATATTGGAGCGCATGACTTACTTTCTTGCCATAAGACGCAATATTCCCTCTGTAAGATTTATTCGCGTTGGGTTGTACCTCTTCAGTAACAACTTTGGCTTTACCAATAGTCACCTCTGCTCTTTTAGTTATGGGTTCGTCATTTCTTGCTTTTCATACTATCATCAGCTTTTAGCTCATTCACAATGTGATTCTTCAAGTAGAACTTCGCATCGGGCAAAGTGTGACTTAGCCTCGGTGAATGGCTCATCATCAGCAACTATCTTCTTCTCGATTTCACCCTCGTAGTATTTTAGACATTGATGGTAGGTAGATGGAACTACTTTATTCTCATGTATCCAAGGCCTTCCAAGCAAGACGTTGTATGAAGTTTTTGCATCGATCACATATAGACATGTGTAAGCACGTGATTTTTGCCCTATATGAGAAATACTCCCAAAAAATGCAAAAATAAAATGATTTTCCGTGGTGTGCAATTTTGAGTATTTTTGTGATATTTTTGGATAATTATTTGTATTTGTCCGTGTTTGCTTATTTGTTAAAGTAATAAAAAATACAAAAATATGTCGCATTTTGCATGTAGGATTTAATTCTACAATTTGTTAGTAATTAAGTTTGTTTACAAAAAATGAAAATTACAAAAATAGGCATCTTTTGCATTTTTAGCATTTAATGTCCAAATATACAATTTTATGCTTAATTATTACTTAATTGTGCGTTAATTGTTATTGGAAGTTAATTTGTGCTTTTATAACTTAATTTAGTTCTTAATAATAATTTAAGTATTTTTATAATTTAGTTTTAGAAAATAAAAGAACAAAAGATAATAAAAATACAAAGAAAAATCGGATTGGGCCACTTCTTCAAATCTTAACCCCAGGCCCAAATAATTGCCCAATCTTCTCCATGACCCAATCCACTTCAGAACGGATCGACCCGGTCCGACCCATTAACCCAAATACCCAACACCCCTTCTTCATTTTGGCAAAACACAAAACAAAACAAAAAATAGAAAAACGAAAAAACCCTAAAAAACCTAAAAACTACCTGCCTCCTCCATCTTCTTCCTCTCCCAAAACCTTCATCCCAAGTCATCCATGGCTGCCTCCCATGGCTTCTTCTGCATCCACACCCAAACACCAACACACACACATCAACCACACACAAGCTCCACCATCTCGCTAAACTAAAATAGTCCCCCGACGTCCGTCGTCGACCTCCCCGTCGCTTTCACCGCTGCTTTGGCTGCATTTTGCTCGTCAAGCACGACTGTTTCTGCTTCGTCAACCCCCATTTCCGTCGACTACAGTCGACGACCAGTGATGGCCCAAACGGTTCGCCATGGATGCTGTCACTGCACCAACGAACCAGTCCGCGTTCCATGGCTGCCTTCGACCTCGCCAACGACCGGCTGCTTCTCACTGCTTTTGTTGTGTCCAAACAGACCCATCACACAACTGTGGTTGCCTACATCGCCTCCGACTGGAACCCAAAGCAGTCCATGGTTTGGACGATCTCAAAGCAGCTCCAAACAGTCATGGAAGCTCCATGACCAAACGCTCCTGCTTCTGCTTGCAACGTCAATAGTTATTTCTTCTCCTTCGTTCCAGCTGCTGTATCTTCAGACGAGCTGTTGCCACCATATCGTTCGGTTGAGTTTTAGTCAAGGTCGTCGAGTGTCGTTTTGAGTTCGTCAAGTTTACAAGGAAGGTGAGTTCGTCGTTGAGTTCGTCGTTGAGTCCGGACAGATTTATTCCCATTTGAGGTTTGTCGAAACAGTCCATAAAATCGAATTCGTCGTTGTTCATCTCCGGTTAGTAATTTTTGAGTTTTATTTTGTCCGTATTTTGTTTTGATATTTTCGAACCTAAAATCGGCAAATGTTTGTTTTGTTCATGTAAAATCGGTAGATATTTGATTTTTGGTTTTGTTCATATTCATGTGTTTTTGTTGAATTAATTTTCAGATTTCAAATGGAAGTTAATTAGTTGGTTTTCATATTTATTTCATGTTCGTATTATTGTTTAAGTGAATATTTGTTAGTTTAATGTTTGTTGGATTCAAATTGAAATTTAATTAATTATTTCTTCAATTTGTTTCATGTTGTTATGTATTTTTCAGAAATTATTAATGTTGTTTTAATCATGTGAATCCGTCATGTTTGTTGCTTAAAAACAGATTTAGTTCATGTTCATCTTTGTTTGAAGTTCATGTTTAAGTCTAGTGATTTAATGTGAGTTTATGTCTATTTTGTGATTTGTTTGATTTAGTCTGAATCATGTATTTTGTTGTTTGTATTGTTGTATCCTTGCTCATCCATTGATGGTCTAAATTAACCAGGATTGGTTCCCAATATGGTTAATTTAGTCTATTAATTTCGAGTTGTGTTGTTCATCGTGTTCATATGATTTGTTGTTGAAGATTGTTGAGAAATTGGTCATCTTGGCTATATTTTGGTTAAGTTTTGATTAATTGATTGTTTAGAGCTGATGGGGTAGTTTGGTAAATTGCATTGCATTCGGGGGTAGATTTGTAATTGCAATAAGGTCGGAGGGGTATTTTGATAATTGAACATTATTTTGATTCTTTATGTTAAGCATGGAGGACAAAATATAATGGGTTGGGGTTTTTGACGTACTTGTTTAATATAATGGGGGACAAGACAAAACATAATGGGGGGAATATTGTATTTATTTAATGTAAGCATGGGGGACAAATGGTAATGGGTTGGGTGGATGCATTTATTTAATGTAGGCATGGGGGACAAGGTTTAAAATAAAGAAAACATTAATAAGTAGGACAAAGCATGCTATTGGGAGAATAATTTGGGGTTGGGAATTGAAGACTTGTCTTGCTATATATATAGGGTCATTTGACACATTTTAGGGGGAGACCCGATTTGAACATTAAAAGAAAGCAGATTTTTACACTTGAGAGCGGACAAACTTCAAACATTTTGAGAGTAAAAGAGAAATGCAATTTGAACTTTCACTCGAATAATTTCCGTTTGCTTTTCTCGAGTGTTATTCAAAAATCATTAAACTACTGCATCTTGTGTCGTTTGCTCTTCTGCTTTGACTGTGATTGCACTTTGGTATTGCTGAGTTTTCAATCTGTTACTGGGTTATTCTACTGGTTGTTACTGGTTTGCGGTGTTGCTGAATCTGCTGTTGCTGTGGTATTATTGCTGCTGACTTCTCCTTCTTTTGTTCTTGTACTGCTGTTTCCAGGTACACATTTGTACAATCTCGGCTTGAAGCAAAAAATGAAATATTAATCAGGCTTTGTTCCTGTTGAATTCCTCCTGTTTAGATTTGTGGTTGAATATAATTTTTCTTTCTTTGTATAAAGATGTAGTTGAATGATTAATGAGTAATGAGGTTGCATATGTATAATTTCTTCATCTAATAATGTTAGTTTAAATTAATCGGAGAATAATTAATCTGTTTTTGATATTATTGTGTATCTATCTCATGTTATAGCATTAGTAAATAATAGAATGTAGAATTAAAGCAGTTTTCCTTGTACAAACGCGATCGCAATGTTCCGTTCACATTAGTCGTAACTTAATAACTAATAAGTTACGTTTTTCAGCATGTAAATAATTTAAGAGATTTTCTTTTATTTTAGAGACGAACTTAATAGAAAATATAGTCATTGTAGGTTTATCCTTTTAAAGACAATGAGACGAGCCTCGCCAAATAAAAATGCAAATCGCGGGGCCCTCAATAATTAGTCATAATAAATACTTAGAATTTGGGATGGACTGTTTAGTGAATTTCACTGTCTTCCCCGAAGATAATAACGCGTTAGCCTCTTTAGACGCGATTTAATTAAATTACTTTCTTAAATTTGGGTGCGCATTTATGTGACCCAAATCCAAATCTCAGCGGAGTTGAAATGTGTCTCTGATCACGGGTACATTGATTGTGACGTGGTTCGAGATGCATGTCCACGACGTTGCAAATTCCTTTTTAAAAAATAAGAATGAGATGAGCCTCGCCGAATAAAAATACAAAATTGTGGAGCCCTCAGTAAATATTTACTTTAACATTGCTTAGACTTCGGGATGGACCGTTTAGCAAAATTCCACGGCCCTACCCAAAGTAAATGATACGCTAGTCGCTTTAGCCGCGCCTTTAATAATTTAATTTTCTTAAACTCGGGTGCACATTTATGTGACCCAAATCCAAATCTCAACATAGTTGAAATACGCCAACAACCACGGGTGCGTTGATGTGACGTGGTTCGAGATGTGTTTCCACGATGTTGCAATTCTTGATAAAAATAACAGTAAATGATAAAAGCGGTTAAAAGTTAAATTTTTGCACATAGGTTCAACATGAATTAAATCAGATAATAAAGCCGAATATGATAGTTGAGCGACCGTGCTAGAACCACGGAACTCGGGAATGCCTAACACCTTCTCCCGGGTTAACAGAATTCCTTATCCGGATTTCTGGTACGCAGACTGTAATATGGAGTCATTCTTTTCCTCGATTCGGGATTAAAATTGGTGACTTGGGACACCCTAAATCTCCCAAGTGGCGACTCTGAAATAAATAAACCAATCCCGTTTCGATTATCCTTTAATTGGAAAAACTCCCTTGTACCCTATCGGGTGCGGAAAAAGGATGTGTGACAGCTCTGGCGACTCTGCTGGGGATTTACCCAGAACCACTGGTTCAGGGTTAGAAATTCGAGCTTAGATGAATTGTTATATTTGGTTTTATCTGATTTTGTTACATGATACATGCCTAATGTGCTAAATGATGCTTTTACCGCTTTGATATTATGTGAATTGTATATAAACTGTGCCGAAACCCTTCTCTTCTTACCTCCGGGGAGAAAATCGCTGGTCGAGACTCCCTATTATGTTAGTGTCAATACCTGAAATAAGAAAGAGGCCGGACAAGTTACAAAGCCGGACGATCCCGCGGGTCCCCGGTACGTAGCCCCCTCCTCGACTCGAGTTGTCCGCTCGGGTACACAGTCTAGAACAAATACCCAGGTTATGAACCTAAAATAACTCAGCTTCATGCCGGATCCCTAGTAGGAACGTTTGTTTGCATCACGTGCATTTGACTTTGGAGGCTCAACACAGGGGTTGGGTCTGTCTAGGACAGGTGTACCAAAAAATGAAAATGACCATCCTGATGCATCTTACTTGCTACTACTTGCGCATTTATTTGATTCGGACTTGTGTGTTGACTGACTTGTGAATATCAGGAATAATATTTTGAAATTGAAAAAAAAAAAGAAATAGCGGTTAGGGAATTGATTGTTTATTTTTGAAAAAAAAACCAATACACAAATATTGTCAAAACTCTGCCGAGATTTTGAGAAAATGAGAAAAAAAACATGTCTTATTAGTTTGTTTTATTAAAAGCAAAGGAAAAATAGAAAAAAAAATCATCATTGTTCTGTCTTGTTTTTTTAAAAAAAAAAATAGAAAAGAAAATAGTTTGTTTTGCCATAAAAATGAAATGAAAAAGAGTCTTGTTTTTAAAAATATATTTTTTTATTTTGTTTGTCTATGAAAAAGCCAAAAAAAAAAAACGTCATGTGTTGAACGTGGTTTTATTATTTATACATATATATATATATATAATCCAAAAAGTATTTTTTTTTACTTCCAAAATATATATATATATATATATATATATATATATATATATATATATATATATATATATATATATATATATATATATATATATATATATATATATCTTTATTTGTTGCAAAGAGTATTTGTCATGCCAAGAAAATTCAAAGTAAAATTCCAAAAAAGATATGCCTTGCAAAAATATATATAAATATCTTTATTTTCCATTGTTGATAAAACAAAAATAATAAAATGTTTTCTTTTAAAAAAAACGAAAATATTTTGATTCTTCTTTCAAAATTGAAAAGAAAATTCAAAATTCAAAAAATATATATATTTTTTAGAAGTATTTTTTTTATTAAAGGTAAAATTCCAAAAAAAAAATATTTTCTTTCTTCTTTAGAATAAGAGAAAACAAATGAAAATTCAGACAAAAAATATCTTCCTTTTACTTTTGCAATTCTCAAAGTTCAAATCAAAAGAAAAGGAATTCTTACAAGTCTTTCTTTCAAAAAAAAATCAATCAAAAAAAAAATACTTCCTTTCTTCTTTTGAAGCAGTTCTTTCACAAATTCCAATTAAAAAAAAATGTTAGTTCATTCACTTATTCATGATCTGCCCGAACTACGGGGGTTTGATTCTCACCGGGTGTGAGATACGTAGGCAACCCTCATCGGGTCCAACCCCACCCTTTTGCTAAAAAGCCAAAAACAAATAAATAATAATAAAAGAAATGTCAAAATTTCAATTCTGTCATAAAGAGGTCGGGTGATGTTGTTGTGTCATAAATAGCCGAATGTTCCCAAAAAGGACGCCGGAAGGCTGACTTTGCATAAATAGCCACTTTCGGGTCATTTTTTTAAGATTTGGTCCAGTTGACCCTCACAGCCTTAAAAATCTTCGTCCCCGAGGCGCTGAAGGGTCGTGTTTGCAACACCAGGTTTTTATTGTAATTTGAAAAGAAAAACAAAGAGTCAGCGGTCAGGCGAATACCGTTTGAATTTTTAGTCAAAAATAAGCCGAGCCAGCTTCGGCAGTATCTTAAACCGTTCTTGCCAAAATAGCCTTAGAGTATCTTTCAGTTGTCGAAAGGTTATTTTCGTAAAAGAACGGACAAGTTTGTAAAGTGTCGTAAAATAATCCTCCCCGACCATAAAATTCATGTGAGATTGGGAAGGGGTCACATTTGCAAAAATAGCTGTTTGGTTGCATTTGTCAAACCGGGAAAGGAAGCTGGCCATTTGTTTTGGAGTTTGTAAATCTTTTAATTAGAATATGTGGGTTGTTTGAGTTTCAGTTTGTAGGTCATCTTCAAACCTTTGAAACCCAGTTTGTTTTAATATGAAAAGTTTGAAAAAAAATGTTTAGTATTGCTTATCTTTTAGTGGTCCGAACTACGCAAGGTCTGATTCATGCGGGGGCATGATACGTAGGCAATCTCCATAAGATTCGACCACAACAAAAAAAAGAAAAAAAAAAAGAAAGTGAATAAATAAAAAAAGGCACAAAGAATAAATAAAAAAGGGTGGAATGAAGGGTTTCACGCGGGAGGATACACACGGTAGAAAAAAAACATGTTAGAAATGGTTAACTGCCTAAGAATATTGCGTTCCCCAACATGCAATTGCAATATCTGTTAAAACTTTAACGCTAACAAGTTTGTTGTTTGTCCAAATCCAAACAGTTAGTTGTTAAAGCGTACTGGCACCATACCATTATCAAACAAGATCAAAAGGGATTACACCAGAAAGCATGACTGGCTTAGAAAATAATGTTGAGTTGGAAGGGACGGCACATCAGATGCTGAAGGAGGCGATGGCCAATATAGAAAAAATGAGATTGGAAATGCATGAAATGCAGCTAGCCATGGCTAAGGCGCAAAAGGGGCCCGAACCACTCGTCACTCCTACTTCCCCACTGGGACACACACCGGAATACCCTTTACCCGGCCCTTCAACGAGCTTCCCCGTTGCCCAATACTACCAAGGGATACTTCCTATAATCCCCAAGCTCCACCACCCAAACAAAACCCTCCTCCGCCAATCGTCCCCGTCGTCGGGGCACCTCCGCCAGCCACGTTGCAAAGATCCTCCAGCGAGCCGTTGTTTCAGGCTCACGATATGCAATACTATCCCCTTGAGCCCACATTCCATGCCCCCGAACCACATGCCTACAATCCGCACTTGGAGGTACCGGCAGAGATTGAAAAGTCGGTTAAAGTCCCAGAACAAGAGGAGGTATTGAGGAAGTTCCAAAGCCTGGAGCAGTCCTTCAGGAACCTGCACGGATTGGGCAACCAGGTCAGTGTGGCCTACAAAGATCTATGCCCTTTCCCGGACGTCCAACTCCCGGCTGGGTTCAAGATGCCCAAGTTTGATTTATATGAAGGGCACGGTGACCCCATGACACATTTGCGGGGTTTCTGTATCAAAATGAGAGGGGCAGGAGGTAAAGATGAACTGCTGATAGCCTATTTTGGCCAAAGTCTGAGCGGATCGGCACTCGAATGGTATACCAGGCAGGATTCCAGCAGATGGTACACTTGGGATGATCTGGCGCAGGCTTTCGCAGGTCATTTCCAATACAATCTCGAGATAGTCCCTGACCGTCTCACATTGTTGAGGACCGGGAAGAAGCCCGGGGAAAGTTTTCGCGAGTTCGGGTTCCGCTGGAGAGAGCAAGCAGCCAGAGTTGATCCTCCCATGAGAGAGGGAGAAATGGTGGACTACTTCTTGCAGACACTATATCCAACTTACTTTGGTCACTTGGTGATGACGGTTGGGAAATCCTTCAATGAAGTAGTAAAGATAGGGGTCATGATAGAGGAGGGTCTGAGGTCTGACAAAATCCTGAATTACTCAGCACTCAAGGCAACAACCCAGGCTATTCAGAGTGGCACGGGAGGTGCGCTGGGAAGAAAGAAGAAAGAAGAAATTGCCACGATTGAGGCAAGCAGTTGGTCCAGGTCTGGTAAACCATACTACAACCAACCCAGACCCCACAGGCCAAACTACCCATACAGCCCACCACAATACTACTATCCACCTCAAGAACCACACTTCTCCGTGCACCAAGCCCAAACATACACTCAGCCTCCGGTTCGCCCGCAATGGCGCGCGCCGGCTCCCCAGAACACACATACACCATCGCAAAACACCTATCCACCGCCAAGAGCTTACAGGAACCCTCAAGGGGCAGGTTTCCGGGGAAATCAGGCTTTCAGAAATGAAAGAATACAAAGAACATTCACTCAGTTGGGAGAAACCTATACTGCCGTGTTCCACAAATTAAGGTAGTTAGGCTTGTTGAGTCCTGTTGAGCCCAGATTGCCAAATCCCCTTCCCAAAAATATGGACCACTTGGTAAGCTGTGAGTATTGTTCGGGGGCTCCCGGACATGATACCGAGAAGTGTTGGAAGTTGAAACATGCAGTACAAAATCTTATTGACACCAACAAGATTGAGGTTCAGACACCAGAGGCGCCCAACATCAATCAGAACCCGTTGCCGGCACACCTTGAAACCCACATGATTGAGCTAGTGCACGAAGGAGGGGAGCTAAAGAAACCCTCACAAACAGTGATGATGATCCGTGTCGGTTCAAAAGAAATGTTAACCAGTGGAAAAGCGGTGGTATAGTTGGAAAAGGTGGATGACAAGCCAGTTATGGTGTTGGAAAAGGGTCCAACGAGGCAGATGTGCAGTTTGTGGGGTTGAAAGCAAAAATCAACAATTGAATGGCTACTCCTCTTCCTATACGAAGGGAGTCTTGGTAGTGGGCTCTGATTTTCTTTTTGTTGTCTGGATTATTCCAGGGTTGTAATCCAGATTTTTCTTGTGCTCGCCAAAGTGTGAAACCTTGCTATCCCGTATTTTAATAAAGTGAAAGTTTTTTTCCTCATTCCTTATTTTGTTTTAATTTTTCTTCTTATTTTTCTCTTCTGAACAGTTCTCTTTATACTGGTTCTAATGACATGGCATGCACGACGGATCTTCAACCTAGTCTAAAAAAAATCAATCTGATTTCGAACTTATAGTACAAGATTGTGATGATAAGTCGGAATACGATAAGGATGAAGCCTCCGAAGAAATTAACAGAGAGTTGAGCCAATTTGAAAAAAAAAGAGCCCAACTGACACGGAAACCGTCAATCTAGGGGATGCGGATGACATCAGGGAAGCTAAGATAAGCGTCCATATGGAACCAAACATCAGGGAAGAACTAATCAAAGCACTTACTGAATTCAAAACATTTTGCATGGTCATACGACGACATGCCGGGTTGAAGCACCAATTTAGTGGTTCAAAAGTTGCCCACTGACCCGGCATTTCCCCTCGTCAAGCAAAATTGAGGAAGTCCAAAACCGACGTAAGTGTGAAGATTAAGGAAGAAGTAACCAAACAGCTGAATGCTAAGGTTATTCGGGTCGCTCGATATCCTGATTGGTTGGCTAATGTGGTGCCAGTGCAAAAAAAAATCCGGGTGTGTGTTGATTATTGCAATCTAAACAGAGCAAGCCCAATGACGCTTTGTGATCAACAAATATCGAAGGGAACTGCGTCGACATGGCTATCAATTCTGACGCAGTTAAGAGATATTATGTATGATTGTAATTGTTGTTTGTTTGTATTTAGCATTTATCAGAGAATGAAATGACGGAGGCAATTCTTTCTTCTATCCAAACACTTTAACCTTTGCTTCCTCTTTTGAGCCTTATTTATTCTTTCATACCCCTCTTTTGGAATCAGTAATGAAAATGAAAGAAAAAGAGAAGGAAAAAAAAGTAATGATAATAAGAACAAAAGAAAAGTCACAAAAAAAACAAAGGAATTGGGAACTACGTTTGACCTGATTCCTCAAAGAAGGATACGTAGGCGCCTCACGGCTCGGTCATAGTGTAACAAAAAAAACAAAAATCCCCAAGCAAGAAAAATTGGGGCAGAAGTTGATTCCGAGAGTTGTAATGTTTTACCCATCAAAATCATTTTGAACCTCTTGTTACCCCTTTTCTTTTAACCCATATTGACGTCCAAAAAAGACCTCCCGATCAGTATCCGAGAAGTGTTAAATCAATGCAAATGGAAGTCGGGAATAACACTTTGATCCCCAGCAGGGAAGAAGATCATAAGCTGGAAATGAATTGATAGCCGAAAGAATCCCCAGTAGAGAGAGTCATATCGGCAGCACTCCAATCCCCAGCTGGAAAATAAAATGAGAGAGTCTTATCGGTGAAAATCTTCACAGGCACCATAAGGCGACGAAAGATGAGAGAAATAAAATGAGAGAGTCTTATCGGTGAAAACCTTCACAGGCACCATAAGGCGATGAAAGATGAGAAAAAATAAAATGAGAGAGTCTTATCGGTGAAAACCTTCACAGGCACCATAAGGCGACGAAAGATGAGAAAAATAAAATGAGAAAGTCTTATTAGCGAAAACCCCTCGAAGGGCACTATGAGGTGAGAAGACAAGATTGGCGGAAAGAATCCGCATTTGGCAAATAGTTGAGTACCTGTTTATCCCCAGCAACATGAGGCCGTCCGAAAGGTTGATTGATACAAATAGACTGGGTTGATTAATCCGGAATGCGCGACATGATCGTTGGGATCAGTTATATCATTCAGATAAGTTCTTTTCTTTCCTTTTCCCCAGCATTTGTTCAGGAAGATTTCTTTTGTTTTTCTATTTTTTGAAATCATCACTTTTTCATTTTTTGGTTTAAAGACTTTACCTCCCCAGCAGTTTGTTTTTGAAAAGGATTTTCAGAGCTTACTACCAGTTGCCAAAATGATGCAAAGCAAAATGCGAATAGGACAGGCCAAAGATAAGGCGATAAAGCGAAAAGAAGTTGGTCGCAAGACCAAATGTTGAATGGGTCTAGATCCCAAGAGGACCAAATTTCCAAGGGAAGTTGGAGAAAAACCAGAAAAACAACAGTTGAGAAAAATTGTGGACCTAATTCCAAGAGGGTCCCCAACAGATCATCAAGATGTGGGGAAGGAAAATAAAAAAGAAAAAAAAAGAAGGAAAATTCATTCCCAGCAAAATAATCCTCAGCAAGTTTTGATAGCGTAATGAAGAACAGAGCGGGGAAGAGGGAAAGGGAAAAACCATCCCCAGCAGGGGTGGCACGACCACTCACCATGTGTTAAAACTAACAAATTTTCTTTGATTTGAAGCAGAAAAAGGAAATCTTGTTAATGGCGAAAAAACATGCCACAAGGAAAAGCACCAAAACTGGGGCAGAAAATTTTCTGCCATTTGTCGAAAATTTTCTCGAAGGAACGAGGAAATCAATTCAAGTTTTAAGAGATAGCAAGACAACACGATTCTAAGAAAGACAGTTGGAGGTAAGACAATTCCAAGTTTTTGAAGATGGGTTCATCCGCCCTCGAATAGGATATTTTGGGTTCATCCGCCCTCGAATAGGATATTTTGGGTTCACCCGCCCTCGAATAGGATATTTTGGGTTCATCCGCCCTCGAATAGGATATTTTGGGTTCATCCGCCGTCGAATAGGATATTTTGGGTTCATCCGCCGTCGAATAGGATATTTTGGGTTCATCCGCCCTCGAATAGGATATTTTGGGTTCATCCGCCCTCGAATAGGATATTTTGGGTTCATCCGCCCTCGAATAGGATATTTTGGGTTCATCCGCCCTCGAATAGGATATTTTGGGTTCATCCGCCCTCGAATAGGATATTTTGGGTTCATCCGCCCTCGAATAGGATATTTTGGGTTCATCCGCCCTCGAATAGGATATTTTGGGGTTCATCCGCCCTCGAATAGGGATATTTTGGGTTCATCCGCCCTCGAATAGGATATTTTGGGTTCATCCGCCCTCGAATAAGATATTTTGGGGTTCATCCGCCCTCGAATAGGATATTTTGGGTTCATCCGCCCTCGAATAGGATATTTTGGGTTCATCCGCCCTCGAATAGGATATTTTGGGTTCATCCGCCCTCGAATAGGATTTTATTTTCTAAATTGTTGTTGAAGACAGGCGCCCACCTGAATAACGAGAGGAATACTTTTTGTCTGTTCATTTCATATATTAGGCGCCTACTTGTATAACAAGGGAATACATTCCACGTCTTTACCAATAGGAGACACACTTCCTAAGTTTAGTTTTACCCATAGGAGATGCATTTCCTCCTAAGTTTATTTTACCCATAGGAGAGGCACACTTCCTAAGTTTAGTTTTACCCATAGGAGACGCATTTCCTCCTATGTTTATTTTACCCATAGGAGAGGCATTTCCTCCTAAGTTGTTGTTTGAAGCCAGGCGCCCACCTGTATAACGAGAGGAATACATTCAGTCTTTACTTTCAAGTGTTGAAGTTGGGAGCCCGCCCATATAACAGATGCATACATTCAGTCTTTTCATTTCAAGTGTTGAAGTTGGGAGCCCACCCATAATAACAGAGGCATACATTCAGTCTTTACTTTCAAGTGTTGAAGTTGGGAGCCCGCCCATATAACAGAGGAATACATTCAGTCTTTTCATTTCAAGTGTTGAAGTTGGGAGCCCGCCCATAGAACAGAGGAATACATTTCAAGATCAAGTCAGAAGACAATAAAATAGAGGGTTACAATAGGAATCCCCAACAGAAAACAATAAAAATCCCCAGCACCGGGAAACAGACGGTTGCAACAAGAGGTCCCAACACAAATTCAAACGCCTGAGTCAAAAAGAAGAAAGGATGCGTTTTGAAAGAAGCAGCTGGTGAACATTAAATCATGCCCAGCATAACAAGCCTGATGAAGAAGAGTCGTACCCACCAGAGGAACCGCCAAAAAGCTTGATGAAGAAAGCCATGTCCCTAGCGGACCAAGCAAAATGATGAAAACTGGTATTCAGAAAAGCGAAGGGCCAGTGTCATTCCCAAATCCGTGGAAGAAAAGCACCAGAGGAAACACAAGCCGACAAGAAAGCAAGGCCACCAGAACAAAGTTCAGTCTAGCCTAGTTTCTTGTTTTCTTTTAAGCACGGTGTAACAAGGAGATCGGTAAGCAGTGATAACAGCAGGCAACAGCAGTAACATTGCAGTCTCACGGTAGTCCCAGCTACCAAAACTTCCCGAACTACATTAAGCTGATTCCCCTTTAGTCAGGGATATGTAGGAAACCTTTGAAGCAAAGGTTCGGTTAAATCTTTTTCAAAAAATGCTTCACACGGAGTACTCGGATGGGCAAAAATCGCTCGCTTTATCTTTGCGCGAAAACCCTTCGTGTCTTCGGGCAAAGAGGGGCAGCTGTAAGCACGTGATTTTTGCCCTATATGAGAAATACTCCCAAAAAATGCAAAAATAAAATGATTTTCCGTGGTGTGCAATTTTGAGTATTTTTGTGATATTTTTGGATAATTATTTGTATTTGTCTGTGTTTGCTTATTTGTTAAAGTAATAAAAAATACAAAAATATGTCGCATTTTGCATGTAGGATTTAATTCTACAATTTGTTAGTAATTAAGTTTGTTTACAAAAAATGAAAATTACAAAAATAGGCATCTTTTGCATTTTTAGCATTTAATGTCCAAATATACAATTTTATGCTTAATTGTGCGTTAATTGTTATTGGAAGTTAATTTGCGCTTTTATAACATAATTTAGTTCTTAATAATAATTTAAGTATTTTTATAATTTAGTTTTAGAAAATAAAAGAAGAAAAGATAATAAAAATACAAAGAAAAATCGGATTGGGTCACTTCTTCAAATCTTAACCCCAGGCCCAAATAATTGCCCAATCTTCTCCATGACCCAGTCCACTTCAGAACGGGTCAACCCGGTCCGCCCCATTAACCCAAATACCCAACACCCCTTCTTTATTTTGGCAAAACACAAAACAAAACAAAAAATAAAAAAACAAAATAACCCTAAAAAACCTAAAAACTACCCGCCCCCTCCATCTTCTTCCTCTCCCAAAACCTTCATCCCAAGCCATCCATGGCTGCCTCCCATGGCTTCTTTTGCATCCATGCCCAAACACCAACACACACACATCAACCACACACAAGCTCCACCATCTCGCTAAACCAAAATAGTCCCCCGACGTCCGTCGTCGACCTCCCCGTCGCTTTCGCCGCTGCTTTGGCTGCGTTTTGCTCGTCAAGCGCGACTGTTTCTGCTTCGTCAACCCCCATTTCCGTCGACTACAGTCGACGACCAGTGATGGCCCAAACGGTCTGCCATGGATGCTGTCACTGCACCAACGAACCAGTCCGCGTTCCATGGATGCCTTCGACCTCGCCAACGACCGGCTGCTTCTCACTGCTTTTGTTGTGTCCAAACAGACCCATCACACAACTGTGGTTGCCTACATCGCCTCCGACTGGAACCCAAAGCAGTCCATGGTTTGGACGATCTCAAAGTAGCTCCAAACAGTCATGGAAGCTCCATGACCAGACGCTCCTGCTTCTGCTTGCAACGTCAATAGTTATTTCTTCTCCTTCGTTCCAGCTGCTGTATCTTCAGACGAGCTGTTGCCACCATATCGTTCGGTTGAGTTTTAGTCAAGGTCGTCGAGTGTCGTTTTGAGTTCGTCAAGTTTACAAGGAAGGTGAGTTCGTCGTTGAGTTCGTCGTTGAGTCCGGACAGATTTATTCCCATTTGAGGTTTGTCGAAACAGTCCATACAATCGAATTCATCGTTGTTCATCTCCGGTTAGTAATTTTTGAGTTTTATTTTGTCCGTATTTTGTTTTGATATTTTCGAACCTAAAATCGGCAAATGTTTGTTTTGTTCATGTAAAATCGGTAGATATTTGATTTTTGGTTTTGTTCATGTTTATGTGTTTTTGTTGAATTAATTTTCAGATTTCAAATGGAAGTTAATTAGTTGTTTTTCATGTCTATTTCATGTTCGTATTATTGTTTAAGTGAATATTTGTTAGTTTAATGTTTGTTGGATTCAAATTGAAATTTAATTAATTATTTCTTCAATTTGTTTCATGTTGTTATGTATTTTTCAGAAATTATTAATGTTGTTTTAATCATGTGAATCCGTCATGTTTGTTGCTTAAAAACAGATTTAGTTCATGTTCATCTTTGTTTGAAGTTCATGTTTAAGTCTAGTGATTTAATGTGAGTTTATGTCTATTTTTTGATTTGTTTGATTTAGTCTGAATCATGTATTTTGTTGTTTGTATTGTTGTATCCTTGCTCATCCATTGATGGTCTAAATTAACCAGGATTGGTTCCCAATATGGTTAATTCAGTCTATTAATTTCGAGTTGTGTTGTTCATCGTGTTCATATGATTTGTTGTTGAAGATTGTTGAGAAATTGGTCATCTTGGCTATATTTTGGTTAAGTTTTGATTAATTGATTGTTTAGAGCTGATGGGGTAGTTTGGTAAATTGCATTGCATTCGGGGGTAGATTTGTAATTGCAATAAGGTCGGAGGGGTATTTTGGTAATTGAACATTATTTTGATTCTTTATGTTAAGCATGGGGGACAAAATATAATGGGTTGGGGTTTTTGACGTACTTGTTTAATATAATGGGGGACAAGACAAAACATAATGGGGGGAATATTGTACTTATTTAATGTAAGCATGGGGGACAAATGGTAATGGGTTGGGTGGATGCATTTATTTAATGTAGGCATGGGGGACAAGGTTTAAAATAAAGAAAACATTAATAAGTGGGACAAAGCATGCTATTGGGAGAATAATTTGGGGTTGGGAATTGAAGACTTGTCTTGCTATATATATAGGGTCATTTGACACATTTTAGGGGGAGACCCGATTTGAACATTAAAAGAAAGCAGATTTTTACACTTGAGAGCGGACAAACTTCAAACATTTTGAGAGTAAAAGAGAAATGCAATTTGAACTTTCACTCGAATAATTTCCGTTTGCTTTTCTCGAGTGTTATTCAAAAATCATTAAACTACTGCATCTTGTGTCGTTTGCTCTTCTGCTTTGACTGTGATTGCACTTTGGTATTGCTGAGTTTTCAATCTGTTACTGGGTTATTCTACTGGTTGTTACTGGTTTGCGGTGTTGCTGAATCTGCTGTTGCTGTGGTATTATTGCTGCTGACTTCTCCTTCTTTTGTTCTTGTACTGCTGTTTCCAGGTACACATTTGTACAATCTCGGCTTGAAGCAAAAAATGAAATATTAATCAGGCTTTGTTCCTGTTGAATTCCTCCTGTTTAGATTTGTGGTTGAATATAATTTTTCTTTCTTTGTATAAAGATGTAGTTGAATGATTAATGAGTAATGAGGTTGCATATGTATAATTTCTTCATCTAATAATGTTAGTTTAAATTAATCGGAGAATAATTAATCTGTTTTTGATATTATTGTGTATCTATCTCATGTTATAGCATTAGTAAATAATAGAATGTAGAATTAAAGCAGTTTTCCTTGTACAAACGCGATCGCAATGTTCCGTTCACATTAGTCGTAACTTAATAACTAATAAGTTACGTTTTTCAGCATGTAAATAATTTAAGAGATTTTCTTTTATTTTAGAGACGAACTTAATAGAAAATATAGTCATTGTAGGTTTATCCTTTTAAAGACAATGAGACGAGCCTCGCCAAATAAAAATGCAAATCGCGGGGCCCTCAATAATTAGTCATAATAAATACTTAGAATTTGGGATGGACTGTTTAGTGAATTTCACTGTCTTCCCCGAAGATAATAACGCGTTAGCCTCTTTAGACGCGATTTAATTAAATTACTTTCTTAAATTCGGGTGCGCATTTATGTGACCCAAATCCAAATCTCAGCGGAGTTGAAATGTGTCTTTGATCACGGGTACATTGATTGTGACGTGGTTCGAGATGCATGTCCACGACGTTGCAAATTCCTTTTTAAAAAATAAGAATGAGATGAGCCTCGCCGAATAAAAATACAAAATTGCGGGGCCCTCAGTAAATATTTACTTTAACATTGCTTAGACTTCGGGATGGACCGTTTAGCAAAATTCCACGGCCCTACCCAAAGTAAATGATACGCTAGTCGCTTTAGCCGCGCCTTTAATAATTTAATTTTCTTAAACTCGGGTGCACATTTATGTGACCCAAATCCAAATCTCAACATAGTTGAAATACGCCAACAACCACGGGTGCGTTGATGTGACGTGGTTCGAGATGTGTTTCCACGATGTTGCAATTCTTGATAAAAATAACAGTAAATGATAAAAGCGGTTAAAAGTTAAATTTTTGCACATAGGTTCAACATGAATTAAATTAGATAAAAAAGCCGAATATGACAGTTGAGCGACCGTGCTAGAACCACGGAACTCGGGAATGCCTAACACCTTCTCCCGGGTTAACAGAATTCCTTATCCGGATTTCTGGTACGCAGACTGTAATATGGAGTCATTCTTTTCCTCGATTCGGGATTAAAATTGGTGACTTGGGACACCCTAAATCTCCCAAGTGGCGACTCTGAACTAAATAAACCAATCCCGTTTCGATTGTCCTTTAATTGGAAAAAACTCCCTTGTACCCTATCGGGTACGGAAAAAGGAGATGTGACAACATGCACTTGATTGCATATCTTCAGTGGTGATTTCTAGCCTGATCGCGCCTATAGCTGTTTGCCCCCTTGGTTGAATCCTTGGATCATCACACGACTTTCTGAGAGTTTGTTCATGAGAATACCAAGTTCTTTCACAGTGCGAATTGGTAAAATGTTCACTGAGGATCCTCCATCAACCAAAATTCGATTTACCCTTTCATCACGCATATAGCCAATCAGGTACAATAGGCGATTATGAAGAGTGTCACCTAGCAGAAGATCATCATTTATGAACGTTACTTTTTCCTCACAAGCATTAACTTCTTGAGGAGTGGACTCGATGAGCTTTCCCGAAGATGGTGCCAATGGTAGGCCATCACTCCTTTCTTCCTCTTTGTCAGCATGGCAACATAAGGCATCGATACCCTCATGGGAAATCTTCGTGCGGAACCAACTTGGTAAAAACTCCTCCAAGGTCACTAGATTTCGTGGTTTTTGAGAATGGTGCACCTCCACTTTTGCCTTCTTCAAATATTTAACTGGATTCCATCTCCTTGGTCTTTTCACCATCGTTTTCCTTATTGGTTGTTCTATTGATTCTTTTTGTGGGCTCCTTTTGTGGTGCCTACGACGAGTCACCAACGTCCAACCTTCATCATCATCAGGTTGATTGACTTCAGCTTTGTCGCTCTCCTATAATTCTTCATCTTTACTTTCTTTAAAACCACATAATTCATCCGGACTGAATGAGCCAAAGGTGATAGAGACTTGGTTTGTGCTTGCTTTCTCATCTTCAAGCACGATCTTCTTTTTGCGAGCCAAGTCCATGACTTTGTCCTTGAAGACAAAGCACTTATCGAGAGGGTGGTTCATAAGTCGATGGTATTTGCAGTAATTTGGGTCATTTGTTTTCCCAGCTTCATTTGGTCGCTTCATCTCTAGAAGCTCAATGAGATTTAACTCGAGGAGCTCTTCAAAAATAGCTGGCACATCAGAATCCAGAAATGGGTACTCTTTCTCTTGCATTTCTTTTAGAGTCAACTTTCCACTTGGCTTATCTTGAAAGAAGTGAATTTTATACTCTACTTCTTGCTCACCTTCGTTGTGAACTTCACAGGTGATGTGTTGACATTCATAGCTTCTTTGTTTTCAAATTTGGGTACAAATTTGCTCCATTTCCTGACTCCTTGCTTGTCATCCCCTTTGCGAGGTTCATAGATAAGCAATCTTTCATTTCCAGCGGAGGCCACGCTCAATTCCATGTCATGGGCACGAGTTGCAAGTTCTTCAAATGTGTCGGGCTTGATACCTTGCAAGATGTAGCGCAATCCCCAATGCATGCCTTGGATGCACATCTATGCCTGAAACTTCACTAAGCATGTCTTTGCAGTTGAGGCTTGCATTCCTCCAACGATTGATAAAGTCGATAACTGGTTCCCCCTTTCATTAACGAGTATTTGTAAGTTTTATCATACTCACAGTACGTCTCGTACTATAAAAGCGATTGAGGAACTCTTGCTCTAGTTGATCTCAGCTATTGAAAGATCCAGCCTCGAGGTTTGTATACTAGTCAAAAGCATTTGCTTTTAGTAAGCGGACAAACTGCTTGATGAGGTAATCTCCATAAGTCCCATCATTGTTGCACGTCTCCACGAAGTGCGCCACATGTTGCTTTGGGTTACTTTTACCATCAAACTGTTGAAACTTTGGAGGTTCATAGCCACCAGACATCTTCAACATATCGACCCTTGCAGTGTACGGCTTTGCATATGTAAGGGAGGATTTGGCAGTAACTTCATATTTTTTCTTAATGGTTCCTTCAATGAACTCCTTCAGTTGATCGATTGGAATCATCCCTTTAGATGAGACAGGGATAGCCTTAGTGGATAATACTTGTCTTGGGGGAGAGTCACTCTCTAGAACTTCTAGGAGCTTGTCGGGTGCATGTGCGGATTCTTCTTCCATCAAGATTCCCACCCTGTTTGTTAACTTGTCAATTCTAACCTCTTGATTTTGCATGCATTTGGTTAAGCCAGTGATTTCTTCCATCAAGTTTGACAACTGCTCCTCCACACATGAAGTGTTTGTCACCATGGCTTGCATGATTGTCATGGACGACAGAGAGTAGCATGGATTTTCACACAGATTGATCCTTGATTGGCTCACGCTATGTGGTATAACTGGGAGGATCTATCACTTGAAGCATTATCATCTTCCTTCATAGTAGAGTGTTTGGATCCGGAGAGGTCAAGCAAAGCAAGATTTTTCTTGATCTTTTCAGCAACATCGCTTCCCCCTTCAGGTGCATTTGTGGAAGATCTTGCTCCTTTTGAGGATGAAGAACCGAAAACAGGTGTTGATGCGGATGGCACTTGGGGTGCTTGTTGTTCTAAAGAGATCACTTTGTTCCTCGTAACTGGTCTGAAGCTTCCAAAAGTAACATCGAGGATGCTTTCCACATCAGCATAGAACTTGGAGTTAGGAGCCTTGGTGGAAGTTGAACCGGAGTAGATTTTCTTTGAAGCCATTTCAATGTTTTGGACTTTGATGATTGAAAAGTTGAGATGAGAGGTAGAGATTGTCCCAATGGGCGTGCCAGAATTTGTAGACAGTAAATTTGCGTCGAGAAAATAAAATCAAGATAGAAAAATATTGCGACAATCGTAGTATTTTATTTCAAATATTTGAGTGTTACAATCTCTATGAATCCTCTGATTCTTTTTTCCAATAGTAAATAAATTCAAGGGCCTTTGATCTTGATCTTGAATATGTAGTTGTTGTCACGAACGATGATCTTGTTCTTGAGCTTGAACTTGATTGCTTGAACTTGACCTTGATTTGTTCTTCGTTCTTGAACTTGAACTTGATTTGTTCTTCGTTCTTGAGCTTGAACTTGATTGCTTGAAACTTGTGGAGAAATGTGCAGTGTTTGATCCACGAGCTCTTTCTTGCTTCTTGTTATATCTTCTGGTGTCTTTTCTGGGTTATGAAGACCCTTATTTATAGTTGTGGAAGGGAAGAGTTATGATAAGAACAAACTCTTTCTGACCAATCAAATTGAAGTGTGACATGGCCGCATTTGATTGGCCAGAATATGTCACTTGCGCACGTGGCGTGGTTTCATTGGCCATTTAATGTGACTTGGCATGCCTTGTCATTTTGACACGTGGCAGATCCCATTGGCTCTTCCATTTGACTTGGTATGCCACGTCATTTGACACGTGGCACAAAACTGGGCCTCTAGGAAGATGATATCTTGGGTTTAATAAAGTGGGTTCATCACTTTAGCCCAACTAAATGGGCTAGGCCAATGGATTAAGACTTGTTTATTTAATCCATATATGTTGGACTTACATAACTAATCTTATTATATAACCTAATAAATTTATTTGAACTAATATATCTTGAATTTAAAATATAGTCCAAATTATTTTACCGATTTAATTCCAATAAAATTTATATGCCTACACAAGGGTCTAGATTAAAAATTAGTTTGGCTATTTCAAGATCTTGCCTACGAATTCCTCAAATTTGTGTTCGTAGCGAAAGGATGAAGTTACAACGAACGGGAAGTAGAACTAGAACCGAGTTTAGATCTAGAGGAAACTAAAACTTTGGTTAGGAAATCCTCACATGCGACGCCAAATTGTTTGACCAAAAAGTTAACCCTTTTTGTTAAAATGGTTAAAT
Source organism: Nicotiana tabacum (assembly GCF_000715075.1). Taxonomy (NCBI): domain Eukaryota; kingdom Viridiplantae; phylum Streptophyta; class Magnoliopsida; order Solanales; family Solanaceae; genus Nicotiana; species Nicotiana tabacum. Next base: position 96,979,501 of record NC_134082.1, read on the forward strand.
AAAAAGTTATGAGGTAAATCCTAGCCAGAGATAATTTATTCGAGATCTGAGATAGAAGACAAAAATAAACAAGCATAGCTGAAATTAAAATTTAATTACAGTCGCAATTAGATTCCGTAGTGTAATAAAAGGAAGATGATTCCCAATATATCAAATGATAACGACGAATACCCACAGGAAAAGAGTCACTTGATAAAGTTGAACTTCAGATGACTGCTAGGATCTTGAGATTTGTCTCCCTTTTGGCGAAGAGCCTGAGAGGATGGAACATCTTCTCCTTCAGAGAGATGCATGTGTCTTTATGTGTTTCCATCAACCCACCCTCTGTTACTCTCTCTCATAATATTTATACAAAGCATTTTTCTTACCCAATAATTTTTAACCGGAGTATCTAAGTTCTTGAAATATCCTGTAGAGTATTCCTCTAAAATGTTTAAGTAGAATTCTTTTGATCAGATTTTGACCTATACAAGTAGTTTAGACCATTAGAGTTAACATCAAAGCAGATTAATTTTTAGAATCCATGTTTGCCTTTTGCACGTCAGTTAATATTTCGAATAATAAAAGTGAAAACAAACACAAATAATATAGTACAGAAACCAATATCCCTTGCAACATTCTCAAGCTCAAGTACAGCTAATTTAACTGAAATTAGTTTGCCTCCGATAATCGCCCATTTCTACAAAGGGTGCAAGGCCTCAGCTTTTACAATAGAAAACACAATTTCCCCGTCCTAATTCTTGAGCTACTTTAGGCCTTTGAGCTCATACGGTTCCAGATTTTCAGAAGTTTTCAAGAATTCCAAATCATCAATCTACAACATAATTGGGAGCCACAGCCAAAATCCTGTCATTTCTGGATGATGTTTGCCTTCCACTTTCCTCGCCTGCTTGTCTCCCATCATCCACAACTATCAAATGGCCTTCTCTTCGTACCAAGCTCTGTCAACAACAAACATATGTTCCAAATATCAGTTGAGCATAAGAAAAATCAAGAAGACTAATGTACTGCATAAATATCTAAAGTGTTACCTCTATAATAGCTTTCACTTTTGTGACTTCAGCTGCTGCCTCTTCCATGGAGCTGTAGTTGTTCTTCTCGTTCTGCTGACTCACATACCACTGTATAAGATCTTTCTGCCTCATTCCAGCTAACCCAGTCCCTGCGGGTGTAAATGTCGTTGAGCATTCCAGATTCAACATAAGTAAAATGTCTTATGACTCGGATTATAACTGAAACGATGCTTTTCAAGCTTTTATTAATTGATCCTGCTGTTGTTATTTCTTGTTTCCTTTTCATTCTTTCCCATATATCATGTCACAATGAAAATTTAATGCAATCTAACACTACAACCCAAATTTTGCTGGCAACTCTAAGCAAAACATTCAGTAAATTTTTTGTGAGCTGATTTACCTTCTCTCGATACAGTCTCTTCATGCTGCCTCAGTCTCAGAACAAGAGCACGGGTGACTCTCTGGAAATACTCGTCGCTGATGATTAGTTTCTTTCCTTGCTTGCTTGTAGTTTCAGCGTCATTTTCTACAAAGGATAACCAAATCAAGATACAAGGACTCTCTGCATTATGAGAAAAGGATTCCCAAAATAAATGCACATGACCAATTGGATGTTACCTACCTGCATTCCCAGATACCGACTCAGTCGGAGCCCCAGTTGGTTGATTTTCCCCTTGACCAGTACCATTTTCAGTATTACCAACACCATCCTCGCGATTCTCATCTTGGAACTCAGACAGATCAATTTCACTTGACTCCACACTGCATAAAAAATTGAATTGTCCAGTTATCTACGCTAAATTGCATGTATATTTTCGTTCATAGCCATTTGGTGCATACATCAAGTTTTACATTTCATTGTGAGGTACTACGCATTCCTCCATACCTGATTATCGATGTCTTTAACAATCTCACTGCAATTCGTACATGACGTGGTTGCACCTATCCCAGAATACACAGTTCAGTGCATATATACAATGATTTACTAACAACCAACAAGAAAATTCAGCACTTCTCGCACCTGAATATCTAAATGACTTCGAGCAATAGCCTCCGAAAGTCTGATCAATGCCTCCAACTGCCTTACAGTCATGCGGTAGGCAACTCTACTCCCTGGAGCAGTGTCACCTCGACGTAAGACGACGTATGAATCCACCAATAACTCTCTAGCTTCAGCAGTTAGCTGGGTAATACAAAATTCTTTTCAATACAACCAAAAGAAATCAGAATGTACTACAACCTTGATAGACAAAGGTGCAAAACAGACCTTAGGTTTCAGTGTTTTTGCATAGGTTATGTAACGCTTCACTTGTGCAGTGCTAAAGGGAGGATCAACTGCATTTTCCCGCTTTTGGTGAACTCTCACAATGTGATGAGCAATATTGTAGTCTGTTTGATCGTCAGGGTCATCAATCATAACATATACCAAATCAAACCTTGAAAGGATGGCAGGAGGTAGAGCAACATTATACTGTACAAGCAAACAACATCATTAGACAAATAGACATGACGAGTGAAACATGTAAGAATGATGACAAAACCCAACAGCAGGAGGAAGTGTTAGTGGCAAGCACAATAATCGTCACCTTCAGAGGTTTTGTCTTATCATAGCGCCCACCAGTGGGGTTTGCTGCAGCTAAAATTGAAGTCCGGGCATTCAATGTTGCTTGTATACCAGCTTTAGTTATGCTTATTGTCTGTTGTTCCATTGCTTCATGAATGGCAACCTTGAGATGGCAGATATGTCCAGCATCAGAGGCAAACTTGCTGAAAAGTAAACAGAAATGCTGAAGAAATGGCACGAATTAAATACCTGATCTCTAACATCCATCTTGTCAAATTCATCAATACAACAGATACCGTTGTCTGCAAGCATCAGTGCACCAGCCTAAAATCATAAAGGCAGATTTATTAGGATATGGGGTAGAAATACAAGATGATAAAAAATAAACTGAAATGGAATCCAAATAAAGAAAATGGAAGAAGAATTAACTCAATAGTGTTCTGTCTAGAGAGATAACTCACTACCAGATATTAATTTGCATTGACTTCCCCCCCCCCCACCCCCCCAAACAAAAAAAGCAAGAAATTCACATTGATGAAGTAAAAGGGCAGCCGGTGCACAAAGCATCCCGCGTTTACGCAGGGTTCGGGGAAGGGCTACACCCTCTGATGCAAGCACCAATGGCTGACATCAGAATAAAATATATTCAGATATTTTGATTAAGTGTAGAATAAAATATATTCAGATACATCAATAGCTTGGATTCTAGGAAGTCATTAGATCTCATCACGCCAACATCAGAATCTAGACGAGCTTCGTGCACTTGGGACTGCAGATAACATAGTCACAGGCCACTATTCCATGTCACTACAGGTGACAACTTTTTAGACTTCTCAATGCATCTAGCTTATATTATGCTCTCTATAATAAACTATCCAACTTTGTGACAAAGTAAAAAGTTGCATACTACCTCAATACAGAATTCTCCAGTTTCTGGTTCTTTGGCCACTGTTGCTGTCAACCCAGCAGCAGATGAGGATTTCCCTGAAGTATAGACAGATCGAGGAACCAGACCTGATGTGTATCTAGGCAATAGATGAAGTAGCAGAAGTTAGTCCTTTGCCAGGAGACAAGGAAAAAGAAAAAAAAAGGAAGAGAAGAAAGCACACTTGAGGAACTGAGATTTTGCACAGCTAGGATCCCCAACAATGCAAACATTGATGTCCCCTCTTAAATTAATGCCTTCGTGAGTAAACTTGTGAACACCACCCAAAAGCATGAGCAGTATTGCCCTCTTGATATCTGGGTGACCAAAAACAGTTGGAGCAATGCTCTCAACAAGCTTATTGAAAAAATCCGGAGTATTCCTCATTCGTTGGATGTCATCTAGCTCTTCAGCCTGCCAATAGAGTGATCAACCAAAGCTGACTCAGCCAAGCATACTAAAACGTTGACATGCACATGACTACAAGCAAAGGGAGCTTTCAAACTCCAATGCAGTTGTTACATATTCATGGACGGCCACAGCCTCTTATTCGCACAAGGACGAGGCTAAGTAACTAAGTGTGATCCGACAACCCTTCTCCCCCTCCCCAAAATATATGACAATTGTGTGTGCGTGTGTGCATATATATATATATATAGACACACACACATATGTTTACTACGGATGTGTCGAAAAATATGCAAAGTTCTAGAGCACAAAGACTTGGATAGTCTTCCCAATGGTGATTGCCTTTATGAACCCTATAAAAACTGTGAAACTATGTATACTGAAATATATGCCAGATACTCTACTTATGTTTTTTGATAGATGAAAAGTGAAAATGACAAATGAAAGACCAACCATGAACTGTGGATTGTCATCTTCATCAACATCTCTTCTCCTATTTCTGATGTCATTGTCCCTTCGGCCATCACATATCTGGGTGAAAGAGATGCATCCAATATCAGTATGTTAGATGTAGTAAAGAGTAGAAGTAGGGACTGCATTTGCAAACAAATAGTACACTCATTCAACTTCAAATAGGTCCAAATTTAATAATCACCAAGGAGATGCTCCTTTATGGGTCCCAGTCAGAAATAGAAGTTAACTAATTCCAAAGTGTCACTAACCTGAACAGAGTTGGCAATAAAGGCTAATCGATATGAGAGGTCCCTGACACCCAAGGCCCTAAGGCCCTTCACACCTTCTTGACCACCGGTGGCATTCCTTCGCTGAGATGCATCTCGGCGACTTTCAGCTCTCTCCCCAGGAGAAGCAAGTGCAAGTAGGTCAGGTATCACTACAACAGTACCAGTAAATATGACCCTGCAACAGAGTAGGCACACCAATGAGAATGCAACATATCCAACTTAAGTACTAGGTTTATCCACCGGTATAGAGTGATTGTACTTACGTGTCACCTGCCCTGGCTTGTTCCACAATGTCATGGCGTAGAATGACATCAAGTGATCTCGGAAGGGACCCCGCTGGTATCTCCTTGGAGGTCTCCTGCATTCGCACCCTCTGCCAGTCTGCAAATTTGCTCTCTTGTCTAAGTAGTGCCCACCTTGCTTTGTTTTGACATGTTGCATTCATGCAAATTATGGGCTACAAAGACAAAAAATAGACAAAAAAAAAAGTCAAAAGACGTTAACAAGTACTAGTAAAACAGTAGACATGGAGGAATAAGCACTGGATAAGTCAGTGCTTGGTCACAAAGCCTATTCTGATTACTTCAGCCAATATTCAACTTGGCAATGTTGTTATTCTGAGATATTAAATTTTGGTATCGGAAGGCAAAATAGTTTTTTCTTTTCTTTTTCATTGAATGAGATAAGTTTCCATTATGCTTTTTTTGTGTGGTAACTATGAACAATTTTATTAATTACCAAGTAAGGCTATACAAATCCAGCAAAACAAAACTCAGTCTGCTGATCTATCTATAAGTCAAGAAAGACACCTATAAAGAACTATCTTGGCTTTCAGGAAGACTATGGCACACCTACTAGCGAGGGTTTCCATTTCTCTCTAAAGTAGCAGTCACTCCTAACTCAAGCCACACCTATAAACTCATTTCCATTATGCTTTTCATTAGGAAAGAAACGAATAACCTCTCCATCATTGATGGCATCCACAAATAACAAGGCCAAATATTATACTACCAAAAACTAGTGGCGAAACCACAGATTCTGACAAGGGTATTCAAGAAAATCCAAAAATGCAATACCTGGAATTTGAACCTGTATTTATCTATGTTAAAGGAGGTTCAAAAATTTTAATATGCATAAAAATTATTGCTTTTACCCTATTTAAGTAGTATAACTTTCAGTCACTACCAGCAGCAATAAAATGACAATCTTATAAACAAATGATCGAATAGGAAATAAACCTCGGTATATTTGAATTGCTGTTCAACATTCTTGATTACTGTTCCACAGTCCAAGCATTTGAAGGTTCCCTGCAGAAGCTCTGGTCGGACCTCACTGGTACGGGTTACCACTCCAGTTACCGACACCAATTTCCCTATCTCTGCTGTAGTCAATTCTCTCAATCTGGGCCCAATTTCCCCAAATTAGCTAAATGCAATTAATCAAGAGCACATAAAAAGGGAACAGAATGATAATGAAGTGAACCTCTTAATCAAGGGGAGATTGTAAAAGGCAACATTGATGTCCTTATTAGGATTATCATCAGTGATGAAAGTAGGCTTCCGTTCCATCACGAATCTCTTGCACGCATTTTTCAGATAGGATTCGAATCTACAAGGAAATTCGAAGTTTGAGTTATTTTTATTTTTACTTAAGATACACACTGAAAAAAGGAAAAATAAAAAATAAAATACCTGAGAAACTCATCGGAGATGGCTTTTTGGAGAATATCATTGAAGCGCATAACATGTGAGAAATCAATGAACATGGTATTGGACTCATTAGGTCTCATGGCTTCTATCTCCGACTCGTAAAATGACTCACGCGAGTTGGCATCCACTCGAAAACTGATAGCACAATGTCAGATCCAGAAAGACAAAAAGGGGAGAAAATGTGAAAAAACAAATAAAAACTGAAACAACCTCTTAAGGAACTCCAAGAAGATGTTTTCGACACGGACGGCTTTCTCGTCGACGAAGTACCCACCACCGCCATAGCTGTCCATTTTTTGATATCTCAAGGGAAGATCAAAAAGCAAAATGAAAGTTCCACAGAGAGATAGAGAGAGAGAGAGACAAAATAGATACGGAGACGACGAGGGGTTTGGCGGGAAAACTAATATAGGCCGCCGCTCTTATGCTCTCGAGTTCCCGCCAAATTAATCCTACGCCGTGCGCCACACCACTCGCATCATGTGGGCTTTCGGGCCCTTTTAAGCTCTCCAAAGCCCAAACCAGTCGTAAACACGAAGGCACTCTCACGGCAAGAAAAGTCTTGCCCACCTATTCAAGAGGAGAGATTGACTTATTTCATACTTTTTAAAATGGCAAAGATTTAACTTATAAGGAATGGCTAAAACTATTTATATTTCTAAACATTATATGGTCTGTCAAAATGCGTGACGATGGAAAAATTTTCACTTGTCGTTGAACTCTATCCTTTTATTCCTATTGTTGTTGAACTGATCTTTTTCTTTTTTTAGAATATTGCTAGTTATATAATGCGTGGTATTGGGAAATCACCATATGCATTTTAAATGTAAGGATACTTTTTGAAATTAGAGAAATACAAAAATTAGTTGTCTCTGAGAATATTATTGTTTTCTTCTTCGACTTTATTTGACGGAGGGGATTATAATTTTAGATCTTCAACAAACAATCTAGGCATGGGTTGGCATAAGTTTTAACATCTTACATGAGTTTAACAACAAAAGACACGTGTAAGAGATAGCTGCAAATAATCTAATACGTACTTAATTAAAGTTAATCCACATTATTGGTTTCCACATTTCTCATGAAGTCAGAAGTAATATTGTTGAATTAGCTTTCCAATATTTGTATATAGTTTCACACCTTCCTTCATTCCTAGCCTTAATCAATACAGCGGTGAAACTAGGAATATCTGATATTTGGTGTATATACATGTTATAAAGTTTTTCTGACACCTTTAAAATATGTTAATAAGTGTAAACAATAATGTGTACTTACGAATATGAGAATGAACACATCAACAATTAGCTTTGATCAATGCGAAAGAACATGAGCTTCCAATTTTAAATTTTTAAAGGTAAGGAGTGGCATATTACTTCAACACCTCTATAAATATTTTTATCCACATTATGATATATATGTGAAAAATAGACATCTCAGAGACTCAGACTTCTACGCCTAATTTTGAACTGTCGCTATTAATTAGCAAGAATTTTGTTGTGTAATCAGTAGAATTGTGAAGATTAGCGGCTTGGCCATTTGAATGCTTGTGGGATATACGGTTATTTATTGAGGAACTAATCCACGTGTTATGCAGTCCAAGTGAGATTTAAAGCTGAACTATTTAATCAATGATGCCTCAACTTTTATCTAGAAATTAAGTGCCCGTTTGGATTAGCTGATTTGAAGTAGCGTTTAAGTATTGAAATTGATTTAATAAAGGGAAATTACCAGCTATGTCCATTTATAGATAGCTCATTACAAAAATTGACCAATTGATAAAATATTACTAATATTAGCCAAATTAGTCAATTAGCTATTTGTAGCAAAAAAATATCAAATTTTTGCTTTGTTTTGAGTGGGTGTTATTAGAATAGATTGGGCACAACTTAAGGAGCTTGAATCTCATTTTTGGGATGATTTGGTGAAGTTTTGAGGTGGTTTGAATTGAAAATTCGGTAAAAACTGAACATGAAAAAAATGATATGTGTATCATACTGTGTATCACATATATATCATATTTGTATCTATTGTGCATCACATGTATATCCATGTATATCTGTGTGTGAGATACATGCGTGATACATGTTTGATACATGTGTCGCAGAAAACCTTTTTGAACTCGATTTACTTACGAATTTTGATACAAAACCAGTCCAAATCACCTCCAATCTTCCTCAAATTTTGTATATTGACTTATCTATATATTTTTAATGAATTTCAAATATACCCATTGAAAAAGTTCCTTTTTTGTTTAGATTTTTGGAATATTGTATATATTTTTTGTATTTCATCATAGCTGATAGTCGAGACACACTCCATGATGATATTAACAAATTTCACTAGCATTCCAAACTCCAACAAGACCATTCGCAGAAAATCCCACTCGACAGTATCATATGCTTTCCTGATGTCTACTTTCACTAGACACCTGGGGGCATTCCTTTTTCTATTATAACCTTTGACTAATTCATGGGCCACAATGACATTATCCAAGATGTTCCTTCCTGCAATAAAAACTGGTTGCGATGGCCGTACAATTTTGTCCACCGCTAGTTTAAGTCTGGTAGTGATCACCTTGGCTATCAGTTTATACAATGTTGTGCAACATGCAATAAGCCTAAATTCCTTGACATAGGTGGGGTTTGAAAATTTTGGCACTTAAGTAATGATTGTGTAGTTGATCTCTTTAAGGATTTTACCAGTCTCAAAGAATTGTAGTGTAGCCTTACTAACATCTTTCTCCCACTATGTCCCAATTTGCTTTGAAGAATTCAACATGGAATTCCCCCTCCCCTTCCCCCCTTCCCCCGAGGGGAGGGGGGCTTTGTCAGCTGGTAAATCATTCAGAGCCTGAAGTATTTCCTCTTTCATCACTAGCTTGATCAGACCTTGTTGATCCTCCTTATTGAGGCAATATCCATCCTTTGCTATGGTACTGTTTAGGCATGACATTTCACTGGCCTTCGTACCCAATAACTCATGGAAGATTTGAATGAACTCTTGCTGAACTTATGCCTAATCAGAAACTAGTAAAAATGTTGGTCAAACTAAAAGTCTTATAAACTGAAAAATCATAAGTTGGGGTGACTAACTTATGACTTATGTCTGATTTTAGCTTATAAGCACTTGGAGCGTCTACCAAACGCGTAGATAAGTTAAAAGGTGCTTATAAGCCAGTTTAATAGCTTATAAGCTTAGTCAAACTCCCTCTTAGAGGGTGTTTGGCTAAGCTTATAAGCTGGTCAAACTAGCTTATAAGCACTTTTCGGCTTATCTACGCGTTTGGTAAAGTTAAAGTGCTTATAAGCCATGTGCTTATAAGTCAAAAACAAGCCAAAAGCCATAAGCTGGTCACCCCAACTTATGAATTTTTAGCTTATAAGCACTTTAAGTTTGACCAAGATTTTTACTATTTTATCCTTAAAATATTTCTTTTTAGAACAAAACTCCTACATCGATACTTACTGCCTCAAGTATTTTTTCAACCTACCCCCCTCCCCCCGCCTCTTCAAGTTTGCAATTCTAATTGACTATTTAAGATAAGCAAATTCTTTATTACTTTGCATATTTGTATCTATGTGGTTGTGTATTAATCTTTGAACTGTATGTAATAGATGAGAATTTATCAACTTTTAAGTGTTGTGGTGATGAAGATAGTGTTTGTTTCTCTTCAAATATTTTGTCCTATTTAGGTTTATTTTGTATTGAGAAACTTTGTCAATTTATTAATTATTATAACTTATGATTATATGCTTATCATTAAATAAAATATATCTATCATAAAAATTATCTTATCTAAGCACAGTTGTATTTAAAATAAAATAACAAATAGAATATTTTGTATTTTGAATCGATATGGCATCTAAAATTTTGAAGAAATTACGCCCTTATAAGTGTAAACATTTCTAAGGTTATTTAAGTCATTTTAATAGAAAAAGAGCTTATCATCACTTTTTAATCAATTACTCCAGCAACTTATTATCAATTTCAGCACTTGTATCTAAACACGTAACTGCTTATTTATTAAAGGAAAACTTACACAAATGTCCCAAATAAATCTCAACTTACCAATCTCTAGCCATTAATTATAGACTTACCAAAACTAGCTAACAAAAATTGAAAAACCAAATAATAGGGTTCTTTCTCTCAAAGAATCACATGCAAAAATTACCTTATATATTTTTAAGCGTATATAAGGTAACAATACTAGATACAAGACGGAAAGGAAATTTAAATAGTATGACACAACATTGTCACTAGCTAACTTAGATAAAAAACCTACCAGACTAGTCTCACAACGGTACGAAGTAAGGCAAAGATTCAACTACCTCCTAACCTATAACGCTAATACTCGACCTCCACATCTTCCTATATCAATTGTCATTTCCTCGAAAATCTAAAGCCTCGCCATGTCCTGCCTCATCACCTCTCCTCAATACTTCTTCGGCCGCCCTCTACCTCTTCTTGTGCCCTCCACAACCAGTCGCTCACACCTCCTTACCGGGGCAACTAAGCTCCTCCTCTGTACATGCCCGAACTATCTAAGCTTCGCTTCGTGCATCTTGTCATCGATGGGAGCCACACGCACCTTCTCCCGAATATCATTGTTCATACTCTTATCCATCCTAGTGTGCCCGCACACCCACCTCAACATCCTCATCTCTGCTACTTTCATATTCTGGATATGTGAGTTTTTAACAGGCCAACACTCAGCCCCGTACGTACATCATGGCCGGTCTAACTACCGCATTATAGAACTTACCTTTGAGTATCGGTGGAACTCTGTTGTCACACAGGACTCCAGATTCTAACCTCCACTTAATCGATTTTATCCCAATGTGGTGTGTGACATCCTCGTCGATCTCCCCTCCCCCTGAATAACCGACCCAAGGTACTTGAAGTTGCCTCTACTTGGGATGACCTGTGAGTCAAGCCTCACATCCACGCCCAGTTCCCCCCGCTCAGTGCTGAATTTACACTCTAGGTATTCCGTCTTCGTCCTGCTCAGCTTGAAACCCTTAGACTCAAGAGCCTGTCTCCAAACCTCTAGCCTCTCGTTAACACCAACTTGCGGCTCATTAATCAGAACTATGTCATCGGCGAATAGCATGCACCATGACACCTTCCCTTGAATATGGTGTGTTAACGCTTCCATCACCGGGGCGAACAAGAAAGGAAACCCAAATTTGAAACGGGAGAAATGAATACAATAAATCCGCTTTGTCCTCTTCTTTTAAGAGACACGAAGAATCTCTGTGGATGGGATCAGTGCTAGTAGTTGTGATAGTATTAATGCAACGAAGGAACGACAAGTCATAGAGACTATAGTGATATAGTATATAGGTAGGTTATAAGAGAGAAAGAGAGACATGTTCAGATGGTAAAACTGACAACTACTGAAAATATGTGGGCTTTTAAAACTGATCAGGAGAAAGGCAGCGTAAGAAATGGCAGAAGAGAAGACGAACTGGTCAATGCTAATCCACAACATAAACTACCAGATTCAGCCGTTTCATTTTGGGTAAAACGATTTGCCCTCTTTTTCTTTCTGTTTTGTACCTCTCATTCTCTGACGTTATATTTAATTAATTTGTCTCTCCCCTCTTCATGCATGCTAGTAGAATTAGACTTATTGAACTAAAAAGTGGTAGGGCCGTGCCCGAAGCATTGTACGTTCAAATAAGGTTCGGGAAAGGTCCTCCTCCAATGCTCCAATGGAGTAATGATGTAGACAGTCTACCCAGACGCAAGCATCAATGACTAATTTCACAGTACGAACTCATGACCTATAAATCACACAAAGATAATTTTACCAATTCTCCTAACACTAACCTTCAGAATTATACTTATTGAACTGAATTCACATAAAATGCAATCTTTATGGAACATGTGGAAAAACTTTGCACGTGGCTATAAGAGGGCAAAAACGGAATTTTCATGGGTGCACGCGAAATATAACAGTGATTTCTTGTCAGGGTACAGAAGGGGAGCGTTAGCATAACTGGTAAATTTTTTGCTATGTGACCAGAAGGTCACGAGTTCGAGTAATGTAAGACTGTATATAATAGACTCTTGTGGTACTACCCTTCTTCGGACCTTGTGTATAACGGGAGCTTAGTGCACCGGGCTGTCTTTTTTCTTATCAGGTATGCTTTATTTTTTGGTTTTATATATAGCCAAAAAATATCAACAAACGGATTGCTTTGTTTTGTATTTTAAGTGTGTTTAATAGTCGAAACGATGTCATTTTTTGGGAAAAAAATACTCCTCCAATTGGTGACTAAAAACTATTTTTACAAAATTTATATATTAAAGATTAATAATAATATTAATAAAATAAATTGTATTTTGATTAAATTTATATATGAAAGATTGATAAGAGTAATAATGTCTAAATGATGATTTGAGCAAATTAAATAATATGAAATTTAATTTAATTTAAAATAGTTATAAAAGAATAATTTCCGTCCGTATTCATCTTCAATTTGGTGGAGACCAACCACCAAGATATGACTTCCTTGTGAAAAATATTTTGCAATAAAATAACTTCCGTCATACTTAAATTAAATTCTTATTGAGTTTAAAGCTTTTAATAACTCGTAAATAAAAGTCAATATTTTTGATGTAATTTAACCTATTATCACTAGAACTTTCTATTAGTCATCATTTTACAGATTATTAATCCAGCTTAATTACCGTATGAAATTATTTACAATTAGTTTTAGTGACTTTATAATTTAATAGTTTTCACACCTTTTTTTGTGAAATATTTTAAATGATCAGTATATAAAAGAGTCGTATCTTTTTAATACCTAACCTCACTGCTCTCTAGCTACTCATTGTAAAAAGGTATCCACTCATCCGTCGCACCTCACAACACAAACACACAGATTCTTTCATCTTTTCTCGCCGCTTCAAATTCTCAATTCTTCCTTTATTTAGCAGTCCATGGAGTTGTCATCAGTTCAACAACCACCAGCTCTTAACCAACACCGACAGGAGCAAGAGCAAGATGATGAGGCTGCAGCAAGTTTTAGCAGATCACTGGTGAAAATGCATGATAAGGAACAAGAAACAGGGCGTAACCGTTACTACATGATTTTGTTGGGAATCAACTACATGTGTCTCTTTGTTGGTTCTGTCTCATCAAGTTTGCTTTCAAAATTCTACTTCAATCACAAAGGTGGCAGCAGATGGGTTTCCACTTGGGTACAATCTGCTGGCTTTCCTCTTCTTCTCTTCCCAATTTACCTCTTCAAAATTTGTACCGATAGAAAACCATTCACTGGCTTCACCCCTAAAATCTTGTGCCTCTCCATTTGCATCGGCTTTTTTTTAGGTATCAACAACCTTCTCTTTTCTTGGGGAAATTCTTATCTTCCCGTTTCGACAAATTCTCTTGTTTTGTCTACTCAGCTAGCCTTCACTCTCATCACTTCCGTGATTATCGTCAAGCAAAAAATCACGTTTGCAAATTTGAACTGCGTGATTCTACTTACTGTTAGTTCAGTGCTCTTAGCCTTAGGTTCAAGCCACGACAAGCCACGTGGCTTGACAAAGGGAAAATACTTTATAGGATTTTTCTCAACTGTGGGTGCGGGATTGTTATTCGCTCTTTATCTCCCAATCATGGAGAAGATATACCGAAAAGTTTACTGCTACGCTATGGTTGTAGAAATGCAGCTGGTGATGGAGATGGCGGCGACGGCGTTAGCTACCGTCGGAATGGCGGCAGGCGGCGGTTTCTCGGAGATGAAGACGGAGAGCATAAAAGTGTTCGATTTGGGTGCAAAGGCTTACTGGCTGACGGTGGGGTTTAATGTGGTGACGTGGCAGTTGTGCTTCATGGGTACTGCCGGAATGGTGTTCTTAACGACGTCGTTGGCCGGAGGTGTGTGCATGACGGCGTTAATGGGGATAAACGTGTTGGGAGGGGTGTTAGTTTACGGTGATCATTTTGGTGGACTTAAGGCAGTTTCCACTTTACTCTGCCTTTGGGGATTTTGTTCTTATATTTACGGCATTTATATCAAAACGAAAGAGCAAGAAAACCAGATGGACAGTTCAAATTCCAGAAAGAAGATGAGTATTGATCATCAACCTCATCAGTTCATGGAACTTGCAGAAGTTGTAACGCACAACTCCTGACCCTCATGCTGGTCACGTGCCAACTCTCTCTCTCATTGTTTTTGTTTTATTCGTTTTAAGGTGGTGTGTTGATAAAAAAAAATGTTTTAGGGTGAAGTCGTAATATTAAGTAGGGGCATCAATGAGTCAGTGACAAGTGTTTGTACTCATGTTAATTAATGGAAAAGTGAGGACTAAAAACTAAACTAATTGTTTTGGCTTATAACCAAGAAACAAGAAAAAAAATGAAAATATTGTTTCTTCTTTTGGTTGTTCATTGGTCTTATCACCAGCATAAATGACATCGCATCCACTTCCATGAGTTAAACAAAGGGACAAATTAAAGAGGATAGATATGTTTGAGGTGTAAGTTTATACTTATAGTGTAAGTTTATACTTATATGACAATTAAGTTTAAACTTGGGGGTCACTTCTTTTTTATTTTCCATGACATGATAAATTCAAACAATATATACTCTTCGTTTTATTTTATTTGGCGTAAGTTGACTTAGCATAAAATTTGATGTTAGAAAAAGATTTTTTTTAGAATTTTTAGTCTTAAATAATTTATAATATAATTTTAAATTCGCGCTCTTAAATATGTCATAATATTTATATAACTAAAAAAGCTTTTCAATAAAAAATATTGAAAGATATCATTCGTTTCGGAATAGGCTAATGAATAAATAGTGTCTAAGTAAAATAAAACCTACTTAGTATCACATGTGATAATCAACTCAAAAGATCCTAATTTGCACATCCAGGATTAACCCTTTAATCATTGCGCACAAGTTACAAATGCAAGCTCCAAATCCAAATATTTTAAATGATTTTGGAGACACACAATACTTTAATTTAATCATCATTAGTAATTAAGTACTACATTTTAATGGAATAAAACAAGTGGCACTTACATTTTTAAAAATTAAGGGGCAAGTGTTGCATCAACTTTGATCTTCCCTATCACGTTAAATATGTCATCTCTCCACGTCATTAAACATCGAAGAGTTACTTATTGCTTCTTGTTGTTGTTTTTTTTCTCTAAAGAAAAGAATCAATTTTGAAAAACAAACTGAAAAAAGGAAAGAAGTTTTAACAATTGTACGAACGAGCCTGGGTTATTCGGGAAAAAAGAAGAAATAACTGGTAATTGAAAAATAGCAGCAATTTCAAAAGTCATCGAAATTTAGTCACTTTTTTTATGTAAAGATAAAATCTGAAACAAAATATCCTTAAAAATCCGGAAAAATCTAACATAATATGCTAGAGTTCGAATTTTTTACATGAGATTCCAACATAATGTGCTGGAGTTCCAACATAATATCTGGAAATTTATACGCAGGAGCTCCATAGTATATTATGCTGTAACTTTTCGTGTTTCAACAAAACAATGGCTATTTTTCGATGACTTTGCAAACGTTGGCTATTTTTGATTACCAGTCTGAAAATTGACTGGCCCGTGCTATTTTTACGGCTATTTTGTAAGAGAATAGACATCATCAACAACAGCAACAACAACCCAGTATAATTCCACTTAGTGAGGTCTGGGGAGGGTAGTGTGTACGCATACCTTACCCCTACCCTGGAGTAGAGAGGCTGTTTCCAGTAGACCCTCGGCATCCTTCCCTCCAAGAACTTCCCACCTTGCTCTTGGGGAGACTCGAACTCACAACCTTTTGGTTGGAAGTGGAGGTTGCTTGCCATAAGAACAAACTAGTATTTTATTTAACTCAGTTCTCTCCTAGCTATTTTATAATAATATAGACTCGCGTAAGTCCATACAGGTGATTATTTGCAGATTATGTACGTGGTTTATTTATTGTTTCGTGCTTCCTGCTTTGGACTACTTGATTAACGAGGGAACAAGTACTGGACTTATATGCGCTAATTATGAATACAGAATACTAATTCATTAGCTATATATGCTAAAAAACGAAATGAAGATAATATGGTTTGTGATTGTGAGGAACGTGATTTTCCACCCTAATTATTTTTTGAATCTGCTGATATAGTCCCTATCCACTATTTCTAACACAACCTTTTCTTTTTCTTTTTTCCCGTCTCATAACGCAATTAATACTTCAAATGTTCAGTTGGCATGACATACGTGCCCTTAATGATCACTTAAACCATTTTTTGTGTCTAAAGTGGTGGATTGCCCTTATTTTTCTTTGCTCTGTCATAGAAGGGCAGTTTAGTATGCCTGCTCTTTTTGTCCAACACAATTAAGACACGTGTTTGGATATTATTCGATTATATATTATATCTATGATTCTATATAACAATAAAAAGAGCCATTTTCACTATGAAAACATTATATTGTGCATGCACTTAATAAAGCTTTAATTAAATTAGGACGACATATAAAAATTGTTTTTCTTAAAGCAGTATAGCAAATTGTACAAATCGGCAGGGGTGTGTTCTTTGATTTATATTGGGAAGGTAGCATCTGACATGAACTAATGTTTATGATCAAATGAAGACATTGCTCACTCTTTTGGACAGGTAAGACAAATATATGGATTTGTCGTTTATTCGTGGGAAAAAGATATTTCTCATTTTACCAATAGGATTAGGTCATTTCTTTATGCAGACACTTTTAATCAAAACGTCGTTACTTGGCCATTAAGATGAAGATTAATTGAGACTTGGCTCTTAATAAGGTGTATGATGATATGATTGCATTTACTCTCTTCTTTTTTTTATTGCTTTTAATCTTGTCTCATCTGATGCACAAACTTCTCTTTTTCATTTCGAACAGTAAGTAACCCTTTATTGCTCCATTGGCTAAACTTTTCTTCTCATAAGATTTCTTTTAAAGAAGATAGCCGGCAGGGGCAGCCAAACAACTGTTAAAAAGAATGAAGAAACAAAAATGTAAGCAATTACAATTAAAAGACTGAAAGCAACTTGTAATTGTGGTGGATTGTCTTCTGTTCTCTCTCTTTTTTTCACTTCATTTCTTAGTGTTAAAGTACTCATGTCGTGACGAAAAAGCATTACTCTCGATAAGTATGCATTTATTATGATCGCCTATTAGTGACTTGTTGCGGAAGAGCATGGGTTAACTAACACACAATCACACACAAAGCAAATAGAGAAGAAAAATCAACACAAGAATTTAACGAGGTTCGGCTAAGCCTAATCCTCGGGGCAAAAGCAGACAGAATTTTCCGCTATGAATGAGAAGAAAAGCACAACACAATCTCTAGAATCCCCAACTAAATCACTATATATAGATCCCAAATAGTCCCAAACCTATAAGAGAAAGGTTTCCCAATTTGACAAAGATAATAGTTTTTCTTTTCCCAAATCTTTTAGGACAATGGATTTTCATAAACCTATAGGGATTATGGGTTTCCTAAAAATACAAGGAAATAATTCAAGCCATAAAATAACAAATCTTCCATTTGGCTTGAATTCTCTTCATCAACAGGAATAACGCCTCTCTACCTTGTCCTCAGCCCTCGTGAGGGCTCTATTGAGTACTGCACATACCAATCAAGTCTAGGCAATGCCTAAACATGTTGGTTGCGACTGTCTTGGTCATCATATCAGTTGGATTATCATGTGTAGACACTTTCTCCATATTAACAACTCCTTTTGATATAATATCTCCAATAAAGTGATATCTGACTTCAATATGCTTCGTCTGCTCATGAAACATCTGATTCTTAGTAAGATGAGTAGCACTCTGACTGTCACAAACCACTAATATCTTCTTCTAAGTTAGTCTAAGATACTTACCATGCCTTGTAGCCAAATAGCCTCTTTCATTTCTTCCGTAGTTGCCATATAGTCAGCTTCTGTGGCAGACAAAGCAACAACAGACTGCAAAGTCGCCTTCTAACTGATGACACTACCAGAAAGAGTAAAGATATAACCTATCAGAGATTTTCTCTTATCTAAGTGCCCTGATAATCTGAATCGACATAGCCAACTTATAAGGATTCACTCAACTTGTCTTTATAAAAAGCCAAGCCTACGTCTACAGTACCCTTCGAATATTTCAAGATCCACTTCATCGACTACCAATGTTCTTTATTGGGACACGTCATGTACTACTCACAACACTAACAACATGTAAGATGTTACGGCGAGTGCAAACCATAGCATACATAATGCTACCTACAACACTCGAATATGAAACACTAGACATCTGCTCCATCTCCTAATCTATTTTTGGTGATATGTCTGCAGACAACTTGAAATGGGAAGCAAAAGGAATGGACACAGATTTAACACCTATCATATTAAATCTTTTGAGGACCTTCTCAATATAGGACCATTGGGACAACATCAGCTTTCCAACCCTTCTATCTCGAGTAATCTCCATCCCCAATATCTTCTTTGCAGCACCTAAATCCTTCATCTCAAACTCCTCACCTAGTTGCTTCTTCAATCGGGTAATATGTGACATGCTTTTAGCAGCAATAAGCATGTCATCCACATATAACAACAAATATACACGAGAACCATCTTCAAGCTTTTTTTAATACACGCAACTATCATATGCACTTCGAGAAAAAGCATTTTGAATCATGAATGTATCAAATCTTTTATATCATTACCTAGGCGACTGTTTCAGACCATATAAAGATTTGTTAAGTAAGAAAACATGATTTTTCTTATCGTGAGTAATGAATTCCTCGGATTGACTTATATAAATCTGCTCATCCAACACACCGTGCAAGAATGCAATTTTCACATCCAAATGTTCTAGCTCTAAGTTAGAAGAGCCACCAAAGCTAGTAAGACCCTGATAGAACTATGCTTTATCACTGGAGGAGAACACTTCATTGTAATCTATATCCTCCCTCTATGTAAAACCTTTAGCTACTAATATTGCCTTGTACCTTGATACTTCAACCCCTAGATCGCCCTCTTTTCTTTTGAAAATCCATTTGCAGTCTAGTACCCCCTGTCTCTTTGGTAATAGAACAAGCTTCCATGTCTGATTCTTATGAAGAGACTCAATCTCTTCACTCATAGCACCAACCCACTGATCTGCTTATGTACTAGAAATAGCTTCTTTATAGCTATTAGGCTCAAGCACATCAATGGTCTCTGCAACTGACAAAGCAAACTCCACAAAATTTGCATATCCAGGAAAATTACCATCAGCTACGTTTGCAATCTTTGTGGTGGATTGATCACTCTCTTCTCTCTGCCTGTTGCAATGCTATGTGGTTGTTGTTGCGCAGGTGCATCAATATTAACATCTTGATTAATATTTTGCACATCCTCTACTTCATCTACTTTAGAACTACTGGGCTGAGCTAATGGAGATTCAATTTCTAGCTTTATGCGGTCACTGACACCACGATCTGTTTCTGCTATTGCATTTCCCCTCTGACTGTCCAATGAGGCAGATTCATTGAATGTTACATCCCTACTAATAATTAGCCCTGGAGTTAAAAAGATCTGTGCACCACAACCTATAACCTTTCACTCCAGTTGTATACCCCAGAAATATGCACTTATTTGCCCTCGGCTCAAGTTTTTCATCCCTCACATGAGAATAAGCAGGACAATCAAATATCCTTAAAATTAAATAATCAGCAGGCCTACTAAACCATACCTCAAATAGAGTTTTGAACTCAATAGCTGTGGATGGAGATCTGTTGACCAAATAATAAGTTGTATTGAATGCTTCAGCCCAAAATCCTTGCTAACACATGAGTGTGAAAACATGCTTCGTGCCCTATCACAAAGTGTTCTGTTCATATGTTCTGCAACACCATTTTGTTGTGGTGTTTTGACACAAGTGCAGTGTCTCACTATGCCCTCTCTATTGTAGAAATTATCGAAATCAGAATTGCAGTATTCCAACCCATTGTCAATTCGAAGACACTTAACTTTTCTTTCCGTCTGTTTGTCAACCATCATCTTCTATTTGACAAATGTCAGAAATACCTCATCTTTTATTTTTAGAAAATACACCAACACCATCCTTGAGTAATAATCAATAAAAGTCATAAAATACCTAGTACCACTCTTGGAGGGAACTCTGTTTGGACCCTACAAGTCTGAATGTATATAATCTAACTTGTCTCTGGTCTTGTGCTCGGCCTTCTTGCTGAACTTTACCCTTATTTGTTTACCAAACACACAATGCTCACAAAAATTCAAAACTTGATTTTTGTGCCCATTTACCAAATTCTTCTTACTCAACAAAGACAATCTCTTATTACTCATATGACCAAGCCGCAAGTGCCACAACTGAGACTGATTCAGATCACTTTTCCTAGAGCTACAACAACTTCTTCATCAACTACACTGACTTGAAGATGATACAATTTGGAATGCAGTTTACCCTTCATTAGTACCTTGGAGCCTTTACACACTTTAAGTATTCCATTCTCGAAGTGAAACCTATACCCTTGATCATCTAAAGTCAAAAAAGATATCAAATTTCTCTTTATCCGAGGAACATACTAACACTCAATGTTTCTGATAATTCCATCGAACATTCTCAATATGATGTTACCAATCCCCTCTACTGGTAATGGATTATCTCCTCCCATATAGATAGTCTCATTCATTTGTTTGTATGTTGCAAACTAATTCTTGTGTGGAAACATGTGGAAAGTAGCACTAGAATCAAGAACCCAAGAATTGTGCTCGTGAGTAGAACTCACAGCACAGGCTTCCCCTACATAGTCACTATCATCAGAATTATTGCCATTGTCAATAATATTTGCCGAATTATCTATTTTCTGCTTCCATCTTTTCTTCTTCAGCTTAGGACAATCTCTCTTTTAGCGACCTTGCTCCCTGCACTCATAACAGTTTTGCTTCCTTGCTCTAGAGTTTGATCCAAGGGTTGACTTTTTCTGTTAAAGTTCTTTTGTTGTGTTCTTCCTCTACTCACAAGACCCTCGCCCTCAATTATGCTGTTCGAAAAACTCTTTTTTAACTCTTTAGATTTTAGTGCATTACTAACATCTTTCGATAAAATGTCGTCTTTCCCATATAGCAGCGTATCGGCAAAAGTATCATAAGACGGTGGTAAAGAACATAACACAATTAAGGCCCGATCCTCACTCTCAATTTTGATATCCACATTCTTCAGGTTCATTATAATTGAATTAAACTCATCAAGGTAAGTTCTAACAGGTGTACCTTCGTTTATATTGTATAACCTCTTTTTTAGGTAGAGGCGATTTGTTAGCGATTTCTTAGAATACAGTAAGACCCCGGAAAATTTCGCTAAGTAATTTAGGATCGCAAGGTGCCATGTAGGCTATTATAATATTTTATGTACTATTAACATGGTGGGCATCAATTGGATTTGGTAAATAAGTGTACAAGTCTTATGGTAAGTAATTTGGGGTCCAAGGAAAGGCCTAAGTCTAAGTCAAACAGGAAAATTTCGTAATAGGCTAAGATTCCAAATGAGTTTTCACTAGTCCATATTTTGAACGAGCATATCTAAATATGTATAAGGTATTATGTAATTAATAACCTATCAAATGAAAGGTCTTTGAGTCTAGTTTCCAACTCTTCAAACCGTTTGTTATTCGGACACTCCTACCAGAAGTTATGACCAAATTACCAAAGCAGCGCAGAATTTTGTACTACCGCGCCGCCCCATGCGGCGCACGGCACGCCGCGCCTGTAGGAATTCCAAAATGGTCCGAAATTTCAATTCTAGACATATTTTGAACAGACGCCCCGTACTTCGCGGCGTCCCATGCGCCGCGGCTGTACAAAAACGGGTTTTTAAGACCCGAACCCCATTTCATTTAACTCGATTAAGGTTTATTTTTGGGGAAATTTCTGGTGTTCTAGAGAGAAGGGAGAACGATTCTACAGAGAGGAAAGGGGAAAACTAAAGATTTCACTACTCTTCCTTGAATCACACCTTGAAATCGCATCAAAGGGTTGCTAAGGCTTCAAAGAGGCAAGAATTTCTTTCCCCAATTCTTCAATTTTGAAATCTAACTAGAAATGGGTAATTAGTAAGATGATTCTTGGATGTGAGAGTATTAGTTATTCATGCATGTAAAAATTAGATTTGTGGGAAGATTGTTGAACATAAACAAGTAAAGATTGGGTTGGGGAATGAAGGAAATCTTGTAAAAGAGATTTGAAATCAAGATGCATAACTTGTAATTGATAAAAGTCTCAAATGAGCTAAAATTATGAATATCTTCCTAATTTGTGTTCAATTTTGTTATGTCTCAAAATAGATTGAAGTTGCTAGAATTTCGGAATATCGTAATAATTAAAGGAAAGCTCAAGAAAGGTATGTATGGCTAAAACCTCGTCTCTTAGAAATTGAGCTTCCATGGTGCCCGTGTAAATGTTGTAAGTTCGAAACGTGATTGATGCAATACTTGTTATGTTAAGTGAATTATTGTTGTGAAAATGTATGTGGTAGGTACTTCTTCATGTGTTTAATGTGTTATTCTTTGTAAATGGAGGATTTGTGGAGAACATGATCTATGTGCTAAATGCCTAAATGTCATGCCAAGGTTACTTTGGGACTAATATGCCAAACTTGACGAATTCCTCTCTATGCTTATGATTTAAATTGCCTTTGTATGTGCCTATGATCTTAAGTGGCAAAGTAAATGTTGAAAATGGGAACAATGTGAAACGTGAATTATGGAATATGGAAATTGTGGCCCCAAGTGCCGGTAAACTAATACATATGTAACCAAAGATTGGAATGAGAGGAATAATAGAAAATGGTAATGTCTCGGGGAGGCATCTTAGCCGATCGGGCCGTGATCGGACCCCATGATATTTACACATTGTGGTAATGGATTGATGATTGAAACTGAAAAGTGTGAATGAAATAATGGTAACGTCTCCGAGAGGCGGCTTAGCCGATCGGGCCATGATCGGACGCCATGATATATAGACATGGTGGTAATGGATTGATGATTGATAATGGAAAGTGTGAATGAAATAATGGTAACGTCTCCGGGAGACGACTTAGCCGATCGGGCCGTGATCAGACTTCACTCAAAGAAGCGATGGCAAAGTGGATAATGATGCAACAGTATGAGATGCTTTAATCTAAAATTTCAGAAACTATGTGAAAATCATGTGAACCTCCTTAAATTGTTGACATGGTGCTTATTTGAAACTTTATTGTCTTTATGATTTCCTCTTTATTCTTGTATGAAAGTTCTTTCTAACTAGATGGTGTTTAGTTATACATATTAGTGCTATTCGATGACACTAATGTCCCTTTTGCCGTGGGCGCTACGTCTTTAAATGGATGTAGGTGTTTCTATAGCAGGCAGTGTTGGTCGCAACTAGTTCCGCATCATCCTTTCAGCTGACTTGGTGAGCCCCACTTCATTTCGAGGTCCTATTTCATCTGTTTATCATGTACTTTGTATTTGAGGTATAGTCGGAGCCTTGTTACCGTCATTTTCATATTACATTACTCTTCAGTTATGTTTAGAGGCTCCGTAAACAAGTTGTGGGTAGTGTCAGGTATTGGAATTAAAGTAGAAATATTGATGTTTGGCAAAGATTTATGAAACTTGTAATATTTTGATAATTATAATATAAGCTGCTAATGGAAATGAAATGGAAGTTGTTAATGAAATACTTACTAAGTATGATTAATGGAGTCCATCTCCTATTTATTCATGA
Source organism: Nicotiana tabacum (assembly GCF_000715075.1). Classification (NCBI taxonomy): domain Eukaryota; kingdom Viridiplantae; phylum Streptophyta; class Magnoliopsida; order Solanales; family Solanaceae; genus Nicotiana; species Nicotiana tabacum. The sequence continues at coordinate 97,003,608 of NC_134082.1, forward strand.
ATTAGTTTGGGTAGTATGAAATCTAACAGGCTTGCTCAGTCGAGTTTACTCGGTTGAGTGCCGGTCGCACTCCTCGGATTTTGGGGCGTGACAAACTTGGTATCAGAGCCAGGTTTTAAAGTTTCCTAGGATGTCTCGGAGCCGTGTCTAGTAGAGTCCTTCTTATTGGTGTGTTGTCGACCACATCTATAAGTTGGAGGCTATTCAGACATTTAGGAATTTCACCCTTCTTTGATACTCCAGATCATGCGGTAGAACCCAAGATAGGGAGCTAATTTCCTCGCTATGTCTTAATCTCCAGATGAGTAATCTTGATACCTTAATCCACGAGTTTGAAGCATTAATGAGGGAATTACCCAACCATTGAATCTGAGGGAGATTGCCCAAGCGTTAGTTAGGAGAATGTATCGAGCCATGGAGGGATTGGTAGAACTTGTTGCTAAGGGGAGTACCCTTGTTCCTATTAATGTCTCTGCACCACCAGATCTTGTAGTATATCAGTATGTTACCTACGTACGTTAGGGATGTGGTGTCGAGGGGTATCGATTAAGCTATTACCCTACCAACCTAAAGTCATTAAATGAGTCAAATTAAAATTTCTACTCGTTGTATATGTGCATCCATATTGAAGAATTCTCATAAACATGGTCTTAACAAGGTGTTGAATAAAAAAACATTGCATGTATTGACTTTTTGAACGAGATGCACTATTCGTGAATCCACTCTATTACAAATCCTCTTATTTACATTCTTGTGGAATTAAGTTCTATAATTGTGTTCTTGAATGGAGTTATGACTCTAGGATTAATTCTTCCCACTTGCGTTTCCTAAATTCTTAACAAAGGACTATACCTGCTGAATTTCTTACAGAATATTTTATCTAAATGGACAACATCTACCAACTTGTGCCTATACATGCACCATCGTAAAGTTTGCCTATGTGGTGTCAAGTTCCATGTAAAGCATCCCAGTGTTGCGATCCTTCTCGAGTCACTCTTTTACTCATTGGTGTATATGGCTTATATGGTCACTCTACTCTTTTGCGAGTATCATCATGGAAACTTCTCACTATCTAGTAACTTAAGAGCATACTTTAGCACCTATCATATGAGTTCATGTCAATCAGAATGGTCACCGTTTGCATAAAGTCTCTCAGAAAAAAAAAACATGGAGATCCTCGCATCCCCGTCATAGGAAGAAGTTGTGTCTCCATCTTAGTATAACTTTCGTGTCCACTTGGGACATCTCGCAGTAAGTAGCTCACCTTGTTCCTAGTATTGTGGTTGCTCGTGACGTGGTTGTGTATTGCAGTTGGAGTTAATATAGCAAAAGCATGTAGCTCATAACAAATGTTTATTTTCTCTTTACACCTCCACAATATGTGTTAATTGTGTTCCTTAGTTAGTGACTTCATTGTACTAGTTTCCCAATACTTGTTCGATAACCATGAGAGAACATATCCTTCTATGTGTCGTTATAACACTTCCCTTCTCATAAGGACCCTTACTAGGCTCTCTGTCAGGACCAATCACACCTTTGGGGGTTATCTTTTTATAGCACAACGCCTGTTTCTCATGTTTTTCTGTCTTTCATTAGCATCTGGGTAGTTCTCAAGTCAAAATCCATGAAGAACTCATTATGAACATCTACAAACCTTCCATGATTATTTTATACTATCTCATTGGGTTCCCATATCACTTCAAGTTCATCAAGGGTTGATAGCATGCCGCAATTGCTGATATTGGATGAACTCCTTTCGATAATGGATTATCTACATATGTGCTAGTCCAACGATCTACTTATCAGTCTAACTCTTGCCTTTTGGGTTTTGGGTTGACCAAGGAGAAATACACCTAGTAACACATTCATATATCAAAGCCTTTCTCTCAGTTAAGTCTTATAGCATCGCCCAATGTGGCTTGTAATAGCTGGTTGTGTAGAAGTGTGTTGTAGTGCTTCATTATGAAGTAGAGTTGCTAAACATAATTGGATTTTTGAATTCTAGAGTTATACATCACGTGACTACATACAGAGATCTTCTTTCAAAAATGTAGCTTCCCATAATCGCTTTATATTAGCACCATTCCTAGTGGTTACAATGTAGAGGTTACTTCCATCAGGCTCTCTCACTTTCTTTTCATTTGTCTTGCATCATGTGTTGTTTACCCGTAATCTTCAATGCGATATTATCTTAGTGTCTCGACTAGTTATCCAACTATATGATCTGATTTAATTAACCTCACTTTTATGTACTCTACAAGTGCCTTGAGAGTGGGCAAGTTTCCCCTTTTCTACAAACTTCTAATGTCTTCAACTCTGTTTAAGCTTGTTGATTCCAAGTGGTGCTCTTAGTTGTGCTGCCTCACTATCTATTTTCATCTGGTAATTCTCCTAGTGAATCTAATTTTATGCCTTATGGCATCGAGGGTCGGGGTATGTTCCTTTCGTTAGGATAAAAAGATATTGCCCGCACTCCTTATGAGATTTTCTCCTAAACAATTATCTACCTGCTCTACTTGTCCATGTGACTAGATAACTTAGGTTACACTTCTCCGATAAGTGCATCAGGACTTCTCACCCTTTCATAATTATTCATACGGTCGCTTCGAGGCCTTATTCTATACTAGCTTGTAATGATTTTAAGTACTTTCTTGCCATTGTTGACGATTTTCTAGGACTACGAGGGTTTGTCTCATGAGTTTCAAAAGTAATGATTTTCCTTAAAGTTCAAGCTTAAATTGCCATGATTTCAGACCAGAGTGTGTCCCCTTTTCAAAAGTCTTAAATGGGTCGGATTGGATGGGTTATGTGGCCTTCTGCTCACTCGGCTTCTAGGATTAGTGACAACGTCATTGTCATGTGCGGGAAATTTTGCTACCCCTGGCGTTCCACCTCCTTAAGGAGGATATGAGTTTTAATTGTCTTTCTTCCCGGAGCATTACGTCAACCATTGGAACTCCTCTAACCAATACATGATTTCACCCTTATGGTAGGATGACCTAGCTATGTGGTTTCACTCGTGAAAGGTTGAGATTAGATGCCTTTAGATTTTTGCACATATCATGAGCATATTGATTTGGAAGATAAGTTTTCGTATCTTCAGTTATCTCATATAGGATCAACTACCAAGGAGGGTTAAGCTGTTTGAAATATGTAATCTCATAAGTGTTCAACTTCTTTTCATCCTCATGGGCTTGTGGCATAGATTCCGTGTGTCAGTTAGTGTTAAGAGTGTAATTCAACATCATGTATTTTGAAACCCATATCGCATTCAAGGTGCCAGAGTATTCTCATTCTTGATAAACGAATTTTCCCTACACTCTAGAAGACGACTGGTTCACGTACTTGAATATTCCTCCTTAATGGTTCCTATTGCCAATGTATGAGTTACCCATATGCCTTATTTGTTTAATAATTGATGTCGTCACAATGATTAACCATGTCAGTATTGTTAGTAGTAATCTTTGTGTCTCTTAGCATATAACCTCATGAAATACTCTGCTCAGCGCATAAATGGATTCCTGAATAATTCCAGCTTGATCTCAAACTCTGTTGTTCCTCATTGTATTAAATCCATTGGGTATTGAAGGTTAAAAAAAAAGTCAAAGAGGAAGCTTCACAGTGTGATCACATATATTCGATAGGTAATTTTATGGTCAGTTTATGATAACACATCTTAGAGTAATTGTTGAAGGTTGTCAATGTTCTAGCGTGGGTGCTCGCGTGGAGATTTAGAGTTTAGGAATGTGAATGGGTTATTCTCAATATTTTCCCTCTAAAGATGTTATGTGAATTGATAATGAAGGTGGAATAGGTGTAGTTCACATTAGGCCGTTCTATGAGTATGATGTTTCCCCGTCATTGCTCTCCATGTATTCAATGTTTTCATATGTTTATGTCTAAGAAGGTAGTTGGAAATCCCTTGTGCATCATTTTGGTGGAAATTACTGATGGTGGAGGTAATGGATAGTTGGCCTATGAAGGGTATCTACTTGCCATCCTTGTTAGGTAAGTTTGGGAGCTGGTGATTGCTTCCGTGAATGTGTTCTGGTGGAGTTTGTAGGTATAAGAGGCCACATTGAAGGCCTAGAGTGTTGTAGAAATAAAATATGTTCTCTTGATTGTATAGCAGTTGGTTTTGATTTGAACGGTACCTTATAGGTGTTATGATCTAAAAATGTGCAGTCCATATTCAAGTGTCATTATGATAATGTAATTCTTGTGATGCTGAGAATTAGTGTTATGAGTATATACATTGTGGTGCTTTGTCAAGTCATGAATGAGTTTTTAGGATGGTTTTGAGTGATTCTCTAACAGGTGGATAAGCCTAGTTACAAAGGAGATGCTGCCGAAATTTCTGAAAAATTTGGGAGTTAGTCAATATTTAGGGGCTTGAGGTAATATTGAAAAGAGATATGTTATGTTATGTATTTGGGTCAGGCTCTACCTCTCATTCGAAGACGAATGATCCTAAGCGGGGGAGAATGTATGGCCCCGGAAAAGTTCGCTAAGTAATTTAGGATCGCAAGGTGCCACATAAGCTATTATAATATTTTATGTGCTATTAATATGGTAGGCATCAATTGGATTTGGTAAATAAGTGTACAAGTCTTATGGCAAGTAATTTGGGGTCCAAGGAAGGGCCTAAGTCTAAGTCAAACTGGAAAATTTCGTAATAGATTAAGAATCCAAATGAGTTTGCAATAGTCCATACTTTGAACGAGCATATCTAAATATGTATAAGGTATTATGTGATTAATAACCTATCAAATGAAAGGCCTTTGAGTCTAGTTTCCAACGCTTCAAACCGTTCGTCATTCGAACACTCCTACCAGAAGTTATGACCAAATTACCAAAGCAGCACAAAATTTTGTACTACCGCGCCGCTCCATGCGGCGCTCGGCACGCCGCGCCTGTAGGAATTCTAGAATGGTCCGAAATTTCAATTCTACACATATTTTGAATAGATGCCCCGCACCCCGCGGCTCCCCACGCGTCGTGGCTGTACAAAAATAGGTTTTTAAAACCCGAACCCCATTTCATTTAACTCGATTGAGGTTCATTTTTGGGGAAATTTTTGGTGTTCTAGAGAGAAGGGAGAGCGATTCTACAGAGAGGAAAGCGAAAAACTAAAGATTTCACTACTTTTCCTTAAATCACACCTTGAAATCGCATCAAAGGGTTGCTAAGGTTTTAAAGAGTCATGAATTTCTTTCTCCAATTCTTCAATTTCGATATCTAACTAGAAATGGGTAATTACTAAGATGATTCTTGGATGTGAGAGTATTAGTTATTCATGCATGTACAAATTAGATTTGTGGGAAGATTGTTGAGCATAAACAAGTAAAGATTGGGTTGGGAAATGAAGAAAATCTTGTAAAAGAGATTTGAAATCAAGATGCACAACTTGTAATTGATAAAAGTCTCAAATGAGCTAAAATTATAAATATCTTCCTAATTTGTGTTCAATTTTGTTATGTCTCAAAATAGATTGAAGTTGTTAGAATTTCTGGAATTTTGTAATAATTAAAGGAAAGCTCAAGAAAGGTATGTATGGCTAAAACCCCATCTCTTAGAAATTGAGCTTCCATGGTGCCCGTGTAAATATTGTAAGTTCGAAACGTGATTGATGCAGTACTTGTTATGTTAAGTGAATTATTGTTGTGAAAATGTATGTGGTAGGTACTTCTTCATGTGTTTAATGTGTTATTCTTTATAAATAGAGGATGTGTGGAGAACATGATCTATGTGCTAAATGCCTAAATGTCATGCCAAGGTTACTTTGGGACTAATATGCCAAACTTGACGAATTCCTCTCTATGCTTATGATTTAAATTGCCTTTGTATGCGCCTATGATCTTAAGTGGCAAAGTAAATGTTGAAAATGGGAACAATGTGAAACGTGAATTATGAAATGTGAAAATTGTGGCCCCAAGTGTCGGTAAACTAATACATGTGTAACCAAAGATTGGAATGAGAGGAATAATGGAAAATGGTAACGTCTCGGGGAGGCGACTTAGCCGATCAGGCCGTGATCGGATGTCATGATATATACACATGGTGGTAATGGATTGGTGATTGAAACTGGAAAGTGTGAATGAAATAATGGTAACGTCTCCGGGAGGCGTCTTAGCCGATCGGGCAGTGATTGGACGCCATGATATATATACATGGTGGTAATGGATTGATGATTGAAACTGGAAAGTGTGAATAAAATAATAGTAATATCTTTGGGAGACGTGTGACAACCCGACCCGTTGTCTCATGAGTTACCGCTTCGTTTTCCCTATTTTCTGCTTCTTTATGCTTCATTTTCTGTATTTGGTGTGATCGAGTTGATTTGTATTGGTTTGGGGTAGGAAATGAGACACTTAGTCTCCTTAAGGAAAGCCTAGTTTGGAAAAGTCAACCGGATGTTGACTTATGAGTTAGAGGGCTCGGATGTGATTTTCGGTGGTTCGGTTAGCTTCGGGGGATGATTTGTAACTTAGGAGTGTGATCGGAAGTGGTTTTGGAGGTCTGGTGTAGAAATAGGCTTGAATTGGCGAAGTTAGTATTTTGGCGAATTCCGGTTGATAGTTGAGATTTCGATCCAAGGGTCGGAATGGAATTTCGAGAGTTGTTGTAGCTTCGTTATGTTAATTGGGATGTGTGTGTAAAATTTCAGGTCATTCAGAGGTGATTTGATTGGATTTTTGATCGAAAATATATTTCGGAAGTTTTTAGAAACTTAGGCTTGAATTCGATGTGAATTGATGGTTTTGGTGTTGTTTGAGGTGTTTTGATGATTGGAACAAGTTTGAATGAGGTATTAGGATGTGTTGGTACTATTGGTTGAAGTCTCGGAGGCCTCGGGGTGATTTCGGATGGCTAACGGGAAGTTTTGAACTTGAGTAATTGCAGATTTTTCTGGTGCTTCTGGTATTTTCGCACCTGCGGTTTGGGGACCGCAGGTGCAGTATCGCAGATGCGTTGATTTGGGTTGCAGAAGCGGAAAGGCTGCAGAAGGCCTGGAACTGTAGATGCAGAAAAGAGGCCGCAAATGCGGCTATTGGACCGCAAATGCGGTTAGGCGGGACTTAAGTGATTTCCGCAGATACGGAGCTTTGACCGCAGAAGTGGTACTGTAGAAGCGGGTATTTGACCGCAGATGCGGTTACGTCTGGGCAGAAGGTATATATGGTTCTTCTTCGCGATTTTTGAAGGGTTATTCATTTTTAACTTCGGACTTAGAGATTTTTGGGCGATTTGAAGAGAGATTTCAAGGGGACTTTGATAAGGTAAGGATTTTGGACTTTAAACACAATCCTACGGTGTTATTACATGAATTAAGACTGAAAAAGTAAGAAAAACAAGGACTAAAAATTGGAGGTTAGGGCTTGAACTTAAAAGAGCTAAGATTAGGGATTTTAGGGGTCAATTGAACTCCGATTCTTGTGATTTTGATATGTATGAACTCGTGGCGAGATAAGGAATCCGTTGATGTGAAAATTTCTGAGTTTCGAGAAGTGGGCCCGGGGCTCGGATTTTGCTAATTTCGGGATTTTTTGATGCTTTTCGATTATTTTCGCTTGGGTTTTGTTCCCTTAGCCTATTGTAACGTATCCGTTGTGGTTTTGGTCAGATTCGACGCGCGAGGAGGTCGATTTGAGAGGCAAGGGCATAGCGAGCTAGAGCTTTAGCTGGTTCGAGGTGAGTAATGAATGTAAATGATGTCATGAGGGTTTGAAACCCTGGATTTGCACATCGTAGTGCTATATTGAGGTGAGACACGCGCTTAATGATGAGCGTGGGGTCGTTTACTATTGGGATTGTGATTTGGTCCGTCCTGAGTGATGCTTTTACCGCATATTTGATTTAAGCATAATTGTTATCATCATTATTTGGACTGATTGCCATATTTGGGCTTTGTGCCAACTATTTGGACCCTTTGGGGATTGTTATCACTGTTTCTTCACTATTTGACATATTACTTGATCTCAGTCCTATTGTTTAATACTGTTTTACAAACTCAGCCACTTTTACTCAGATTTGAAACTTAAATAATATTTCTAATGATGTTTCAGGATGAGGACTACTTTTTATTATTGCCCGAGAGGCTTATGTAATTTCTGGACTGAGTATGGGATCGGGCTGCGCGCCGCAGCAGTATTATATTGATATTGAGGCCGAGGTCCTAGTTGATGCCACGATATGGCTTGTTATTGCGCTTGGGCCATAAGGAGCCCCTGCCGGAGTCTGCACACCCCTAGTGAGCGCCGTCGATGATAAATAAATGGATTGGGCTGCACGCCGCAGCGGGTACTAGAGAGTACCGTTTTATGTGTTGCATTTCCTTATTTGTCTGTCATTTATCTGCTTATGCGTGGTAGTAATTCTATACTTCGATTTCATTGGTTTATCGCTTTCATTATACTTGTCTCAAAATTGCCTAATTATAGATTACCCTATGCTTTTCTATTATTTCTTATTCCTAGCCATTATTTATGTTTATTACTCACTGAGTCGGAGTACTCACATTACTCCCTGCACCTTGCGTGTAGATCCAGGTGCATCTGAGGCCGAGTAAGGATTTTTTCAGTTGAGCAGCGCATATCCGGGAGCATCGAGGTAGCTACATGGCAACCGCAGCCCTGATATCTCCCTTCTATCCTTGTTTTTAATTAGTATTCCTTAGATTGACATGTATTAGGTTGATAAACATGTAGTAGAGGCTAAGACTTGTGACACCGGATCCTTTTGGGCTATGTTTTAGGATTATTATTGAGATTCCACATGTTTTAGCTCTTATTTCAGACTTCAAGTATTATGACTTGGTAAATTATCTGTGGTAATTAATCACGAACTGTGTGAGAAATGGGTTAAGGTCATTATATGGTCGGGCTTTCCTAGCAGTGTGTTGGGCGCCATCACGATTGGGGTTGGGGTCGTGAAAAGTTGGTATAAGAGCCTAGGTTACATAGGTCTCGCAAGTCATAAGCCGATTTAGTAGAGTCTCGCGGATCGGTACGTAGACGTCTATATTTATCCTCGAGAGGTTGCAGAACCTTTAGGAAAACTTCACATTCTTGAAATTCTTATCGTGCGACTTTGTTAATCCGAAAACTAAACTTCTATTATTCCATTCTTTCGCAGATGGCGAGAACTCATGCTACCGGACGAGGCGGACGACCACCAGTGCCACCTGTAAGCACGTGATTTTTGCTTCACGGACAATCACTCCAAAAGAAAAAGCAAAAATAGTGACAAATGACCGCGCTGTACAAATCTTCGATTTTACATAACATGTGCTGTTGGTCATTTGTGGTTCTGTCCATGTTCCTTTTTTTATTATTTAATGTTATCGAACAAAATACAAAATATGTGTGTCATGGTAATTAAACCACAATTCGGTCATTAAAAGAAAATTCACAAAAAATATGTATGCATCTTTTATTCTAGGTTGTAATTTAACCATTTAAAGTTTTTTTATGTGTGTGAATAATTGTGTTAAGTATTGATTAATGGGTATTTCAAATTCATTTTAGTTTAGTTGTATTTTAAAATTAGAAAACAAAATAAAAGAGTGCAAATTATTTAAGAAATCGGATTAGGCCTATTTATTTCAATTTTTTTGAGGCCCAGAAGCAGCCCAAGTCAGCCAGCCCAAGACCCATCCACAGGCTACCAAAAACGACGTAGTTCAACCCCTAAACCACGTCGTTTCAAGGACGACTCATCTCAGCCGTTCCAACCAATCCAATCCAACGGCCCAGGATCCCTTTCAGTAATCTGTTTCCAAACCCGACCCAGTAGCCAATTCGGACCGACCCCCAACCAAGGCCAAACGGTGTCGTTCCGTATTAAGTGAAAAATCCTGGCCATCAAACTCGATTCATCCAACGGCCAGGATCTAATTGCCCGTTACATATATAAGCCTAACCCTCTACCCAGCCCCCTATACGAACACCCCCCCTTCTTCCATCGTCCCCAAACACGAACCCAGACCTCCCATTAGGAACCCTAGCCGCCCCATTTCCCCTCACCATTAATCCCGGCGGCATGGACGCCGGTGACCACCCCCTTAACACCCCTGATGCACCTCAACCCCCTGAATCCAAATCCATCAACAGCTTGGCTCGAATCCTCCTCCACCTTCTCGAATCTTCATTGGAAGATTCGAGACAAAACTTGATCTACACCGATCTACCCCAGATTCACACTAAATACTCCCCTAACATCCCTCGTGACCAAACCATGCTTGGTTTGGTCCGAATCCACCCACAAATCCCAAAAAACCAAATCTGGAAAAGTCAAATCCTAGAACATAAAGATTTCGTGGGGTCTGTTTGAATTTAGACAAGTTTGTAGTCTAGTAAACCCTAATCGAAGTGTTCTTGGTCGAGAACACCTCGGTTAGGATTTGTTCGACTTTAAACGAGCAAATCAAGCCCGGGCCTGGGTTCAGCTATGTTTAAAGTTTTTCAGGTTTGTTCATTTGTCCCTTTTATCGTCCATTTTGTTATTCAGATTAATTTGTTAGCATGTTTAGTTGTTTGTCTAGTTCTGGGATTTCTGTTATCAGCTTGTCTCCCCATCTATACAAGACCTTTTGTTTAGTTTATTCTGTTATGTTAAGTTCATTTGGTAGTGTGTTTATTTCAATTCAGTTGGTATTCGTCAAACCAATAATGTCCGTCTGTTTTCCTGTATCGTTGCAAATTGCCAAGAGAGTTGTTACACTTTGTTTTGTGTTGTTTTGTTGGGTTGATTGCTTGTCATGTATCACGATTAATATAGTCGAGTCGATGTATGTCGTCAATTAGTTTCAACCATTAAATGGTAACAATTTGATTCATGTTGTTTGTTTCTGCTGTGATCGTATTTGAATTCCATTAGGAACTGAAGTGTGTTGCCTATTGATTTTGTTTAATTTGAATCAAAAAACATTTAGGGGTAAGTTATAATGGCAGTTCAGACTTTGGTCTTAAATGGATGGCATGTTTACTTGGTTCAGTTTTCGGACAGCATGTGCTTGGTCAGCTGATTAAGGAATTTAAATAATTGGACAGCATGTGCTGTCAGATTATATTCCTGCTGCCCATGCTTTACTAAATGAATAAGAGATTAGGCCACTTTAACAACCAAATAGAGAGGAGCTGTTAGGGAATCTCGTAGGAGTTTTTGTTTAGTTTAAATAGCTGAGTGGGAAAAACAGCAGGGAGGGGGGGAATTCTGAGTTGTCAAACAGACTGTAAAGTGCTGAGGTTAGGCTATAAAAGAGGCAGACCTTCCATTAGAAGAGGGGGGATTTTTGAGCCTGGAGAGAAGGTTTTCTTAGAAAAGCTGAAAGAAAGAAACAAAAAGAAATCTCAAAACATTGTAACAAAGACTGTCTGAAAACAGCATAAGAATTTAAGCTGGCCAAACTGTCTTGGCCAATTGTTGTTGGTTATTTGCCGAACTGTGTGTAATTGTTAAACTGTTGGTGCTGTTACATTCAATATTCTGGGCTTCCTGCTGTTGTGTTTCTACTCTGTTTCTGGGATTTGACTGTTTGATGCTCGATCATCTGTGGGCTGCATTGTTGTTGCTGTGTTGTGGCTAAGTTGTTGTTGCTGTTAGTTGCCTGCTGCTGATACTCTTCCTCTTCTTATTGTCCTAATATCTAGGTACACATTCTAAATTCATTGATGTAATGATGAGTTTGGAGCTGAATAAGGGCATAAAGAGTTTTGTAGTCTAAACATCAATACGGTTACCTTTATTCTGCTGCTGGTAGTTTAGAATATTTGTGTGTTCAAAATGTAGAGACTGGTTTTTAAACTATGTAATAAAACAGTTTTCATTTCATAAGGAATTTAGTCTGGTAATCTATGGTTGTATATAAGTCAAGAAGAAACTAGTTGGATAGTAACGATTATCGGCCAACAGTGGTTTCACATAGGGTCTGTTGAATTGAAAATGCATTAAGCACATTAGCTTCACCTTAGCTCATCAGTTGGTAATGCACAATTCGAATGCACTAGGCAATTTGGGTTAAAGCAAAAAGGAAAAATCGTGTAGTCAAACATGTAGTAATATCACATTAAGTTAGATAGGTTCGTTTCAAATGCCTCGTTTTTCAAGTATCAAGCATGTAAGGAGTAATTAACTGAACCTCGTCCGTATGATGAACAAGGCCGAATATGTCTAATCTCCTCACATAAAATAATCTGCTTCGATATCATTGTACGTTAATCTCGTGTTTCAATTTTTCCTTGAATAATAGAATATAGAGCAAAAACAACATTTCTTTGTACAAACTCCGTTGCGATTCTCCATTTGTATCAACCGTAAACTAATAATTAATAAGCTACGTTTTTTAGCATGTAAATAATTAAGAAAGTTTTCTTTTATTTTTAGAGACAAACCTAATAGAAGAAATGTAGTCACTGTTAGTTTATCCTTTTAAATAAAAATGAGACGAGCCTCGCCAAATAAAATGCACAGATTGCGGGGCCCTCACAAAAATGTGTGCTTTAATTACTTAGAACTCGGGATCGGCCGTTTAGCAAAGTTCCACGGCCTCACCCAGAAATAATAATACGCTAATCGCTTTAGGCGCGTATTTTAATAATCTTACCTTCTTAAACTCGGGTGTGCATTTCATGCGAACCCAAATCCAAATCCTAAAACATTGAATAAAAATACGTTCCGGATCGCAGGTGCATTTCATGTGACGCAATCCAAAGACATGTTTTAAACAATGTTCACATTACTTTAAACAATATAATAAAAGCGGTAAAAGTTAAAATTTGCACATAAGTTCATATTTTGTATAAAATCAGATAATCAAGCCGAATATAACAGTTGAGCGACCGTGCTAGAACCACGGAACTCGAGAATGCCTAACACCTTCTCCCGGGTTAACAGAATTCCTTATCCGGATTTCTGGTACGCAGACTGTAATATGGAGTCATTATTTTCCTCGATTCGGGATTAAAATTGGTGACTTGGGACACCCTAAATCTCCCAAGTGGCGACTCTGAAATAAATAAATAAATCCCGTTTCGATTGTCCTTTAATTGGAAAAACTCCCTTGTACCCTCTCGGGTACAAAAGAAGGAGGTGTGACACCACCAACTGAGACCACCAGAGGCTGTGGGCGCGGTCATGGTCGTGGCAGAGGCAGAGTAGCGAGGGTAGCACCTGCAGATCCACCAACTGCCCTAGCTCCGGATCCGGCTCCAGTTACGGATGCTCCAGCAATACCAGTTCAGGCACCAGTTGTGCCCATCGTGATTCCGGATCTTCAAGAGGCCTTGGCTCAGATCTTATCAGTTTGCACTGTCCTGGCTCAGGCGGTTTCAGCCACTACTGCAACAGCTACTTCACAGACCGGGGAAGGCAATTAGACCCCCGCTGCTCGCATACCAGAGCAGGTTGTGCAGGGATTGCAGACACCGGGAGCACCTCCAGCTCAATCGGTTGTACCAGATCAGGACTTCATGGTTCCAGCTATGCCAGATGATGAGCAACGTCGTCTCGAGAGGTTTGGTAGGCTCCAGCCTCCGACGTTCAGTGGTGCTGAGGGCGAGGATGCCCAGGGTTTTCTTGACAAGTGTCAGCATATGCTTCATACAACAGGGATCCTTGAGTTGAGTGGTGTGGATTTTACTACCTTTCAGTTCTCTGGGGCTGCTTTTACTTGGTGGGAGGATTTTGAGAGGCGTAGGCCTGTCGGTGCAGCACCCATTTCTTGGTAGCAGTTCTCCGCTCTCTTCTTGGAGAAGTATGTACCACAGTCCCGCAGAGAGGAGTTGCGTAGGCAGTTTGAGTGGTTGACACAGGGGAATATGACCGTGACCCAGTATGAGATGAGGTTTTCTGAGTTGGCTCGTTATGCTATTTGGATGATTCAGACCGATCGTGAGAGGATCAGGAGATTTGTGGATGGCCTTAACTACTATCTCCGTATTCTGATGACTAGAGAGAGAGTATGGGGTGCTACATTTGAGGAGGTGGTTGATATCGCTCATGAGATTGAGACGGTTCGCCGTAGGGAGCGAGAGGAGAGGGAGGCCAAGAGGCCTAGAGGATCTGGCAGTTATAGTGGTACTCCTTCGAGGGGCTAGTTCCAGCATGGTAGAGGTCCTTCTTTCAGGCTTGCTCAGTCGGCCCGTCCAGAGTATCGTAGGGCATCTTCAGGCCGTAGTCACCATGGGTTTCAGCAAGGCCAGTCTTCACTCAGCGCCCTCCCAGCTCAAAGTTCATCTCGTGCCCCATCAGCTTAGGGTTCTTCTACGCCGAGTGCATCTGCTAGTCACTCTGGTGCGAGAGGTTCCCTTCAGTCCCCATCTCCAGCACCGGGTAGTTGTTATGAGTGCGGAGAGTTTAGATATATGAGGAGGCAATGCCCTCGACTTCGTGATGGTAGTCTCAGCAGAGGGGTCAGCCCTCGACTTCTGCTCCAGTTGCTTCACCACCCGCCCAACCAGCTAGGGGTGGAGGTCAGGCAGCCAGGGGTCGCCCCGGAGGGGGAGGTTGATCAGGCGGTGGCCAGGCTCATTTTTATGCCATTCTAGGCAGGACGGATGCTATCGCTTCAGATGCTGTCATTACAGGTATTATTTTAGTCTGCCACAGAGATGCCTCTATATTATTTGATCCCGGTTCCACCTATTCTTGTGTGTCCTCATATTTTGCTCATTATTTGGGTATACCCCAGGAGTTTCTTGATTTACCTGTTCATGTGTCTGCCCCGTTGGGCAATACTGTTGTTGTGGACCGTGTGTACCGGTCATGTGTTGTGACTATTGGGGGTCTGGAGACCCGAGTTGATCTATTGCTATTGAGCATGATGGACTTTGATGTTATTTTGGGCAGGGATTGGTTATCTCCATGTTATGCTATTCTAGACTGTCATACTAAGATGGTCACTTTGGCTATGCCAGGTGTACCACGGATCGAGTGGCGTGGCGTGACTGATTATGTTCCTAGTAGAGTGATCTCTTTCTTGAAAGCCCAGCGTATGGTTGGGAAGGGTTGTCTGTCATATTTAGCATTTGTGAGGGTTGTTGGAGCTGAGACTCCCAGTATGGATTCTGTCCCAGTTGTGAGGGATTTTCCCGATGTGTTTCCTGTAGACCTGCCAGACATGCCACCGGACAGGGATATTGATTTTGGTATTGACCTAGTGCCGGGCATTCAACCCATTTCTATTCCGCCGTATCGTATGGCACCGACAGAGTTGAAAGAATTGAAGGAACAACTTCAGGAACTCCTAGATAAGGGGTTCATTCGGCCTAGTGTGTCAACATGGGGTACGCCGGTTCTGTTTGTGAAGAAGAAGGATGGCACAATGAGAATGAGCATTGATTACAGGCAATTGAACAAGGTAACAATTAAGAACAAGTATCCTTTGCCCCACATTGATGATTTATTTGACCAGCTTCAGGGAGAGAGGGTGTTCCTTAAGATTGATCTCTGTTTGGGCTATCACCAGTTGAAGATCAGGGATTCAGATATTCTTCAGACTGCTTTCAGGACTAGATATGGTCACTATGAGTTTCTTGTTATGTCTTTCGGGATAACCAATGCCCCAGCAGTGTTCATGCATCTGATGAACAGTGTATTTCAACCTTATCTGGATTCGTTCATTATTGTATTCATTGATGATATTCTGGTGTACTCACGTAGTCAGGAGGAGCACATAGAGCATTTGCGAGTTGTATTGCAGAGATTGTGGGAGGAGAAGCTTTATGCAAAATTCTCCAAGTGTGAGTTTTGGCTCAGTTCAGTGGCTTTCTTGGGGCACGTGGTGTCCAGTGATGGTATTCAGGTTGATCCGAAGAAGATAGAGGCGGTTCAGAGTTGGCCTAGACTGTCCTCAACCATAGAGATTCGTAATTTTCTTGGGTTGGCAGGCTATTATCGCCGGTTTGTTCAGGGATTCTCATCCATTGTATCGCCCTTGACCAAGTTGACTTAGAAGGGTGCTCCATTTGTATGGCTGGACGAGTGTGAGGAGAGCTTTCAGAAGCTCAAGACAGCTTTGACCACAGCTCCAGTGTTGGTTTTACCATCAGCTTCAAGTTCATATACCGTATATTGTGATGCTTCGAGAGTTGGGATTGGTTGTGTATTGATGCAGGAAGGTAGAGTTATTGCTTATGCTTCTCGTCAGTTGAAGCCCCATGAGAAGAACTACTCTGTTCATGATTTGGAGTTGGCTACCATAGTTCATGCCTTAAAAACTTGGAGGCCCTACTTGTATGGCGTATCTTGTGAGATATTCACCGATCATCGCAGTCTTCAGCATTTTTTCAAGCAAAAGGATCTTAATTTGAGGCAGCGGAGGTGGTTGGAGTTGCTTAAAGATTATGATATCACTATATTTTATCATCCGGGAAGGGCCAATGTGGTGGCCGATGTTTTGAGCCAAAAGGTAGTGAGTATGGGCAGTTTGGCATATATTCCAGTTGGGGAGAGACCCCTTGCAGTTGATGTTCAGGCCTTGGCCAATCGGTTTGTAAGACTAGATATTTCGGAGCCCAGTCGGGTGTTGGCTTGTGTAGTTTCTCGGTCTTCCTTATATGATCACATCAGAGAGCGCAATATGATGACCCGCATTTGCTTGTCCTTAAGGACAAAGTTCAACATGATGATGCCAGAGATGTGACCATCGGTGATGATGGTGTGTTGAGGATGCATGACCGGATTTGTGTGCCCAATGTGGATGGGCTTAGAGAATAGATTCTGGAGGAGGCCCATAGCTCGTGGTATTCCATTCATTCGGGTGCCAAAAGATGTATCAGGATTTGAGACAGCACTATTGGTGGAGAAGAATGAAGAAAGATATTGTGAGATTTGTAGCTCGGTGTCTCAATTGTCAACAGGTGAAATATGAGCATCAGAGACCGGGTGGCTTGCTTCAGCGGATGGTTATTCCCTATTGGAAGTGGGAGAGGATCACTATGGACTTTGCGGTTAGACTTCCTCGGACTTTGAAGAAGTTTGATGCTATTTGGGTGATTGTGGATCAGCTGACCAAGTCTGCGTACTTCATTCCTAACTGTACTACTTATTCTTCAAAGCGGTTGGCAGAGATATATATTCGGGAGATTGTTCGGTTGCATGGTGTCCCAGTTTCCATCATATCAGATCGGGGCACTGAGTTTACTTCCCAGTTTTGGAAGTCTGTTCAGCGAGAGTTGGGTACTCAGGTGGAGTTGAGCACAACTTTTCATCCTCAGACGGACGGGCAGTCCGAGCGTACTATTCAGATATTGGAGGACATGTTGCGTGCTTGTGTTATTGATTTCGGAGGTTTATAGGATAAGTTTCTACCGCTTGTAGAGTTTGCCTACAACAACAGCTACCAGTCGAGTATTCGGATGGCTCCGTATGAGGCTTTTTATGGGAGGCGATGTAGATCTCCAGTTGGTTGGTTCGAGCCCGGCGAGGCTAGGCTATTGGGGACAAATTTGGTTCAGGATACCTTAGAGAAGGTGAAGGTGATTCAGGAGAGGCTTCGTACAGCGCAGTCGCATCAGAATAGTTATGCGGACCGGAAGGTTCGAAATGTATCCTACATGGTTGGTGAGAAGGTCTTGCTGAAGGTTTCACCCATGAAGGTTGTTATGAGATTTGGAAAGAAAGGGAAGTTGAGTCCGCGGTTCATTGGGCCTTTTGAGGTACTTAGGAGGATTGGGGAGGTGGCTTATATGCTTTCTTTTCCACCTAGCTTGTTGAGTGTGCATCCGGTATTTCATGTTTCTATGCTCCGAAAGTATGTTGGGGACCCGTCTCATGTTTTGGACTTCAGCACGGTTCAGTTGGATGATGATTTGACCTTCGATGTGGAGCCGGTGGCTATTTTGGGTTGTCATGTTCGAAAGTTGAGGTCGAAGGATATAGCTTCAGTGAGGGTGCAGTGGAGAGGTCGGTCCGTGGAGGAGCCTACCTGGGAGACCGAGCGGGAGATGCAGAGCAGATATCCTCACCTGTTTGAGGCTTTAGGTATGTTTCTTGGCTCGCTCGAGGACGAGCGTTTGTTTAAGTTAGGGAGGATATGACGACCCGACCCGTCGTCTCATGAGTTACCGCTCTGTTTCCCCCATTTTCTGCTTCTTTATGCTTCATTTTCTGTATTTGGTGTGATCGAGTTGATTTGGATTGGTTTGGGTAGGAAATGAGACACTTAGTCTCTTTAAGGAAAGCCTAGTTTGGAAAGTCAACTGGATGTTGACTTATGAGTTAGAGGGCTCGGATGTGATTTCCGGTGGTTCGGTTAGCTTCGGGGGATGGTTTGTGACTTAGGAGTGTGATCGGAAGTGGTTTTGGAGGTCCGGTGTAGAAATAGGCTTGAACTGGCGAAGTTAGTATTTTGGCGAATTCCAGTTGATAGGTGAGATTTCGATACGAGGGTCGGAATGGAATTTAGAGAGTTGTTATAGCTTCGTTATGTGATTCGGGATGTGTGTGTAAAATTTGAGGTCATTCGGAGGTGATTTGATTGAATTTTTGATCGAAAATGTATTTCGGAAGTTTTTAGAACCTTATGCTTGAAGTTATTGTGAATTGATGGTTTTGGTGTTGTTTGAGGTGTTTTGATGATTGGAACAAGTTTGAATGATGTATTAGGATGTGTTGGTACTGTTGGTTGAGGTCCCGGGGGACTCAGGGTGATTTCGGATGGCTAACGGGAAGTTTTGAACTTGAGTAATTGCAGATTTTTCTGGTGCTTCTGGTATTTTCGGACCTGCGGTTTGGGGACCGCAGGTGCGGTATCGCAAATGCGTTGATTTGGGTTGCAGAAGCGGAAAGGCTGAAGAAGTCCTGGAACTGCAGATGCAGAAAAGGGGCCGCACCTGCGGAGCCGTAGATGCGGATATTGGACCGCAGATGCGGTTAGGCGGGACTTAAGTGATTTCCGCATATGCGGAGCTTTGACCGCAGAAGCGGTACCGCAGAAGCGGGTATTTGATCACAAATGCGGTTATGTCTGGGCGATTTTTGGGCGATTTGAAGAGAGATTTCAAGGGGACTTCGATAAGATAATTAAGAAAAACAAGGACTAAAAATGGAGGTTAGGGCTTGAACTTAAGAGAGCTAAGATTAAGGATTTGAGGGGTAAATTGAACTCCGATTCTTGTGATTTTGATATGTATAAACTCACGGCGATATAAGGAATCCGTTGATGTGAAAATTTCTGAATTTCGAGAAGTGGGCCCGGGGTTCGGGTTTTGCTAATTTCGGGATTTTTGATGCTTTTCGATTATTTTTGCTTGGGTTTTGTTCCCTTAGCCTATTGTAACGTATCTGTTTTGGTTTTGGTCAGATTCGACGCGCGAGGAGGTCGATTTGAGAGGCAAGGACATAACGAGTTAGAGCTTTAGCTGGTTCAAGGTGAGTAATGAATGTAAATGATGTCCTGAGGGTTTGAAACCCCGGATTTGCACATCGTAGTGCTATATTGAGGTAAGACACGCGCTTAATGATGAGCGTGGGGTCGTTTACTTTTGGGATTGTGACTTGGTTCGTCCCGAGTGATGCTTTTACCGCGTATTTGATTGAAGCATAATTGTTATCATCATTATTTGGACTGATTGCCATATTTGGGCTTTGTGCCAACTATTTGGACATTTCGGGGATTGTTATCACTATTTCTTCACTATTTGACATATTACTTGATCTCAGTCCTATTGTTTAATACTGTTTTACAAACTCAGCCACTTTTACTTAGATTTGAAACTTAAATAATATTTCTAATGACGTTTCGGGATGAAGACTACTATTTTATTATTGCCCGAGGGGCTTATGTAATTTCTGGACTGAGTATGGGATCGGGCTGCATGCCGCTGCAGTATTATATCGATATTGAGGCCGAGGGCCTAGTTGATGCCACGAGATGGTTTGTTATTGCGCTTGGGCCATAAGGGGTCCCTCCCGGACTCTGCACACCCCTAGTGAGCGTTGTCGACGATAAATAAATGGATCGGGCTGCATGCCGCAACGAGCACTAGAGAGTACCATTTTATGTGTTGTATTTCCTTATTTGTCTGTCATTTATCTGCTCATCCGTGGTAGTAATTCTATACTTCGATTTCATTGATTTATCGCTTTCATTCTACTTGTCTCAAAATTGCCTAATTATATATTACCCTGTGCTTTTCTATGATTTCTTATTCTCAGCCATTATTTATGTTTATTACTCACTGAGTTGAAGTACTCACATTACTCCCTGCACCTTGCGTGCAGATCCAGGTGCATCTGAGGCTGAGTGAGGATTTTTTTCAGTTGAGCAGCGCATATCCGGGAGCATCGAGGTAGCTGCATGGCGACTGCAGCCCTTATCTCTCCCTTCTATCCTTGTTTTTAATTAGTATTCCCTAGATGGACATGTATTAGGTTGATAAACCTGTAGTAGAGGCTCAGACTTGTGACACCGGATCCTTTTGGGCTATGTTGTAGGATTATTTTTGAGATTTCACATGTTTTAGCTCTTATTTCAGACTTTAAGTATTGTGACTTGGTAAATTATCTGTGGTAATTAATCATGAACTGTGTGAGAAATGGGTTAAGGTCATTATATCAGGCTTGCCTAGCAGTGTTGTGTTGGGCGCCATCATGACCGGGGTTGGGGTCGTGACAAGACGGCTTAGCCGATCGGGCCGTGATCAGACTCCGCTCAAAGAAGCGGTGGCAAAGTGGATAATGATGCAACCGTGTGGGATGCTCTAATCTAAAATTTCAAAAACTATGTGAAAATCATGTGAACCTCCTTATATTGTTGACATGGTGCTTATTTGAAACTTTGTTGTCTTTATGATTTCCTCTTTATTCTTGTATGAAAGTTCTTTCTAACTAGATGGTGTTTAGTTATACATACTAGTGTTATTCGATGGCACTAACGTCTCTTTTGCCGGGGGCGCTACGTCTTTAAATGGATGTAGGTATTTCTATAGAAGGCAGTGTTGGTCGCAACTAGTGTCGCATCATCCTTTCAGCTGACTTGGTGAACCCCACTTCATTTCGGGGTCTTGTTTCATCCGTTCATCATGTACATTGTATTTGAGGTATAGCCGGAGCCTTGTTACCAGCATTTTCATATTACATTACTCTTCAGTTGTGTTTAGAGGCTCCATAGACAGGTTGTAGATAGTGTCGAGTATTGGAATTAAAGTAGAAATATTGATGTTTGGCAAAGATTTATAAAACTTGTAATATTTTGATAATTATGATTTATGCTGCTAATGGAAATGAAATGAAAGTTGTTAATGAAATACTTACTAAGTATGATTAATGGAGTCCATCTCTTATTTATTCATGAATTAGTTCGGGTAGAATGAAACCTAACAGGCTTGCTCAGTCGGGTTTACTCGGTTGAGCGCCGGTCACGCTCCTCGGATTTTGGGGCGTGACAAATACACATCTTCCATCTTCTTCCATGCCATTGCTACCGAAGTTTCTTCAGCAATTTCCCGAAGAACGCTATCGGTAACGCTCGTGAAGATCGCACTCAAAGTCATCTCCTTCAGGTCTGCCTTCTTTGTTTCTGTCATCTCTTCAGGAAAATCCTCACAATTGCCTTCTATAATGTTACATCCCGCATTTTCATATGTTAAAGTTTCGTCGTATGTCAATCGACGTAAGTTTGGGAATGAGATTATTTTGAGATTATAAGCATTATGCTATTTCAAACGAGTGATGAGTAAATTCGTGAAGGTGAGAGGGGAAGCAAGTCAAAGACAGTGAATTTTTGTCCAAGTTTGGCATATTGGGATAAAATACGGTCCGAACTAAAATACTCGGTATTTATGGACTAGTGCCATACAAAATACCACATGACCATGATAGCAAGGTGTATAAGTTATGTGAAAAGTGAGTAGTATTTTAAGTAAGTGAAAATAATTCTTAATTATGTGAGTAATTGGTTAATTATTGGGTAATGAGACATTACCTAGTTAATTAATAACTAGTGGTGGATTAATTGAAGTCTTTGGATAAATATTAAACCCAAAAACGTAGCAGCCCTTTGGAGTACACTAAATGACTCATGTCTTGGGATGAAAGGTGTCCATTTAAGTGTCATACATATGACACTTAAGTATATTGGAAGCTTAGCCTTTAAATGATCAAAAGGTGATCATATAGCTTTCTTTCAAAAAGTTCACTTTCTCAAAATCCAGCAATAACATTTCCTTCACCATTGAAAGAGAAATGACAATGATCTGACGTGAAATTTCAGAGAGAAATCCAATGTGTTATGCTAATTCAAAACAAAGCCCGGTACAATCTTTCTCAAAAATATCATACAATTTTTTCTCTACTTCGATCCGTCATTACATGTTTTCGCAAGAGAGAATTGGTTCAGGTATGTTAAGGCTATCCCTTCTTTCTTTTGGCATGATCTATACAATACACACAAAACGAGCAAATGCACGACTTCCATAAAAGACGCTATTCATAGAAGTATTAGGTGTGCCTATGTTATTGATTCTCCATGTGTCCAATTATTCTTTCATCTGTTCATGGGTCTCAAAAAATATGTAAGTTGATAAAGTTTACTTCATGATATAAATCAAAGGCATAATGGTCTTATGACACTCCGAAAGATTTTATTGACGTACTTCTCATGCATTACATTTATTTATATATGTACATTGACCCATGACCAGATGACGTTATATACGTGTATATATGTATATTATATATATATTGGATATGGGAAAAGTTATGGCGTTATATACGCAACACCACTTGATCAGCTGGTATACATTGATGATTTTACCCACAGTGGCTGAGATGATATAATGGGATGTCCTCAGAGGCTTAATGAATTTTCAAAACATGTACCTATGCACGACATGACATTCATACACATATGCATGGCACTATAAGTATTTCATAATTTACAAAGTTATCCAGACTTACAGGTTGAGTCATTTACTCTATATTTCTTCCATGTCTATTATGTACTTATTTATGTGCCTTATATACTCGGTACATTATTCGTACTGACATCCCTTTCGCCTGGGGAAGCTACGTTTCATGCCCGCATGTCTCGATAGATAGGTCAAGAGCCCTCCAAATAGGCCATCAGCTCAGCAGAAGATGTTGGTGCGCTTCATTCGATTCAGAGTTGCTTGTTGGGTTTGTATGAATTAAACGTGTATTGTTTGGTTTGGCGGGACTCTATCCCGACCTTTATGAAAGTTTTGTATTCTTAGAGTCTTATAGACAGATGTCATGTACGTAAAAGATTGTATGGCCTTGTCGGCCTATGTTTAGTACACGAGTGGTTATTTTGTGTCTTATAGGCCCGTACTTCATATGTATAAGTTTGTATTCCCTCATGCTTTACTCTGGTTCAGTTATCTATGATAGTATGACATGAAAATATACTTTATGTTGGTACTCGGTTGAGTAAGGTACCGGGTGCCTGTCGCGGCCCATCGGTTTGGGTCGTGACATCTTCTTTGTCACCAAGTCCTTCATGAACTTGGCATATCCTGGCATTTGTTCTAGAGCTTCAGCCAAAGGCACATTTATGGACAAACTTTTCATCATATAAATAAATTTCTTGAATTAGTTCTTATTGTTTTGTTTTGTTATAAGAAATCAACTTCCTAAACTCTATCTTACTTATGGTACAACGATACCTATATTTAGAAAGATGGTTGGTAAGAGATATAGCTGTAGAAGAGTTAAGTCAGAGGAACTCAATTTTTGCATCATGCTTATGATGGATGGATATGAGGTATTCAACAAATCATGTGTATACTAAGATGTGTAAGCTTCTTGATAAGGATCCCTAAGGCAAGAATGCCTATCCACTTTTACAAAAAAAAAGGAAAAAAGAGAATCGAAAGGTAGACACAAGTTTTAGCAAGTAAAAGAAGTAGGGTGAAGAAGAGTACGAGGTACCCAGTTAATAAAGATTAGTAGTATTTACAATTTAAGCAGAGAAATATAAGCATTTCGAGATACCTTCAATTGTAACAGAGGTATGTACAATTAGTCACACCCATCTCAATTATGCTCCATGGGAGCTAACAGAAATAGTTAAGAGAATGACGAATATCAGGAATTGGTTGGGGTTAGAGTAACCCAAAATAACGGTTGGATTGCTTGCGTTAGTTGACATTTCCGAAGGATATTGTAAATGTGCTAACAAAATCTCTTTGTGAGACACCTAGATGGTACACTCAGAAATAATACAGCTAGATATGAGTACTATAAAGATGGGCATTAGAAGACTTGAAAGGATAAATGTAACCTTAGCATGGCTCCCGTCCCTAGTAAAGAATGAATGTTAGGCAACCCGAAGAGCCAGTAGATAGAGTAAGGGGAGATAAAAGCAAAGGAATGTCATGTGGAAAATTTTAAAATAAAATGTTAGATAGAAATATTAGCAGAAAATGAGAAGAGAGTTAATGAAGCGTTTTGAGTAAGATGTGATGCATGGATGACAACGATAGGAAAAAAAATGACGGTATTATAGGATATATAGTTAAGTGAAGGAAAAGATGAGAGGAGCCACGCCTTGAGACAACAAAAGAGTATAGGCCATAAAGTTGTATCCTCATTTCGAGAAATAAGTTCGTGACTCCAACGCGATTACCAGAAGGAAAAGTTAGATCCAGAGTACTAGAAATCTGTATGGGCTGGTGAACAAGATAAACTAAACATGAATTTTAACTGAGTGATTTGATAATAGTCAGCATCATGAGAATTTCAGATTGCATTCCGGCAATAATAGAATGGATAACGGAAGAAGATCCATGATGAATTCAGAGAATGGTCATTCAGGAAGACGCTTACCTAAAGCAAACAATATGAGAAAAGTTAAGAGGGACTATATGTGCCAATTACACTAAGTGTCACCATAGCAAGTGAGGAATTTTGTTATCCTTGATACCGAAGGATTACCGCAAGGCGGGTAAGGGTCATTGATGATGTGAAAGGATGCCAAAGATGAAAAGGAAAAACATCTATAGGTAGATCGTCATGGCTCCAACTCTTAGTACTCCCCTAAAGGGGGGGGGGGGGGTTAATGGAGTGATATGGCATTAAATCAGAATTAAGCGGTTCTAGTAATTATGGGATGGTAAAATAAGAATGCGATAAAAATTAGAAAAGGATGAGATTGCAGATATTCAAAGCCTACAAATATGCTACGATTCCAGAACATTATACAAACACGATGCTAAGGAAAGGAAGTAAGGGTTCCTGCCCGGGATGTTATTAATTAATAAGGTGCCAGTGCGAAAGGTAAGTTAAGACAAAGGAAATAAACCAAAAACGATTGCGTGAAACATTGATATGAGAATAAGCCAACGAGTAGTTAGTAATTGATCAGGAAGAACCTAGTTATGGCTAAACAAGAGGATACAGGCGAGTCAGCAGAACGTGTAAGATAAACATAGTAAAACCCAATATGGTGAATTTAGCCTCACAGTTATGACATCATGATCATTGAGAAATATTTAGATAGAAATTGGGGTAGTTAAACGTACCATATGAGTATTACAGAAATAAAAGAAAATGCCACTGGGAAGATAGTTGAAATATCAATTCAGGAGCAACCGTACAAGTACAAAGGCGTGGACGTAGGTAACTGCGGATAATTATAGGTGAGGAAGGACATCAAAAATTCTGTCGAGTATACGACGTAATAAGCTCGCAGCTTTACAAGAGTCAGAGGATCTTCCCTAAGTACTACGATGAAAGACTAGATGAGGAAATAAGGAAGAAGGCTTCAGCATAAGCACAATGACCTAAAGAGGAAATGATCGTGTGACAACAGTCTCAAAACAACATTGTATAATCCCTAAGAAAGTGGCACCTACCATGGCTAATGTACGGATAGTAAAACCAAAAGTATTATTCGAGACCATATGAGTTGCACAAAAATTTCGACACATGTGAGAACTCGGATAAGCTAGGTATACACGCAACAAGGGGACAAAAAGACCCGGAAAAACAATTGCTTAAGTTTGAAGAAAGCCGAGATGGAACAAAAGGAATTATTCGATTAATGATCAGCCGTAGAAGACTCTGGTATAAGTTAAACAAGGAATTGGGTCCAGATCATAGACAAAGGATTGAATCATTAGAAGATTGTATCGTGGTTTTCCATAGCGTCCATGAAAGGTTAAAGTAATAACTAAATGCCATGAGCCGCAGATCGAAATATAGCTTAAGCCTACATAAAGGCTGATCAGAAGGAAGAGGAAACTAAAGAGTTACATACAACTAAGTAAATCAGGAATTTGATTATTGAACCCACAAAAATTATGGACATCGTGATTGCAAATATTGCAGAATCACTCTAAATATTAGAGATACAAGAGAGATAATACAATAATCATATTCTATAACGACTCTACGATAAAACTAGTCAGAAAAATACCAGCCTTATAAGAAGTTAGTATGAAGCTCTCACCGAATTGTGTATACACTAGAGGTGCAAGCATTATAATAGAGCTTCAAGTTATGGACATGAAATATACCTATATGGGAGGGAGGTTATGAAAGAGATAGAAGATGTGATGCGATATTTTAAGGTAAGTAAGGTAAAGGTGAACAATGTACGAGATACTCAAATGCAGAAGGTTGTGAATAGTCCATACTTCGGATAGAAGGCTAGAATTACGGTGATTCAGTATCCAGGAATGATAACACCATCGTCAATGGTATATTTTCCAGCCTATGGTCTCTAGGTATTGAGAAGACTAGTCAGGAGAGCGGAGAAGAGTTAGAGACGATATGATACCTCGCTTGATGTTCCAGAATAACATAAGGCAATTTATGGTGCAAGCAAGTTGAAGGAAGGTTGCAAGTAGTATAAATAGATATGTGTAGGTCGCAAGCTAAAGTATGGTAAGCGACAAAGTTGATGTAAGGATAAAAAAAGGTAAGTGAGAAGGTGACGAGAATGAATAAGTTCATGGGATTAAGCCCATGAAAACAAAAGAGCTGATAGGTTATCTAAGTTATAGAAAGCTCGGTATAACTTGAATGAACTCAAAGAAGTCTAAGACTAATAGCTTTTAGAAGAGATGAAATGATGCCCTGATAGTTCAATGAGGGTGTGCTTGTGATAGATAAAGGATGACATATGGGCCTTTGATCGATAATGATTTGAAGAGGATTTCATGAACTGTACGAGATTAAAATACCCACGTAAGGTGAATCACATTAAGATGCTATAAAATATGGTTATTGAAGTACAATATCGCCCCTAAGTGAATCAGAAAAATCACTTCAAATGTTTCACCATGCAACGTAAGCCCTAGTGACAATATATTATGTAAGAAATTTCAAGTTATCAATGGATGATTGTAGATCAAAATTGAGGTCAATCAATAATGGATGGGTAAAAGTTGCAAAGTACGAGATGAGATTGGGCCATCAGTCTTAAGATGAACAATAATGAAGAAGTGTTAAAGGATTTAGCATTATGCATATAGGATAAGCAACGAGAGTAACCTGGAGTTCGGTAGCAAACCTTAATAACAATAAATTGAAGTAACAATTATGGCATAGTATGACCTACTTAGATATAGTAAAGCTAATGACACCCAGAGGGACAACTTGGCATAATTTTGTATATGTTCACAAAGTGAAGCCTTGAGATTGGTTAAAAGCTGGAGGAAAGAGAAGAGACGAGTCGGATAGGTGCACATACAAAGTTAGAATCGTAAAGGCTGCATGATAGAAGGTAGCAACAGTTACGAGATTGGAAGGATTTCGATCACAAGTCATGGTATGGGAAAGAGGCCTAAAGGGGGGAATGCCCTGGCCTTTGGATTTATTCACAGAATAGTGCCTAAATGGCAAGGAGAGTACTAAATTATTTGCAAGAGTCATAGGTTATGAAAATGATAAGTGCATCAGTCAACATTCGAGGACGAATGCTCTAAAGAGGGGAATGATGTTACATCTCGCATTTTTGTATGTTAAAGTTTCGTCGTATGTTAATCGATGTAAGTTCGAGAATGAGGTTATTTTGAGATTATAAGCATTATGCTATTTCAAATAAGTGATGAGTAAATTCATGAAGGTGAGAGGGGAAGCAAGTCAAAGACAATGAATTTTCATCCAAGTTTAGCATATTGGGATAAAATACGGTCCGAACTAAAATACTCGTTATTTATGGACTAGCGCCATACAAGGTACCACATGACCATGATAGTAAGATGTATAAGTTATGTGAAAGTGAGTAGTATTTTAAGTAAGTAGAAATAATTCTTAATTATGTGGGTAATTGATTAATTATTGGGTAATGAGACACTACATTGTTAATTAATAACTAATGGTGGATTAATTAAAGTCTTTGGATAAATATTAAACCCCAAAACGTGGCAGCCCGTTGGAATATACTAAATGACTCATGTATCGGGATGAAAGGTGTCCATTTAAGTGTCATACACGTGACACTTAAGTATATTGGAAGCTTGGCCTTTAAATGATCAAAAGATGATCATATAGCTTTCTTTCCCACATTCTTAGAAGAAAGAATTACAAGAAAATACACATGACTTCACACCATAACAAAAAATGGCTCATGTTTTTAAGTTTTACCCGACCTAGCCCACATTATACATATTTTGAAAGCACTAGCAAATTCAAAATTTGTGTTCTTACAATCATTGCTTCTAAAAGCTATGAAGTTAAACCTGTGTTCTCACAACTATTGCTTTCACTCTCTCTTCTTCTCACATCTTCTAATTATGCTTCAAGGGGCCGTGTATTTTTTGCTTCTCTCTTGTGTCACCTGGTTTCAATGTAAGAAAATTGAAGAGTTGAAGTCCACCATTGAAGACCATTCAAAGCTTTGCCTTCGAAAATATTTTTTTTTAAAATTTGTTAGTTGTTTGGATTAGGTGTTGTTCCAATTGATTAAAAATATCGAAAGGAGTTCAAAATTTAAATTTGAAGTGATTTGGAGTAGATTTGAGCAAGATTTGAGTTAAATTTCAGAAAAGACGCAAGGAAGAAGACGAAGTCAGTTTTTTGTATAATTATGTATAATCTTGTATAATAGTGTATATGAGTGTAGAAACATAACTTATACACTACGATACACTTTTAAACACCTTTATACAAGCGTCTGTAGACGAACTTCTTCCACGATTATCAATTACAATTCTTGTTCAAAACCAATCCAAATCTTGATTAAATGACTTCAAAATTTATATATAACCTCCTTATACTATTTCTAATAAGTCTAGATAACACCCATTCCAAATTTCTCACAAAATCAAATTCGGAATTTAAATCCATATATTTAAGCTTGTTAAAAATCTAATTTTCACCACCCAAATGAATTTGGTTTGTTGAACTAATATTTGAGTCACAGTTACTGATTCGAAAATTAAGTTAAAAGCTTGAGGAATCTTTTTTAAAAATTAAATAGTAATTTTGAGAACCTACTAGAGTTGGATGTTGAATCTTAGCCTATTATTTTTGGGATAGTTGGTTGTAAATTAAAATATGGGCTATAAAATTGAAAAGTAGGGAGCCCAGATATTCTAATGTGAAATTTTCCCTTCTCAAAATCCAGCAATAACATTTCCTTAACCATTGAAAGAGAAATGACAATGATCCAGCAAGATCCAACATGAAATTTCAGAGAGAAATCCAACGTGTTATGCTAATTCAAAACAAAGCCCGATACTGTCTTTCTCAAAAATATCATACAGATTTTTCCCTACTTCGATCCGCCGTTACGTGTTTCTGCAAGAGAGAATCGGTTCAGGTATGTTAAGGCTATCCCTTCTTTCTTTTGGCATGATTCATACGATACACACGAAACGAGCAAATGCACAACTTCCATAAATGACTCTATTTATAGAAGTATTAGGGATTGCCTACGTTCTTGATTCTCCGTGTGTCCTATTATTCTTTCATCTGTTCATGGGTCTTAGAAAATACGTAAGTTGATAAAGTTTACTTCATGATATTAATCAAAGGCATAATGGTCTTATGACACTCCGAAAGATTTTATTGACGTACTTCTCATGCATTGCATTCATTTATATATGTACATTGACCAATGACCAGATGTCATTATATACGCGTATATATGTATATTATATGTATATGGGATATGGGAAAGGTTATAACGTTATATACACACCACCACCTGATCAGCTGGTATACGTTGATGATTTTGCCCATAGTGGCTGAGATAATATAATGGGATGCCCTCAGAGGCTTGATGATGCTACAAAATATGTACCTATGCACGACATGATATTCATACGCATATGCATGACACTATAAGTATTTCATGATTTACAGAGTTATCCAAACTTACAGGTTGAGTCATTTACTCTATATTTCTTCCATGTCTATTATGTACTGATTTATGTGCCTTACATACTTGGTACATTATTCGTACTGACGTCCCTTTTAACTGGGAACGCTGTGTTTCATG
The DNA here is from genome assembly GCF_000715075.1 of Nicotiana tabacum. Classification (NCBI taxonomy): domain Eukaryota; kingdom Viridiplantae; phylum Streptophyta; class Magnoliopsida; order Solanales; family Solanaceae; genus Nicotiana; species Nicotiana tabacum. The sequence continues at coordinate 97,034,020 of NC_134082.1, forward strand.
CTCGCAGGTCCCGATAGATAGGTCAAGAGCCCTCCAAATAGGCTATTAGCTCAGCAGAAGATGTTGGTGCGCTCCATTCGCTTCAGAGTTGCTTGTTGGGTTTGTATGAATTAGACGTGTATTGTTTGGTATGGCGGGGCTCTGTCCCGACCTTTATGAAAGTTTTGTATTCTTAGAGGTTTGTAGACAGATGTCATGTACGTAAAAGATTGTATGGCCTTGTCGGCCTATGTTCAGTACACGAGTGGTTATTTGGTTATATAGGCCCGTACTTCACATGTATAAGTTTGTATTCCCTCATGCTTTACTCCGGTTCAGTTATCTATGATAGTATGACATGAAAAGATACGTTATGTAGGTAATCGGTTGAGTAAGGTACCGGGTGCCCGTCGCAGCCCATCGGTTTGGGTCGTGACACATAACCTTTGTAAATCAGTGACTATTTCATCCTAATCTTCCATAGACTAAAACTAGAACCCCCGTCAAATTTCTCTACTTTGTACTTTGTTAAAGATGATGAAGATATCTTATGCTAGATTATATGTATAAATCCGAACCTTGCTCTGATATCAATTGTTACGGAAGATCGTGGGTTAACTAGCACACAATCACATACAACACAAATAGAGAAGAAAAATCAACACAAAGATTTAATGAGGTTCAACTAAACCTAATCCTCGGGGCAAATGCAAAGAATGTTTTCCACTATGAATGAGAAGAAAAGCACAACACAATCTCTAGAATCCCCAACTAAACCACTATATATATAGATCCCAAATAGTCTCAAACCTATAAGAGAAAGGTTTCCCAATTTGACAAAGATAATAGCTTTTCTTTTCCCAAATCTTTTAGGACAATGGATTTTCATAAACCTATAGGGATTATGGGTTTCCTAAAATTATAAGGAAATAATTCAAGCCACAAAATAACATGACTTAAAATCATATAGTAATTAAAATTAATATTTTATTGCCAAAGAAGGTTTTATACATTATAATATTTACTTATACCTTATCCAAAGATAGAAAAACTTGAAGCCAATATGAGATAGTTTAAAATGATAATGGTCTCTTATGTTTGGAGTGGGTTTAAAATAACTTCTCAAATATATCATAGACGATTTTGGTTACTTAAGTTTGTTAAATGTAAGAAATTTTGATCTCCCTTAAATATTTAACAAACTATGGCAAATAGATTAAATAGAACTATGAAAAGAAAAAAGAATTTAAGCAGAAACACCAAGAAAGTTCTATCAAATTTTAAAACTACAAACACTAAAACTGTATCAAATACCAGAATTAGACCAAACAATAGTTGTGGAAGAAAAAAAAAAATTAACCATAAATACCAGCATATCCCGTCAAATATCACAAACTACTGCATTAAAAAATTCATTAGACACCAGAATTAGACCGCAAAAAAAGAGCAAAATTAAATATGCCCTTAAAGAACTGTACCAAGCATTGGAAATAGAAAAAGATTGAAACTGCATCTTCAAATTGATGTGAGTTCCTGTTAACTTTTTTCCATTGTTACTAATTACTATTAAATATAATAACTAGAGTTTGTTCAATAATTGACAGACACTACTAGAAATCCGGGTAAAACACTCCAAAAAAACCGATCAAAGTTGGTCGGTAATGTCCAATAACCGTCCAAAATGCGACCATTTACGTGTGGACGGTATTTTGAAGGTCGGAAGGGCATAGCGACCAAAGTTGGTCAGAAATTACCGACCAACTTTGTTCGGTCAATTAAATTAAAAAAAATATTGCCGAAAAGACCGACCAATCAGTATTTTAATTATTTAATTAAAAATACATCATCTGGGAATCGAACCGGTCTGTACCGTGGCAGAATATTATTCTACCACTAGACCATTGGTGTATTTTGTTTTAAGATTGTCTTTTATTTAATTTATACTCTTTAATTGTATTTTCGCACAAAAATAACCGACCAAAGTTGGTCGATTTTTTAAAATGACCGGCCGAATTAACCGACCAATTTTGGTTGGTTTTTTAATATTAATTTTAATTTATTTTAAATAAAAAACCGACCAAAGTTTGTCGGTTTCTTGAAAAATAAATTTGACGGGACTCAAAAATGGTTTCCCGATATTTGCGCTAAAGTCGGTTTCGTTAAAATTTTTTTTTGAAAAACCGACCAACTTTAGTCGGTGTTTTGGCCAGTTTTTTAACCGACCAAAGTTGGTCGTCGATCTTGATTAGTTTTTGCCGAATTTCTAGTAGTGAGAGACTAAAACTATTCACTTTTTGAATAAAAAGGTTAAAACTGCTCATAAGTAGAGATTATTTTGAACCTATTTTTCCAAACAAAAGGGTATATTTTTGTCATTTTCTCTGAGATTGTAAGTACCTAAACTCATTTCATCAGTAAACATGTACTAATGGATTTACCGCATCCGCATGCATAATGTATATAATAGAATTGGAACGCGTTCAACTTGCGGGAGATATCTGAATTTAGAAGCATAGTGTATTTAATTGGATTTGATTACTGTTTGACCAAAAGATATTGAAATCTTTTTGGTTAAATCAATTAAAGAAGATGGAGAGGTAAATATCAACCAAGTATAATAAAATTTAGATTGAATCATGCAAGAGATGAACAGGGTGAATAATGCTTCCTAGTGTTGCGGCCAAACGCACACGCAAGTATATACGGTCGTCAAGTAATAAAGTGACTAGAAGTCGGATGTCGAATCCACGATGACTTGTGATTAACTATTAATTAAATTAGACTTTCCTAATTATCTAAACAAGGATTAGCCTAGAAGTATTTGATGCTAAAGTAATTAAACTAAGAAGAAAATAAGTAATGAACTTTAAACAGAGGGATGGCAAATTTTTATGTTATCAATGTAATGAAAATGATCTTGGGTCATGGGCTATCTAACAATCTTATTGTATTCGTCAATTGAATTGACTAACTAATTTATCTAGTTTATTGGTTAACAGGGTTAATATTGCTCATAAGAATCTGTCGAGGTCGTACTTGCCTATTCAAGCTAACCTAACACCTATATGTCTATGGAGTTAGAATCAACAAGAATGCATTTATAATTCCTGTAAATCAACCAAACAAGGCAATTAGGTATATGTCTATCCTAACCGTGAATCAATTCCCCGATGCCTGGGTTCAAGAACTTGCTCTACTCAATCCTATATGTAATCTAGAATTCCCACTTTCGAGTTCAACTCTAGATTCGTAGATAGTATTTAATTGGTGATCAAACAATCAAATAATTAAGTGCAGGATTAAATAAATAAACCAATATCATAAACTAAGAAATCAAAATCAATATTCGAATAATAATATTCATGAAAGAACCACAACCCTAGAACGTGAAGTTTAGCTCCACATAGACATGGTAGTCAAACAACAAATCATACAAAGAAATATAAAAATTACTAAGTTTGGTGGAAGAAAAGATGAAACTCGGCCTCCACGGCGGCTCTATGCTCTCCCTAGGTCTAAGATGTGTCAAAAGTCCCAAAAATAGAATTTTTTATATGTATTTATACCAAGTAGGGTCGGGCCCAGACGAAACACTCTTTCCTGCACGAAATAAGACTCTGGCTCTGTAAATTTAGTAGCTAGTGGAGATTATCAGCAGCCTTGCATTTCTCTTGTCAGGCCAGCTTTTACACTATTGCGCAGCAACCTGCGGCGCCCCAAGCGCCGCGTTAATGATAATTTTTAAAAATACAAAACATGAAAGTTGTAGCCTTTCAAATAGCTTTCCAATGATATATAGTGGAGCCCAAACGGAGATCTGAGCGAAAAGTTATGTATATTTTACTAGACAATGTGTCATATGGTTGCTCGATTCTCTGTGTCCTTCTTAACTATCATCCGTTGATCCCCGAACACGATCTCGGCTTGATTCCTTGGTCTTTTACTCAGAATTTAAAGCTCCAAATCAATTGATTTCATTCCATAATACCTACATAGATCGAAATTACTCCTACAGTATTTAGTGCAAAACACTAGCGATTAAAGCTCAAACTCAATTAAAGTTCAGTAAATTAGAGTGTAATAAGCGACTAAAATACGCAATTATAGCCTATCATCACCTATTATGTCGAAACCAAATGATTAAGCGTAAATGTGATAACTTCAAATGGAGAAAAAGTATTGTAATGCGATTAACCAAGATAAAGGATGATATATGGATCTCCCAACTGTAGTAAGCAAAGTTGTCTCTTTTTGTATTCACTTCTCCCCCCCCTTCTACAAAATGTTCTCCACCTATTTATAAGGGACAATCTCCTTTTAAACCCTAAAAAGGTATAACACAAGGAATATTCGAAAAGTATATTCCTACTTTCTCCTGCTACGCTTACATTGCTGTAGACGTTGTACGCTCGCTAACCACTGTTGGTCGTCACCCTTTATAACGACCAAAAGATGCTACATCGTAAGGACCTCGTTCCTCGCCGTACTCAGTAGTGGCTATGGTCGTCCAAATTTGGACCTATACAGTTAGTCCCTCCGCTTGTCGAGGTCGCGGGCCGGTGCGTCCTTGATAAGCAGATGTCGTATGTACCTGCGGAGAAATTTGGCTTACGAATCATGACGGTTTGGCCAACAACGGAAGAATAATACGCTTCACGATACACTGGGTGGTGTGTCTTATTGGGGAAGTGACATCATTTCCACCTGTGTCATCATTACGCTTCTTCCCGAGACAATCTGATGGTTTGTCGCTTCAGTTTTAGTGCCATTGGCAACCTTCCGCTTCGATTCTGGCGCTACCCAACCTTATAAATAGGTGAAGGGTTTGTTTTTTCAAAAACTCTTGTCCATTTCTTCTTTGGTTATTCCCTCTCATATCTTTAGCTTTTGTTCTTACGATTTCTTTGCTTCCTCTCTTTCGTTCACCGTTCTTGTTTCTTTTTTCTTTTACTAACACATCTTCTACTATAGGCATGCCTAGAACACATCGGTCATGTGAAGGATTTTCTAACGCCACCCCGTTATCCATGGTGCCTCCTTCTGGTGGCGAGGACATGACGGTGGAGGAAGGGGACAGTTTTCCCATTGTGGATGAGTTACTGCCGAGACACCCCATGTCCCAAAGTGACTTTCTTAAAGAACCTGCTCCAACTCCCGCTCCGGTGATATCTAAAACTGAGCAGGCCCATATAGATGCCCTCCGTACTAAGTACAACATTCCCTCTCATGTCGAGATGGTTCAGGCGGGGAGGGACTTCATGGAAGCCCATAGACCGGGGTATTGCACTTTTAATGAATATCCCTTTGCGATTAGTCATTCCTTCCCCCTTCTCCCATTATCAGAAGAATTTTGTCGGTTTTATCAAGTTTTCCCGACACAGTTTTTTCTGTACACATACAAAATATTCCTGGTATTGACAAAGTACGCGGAGTTGGCAGGGTGCGAAGTTGATATTCACAGCCTTTTACACTTGTTTTCCCCTAGTTTTCATAGGGGTACTATGGTGCATTTGAGGCACCGTGGGACTAAAGGGCTGGTGGTCAGAACTGATGACCGGGCGAGATGTAAATTTTGGCACAAGTATTTCTTTGTCAGAACTGAACACATTGTGTTGGATCCTCCTGGCTTTCCGGAGTGGTGGAATAATAATCGTAGGCGTCGCAACCCGTTTACTCTCTCTTTTTTGTATATTATTCGATTTGATATTTATGTGCGGCTTTATTTTGTAGTTGTGGGGCATACACCTCGTCCTATTGCCAGTATAAGGAACTGGGTAGCCCGTTTACTGCATCACGTATTGGAAACTCGAGACTGGCCCACTTTTGTGAAACGTTTTGGGCCGAAGGTCTCATATGGTAAGTGTTTTCCTTTGTACCGCTCTTCAGCTGTTTTCCACTGTCTATTGATACGATTCTTTGTGATGATAGGTCGTAAGACTTCTAGGCGGAGGGCCCCAGTCCCTGCATTTCGCTAGGCCGTCGCCTCGGCGGGAATGCAGTTTACTTTAGAGGAGTCCGTCCGAGAGGGTCGTGCTCAGCCGGTACAGGTGAGAGACCCCTCTCGGGATATGGTCATAAGGGAAGAGATTTCCTTTTTACCGGTCTATTACCTCGTAGATGAGTCCTCTAACGGGGATGAAACTTCGTTGAGAAAAAAGAGGTGGGTAGAGCTTGGGAAAGACTTGGCCGTTGATACTGGTAAGAGTGGGACGGGTGCATCAGAGAAGGCACCTGTGCCCGCGTTCATGGCGGATGCCATCTTGGCGGGGAGGTCTCCCAAACAGAAGGAGTATACTAATGAGAGGGGTCTGTGCGCTCCGCTGAGGGTGGTGCATCATCTACTAATGGAGGGGGCTTATGCACTGAGGGCGACGGCTCAGGTTCGGACATTGACCCAGGGGATGTTCGCGAATTTTTGGAGCATCACTTGGGTGGAGGTCAGAGCGGAGGGTTCTGATCGACACATAGTCGTCCCTAGGGACTATAACTTGCTGTCGAACTGTGATCAGGTGGCGTCCATTTTTGCCCCTTTGTGTGCTACTCCTGAGAACGAGGCACTTAGAGCGATGAGTGATGCGGAGTTGTCACGGAGTATTTCTGGCATGGCTCTATGGGTAAATGCCTCCTTTTCTTTTTATCGTTGGATCTGTTTTACTATTCTTAGACCATCCTTTTATTTTAACTTTGTTTTTCATATCAGACCCTCATTATGGAGATAGAGCGTGAGCGTCTGGAAAGGAGAAGAATGACCATCTATAGGAAGATGTCCTCCAAGTATTAAGAATACCATACCAATCATCGTGTGATGATCGACATTTTCACTCAGGATCGCGACTTTCAGCTATTCTGCGATGGGCTTAAGCAGAGGAGGATTAGTTGGCGCATAAGGTCGAGGAATTGAAAGAGCGAGACGAGGACCTTATGAAGGCTGTTGCCCGTTGTAGTGAGCTTGAGGCGGCCTTTAAGGTTAGGGAAGATGAGCTTGAGCTAAATAATGGAGTGATGGCTAAAAAATACCGACCTCTAAGCAAAGGTGGCCAATTTAACCGCCGAACTGAACACGAAGGCAACAGAGGTCATTGACCTTAAGAGTGAATTGAGCGCAACTGCTGATAGATTGGCCCATACAGAAAGGGATAGGGCAACTACCGACTCTGAGGTAGCGACTTTAGAAGATGCCCTCCGTGTTTGTAGATTGGAGTGGGACAAGGAGTCAGAGGCATCTACGCATAAGATAGCGGGACTTGAGGGGCGTATTCAAGGGTTGAAGGCGGAATTGTCCACGTTAAATGAGCATGTAGCTTCTTAGAAAATGGAGGACGTGCGACATCAATCGCAGCCCTCTACATATCATGCTTTGGCTGATCCTGTCGTGCCTCGCCATTTGTATGAGTTGCGGGTTCATGCTGAAGCCCGGATCGATGTGTATAAGGCTTTTTATGCTGATGGGAGGGTATCCGAGACAGAGTTTCGAGATGTGGGTGCCAAGGCCCGTGCAGCTTATGAGGCATACAGGTATGACCCCATCACGTCTGGCGGGGATGATATTGATTCTAACGATGCGGACAAACTTGCCTCTGATTCTTGGTATGAGGAGGTGTATGCCATAGGGAATGATGTGGCATAGTATTCGGTTGTATTTACTTTTGCTTCGCCATTTTTGTGAGGGCATTTTTGAGCCATTTGTAAAAACAAATACTTGTAATATATTTACTGTAATGAAAATTATTTTGGTCGTGTAGCTCTGGTTGTTTCCTTTTTCCGATTTGTCTGACGATGACTTTTGTCGCAGTCATGTTATTCCGAATCTTTGTTGAAATGTTAAACATGTTGTGTTGAGTTTAACTGAACTCTTTTCGTTAGAAACGGCCTTGGTCGTAGGGGTATTACTTTCAAGCTGGTGCCGAAGTAGTATCCCGTTGTAATTTACCAATGTCAAACTCTTTCCTTCGATAATGGCCTTAACCATTGGGATGTTACTTTCGAGCTGGTGCCGAAGTAGTATCCCGTTGTGGTTCGAGTGAAGTCGAACTCTTTTCTTTGACGATGGCCTTAGCCATGGGGATGTTACTTTTGAGCTAGTGCCGAAGTAGTATCCCATCATGGTTCGAGTGAAGTCGAACTCTTTTCTTTGACGATAGCCTTATCCATGGGGATGTTACTTTCGAGCTGGTGCCGAAGTAGTATCCCATCATGGTTCTAGTGAAGTCGAACTCTTTTATTTGATGATGGCCTTAGCCATGGGGATGTTACTTTCAAGCTGGTGCTGAAGTAGTATCTTGTCGTGTTTCGAGTGAAGTCAAACTCTTTTCTTTGACGATGGCCTTAGCCATGGGGATGTTACTTTCGAGCTGGTGCCGAAGTAGTATCCCCTCGTGAGGGTGGCATTCTATTTTATTTGCTGAAGTGTCGTATATGCCGGTTTTATTCATACCCTGGAGATGCCAGTTTTATTCATACATTGGAGACGTGTGTTGATTTCGTATACATAATGGAGTGAAGTTATTCATATGTCGGAGATACATGTCGACTTCACTCGTACAACGGCGGTACATGTCGATTTCGTACATACAATGGAGATTCTTTATAACTAGTCCCTTCATTGCTCAGCCTAGAGATGTAATCAGTAGGCGGGGCAATGAACAATACTTCAAATCTCGAGACGTCCCCCTCGTCGCCTTATTAAAAACCTCTCTAAGAAAACCTGATTTGGAAAAAACCCGGGCGAGGAAAAAAGAGTACGACTTCGGCGGTGTCTCTTTTCAGAAGTGGAATTACTTGAGGTTGGCGACATTCTAGTTATTTTGTAGTAGTTTTCCTTCCATTGTTTCTAATTAGAACGCTCCTTTGCTTGCTGCTGCTGTGATTTTATATGGCCCATCCCAGTTTGTTCCCAATTTCCCTTCTTTCGGGTTTTTATTGCTTGTGTTTTGGCTTTTAGCACGTAGTCCCCGACTATAGGTGGTCGTACTTAGGCCTTCTTGTTATAGTACCTTTTTGCTGGTTGTTTTTGGGCCACCATCCTTATGTGTGCCATATCCCTTCGTTTTTCAACCTCATCCAGGTCTTGTAATTTGCTTTCGTCATTGCTTGGTCCAATCTCATTGGAGTATCTCAGGCTAGGTTCCCCGACCTCAACGGGTATGACTGCGTTAGTGTTGTAGACCAGTGAATACGACGTCTCACCCGTGCTAGTTTTCGGCGTTGTGCGGTAGGCCCATAACACCTTTGGTAGCAGTTCCGTCCATAGCCCTTTGGCATCCTCGAGCTTTTTCTTTAATATGTTCAATCTTGTTTTATTGGAGGACTAGACCGTTGCCGATAGGGTGATATGGCGTGAAGAGTATCCGCTTGATGTGCCATTTTTCGAAGAACTCAATCATCTTTTTCCCGATGAACTGGGGTCCGTTGTCGCAACTGATTTCTTTGGGGATGCAGAAGCAGCATATGATGTTTTTCCAGATGAACGCGATGACTTCTTATTCGCGTATTTGAGCGAACGCACCTGCTTCCACCCATTTGAAAAAGTAATCAATTAAAACCAAAAGGAAGCGTATCTTACCTCATCCTGCTGGGAGGGGTCCGACGATATCCATCCCCCATTTTATAAACGGCCATGGAGATGTGACGGAATGCAGGAGTTCCCCCACCTGGTGTATCATAGGGGCGCATTTCTGGCATTGCTCACATTTCTTGACGTAATCTGCGACCTCTTTTTTCATAGTGGGCCAGTAGTATACTGCACGAATAAGACACATAATGAGGACCAGTTGCATATATGGGCACCACAGTGGCCTTCGAGTACCTCTTCGAGCACACGCCTTGTCTGATTTGGTCCAAGGCATTTGGCTATAGGGCCGCTGAATGTCCTTTTGTAAAGGTCGTGGTTTATGAGGTTGTATCTGACCGCTTGTATTCAAAGCTTTTTGGCTTCTTTTTTATCTTGTGGGAGTGTGCCCTCCTGCAGATATGATATGACGCGATTACGCCAGTCCCAAGTTAAATTTATAGAATGTACCTCGTCTTGGTCTATTGATGAGTGGAGGAGGGTGACCACGTTCTCCTTGGTGATATTTTTAATTGTTGTTGCCAGCTTGGCGAGATCGTCTGCTTCGATGTTTTGTGCTCGAGGTAATTGGTCCAGTCGACATTCGTCAAATTCTGGTAGCAGCTTGTGGATTTCGGTCTGGTATTTCTGCAGCCTTTGCTCCTTAACCTGGAAATTCCCAGTAACTTGGTTTACGACAAGTTGAGAGTCGCAGCGGAGGATGACTCGCCGAGCACCATACTTGAGGGCCAATTTTAGTCCTGCAATTACGGCCACATACTTGGCCTCATTGTTAGTCATTTCAGGGCATCGTATAGATTGGCGAATTACTTCGCCTATTAGGACTTCGAGTACGAGTCCCAATCCTGATCCCGACGCATTGGACGCATCGTCGGTGTAGAGGACCCAGAGGTCGGGTCGTTCAGGTGAAGTGCGAAGTGCTTCTTGCTCGACTTTGGGTAGTATCTCTACACTAAAGTCGGCGACGAAACCGGCAAGCACTTGCGACTTTATTGCAGTTCGCGGTTGATATGTTATATCGTGCTCGCTCAATTCTATGGCCCATTTGGCCAACCTACCCGATAATTCGGGTTTGTGCAGTATGCTCCTGAGAGGAAAGGTTGTCACCACCTTTATGGGGTGGCACTGAAAATATGGTCTAAGCTTTCGTGAAGCTATGACTAATGCTAGAGCCAGTTTTTCAAGGTGGGGGTACCTTGTTTCGGCGTCGACTAAGGTTTTACTGATATAGTAAATTGGAGATTGCGTACCTTTGTTTTCTCGGACTAGAATTACACTTACCACGACTTTGGATACAACTAGGTAGACTAGGAGGAACTCGCCTGGATCTACCTTGGTGAGTAAGGGTGGTGAGGACAAGTATGCTTTCAGTTTTCTTAGGGTGTCGACACATTCTGAATTCCACTGAAGTCCGTTGTCTTTCCTTAATACATTGAAAAACTTATGACATCTATCCGATGACCGTGAGATGAACCTCGACAAGGCAGCTATACGTCTTGTCAATTTTTGTACCTGCTTTTTGTTGGTCAATATTTCGGGTATTCCTTCGATGGCCTTAATCTGATCTGGGTTGACCTCGATGCCTCTTTGTGATACCAAGAAACCGAGGAACTTACCCGAGTTCATGCCGAAGGCGCATTTTTCGGGGTTTAGTTTTATGTCGTACCGTCTTAATATGTCGAAGGCTTCCTTCTGATAATCAATATGATCTTCTTTCCTTTTCGACTTAATAAGCATGTCGTCGATGTAGACTTCTATTGTTCTACTGAGTTGGTCTTTGAACATCTTGGTGACCAACCTCTGGTACGTCGCCCCTGCATTCTTTAGTCCGAACGACATGACCTTATAGCAGTATGTTCCTTGGTGAGTGATGAAAGTGGTTTTCTCCTGGTCTTCTTCTTCCATGAGGATCTGGTTGTAACCCGAGTAGGCATCTAAGAAGCTCAACAACTCGTGTCTTGCTATTGCATCGATGAGCTGTTCGATGTGTGGCAGTGGAAAGGAATCTTTTGGGCATGCCTTGTTTAGGTTCGTGAAATCTACACACATCTGCCACTTTCCATTTTTCTTTTTTACCATGACCATATTGGCAACCCATTAGGGGTATTTTGACTCTCGAACGGAGCCATTTGCTAGCAGCTTATCGACTTCTTCGCTGACGGCTTCGTTGATTGCGACATTGAACTTCCTTCTTATTTGTCGTATTGGCGGGTATAGGGGGTCAACATTTAGTTTGTGTGTGGCGATATCCTTTGGAATACCTGGCATATCTGCATGGGAGAAGGCAAACAAATCGGCATGGTTAGTCAAGAATTTATGAAACTTACCAGGTTCCGAGAGGTTGTGTCTGATATAAGCCTTTTTTGTGCTGTCGTCGTCATCTAGTAGAACGGGATCAAGATTTTCTATCGTCGATTTGAATGCTTCCATGCTGTCGGGTGTCCTTGATAACGTCTGTCCGCACGTCAAGTTTGGCTCCTGACATCGCTGATTGCTATGCCTCCGCATTTTCCCCTTTTAGTTGTTGGGTGTGGGAGTAGTCCTGGGCGATGCGATAACATTCTTGTGCGGTGCGGTGCTCGCCTCGGATGCTGAATACCCCCCATGGAGTAGGAAACTTGATCAGTTGATAGAGACTGGACGGGACCGCTTGCATGGCATGTATCCACGGACGTCTTATGATGGCGTTGTAGGCTGTTTCTTGGTTCATAACGTGAAACGTTGTTTCCAGGGTGACTCCTCTGGCTAGGACGGGTAACACCACCTCTCCAAAAGTTCGCTCGACTGCATTATTAAAACTTGTTAACGTTATGCAACGCGTTATTATTTTGTATTCGACTCGATGATGGATAATACACGCATCTACCATTATTCTTTTTTATATCAGTATCTGTAATCCGTAAAGTGACAACAAGAGCATCGTAGTGAGGGAAAGACAAACCGTCGGCATCTAACTTATCGAAGATGATACTATCTTCGAGGTCATCATATCGTTCATGGGTGATCGACCGTTTGAGTTTATATGTGGTGGTGAACTTGACATGATTGATTGCTGCGACATTGCCCTCGCCGACGATCATCTGTATAATGCAAGCGGGAGAGGGTGGTTTTGGAGGTACCTGGGGTTATTCGCATCTGCGGGCAAAATTAACCCGTCCTCGATCACTCAGCAATTCTTTCAGATGTCCCTGACTTAGCATTCACACTACCTCCTGTCACAGTCCTATGCAATCTTCGATTTTGTGACCCCTTTCTTGGTGAAATTCATAGAAAGTGTTTGACTTCCGAGTACTGGGGTCAGACTTTATCTTTTGTGGCCATTGCACCTTTGTACTGAGTTTCTCTAGTGCGTACACTATTTCTGAAGGAGAAACACAAAAATTATGAGCAGATAGGAGTGGAGGCATACCTTTCTCATGTCGTTATGGCATTGTATGTTGGGAAAGAGCATTCGTGTGCCGCGGTGGAGGAGGGACAGACGTCCTGATGTAGAGTTGAAGCCTTTCTCGGCCGAGACGAGGCCCCGACTGATCTCTTCGACCGTCGTTGCGACGATCTTTCCTTGCTTCAGTTTGAACTGACATCAACCGTTGGGTTGGACCGTTGAGGTCGTCCTCATCGGCTCTTACCTCGGCGCAATAGGCGTTATGGATTTCTTCCCAAGTGGTTGGAGGGTATTTCATGAGCCTGCTTAGCAATTTTCTGGTCGCTCTCGACCCGTTCCTGTTTAGTCCATTCTGGAAGGCTGCTACTGCCAATCCTTCTGACACATTCGGCAAGCTCATTCTCACTCTGTTGAACCGAGCTAAGAAGTCCCTGAGTCCCTCGTCGTGCATCTGTCTTACGGCAAATATATCATTTACCCTAGCTTCTGCCTTTTTGGCTCCTGCATGGGCGGTGACGAATTTGTCTGCCATTTCCTCAAATGTTTCTATCGAACGTGCCAGTAGTTGAGAGTACCATGCTAGGGCTCCTCCTGTTAGGGTTTCGCCAGACCTTTTCAATAGAACCTATGGTACCTACTCTTTTGAAAGATTGTTACCTTTTACGGCTGTGACGTAATGTATGATATGTTCTTCTAGATCGGTAGTACCATCATATATCTTTAGGTAGGGCGGTTGTAGACAATAAATTTGCTTTGAGAAAATAAAATCAAGACCGAAAATATTGCAATAATCGTAGTATTTTATTTCGAATATTTGAGTGTTACAATCTCTATGAATCCTCTGATTCTTCCTTCCAATAGTAAATAAATTCAAGGGCCTTTGAGCTTGATCTTGAATATGTATTTGTTGCCTCGAACGATGATCTTGTTCTTGAGCTTGAGCTTGATTGCTTGAACTTGACCTTGATTTGTTCTTCGTTCTTGAACTTGCACTTGATTTCTTGAACTTGAACTTGAAGCTTGAAACTTGTGGAGGAATTTGCAGCGTTTGATCCACGAGATCTTTCTTGCTTCTTGTTTTAACTTCTGGTGTCTTTTCTGAGTTATGAAGACCTCTATTTATAGTTGTGAAAGGGAAGAGTTGTGATAAAAACAAACTCTTTCCGACCAATCAAATTGAAGTGTGATATGTCCGTATTTGATTGGCCAGAACATGTCACTTGCACACGTGGCGCGATTTCATTGGCCTTTTAGTTCGACTAGGCATGCCTTGTCATTTTGACACATGGCATGATCCTATTGGCTCTTTTGTTTGACTTGGTGTGCCACATCATTTCATGCGTGGCACCAAACTAGGCCTCTAGGAAGATGACATCTTGGGCTTAATGAAGTGGGCTCATCACTTTAGCCCAATGGATTAAGACTTATTTATTTAATCCATATATATTGGACTTATATAATTAATTCAATTATATTAGCCCATAATATTTATTTGGACTAATATATCTTGAATTTAAAATATAATTCAAATTATTTTATGGATTTAATTTTAATAAAATTTATATGCCTACAATACCATCGTTACAAAAAGAAAAAAATAATATATTTAATTTATTAAATAAATTTAGGGGCATCTTATTGAGGTTTGCTTTACATATAGATGAAAGCTATTAATTTTTAAGCTTTCCAAGCTAAAATGCTTTTCTTTTAATGTATAATCCATGCCAAGACTTTAATTCACAATCCATATGAGCAAATATCACAACAAGAGATAAAATCATATCAGAAAAGATAAATCATGGAAACTTTTTAAACATGCCACGTAATTAAGGTCATGTGACCAAACACCACAAAGAGTGGTATTGATATATACATTTGGTCTCCAAGGACTTTCACTTGTTTTGAAACGTAGGAATCCAATTACGGCTACACAGCTTCCGACTAGCATTTTCCTAGTTTGAGTAGGAATCCAATCACAGCATCCTAATTCATGATGGAAACGCATTTCCAGTTAATCCCACATCGAGAATAGGCTAAAGCAAGCCATCTACGAAGATCTATATAAAGCCATATACTCAGTGTTTATTGAGCATCAGTTTGCAGTCTTCGCAAGCCATTTGTGTCTAGTTTTGTAGATTCGGATGCATTAACGCGAAGGTAATTTCTTCTTCTTTTCTTGTGCTTTTCTTATTTTTTTTTTTTGTAGGTCAAGTGAAAAAGATATGTTCTTGTTCAACAAGATGATCCACGCACGAAGAAGGCGGTCTTAGGGTGTGAGGGGATGGGTACTCATCCCTGCCCAAATATCGAAGAGATTACTCACAATGTGCCCCGACTATCGGAGAGATTACTCTCAATGTGCCCCGAATATCGGAGAGATTACTCTTAATGTGCCCGACTACCGGAGAGATTACTCTCAAAATGGCCCGACTACCGGAGAGATTACTCTCAATGTGGCCCGACTACAGGAGAGATTACTCTCAATGTGGCCCGACTACTGGAGAGATTACTCTCAATGTGGCTCGACTACCGGAGATATTACTCTCAATGTGGCTCGACTATTGGCGAGGCCAACTTAAGGTACAAAGGGACTCATATGTCCACCTTAAGATTGGAAAGTTGTAGTTCATTTTAAGGACAAACCCGCGAAGAGGCCAACTTAAGGTGCAAAGGGACTCATATGTCCACCTTAAGATTGGAAAGTTATAGTTCCTTTTAAGGACAAACCTGTGAAGAGGCCAACTTAAGGTGCAAAGAGACTTATATGTCCACCTTAAGATTGGAAAGTTATAAAGCTTCAACTCGAAGACGACATCAACTTGAACACTTGGAAAACATTGAAGACTTGGCGGACTTTGCAGACTTCAACTCGAATATTCGACGGGCTTGAACAATTCAACTTTAAGATCGGCGAATTTGAAGACTGAAACTTGAAGACCGAAGGACTTGAAGACTTCAACTTGGAGTGCTTAAATATTTCAACTTTAAGACCGGCGAATTGAAGACTGAAACTTGAAAACCGACGAACTTGAAGACTTCAACTTTGAGACTTGGAGGGCTTAAATATTTCAGCTTCTCTTTTGCTTTACATTGTCCGACTTTTATCTTAGTCGCATAATTTCAGCTTTACGCGCTTGTAACAAAAAATTCATATCTTGTCGTGGGAGAGTCCAAATAATGAACCGTTTAATTTCTAGAAAATTAGACTTCAATATCTAAAATATATCCAAAACTTAGAATCAAACACCTTCAGAATTGCCCCGGATAATATTTTGAACCCACCTTTAGATTTTACCACATTGAAACTTTTAGATTTGCGCAGTCTCACCAAAAAAATCATATCTTGGTGTAAAAATATTGAAATTGCAAACCATTTGATTTTTTGAAAACTAGACTTCAAAATATAGAACATATCCAAAATTCTCAATCAAACAACTTCAGAATCATCCCAGATAATATTTTGAAATAAACTTTATATTGTACCACGCTATCAATTCCAGATTTGTGAAGTGTCACCAAAAAAATCATATCTCGATGTAGGAATGTCGAAATTACAAACCGTTTGATTTCAAGAAAACTAGACTTCAAGTCTAGAACATATCCAAAATTCTCAATCAAACAACTTTAGAATCGTCCCAGATAATATTTTAAAATCAACTTTATATTGCACCACGCTATCAATTCCAGATTTGCGCAGTCTCCCCAAAAAATTCATATCTTGGTATAGAAGCCTCAAGATCGGAAGATGTCTTACTTGCCATCAATCGAAATTTAAGAGCTATATTCTCACAAATATTTTGGGTTCAAGTCTCACCGAATTTGAAACGTTGTGCCAAGCAATCTTTTACTTATACTTATGTTTCCTTTTGACGCCTCTCTTCTCTTCCTCTTTTTTTTAAGGCAGAGGGTGGACTTGGAGACCAACAAACTTGAACGTTTGGAGAACCTGAAGACATAAGAATCCCTGGACTTCAATGCAAATACTTGACATCCTCCTAAAATCGACCCATTGAAGATATCAATTTACCATGGAGGGTTTCCCCTTTTAAATAAAATGAGATCAAAGTTCAACAGGAGGATGACATTCAGCTTGATCTTACATTCCTTCATACTTCATTCGAACAACAATTGGAGCAATATGTATCTTTTGAACTTATGCGACTGAGCTTAGAATGAAACTGTAAGCTACCTACGTACCTCGACGAGGAGGATCAAGTCATACCGTAGTTCAGATTGGGTGATTTTTTTTATGTCCTAACTTTTGTCTAGGTTGGCTCTTTCGAAGTTTTCAACCTAGCGGACTCTTTTTTTTTAATTTTTACGTCCTAACTTTTGCCTAGGCTGCCTCTTGCGAGATTTTCAACCTAGCAAACTTTTTTTTATAGGGGGCCGTACACAGTTTAGACTCATGAGGGCCAGGAGTATAGCAACATGCAGTTTAGGCTTGTGCATCAAGGAGCGTTGCAACTTCAAGGATAATACTTCTTCAAAAACTTGCCATTTATAGGGCCGATTCTCATACCATCTGCACCAACCAACTTGTAAGCCCCACTTGAGTAAGCGTCTTGTACGACATATGGCCCATCCCATTTTGAAGTGAACTTTCCTAAAGGTTTATGGGAAGTAATTATGGGTTTTAGTATGGCAAGGACTTGATCTCCTACTTGAAAGGATCTCGAGCGAACTCTTTTATTGAAGGCTCGAGATAATCGAGCTTGATAACATTTAAGACTCTATTGAGCTTCCAATCTCTTTTCATCAAGAGCTTCCAACTCTGCTAATCAAAGTCGAGCATTTTCTTCATCAGTGATCCCTTCTTGAATAGCCAATCATAACGAAGGTATTTGATGCTCAAGTGGCAAGACAACTTCGACTCCATAAATGAGTAAATAAGGAGTCACCTATGTTGGCGTGCGGTGAGTCGTCCTATATGCCCATAGAGCTTCTTCCATACAGTCATTCCAATCTCATTTGGACGACTTTCTTTAACAAATTGCATAGAGTCTTGTTGAATGCCTCATCTAGATCATTGGCGGCAACATTGTACATCGAAGAGTTATGTTGCTTGAAACCAAAGAGATCACAAATCTTGTTCATTAGCCTATTGTCGAATGGCTTTCCATTATCCGTTATTATGTAACGAGGAATGCCAAAGCGATAAATAATGTTTACTCAGATGAAACTTGCAACATTTTCCTTCTTTACTTCCTTAAGAGCAATAGCTTCAGCCCATATTGAGAAGTAGTCAGCTGCAACCAAGATGTATAGGTGCCCACCAGAGGACTTTGGTAGTGGTCCAACAACATCCAATCCCCAAGCGTCAAACTGCTAGGATGCAACAGTCGGGTGCAACACTTTAGGAGGTTGATGAATAAAATTTGCTGGAATTGACAAGCCTTGCATCTTCGAGCATAGTCCAAGCAATCTTTTACCATCGTTGGCCAATAGTATCCCATCCTTTTTATATGGAAGTGGAGCTTTGGTCCAGACTGGTGTGACCCATATACCCCAGAATGGGCTTCTTGCAAAGCTTGGAGTGCTTCATCTTCCCCTAAGCATCGCGAGAGTACTCCCTCGAATGATCTTCTGTATAGAGTATCTTTGTAGTGAAGGAAGCGAGGTGCACGACGACGGATTTCAGTTCTTCTCCGCGGATTTTCTGGAAGTATCCCATAGCACAAGTAGTCGATAATGGGTTGTCGCCATTCTTATCTCTCGACTTCAGAAATAGCAACAAGATGCTTGAGTTCATTTTCTTCACCTTCAGAATCACTTGGCAGTGGTACTACCCATTTTTGGCAGATAGTAACTTGCGCTAGATCAGGCAGGGTTAAAGATGAAGCTAGGGCAGCTAAAGCATCCGCCTTCTTATTATCATTCCTTGGCACATGCTGAATATTCACATCACCGAGCCACCCCATTAACTTTTTAGCGTAATCATGATATGGGCGTAGTTCAGGCTTCTTGACCTCGTAACTACCTTAAAGCTAATTGGTCACTAACTGAGAGTCACAAAGACTTGCAATTGCAACCGCTTTATTTCGACAGCCATTTCGAGCCCAAGTATTAGTGCTTGATACTCAGCAACGTTGTTAGAGCAGAGTTGTGTCAACGTAAAAGAGTAGGGCAGAACTTCACCTTGAGAAGTGACAAATACTACACCAGCACCAGCTCCTCTGCGATGTGCAGCAACGTCAAAGTACATCTTCCATGGAGGCTGAACTTCGATGACCATGGCGTCCTCATTAGGTAGTTTGTCAGTTAGCTCCCAATCATCAGGTATAGGGTGATCTTCTTGTCCTTTTATAGCCTTTTGAGGGATGTACACGATTTCAAATTGTTGAAACTGGAGGTACCACCTTGCTAGTCGATCACTAAGGATAGGTTTTGACATTACGAACTTGATGGGATTTGCCTTATAAACAAGACAAACAACATGAGCTTGAAAGTAGTGCTTCAACTTTTGAATTGAGAAGACTAGCGCCAAACACAACTTTTCAATTGGCGAATAATTCAGCTCGTTCTGTGTCATCATCCTGTTCAAGTAGTAAAGAGAGTTTTCTTTCCCTTCACTATTTTCTTGGGCCAACAGTACTCCAATAGACCTTTCTTGTGCCGCAATGTATAGTATCAATGGCTTTCGATGTATAGGGGCTGCTAAAACTGGAGTCTTCATCAGGTAGGATTTAATGCTCTCAAAGGCATTACTGCACACTTGGTCCCATTTGAAAGGGACACCTTTCTTCATAAGGCGACTGAATGGTTGACACCTCCCAGCTAGGTTCGAGATGAATCTCCTAAGGTACGCTAACTTTTCTTGCAGACTTTTCAATTCATAGATATCCCGAGGCTCATGCATTTTCAAAATTGCATCCACTTTGGCTTGATCAATTTCGATCCCTCAATGTCGGACAATGAAACTAAGGAACTTTCTAGAAGTAACTCCAAAGGCACATTTCAATGGATTCATCCTAAGTTGGTATCTCCGGAGCAATTCAAATACCATCCTCAAGTCCTTCAAGGTCGCCCTTCTCTCTTGATTTTACACCAAGTCATCAACATAACATTCGATATTCTTGTGGAGAAGATCGTCGAAAATATTCTGCATAGCCCTTTGGTAAGTAGCACCAGCATTCTTCAAGCTAAAAGGCATTACCTTGTAGCAATAAATACCCTTTGGGGTACGGAATGCAGTAAGCTCTTCATCTTTTGGTGCCATGCGTATTTGGTTATAGCCCGATGAACTATCCATAAATAACATTGCCTCGTACCCAGTAGTAGCATCGATCATCAGTTTTGGAATGGGAAGCGGGAACTCATCTTTCGGACACGCATTGCTAAGATCCCTAAAGTCAACGCACACTCGAATTTGGTTATTTTTCTTCCTTACAGGGACAATACTTGAAACCAATGTTGGGTATTTAACTTCACGAATAAAGCCAGCTTCGATGAGTTTGTTAACTTCTGTTTCAATCAAGGGAACCAAGTCCGGCCTAAAATGCCTTTGAGCTTGTTTAACAGGGCGAGCACCATTTTTGACTGCAAGGTGATGGACTGCTACTTTCGGGTCCAAGCCAGGAATCTCTTTGTAACTCCAAACGAAGACATCCCTGAACTCCTTGAGTAACTCAATATAAATTCTCTCTTCATCAACTTCTAGTAAACACTTAGGTAGGTGGGTCTTGGCTCTTCATCGGTGCCAAGGTTGACTTCTTTTAAGGCATCAACTGTCATCTTCACTCCTTCTTCAAGTTCAGGTGGAGCATCTTTCGCATCTTCATCTCCTTGAGGGTCCCCATCGTCAAAGGATATGTGATAACACGGTGAAACATGCTCCAATTCTGCATTATCCTCCATCGAAGACGAAACACTATTCTCGCCTTGTACAGTGACATGATACGAAGAACCTACATTTTCTTCATCTTCGTCACGTTCCTTAGTGTATACCACAGTATATGGCTTTACCTGTAGTACTTCTTCATATGAAACCACAAGTTTTGTTTGTCGCCTCATTCTTGAGGGTACCAAACTTTGGAAATCATTAGAGATCTTCTGGATCTTGGGTAGAGCGGGGGTTCTTATGCTTTGAAAATTTCTCTGGAACTTGTTCCACTTCTTTAATGGACCCAATCTCTCAAATAAGAAAGTTCTCACAATTGATTTTCCAAGTCGGTCAAAGACAAAAGGACTGTTAGAAGCGGCAGATTTGTCTTCTACAGTGATGTAATTGCTACTCACCCTTCTTATTGAGATGCGCACTAGTGACAGTTGCTTGTATCCCAAACCTTCACGTGATTGTCTCGTTGCAGCTTTTGATGGTAGCTTCCCTAACTTTGACGGCTCATTAGGATTGTATCCAGCTTTTGCAAATAGCCTGTAAGCATTAGGATCAAAACCTTCATCTGTTCGCTTTGTAGGGAGTGCCACATTCTACAAACGATTTTGGGCCACAAACCCTACAAACGGCATTGAGGATGACTTTACTGCCTCAATTTGTTTCACCGGAAGAGTTAACTCCTTTAGTATGTTAGCTTGGAGATTAGATGATTCACCTTCATCTTTATTCCTTTTAGGGACATATTGGAGCGCCAGACTTACATTCTTGCCATAAGACGTAATATTCCCTCTATAAGATTTACTCGCATTGGGTTGTACCTCATTACTAACAGCTTTGGCTTCACCAGTAGTCACCTCTTCTATTTTAGTTGAGGGCTCTTTATTCTTGCTTTTCATGTCATCATCAGTTTTCAGCTCCTTCACAATGCGGTTCTTCAAGTAGAACTTTGCATCGACGAAGTGTGACTCAACCTCGGTGAATGGCTCATCATCAGCAACTACCATCTTCTCGACTTCACCCTTATAGTATTTTAAATATTGATGGTAGGTATATGGAACTACTTTATTCTCATGTATCCAAGGCCTCCCAAGCAAAACATTGTATGAAGTCTTCGTGTCGATCACATTCAACCATGCACTTGATTGCATATCTTCAATAGTGATTCCCAGCCTTATCGCGCCTATGGCTCTTTGCCCCTCTTGGTTGAATCCTTGGATCATCACATGACTTTCTGAGAGTTTGTTCATGGGAACGTGACTTTTTCCTCACAAGCATTAACTTCTTGAGGAGTGGACTCGATGGGTTTTTCCAAAGATGGCGCCAACGGTAGGTCATCACTCTTTTCTTCCCCTTTGTCAGCATGGCAACAAGAGGCATCAATGCCCTCATGGGAAATCTTCATGCGGAACCAACTTGGTAAGAACTCCTCCAAGGTCACTAGATGTCGTGGCTTTTGAGGGTGGTGCATCTCCACTTTTGCTTTCTTCAAATGCCTAACTGGATTCTTTTTCATTGGTCTTTTTACCATCATCTTCCTTGTTATTTGTTATACTGATTCTTTTCGTGGGCTCCTTTTATGGCACCTACAACGAGTCACCAACATCCAACCTTCATCATCAGGTTGGTCGTCTTCAACCTTGATGTTCTCCAGTAATTCTTCATTTTTGATTCCTTTTAAACTGCATAACTCCTCTAGATTGAATGAGCCAAAGGTGATAGAGACTTGGTTCGTGCTTGCTTTCTCATCTTCAAGCACGATCTTCTTTTCGCAAGCCAAATCCATGACTTTATCCTTGAAGACAAAGCACTTCTCCAGAGAGTGGATTACAAGTCAGTGATATTTGCAGTAGTTTGGGTCATTTGTTTTCCCAGCTTCATTTGGTCACTTTATCTTTGGAAGCTCAATGAGATTTAACTCAAGGAGTTCTTCAAAGATAGCTGGCACATCGGAATCTAGAAATGGGTATTCTTTCTCTTGCATTTCTTTTAGAGTCAACTTTCCACTTGGCTATCGTGAAACGAAGTGGATTTCATACTCTGCTTCTTGCTCACCTTCGTCGTGAACTTCATTGGTGATGTGTTGACATTCATAACTTTTTTGCTTTCAGACTTGGGTATGAACTTGCCCCACTTCCTAACTTCTTGCTTGTCATTCCCTTTGCGAGGTTCATAGATGGGCAGCCTTTCATTTCCAGCAGAGGCCATGCTCAATTCCATGTCATGGGCACGAGTTGCAAGTTCTTCGAATGTACCAGGCTTGATACCTTGCAAGATGTAGCATAATCCCCAATGCATGCCTTGGATTCACATCTCTATGCCCGAAGCTTCACTAAGCCTGTCTTTGCAGTTGAGGCTTGAATTCCTCCACCGATTGATAAAGTCGATAACTGGTTCCCCCTTTTGTTGACGAGTATTTGTAAGTTCTATCATACTCACAGTACGTCTCGTACTATAAAAGCAATTGAGGAACTCTTTCTTTAGTTGATCCCAACTATCGATAGATCCAGCCTCGAGGTCCGTGTACCAGTCAAAAGCATTTCCTTTTAGCGAGCGGACAAACTGCTTGATGAGGTAATCTCCATAAGTCTCAGCATTGTTGCACGTCTCCATGAAGTGCGCAACATATTGCTTTGGGTTACTTTTACCATCAAATTGTTGAAAATTCGGAGGTTGGTAACCAGCAAACATCTTCAACATATCGATCCTTGCAGTGTACGACTTTGCATATGTAAGGGAGGATTTGGCAGCAACTTCATATTTGTTCTTAATAGTTCCTTCAATGAACTCCTTCAATTGAACGATTGGAATCATCCCTTCAGATGAGACAGGGATAGCCTTAGTGGATGTTGCTTGTCTTGAGGGAGAGTCACTCTCTTGAACCTCTGGGAGCTTGCCGGTGCATGGGTGGATTCTTCTTCCATCAAGATTCCCACCCTGTCTATTAGCTTGTCAATTCTAACCTCTTAATTTTGCATGTATTTGGTCAAGCCAGCGATTGCTTCTGTCAAGTTTGCCAATTGCTCCTCCATAGATGAAGTGTTTGTCACCATGACTTGCATGATTATCGTGGACGACGGAGAGTAGAATGGATTTTCACACAAATTTATCCTTGATTGTCTCACGCTATGCGGTGTAAGTGGGGAGGATCCATCACTTGAAGCATCATCATCTTCCATCATAGCAGAGTGCTTGGATCCGGAGAGGTCAAGCAGAGCAAGAGTTTTCTTAATCTTTTCATCAACATCGCTTCCTCCTTCAGATGCATTTGTGGAAGATCTTGCTCCTTTTGAGGATGAAGATCCGAAAATAAGGGTTGATGCGGATGGCTCTTGGGCTGCTTGTTGTCCTAAAGAGCTTGCTTTGCTCCTCGTAACTGGTCCAAAGCTTCCAAAGGTAACATCGAGGATGCTTTCCACATCAGCATAGAACCTGGAGTTAGTAGCCTTGGTGGAAGTTGAACCGGAGTTGATTTTCTTTGAAGCCATTTCAATGTTCTTGAACTTTGGTGATTGAAAGGTTGAGATGAGAGGTAGAGATTGTCCCACTGGGCATGCCAAAATTTGTAGACAATAAATTTGCTTTGAGAAAATAAAATCAAGACCGAAAATATTGCAACAATCGTAGTATTGTATTTCGAATATTTGAGTGTTACAATCTCTATGAATCCTCTGATTCTTCCTTCCAATAGTAAACAAATTCAAGGGCCTTTGAGCTTGATCTTGAATATGTATTTGTTGCCTCGAACGATGATCTTATTCTTGAGCTTGAGCTTGATTGCTTGAACTTGACCTTGATTTGTTCTTCGTTCTTGAACTTGCACTTGATTTCTTGAACTTGAACTTGAAGCTTGAAACTTGTGGAGGAATTTGCACTGTTTGATCCACGAGCTCTTTCTTGCTTCTTGTTATAACTTCCGGTGTCGTTTCTGAGTTATGAAGACCTCTATTTATAGTTGTGGAAGGGAAGAGTTGTAATAAGAACAAACTCTTTCCGACCAATCAAATTGGAGTGTGACATGTCCGTATTTGATTGGCCAGAACATGTCACTTGCACATGTGGCACGATTTCATTGGCCTTTTAGTGTGACTAGGCATGCCTTGTCATTTTGACACGTGGCATGATCCTATTGGCTCTTTTGTTTGACTTGTCGTGCCACATCATTTCATGCGTGGCACCAAACTGGGCCTCTAGGAAGATAATATCTTGGGCCTAATGAAGTGGGCTCATCACTTGTAGCCCAATAAATGGGCTAGCCCAATGGATTAAGACTTATTTATTTAATCCATATATATTGGACTTATATAATTAATTCAATTATATTAACCCATAATATTTATTTGGACTAATATATCTTGAATTTAAAATATAATCCAAATTATTTTATGAATTTAATTTTAATAAAATTTATATGCCTACAACTTGCACAAACTCTTTGGAATGGCGTAGGGGTCGCTTCTTCATTGTATGGTTGCTCGATGAATCGACCAACACCCGTTTCGGCAACAACTTTGGGGCGTCTAGTATTTTGTCAACCCTCTCTTGGTGTTCCTTCATTTGGTCACGGAGTACTTTATTCTCGTTTTCTATCTCCTCCATTTTCTTTAAAACGGCTGCAAGCGTATCATTACTTGCGTCATTAGCGACATGAGTGTTACCTGTACGGGGGCATCTTGCTCATCAGCGTTTATCGTGACATCTGCATGTGTAACATTCTTGTTATCCCTTTGGGCGGGTTTATCAAGTATGTTGTTCAGAGTACTTGTTAGCCATTCTTCCAGCATTCATTCTTACTGCCGGTGGTGCCTCTCTTGTTGTAGATGTGACGGCTTCCTTCTCGCGCGAAACAGTTACGCTTTCGTGCGGGGGAGGTGAAGCGGCTCCCCTGGGTGTGGTGCTGGGTGTCCCGTTTTCGTTATCTTCCCTGCTGTCTTCATTGATGGTGTTCAGGAGGTTGGTTGTGACGCCTACTATTGCTTTTTGCCTTGCATCTCCTTTCTCTGCCATTATTAGTTTGTGCAAAGCTAGGAGGAGGTAATTATCCCTTTCAAAGGTCTAGATGAAACTAAAATCTTAGCTAAAGAAATCCCCATAGATGGCGCCAAATTGTTTGACCAAAAGATATTTAAACTTTTTTTATTAAATCAATTAAAAAAGATGAAGAGGTAAATCTCAGCCAAGTATAATAAAATCTAAATTGAATGATGCAAGAGATGAACAAGGTAAATAATGCTTCCTAGTATGTCAGAACCAAATGATTAAGCGTAAATGTGATAACTTCAAATGTAGAAAAAATATTGTAATGAATGCGATTAACTAAGATAAAGGATGATATATGGATCTCGAAACTGTAGTAAGCAAAGTTGTCTCTTTTTGTATTCACTTTTCCCTCCCCTTCTACAAAATGTTCTCCACCTATTTACAAGGGACAATCTCCTTTTAAACTCTAAAAAGGTATAATACAAGGAATATTCGAAAAGCATATTCCTATTGTCTCCTGCTACGCTTACATTGCTGCAGACGCCGTATGCTCGCTAATCACTGTTGATCGTCACCCTTTATAACGACCAAAGAATGCTACATCGTAAGGACCTCGTTCCTCGTCGTACTCAGTAGTGACC
This sequence comes from Nicotiana tabacum, assembly GCF_000715075.1. Classification (NCBI taxonomy): domain Eukaryota; kingdom Viridiplantae; phylum Streptophyta; class Magnoliopsida; order Solanales; family Solanaceae; genus Nicotiana; species Nicotiana tabacum. The sequence goes on from NC_134082.1 coordinate 97,060,407, forward strand.
GTGGTCGTCCAAATTTGAACCTATACAATTACTAAATGAAACATTAATTATGCTCGCGTCACTTCATCTTTGTAAGTATTTTATTTTTCTTTTGTTTCTTGCTAGAGAGAAATTGGATTTGGTATTAAACAAATGGTAGAGTGGAAGTAACGTACCTCACACCATAATTATGTTAATTAGTGAGTGATGAGTTGAGTCCAGACCAATAATATCCAAAAGGTTTGATAGCGAAAAATGAAGAAGAGAGAACTCAGTGCCCCCAAGGCAACGTCAGTCCTCATTTATAAATGTTTAAGCATCAATCATAGATCGATGAGACTATGAGAGAGATTATGCTCGATTTGTAGTTGATCATCTTTCATTTATCAAATATATATGTGCATAGGAGTTGATCCAGCTAGCAGTTGTGGATTCACATGAACCCAATAGCTTTTACATATATTTTATACATATATTAAAAAATTTATTAAATATCTATAAAATATTTAATTATAAACCCATTTATTTATTATATATTTATTTGAGGTCTCTAAAGGAACATAAATTTAAAACATACATCCACCGGCATAGTACCAATGTCATCAGTAGACAGGAAAGGAATGCAGTTCCACTTCCCTGACCAGTGTAAAATCGCAAGTTTCACGATATAAAGATCCATGTAATTGTTCTAACGTACAGTTGAAGGTATAATATTGTCCAAAATTGTCATTTCAAACACAACTCATCAACTACAAAAAGACTAAATAAAAGCAGAATAGTGTGTCAGCAAGAATGCTTATTAAGTACTACTAGTATTTCCAGTTACCGCACTTAAAAGTGCATATTTAGTATTTGATGCTTATTCATTACTTTTAATTCACTAATCCAGATAGGTTGGAATTAAGGAGTATGAATGGAATATGTTCCAATTACAAATTCTCATTTTCTCGATATATCAATATTTAGGTTCGGTACAAGAGTGATGTATTGCCGCTAAAATGTTTGGTTTGAAGACATGAGATATGCAGTGTATAATGTAGGCGCGGTGATGACCGCGAGTCCTTGTGCGAAAGAACATGCACGCCCGTTTGCTATATGCCCAAATGTGCGGCTGGGTTATGGAACCCCTCAGCCGTGCTTAATGGATTCTCTGCAGCTTGTTTCGAAATTAATAATTAAGTTACTTGATTTTAAATTAATAATTCTTATATTTCAATTTGGATTAAAGCTATTGAGCTCGATCGAACCTGTGTTCTAGCTCCGTCGCTGCTTGTATTTCCAGCTATTGAATTGATCTTGCAAGGAAGGTGAGTAAAGCTTTTGAAGATTGCATAATACAATGAAGTACATAAATATTATCCAAGTCCCATTTTGTGAAAGAAAAGGTGTACCTATGACCATTTTCAACCTTTGATGGTTACTCTTTTCGTACCGCATCTACGCATAGGCGCATAGCATCTCCATCCTCAAATCTCAGCTGCTCACCGCGTCACGCCGTACAACTTTGTAGAGTCGCAGATGGGGCTATGTCCACCCTAATGGGCTTATAGAAGAAAAGGATTCCGGAGCATGATCCGGGTGGTCGACATGAATGGCCTTAGAAGGGGTAGTTTTTAAATAGGGATTTTTACCTTCTATAGCAAATATTAACACCTTATTTATTTTAAATAAATATCATTTAAAAAAATTATATTGTATAGATACTTTTTAATGTTTATAGCAAAATATCTAATTTTGGTTACCTCCTACCCCTAAGCCACTAAATACGCTATTCAGATACACTATTTCTTTCTCTCTTTACTTTGATACATGTCATTCTCTTTTATATTTAATTTGTGCAGTCATGATTCTTCCGATGTTCCGGGAAAAACTGTTCTTCTCAACGTCGAAAATAAATCCAAAAAGAACACTTTTTCGGATTCATTCATGCTCAGAGGTACATATTCTGAAACTTCTTTCGCTATTTGGACGCGTGAAATGAGAACATTTTTGCAACTTTTAAATCTCATTTTTGGTTAGTTATTTATTCTCTTTTTGAGTCAAATCTTGTGTGACAGGGTATAGATTAGAGAAAGAAGAGTCCTTATTATGTCATCATTGTTCGACAACGTCATCTTCTCGAGGTTCATCTTATGGAGAAAGAAAAGTCCTAATATTGGATAAACTCGAGGTTCTCAACTTCCCTCATCTTCAATACAAGATTCAAGCTTTAACAGAGTCCTTATTCTGCCACCATTGCTCGATAGCGGATCCGCCGAAAGTTAGGGTTTGTTCTTGAACAAAGACGACGGAGTTTGGGGTTGAGCAACTTGATTTTTTGTTAATATATTTCAATGTATTTTCAACGTAACACGCTGTATTTTCATGTATGTCATTGTATTTATTGTCTTTTTTTTCATTGTAATTCAATGTAACTCATTGTATTCCATGTATTTCATTGTATTCACTGTCTTTTTTTTAATTGTATTTCAATGTATCCCGCTGTATTCTATGTATTTCATTGTATTCACTATCTCGCTATATGTCATAAATGTATTCATATATTTTTTTAATTAATATAATTTATGTATTCAGATGTATTATATAATTTCTCTAAAGATTGCTATGTTTTGGGGTATTTTTTGGTTGGGAATCTTTTTTATAACCGAAAATACAAATTTTGTGTGTTATAATTGAGTTTGATAAGTTATATTAGGAGTCTATTATGTTAATTGATACACTTTCCATTTAAAAATAGTGTAATCCCCTATTTCACGCCGTGAATATAGTCGAATACAGTCGAATACAATAATCTGTCCAGCTGTAATCTCATGTTTCACTCCATAAATACAGTCGAATACACTCGAATATAACAACTGATTAGCTGGACTTCCCTGATTTACGCCTATTTTTGCTATTGTATTCATGAATACAATAGCTTAAATACATCTAATACATCTTATAATAACAAAAAACGTATCTACAACCCGTAATATAGCAGGTGATATCTATAGATAGCTAATTACCACTAAAAGACAGTGCTTTATGAAAATTTCTCTTTAAAATATTATCTATATTTTTTTGGGGCATTTGCATCTATACCCAATTTTGGGGTGAACTTTTAACTTATACCTGCTTTGCAAAAAAATTTGCAAGCGATCCACTTTTCGGGTAACTTTAGACATACGAGCCTGAAGTAGCAAGAATTTATGTCTGAAGTTTGAATTTAAGAATGCTTTGCCTGAAGTGTAGCAAAACTTCAGATATTTTTGCTTGACTTGCAAATGCAATCACACAAACTTCAGTTCATAGTGCAATGATAAACTTCAGTTCAATAAAACTACAACATGTTTTGGTTGAAGATTTTGCATCTCTAATTGTTGAACTTCAGCATTCTAGGAGCTGAAGTTTGTTTTGTAATTGCTGAACTTCAGCATTCTAGGAGCAGAAGTTTGTTTTGTAATGTCTGAACTTCAGCATTCTAGGGCTAAAGTTTGTTTTGTATTTGCTGAACTTCAACACTTTAGGAGCTGGAGTTTTTATTTATATTTGCTGAATTTCAGAATTTTAGGAGCTGAAGTTTTTATTTATATTTGCTCAACTTCAACATTCTTAGAGCTGAAGTTCTGTTACGTCTTTCTTTGAAGTTAGATGGATTTAAGAAAATGAATAACTTTCTCATCTTCCAACAATTTATTTAGGCTAAATCAATGTCAATATTCAACTGTGGAAGATTAAAATATAGTAAATGTCATTTCGTGATTTATGTTCCATCTGACTTTGCACTCATTTTTCGTTTTGGAGCTTTCACCTTGATATAATCTCCTTACTTTATTCTCTGGTGTTGGACTAAATACAGAATTATGAACTCACTTCTTGTGGCAGTAGTACCACATCCAATTAACCAATTAACCCGAAGAAGAAGAAGGAGGAGCAGAAGAAAACGAAGGAGGAGAAGAAAGATGACTGAAGTTGTTTAAAAAGTAGGTACAAATTAATTTTTATTTAAAAAAAAATAGGTATAGGTTAAATGGGGGCGACCAAATAGAGCACCCCGTGCAATTTTACTATTTTTTTTAAATATAGAGTAAAAAATATTTACTTTACCTAATTGTTCACAAACTCTACCTGATTGGCATGCTTTGCGCTTGTTCAATTATTCATCAAAATATACTAGATTGGCCTAACTTTATATTATCTGTAATTGACTTATCTGTTAAATTGTTCATCAAAATCTTTCCGATTGGCATAATTTTTTGTATTGTTCAACAAAATGTTCTTTGAATTTGTAATTTCAATTTTGATTAAACCATACCAAATCTTCTCTGAGTGATCTCAAATTTAAAACAAAGCCCCTAAATATCAACACCAATAATTTTTAATCATCAATTTAGTCAAAATAACACCAAATCAAGAAGACCCACTTTATCTTCTTCAATACTTTCTAAGGATCAATAATGGTGTTTTGAGATTTTTAAAGTAAATATTAAATCAGTATTTAGACTGAAAATTTTCAACACTCAAACGATTTAATAGTAATTAACCATTAACTTCGAATTTCAAACCCCAAACAAGAATTTTAATCTTCCAAATATGAAGAATTATGGTATTTTTGGTGAAGAAGAAGAGATGGAGAATGAGCTAAAGGGGAAATTATGATATTTAGCATACAAGGAAAAGAAGTGGAGTCCATTTATTAAATTTCGCCAATTATTGGGATATTCAACTAAGACTAACCTCATTGGGGCATACTTCGCACAATTTGTATGGGGATCTTTATACAATAACATATGCATTGTTTACTTTTTCTAATCATATAACATAGACTATACATTGATTATATACAATTATGCATATATAATATATATATCTTTCGACCATTTTTAGTTTAAATAGTTGGATGAACGGCTTTTGTGTTAATTCTTTCATTTTTATGCATGATCCTGTAACTGGGCTGAACAGAAAATGGACTGAAATGGATAATTGACCCTTTTCGCTGCGATGGCCCAGCTTAGTTAGGGGTGCAATAACTCTGGTTTGGCACATAGTGAAGTGTCATACTGGGCTGGAGTGAATTGAGATTGAGTGAGTCGGCCCCCATGTTCACCGATTCCCTCTTCTTTCAGCTCGGCACAAAATTAGGCCTTTTGCTTTGTTTGCTTCTTGAGTTATGTGGAACATACGTACATATCACATCAAGCGAGCAATGGTTCGTTTTCTCTCTGCAATAAGCGCACGGCAATGGCCTCGATTCGAACCTCCTGCATTGCCATTCCTTCCAGTTGTTTCATCCTCAGGCAGTCCGGTTCATGTCCTACTCTTTAATCAAGAACGCCCTCGCCAGTTTCTCCAATGCGGGCATTTTATTTTTACGCAGCAGAAGCAGTGGCAAAGGCGTGGGACCTCTGTTTGTTCCATACAAGCGAAGTGAGCAACGAAGAAGAAACTGAGGCTATCACCTCCTCTGCAGATACTGAAGCCCTTGAACACGTCGCCCAAGTCAAACGAGTTTAGTATCTCGCCATCATTTCCATTGCCTAATTGCCCCTAATTACCTTGATGAGTATCTTTTGATACGTGTTTCTTTAACATGATTGCCCCTTCCAGTTGCTTCTTTCACCTCTGAATATCACTCAAATTTTTTGCTGCACATCCCCTTAGTGACTTAGTCTCATTTTATTTGACACAATTTGAGTGAGCTTGCAGTTAATTTGACTAGTGTATATACTCCATGCATTCCGTTTTGTATGTAAAAGAAGTACATTAGTTGGAGTGAAGACAATATTAAAATAATGGCTGTAATTTTAGCTTTTAGAAAAAGCATTACATCAAAGCTTAAATGTTGAATTTAAATGAACTTTTTTTTTTTGATAACATGAAATGCTCGAAACTTGGTTGGATAATGAGCCCTACACCTCTATCCTTTCTCCACTAAAATACCACGCTTTTGTCTCCGACATGATTCAAAATCGTGGCGTGCGCAAAACTGACACATCACATGATGCACTCTTACCATTAATTAAACCAAACCCCTGGGGGCAAATGAATTTGAATTCATGGTAATTTAAGTTGTTATATAATATTATTAGTAGAATGGGGGGAAACATTTTTGAGACGTCCAAAGATATATATAGTTTGACCAGTAGTATTAGTATTATTCTTGTATTTCTTTATTCTTAGATTTGTATTACTACTTGTTGTTTCGTTCGCTTCAATTATCTTATTATCTTGTTGTTGTTACAGTTGGTTGCTATTGCTTCCTTCTTTTTTTTCCTCCTTTCCTTGAGCCGAGGGTCTACCGGAAACAACCTCTCTACTTTCACAAAGTAGGGGTAAGGTTTGCATACACACTAGCCTCCCCAGAACCCACTTGTGAGATTACACTGGTTGTTGCTATTACATTTTAACTGCAGTTTCTTTCTCTCGAGTTGCTATTATAATGTGGCGCTGCTATTTTAGAACCTTATGGAGTGTCTTAATTATTTTGCCAAAACAGGTAACACAAAAGTCAATTTGTTTCTCAATTGATTTATGTTAACATTGACTTCCCCCTGTTATTTTGGGATTATTACAGGTTAAGTTAACTATAATGATTGAAGACCCAAGAGATGTTGAGCGGAGGAGGCTGCTTGGCCTTGATGATGAAAATGCTCCAACAAGGGACGACTTAGCTGATGCACTGGAAGAAGTAAGTCACTGCTCTACATATGCCTTACATCATCAGTGTATACCAAATCATATGGCTTTTTGACTCATCTAGCTGTTTGTGAAATGCATTCCTGGTTTGCTGCTTGTGGAATCAATTTTTTTGGTTCTGAAGGAATAACTTACCTTATTGAAACTGCATGTTTAAGCATTGTTGAATTAAAAATTTAAGTGTAAAGCTATTTTCTCTGCAGTAATTATGAGGGATATTTTGTTTAGCAAATCAGACATTACCATGTACTTTTATTTGGAAGAGTACTATTCCCTCTATCTGCTTTTATATGACACCATTTGATTGGTTACAGAATTTAAGAAGTTAGTTTAAGTTGTGTTTTATATGAATTATTTGTGGAAGACTGGAAGAAAATATCAAATAATAGTGGAAAAGTTATTTTGATGGAATGACTGTCACATTATAATTTATATTAAAATATAGTTGTTTTGTTCTGAAAAGGTAGCCCTTGCAAGGTTGAGTGTTGTGAAACAGGAGTCTCAAGGTCGCCATGTCTTGTGTCAAGAAGAGGAACAGGTCAGCCTATAGTTGCATTAAGTATTACATTCTATGAGTTTGCAATGCATTGTTCTCCTGCCATTAAGTACCGACGTTTTACCTTTCAATTTTATATTTTAATCTTTCTTTTCAAAAATCTTTTGAGAAGGGCTTTGCCCCTTTCTTTTGAATTAAATAGACTTTATGATCATTAAGAAAGATCCGTTTAATTTGTGGAAGGTGTGATATTTGACTAGTAGGTTTATGAATGCCCGTCCCTCAGTAAAAAAAAAAAATTGAAATTTTAGAACTTGCAAAAATTGTGTAAAATTATATTACCAGCGGAATGGTGTCAAATGTTTTGGATAAAAAGAATGTTGTTTATGTTGGAAAGGTTGGAAATAGTACGGTAAAGGCAACAAAGTGCTTCCATTATGTATTTATGTACACACTTCATTGTTAAGAGACATTTAATGTACTAATCAGGAATGTGACTCAGAAGGCTGTGTATACACCTGTTAATACACCCTAAGGGCATCCTTTTGTATTCTGCTGCTGCCTGTAGCAGGTAAATTCTTAGAAACGGACAATTCATTTCATTACTTTTATTTATTATGGTAGTAAACATGGTGAAACATTGACAACCTAGCAGGTCCTTTTGGTTACAAATGTCCACAAGATGATCTGTATACCTACTAGTTGAATCAAGGAAAATTTGGAATTAAGTAACCTATCATTTAATGGGACAACACCTATCAAGTCCTCAAGGAGGAGAGATGATGCTCAAAGATGCTTTAGATGTCTGGGAGTTCTTATTGACTTTTCTCTGAGATACTTACTGATAGAATTAGAAGGGGTTTTAAATGTTTTAGAAAACTAGATATCAGAGGGAAAAATGTTTTTGGTGATATTATGTGCTTGTGATGTGTTGCAATCAATGACTTTCAGAGGTAATGTTTTTGTTAGGAAAGCTGGATGAAAATCTTGGCCCTAAATTGAAACTGTATGAGAAATAATAATTTCCTGATTGCATGAATTTGTTCAAAGATTGTTTAATGAAGCACTGACATTCTATGGGATTGTATGACAATTGGCAAAGGAGAAGATTATATTAGAAATTGCCTGAAAATACATGACAAATGACACCCTTTGGAGAAAACAGTTTGTACTAATGCAAGATACTTCCTCTTGCATCTTCTAGCTTTACCTACACAGCAAGGGAAAGATCAAAGGCGAGCTGGGAAATGCCCCACACAAACTATCTGATCAAGTTTTCTTTTTCCTATCGCAGGCAGCTGGCAAAGCTGTGTTTGATCGTCGCATACATGCCCATCACAGCTTTATTATTTTGGGACATCTTGAAAATAAACTATACCTCATGTAAAAAAGTGATGGAAGGAGCAGCAATGGATTTTCTTTTCCTTTGCTTTATCTGGCCGCCATAGTTCTGAATGATTGGTTTATGCTAGGCAATATGTAAATACTCGGCTTGCCTTAACAGGGTAAACCTGGTTAGTTGTTTCTATTTGGTATAGATTCCCAAGTTCTTAAATATTGCAATCTGTTATAAATTCTAAAAGGTCCTTAATTACTAGCAGTAACCAGTTCAAGGAAAAAAGGTTTTGGGTAGTTTTTGAAGTGTTTTATGATGTTGGAAGCAAAGTCTGAATAGTACCTGAAGATTGTATTTCTCTGCGGATGCTGGCCCAAGAGATGACTTATTGGCCTAATTTAGAGGTACTACCATAGCTTTATGCACTGTAAACAATATTTTACCATTAATTTTTTATGGTTATGTTCAAATTTCCGCTTCCATTCTACTGTGATAATGCTAAGATTTCACTAGTGGGCTTAAAGCAAACATCAATTTTTTGTTTTCCTTTTTTTCCTTTTTGCTCAAGCTATATTTCAAATCAGACATAGAAACACTTCAAAGACAAGACTATATTTTGTTAAGACTCAAACGATCATTTCGTTAGACTGGATATATGACTGGTCTATGCAGATGAGGGAATGTAACATAAAAGGTAATCAGACAAAAGCAGGGTTTACAACCACTGCGTCATGAGACATGTTATGTGGCGTTTAGTTTCCATCTCTTTTTCTTTTGAGCAACATCACTTGCAGCTATTAATCTGCAAAACATAAAGTGACTGTATAGCGGCTACAGCCACAGCCACAGCCACAGCCACAGATTTAGTTCAAATAGAGAGGAAGATGACAGCAAGAATGTGGATGTTCAAATTGTTTAGTTCCAGTCTTTGCGTTGGTTAGCATTTTAAATTCATAATTTTGAATGAAATGCTGTTTATAGGTTGTTATAAAGTTTCTTTTCATATGATTCAGACACGGGATAAGAAGGTCAAAAGTTCTTTATTTTTGTATTCTTTTTAGACTGAGCTATAGGAAAATCTCAAATTTATCCTATTTTTGCCCTAAGATTTGAGATTTCAATAATCAAACATCAGCATCCCAAGTCCTTAAAAGGTATTTTGGATTAATAATGTAGAGGTTCAATAATAAACTTCCCAAAAGCAAAATTTTGACGGTCCTGGTCATGGTGCTCTAAGTCGAAATCTAAAATTTGGGGCAATGCTGATTTTGCTTTGGATCTTGATATAATTCTGTACTTTTTGTGTTCCTTACAGATACAATAGGATCGCTGGCCAGCGTTTCTGCTTTTTGTATCTGCACCATACCATCTTAATTAGTATTGTGCTTCATCAATCTATTCATTTAAATGAATATTTGTCTGCAACAGTAAGATGATGTTTGTGTGAGTTTCTACCTTTATTCCAGGGTGGCTTTGAGTCTTTTTGAGACATATTCTGCAACTATATCAAAAGTAGTGTTAATGATGAACCTTTAGGATGCCATTACTATCTTCTTCTTTGGTTAAGCTTTCATTTGACCTTGCACATTGGCTATATCTACAGAATACTTATCTATACCAAATCTTTGATTTAGTGGCTTCGTAGTACTATGCCCTTGTATGGCACTGATATTATTGTCTGCCAACTAATGGTCATGCTCCATTCATGTTGTGTTCAGGTTTAAGCCTCAAAGAAAATCAGACCTAGCAAATCTCTGTATGCGAAAGCCACAACACCGGTATTGATCTGAAAGCGGCTGCTAAGCGACTCAACATGGACTGAGGAAGCTGGTGAGAGTGATGAGCCTGAAGTTCCTCCAGCTGTGGCTAGTGAATGAGATAATGCTAAGAATCTGTATTTTGATATTTAGCTAGGCATTTAGTCTGTGTGCAATCTAGTGTAGCGTTAAGAGCACCAATTTTAACTTTATTTTTTGGACAGCTATGGAGGATAATAAATTAACTTTTCTTTTAGTAGATCAGGTCATGATTAAATCCACATTGAGCTAGTAGAGAAAGCCTTAACGTTACTCACATTTTACTGAAATCGTGATAAGTTAAACTTCCTCTGGAGCTGCTTCTGACAAGGGACATTTTCACGCAGGGATATGGAGCTCTGTACTTGGTTTCTGCATTCCCCATCATCATTGGCTGATTCTGTTTTATAATTCCCTACCGTGCCATTTTTGCATTTTAAGTAGTTGGCATACATGATTTTATCCCTTATATTATATTACTATAAAAAAATGATTTTATCCAATAAAACCTACTTTTCTTGAATATAGGGAAGTTTGGATATATATTATACCAAGAAATTAATACTATGAATTTTCTAATGCTCATGGAACGAAACAACTGTTTGCGTTTTTGCATGTTCTCTGGGAATGGGTACTTGAATGGGCTAAATTTCTTTCATGTGCAGTGTTGGAGCATTGTTGTCTCTTGGTTGTGTTTTATATGCCTACTTTCTGCCATTCTCCATGCTTTGGTTGGTTATATACTTCTAAGCAACCGTGTGGCTGCACGTTCACTACATTATTTTACTTGTTTGAGTTCCAACTTCCAACCGCACGAGTGAAGTTGACCTAAAATCATGTTGTCAAAACATTAGCTCACTTGAATCAAGTCCCCCCTCCCTCTTTCCTCATTTGTTTGTCTTTCCCCTTTCTTTTTTGGAGTGAATTTCTTTTTGAATTGTTTGTCAAGCGAGACTATTGTGGCTTGATTTAAACCGTTGATTGTTTAAAAAAATTATAAAATTATCAATTTCCCTGCTCACCAGATAGGTAAACTCTTTTATGTGTCACACCCATCAGAAGACTTGTTAATTATTAAAAGAAAGGGCAGCCCGGTGCACTAAGTCCTCGCTATGCGCAGTGTTCGTGGAAGGGCCGGACCACAAGGGTCTGTTATACGTAGTCTTACCCTGCATTTCTGCAAGTGGCTGTTTTCGCGGCTTGAACCCGTTGACATGATAACAACTTTACCAGTTACGCCAAGGCTTCCCGCTGGTTAATTATTATTAAAAGAAAATTCGAGAAATTTTGTTTTGTTGAAGTGGTAGACGTGGGGGTGCGTAGTCTTCGAGAGAATTGCTAAAACTAAATCAGGCAGTGCTTCCCATGTCTTAAAATTATTTTACATACTCTGAGAAAGATAAGAGTGAGAGAGAGAACGTGGGAATCATAACTAAGGTTTTGGAAGACATGGTGTCCACAATCTAACTCCACCACATTTCTCCCTTAAATACCTCACTTGATGTGCACCTCCCTTCAGTCTTAATAAACTCTTAGCTTCAGAGCTGAAATATGGCTCCCTTTATGGATCCTCAAGAATCAGATAATGAAACTTTCATTGAAGTAACTAACCTCAGTGATCGCCCGATTATCTATATCCAGGATCCGTCTATGAGCAAACCCAAGTTGCTACTTAAGAAGGAGAGCCTGGGTAGTGCGAAGCAGATTTCAGTTGATCCAATCTCCCTGAAAGAATCAAATGAAATGGCGATCCCCCATCCGAAATCCCAACCTCTGACCATTCCTGTTACACCCAATAACAAGTTCTTGAGCTCCAGCCTACCCAACTCAACAGCCTTATCTCCAGAATTTGTATCAAAGAAGAAGAAAAACCAATTCAGTCAACTACCATCTCCTCTGTCATCAACCAATCATTTGGCTAGGCAACACTCTCACTCTGTGGCACTAACAAACCTCCATCGGTTGAGAGAAATTCACTTACAGAGGAGCAAGTCGTGTGGCGAAGGCAGAGCCAGCGCCCCACCTGAAGAATTTGATATTTGGTTCACCCCCAATAATAGCGTTAAACATGTAGCTGCTGCTGAGGACAGCAACAAGTTAAACAATAATAACTCATTCCAAGAATCATCAGAAGGCGTCAGAACGGATGGAACGTATAAAGGAAAAATGTTGGAGGGTCGAAATCAGGAGGAGAAATTCAAATGTGGAGCTCTGTGTTTGTTCATTCCAGGTTTGGGAAAGGGAATCAAACATATAAGATCTGGGAGAAGGCAAGAAAGTGGAATAACAGTATCATCAGAAATGGGACATCATGTAGTTTCAAGGACAGTGTCGTTGGAGAAATTCGAATGCGGATCGTGGACATCATCGGCGGCTATAATGAACGACGTAGGAGATGCTTCAAATAACATGTTTTTTGATCTGCCAATGGAGCTCATCCGTTGCAGTACTGCGAACGATGACACTCTTTCCCCTGTAACGACAGCATTTGTTTTCGATAAGGAAGTGAAAGGCGTCCTCAAGCACACAACAACAACAACAACAACAACTCACAGGAAATCGCATGAATCAGCGCGCCATGTTCGGTTTTCTACGTCGTCCCCGACATCATACCCGCCCTCGCCCACATCCTGCATAACACCACGAATTCTCCAGGCTAGAGAAGATTTCAGTACCTTCCTAGAAGCTCAGAGTGCATGATACGATAATCTCCTCCCTTTTTTTGGGGTCTATTACCACTTCTAATATAGTAGCTATCTTGGTTGTGCCCCCGTATGCATTTACTCCGTCCTCGGCATGAAACGAAAGAAACATAAAGTATATATCAACCTTTGTTCATATGGATAGTAATATATGAAATGAACTCATGAGAGCTGACTGCTGAGTGATACCGAACGGTACTATAATGTGTAAGAAGTAAATTTATTTGTTTAAACTTCTGCATTACTCAGGAGTGCAATATTTGATTTACAACGCAAAACTCTGCGTTACTATATTAATCTATGCATAACTAGCACTCCTGCATTATTTGGTTTCTACGTAACCAATGCGCCATTATTTGCTTTGTATTTTTAAGCTCTATAATGCTAAATATCCACATAACTATGCAAAAATCTATATATTTATTTTATGCGGGATAAAATGTGAAATAAATATGTGCTTATCGATCAACAATACCTGCTTAACAATATCTAAAGACAAATTCATGTATAACAATCCATGCATTATTATTTTTTATATACCAATCCTTGTGTTAATTACTATTCCCCATATATAGCAATCTTTATATTAGTATTCGCTTCATAACGTTCTTCGCATTATAATCCCGACAAGATTAAGCTAATGAAAGACAATTAAGTGGAATGAATATGGGTAAATTTCACAAATATAATTATGACTTTTTCATTATAATTATATGACCATTTGTGAAATTTACCCGATGAATATTCGTTGGAGTTTGTAGCTCTTAGGAGGCTTCCGACCAAAGCTCCCTCTCAGAACTGTAGTATCCAACAATGGTTAAGCCCAATAAATATACAACTCTAAAACGGGCGGCCTGTAGAAGATTTCAATTATAACACATCAACGTCGCTAAAAACTTGCAATCACTTTCGGAAATATGAATGTGCCATAAATTTCTAATTTGTTTTTACCTGTAAATTAAAGGAAACTTGATCCTGTGGGAGCATTCAAAAAGGTTTTAGAGAATATCACTTGGTGAGAGTATTATACCATAAATAAAGTACATTTACTTGCACTAAAAGAACTGACACTGGTGAATGGTGATATCCCTATTGTACCATCGATAGGATTCTTTTCAATTCCTACATACTCCATAGATATAGAAATATTGGAGTGAAAATCATTTACACCCCTAACTTTGTTTTAGAGTAAACTCACACTCCAACTTTCAAAAATAGATATTCCCCCGCTCATATCTCTATTGAATTTCTAAAATGCTTATATTACCGTCTATATTATCAACTTTTGTTTCCTTTTTTACTGTTTCGATGTCATGAATCATGATATTCTTTCTATTTATTAAAATCAATGTTATCGACTTATATATAGAACACAAAAAAGTTTAAAAAATGAAAAATAGGAATCAAGCATATTAGTTAATAATATCGAATAAAGAAAGAAATAGCATTAAGAATAGTTTGCTCATATCATTATTTTTATTAGTAGTAATCAAAACTCAAAAATCTATTTAATTTAAACAATCAAGAATAAAAGAGCGAACAATTTATAAACACATAGTCAATGCAGGCAATACAAAATCATAATTATTAATAATATAAGTAGATTTTATAACAAATTTCTAAAAATATTATTTATTTAGCTTTAAATGAATTTTAAGTCACCATTTATAAAATATTTCGTTTTAACGACAATCTAAACTAAAATTTGTATACAGAATGGAGAATAAGAGATAAATTAGAACTCAAATATACACTTAAAGCATCTAATATTTAAATAACAATCATAAAAGATTAACGATAGAAATTGCAATAAATTCAGAAAAGCACTGTTGTATTCATAATTTAAACTTAAATTATACTTTAAAATAAAAAAATAACATAATTTACATTATAGGTGAAACACGTAGGTCAAAAATATCATATTTAATAAAAGAAGTATTACAGAGAGGGGATCGAAAATATTAAGGGCAAAATACATTGCGGGAAATTGTGTATTGCTCGTAATTAGAAGGGGAGTTTGATTTCAAAGCAAAATTAAGACGTAAATGATTTTCACCTAAAATACTGTTTTGTTTTATTGTGTTACAACTGAATGGACCTTAACAATAACTCACAAGTTTTTGGACAACAAATATCAAAATTAAACAGAACTCATAAGGCAAAGTTGAATGGAAGTGATCAACAAGCCAGGAAACTCATTCCTCTTGTGATTTCCATAACACAAATTCACTGTGTTTAATATGTTTTTTAATACAACATTATGTTTATTTTCCTTTGATCGTACAAAGTAAGGCAAGATTCGACTACCTCCTAACCTACAACCCTAATACTTGACCTTCACATCTTTCTATCAAGTGACGTGGAGGTCAAGTATTAGGGTTGTAGGTTAGGACGTAGCAGAGTGTTGATACCCAATTTTTCCCTATATATTTTCAATATGCAAAATACCTTCAAAATAACATATATATGCATATGTAAGTATGTCCAAATATTTTATCATTTTTCCAAAAATTTTAAAGATTTTTAATTAAATTTATTTCCTTTTTTTTATCCATAAAAACCCAATAATTGTTTCCAAAATTGTTATTTTGGTAATTCGTTTATTGGATTTTTATATTTTATGCTAAAATATAGCTAAGGTAATTTTTGCATATTTTTATAAATTTTAGCTAAAATTGCATAAAATTGCAATATCCCTTTTAAGATTCGCCCTTACCATTTTTAACCTTAAACGACCCCTTACCCTACCTCATTCTTCACCAAACGCCGCCCTTGAATCCCTTTTCTCTCAATTCTCTCTAAAACCTCACATGAACCCTAGCCGCCGCCATCTAATCCCACCCTAATCTACCTCAACCCCTGCCTAATCCATGATCTCTCATGGCCATTGGAAATGTGTATTGGCCTCCTATGGCTCCTGGGCATTTGTTTATGTGGTTTCATGGCCAGACCTCGAGGGAATCTGGTCCAGTCCTTGCTCGACTTCTGTTCATGGCCTTTCTCCGGCCATCCATGATCTTTTCCCGACCATTCATGGCCTTTCAAGGCAGGTCCTTGACTTTTCTGGTTAGATCAGTAACTTTCATGGTCTTTCTCACCTTTTCTGGGTTTTCCGAAACCCTAATCTTTAAGATTTTTCAATTTTCTTTCAGATCTGCCTTAGATCTATACTTACTATGAATTTCTTAAGTGTTTTCTCGAAGGTTCTTCAACTTTTCTTTCAAAATGACTCTTCATTTTTTCCGATTAGGGTTTCTCTTAACCTCTCTTTTAAAGATCACTTCTCTGATTTTGGTGTTGTTTCATGATTTTTCTATGTTACTTGTTTATGCTTTCCTTCTACTTGAGTCAGCATGTTAAAAACCCTAGTTCCTTTTAGTCTTATCCGAGTTTTGAAATTGTTTGCTTAAATGTAGTCTTATCTTAAGTTCTTTGTTTATGACTCTTTTTTCCTTGTTCCACTTGTCTGATTTGAGTTCTTTTCATCTCTTAAACGCGGCTATTGTTGAAGCCCTAATTTCTTAAAAAGGGGTTTTTCTCACTTATTACTACTGTGAGACCTTTACTTGTTTCTGATTTCTCTTACCTGATACTATGTTCTTCTTCACTGTTGATTCTATGTGACTACTTGACCTACTTGACTGCTGAGCTTCGAATATTTTCTTACTGCTAAATCCTAGCTTATTTCTGCCACTACTGTATGTTTGTGTTATCTCTTTTGCCAATGTGTTTGGCCTCGTATGTCTGATGCTTCTGTTCACTCTATTTATACACTAAAGTGCAAAATCATGTTTCTTCCTTGATTGATCGTGATATTGTGACTGATTACAAAAGCTTTTCTTTTATGAACCCTAATTTCACTTGCCTCTTTAAAATTAATTGATTCCTTTCCCTTTACTGTGATGTTTTACCTTGCTGAACCCTTTCCCAAAATAAATATATTTTGTACTTAGACTTAATTATTTACTTCATGCTTTTATTGCCCCTTATATGACAATAATCTATCTATCCATAAACTGATTTCTTTACTTAATTAAACCTGCTACTACCCGTTAAGCAGTGATTCCTTAATTAAAGGGAATCACTTGTGTTAATTGATTCTGACTTATGATTATTTTCATGTTTGTGTTTGAGACTTTACCTCTCCTTCACTCGTTTTCAAAACTATAAATACCCTGCACCCCCTCTTCTTTAAAACACACGAACAATTTGAGTTCAAGAACACATTTACACTCAAAACTTTCTCTCTTTTCTCTACTACTACTTGTGCTATTGCTTTGTCTAGCCAGCTGAAAGCCAGAGCTAGGTTGTGGAAACTTGCTTACTTTTCCTTTCTGCTCTTTGCTTCTTTACTTGTATGTCCTAGTTAATTTTCAAGCATCAACAACAACATGTTTCTTTAATTGTTCCAACTTCTCTCATTGTTGTCTACTTTTGCTTATGTTTCTGCAATCAAGTTACATTACTAGCATGTTGAAATATGTTCCCTTCCCCTTTTAAATTAATGCTCTCCTATGTGTATGAATCCCAAATCCCACATCCCCTCTATGTGTTTGTGTTCTCTGGCTGGTTTGTGGGCATGCCAGCGTCATCTATTGTTGTGCATGACCAACCCTGACCCTTTCTAGGGTCATATGCTTCATGCAATGTATTTCCAAAACCCCTGACCCCTTTGTGTAACTGCTGATTATGTGTAGTTTGAGTTTTACTACTACTATTTTCAAATCACCCTTACCACTTACTATTTTCAACCCAGTTTAAACAAACTCTTTTTTACTATGTTCTGCACTTCAACTATATTCTTAGAACCTAGGTTCTGCCCCTTTTGTGTGAGCCTTGCCTTGGGACCCTTGAGCTCCCTCTGAATTTGGATACATAAGGGCTGACCCTTCCATACTGCACTCATGCAAACCTGGGTGTAAGCACTGCCCGGGGTCCCTTGAGACCCTTAGGGAACTTTGACACACCCAGGTATGAGAAAGGCTTTGAACATCATTGGCATTTGAGATGGTTTATTCCATAACTCATAGAGGAAGTCACAATCAGGCTTCCTACGGTTGTAACTTCTTATTTTGCATTGTTCTAATGTAATTCAGTCACTTTTGGTCTGTAATATTTGTAACAAATATTGGGGGCTGGCTAGTAAAAAAGGGATGAGTTATTATGCATGCTTTAGCTATTAGAAGGGTAGATAACATGTCTATAGGATCTGTTTAATAAATTCTGCATGTTTTACTTCCACACTTAGATAACATGCCTATAGGATCTGTTTAAAAATTCTGCATGTTTTACTTCCATACTTAGATACCATGCTTATAGGATCTAAATGGCTATAATCAGACACCATGCCTATAAGATTAAAATTGATATTTTCATAGAAGTCATGCCTATAGGAATTTCGCTGTGATCAGATAAATCCTGTCTGTTTCACTTTATGTTCAATTAGATATCATGCCTATAAGACCCAAATCCGCCTTTAATACTTAGATACCATGTCTGTAGGGATTAAAATCAGCTATAACAGAATTATGTCTATAGGATCTGAAACAAGTTTAGTTAAAAAATCAGTTTAACTCGTACTATTCTGAATCAGTTTAAACAATCTACTCCTTTAGTTAATACGGTTTAGAAAGCATGCCTATAGGATCCAAATCGCTCGTTTGAAACTGTTACTGCTTTGCTACATCCTTAATCAGTAATAGATATCATGCTTATAGGACATCAACAATACACACTTAGGCAAGCCTTAGGTAATAACGACAAAACTGAATCCGCCTTTGTTTAATTAGCAACTGCTACAACCAGCAGGCAGACCTGATTTGGACTTCTTATCTGAGTTATGTAATAAATTGGTCTGCTTCAGTAATTAAAACGCCCTGCTTTAGTACCTTTAAATTCTGACCCTAAATGTGGTTAAGTCATGCAATTTATGTGCTTTATTTGAGGAGGTATACATGAGCCTCATAATTGTTTATATGTTTCCCCTAATATGCAGTCCTACGTATTTTATATGTCGTCTTAGCCTTTTTACCTTTAAAATCCAAGAGTCGGCCTAAAATCCTCCATCTTATAGGAATAATAGTCCTAACTTTCTCCGGGACTGATAGAAATGGGACGGATAATAGAATGCAATAGAGATCGAGACCAATCCACGCTTTAATACCTTAACGGGGTGGGAAGGATAGATATGAAAATGATGACCGGTGCGCTAATACCACGTGTATCCCCTCTTCTGAGGAGTGTCATACCGGGTATCACATTGATGTGATCCATATTATAAATAAACCTAGGACCCCCCTCATTTTTTATATTCTCAAGTATTTATAGAACTGTAACTCCTTTTCAAAATTCACCTTTTAATAATTGTTTTCAAACTCTTATGTGTTCAAACTCAAATCCCCTAGTATTTGAGCCTATACTTGTCTATCTGCTAATTGTACAAAATTCACAAAACTGTCTAGCCGGGAACCACACTAGTGGATCTTGAGGGGTGCCTAACACATTCCACTTAGGATTTTTAAGCTCTTATCCTATCTCCGGTTATCAAACAAATTTAGAAATGAACCCTATAGGTGTCCTAATACACTTTAAATCATTAGGTGATGACTCTTCAAATGCAAACCCAGTTCCCAAAAGGAATGAGTTGCCCATACCCAAAAAATGTCATAAACCCAATTTTCCGATGCGAAGAGGGAAAAAGGGGCGCGACATCGAGTCTTGCCTTATTTCGTACCTTTGTGAGTCTAGTTTGTTAGGATTCTTTTTCTAAGATAGCTAGTGGCAATGCTGTGTCTCACTATTTGTTTTTTTTAGTGCATGACCTATTTACTAGTTATCGCTTTTGCTTTGCATCTTTCTTATGGATTTCATGTTGTTCCTATTTTTCCTATGATTTTCGTGGTGATACTAATATTGTCTCCTTTAGTCTTTTTGTTTTCTTGAGCTGAGGGTCTTTCGGAAACAATCTCTCTACTTCTTCGGAGTAGGGGTAAGGTTTGCGTACACACTACCCTCACAAGATCCCACTAGTGAAATTTTACTGGATTGTTGTTGTTGTAATTTTTTGTGACCTTAATTTCACAAAGAATAAAATGAGAGTTAAAAGATGAATCTGCCGACACACGTCACCCAAATAATTAAGGGAAATTGGCTTAAAATTGAGGAATCGCTTTCGCCATTAATTCTTGTTGACATGAATCCGTCTCCTTAAAATTCTTCTCAGTTACAATTTTTTTATACTTCATATAAAAATAATATATTCAGAAATTTATTAGAAGGGAAAACAACTTCGACTTCCATACCCCTGTATCAATTTTACGTTGATGGGACTAACCGTCTAAGCTGGAAGATAGTACAGAATGCGTTGGGGTATATTATATTATTTGCAGATATAGAACATAAAATGTTAACGAGTTGCAAATTTTTTAGAGAAAAAATTGGTGAATATATAGGCTCCAACTCTTTTCACAGTGAACTCCAACAGCTACCACATTTACTATTACTCTTTTCTTGCATCTGAGAGAATACGCCTAATTATTCTTTTCATTGTGCGGACGAAATTTCCTGGGAGAGAAAGTTTCAAGTACTTTAGGTTAGTTATACAAGGGAATAAGGAGATTGACGAAGATGTGCATATCATATTGAGGCGGGGTGGATGAAAAGAAGCTCGCCTATGATGTTTTGTGTGATAAGAATGTGCCACAAAACTTAAAGGTAAGTTCTATAAAACAGTGGTCAAACCGATCATGTTGGAAGAGGCGGAGTGTTGGTAGGTTAAAAACTCCCATGTGTGGAAGATGAAGGTAACAAAATAAAGATGTTTAGATGGATATGCTGGCATACATGGTTAGAAAAATTAGGAATGAAAATATTTGAGACTAGGTGGGCATGGCCCCTCTGGAGGACAAGATGCGGTAAGCGAAACTTAGATGGTTGATGCATGTAAAGATGAGAGACACAGATGAACCAATGAGAAGATGTGAGAGATTGACCTTGGAGGGCCTAAGGAGAGGTAGAGGTAGGCCGAAAAAGTATTGGAGTGACGTGATTAGGCAAGACACACTGCAAAGCTCTAGCTTACCAAGGACATTACCCTTGATAGGAAGGTATAGAGGTCGAGAATTAGGGTAGAAGGTTAAGTAGCCGATTGTTTTCTTTGTTCATACCAGTATTATTAGCGTACTACTTAGTATTATTCTTGTATTTTCTCATTCTTAGATTTCTGTTATTACTTGTTGTTTGTTTTGCTTTGGTTTTCTGATCGGTTTGCTCATGTTGCTGTTTGTTGTTACTCCTTCCTTCTTATCTTTCCTAAGCCGAGGATCCACTAGAAACAAGCTCTACCTTTTCAAGATAGGGGTAAGGTCTGCATGCACACTACCCTTCCCAAATTCTATTTGTGGGATTATACTGGATATATTATTGTTATTTGTCTGGATGAAATATCCTTAAGGACAATGTCCTTGACGCGCCTCCGGCTACATTATATTTCTGTATTATTTTTCCAATATTACATAACTTTCGGTATCCTTTATCACCAATTTTCTTTTACCTTCTTCAAAAAACAGAACACTGATTTTATGAAATTCATGAAATTAGAAGAAGAGTTGATGTGACTTGAGACTAGCAAATCATCTGGCAGTTTCTAGAGATTCGATTTTATTTCGATCTTCTTTGCTTAGAATATGCATACTAAAAAGGAATAGTAGTAGTTTTTTAAAGTTGTAGATACTCTATACTTGGGTATATGATGTCAAAACTGAGAAGTTAATCGTGAGTAGAAGCTTCTATTGAAGCATCAATTCGAGTTTGCGTGGAACAGATTCGAGAGAGAGAGAGAAAGAGATGACAGATGGTTTTGGAGAAAAAGTAAATGGGAAAATGAGTCCAATTGTATTTCTGTATTGTGTCTAATATATATTCACGTATGAAAATAACCCATTATCTAATTATAAAGATACCCTCATTCCTAACCAACTTAACTAACTAACTACCATCAGCTATATAGATAAATACAACTATAACTGAGCTATCAAATACCACTCTTAATACCCCTTTCAAGTTGGAGGTTAGGAGCTCACTGCCAACTTGCAAGAATGCTGACATGCTTGATTCCTGTCAAGGCCTTAGTGAGTATGTCTGCAAGTTAAGCATCTCTGGAGATGTGGTGCCGGGTGATCAGTCCATCTTGTAGTTTGTCTCGCATAAAGTGACAATCCACTTCTATATGCTTTATACGTTCATGAAATACTGGGTTTCTTGCTATATGCACCACATCTTAGCTATCACAAAAGACTGAGATAGGATGTGGGCAAGGAACTGTTAGCTCTTCTAGCAATCTTTTGAGCCAAACTAACTCTCTAACCACCTTTCTTACAGATCTATGCTATGCCTCTGCAGAGAATATTGAGACTGTTTTCTGCTTCTTTGACTTTCAGATAATAGGGCTATCACCTAGCAAGACAATGTATCCACTTACTGATCTTCTAGAATTTGGGCATGCAACCCAATCTGAATCACATAAGGCCTTCATAGTACAATCTGGGTTGCTAGAAAAGAAAATGCCCATGGTTGGATCATTTTTAAGACATCTCAAGACATGTAGAGCAGCCTTGGGATGAGGCTCTTTAGGTGTTTGCATGAACTGACTTAAGTGCTGAACACTATAGGAAATGTTCAACCTTATGTTGGTGAGGGAGTTGAGCTTCCCAACCAACTTTCTGTAGTGAGTAGAATCTGGCAGCATGAGTCCTCTTCTGCCTTCAACTTGATAGTACATTCAAGAGGAGAAGAGGCAGTAGTGTACTGATTGTCATACTCTTTTAACAAATCTGCAATGAACTTTCTCTATGAAATGGGGACTCCATCATCTTTGTAGAACACTTCCAATCTCATGAAATAGTGCAATCTCCCTAGATATTTGATTTTGAACTGGTCATGGAGAAAAACTTTTAGTGCCATAATTTCCTCAACATCTGTGCCTGTAAGTATTTACATCATCAACATAGACAATCATAAACACAATTGAAGAGCCATCTTTCTTATAGAACAATGAGTAATCATTATATGAATGTCTAAATCCCTTTGTGCACAATGCCTCAGTCAGCTTATCATACCACTATTTGCTTGCTTGTTTTAGTCCATACAAGGACTTGTTTAACTTGCAAACTAGACCAGGAACCTTAACCTGCAGTACTTGTGGGTTTTAGTCCATACAAGGACTTGTTTAACTTGCAAACTAGACCAGGAACCTCAACCTGCAGTACTTGTGGTACTTACATATACATCTCTTCATGTAGATCTCCATGCAAGAATGCATTTGGAATAAGTCCTAGCCTCTTTTAACTGTTATGCTGATTAGAGTCCTGACAGTTGTCATCTTGACAACTTGGGAGAAGGTTTCAGTGTAGTTTACTCCAGCTTATTATGTGTATCTTTTCACCACAAGTCTTGCGTTGAACTTCTCAACAGTTCTATCTGCTTTGTTCTTGATTTTATACACTCATTTGCACCCTATGAATTTCTTACATGCAGGCAATTTTACTAAATCCCAAGCGTGGTTAGCATATAAGGCCTCAAACTCTTGTGTCATGATTGATTGCCATGCATGTTTCAAGGCTGCTTCCTCATAAGAACATGGCTCAGATTCATAAGAAATGTTTCTCATCATGTGTTGCCTATCTTTACTTAATGCAGTAAAATAGATATATTGGTGATTTAGAGAGGGAATATTGCGTAAAACAGTACGTGAGACATTGCTCTTTAGGTTTGGAAAAGAATAGACATATGGGGTGAGGATGTATCAGTGCCATGCTGGTCTACAATATTGAAAGGACTAGGTGACATTTCGGATTCACCAAGACTAACAAGTGAATAGTTACTTTGATCAACAGTTGAAGAAATATTAGTGACATAATTTGGTAAAGTCTAAGTTGGTGACTGACCATAACTTAAAACATCACTTTTATGAATTTCACAAGCGGGATCAGAATGAAAAGATGGTAAAACACAAGTAAGAGAAGTATGATCAGAGGATACTACAAAAGGAAAGACATGCTCATAGAATTGTACATCCATGGAAATATGTTTTCTTTTAGCAGCCAAGTTCATTACCTTGTAACTTTTGTGCCAAAGGGTAAACCACAAAAATATGAGGTTCAATTTTGGGCGCAAATTTATCTTTTTGAGTCTTAAGAGTTGTAGTATAACATAAGCATTCAAAGCTTTTGAGATGTGGATAATTGGGTCTCTTTTTATAAAGTATTTCAGAAGGGGACTTGCTATTCAGGATTGTATAAGGTAGTCTATTAATCAAGTAATTGGATGTGATTATGCTCTCTCTCCAATATTTGATAGGCAACCTGGATTGGTATAAAGGGCTCTTGTAATTTTCAGTAAATACCTATATTTTCTCTTAACCACACCATTCTATTGAGGTGTGTATGGACAAGATTTCTGGTGTACAATCCCTTTGGAATAAAAAAAAGGATGAGGTTTCATTGTTGACAAACTCCAGTCCATTATCAGATCTCATGGACTTAATAGAAGAATTGAACTGATTTTCTATCATATAGACAAAGGTTTTTATAACTTGAAGTGCATTACTCTTGCAACTCAAAAGATATGTCCAGGTTGACCTACTAAAGTCATTAACGATGGTATGTAAGTATTTATATTTGTCGTGTGTGACTGTATGGTATGGGCCAGAGGTTTATGTGTAATAATTCAAATATATTGGTAGATGATGTGGTTTTCTGTGGAAATGGCAATCTTGTTTGTGTGTCCATAGGGCAAATTAAGCATAAGAATGGTTGTTTGGGTGCAAAGTTTAAAGGTATGGAGGATATTTCTCTCATTTTTCCAAAAGGTACATGGCACAATCTATTATGCCAAGATAATCAACACAATTTTCCTAAGATGAGGAATGAGAAAGATGCACACATATAAGCGGAGCAAGAAAATTTACACCAATCTTTCTTATTTCTTGAAAGTGGAACATTTACATATGATAATGAAAAGCAATCAACAGAACAAGTTCTTTTCTTATCTAAGTGGACACTATTTATTGTATATGATGTGTGTGATTTGTATGGCTGTATTATGCATTGATAAGATATACATAACATGAATAGAAATGAGAGAAGTGAGAACAATAGTTGAACCAAAGAACTGATATATTGAGCAGAGGAAGTACAAAACATTCTTTGCTCTACCAATCTCTAGAGGTCTCTTCATTGAAGGGGCCTATAAAATGCAAGAAGAATAAGAAAATTGGACACTTGACTTAAGTTGTGATTTCAAAGAATGAACTGAGATCAAATTGAACTTAAAACTAGGAACAAACAAAACCTTGTGTAATGTTAGTTTAACTTAAAACTAGGAACAAACAAAACCTTGTGTAATGTTAGTTTAGGACTAAGGACTGCATCACCAATTTTCGTTACTTTAACTTTATATCTGTTTGGTAAGGTCACTAGGAAAGGATAAGGTAAGATTCTAATATTAGTTAGCATGGCCTTATTATATGACATATGGTTGAGGCTCCGGAATCTAATATCTAAACTTCAGCATGTGATTTGAAATAATTACATGAAAGATTGCTAATTATTTCTTTATGAGTAGAGCAAGCCAATATACCTGCAAAGTTTGCTGCCCCACTAGTGATGTTATTTGACACTTCAACTAAATTTCCACCATGGAAGTTCTCCAA
This sequence comes from Nicotiana tabacum, assembly GCF_000715075.1. Lineage (NCBI taxonomy): Eukaryota > Viridiplantae > Streptophyta > Magnoliopsida > Solanales > Solanaceae > Nicotiana > Nicotiana tabacum. Next base: position 97,086,100 of record NC_134082.1, read on the forward strand.
TAAATGCGGCAGTTAATTGTACTAATCCTTTGTCAGGTCTGAATCCCCATGCTCAGGTTCCCAATATAAACTTGTCACGCCCCGAACCTGGGGGGCGAGACCAGCGCCCGGTGCCTTACCTATCCTTACGTACCAACTTGTGACTAAGGAACTCTGAACATGTGATGTCATAATTTGGCCATGGAATACATTGCAAGACAACTGCGAATGCTGACTAAATATAAATATAAAGCTAGGCCAACAAGTCGTTATAACTACTACAGCTAGCAAACCCAACAAATATATATAAAAGGCCTACAAGTCTAACATACTGTACTAACTGACAAAATATGTCTACAAGCCTCTACTGGTGGATATACTGTGATTGGAACAGCTCCCCGACCTATTCATAGCATATATACATATATATACAAGATGCACATAAAGCTCTAGACCCAGTAACTCCAAAAGGCATGTAGCTTACTGATCAAGCTGAACTCGGGCAACACTTAATAAGGAGGTCTACCCGTCTGTCTGTTTGGACCTACACGCATGAAATGCAGTGCCCCCAAAAAAGGGATGTCAGTACAGAATAATGTACCGAGTATGTAAGGCAATATACTGAAAGCTGAAACTGAACTGATAATATAATAACTGAAAGTAACTGGAAGTCAAATATAATCGGAAGATATTCTTACCTACTGATACTGACTCAACTCTCTCAATATAGTAAGTAAAATAGCTGTCTGACCTTATAAGGCTCGGTATATATATAACCTCTCTGCCATAGTAGGCTCGCTCATAGGCGCTCGACCATACTAGGCTCTGTATCTCGTCCAACTGGGCTCTCTCCTAGGCGCTCCGCTACAACAGGCTCGGTATATAACTTACCATCTGATCAGAGGTTGCCCAATAGGGGCCTGCCCATCGATTATAGCTCGATGGTAATGAAAATAATATAATACTGTATATATAAACTCTCTACTCTCTTGACTGGAAGAAGGAAATACTCAATTGAATATGAGTCCTGATAAGGAGAATACTGTAACTTACAAAACTAGAAAAATATACGTAAATTCCGGTGTATGAGTTTTTCTTTATGCCTCGTTACCAAACTCGTGTAATTACGAGATCATGCCAAAATAAAAGAAGAGTAGGTGTATGGTCTCGAATATTAATTTTGGTTTTACTCCCTGCTCATTATCCATGGTAGGTGCCATTTTTTCATAAAGAACATACAATTTTGTAGTGAGACTTTTTTTACAAGTCCATTTCCTCTTTAGGTCACTGTGCTTAGGTTGAAACCTTCTTCCTTATTCCCTCATCCAGTCTTTTGTTTTACTACCTAAGGAGGACCCTCTGACTCTTGTAAAGCTATGACCTTATTACATCATATACTCGACGGACCTTTTTATGTCCTTCCTTGACTATAATTATCCGTAGTTACTTACCTCTACGTCTTTATGCTTGTAGGGCTGCTTCAGATCTGATATTTTAACTGTCTTCCTAGTGGCATTCTCTTTCATTGTCGTAATACTCATACGGTGCCTTTTTAACTTCCCCAACTCCTATATGAATATATCTCAAGGATCACGATGTCATAACTGTGAGGCTGAATTCTCTATACTGGGTTTTACTATTTTTATCTTGCACGATCTATTGATTTATTCGTATCTTCTTGTCTAGCCATGACTAGGCTCTTCCTGAATCAACTGCTAACTGGCCGTTGGCCCATTCTCATATCAATATTCCACGTAAACTTTCTTGGGTTATTTCCTTTGTCTTTACTTACCTATCACACTGACTTTTTTTATTTTTTATTTTTTTTATCAATAACATCCCGGGCAAGAACCGTTACTTCCTTTCCTTGACGTCGTGTTTGTATAATGATCTGGAATCGTAGCATATCTATAGGCTTTGAATGACTGCAATCTCACCCCTTTCTCATTTTTATCGCATTCTTCTTTTACCATTTCATAATTACTAGAACCGTTTAACACTGACTTAATGACATTATCACTTCATATTCCCTCATTTAGGGGAGTACTAAGAGTTTGAGTTACGACCTACCTATAGATGTTTTACCTCTTCATATTTGGCGTCCTTTCACATCATTGATGACCCTTACTCGCCTTGAGGTAATCCTTCTGTACTTAGGATGACACAATTTCCTTACTCATGAGGGTGACACTTAGTTTAACTGGAATATACAATCCTTTAAACTTAACTTTGCTCATAATGCTTGCTTTAGGGAACTGTCTTCCCGAATGACCATTCTCTGAATTGTTCATGAATCTTCTTCCGTTGTTTATTATGTTATCGCTAGAATGAAATATGAAATTCTAATGATGTCGACCATTATCAACTCACTCGGTCCCTAGTTCATGTTTAGTTTATCTTGTTCACCAGTCCATACTGATTTCTAGAGACTAACTTTTCCTTTTGGTAGTCGCGTTGGAGTCACTAACTTATTTCTCGAAATGAGGATACAACTTTATGGCCTATGCTCTTTTGTTGTCTCCAGGCCTGGCACCTCTCATTTTTTTTCCTTCCCTTGACTATAGACTATGTAATACTGTCATTTCATTCTTTTTTTTCTACCGTTGTCATCCAAGTATCACATCTTACTCATAATGCTTCACTAATTCTCTTCTTATTTTCTGCAAACATTTATATCTATCACTTTATTTTGAAAACTCGAACAAGATATTCTTTTGCTCTTAGCTCCCGTTGCTCCATCCATTAGCTCTTCGAATTTCCAAACATTCTTTCTCTACTAGGGACGAGAGCCATACTAAGGTAATATTTACCCCTTCTAGGATTCCAGTGCATGTCTTTGTAGTACTCATATCTAGCTGTACTATTTGAGAGTGCACCATCTAGGTATCTCACAAGGAGATCTATTAGCACCTTTGTAATATCCTTCGGAAATGTCAACTAACGCAAACCATCCATCCATCATTTTGGGTTACTCTAACCTTAGCCGGATCCTGCCATCCTGTCCTTCTCTTAAATAATACCCGTTAGCTCCCATAGGGCATGACTAAGATAGGTGTGGCCGATTGTACGTACATCTATTACTGTTTAAGTTAACTCAAAATGCTTATATTCTCTTCCTGAATGGTAAATAAGGATAATCTTCATTAGGTGGGTACCTCGTACCCTCTTTCACCTTGCTTTCTTTACTTGTTGAAACTTGTATTTATCTTCTGAATCTCTCATTACTTTTTACCCTATAGGTGGATAGATATTCTTGCCTTAAGTTTCCTTATCAAGAAGCTTACACGTCTTAGTACACACATGATCTACTAAAGACCTTACATTTTCTCATCATAAGCATCATGCAAAAGTGAGTTTCTCTGACTCAACTCTTCCACAACCACATTCGATTTCTTACCAACTGTCTTTCTGGATGTAGACATCGTCGTATTATAAATAAGATAGAGTTTAGGAAGTTGAGTTCTTACAACCGAGCTCTACCACACGATCTAGAGTAAGAAGAAAGAGTGACAGTCCTAAATGCCCTGTAGCCTCCTACTTATAAGTGTGGTGCACAACACACCCATAAACAAGACTCTACTAGACACGACTTTTAGACTCCCTAGGACAGAATTGCACCAAGTTTGTCAAGACCCAAACCGAAGGGCCACGACAGGCACTCGGTGCCTCACCTATCCTTGCATACCAACTTGCGACTAAGGAACTCTGAACCTATGATGTCATACTTTGGCCATGGGCCACATTGCAAGAAAACTGCGAATGCTGACTAAATATCAATATAAAGCTAAGCCAACAAGCCGTCATAACTACTGCAGCTGGCAATCCAACAAAATATACATAAAAGGACTACAATCCCAACATACTGTACTAACTGACATGATATGTCTACAAGCCTCTACTGGTGGATATACTGTGATTGGAACAGCTCCCTGACCTACTCATAACATATATACATATATACACTAGATGTACATAAAGTTCTAGACCCGGTAACTCCAAAATGCATGGAGCTTACCGATCAAGATGAACTCGGACAATACTTAATGAGGAGGTCTACCCGTCTGTCTGTCTGAACCTGCACGCATGAAACGCAACGCCCCTAGAAAAGGGACCTCAGTACGGAATAATGTACAGAGTATGTAAGGCAATATATTGAAAGCTGAAACTTAACTGATAATATAATAACTGAAAGTAACTGGAAATCAAAGATAATCTGAAGATATGCTTACCTGCTGATACTGACTCGACTCTCTCAATATAGTAAGTAAAATAGCTGTCCGACCTTATAAGGCTCGGTATATATATAACTGCTCTGCCGTAGTAGGCTCGCTCATAGGCGCTTGGCCATACTAGGCTTTGTATCTCGGCCAACTGGGCTTGCTCATAGGCGCTCGGCCACAACAGGCTTGGTATATAACTTACCATCTGATTAGAGGTTGCCAAATAGGGGCCTGCCCATCGATTATAGCTCGATGGTAATGAAAATAATGTAATACTGTATATATAAACTCCCTGCTCTCTTGATTGGAAGAAGGAAATACTCAATTGAATATGAGTCCCGATAAGGAGAATACTGTAACTTACAAAACAAGAAATATATACACAAATTCCTGGATATGAATTTTTCTTTATGCCTTGTTATCAAACTTGTGTAATTACGAGATCATCCCAAAATGAAAGGAGAGCTTAGCCTTAACATATTTGAATTGATTTTCCTGACAATCCCTCCAATACATGTTGATTGCGACAAAATATGTAATGGCGGATCGAAGTAGGAGAAAATTCGTATGATATTCTTGAGAAAGATTGCACCATACTTCCTTAAAATTGTAAAATCTCATGTTGCCAAGGTGCTAAGAAATTTCGTTGGATTCACGTTGCTAACATTGAAATCCTTGTATGAATTGGTTGAAGATGTTATAAAACATCATTTTCTTGAGATGTTATAAAACATCATTTTCTTAAAATGTTATAAAACAACATATAATGCTAACGTGACCTTGAATCATTTTCTTGATTCTTTGAAATGCCTTTTACTAATTAAATTCAAACCCCACATCGTTGATGACTAAGCCCATAATTTACATAAATAAGCCACCTATTTATGGGCTTAATGAGTCATTATTGATGGCTTTCATGGCTGTCACGTTTTGGCTTAAACCTTATCTAAGATCTTGATTTATTTAATTACTAATTCATTAATTAATTGATAATCTCTCACTAAAATCAATAATTACGTGGTTATCCACATAATGAAGAATTATTTCAAATTACTTAAAATACTACTCACCTTTAACACACTTACATTCCTTACTATCATGGCCATGTGGTACCTTGTGTGGTACTAGTCCATAAATATCGGGTATTTTAGCTCGGGCCGTATTTCATCCCAAAATGACAACCTTAAACAAAAATTCATTTTCTTTGATTCATTTACCCTTTAACCTTAACGATTTTACTTATCACTTGTTTGAAATAGTGTAATACTTATAATCCCAAAATAAATCTCATTCCCGAACTTACGTCGATTAACGTACAAAAATGTGGAATGTAATATCTCATTTTCGAGCTTATAGTAATTTATTTATGGCATACTTCTACGTACAAAAACATGGGGTGTAACAAAGCTTCATCATATCCACCATAAACCATTCTTTCAGGCCCTCCATGCACATTTGCTGTAGACGCCACATTTTTTCCTTTGGTGAATTTGAAATCCTGGGGAAATCCGTGTAGTCTATAACACACACTTATCTTTAGTATTTCCTGGTTTTTTTAGTAATCACAAAACAATTGAGACCTATTAGGTGGATAACTGCCTCTGTGTGAGTTGTTTCCTATAGTGTTTCTCTGTTGAGTGTAACTTGTCCTAAATGCATGATTTGCAAGTTCATTATCGAAGTAGACTCCATTAATAGATGATTATTTGACCTAACTTTCCTCTGTTTTTCTTTTTAAATTAGAATAGAAATGGCCTTTGTAATGCTGGGTAACAGATTCATCATCAAAATACTTCATCTTACAATTGTGTAGATCTCGTTCAACCCCATTAGAAATCTAATTAGCCTCTTGTCCTATTTAGCCTTGTGCATATTTTCCTTGGCACCACAAGTGCAATGACATTTACACTGTGCATGCACATTCAAGGTGTTAAACCCTTCCCAAAGTTTCTTCATTTTGTATAATATCTTGTAATGTCTAGGTTCCTTGACTTAGGCCATTGATTTCCCTCTCAAGCTGGTACAATTTTGCATCGTTCGTCTGATCATACCTATCCTCCAGTTCTTGCCATAATTCCTTTACATCGCTCACATACTATAAGTTGCCTGCCAAGTCCTTTAAAAGTGAGTTGAGAATCCATGACGTCACCATATCATCACATCTCTCCATTTGCTTGAAGGTTGAATGACCAAAATCTGGCTTCTAACATTTTCCTATGGTAAATTCGGCCTTATTTTTCACCGAAAGGGCTCTTAGGATGCCTCTTCTCCAAGATCTATAACCAATTCTGTCAAACACCATCGGCACCAGTGTCGATCCGGAACTCTCTGATGGATGCTTGTACAGTGGATTGGTCAAATCCAAAGTATCCTTGTTCACATTTAGTGAATTACTCGAGTTCGAAGTATTTCCATCTACAACTATGATATGAGATGAAGGAGCAGAAGAAAAAAGTAATCAATCAGTGAAATTGAGTGAACGAATCAACAATTTTGAGAAATTGTGGGTGAAAATTAGGGTTCCCCTATTCTGATTTGCAATTTCGAATTGAACAAAAATTAGGGACGAGAATGACGAGATCGAAAGAAAATTGAGTCAACATTGGGACTTAACTCTGATACCATATTAAAACTAAGAAGTTAATCGTGAGTGGAAGTTGCAATTGATGCAACAATTTGAACTTGCAAGGAGCATATATAAGATAGAGAGATAGAGAGAGAAAGAGAAAGAGAGAGAATGACAGAAGGTTGTGGAGAAAAGTAAATGGGAAAAAGAATCCAAGTGTATTTCTGTATTGTGTTTAATATATATACTCGTATTAAAATACTCCACTATCTAATTACAAAGATACCCTATACTAACTTACTACCATTAACTATACAGATAAATACAGCTATAGTTGAGCTGTCAAGTACCACTATTAATAAACGACAATAATAGTTCTAAAGTCAATCACTACCATTCATAAGATGAGCGTTCTCATCATAATTTGAAGAACTTTCTAATCTCAAGTTCAAATAGCTTTTCTCCCCCATTTCGGTATCAACTTGTCTAATCCAAGTATCGAGAGCTAATGAGTTACAAATGATGTTAACAGTTATTAACCAATCATGTACGCACCAGGAAAGGAAGATATCTCGACCTAGAGCTACTGTTTTTAATCTTTATTATAATATATTACTCTTAGAATACAAGGGAAATAATGTGATAAGGAAAAAGAGAAAAAATGTTGCTTAAGTTCTTTATTTATGTCACGACCTTAAATCCGGACCCGGTCGTGATGGCGCCTCTCGTGAAGACAAGGCTAGCCAACTATTCTCAATTCAATATTAAACAGTTAAACAATAAGAAGCAGTCTAAAGCATGATTTAAATAAACCAAAGTTCAAATAGATCATGGCATAATTCGCGGAAAATAACCCAACACAGCCCGATACCGGGGTGTCACTAGTCATGAGCATCTAAACAATCCGGAATACTCGGGAAAACTACAAAGTTTAATACAAAAAACTAAGAACATGAAGAAATAAGATAGGGAAGAGCTCCGGGTTATGAACGCCAACAGCTACCTAGAGACTCCTCGGATCCGCCTAAGCTGGGAATGATCAGCACTCGGGAGCGGGACCGGCTACACATGAATATGCACACGGGGTGCAGGGAGTAAAGTGAGCACTCCAACTTAGTGAGTAATAATCATCAATAAAGATTGAAAGCGGGAAATCACGTAAGGCACAAAGCATGCTATAATGAAGCAGTAAAACAAGTAAAGATAGTAACTCAGTAAAAATATGAGAAAGCCAGTTTTATTCAACTTAAACTTCACGAAAAGCCTTTTAACAATTTAAGCAGGTGATTGACATGCAATTAAAGGAAAATAAACACATAAAGGTTTGCCCCTCGGGCACAGTATCAACAACTCAGCCCCTCGGGCAATATCTCAGAAACATACCAGCCTCTCGGGCTCAATCTCACATCACAATGGGTATTCGCACTCACTGGGGGTGTGCAGACTCCTGGAGGGGCCCCTTACGGCCCAAGTGCAATATCAAGCCATATCGTGGCGTCATCACTAGGATCTCAGCCTCATATCAATCAAGTCACCTCGTGGCGTACATATCTCAGGCCCTCGGCCTCAAATCACGATCGGTGTTTCCTCACACCATAGGCCCTCGACCTTACTCAGTCAAAAATCCTCACAAGGCACTCGATAGTAGTAAAAACAGGATTTTCTCAGCTCAATTATCATTTAAAAGATCATATAAGGGTTAAAACTTAGTAAACATGGCTGAGTATGAAAATAGTGAAATATATCATGACTGAGTTCAAGTAGTAAGTCAAAACAGTGAGGAAATATCAATAAAAATTCCCGAAGGGTTCAAATAGTTGGCACGAGGCCCAAATATGGCATTCAGCCCAAATAATGATGATAGCAATTAGATTTCAATCAAATATACGGTAAAATATTCAATCGGGACAAACTAAATCACAATCACCAACTGTGCATGACCCTACACTCGTCATCAAGCGTGTGCGTCACCTCAATATAGCACAACGATGCGCAATCCGGGGTTTCAAACCCTCAGAACATTATTTACAATCATTACTCACCTCGAACCGGTCAAATCTCTAGCCCGCGACGCCTTTTCCCCTCAAATCGGCCTTCACTCGCATCGAATCTATCCAAAATCAGAACGAGGACGTCAAAATATGCTAAGGCAACGAAGCCTAAGCAAAACTAATCAAATTATAGCACAAATCCCGAAATTACCAAAACCCGACTTCCGGGACCACACCTCGGAATTCAATAATCTTTACATCAATAGATTCCTTATCTCCCCACGAGTTCATACATATCAAAAGTTCTGAAATCCGACCTCAAATGGTCCTTCAAATCCTCAAGCAAAAGTCTAAGTTTCCAAGCCCTAGTTTCCCCAATTTTAACCCTTAATTTCCATAATTTCTAGCACTAATCCTCAATAAAGTTCCCTTGAAATCCCTCTTTCAAATCGTCTAAAAAGCTCCAAAGCCAAAATAGAAAGGGTGAAATTAGCTCAAAATCGCGAAGGGCACAATTTATACCATCTGCCCAGACATTTTCGCATCTGCTGCCAATTTTCTGCTTCTGCGGTCAAACCACCGCATCTGCGGTCCTCACTTAAGTTATCAAAACCGCATCTGCAATACATTTCCCGCATCTGCTTCTTTGCAGGTGCGGTCCCATAACCGCATCTGCAGTTCCTGCCAACCCCTCCATATTCCGCTTCTGCGACCTTTCTCCTGCATATGCGGCGTCGCACCTATGGTCCCTAATCTGCAGGTGCAGAAATACCAGAAGCAGCAAAATTTGCAGCTGCAACAATTCCTCAAACTCCCTTTCAACCATTCAAAATCACCCCGAGGTCCCGGGACCTCAACCAAAGACACCAACATATCCCAAAACCTTATTAAAACTCATTCCAATCTTCAAAACACACCAAACAATATCAAATCACCCAAAACACATCGGATTCAAGCCTAAGTTTTCCAAAATCTTCCGAATTCCTCTTTTGATCAAAAACCCAACCAAACCACGCCCGAATGACCTGAAATTTTGCACACACATCCTAAATGACACCACTGAACTACTGCAACTCTCAGAATTCCATTCGACCCCTATATCAAAATCTCGCCTACCAATCGGAAATCGCCAAAATATCAACTTCGCCACTTCAAGCCTAAATCTACTATGAACCTTCAAAACTCACTCTGATCATGCTCCTAAGTCGAAAATTACCTCCCGAAGCTAACCGAACCATCAGAACTCACATCCGAGCCCTCTAGCACATAAGTCAACATCCGGTTGACTTTTCCAACTTAAGCTTCTTCAAAAGAGACTAAGTGTCTCAAAAGTTACCAAAATCATTCCGGATTCGATCCGACCAACCCGATACCACATAATATGGATAAGCAAAGCATAAAGAAGCAAAATAGAGGAAACAGAGCGGTAACTCATGAGACGACTGGATGGGTCGTCATATCTCCTCGAACGAGTCAAGAAACATACCTGAAGCCTCAAACAAGTGAGGATATCTGCTCCGCATCTCCCGCTCAGTCTCCCAGGTAGCCTTCTCCACGGGCCAACCTCTCCACTGCACTTTCACTAAAGCTATATCCTTTGACCTCAACTTCCAAACCTAACGACCCAAAATAGCTACTGGCTCCATATCATAGGTCAAATCATCATCCAACTGAACTGTGCTGAAATCCAGAACATAAGACGGATCTCCAATATACTTCCGGAGCTTAAGAGCATGAAATACTGGATGCACACTCGAAAGATGGGTGGTAAAGCAAGCTCATAAGCCACCTCCCCAATCCTCCGAAGCACCTCAAAAGCCCAATGAACCGCAAACTCAATTTCCCTTTCTTCCCAAATCTCATAACACCCTTCATGGGCGAAACCTTCAACAGAACCTTCTCCCCAACCATATAGGACACATCTCAAACCTTCCTATCAGCATAACTCTTCTCCTCGACTGCGCTGTACGAAGTCTCTCCTGAATCACCTTCACTTTCTCCAAAGCATCCTACACCAAGTCTATCCCCAATAGCCTAGCCTCACCGGGCTCAAACCAACCAATTGGAGATCTACACCGCCTCCCATACAAAGCCTTATATGGAGTCATCTAAATGCTCGACTGGTAGCTGTTGTTATAAGCAAACTCTGCAAGTGGTAAAAACTGATCCCATGACCCTCTGAAATCAATGACACAAGCACGCAACATGTCCTCCAATATTTGAATAGTGCGCTCAAACTGTCCGTCCGTCTGAGGGTGAAAAGCTGTGCTCAATTCAACTTGAGTACCCAACTCTCGCCGCACAGACCTCCAAAACTGCGATGTAAACTAAGTGCCCCTATGTGAAATTATGGAAATGGGGACACCATGCAAACAAACAATCTCTCGGATATAGATCTCTGCCAACCGCTCTGAAGAATAGGTAGTACACACAGGAATGAAGTGCGCGGACTTAATCGGCTGATCCAAAATCACCCAAATAGCATCAAACTTCTTCAAAGTCCGTATAAGTCCAACTACAAAGTCCATAGTGATCCTCTCCCACTTCCACTCTAGAAAATCCATCTGCTGAAGCAAACCACCCGGTCTTTGATTCTCGTGTTTCATCTGCTGACAATTGAGACACCGAGCTACAAATCCCATAATATATTTCTTCATTCTTCTCCACCAGTAGTGCTACCTCAAATCCTGATACATCTTCGCGACACCTGGATGAATGGAATACCGCGAGCTATGGGCCTCCTCCAGAATCAACTCCCGAAGCCCATCCACATTGGGTACACAAATCTGGCCCTGCATCCTCAACACCCCATCATCACCAATGGTCACATCTCTGGCATCATCATGCTGAACTCTGTCCTTAAGGACAAGCAAATGTGGATCATCATACTGGCGCTCTCTGATGCGATCATATAAGGAAGACCGAGAAACCACACAAGCCAATACCCGACTGGGCTCCGAAATATATAACCTCACGAACCTATTGGTCAGGGCATGAACATCGACCGTAAAAGGTCTCTCCCCACCTGGAATATATGCCAAACTCCCCATACTCATTGCCTTTCGGCTCAAAGCATCGGCTATCACATTGGCCTTTCCCAGATGGTACAATATAGTGATATCATAATCCTTAAGCAACTCCAACCATCTCCGCTGCCTCAAATTAAAATCCTTTTGCTTGAACAAATGCTGAAGACTGCGATGATCAGTAAACACCTCACAAGACACGCCATACAAGTAATGCCTCCAAATCTTCAACGCGTGAACTATGGAAGCCAACTCCAAATCATGAACGAGCTAGTTCTTCTCATGGGGCTTCAACTTACGGGAAGCATAAGCAATAACTCTACCGTCCTGCATTAAAATACAGCCAATACAACTGAGCTCTACTGCACGATCTAGAGTAAGAAGAAAGAGTGACAGACCTAAATGCCCTGTAGCCTCCTGCTTATAAGTGTGGTGCACAACACACCCATAAACAAGACTCTACTAGACACGGCTTGTAGACTCCCTAGGACAGAACTGCTCTGATACCACTTCTGTCACGACCCAAACCGAAGGGCCGCGACGGGCACCCGGTGCCTTACTCAACCGAGTACCAACGTAACATATCTTTCTTATCATGTTATCATGAGTAAATGAGCTAGAAAACTCGTCCTGAGATAACAAGAATAAAACATAAGGGAATAGTCAACATATGAAGACCCAACATGATATACAAACTAATATATGTGACATACGGGCCTATAAGGCCGACATGACCATTAGTAAACTCGAAACATAGGCCGACAAGGCCATACAATTATCCATACACCTGACATATGTCTACAAGCCTCTAAGAGTACATAAAATCATAAAGGTCGGGACAGGGCCCCGCCATATCAATCAATACATATCCAAAGCATACTGACCAAATAGGCAACTCCGGAGCAAGTGGAGTGCACCAACACCTTCGCTGAGCTGATAGCCTACTAGGAGGACTGTCAACCTATCAATCGGGACCTGCGGGCATGAAATGCAGCGTCCCCAGGCAAAAGGGACGTCAGTACGAATAAAGTACCGAGTATGTTAGGCAGGAAAGCATAAACAAGAACAGTAATGTAAAGAGAGAGATAAAGGAGATACAACCTGTAACATCAGAGTGCCTCTGGGGGTTACTGATATGAAATGCATAATACATATATATACATAAACTTTTTAAAACATTCGCCTCTGTGGGCATCATCATCATATCGTACCCGGCCTCAAAGAGGACTCGGTAAAAGCGTACCCGACCATCATAAGGTTCGGTAGAATCGTACCCGGCCACGTGGAGCTCGGTAAACCCAACTGATCAGTGGTTGCACAATAGGTGCCGTACCCGGCCGACTATAGCGCGGCTCGGTAGAGTAAAATAGATACTATATATAATGCATGCTAGACTCATGGAATCATCTTCTAAACCTTTTGGAGTGACTTAAGAACATTATGGACATCCCTACCATCAATATGAACCTTAGTAGGATTTAAGGATCATACACACTTGTTTAGAATAATTTTATAAGGAAAGAACAACATGGACAACCTTAGTTGCTAGGAGTAGAGTCATTATGAAATAGCGTATCGTTTATGTTCATTTCATTTTAGACCATGCCAAAAGAAAGAAGAAAGTGCCTTAACATACCTTAAACCCGTTGAGTCCTTAATCCCTTCCAAGCAACTCTTCAAACAAGTCAACTCAATCTATCATAGTATAAGGAGATTCAAAATCAGTGCTGAGAAAAGGCTAAGTCTATAACTTAAGCTAGTAGCTCGTTTACGTAAATTTGGGCAGCATCTCCATTGTAACAAGGGCCTCCTCCAATACCATATACCAACAACAATGAACAGAGCAATCCATCAATACATAATTATCAATATCAAGACACCATATAACCACAACAAGTCACAACTACATTACGACGAGCGGCAAACTCCGATTGGAATCCGTATACCCCTTATCAATCCTTATAGACTTCTTACTTCAACATAAAAGTATCATTAACTTGATAATGAAGTCATTAATCAATGATTCCAGCCTTATACCATATATTTATAACAACTAAAATAATCCACAACTTCAACTATCCCCAACTAGCAACTTTATTCACTAGTTCAGGTCTAGCCCATCCATTTAACTTAATCAATATCAAGATAACCTTAGGCACAAGAAAGAACATAATATACATACCTCCTACAGTAACTTCAAGTCAAAATCCAAGTTATATTCATTTTACAACAACCCTTAATAGCAATACAACACCATAGAAGTGACTTAAGCTAGTCCAAGTATTATCTTATAGTTTATCATCCTAACAACTTAACCAACATACAAGCAAGCTTAAGCACAATTAGTAGGTTGTTATACTCACCTTGTACAACAGCAACAACTTGGAATTTCATCCAAATACAGCCCACAACACTCCTCAATGACAACACAACCTCAAAGAGGTGTTGTTCTTCACTAGAACTAAGTTTTGATGTTGAAATATGGTGTAATCACTTTGGAATCACTTCAAACCCTTGTGATATATGTTTAGGAGGGTTAGGAGAAGTTTGGAGATGAACTTTAGTTGAAAAATAAGCAAAAATAGGCGTCCAAATCGTTTATAAATTGAAGTAGGTCAACCACCGCCTAAGTGGGTCCCATTGGGAGCTGCTTGCGCAGTCTCGCGAAAATGCGAATATCTCTCTACTCCGATGTCGTATTGACAAACGGTTTAATGCATTAGAAACTAGACTCGTAGACCTTCAATTTTGTAGGTAGAACACCCCATTATTCCAAGTATATTTGGAGAAATTCTCAGATACATTTGACCTAAATTTCAGCAAATTTATGAATGTAACTTGTGATGACCTTTGCCAACTCTTGTTCCACAACTTGCTTGCCTTCAAAATGTAGAAAATAAATATCATACGACTAAAATAACTCATAGAATAACCTCCTTATCATGTTAATAACCCTAGTCTCACCCCAAAGTACATGTTATAACATTCGAAACTTGTCGACTTTCGACGAAACTTATTTTCTTCAATTGGTTTAGCTTCTAAGATTTCCAACCCTCTTGGTAATCGTTATTCATGATCTTAAATATTTGTAACCTCCAAGGTAACATTATTAACTTACTTTATTTGCTTCCAAATAGAATCTCATTTCCGAGCTTACATCAATGACTTACGATGTACTCTCACGTATGAAAACTTGGGGTGTAACATCATTCCCCCTTTGGAACATTCGTCCTCGAATGTTGACTGATGCACTTATCAATTTCATAAACTATGGCTCTTACGAATACTTTAATGTTCATCTTGCCATCTAAGCAACAGTTTTGTGAATAAATCCAAACGCTTGGGCATTCCCCCTTTTAGGCCTCTTTGTCACGCCCTGACATGTGGTCGGAATTTTTCCAACATCGTAACATTTGCTACCTTATATCATGCAGTATGTACGACTGTGTCCTTATATGAGTGCCTAGCGACTCGTCTTCCCTTTTTCCTCCATCTTTTAGCCAATCTATAAGCCTCACCGTATGAACATATACAGAATTATGAAAAGCTGTCCCTCTAGGCATCTATAGGTGTATTGATGTCTTTCGCTTGGTACTTTATCGAACTTAAGACTATTGCTATCTCTTGTTTCATAGCCTTGCATATCTATCCTTATGGATTTACTACATCTAGGCAGGTTATACTATACCATAAAACTTACTTCGTTTTATAATTACCGAGGCTTGCTACCCAACTCCAGGTTACTCTCTCGCTGCTTATCCTATATGTATAAATCTAAGTCCTTTAGTGCTTCCTCATTTTTATTCATCTTAAGAATAACAAACAAATCTCATCTCATACTTTGGAACTTGTACCCATCTATTGTTTATTCACCTTAATGTTGATCTATAATCTATCACTGATAACTTGCAACCTCTTACGTAATACATTGTCACTAGGGCTCACATCTTATTGGGGAACATCTGAAGTGATTTTCCTGATCCACCTAGGGATAATACTATACTTCAATAACCATATTTCATTGCATCCCAACGCGATTCATCTTATGGGGGTATTCTAATCCCGTGCAATTAATGAAATCCCTTTCTCGTTAAATCATTACTCAATCAAAGGCCTAAGAATCATCCTCTTATCTATCACAATTACACCCTTATTCTACCGCCAGGGCAACATTCCATCTCTTCTAAATGCACCTAGTCTTAGACTCCTCTGGGTTCATTCAGGCTGTATAGAGTTTTTTTATTCATATGGAAATCATCAGCTCCCTTGTTTTGATGGGTTTAATCCCGAGGACATATATATTCTCGTCACATTCTCACTCATCTTTTCATATCCTTACTCCTATCTACCTAAAACCTTGTTGCTCTACAATACTTTACCTTAGGACCTACACCGATCTATTTATACTACTCCCAACCTTCCTTTAACTTGATAGCACCATAAATTTCCTTTTGTGCCTTCTCAGTTGTCCTTAAATGTAAGCAATTACTTTTGATGGTCGTTCTATCACTTGTTGCATGAATACTTGGCTTGTCCTTTTTGCCCACGAATACTATAATTTCTTGTACCTTATATGATCTCAAACATCACCTTTGATAGCTTCTTTTTTACCATTCATTAGCCATGATAGGTGCCACTTTCTTATGGAGTGTATACAATATTGTAGTGAGACTGTTGTTACAGGATCATTTACTCTCTAGCTCACTATGCTTAGGTGGAAACCTTCTTCCTTATTTCCTCAACTAGTCTTTCATTGTAGTACTTAGGGAGACCTTCTGGCTCTTGTAAAGTTGCGAGCTTGATATATCGTACACCCGAAGGTAATTTTCGTTATTCTTACTTGCCTATAATAATCCTTAGTTACATAAATTTATGCCTTTGTGCTCGTAGGGTTACTTCTAAGCTCAAATTTTTATTGTCTCCTTAGTGACACTCTCTCTTATTTTCATAAACCTTTAAAAGTGGTACCTTTAATTGCCTCAACTCCTATCTGAATTTTTTTCAAATGATTGCGATCTTGTATCTGCGAGACTGAATTCATTATGCTGCAGTTCACTACATTTATCTTGCATGATCTATTGATTTATCCGTGACCTCTTGTCTAGCCATAACTGGGCTCTTCCTAAATCAACTACTAATTACTCGTTGGTCCATTCTCATATATATATATATATATATATATATATATATATATATATTTATTTATTTATTTATTCTGCATAATCCCTCTTGGGATATATCCTTTGTCTTAACTTATCTCTCACCACTAGCTCCAGATGTATCAAATGTCCATTCATACTTATTTATCAATAACATCCTGGCCGGAAACTTTTACTGCCTCTCCCCGGTGTCGTGCTTGTATAATGTTCTGGATTCGCAACATATCTGCAGGAACTGAATAAATGCAACATCATCCCTTTCTCCTTTTTACCACATTCTTCCTTTACCATTCCATAGTTAACTGAACCGCTTAACTCCGACTTAATACCATATCACACCATATTCCCCCTTCAGGGGAGTACTAAGATTTAGTACTACGACGATCTACCTATAGTTGTTTTACCTCTTCATCTTCGGCGTCTTTTCACATTATCAATGAGCCTTAATCACCTTATGGTAACCTTCTGTACCAGGGATAACTAAATTTCTTACGCACGAAGGTGACACCTACGGTAACTGGCACATTTAGTCCCTTAAGATTAACTCTACTCAGAGTGCTTGCTTTAGGTAAGCGACTTCCTAAATAACCTTTAAAGGTTATTCGTCTGTTGTCTATTCTATTATTGTTTGGAGCACGATCTTTGAAATTCTCACGATGTCGACCATTATCAAATCCTCCGGTCCCTAATTCATGTTCGATTTTATCTTGTTCACCAGCCCATACTGATTTTTATTACTCTAGGGTCTAACCTTTCCTCCTGGTAATCACGTTGAAGTCACCAACTCATTTCTCGAAATAAAAATATGATTTTATGGCTTATACTCTTTTATTGCCTTAAGGCTTGTCACCTCTTGTATTTTCCTTCACTTTGACTATAGACTCTGTCATCGTGTCATATTTTGATTTACTGTTATCACCCCTATATCACATCTTACTCATGATGCTTCATTTATTTTCTTCTTATTCTCCGGATAATATTCTTTTTGTCTATCACTTTATTCTGAAAACTTCAACAAAAAGT
The DNA here is from genome assembly GCF_000715075.1 of Nicotiana tabacum. NCBI lineage: Eukaryota > Viridiplantae > Streptophyta > Magnoliopsida > Solanales > Solanaceae > Nicotiana > Nicotiana tabacum. The sequence continues at coordinate 97,104,064 of NC_134082.1, forward strand.
TCTTTCCCTATAAGCTCCCCTAGCTTCATCTCATTAGAATGCCTAACATTCTTTTTTTTACTCGGGGCTAGAGTCATACTAAGGTAAATATTTGTCCCTTCTAGGATCCCACTGCCTATATTCTGAAATTTTTGAATATTCCAGTATTCGTATCTGATTGTACTACTCTAGAGTTCACCATCTGGGTGTCTTAGAAGGATATCTTTTACCACATTTGTACCATCTTTCGGAAACATTGGTTAATGATAACAACCTATCCACAATTTTTGGGTTACTCTAACTCCAACTGGATCCTGATATCCCATCTTTCTCTTAAATAATATCTGTTAGCTCCCATAGAACATAACTGAGATGGGTGTGGCCAATTGTACTTACCTCTATTATTGATGAAGGTACCAAAATGCTTATATTTCTCTGCCTGATTTGAAAATATTGATAATCTTCATTATCTGGGTGCCTTTACCCCTCTTCACCTTACTTCTTTTACTTGTTGAAACTTGTATCTAGCTTCTGAATCCCTCATAGATTTTCACCATATTCGTGAATAGATATCCTTGCGTTAAGGCTCCTTATTAAGAAGCATACACATCTTAGTACACACACGAAATGTTGAAGACCTCATATTTACTCATCATAAGTATGATGTGAAATCGAGTTCCTCTGACTCAACTCTTTCACATCCACATGTAATCTCTTACCAACTATCTTTGTGGAAGTAGGTATCGTTGTATTATGACTAAAGTCGAATTTAGGAGTTTGAATTCTTACAACTGAGCTCTACTGCACGATCTAGAGTAAGAAGAAAGAGTGACAGACCTAAATGCCCTGTAGCCTCCTGCTTATAAGTGTGGTGCACAACACACCCATAAACAAGACTCTACTAGACACGGCTTGTAGACTCCCTAGGATAGAACTGCTCTGATACCACTTCTGTCACGACCCAAACCGAAGGGCCGCGACGGGCACCCGGTGCCTTACTCAACCGAGTACCAACATAACATATCTTTCTTATCATGTTATCATGAGTAAATGAGCTAGAAAACTCGTCCTGAGATAACAAGAATAAAACATAAGGGAATAGTCAACATATGAAGACCCAACATGATATACAAACTAATATATGTGACATACGGGCCTATAAGGCCGACATGACCATTAGTAAACTCGAAACATAGGCCGACAAGGCCATACAATTATCCATACACCTGACATATGTCTACAAGCCTCTAAGAGTACATAAAATCATAAAGGTCGGGACAGGGCCCCGCCATATCAATCAATACATATCCAAAGCATACTGACCAAATAGGCAACTCCGGAGCAAGTGGAGTGCACCAACACCTTCGCTGAGCTGATAGCCTACTAGGAGGACTGTCAACCTATCAATCGGGACCTGCGGGCATGAAATGCAGCATCCCCAGGCAAAAGGGACGTCAGTACGAATAAAGTACCGAGTATGTTAGGCAGGAAAGCATAAACAAGAACAGTAATGTAAAGAGAGAGATAAAGGAGATACAACCTGTAACATTAGAGTGCCTCTGGGGGTTACTGATATGAAATGCATAATACATATATATACATAAACTTTTTAAAACATTCGCCTCTGTAGGCATCATCATCATATCATACCCGGCCTCAAAGAGGACTCGGTAAAAGCGTACCCGACCATCATAAGGTTCGGTAGAATCGTACCCGGCCACGTGGAGCTCGGTAAACCCAACTGATCAGTGGTTGCACAATAGGTGCCGTACCCGGACGACTATAGCGCGGCTCGGTAGAGTAAAATAGATACTATATATAATGCATGCTAGACTCATGGAATCATCTTCTAAACCTTTTGGAGTGACTTAAGAACATTATGGACATCCCTACCATCAATATGAACCTTAGTAGGATTTAAGGATCATACACACTTGTTTAGAATAATTTTATAAGGAAAGAACAACATGGACAACCTTAGTTGCTAGGAGTAGAGTCATTATGAAATAGCGTATCGTTTATGTTCATTTCATTTTAGACCATGCCAAAAGAAAGAAGAAAGTGCCTTAACATACCTTAAACCCGTTGAGTCCTTAATCCCTTCCAAGCAACTCTTCAAACAAGTCAACTCAATCTATCATAGTATAAGGAGATTCAAAATCAGTGCTGAGAAAAGGCTAAGTCTATAACTTAAGCTAGTAGCTCGTTTACGTAAATTTGGGCAGCATCTCCATTGTAACAAGGGCCTCCTCCAATACCATATACCAACAACAATGACCAGAGCAATCCATCAATACATAATTATCAATATCAAGACACCATATAACCACAACAAGTCACAACTACATTACGACGAGTGGCAAACTCCGATTGGAATCCGTATACCCCTTATCAATCCTTATAGACTTCTTACTTCAACATAAAAGTATAATTAACTTGATAATGAAGTCATTAATCAATGATTCCAGCCTTATACCATATATTTATAACAACGAAAATAATCCACAACTTCAACTATCCCCAACTAGCAACTTTATTCACTAGTTCAGGTCTAGCCCATCCATTTAACTTAATCAATATCAAGATAACCTTAGGCACAAGCAAGAACATAATATACATACCTCCTACAGTAACTTCAAGTCAAAATCCAAGTTATATTCATTTTACAACAACCCTTAATAGCAATACAACACCATAGAAGTGACTTAAGCTAGTCCAAGTATTATCTTATAGTTTATCATCCTAACAACTTAACCAACATACAAGCAAGCTTAAGCACAATTAGTAGGTTGTTATACTCACCTTTTACAGTAGCAACAACTTGGAATTTCATCCAAATACAGCCCACAACAATCCTCAATGACAACACAACCTCAAAGAGGTGTTGTTCTTCACTAGAACTAAGTTTTGATGTTGAAATATGGTGTAATCACTTTGGAATCACTTCAAACCCTTGTGATATATGTTTAGGAGGGTTAGGAGAAGTTTGGAGACGAACTTTAGTTGAAAAATGAGCAAAAATAGGCGTCCAAATCGTTTATAAATTGAAGTAGGTCAACCACCGCCTAAGTGGGTCCCATTGGGAGCTGCTTGCGCGGTCTCGCGAAAATGCGAATATCTCTCTACTCCGATGTCGTATTGACAAACGGTTTAATGCGTTAGAAACTAGACTCGTAGAAATTCAATTTGGTAGGTAGAACACCCCATTATTCCAAGTATATTTTGAGAAATTCTCAGATACATTTGACCTAAATTTCAGCAAATTTATGAATGTAACTTGTGATGACCTTTGCCAACTCTTGTTCCACAACTTGCTTGCCTTCAAAATGTAGAAAATGAATATCATACGACTAAAATAACTCTTAGAATAACCTCCTTATCATGTTAATAACCCTAGTCTCACCCCAAAGTACATGTTATAACATTCGAAACTTGTCGACTTTCGACGAAACTTATTTTCTTCAATTGGTTTAGCTTCTAAGATTTCCAACCCTCTTGGTAATCGTTATTCATGATCTTAAATATTTGTAACCTCCAAGGTAACATTATTAACTTACTTTATTTGCTTCCAAATAGAATCTCATTTCCGAGCTTACATCAATGACTTACGATGTACTCTCACGTATGAAAACTTGGGGTGTAACAGCGATGTAGATCTCCAACTGGTTGGTCTGGGCCAACTCTGAACCGCCTCTATCTTCTTCGGATCAACCTGAATATCCTCGCTTGACACTATGTGCCCCAAGAAAGCCACTGAACTGAGCCAAAACTCACAGTTGGATAATTTTGCATAATGCTTCTCCTCCCTCAATCTCTGCAACACAACTCTCAAATGCTCCGCGTGCTCCTCCTGACTACGCGAATACACCATAATATCATCAATTAAGACTATGACAAACGAGTTGAGATAAGGCCGGAACATGCTGTTCATCAAGTGCATGAACGCTACTGGGGCATTGGTCAGCCTAAAAGACATCACCAAGAACTCATAATGACCATATCAGGTCCTAAAAGTCGTCTTAAGAATATCCAAGTCCCTGATCTTCAACTGGTGATAACCTGAGCGGAGATCAATCTTAGAGAACACTCTCGCTCGCTAAAGCTGGTCGAATAAATCATCAATGCGAGGCAAGTGATACTTGTTCTTGACTGTTACCTTGTTCAATTGCCTATAATCAAAACACATCCTCATTGTGCCATCCTTCTTCTTCACAAACAGAACCGGCGCAACCCAAGGTGATACACTAGGCCGAATGAATCCCTTTTCAAGGAGTTCTTGAAGCTGCTCCTTTAACTCCTTCAACTCCGCTGGTGCATACGATACGGCGAAATAGAAATGGGCTGAGTGCCCGGCACCAGGTCAATACCAAAATCAATATCTCTATCCGGTGGCATGCCTGACAGGTCTGCAGGAAACACATCGGGAAAATCCCTCACAACTGGAACAAAATCAATACTGGGAGTCTCAACACCGACATCCCTCATAAAGGCTAGATACTAAAGACAACCTTTCCCAACCATACCCTGGTCCTTCAAGAATGAGATCACTCTACTGGGAACAAAATCAGACACACCTCGCCACTCAATTCGTGGCACACCCGGTATAGCCAATGTGACTGTCTTGGCATGACAGTCCAGAATAGCACGACACGAAGATAGGACATCGAAGTTCACCATACACAATAATAAAAGATCCACTCAGGTCTCCAGACGCCTAATAGCCACCACACACGACCGGTACACACGGTCTACAACAACAGTATCGCCAACCGGGGTAGATACATGAACAGATGAAGCAAGAGACTCATGGGGCGTACCCAGATAACGAGTAAAATATGATGACACATAAGAAAAGGTGGAACCAGGATCAAATAATACAGAGGCATCTCTGTGGCAGACTAAAACAATACCTGTGATGACAACATCTGAAGCAATAACATCGGGTCTAGCTGGAAGTTCATAGAAACGGGCCTAACCGCCAACTGATCGACCTCCCCCTCTAGGGTGACCCCTAGCTGACTAACCTCCACCTCTAGCTGGCTGCGTGGGTGGTGGTGAAGCAACTGGCGCTGAAGCAGATGACTGACCCCTCTGCTGAGATGAACTAGCAAAGCAACAAGGACACTGCCTCCACATATGACCCATCTCTCCATACTCATAACAACTCCCAGGTGCTGGAGAAGGGGAGTGAAGGGAACCCCTCGCACTGGAGTGACTAACAGATGCACATGGCATAGAAGAGCCCTGAACTAATGGAGCACGGGATGAACTCTGAGCTGGAAGAGCATTAAGTGATGACTGGCCCTGAAGAGAACTATGAGAACCATGACCCGATGATGCCCAATGATAACCCGAGTGAGCTGGCTGAGCATGCCAGAATGGACGGCCTCTACCGTGCTGAAACTGACCTCTTGAAGGAGCACCACTATAACTGCTAGATCCTCGAGGCCTCTTTGCCTCCCTCTCCTGGCGATGAACAGACTCAATCTCATGGGCGATATCCACAACCTCCTTGAAAGTAGCACCAGTCATCCTCTCCTTTGTCATAAGAATATGAAGTTGATAAGTGAGGCCATCAACAAACCTTCTAATCTTCTCTCTATCTGTTAGAACCAAACAAATGGCATGAAGAGATAACTCGAATAACCTCAACTTATACTGCGACATAGTCATTTCGCCCTGATGCAACTAGTCAAACTGCCTGCGCAGCTCCTCTCTGCGAGACTGCGGCACATACTTCTCCAGGAAGAGAATGAAGAACTGCTGCCAGCTAAGGGGTGCTACACCAACAGGCCTATGCCTCTCAAAATCCTCCCACCAAGTGAAGGCAGCTCCAGAAAACTAATAACTAGTGAAAGCGACCCCGCTTGTGACGACCCAAAGGGTCATCGCCGTAATTCTTCCTTGTTCCGTGCTTTCGAGGCCTTGAAAACCTCGCTTTTAGTTGCCTCGATTTGCGTGCGCATTTTGGGCGCATTGCCGGAAAGCTTTTATGTTGAAATATGCAAATTATGTGAGGAATTTGATGAATTTTGATATTAATATGCATAATATTGACTTCGATCAACATTTTGGGTAAACGGACCCAGACTTGTGATTCGACGGTCCCGGAGGGTCCGTAGAAAAATATGGGACTTGGGCGTGTGTCCGAAATCATATTTCGAGGTCCCAAGCCCGAGAAATGAATTTTTGTGTGAAATTGTTTCCTGAAATTTATTAAGGAAAATGAAGAAAAAAATTTATCAGAAAACTGTGGTATCGGGCTCGTATTTTGGTTCCGACGCCCGGTACGAGTCTTAAATATGTTTTAAGCACTATCTGTAAAGTTAGGCTAAAAACGAACGTCATATGACGTGTTTCGGACTTAAAATGGGGAATTTGAGTTTTATGAAAGTTGAAAGAAAATCATGAGTTTTGAGGCTTGATCCTATGTATATGATGTTATTTTGGCGATTTGATCGCACGAGTAAGTCTGTAAAGTGTTTTCGAGATCATATGAATGTTTGGTTTGGAGCCCCGAGGGCTCGGGTGAGTTTTGAGTGGATCCCGGGAGGTCTTACGCTTAAAAATGCGGGTTTAGATGTTGCAGGCCCCAGTGCAACCGTTGTCATTTCCACGCGGTCCGTGCTGGCAGCCATGCGGCCGCGATGCTTTTCTGTGCGGTCTGCGTGTGGAGTTCAGAGGGTCGAACAGCACGACCGCGCACCAAATCAGTGCGGTCCGCGCTGGGTGGGTTCAGAGAAGGCCCACTTCTTCCCTCCCTCGGCGCGACCGCGGTAAATTTCTGTGCGGTCCGCGCCAGCCCCCAGCAAAAGTATATATATTCGGGACTTTCAGTCATTTTTCCACTTTTCAAAAACCCAAAACCTAAGAGGCGATTTTCCAAACAACTTTTATTCTCCAAAACCATTGGTAAGTGATTTCTAACTTAATTTATTCACTTTTTAACATCTTTTAACATGATTTCAACTTCAAATCAAAGATTTTCATGGGGAAATTGGGTGTTTTGGGTAGAACCTAGGTTTTCTACAAATTGAGAAGTTGGACCTCAATTTGGGGTCCGATTTCAAAACAAAACATATATTTGGATTCGTGGGAGAATGGGTAACAGGGTTTTGGTCCGAACCTCGAGTTTCGACCACGTGGGTCCGGGGGTATTTTTGACCTTTTTGGGAAAAACCTTGTAAAAACTATTTTTATGCATTGGGGTTAGTTCCAATAGTAATTATTAGTGCATTCAAGTAATTTGTGACTAGATTCGAGCGGTTGGGTGGTGAATTCGAGAGGTAAAGCTATAATCGAGACTTGAGTTGGAGCATTCGAGGTAAGTGTTCGGTCTAACCTTAGCTTGAGGGATTAGGAGTTGAGTCATATCTGCTACTTGCTTCTTGTTGAGTACGACGTATAGGCAATGTGACGAGTACCTATACGTTGGTGTCAAGCATGACCGTGAGTCTTATATTGTGATTTCTATGATTTTGTTGTATTATTCATGCCTTGATGAAGATTTCTATTTTTGTTGTGTAAAGTTGTGGAAAGAATTGTGACCTATGAACATTGAGGGCATTGACTCCAGTGGTGTAACGAATTGTGAAAGTATAAATGATAATTGAAACTCTAGAGTGCTATTGTTGAGTTGGGGTTCCCTTGCATTGTGTTCTTATTTGATATTACGGATGCTTAGGTTGATGATTCTTTGTGTTAGGTGTTGTAATAAGTTTAGTTATAGCTGAAGTAGTTAGATGTTCTAACGAGTTTGGTTATAGCTGAGGTAGTTAGGTATTGTAACGAGTTTGGTTATAGCTGAGGTAGTTAGGTGTTGTAACAAGTTTAGATATAGTTGAGGTAGTTAGGTGTTGTAACAAGTCTAGATGTAGCTGAGGTAGTTAGGTGGTAACAAGTTTGGTTATAGCTGTTTCTCCCTTGCCGGGAAGTTAGTATATTCCTTATGTTCCCTATTTGGATTTGTTCGTGATTGTTTTCATCGACGATATTAATGAACTAAAATGGGAGCGGGTGGTACACCTACAACAAGATAATGAAATGGGGGCGAGTGGTACGCCTGCCACAAGATAATAAAATGGGAGCGGGTGGTATGCCTACCACAGGATATGATGAAATGGGAGCGGGTGGTACGCCTACCACAAGATAATGAATTGGATCGGGTTGCATGCCGCAATAGATATTATATTGGATCGGGTTGTGCGCCGCAATAGCTATATATATGTGGATCGGGTTGCACGCCGCAACAATGTTAAATGATAAGGGATCGGGTTGCGCGCCGCAACAATATTGTTATTGTATCGTTGTAGGTATTGAGCTGTCCTTTCATATTTTAACAAGTTTCTTTTTGTTGGTCTTGATATGTTTCCCCGAAACATGTACCCCTTCCATTCTAAACTGCTTATTCCTGTTTATTTTCCGCAACATATTATATCAAGTTTATCTGGAGTCTGGTCCTAGCCTCGTTACTACCTCGCCGGGGTTAGGCCAGACACTTACCAGCACATGGGTTCGGTTGTGCTGATGCTGCACTTCTGTGCTTTTTGCACAGATTACGGTACCGGAGCAGCTTTAGGACCGCAGCAGTAGCGTATTGATCGGGAGCTGACTTCAGTACAGAGACTTCAAGGCAGCCTAGCTGACGTTCGCATGCCGAAGTCCTTCTACATGTTTAGTTTGTCTTCATTGTACCGAGACAGATATTTTGTATTTCCATTCAGACTGGTTTGTAGCACTCTTTAGCAGTCCGTGAGTTAGTGACACCAGATTTTGGGTAGAGATTTGTCTTAAACTTCCGCATTTGAATTTCAGTTTTATAAACTTAATGTCTTCCGTTTCTTTTATTTAATTGCTTTCGTATATGGTTATTGTTGAGAAGTTATCAGAGAATGTTTAAAGTTTGGCTGGCCTTGCTCCGTTAGTAGGCGCCATCACGACTCCCTATGGTGGGGAAATCCGGGTCATGACAAGTTGGTATCAGAGCTCTAGGTTGCGTAGGTCTCACAACTCGCGGACAAACTCGGTAGAGTCTGAGGGATCGGTACAGAGACGTCTGTATTTATCCCCCCAGAGTCTATAGAGTTAGGAAAAATTTCACCTTGTTCTTTCTTGTCGTGCGATCCTGTTTCTCAACACTGATTGCCGTTCTACTTTGTTCTTTCGCAGATGGCGAGAACACGTGCTTCCCCTTCTACCGCGCAGTAGCCCGAGCCCCCAGCAGCAGCTCCTATTAGGGGCAGAGGCCGAGGCCGGGGCAGAGCCCAGCCCCGAGCAGCAGTCCCAGAGGTGGAGCCTCATGTTGACTATGACGAGGGGGTTCCAGCTCCAGTGGGCCCAGCTCAGGTCCTAGAGGGCTTCATTGCCACTCCAGTTCTTCAGGACGCTCTGGTCCGATTGGTAGGCCTCATGGAGAGTGTCACCCGAGCGGGTTTGCTTCCAGTAGCACCAACCACTTCTCAGGCTGGAGGAGGGGCTCAGACTCCTGCTACACGCACTCTGGAGCAGGTAGCTCCCCAGACTCAGACTCCAGCGGTTCAGCCAGTTGGAGTAGTTCAGCCGGGTGTCATAGCTCGGACCGACGATGGAGCGGCTATGTCCGCTGATGCTTTGTGGAGACTGGACAGATTCACCAAACTATTCACTTCTACTTTTAGCAGAGCATCTACTAAGGATCCCAGGATTATCTAGACAGCTGTCACGAGGTTCTCAGGAACATGGGTATTGTTGAGACCAATGGGGTTGATTTCGCTATATTTCGTTTGTCTGGATCTGCCAAGACTTGCTGGAGGGATTATTGCTTAGCGAGACCAGCCGGATCGCCATCTTTGACTTGGGAGCAGTTTACGGTATTGTTTATGGAGAAGTTTCTCCCCGTTACCCAGAGAGAGGCCTATCGGAGGCAGTTTGAGCGCCTCCAGCAGGGTTCCATAACTGTTACCTAGTATGAGACCAGGTTCATCGATCTAGATCGCCATGCTCTCATCATACTTCCCACTGAGAGAGAGAGAGAGAGTGAGGAGGTTTATTTATGGTTTTATTCAGCCGATTCATCTTCAGTTGGCCAAGGAGGCCGGGAGCGAGATCACATTTCAGGAGGTGGCCAATGTGGCCCGCAGAGTTGAGACGGTTCTGTCATAGGGAGGTGGTCATAGGTCGGATAAGAGGCCCCATTATTCAGGCAGATTCAGTGGTACCTCGTCTGGAGGTAGAGATTCATATGGTAGAGGCCATCCCCTAGACCCTTTCAGTCAACACTCCAGGTCTCACATGGTACTTTGGGCGGTAGTGGTTCTCAACAGCGCTATTCGGATCAGTAGCCTATTAGTGCACCACCGCTTCAGAGCTTTCGGGGAGGTCATTTAGGTCGACAAGGTCAGCCTCAACCCTCTTGGCTGCAGCAGTCAGGTAGGTGCTATGAGTGTGGTGAGTATGGTCACATTAGGAGAGCTTGCCTGATATTGAGGGGTGCACAGCCGCAACAACAGGGTCCTCGAGCTATGATTCAGGCACCAGAGGCTCCGCAGGCTGCCCAGCCAGCTAGAGGCGGGGGCAGAGGTGCTAGAGGTGGAGGTAGAGGTCCTAGAGGTGGAGGACAACCAGCAGTAGGCCGTCCTAAAGAGGCAGTTCAGGGTGGTGGGGCTCAACCCCAGTGTTATGCTTTGCCAGCCAGGCCAGAGGCTGAGTCTTCCGATGCTGTCATCATAGGTACTATTATGGTCTGTGATAGAGGTGCTTCAGTGCTATTTGACCCTGGGTCTACATATTCGTATATGTCATCCTATTTTGCACCCTACTTGGTTATGCCTAGCGATGCCTTGGGTGTTCCTGTATATGTATCTACACCGGTGGGTGATTCTATAGTGGTCGACCGAGTGCATCATTCCTGTGTAGTAGTATTTGAGGGTCTTGAGACCCGTGTTGACTTATTGCTCTTAGATATGGTGGACTTCAACGTTATATTGGGGATGGATTGGTTGTCCCCATACCATGCTATCTTGGATTGCCATGCCAAGACCGTGACCTTAGCCTTACCGGATTTACCCCGTTTAGAGTGGAGAGGGACTTCTGGTCATTATACCCACAATGTTATCTCATATGTGAAGGCTCGACGTATGGTCGAGAAGGGATGTTTGGCCTATTTGGCGTACATTCGTGATTCTAGCGCGGAGGTCCCTTCTATTGATTCTGTGCCCGTTGTTCGGGAGTTTCCTGAGGTTTTCCCTTCAGACCTGCCGGGTATGTCGCCCGACAGGGATATCGACTTTTGTATTGATTTGGCTCCGGGCACTCAGCCTATTTCTATCCTACCATATCGTATGGCCCCGCCGGAGTTGAAAGAGTTAAAGGAACAGTTGCAAGGTTTGCTTGAGAAAGGTTTCATTAGACCCAGTGTTTCGCCTTGGGGTGCGCCGGTGTTGTTTGTTAAGAAAAAGGATGGTTCGATGAGAATGTGCATTGATTACCGACAACTGAACAAGGTTACAATTAAGAATAAGTATCCACTACCGAGGATTGATGATTTGTTCGATCAGTTTCAGGGTGCCAAGGTATTCTCAAAGATTGACTTGAGATCTGGCTACCATCAGTTGAGGATTAGGGCATCCGATATCCCTAAGACAACATTCCGCACTCGGTATGGGCATTATGAGTTCTTGGTTATGTCATTTGGGTTGACCAATGCCCCAACAGCCTTTATGGATTTGATGAACCGAGTGTTCAGGCCTTACTTGGACTCGTTCGTGATAGTCTTCATTGATGATATTCTGATATACTCCCGCAGTCAGGAGGAGCATGAGCAACACCTCAGAGTGGTTCTTCAGACTCTGAAGGATAGTCAATTATACGCCAAGTTTTTGAAGTGCGAGTTCTGGTTGAGTTCTGTTGCATTCCTGGGTCACGTTGTTTTAGTAGAGGGTATTCAGGTTGATCCGAAAAAGATTGAGGCAGTCAAGAACTGGCCTAGACCAGCATCAGCCACAGAGATTCGGAGTTTCTTGGGATTGGCAGGTTACTATCGTCGGTTCGTGGAGGGGTTCTCATCTATTGCAGCCCCGATGACCAAGTTGACCTAGAAAGGTGACCAGTTCAGATGGTCAGACGAGTGTGAGGCGAGCTTTCAGAGGCTCAAGACAGCTTTGACTACGGCACCGGTGTTGGTTTTGCCCACAGGTTCAGGGCCCTATACAGTCTATTGTGATGCATCTCGTATTGGACTTGGTGCAGTGTTGATGTAGGATGTCAAGGTCATTGCCTATGCTTCGAGGCAGTTGAAGGTTCATGAGAAGAACTATTCAGTACATAATTTGGAGTTGGCAGCCATCGTTCATGCTTTGAAGATTTGGAGGCATTATTTATATGGTGTGACATGTGAGGTGTTCACGGATCATAAGAGTCTTCAGTATTTGTTCAAGCAAAAGGAGTTGAATTTGAGGCAAAAGAGGTTGTTGGAATTGTTGAAAGATTACGACGTCACTATCTTATATCACCCGGGAAAGGCCAATGTGGTGGCCGATGCCTTGAGTAGGAAGTCAGTCAGCATGGGCAGTCTTGCTTATATTCCGGTCAATGAGAGACCTCTTTCTTTGGACATTCAGGCTTTGGCCAATCAGTGTGTGAGGTTGGACATTTCTGAGCCTAGTTGAGTATTAGCTTGCGCGGTCGCTCGTTCTTCGTTATTGGAGCGTATCCGCGATCGACAGTTCGAAGATCCCCATTTGTGTGTCTTGAGAGACACGATGCAACGTGGAGGTGCCAGGAAAGTAACCTTAGATGACGATGCTGTATTGAGATTGCATGGGCGAGTTTGTGTGCCCAATATTGATGGGATTCGAGAGTTGATCTTAGCGCAGGCCCACAGTTCTCGGTATTCTATTCATCCGGGCGCCGCGAAGTTGTATCAAAATTTAAGGCAACACTATTGGTGGCGCAGAATGAAGAAAGTCATTGTTGCATATGTGGATCGTTGTTTGAACTGTCAGCAGGTTAAGTACGAGCATCAGAGGCCCGGTGGTTTATTTCAGAGGATTGAGCTTCCCGAGTGGAAGTGGGAGAGGATTACTATGGATTTTCTTACTGGACTTCCGATGACTCGGAAGAAGTTTGATGCGGTTTGGGTTATTGTATATAGGCTGACCAAGTCAGCACATTTTTGTTCCGGTTGCCACCACCTATTCGTCCGAGAGATTAGCTGAGATTTATATCAGGGAGATCGTTCGCCTTCATGGGGTGCCTATATCTATCATCTCGGACCGAGGTCCACAGTTTACCTCGCATTTCTGGAGAGCGGTTCAGCAAGAGTTGGGCACCCAGGTTCAGTTGAGCACATCATTTCATCCCCAGACGGACGGTCAGTCCGAGAGGACTATTCAGATATTAGAGGATATGCTCAGAGCCTGTGTCATTGATTTCGGAGGCTCGTGGGACTAGTTCTTACCTTTAGCAGAGTTTGCCTACAACAATAGCTACCAGTCCAGCATTCAGATGACTCCGTATGAGGCGTTGTATGGTAGGCGGTGTCGGTCCCCAGTCAGATCATTTGAGCCGGGAGAGGCTCGGTTATTGGGTACAGACCTAGTTCAGGAGGCCTTGGATAAGGTCAAGATCATTCAGGATAGACTTCGGACAGCTCAGTCTAGCCAGAAGAGTTATGCAGACCGCAAGGTCCGAGATATTGCTTTCATGGTTGGTGAACGAGTGTTGCTCTGTGTGTCGCCTATGAAGGGCGTGATGCGATTTGAGAAGAAGGGAAAGCTTAGCCCTAGGTTCATTGGCCCATTTGAGATCCTTGAGCGTGTGGGAGAGGTGGCCTATAGACTTGCTTTGCTGCCTAGCTTGGTAGCTGTGCATCCAGTGTTTCATGTATCTATGCTCCGGAAGTATCACGACGATCCATCACACGTGTTAGATTTCAGCACTGTCCAATTGGACAAGGATCTGTCATATGAGGAGGAGCCGGTGGCTATTCTAGACCGACAGGTTCGACAATTGAGGTCGAAGAGTTTTCCTTCGGTGCGTGTTCAGTGGAGAGGTCAGCCTCCTGAGGCATCGACCTGGGAGTCCGAGTCCGATATGCGGAGCCGTTATCCTCTTTTATTTCCCGACTAAGGTACTTCTTTCTTTTGTCCGTTCGAAGACGAACGATTGTTTTAGAGGTGGAGAATGTGATGACCCAAAGGGTCATCGCCGTAATTCTTCCTTGTTCCGTGCTTTTGAGGCCTTGAAAACCTCGCTTTTAGTTGCCTTGATTTGCATGCACAGTCCGAGCGCGTAGCCGGAAAGCTTTTATGTTGAAATATGTGAATTATGTGAGAAATTTGATGAGTTTTGATATTAATATGCATAATATTGACTTCGGTCAATATTTTGGGTAAACGGACCCGGACCTGTGATTCGACGGTCCCGGAGGGTCCGTAGAAAAATATGGGACTTGGGCCTGTGTCCGGAATCATATTCCGACGTCCCAAGCCCGAGAAATGAATTTTTGTGTGAAATTATTTCCTGAAATTTATTAAGGAAAATGAAGAAGAAAATTTATCAGAAAATTGTGGTATCGGGCTCGTATTTTGGTTCCGACGCCCGATACGAGTTTTAAATATGTTTTAAGCACTATCTGTAAAGTTTGGCTAAAAACGGACGTCATATGACGTGTTTCAGACTTAAAATGGGGAATTTGAGTTTATGAAAGTTGAAAGAAAATCATGAGTTTTGAGGCTTGATCCTATGTATATGATGTTATTTTGGCGATTTAATCGCACGAGTAAGTCTGTAAAGTATTTTCGAGATCAAATGAATGTTTGGTTTGGAGCCCCGAGGGCTCGGGTGAGTTTTGAGTAGGGCCCGAGAGGTGTTAGGCTTAAAAATGCGGGTTCAGATGTTGCAGGCCCCAATGCGGCCGCCACGCGGTCGCGGTGCTTTTCTGTGCGGTCCGCGTGGTGGAGTTCAGAGGGTCGACCAGCGCGGCCGCGCACCAAATCAGTGCGGTCCGCACTGGGTGGGTTTAGAGAAAGCCCACTTCTTCCCTCCCTCGGCGCGACCGCGGTACATTTCTGCGCGGTCCCCGCCAGCCCCCAGCAAAAGTATATATATTCGGGACTTTCAGTCATTTTTCCACTTTTCAAATACCCAAAACCTAAGAGGCGATTTTCCAAACAACTTTTCTTCTCCAAAACCATTGTTAAGTGATTTCTAACTTAATTTCTTCACTTCTTAACATCTTTTAACATGATTTCAACTTCAAATCAAAGATTTTCATGGGAAAATTGGGTGTTTTGGGTAGAACCTAGGTTTTTTACAAATTGAGAAGTTGGACCTCAATTTGGGGTCCGATTTCCAAACAAAACATATATTTGGATTCGTGGGAGAATGGGTAACAGGGTTTTGGTCCGAACCTCGAGTTTCGATCACGTGGGTCTGGGGGTATTTTTGACCTTTTTGGGAAAAACCTTGTAAAAACTATTTTTATGCATTGGGGTTAGTTCCAATAGTAATTATTAATGCATTCAAGTAATTTGTGAGTAGATTCGAGCGGTTGGGTGGTGAATTCGAGAGGTAAAGCTATAATCGAGACTTGAGTTGGAGCATTCGAGGTAAGTTTTCGGTCTAACCTTAGCTTGAGGGATTAGGAGTTGAGTCATATCTGCTACTTGCTTCTTGTTGAGTACGACGTATAAGCAAGGTGACGAGTATCTATACGTTGGTGTCAAGCATGACCGTGAGTCTTATATTGTGATTTCCATGATTTTGTTGTATTATTCATGCTTTGATGAAGATTTCTATTTTTGTTGTGTAAAGTTGTGGAAAGAATTGTAACCTATGAACATTGAGGAGCGTTGACTCCAGTGGTGTAACGAATTGTGAAAGTATAAGTGATAATTGAAACTCTAGAGTGCTATTGTTGAGTTGGGGTTCCCTTGCATTGTGTTCTTATTTGATATTACGGATGCTTAGGTTGATGATTCTTTGTGTTAGGTGTTGTAATAAGTTTAGTTATAGCTGAAGTAGTTAGATGTTGTAACGAGTTTGGTTATAGCTGAGGTAGTTAGGTGTTGTAACGAGTTTGGTTATAGCTGAGGTAGTTAGGTGTTGTAACAAGTTTAGATATAGTTGTGGTAGTTAGGTGTTGTAACAAGTCTAGATGTAGCTGAGGTAGTTAGGTGATAACAAGTTTGGTTATAGCTGTTTCTCCCTTGCCGGGAAGTTAGTATATTCCTTATGTTCCCTATTTGGATTTGTTCGTGATTGTTTTCATCGACGATATTGATGAACTAAAATGGGAGCGGGTGGTACGCCTACCACAAGATAATGAAATGGGAGCGGGTGGTACGCCTACCACAAGATAATGAAATGGGAGCGGGTGGTACGCCTACCACAAGATAATAAAATAGGAGCGGGTGGTACGCCTACCACAAGATAATGAATTGGATCGGATTGCATGCCGCAATTGCTATATATATATATATTGGATCGGGTTGCACGCCGCAACAGATATTATATTGGATCGGGTTACGCGCCGCAACAGCTATATATATATGTGGATCGGGTTGCACGCCGCAACAATGTTAAATGATAAGGGATCGGGTTGTGCGCCGCAACAGTATTGTTATTGTATCGTTGTAGGTATTGAGCTGTCCTTTCATCTTTTAACAAGTTTCTTTTTGTTGGTCTTGATATGTTTCCCCAAAGCATGTATCCCTTCCATTTTAAACTGCTTATTCCTGTTTATTTTCCGCAACATATTATATATCTTCTCAGGTTTATCTGGAGTCTGGTCCTAGCCTCGTTACTACCTCGCCGAGGTTAGGCCAGACACTTACCAGCACATGGGGTCGGTTGTGCTGATGCTGCACTTCTATGCTTTTTTCACAGATTACGGTACCGGAGCAGCTTTAGGACCACATCAGTAGCGTATTGATCGGGAGCTGACTTCAGTCTAGAGACTTCAAGGTAGCCTAGCTGACGTTCGCAGGCCGAAGTCCTTCTCCATGTTTAGTTTGTCTTCATTGTACCGAGACAGATATTTTGTATTTCCATTCAGACTTGTTTGTAGCACTCTTTAGCAGTCCGTGAGTTAGTAATACCAGATTTTGGGTAGAGATTTGTCTTAAACTTCCGCATTTGAATTTTAGTTTTATAAACTTAAAGTCTTCCGTTTCTTTTATTTAATTGCTTTCGTATATGGTTATTGTTCAGAAGTTATCAGAGAATGTTTAAAGTTTGGCTGGCCTAGCTCCGTTAGTAGGCGGCATCACGACTCTCGATGGTGGGGAAATCCGGGTCGTGACACCACTGGTCTCCAGAATACCCGCTGTATGAAGCATCCTCTGACACTTGTCCAAGAAACCCTAGGCATCCTCGCCCTCTGCACCGCTGAAGGTCGGAGGTTGAAGTCTACCAAACCTCTCCAACCTAAGCTGCTCGTCCTCTGGCATGAAAAGGACTATATAGTCCTGAGCAGCTGCAACAGGCTGGGCTGGATGTGCCCCCGGCGTCTGAAGTCCCTACATGTCGTGCTCATGTGTGCGAGCGGCGGGAGTCTGATTGCCTCCCCTGGCCTGAAAAGTAGCTGCGGCTGTAGTGGCTGAAACCGCCTGAGCTAGGTCTGTGCAAACTGATAAGATCTGAGCCAAGGCCTCCTAAAGACCGGAACCACAATGGGCACAGTTGTGCTTGAACTAGTGCTGTTGGAGCGTCCATAACTGGGACCTGGTCCTGAACTAGGGCGGCTGGTGGGTCTGCAGGTGCTGCCCTAGCTACTGTACGGGCCACACCTCTGCCCCTACCACGACCGCGTCCTCGGCCTCTAGTGGCCACAGCTGGTGGTACTAGTGGTCGTCCATCCTGACCGGCAGCGCGTGTCCTCACCATCTAGAGAGAACATAATAACAAAAGTTTAGTACTCGGGTCAACAAATTTGCACGACAAGAATTTCAAGAATATGAAGTTTTTCCTAAAGGTTCTGCAGCCTCTCGAGGATAAATACAAATGTCTCCGTACCAATCCGCGAGACTCTACTGAACCTTCTTATGACTCGTGAGACCTATGTAACCTAGGCTCTGATACCAACTTGTCACGACCCTAAACCCGGACCCGGTCGTGATGGCGCCTCTTGTGAAGCCAACCAACTATTCCCAATTCAATATTAAATAGTTAAACAGTAAGAAGCAGTCTAAATCATGATTTAAATAAACCAAAGTTCAAATAAATAATGGCATAATTCACGGAAAATAACCCAACACAGCCCGATACCGGGGTGTCACTAGTCATGAGCATCTAAACAATCCATAGTACTCGGGAAAACTACAAAGTTTAATACAGAAAACTAAGAACATGAAGAAATAAGATAGGAAAGAGCTCCAGGCTGCGAACGCCAACAACTACCTAAAGACTTCTCGGATCCGCCTAAGCTGGGAATGATCAGCACTCGGGAGCGGGACCGACTACACCTGAATCTGCACATGGGGTGCAAGGATTAAAGTGAGCACTCCAACTCAGTGCGTAATAATCATAAGACTGAAAGCAGGAAATCACGTAAGGCACAAATCATGATATAATGAAGCAGTAAAACAGGTAAAGACAGTAACTCAGTAAAAATATGAGAAAGTCATTTTTATTCAACTTAAACTTCACGAAAAGCCTTTTAACAATTTAAGTAGGTGATTGACAGGCAATTAAAGGAAAATAAACACATAAAGGTTTGCACCGCGGGCACAGTATCAACAACTCAGCCCCTCGGGCAATATCTCAGAAACATACTAGCCCCTCGGGCTCAATCTCACATCACAATGGGTACCCGCGCTCACTGGGGGTGTGTAGACTCCTGTAGGGGCCCTTGCGGCCCAAGCGCAATATCAAAACATATCGTGCCGTCATCACTAGGCTCTCAACCCTATATCAATCAAGCAATGGCGTACATATCTCAGGCCCTTGGCCTCAAATCACGATCGGTGTTTCCTCACAATATAGGCCCTTGGCCTTACTCAGTCAAAAATCCTCACAAGCCACTCGGCAGTAGTAAAAACAGGATTTTCTCAGCCCAATTATCATTTAAAAGATTATATAAGGGTTAAAACTTAGTAAACATGGATGAGTATGAAAATAGTGAAATATATCATGACTGAGTTCAAGTAGTAAGTCAAAACAGTGAGAAAATATCAATAAAAATCCCCGAAGGGTTCAAATAGTTGGTACGAGGCCCAAATATGGCATTCAACCCAAATAATGATAATAGCAAATAGATTTCAGTCAAATATGCGGTAAAATAGTCACTCAGGACGGACTAAGTCACAATCCCTAACTGTGCATGACCCCACGCTCGTCATCTAGCGTGTGGACACCTCAATATAGCACAACGATGCGCAATTCAGGGTTTCAAACCCTCAGAACATTATTTACAATCATTACTCACTTCGAACCGGTCAAATCTCTAGCCCGCGATGCCTTTTCCCCTCAAATCGGCCTTTACTCGCGTCGAATCTATCCAAAATCAGAACGAGGACGTCAAAATATGCTAAGGGAACGAAGCCTAAGCAAAACTAATCAAATTATAGCACATATCCCGAAATTACCAAAACCCGATCCCCAGGCCCATGCCTCAGAATTCGGTAATTTTTACATTAATAGATTCCTTATCTCCCCACGAGTTCATACATATCAAAAGTTCTGAAATTCGACCTCAAATGGTCTTTCAAATCCTCAAGCAAAAGTTTATTTTCCAAGCCCTAGTTTCCCCAATTTTAACCTTTAATTTCCATAATTTCTAGCACTAATCCGTGAAATGATAGCATAGGAACGTGTTTTAGGTCCAAATTCCTGACCTCAATGAAGTTCCCTTGAAATCCCTCTTTCAAATCATCCAAAAAGCTCCAAAGTCGAAATAGAAATGGTGAAATTAGCTCAAAATCGCGAATGACACAATTTATACCTTCTGCCCAGACATTTTCGCATCTGCGACCAATAATCTGCTTCTGTGGTACCGCTTCTGCGGTCAAACCACCGTATTTGCGGTCCTCACTTAAGTTACCAAAACCGCATCTGCGATACATTTCCCGCGTCTGCGCCTTCGCAGGTGCGGTCCCACAACCGCATCCCTCCAGATTCCGCTTCTGCGACCTCTCTTCCCGCATATGCGGTGTCGCACCTGCGGATTGGGAACCGCAGGTGCGGAAATACCAGAAGCAGCAAAATCTGCAGCTGCAACAATTCCTCAAACTCCCCATCAACCATCCGAAATCAACCCGAGGCCCCGGGGACCTCAACCAAAGACACCAACATATCCCAAAACCTTATTAAAACTTATTCCAATCTTCAAAACACACCAAACAACATCAAATCACCCAAAACACATCGGATTCAAGCCTAAGTTTTCCAAAATCTTCCGAATTTCGCTTTTTGATAAAAAACCCAACCAAACCACGTCCGAATGACCTAAAATTTTGCACACACATCCCAAATGACACCGCGAAACTACTGCAAACTCTCAGAATTCCATTCCGACCCCTATATCAAAATCTCGCCTACCAACTAGAAATCACAAAATATCAACCTCGCCAATTCAAGCCTAAATCAACTATGAACCTCCAAAACTCACTCCGGTCATGATCTTAAGTCACAAATTATCTTCTGAAGCTAACCGAACCATCAGAACTCACATTTGAGCCATCTAACACATAACTCAACATCCGATTGACTTTTCCAACTTAAGCTTCCTCAAAAGAGACTAAGCGTCTTAATCCTTACCAAAATCATTCCGGATTCGATCAGACCAACCGATACCACATAACACGAATAAAAAAAAGCATAAAGAAGCAAAAATGGGAGAAACGGAGTGGTAACTCATGAGACGACTGGCCGGGTTGTCATAATTTATCCTTAAAACAATATAATTGAATTTGTACGTGGTTTATAGACAAGTGAATTAATTTGATCTTAAAATGATAAATAAATTAAAAAAATATAAGACTTAGGGTTGAAATCGAGATAAGACAACATAAATCTTGGTTACGGAAGCAGAGCATCCGAAGGCAGTAGTAACAATATTAATAAGCAATAAAATAAAATATTATTGAGCTCTGAACAGTATATAGTATAAGCTTGTCATAAAATTCTCCTTACAATGGTTGTTGCAATCTCTATTTACGGTGGTACCTAGGGAACAAGGTCCTAGGATCAAGTCCCTCTTAAATGACAATTATAGGGGCAATTGAAAAATGTATAACGGTAGGCAGTAAATATCATATTCTCTGTAATGGACTAGATACTTAATGCTATAGAATATTCTCCATTGAATGTCATCGGGTGGCATGCATTTATCTCGTCTTTATGAACATCATTTCCTTTTAGGATAAACGAGATTGCCGCCTTCGGACCTGGTTGCCTTCTGCCTTCGGCTCCATGTGTCGATTTATTATATGAGCATTTAATATGAACATATATCATCCTATACAGATAGTCCCCCTGCTTTACGGTGGCACGTCATTATGTTACTGGGAAGTTGGTGAAGATACCTTTCTTGTCGGGAAATTTTCTGACCCACCCTGAAAAGTTTCTGAAGGTTGATTAGACGCACGTGTCTCCGTATTTAATGCCCCGAACACGCGTCATCCCCTAATTCAGCAACACTTACGCTGGTTCTTGAGGTAATCATCCCCACAATTTTAGCCGCCTATTCCATTACTTATACGAATCACTCTTCCCCTTTTCCACTTCATACTTCTCTAAACTCTCTCAAACTCTTTTTACTCAGCTCATACTTGTTTTCAACTCCCTCTAATCTTCTTCTTCAGAGAAAAAACCTTTCTCCATTCTAATAACAATGGTTTCCTCTTCTAGAAATTCCAGTGCTTCAAAGAACAAAGAAAGTGCTGATGCTGCTGCTCCTCCCACGATAAGCACCATCATTCCCAGAAAGCTTACTACCACTAAGGACTTCTGATCACACCCAACTATGCCTTATAAAAGGACTAAGTGGTCGCTGCAAAAATAATCCCATAGGGAACTAGCCTATTTTCTACAACTTTTAGTATAGCTAATAATAAGCTCAGAAAACTTTCAAAATTTTAGATTTGATTTGAGCAATAAAAAGTATCAATGAGCAAGAATGAAGATGAATTCAAGGATAAAAGGATCTAGGGTTTACGATTTCCCCAATCTGACACGTTAGCTATATTCTCGCCGCAATACTCTCTAAAGATGATGAGTTCTTATTTACCGCAATTATCTCTCGATCAATTACGTTATTTACTCATGTATACTATCGAACTACTCTAACTGACAATTCGTACAACTCATAAATAACACGCCAAAGCTTCGTTATCTCTAATACCACTTTTAAATTCAAGTAATTAATCTCTTAACTTACTCTAAAGTGAAATTGTTCAACAATAATCTAATCAAGTGTTCTCTCTCAAGCAACACAAGATAACTAGACACGATTAATCAAGGGCCCTTCAATTAACCACAAGAAATACATAGTTGAACAATTAAAGAGTAAAAACAATTTAATTATTTCAAAACACAATCAAGACTTCATTCAACAATTGGTTCCATCAACCCTAGATGATGGGTTTAGCTACTCATAATACTATGCAAGATTACAATATAGAAAGTCATAACCAACAATGGAAATAAGAAGAAGAAGATGAAAAACTCGTAGAAGAATTCTCCGTCTTGCTCCTTGTATGTTCTTGCATCCAAAGTATTGTCTAACCCTTCAAAAACGGCTTGAAGTTGTATTTATATCGAATAGGGTTGGTGTAGGGTGTCCTTGATCTCCCATAATTCGAAAAGGACACGTTGTGTCATGTGCCAGAGTTGGTGCAACGCGCGACTTCTGGCACGCTCCCAATTATTTCTTCTTTTTCTTTGTTCTTTCGCATGCCAGGTCCAGTGCCAACAACCATACTTAGCTATTTTATTTATTTATTTTCTAAGTCGTTTCGCGCCTACTTTCACGCAATACACCAATTGTGGCATGCTTCCAGCTCTTGCAACTCTATCTTTTTGCATCAACTCATCTAATTCTTGCCAACTTCCATCCAAATTCACTCCTACACATGATACACACATAATGAGTATTTTACGTTTATAAACATGTGATTTCCCACAACTCACATAAAAAATGATATGAAACTATACTAAAAATGTGCATTTTTAGTCATTTATTACCACTCCACACTTAAATTCTTGCTCGTCCTCGAGCAACTCAAAATTAAGCACATCAGCAAGTAACACATTTCCAAAGCATACTCAAACATCAGAGTAATGACAATAGTTTATATCAACGCTTAGAACCCAGCATAAGAGTGATTGACATCTTTTCTCATTTTTAGACCAATGCCACGACTATTTAAAATATTTGTGTGACTCTTCTCACATCCTAGCCTCAAAAATTGACTCTAATACATTCCATTCTATGACTTGCTTCTTGGGCAAACTCAAAAACCAAAGGCTTTATCAATCCTTCGCAAATCATGTGCCCTTACCAACAAACCACAGAGAGAAATAGTCCACACACTTAAATATAAATTCAAGTGTAATCTAAGGATTAAAATATTGAAAGAATTCACTCACTCTCGCAATAAAACTCATATTTCACCCAAGTTCATACCATAAGCTTGCCCGTAGTGTAAGACTTGATAATTTAAGCTTGTAAAATCCAGGATCAAGTAGGACTTTATAGGTTGTAATGTAAGCTAAGGGACGGGTATATATATATATATATATATATATATATATATATATATATATATATATATAATGACCAACCCTTCTAAGCACTTTAATACACCACTCTTTCAAGCACATTCTTGTCATGACCAATTCAATATTTTACCATGAAACCATACACAATTACACCCTTTTTCATTAAGCATATCAACATATAGATACTCACTAGCCCGAATAAAGATATGGGAGTGCCATTCATTTTTTTCCTTTTTTTACACTCTTTAATTTGGTATTTTCGGCTAGCAAGGCTTTAAACACAAGTTCACCTTTTCGGCCTTTTATGGTTCTACTCAAAAGCTCCCCGATCTCTTCCTTCACTTTTTCAGCGACTAAGTGCTTTTGAAGGTAAAGGGTGAACAAGATACGATTTAGAACAAAATAGGGGTTGGCTCGTAATATGGGTGCTAAAGAAAAAGGTCTGCAGGCTCAAAAGGGCTGACTACGGATAATGTTATCAGTGGTAGACATATAGGCTGAAGGTTCAATCAAAGAAATGCCTATATCATTTCCTAGACTCACAATACTTATCATTTCGCTTCGACTCACACACGGGGAAAGTTCTAGACTAACAAGGAACGTCATAGAGTACAATCAAAATCTCACTTCAAACAATGCACATGACTCACTCAGAACGACTCAGAACCAACTCTCAAGTTAAGCAACTGGCAGAGTCATCATAACATTCAAACACTAGGAATTAACAACAGAGCCAATAGACGAGCCCAAGTGTGAAAAGAAAGTCACATATACTCTCAGGCATATAGCCACAAGAATTATGAAGAAAGTACTCAACGCAAATGCTCCGGACCTAAGCCATGATGTAAAACATGTCAAAAACAAAGATTACTCAAGCTCTCGTTCCATTATCAGTTCAACAAGAAAAGAATAAGGGAGAGAAGAAAGAAGACAAAACAAAAAAATTCTTTTTGTATTTTTCTTTAGACTTTAGTCCCTCAAGAAAACTATCTAGAAAATCCGTTGTCGGAAAAAGTATACAAATTTAATTACAATGTTTGAGAATCTACCTAAAAAATAGCCAGTTCAAGAAAATGGCATCCTTGGGAAAGAATCATGGTTTAAAGAAAACCCGGTATTGAGCCACTAAAAAAACTACTGTAATTATACAATTACAATGGCCGTAAGTGTGATCATGCAATTAAAAATGTATCACTAGCAATTAAACACATACCAAAAATATCAAAATATGACACCCCACCCCACACTCAAGAATGTGCATTGTCCTCAGTTGCACAATATCACAAAAATACAAATAAGCAAGATCAAAAGTAGATCAGGTGTCAGAAACTCCCTCATTATTACTCTGGCAGTAGCGAGGACTGGTCGTGAGCTTTAGTCCTCGATGTTGATTGATCCTATAGTGCGACACCAGACGTGTCAACTGCTGTTATCAGCTCGTCCTCCCAGTCGGGTGCAACGATGATTGGTGCAGTCACCAGTCTCGTCTTTAACTCCTCAAATCCTAACATGCAATCATCAGAAAACACAAAGGGGTGATCCTTTTCAAGCAGTTTACATAAGGGGTTAGCAATTTTAGAGAAATTCTTTATAAATTGCCTGTAGAAACCGGCGTGCCCAAGGAAACTTCTTGCTGCCTTGGCCGAAGTGGGAGGTGGAAACTTCTTAATCACGTCAACCTTAGCATGGTCGACCTCAATACCCTTACTTGACACTCGATGTCCTAAAACTATACCTTCTTGTACCATAAAATGGAACTTCTCCCAGTTCAACCCCAAGTTTTTCTCCTAAGACCTTTTCAACGCTCTTCTCAAATTGTGAAGACAGTCTTCGAATGAATTCCCCACCACTGAGAAATCATCCATAAATACTTCCATAATATCTTCAACCATATCAACGAAAATGACTAACATACACATCCGAAAGGTGGCCGGTGTATTGCATAGTCCAAATGGCATTCTCCGAAAGGCAAAGATGCCATACGGACAAGTAAATGACATTTTTTCTCTATTCTCAGGGGCTATTGTGATCTGATTGTACCCCGAATATCCATCCAAAAAGTAGAAGTGAGACCTCCCTGCCAATCTATCCAACATTTGGTCAATGAATTGTAGAGGAAAGTGGTCTTTCGGGGTGGCAGTGTTCAGGTTTCTGTAATCCGTGCAAATTTGACAATCCATGACTGTACGAGTAGAGATCAACTCATTATTCTCATTTTGTACAACAGTTTTACCACCTTTCTTCGGAACACATTGGACTGGGCTTATCCAAACGCTATCCAAGATCGAAAAAATGATGCCCGCATCCAGCCACTTAACCACTTCCTTCTTCACCACTTCCTTCATGTTCGGGTTCAGCCTTCTTTGATGTTCCCTGGAAGGTTTGTGCCCCTCTTCCAAGAGAATTTTTTGCATGCAAAAGGTCGGGCGGATACCCTTTATATCTGCCATGGTCCAACCAATAACAGTCTTACATTCTTGTAACACCTATAGGAGTTGTTCTACATGTACAACTAACAAACCAGATGAGATAATAACATGTAAAGTATAATTAGGCCCTAAGAAAGCATACCTGAGGTGAGCTGGAAGCGGTTTCAGGTCCAACTGTGGTGGCTCATTTATCGATGGCTTTGCAGGTGGTGTTTCTCTTTCTTCTGAGTACAATGGCTCGAACTACGGTTCCCTTTTCCAGAATCCTTGACCTTCGAGAGCCATGACCCACTTTGCCAACTCTTTACCATCCATATCTTCCAAATTCATCAAGTAAGCTTCTAATGAGTCTCTGACATTAAGTGGTGCATCCTCCTCTTGTAGTATCACATCAACTGCCTCTACAAGTGAACAATTTGCAAATTCGTTGGGTCTCCTCACAGGCTGTTGAACATTGAATATTATTTCTTCATTATTCAACCTCATTTTTGACTCTCTAGTCTCACAGTCAATCAACGCTCTTCCAGTGGCTAAGAACGGCCTTCCTAAAAATATGGGTATTTTTTGGTCAACCTGGCAGTCAAGAATCACAAAATCAGCAGGAAATACAAACTTTCCCACTTGGATGAGCACATTATCTAGAATCATGTAGGCTTTTTCACTGTGCGATCAGCCAGTTGCAGCAACATTGAGGTCGATCTAGCTCTGCCAATGCCTAACTTTGTGTAGATTGCCAAGGGAATCAAGTTAATACTGGCTGCCAAGTCACACAATGCTTTAGCAAAAGCATAACTTCCAATTGTGCTTGGGATAGTGAAACTATCGGGATCAGACAATTTTTGATCCATAGGTCTTGTCACTACCGCAATACAAGTTTGAGTCAGAGTTACAATAGACAAGTCTTGGAAGTCAATTTTTCGAAACATCAAATCATTCATCATTTTCGCATAGCCTGACATTTCCCTCAAAGCATCCATTAGCGGAATATTCAATTGAATTTATTTGAGCATTTCCATAAATTTCCTGTATTGATCATCTTTCTTTTGCTTTGCCAATCTTTTAGGGAATGGTACTGGAATTAGCTTCTGCCCACTGCTCTGTGTCTTTTGCTTATTAGAGGTCTTTTCCACTACATGTTCTGGGAGCTGTTCAATTTCCTTTTCTTTGCCTTTGTCAACTTGTGCTTGCTCAATTACAACCTCTGTGAGCTCTGTCGACTCATCGATCTCGAATGGCACTGGAGTAATTAGCACTATGTCTCTACTAGATTGAGCAACTTCTTGCTCTCTGTCTAAATCCCTTCCATTCCTGAGACTCACTACCATTAACTGATTTGGGTTCTACTCTTTTGGATTGATGTTTGTGTCTGCAGAAAACGTTCCTTGTGGGTGATTTTTCAAATCTATGGACAGCTGGCCAAACTGAGTTTCAATGCCTTTAATAGCCGAGTCATGTGCAACTAACTTTTTTTGCATCCTTCCATTTGTCCCAATGATGTGTTGCAACACGCCCTTGATTTCTATCATAGTACTGTCATCCTGTCATGTCACCTGTTGTTGATGAGGCGGTTGGTAAGCCAACTGTTGTTGGTGTTGCTGATTGTAGCCCTGTTTTTTTTAATATGGCACGACTTGGCCTTGTGGTCGTGCTCCCCCAAGATTGGTATTGTACTGTTGCTGAGTTGGCCTATACTACTAATTTTGAGGTCCCGTTGCTGTCTACCTTGCCTCTGACCCCCAAAATTATTGACGTAATTCATGTCTTCTCTGAAGCCCTGGTTATCATTGTCTCCACTCCACAAACAAACATATGACTGATTTATGCAGGGAGTGCATAAGCCTTCATTTGTTGTGTCAACAATGTGAACCTGTTTTGTGCCTATCTCATTAATTTTCTTTGTCAACAAGCTCATCTGGGTCATGAGAGTGGCTATGTTTTCTGCATTTGTATTGTTTGGGTCTAGAGTAACAGAATGCACTACTGGAGTGAGTGTTGTATCCCTTGTCATCCATCTTGAATTTTGAGCCATCTTGTCAAGAAGAATCTTACACTCTATGAATGATTTGCTCAAGAATGCACCCCCGCTGAAGTATCTACATTGGCCTTCAGACTGTCAGCCAAACTCATATAGAATCTTTGTCCTAGCATCTGATCTAGGATGCCATGGTGTGGACACTTCACCAACATGCCCTTAAACCTCTCCCAAGTTTCCTACAAAGTTTCAGTTGGTTTCTTCCTAAACTGCAATATCTCATCAATTTGCCTTGCATACTTGTTGGGTGGATAGAACTTGTTTATGCTTGACTAGTTCCTCCCATGTAGAAATGGAGTTTATTGGGAGATAATTCAGCCAAGTTTGAGTCTCCCCAGTCACTGAGAATGGAAACAGTAACTGATATGGGGCTATAATTCCATTGTTTCGTACATTATTTGCCTTACATTTTACATTCTTTAATGATAAATTACACTTTATTTGTGTGTAATGGAGTCTATTTTATGTGTAGGTAAATTGGAGATGAAAGTAGAGCAAAAGGGATACTTAAACGTTGAAAGTGTGCTCGAGAACAATGAAAAGGAGAAAGCTGGCGAAGCCAGGCCTAAAGCAAGTGTTAGCCTGGCGAGGCCAGGCAAAGGCTAGCTTAACCAAGCGTTATGCCTGGCCATGCCAGGCCTGGGGCCAGGTCCATTCCTAGTTTTGAAAATTTATTTCATCTTCTGGTTTGACTAGGACTTGACCTACACGTTTAGGTCTTTTCCTACACATATAAATAGACCTAAAAACCCCACTTTGAAGGGGATTCAACCTAGAGAGAGCAAGGAGCCGCCGTGAAGGCCGGGTTTCATCTTTTCTTCCATCAAACTTAGTAATTTTTATGTTTATTTGTATGATTTGTTGTTTGGCTACCATGTCTATGTGGAGCTAAACTTCACGTTCTAGGGTTGTGGTTCTTTCATGACTATTGTTATTCGGATATTGATTTTGCTTTCTTGATTTGTCGTATTGGTTTATTTATTCAGTCCTGCGCTTAATTATTTGATTTCTTGATCACCAATTGAATACTATCTACGAATCTAGAATTGAACTCGAAAGTGAGAATTCTAGATTGCATATAAGATTGAGTAGAACAAGTTCTTAAACCTGGGAATCGGGAACTGATTCGCGGTTATGATAAATATATACCTAATTGCCTTGCTTGGTTGATTTACAGGAATTATAAATACGTTCTTGTTGATTCTAACTCCATAGACATATAGGCGTTAGGTTAGCTTCAATAGGTGAGTAAGAACTCGACAGATTCTTATGAGCAATACTAACCCTATCCCTAATACAGATAAATTAATTAGTCAATTCAAATGAAGAATACAATATGATTGTTAGATAGCCCATACCCCTAGATCGTTTTCATCATATTGATAACATAAAAAGTTGCTCTTCCTTTGTTCAGAGTTCACTATTTGTTTTCTTTTTATTTAATTAGTTTAGAATCAAATACTTCTAGGTTTAATTCTTGTTTAGATAATTACGATAGTCTAATTTATTTAATAGTTAATCACAAATCCTCGTGGGTTCGATATCCGACTTATAGTCACTTTATTACTTGACGATCGTGTATACTTGCGTGTGTTTGGCCACAACAAGTTTTTGGCGCCGTTGTCGGGGACTTAGAAATTAACTATTTTTCTAGATTAGACATTTATTTTTTATCTATTCATTTTTTTGTTTGAGTTTAGTTAGTATTTTTTATTTATTTTGACATGGAATCTTGGAATGAAAATTATTCGAATGATGGTTATTCTTATTTTGATGATCCTTGTCCATGTTGTGGAGGACCCCACTGGTGGAAAAATTATCATAATATTCCCGGGAGCGAGTTGTGCGTACAATCTCAATCCTTTGAGTGGAATATTTGTATTATGTGTGGTGGTCAAGATGGTCATTGAGATGGTTGTCCTAATTCTTTTCATCCTTCTCTGAGCCCTTTTTATGATCTTTCTAACAGTATTTGTGAGTTTGATAGGGGCAATGAAGTGCATGATATGGAATCTGATGCATATAGTAGGAAAAATCTGAGGCAAGTAGCAGAGCAACATGATGAACTCAAAAAAGATATGAAAAGAATGAGGGCATCAATCACAAGAATGAATGCCAATATGGAAGAATTGAATGAAGAGCGCGAGTACTAGCAAGGGGAAAATTTTGAAAAAGAGGAGATTATGAGTCAAACTTGGCTGGTAGAACAAGCTGAAAAGTTAGCAATATATGAGGCTCAACGTGAGAAAATTACAGTTGAGATTAAAGACTTAATAGAAGAAAGAGCTGGACTGGGACAAGAGATCGAAAAATTTGGCACTGCTATTCATAACTTGGGAGCTCAATTGATTGCAAAGGTTGATGCATCTAACGCCCAACAAAATAGGTCTAAGTTGTGTGAAACTGTAAAGGAGCTTATATGCCAAATTGAGGAGCTAAAAGTGGAGAGTCAATCATTCGACCACATTGTTATTGATGATGTCTATGTTGAGAAAAGCACACTAGAGTCCTGTGAGGAAGTAGATAATGTTATATTTGAAGACTCTAGTGTGTGTACATATGAGGATATAAATAGTGATGTCGTTCTAGAGTTGGAACGCATTGTCCTCATTCCATGCATTTTTCAACATTGTGTTTGGATGATGACATAGAAATTGAGTCATCTGAGTCTTTGGAGGAGCCAACGGACGAGGAATAAGGTGCTTACATTTTGGAATTTATTGTGCCAGAGAGAAAGAATTACATACCTCATCGAAAGTACAAGAAGTGTAGAATGCAAAATTGGTTGCTTGGCCCGATTACATTTATCCCACCACCCTGAGAGCATAGCAAAAAGCTTGAAGTCATATTGGGGGCGCAATTCATAAGTTCGAGATGGAGACAGAAAGTGGTTCACATCGCGTCGCGAGATTAAATTAGGCTCTTGTTGGGAGGCAACCCAACATTACTGCTTTCTTTTATTTTTATTTATTTTTGTTTATTTTATTTTTCTAATATATTTGTAGTTGTTCTTTTATTTTGTAGGACTATGAGCATCGAAAGAAAATGCCATAAGATGCGCAAAAGTGAGCTAGTCTGTTAGAACTAGTGTGAGGTACCCACACAAAAGACCATCTTTGGGAGAAGTCTAAATATCCCGTGAGCTGCTAGTGCTTCGGCCTTTGGCATGTCAGAGAGTTTCTTATCCATCCTTGTTATTATTTCACTTTATTTGTGAATTGGGGACACTCACTCTTTTAAGTGTGGGGTGAGAGAATTCTCTAAATAATTAGTAGTAAGATGTTAGAAAAATATTAACTTCTTAATTGTGATTTCATAGTTGTGTAGTAGTTACGTAGTATCGAAGTAGTGATTTCGTAGTTGTGTAGTATTGAAGTAGTTATGAAAAAAAATCGAAAAAGGAGAAAAATTGGACTCTTCCCAACGATGGATCTCTTAGACAGGTTTCTTGAGGGATTTAAGTCTAAAGAAAAAGGACAAAAAGATTTTCTTTGTAGATAGTGTAGTAATTCCCCCTTGCTTTTTCTTTTTGCCGCAGTTCTTTTCCAAGGGTTTTGTTTGAACCGGGTGTAAGTAGTTTTATTTTTTTATGAGAGGAGCCATGGTGATATGAATTGAATTAAAGCAATATCTCTTGACTTTGTTATTCCTTGAGGATAGTAAGTACTTTGGTTGTGATGCTTAAGCTCAGTTTTTGACTCTTGTATAAGTACTTAAATGGTATAATCTTAAATTTGCTTAACTGCTTTAACTATAGTGTCTTGATGAATCCAATCCTGAGTGAGTTATGTGTCATGTGTGCGTGAGGTTTGTGTGTTATTCTGTACATTGCATTTGATGTCTAGAACTTGCCCCGTGTGTTTGCAAAGTGAAATAGTAGTTTTGTTCAGTCTTGGAAGTGATATAGACGTTTCTTTGTTGAGCCAAATATATATATTTTATCTGCCGACTTGTTATGTATCGTAGTTAATCCCGTTGAGCCTGTAATCATGTTTCTTTGGCAACCACATTACAGGCCTTACCCATTTGTTTGAATTAACCATCTATTTGAACCTTTTCACTTCTCATGAGCACTTGAATTATAATGAACTTTGTAAAAGTTAAAGTGTGGGGTGGTTGGTTTGGATTTTGAGTGGAACTAATGAACTATGGAGAAAGGTGCATTATTTTAAAAAAAGTAAGAGCCACTTGAATTGGAAAAAAAAACTATATAGTTGTATTGTTGTGGAAAGTATTCCGTGATAGTGGTGACTTTTGATGTCGTTGTGCTTAAAGAAATATGGAGTTAATATACATTTATGTGAAGGTGGTGTTATGGTTTGACATAAGTATGAGGTTTGAATGTTAAAGTATATGTATTAAAGTGTTTAGGGAGGTGTAGTCACTCATATCCAAATGTATCCTACCCGGCCCGCAACCTACATTACAACCAATGAAAGTCCTACTTGATCCTAGACTGAATGAGCTCGATTTGTCGAGTATTACACTACGAGCAAGCCTATAGTGCATATTTAGTAGCATATGAATGTTATTTCGGAGAGTGAGTGAATTCTTTCTATCTTGAGTTCCTAATTGTTCTTAAATTTTATTGTGTGTGGAATACTCTCTTTTGTTGTGTGAGGATACTTGATTCATGAAGGAAAGGTAATGTCATTGACCTCTATGTTAGAGTAAGTGAGTGAATCGTGAAATAATGCATGGTACTTGTGAGTAAAATCTTGAGGTGAAGATGTTACACCCTTGTGCTTAGTCTATTTTAAAGATTCTTAGTGTGATGAGTTAGGAGGATTGTTTAAAAAGGTTATGTCTATAAGTGTAGTTTGATTGCTCGAGGACGAGATCTTATTGATTCGGGTGTCACATTCGGCTGTTTTTGAGTGAAGCAAATTAATAGAAAGTTCTTCAGATGTTTTTGTGAGCACGTGATTTTTGCCTCACACGAATTACTCCAAAAGAATTCTCAAAATTAGGTCTTTTCTTTAATTGTGTGTTATTTTTAGGAATTATTATGTTATTTTCCTGATTGTTTGCATATGTTTGTGTATATGTTTAATTTTATTAACGCATTAAAAAATACAAAATATAGTATCTACATTTAGGATTTGATTTTTACATTTTTTTGATTAATAATTAGGTGTTTTACAAAAATGAAAAATCAAAAAATAATAACATATTTTTTTTCTCAAATTGTGTGATTTTCTTTTAATTTAGTATTTTAATTATTCGTGATAATTATCATTTGGAGTTAATTAGTATTTTTAGATTAATTTTGGTTTTATAACTTAATTTAGGATTTTAATTTTTGAAAAATTAATAAATAAAACAAAAAAAAGAGGGAACTAATTTGAAAAGAAATGAGAAATAAAAAGTTTGGGCTATTCTTCAAACCCAAATCTACAGGCCCAAAATATTCTTCAAAAACCCAACTAAAACCGGTCCAACCCGCCCCAATACCCAGCCCATCACCATACTAAACCAAACGACGTCGTTTGGACATGCTTCAATCTGAGCCGTTAAAAATCGTTCATCCAACGGTCTAGAACGCACCCCATCACCCGTATCCGACCCAGACCCATTTTTCAAAGACCGATCCGGTCTCAAAGGTGTTTAAAATGGTGTCGTTCCATTTAGTCAGATGATCCAAGCCGTTGATCTCGTTTGATCGAACGGCCTGGATCCAATTTAACCCCCAGTATATATTTGTCCAAACAGACCCCACCCCCTCAGAACACCCCCCTCCTCTCACTCGTCTCACATTATCTCTTCAGAGACGAGTAACCCTAGTAGCCTCCACCCTTTTCCACCACCCTAAACCCGGCGGCACCGGCTCCAATCCGTCTGAAAAACCACACCCCATGAACATCACAAGCACCTCATACCAAATCCCTGCTCCAGTTCCCTCAAACATCCCTAGAACTGTTCGAATCTCGATTTAAAGAGATGAACCCTAGCAGCCGCCCCCATTCACCGCAGCCTTCCGGTGGCGGCGCCGGCTCCAATCCCTCCCAAATTAACACCCTGAAGCCACCTTCCTCTCCTCTTCCTCAATCTACGATTCGTTCCCTCGAATTAAATCAGAACTTGTCTAATATTGAATCTAAGTTTTAAACCTAAAACTGCAGAGTCAAGATTCGCTGATACTTTAAGCTAATTTTGACTTTATCTGTGTGTTCTTGATAAGAACACACAGTTAAAGTCAATATCTGGTTTAAAAATATAAGATTCGAAGGTTTTCTTCAATTACTAATGACCGGTGTGTCTCTGTCCTGATTCTATGTTTATATTCTATTAATTTTATTCTGATATTCGTCTTCCTCGTCTCTTTTTCTTTTTTGGTCAATTTCATTTGAAATTCGATCAGTTCTTTGTATAAATTATTTCTGTTCATTGTTGTTTCTTTAAGACTGGTCTTGTGGATTTGTTTCGTATAATTGGGATATCAGCTTGTTTTAAGACTTTGAAATCGTATCTCGTTTAATCACTTAGTCAGAATAATTAAGATTAGTTTAGTAGTTTGGTATACCTTCTTGTTTAACACTGTATAAACAAGAATTGACTATTATAAGTTTTATGCACATGGTCACTAATTGAGAAGCTTCTAATAGTGGTAGGGTAGTAATTGCATTATTGAATTAACTAAAAGCACTAATTTGAGTGGATAATTTAAAATGGAGAAGATAGGTTGTAGTGGAAAAGGCACCAATTAAATGCCCATTTAAGGGAGCTGAAAATCAGAAGAAGAACACGGAGATAGATATAGAAGAGAGAGGCTGGTACTTAAATATACAAAGAAAAATAACTCTGAAAATACTGAAAAAAACTGGAAATTACTGTTTCATTGATTTCTATTTTCTGGGGTTAATAGCTGTTTTCTTGGGTTAAAACTGGGTTGTTCCTTCCTATCTCTGCTGACTGCTGAGCTTTCATTTCTTTGGTGTTTCCTTTGCTATCATCAGGTACACATTTTGAACCTCAGTGGTTTATGTAATGGATTTGCAGAATAAATGAGAAGCTGTCTCAAAGCATAAATTCAGTATTAGGTTGATCCGTGTAAAATTTTCTTTTCGATTCTGCTTGTGATGTATTGTGTTAGTCAGTCAAGTTTAGCTCGAAATGTATAAGTTTTCTATTAATGCGTTTAACTTAGAATTGTGGTAGATTGGGAATTGTTTGCTTGAATCTGTGGTTTAAATTATGCATATTGAGTTTGGGGTATGGATTGTTTGGAAGAACTTTACCATGTTGATCTTCATAAAAGGTTCCTCTTCATTTCTTTAATATTAGGTTCATATATATTGCTAAATATTTTATGGTATAAGAATTTGAGAAGTTCTAGCCGTGTTAACATTTAGTGTTAACACTCTTAATATCGTTCTTTGTAATTAAAGGTTTGAAAGAAGAATCATTCCAAGAAAATGAGTATTCTAATAAATATAGTCGACAGAGTGTAAATGACCGAGTTATTCTTGTAAGATTAAATCAATTCCGTAAATTGTTAATTTGATCATGCATTTAGTCTTAAAGGGAAAAAATAAAAAATAGTATATATATAAAGGAGATAATACTAGGATAATTTTGTTTGAAATAGTTTCAAGAATTGGATTAGTTTGTTGATTCCCATTTTTTAGAGCCAAGAATCTGTTCTCTTGATTGTGATATTTATGTGACTGTATTTTCAAATTATTGTCTTGTTATTACGTTAATTAGTTACAAAAGGTCATGGCTGAATTTTGGTCGAGTTGTTGCTCGTGTTTATATGTTAATTTTAACAAAAAGGTTTCACGAAGAGTATACTAAATAGGCATAGAATATTTTATGCCTATTAGTGAAAAATAATCATAAGAGAGGAAGTAATGCGGGTTGCGAATTAATTCAAGAACATTGCAAGAAATAAAAAGAGTGCTAAAAAATCATAAGAGGATGAATCAGGAACTAATTTAAGACACTCTGTAATAGAAACAAAATATAATAATACACAACTAAATGTCTCGAATCTAAAAGGAAAAAAAAATGGAAATATCCTGAATACACTAGTATGCTTTAGGTTGGTGTTAACCAGTCAATTTTTTTTTTGATTACGTACACATCCGCGTGATATAGTTATAATTTTCCAAGTTAAAATCAAGGTATGCGTTCGCGCAACCTCAACCAAACTTGTCTTAATAAAATAAACAAAGCGTTATTGATTGTGGACATGTACGCGTGACATGATTTTGACGCGCCAAAAGAAAAGAGTATACGTACACGTAACTCAATTCTTTAATTACGCATAATTCAAGTGATTTAAAAGTGATAAAAAGATAATTGCACATAGGTTTTTTAAGAATGAGTAATTAAACAATAAAACCAAGTATAAATTGCTAAGCGATCGTGCTAGAACCACGGAACCCGGGAATGCCTAACACCTTCTCCCGGGTTAACAAAATTCCTTACTTTTCTGGTTCGCAGACTTCAAAAAGGAAAGTCGAAATTTCCTCGATTCGGGATTTAAAATAAACCGGTGACTTGGGACACCATAATTTATTCCAAGTGGCGACTCTGATAAAAATAAATAAATAATTCCATTTCAAATAATGTCACTTTAATTGAAAACAAACGCCTTTATATCATCTTTCGGGGTGGTAAAATGGAGGTGTGACAGCTTTGGCGATTCTGCTGGGGACAAGAACCCAGAATCTCTGGTTCAGGGTTCAAGAATTCGAGCTTACAGTAACTGTTATATTTGGCTTTATTATTTTTTCATGTTTGTGCTTAATGTGCGAAATATTTCTTTTTACCGCTTTGATATTATCTGAACTGTATATATAAACTATTACGAAACCCTTCTTCTTTCTGAGTCTTCTGAATTTATGGTGCACACGTGCGCGTGGCCTACCTTTCTGTTAGAGGTCATACCAAATAGAACGAAGTTGGTTCAAGTAACTAGGCCGGGTAGACTTTCGTGCTCCCGGTACATTACCCCACTTCGGCTCGAGCTGTCCGTTTGGGAAAGCCAAGTCTAGAACGGTATACCCCAGGTTTTACACTTAGAATAACTCAGCTTCATGCCGTATCCCTAGTAGGAATGTTTGTTTGCATCATGTGCATTTGACTTCGGAGACTCAACACAGGGGTTGAGTCTGTCTAGGGCAGGTGTACCCTGAAATGAAAAGACCATCCTGATGCATTTTACTTGTGCATTCATTTGTTTCGGATTTTCATGTTGACCAGCTTATAGGAAAAGTTAGAAAAGGAAAATCAAGGTGAGGACCGAGAAAGAAAATTGGTTGTTTTTCAAAAAAAAAAACAATTTCCAAAATATTTTGAAATTCTTTCGAAATTTTGAAAAAAAAGAAGGAAATTTTGTGTTTCTTTTAAAAAATAGTTTTATTATTACGAACTACGTAAGTTTGATTCTCGACGGATGTGAGATACGTAGGCAACCCACATCGGGCCCAGCTATTTTTTTTTAAAAAAAGAAAGAGAAATAGATAATAAATAAATAAAAATGTGGGTACATAAATGTCATTGTATTGCCATAAGTAAGGCGATGTCATTCTTGTCCAAAATATGCCGAATGTCCCCAAAAGGGCGCCGGAAGGTTATTTTTGCAAGAACAGCCGCCTTTGGTCGTTTTTAAAAAACAAATATATATATAAATAAAAATAAAAAAAAACTTTTGCCGGTTTGCAAACACAGCCTTTAAATCTTCTTCATCGAAGTGTTTTTATTTTATTTTAAAATGAGTCTTGATTTTTGTTTTTAAAATTAAAATCACTCGCAGGTACAAAATGAGCACCATCCAAAACCCACCGTTCACAGATGTAGATGAGTTTCTATTTCGGCTTTAGATGTGGTGGTATGAATTAGGAGGAGATGGTCAGAAATGGGTCATTAAGTTTTTGGGAGCTCTCACAGATATTATGAAAGTTAAACCACGCGATGTCTTGATTACGACACTAGTGACTTTTTGGGACCCTGTTCACAATGTCTTTCGCTTCTCTGATTTCGAGCTTACTCCCATATTAGAAGAAATAGCTGGATATTCCGGTTTTGATGGAGATTTGAGAAACCAGAATCTTATATTCCCAAAGGCTCCCTCAGTACACCGATTCTTTGGTCTTCTGAATATCAGTAATCAAATCAGAAAAAGCAACATTGTCAAAGGGTGTTGTTCTTTCAACTTCCTATATTCAAGGTTCGGAAAGTCGGATGGATTTGAAATTCATGAAAAGGGCCTTACTAACAAACAAAACAAGGACACCTGACAGATTCACCGTCGCTTCGCTTTCATGGTGGCTTTTCTGGGAATCATGGTCTTCCCAAACAAAGAGCGGACGATTGATATTCACATAGCCAGAGTCGTACAAATCCTCACTACCAAAGAACATCACACTCTTGCCCCGATCATTCTCTCAGACATTTATCGGGCGTTGACTTTGTGTAAATCCGGGGCAAAATTCTTCGAAGGGTGCAATATTTTGTTGCAAATGTGGTTGACTGAACATCTCCGACATCACCCCAAGTTCATGCAACATGGTCCGAGCAAGGACAATTTTATTGAGAGTTATGAAGAAAGAATAAAAGATTATAAATCTCCAGAAGGGGTGGAA
The DNA here is from genome assembly GCF_000715075.1 of Nicotiana tabacum. Taxonomy (NCBI): domain Eukaryota; kingdom Viridiplantae; phylum Streptophyta; class Magnoliopsida; order Solanales; family Solanaceae; genus Nicotiana; species Nicotiana tabacum. Next base: position 97,142,796 of record NC_134082.1, read on the forward strand.
GCTTGGATATCCCATTTAAGATCTTTAATGGCAAGTCAAATTGAGTGGACTTTGGGATGGCTCCCGGTAAGAGAGGTGATACACATGTCAACCTTAAAGAGTTATTTGCTGCTGTTGGGTTTAAGAAGTGTCCAGCTGTATGCGCCACCGAGAGTTCTAAGACAGCTAGGGAGATACCAAGTGGTGCCTGATGATGAAGATTTGAGTGTGCAAGTGATTGAGCTAAACCCCGAAGCCACTCTCCCTGAGGCTTTAATCCAGCGGATTTGGAATGGTGGTCGATACTTGAAAGATGATACCCAATTTCCAGATCCTGCGAAAGGTGAGATAAATCCGGGTTATGCTAGGTGGTTTCAGAAAAGATCCCGTGTGGATGATGCACCAGAACCTGATCCTAGAAGGCCCATAAAAAGACCGCATGTTCAAGCCTTTGATGACAAAATCCAAGAATGGTTGGCTTGGGGTGAAAAGGAAAAGGGGTACAAAGCAACTATTCATGCCTTAGAAGAAAGCCTGAGGACCCTCAATTTGGAGAAAAACTTACAAGCACAAGAAGCAGAAGGTGAAAAGAAGAGTCTGATTAGCGAGAATAAAACTCTCCGCGCTCAGTTTCAACAAATGAAGAAAGCCTCTGAAGCGCCAGTGAGAAGTTGGAAAGATCAGAAAATCATTGCCAATCTGATGGAAAAAATGCAAGATTATGACTCCATCTTGACAAAGACTGAAAAGGCGTTAGACAAAGCTAAGGAAAAAAATCATACAGTTAAATGAGGAGGCCAAATCTAGTAAGGAACGCGAAGTAATGAGATGTGAATAAGAAATGGCTCAACTCAATAGAGAGAAGGACCATTGGATACATTTAGAAGCTCAACTCCATGCACAGTTGGAAGAAATGAGAAGGTACAATAGAGAACATCAGCATGCAGATATTGATAGGGAGAGAACACAGGCAAGACTCGATCAGGCCAGACTTTGGGCTCAATTGGAGTCGGCTTTAGATAGCGAAGGACACATAAGAGATATAGCCACCACTCGCCAACAGCAGTTACAAAACCAAGACCAGAATCTCCAGGACTTCAGAGCACAAATCCATGATTTGGTTGTTTACACCTCTCAAAGTTATGTGAACTTCCAAGGGATGGATTATGAGAGGTTTCTAAAGCATGCACCTACTTTTGCCTGTCATCTTGCAATGGAGTTAGAGAGGATGTACCGTACGCTAGGAGGTCAGCCGGGTCAAGCCCCACCGCGAGCAGATGTTCTAGTGATTAAAAGCAAAAGATTGTGGAGTGAAGCGTAGTCATAGTTGTTGGAACTTTTCATATAATAGTCATGTTTTAGTTTAAGTCCATGTTGAGTCTTTTAAACCGCTTTTATAAAGTATTGTCCAAATGTAATGTCATTTATGTCTTTGTACTGTTTCGTTTGTTAAAATAAATAAAAGTAATAATAATTGTTTCCGCCAAAACTATGCTCGGTCTGATTCATGCGGGGTCATGATACGTAGGGAACCTCCATAGGATTCGACCACAACCAAAAGAAAAGAATAAAATGAATAAAGGGGGAGAGGAATAAAAGATAGGCGTGAGTGACAATAAAAGGGAAAGGTCAGGAAAAGCTGGGATGACACAAGCAACCGAGCAAATACATGGTAGAAATGACTAATTGCCTAGGTGTATTGTATCCCTATGTATGGTTGTTTATTTGTTAAAACTCTAATCACTAACAAGTTTGGTTGTTGTTATTAGAATTCAAGCAGTTAGTACACCTAAGCATACTGGCAACCCACCCCTACCAAACCAGATCCAAAGGAGAAATAATCATGTCTATCCCAGATGTAGACACCAGTGTCATTGAAGGAAAAGAGTTGGACGTTAACGCCAGAAAAGAAGAGATGTACAAATTAAAACAACAAATGGCCGAAATGTATTAGGCCTGGGCTAAAGGACAACCGCCATCCGCCTGCCCGACTAACCCTGCCTTCACTTTACCACCGCTCAAACTCAGGATCATCCTGCCACCGATCTATCCCCGAGCTTTCCCATTTGCCAACACTACCGGGGCACCACTTCTCATACACCACAATCTCCACCCCCTAAACCGATTCCATACCCCCCTCCACCAGTAACTCCTGTCTTCGTAGCATCTCCACCAGCTACACTCCACAAATCTCTTAGCGAGCCTATGTTCTAGGCCCAAGACAACCAATACTACCCCTCGGAGCCCACTTTCAAAGCTCCAGAAACCCTTTCCTATACTCCTCACTTTGACCTCCCGATAAAAGCTGATAAACCAGTCAAAAATTTCGAATAGGAGGAGATGTTCAGGAAAGTTAAAAGCTTAGAACAATCATTCAGAGACATGCAGGGGTTGGGAGGGCAAGTCAGTGTGGCCTACAAGGACCTATGTCTGTTCCCGAATGTGCAATTACTGGCAGGTTTCAAGATGACCAAGTTCCATCTGTACAACGGGCACGGCGATCCAGTAGCCCACTTGAGGGGTTTTTGCAACAAGATGATGGGAGATGGAGGAAAAGATGAATTGTTAATGACTTACTTTAGTCAGAGTTTGAGTGGATCATCATTGGAATGGTATACCCGCCAAGACCATGGGAGATGGTACACATGGGATGATCTGGTGCAAGCATTTGCTTGTCACTTTCAATACAATCTTAAGATCATTCCAGATCGACTGTCCTTGACTAAACTTGAGAAGAAGCACAGTGAAATCTTCAGAGAATATGGTTTCAGATGGAGGGAGCAAGCAGCAAGAGTAGATCCCCCAATGAAGGAAAGTGAGATGGTAGATTACTTCCTACAGGCTTTGGAACCTACTTACTATGGCCATTTTGTTTTAGCTGTGGGAAAGTCATTCAACGAAGTAGTAAAGATGGGGGCATGGTAGAAGAAGGCCTCAAGTTGAATAAAATCATGAGCTATTCGGCTATCAAAGAGACTACTCAGGCTATTCAGGGCGACATATGAGGGATTGGAAGAAGAAAAGAGAGGAAGCAACAATGGTTGATTCAGAAACTTGGTCCGGATCCAGAGGTTCACCTTACCACTACAATCAACCTCGACCCCACCAACAAACTTATCACCACAATCCACCCCAACACTACTATCCCCTACCAGAACCTCATTTTTCCATCCACCATGTGCAAGCATACAACCAACTTTCTGCCCACACTCAATGGCGTGCTCCTGTCCTACCAAATACTTATCCACATCCACGAGCCTACCAAAACACTCCCGAACCAAGTTTCAGGCCTAGTCAAGCATTCAAGGGTGAAAGGTTGCAGAAAAAGAAAACATTTACTCTGTTGGGAGAATCATACACTAGTCTATTCCACAGGCTAAAACAACTAGATATGCTAAGGCCGATACAGTCCAAACTGCCAAATCATCCTCCTAAGAATCTTGACTATACTGTCAGTTGTGAGTATTGTTCTGGTACTCCGGGTTATGATACAGAAAAGTGCTGGCACTTGAAAAGTGCGATACAGGAGCTTATTGATACCAATAGAATTGAAGTTCAAGCTCCCGAAGCACCCGATATCAACAGGAATCTGATGCCAGCCCATCAGGAGGCAAATATGATCGAAATAGTGCATGCGAAAGGAGAACCCAAGAAGGCATCACAGACCATCATGATGATTACGTCTAGTGGAGTCAAGATAGATGAACAATCAGTAGATGAGAAGTTGGTGCTCAAGCAGAGCAAAAAGGGTGTTGAGCCATCTGTGGTAGTTGAGAAGGGGTCTTTAAGCAAAGTTGCAACGAAACAGGAAGGGGTGAAGGTGATTGTACTGGGAGCGGCCAGCAAACACATCATAATCGTGGAAGGAGCCCGTGCAGATCAGGTTATTATCAAGCCAGTAACCTAGTACCAATAATCAACGACAAGGCTATTCCATGGAATTACGAATGGGTAACAGTGATGTACAAAGGGAAGAAAGTCAAAGAAGAAATCTGTGAAGTACAGGGTTTAACTCGCTCGGGAAGGTGTTTTACTCCCGTGGAGTTAAGAAGAGCTAAAGATAATCCAGTGCTAGTAAAGAAAGCCGTAACTGAAGAAGAAGCAGAAGAATTCTTGAGGAAGATGAAGTTACAAGACTACTCTATCGTGGAACAATTAAGAAAGACGCCTGCTCAAATTTCCCTATTGTCATTATTAATACATTCGGATGAGCACCGTCAAGATTTAATGAAGATCTTGAATGAGGCGCACATTCCCGATAAGATCTCTGTGAATCACTTGGAAAAAATAGCCAACAAAATCTTTGAAGCAAACAGAGTCACGTTTTCTGATGATGAATTTCCTGTAGAAGGTACTGAGCACAACAGAGCTCTTTACCTCACATTAAAATGTGAGAACTCTGTGGTGACCCGAGCATTGGTTGACAGTGGGTCAAGCACAAACATCTGTCCTCTCTCCACTCTAAGCAAGTTGAAAATAGAAGATGAGAGGATCCATAAGAACAGTATTTGTGTGCGGGAATTTGTCGGCGGAGGTAAAGATTCAGTTGGGGACATAGTGCTGGAGCTGACGATAGGGCCAGTTGAGTTCACAATGGAGTTTCAGGTGCTGGATATAACCGTTTCCTATAATTTACTATTGGGTCGACCATGGATCCACACCGCTAAAACAGTCCCATCAACACTACACCAGGTAGTCAAATTTGAATGGGTTAGACAAGAAATAGTTGTGCATGGGGAAGATAGTTTATGTGCTCGCAGCAATGCCATTGTACCAGTCATTGAAGTGGAAGATGACCAGGGATCATGGGTCTACTAGGTTTCTGACACGATGTTGGTAGAGAAAGTTCCGGAGGGGAAATACATTCCAAATCCAATGATAACCGCCGCATCAGTCATGGTAGCCTATGAGATGTTGAAGAATGGTTTTGTACTCGGTAAAGGTTTGGGCTCATCTTTGCAAGGCATCATACAGCCGATGTCTCTTCCCGAAAACTTGGGACATTTGGTTTGGGATTCAAGCCCACTGCCGCAGACATAAGAAAGGGCCAGAAAGCTAAAACAGAAGGCATGAGTCCTTTCAAATCCAGTCCCACGTCTTTCTAAATCATTTGTCAAGTCCGGTACCAGAAGTCACCAATAACAGCAATTCCCAGTTCTGTGACTGATCATGACAAAGAGTTAATTGAAAGATTTGAGAAGTTGTTCGACAGTGTGAATATGGTGGAAATTGGAGGGGGTTATATCAACGTGGAAGTGCAATTTGTCGGGCCAAAAACAAAGCTTAACAATTGGAAGGCTACTCCTCTCCCCACTCAGAAGGAGTCTTGGTAGTTTATTTTGAGTTTCCTTCAGTTTGTCTGGGTTATTCCAGGGTTGTAATCCAGATTTTTTATCTTTCAGTCTGTTTGAAGTGTGCAAACCTTGTTATCTTTCATCATTTAATGAAATTCGGTTTCCCTTTCTTTATCATTCCTGATAGTTTTTCTTTTGTTTTTCTTTTCTTTTCTATACAGTTCTTTTTACTTTGGTTCTAATGACATGACATTCATGAGGAATCCTCAACCCAGTCTTAAAAACCAATCTGATTCTGAAGTAATAGTTCAAGAAGTAGATTGTGACTATGAATCAGAATATGATGAAGATGAAGCCTTCAAAGAGATCAGTAAGGAGTTAATTCACTTCGAAGAAAAACCCAAACCCAACCTTAATGAAACAGAAACCGTCAATTTAGGGGACACAAATAATTTCAGAGAGACTAAAATAAGTGTCCATCTCGAGCCAAAGATCCGGGAAGAGTTAATCAAAGCACTCATCGAATACAAAGATGTTTTTGCATAGTCGTATGCCGACATGGCGAGTTTGAGCACTGATTTAGTGGTCCACAAATTGCCCACTGATCCAGCGTTTCCTCCCGTCAAGCAAAAGTTGAGGAAATTCAAAACTGATATGAGTGTGAAGATTAAAGAAGAAATCACCAAGCAGTTGGATGCAAAGGTTATTCGGGTCACTCGATATCTTTTGGTTGGCTAATGTCGTGCCTGTGCCAAAGAAAGACGGCAGGATCAGAGTATGCATCGATTACCGCAATCTCAATAAAGCAAGTCCGAAGGACAACTTCCCACTACCCAATATCCACATTTTGATCGATAATTGTGCCAAGCATGAGATAGGATCTTTTGTGGATTGCTATGCCGGGTATCATTAGATTCTAATGAATGAAGAAGATGTAGAAAAGACGGCATTCATCACGCCATGGGGAACTTATTGCTACCGGGTAATGCCATTTGGTTTGAAGAACGCCGGGGTAATGCCATTTGGTTTGAAGAACGCCGGGGCAACTTACATGAGAGCAATGACTACGGTGTTTTATGATATGATACATAAGGAGATTGAGGTATACATGGATGATGTGATCATAAAGTCAAAGCGTCAAGCCGACCACGTTGGGGATTTGAGGAAATTCTTCCTGAGACTTCGCAGGTACAACCTCAAGCTTAACCCTGCCAAGTGCGCATTTGGTGTTCCATCCAGAAAGCTGTTGGGATTCATAGTCAGCCGGCGAGGCATCGAGTTGGACCCATCAAAGATCAAAGCCATCCAAGAATTTCCACCTCTGAGGAACAAGACTATAGTGATGAGTCTGTTAGGGAGGTTGAACTACATCAGCAGGTTTATTGCTCAGCTCACGACAACTTGTGAGCCTATTTTCAAATTGCTGAAGAAGGATGTTTCGGTCAAGTGGACTGATGAGTGTCAAGAAGCATTTGATAAGATAAAAGGATACTTAACAAACCCACCCGTGCTGGTTCCACCAGAACCAAGAAGACCTTTGATTCTTTACTTGAGAGTCTTGGAAAATTCATTTGGTTGTGTATTGAGGCAGCATGACATCACCGACAGAAAGGAACATGCTATCTATTATCTTAGCAAGAAGTTCACGGCTTATGAGGTTAAGTACACTCATCTGGAAAGGACATGTTGTGCCCTAACTTGGGTGGCTCAGAAATTGAAATATCATTTGTCATCCTACACTACTTACCTCATTTCACGCTTGGATCCATTGAAGTATATCTTTCAAAAGCCTATGCCGACAGGAAGACTTGCAAAGTGGAAAATTCATTGTTTGACATCATCTATGTGACTCAGACTGCGATGAAAGCCCAAGCATTGGCCGATCATTTGGCCGAAAACCCGGTCGATGAAGATTACGAGCCATTGAGAACTTGTTTTCTCGATGAAGAAGTGATGCATATCGATGAACTGGAGCAAATTGAAAAACTAGGCTGGAAACTTTTCTTTTATGGGGCTGCCAACATGAAAGGAGTCGGAATAGGAGCTGTGCTTATTTCTGAAACAGGGCATCACTATCCTGTTACGGCTCAGCTTCGGTTTTATTGCATTAACAATATGGCTGAGTATGAAGCCTGTATTTTGGGTCTAAGGCTAGCTGCAGACATGGATATCTAGGAAGTCTTGGTCTTGGGAGACTCGGATCTTCTGGTACATCAAATTCAAGGAGAATGGGAAACGCGAGATTTGAAGCTCATACCGTACCGACAATGTTTGCATGATCTTTGTCAACGGTTTCGATCAGTGGAGTTCAGGCATATTCCAAGGGTCCATAATGAGGTCGCCGATGCTTTGGCTACCCTGGCATCAATGTTGTACCATCCGGACAAAGCTTATGTCGATCCTCTGCATATTCAAGTCCGAGATCAGCATGCTTACTGTAACATGATTGAAGAAGAACTTGATGGCGAACCATGGTTCCACGATATCAAGGAGTACATCAGAATGGGGATATATCCAGCGCAAGCCACGGGGGATGAAAAGAGAACAATTCGACGGTTGACAAATGTATTCTTCTTAAGTGGAGGAGTTTTGTATAAGAGAACACCAGACCTTGGATTATTAAGATGCATAGATGCTAGACAAGCTACGACTGTCATGTCCGAAGTACATTCGGGAGTCTGCGGACCACATATGAGTGGATATGTGTTGGCAAAGAAAATTCTCCGAGCAGGCTATTATTGGCTTACCATGGAGCAAGATTGTATCAATTTTGTGCGCAAATGTCATCAATGCTAGATACATTGAGATTTGAGTCATTCTCCACCATCAGAATTACACACAATGTCGGCACCATGGACCTTCGTTGCTTGGGGCATGGATGTCATTGGACCAATTGAGCCAGCATTATCCAACGAGTACAGGTTCATTCTGGTAGCCAATGATTATTTCACCAAGTGGGTTGAGGCCAAAACTTTCAAATCGGTGACCAAGAAAGTAGTGGTCGATTTTGTTCACTCAAATATCATCTGTCGATCTGGAATCCCAAAGGTGATCATCACAGATAATGGTGCTAATCTTAACATTAACTTGATAGAAGAGGTATGTCAACAGTTTAAGATTACATATCGCAATTCTACCCCATATCGTCCCAAGGCAAATGGAGCAGTCGAGGCAGCCAACAAAAACATAAAGAAGATACTTCGGAAAATGGTAGAAGGTTCGAGGCAATGGCACAAAAAATTACCATTTGCGTTGTTGGGATATCGCACTAATGTCCGTACTTCGATAGGTGCAACTCCTTATTTGTTGGTATATGGCACTGAAGTAGTAATACCTGCAGAAGTTGAAATCCCTTCCCTTTGGATTGTCACTGAGGCTAAGATTGATGATGATGAGTGGGTCAAAACCCGTTTGGAGCAGTTGAACTTGATTGATGAAAAAAGATTGGCAGCAGTATGTCATGGCCAGTTATATCAAAAGAGAATAGCAAGAGCATACAACAAAAGGGTGCGTCCTCAAAAGTTTGAAGTGGGTCAGCAAGTGCTGAAACGTATCCTTCCACATCAGGTTGAAGCAAAAGGCAAGTTCGCCCCGAATTTGCAAGGGCCATTTATTGTAACCAGAGTATTGTCCAATGGTGCTCTATGTTTAACAGATATCGAAGGAAAATGCATAGACATGGCCATCAATTCCGATGCAGTCAAGAGATATTATGTATGATTTCTTTGTTATAATTGTTGATTGTTTGTACCGAGCATTGTTTCGAAGATTGAAATGACGAAGGCAATTTGTTCTGCTATCTAAACACTTTACCCTTTGTTCCCCCTTTTGATCTTTATTTATTTCTTTCATACCCCTCTTTTGGAATCAATAACAAAAAAAAAAGAAAAAGAAAGAAAAGAAAAAGAGAAAAGAAAAAAAGTATAACAACAAGGAAATTCATGTTGTGAACTACGTTTGACCTGATTCCTGTTAAGGATACGTAGGCAGCCTCATAGTTTGGTCATAGTAAAATAAAATATCAAAAGATCCCCAAGCAAGAAACTGGGGCAGAAGTTGTACTTGTCATAAGAAATGTGATTCCAAAAGTTGTAATTTTAAACCCATGTCAAATTGTTTTGAGCCTTTGATAACCTTTCTTTCTAACCTCATCCAAAAGCCTACATTAAAGTCCAAAGAAAGACCTTCCGATCAGTCTTCGAGAGATGCCAAGTTGAGCAAATAGAGGTGATTCATATCAGGATAACACTCTGATCCAAGCAGGAAAAGTAATGGAAATGAGAAAATCTTACTGGTGAAAACCCTCATGGGCACCATGAGGCGACGAAAGCTTAGAAAAATTAAAAATGAGAGAGTTTTATCGGTGAAAACCTTCACGGGCACCATGAGGCAACGAAAGCTGAGAGAAAGTAAAAATAAGAGAGTCTTATCGGTGAAAACCTTCGCGGGCACCATAAGGCGACAAGGAATTGAGGAACAAACGAATGAGAAAGGTTTGTCGGTGAAAACCCTTCAAGGCACTACAAGTCGAACAAGGTCCGTAAGTTGGCGGAAAGTAAAATTGGGTTGTGGAAATCTTGGAGAACAAAGTAAAACAATTGGAAAGGAGATTGGTTAAATAGACTGAGGTGATTAATCCAAAATGCATACCATGATCATTGGTGCCAGTGACTCCACTCAGATAAGTTTCTTTTTCCTATCTCCAACAGTCATCCAAATTTGGATTTTCTTCTTTATTCTTAATTCTCAAAATCGTCGCATTTCATTGCTGTTAATTTTTACTCTTCTAAAGCTCTTCCAAGGTTAGCCTAGTTTCAACAAATAAGAAGGAATTTCAAAGTTTACTACCAGTTTCGAAATTGCACAAAGCAAGAAGCGGCTAGGACATGCCAGAGATAATATGATGAAAAATGAGACATAGGGTGTAAGCAAAAGTTGAATCGGTGGAATGGTTCAGTAATGTCATGGGATATATACGAGGTCAGACAGAAAGGTCAGAAATGGAGAACAACAATTGAAGATTCAGCAATCAGGCGTCCACCTAGAGAACAAGGAACAACGGTTCAAGTTTCAACAATCAGACGCCCACCTGGAAAGCAAGGGAGTACAATTCCAGTTTCATCCCTCAAGTTCTTATTGATATTTGGTAATATGAGATGGGTTAACGTTCACATATGTGCCCAGCTACCAAACTGGGGCAGAAAATTTTCTTTGTTTTGTCTATTTTATTGAAGTCAGGAGCTCACCTGGAGAACAAGGGAATACATTCAAGTTTCAACAATCAGGAGCCCACCTGGAGAACAAGGGAATACATTTCAAGTTTCAGCAATCAGGAGCCCACCTGGAGAACAAGGAAATACATTTCAAGTTTCAGCAGTCAAGATCCCACCTGAAGAACAAAGGAATGCAATTCAAGCTTCAGCAATCAGGAGCCCACCTAGAGAACAAGGGAATACAATTCAAATTTCAAGTAGTCAGGAGCCCACCTGGAGAACGAAGGGAAGAAGCAATTCAAGTTCGAGTAATCAGGAGCCCGCTTGGAGAACAGCGGAAAGGAAATAATAGTCAAAGGAAGACATTTAAAAGGTTCAGCAATCAGACACCCGCTGGAGAAAAAGGGAAAACATTTCAAAAAATACCATTCAACTTAGCCGCAAAGGAACTTCTGATGGAAATACAAATCAATGAGGCAACAACAGTCACAAGATCAAGTTTGAAAATAAATCTTTGTAAAGCATAAATTATGGCTTAGTCTAGCTTCTTCATTTTGTCATGGTGTAATAAGGAGGTCAATAAGCAGTATCAACAACATCAGCAACAATAACAGTGAAACCACAGCTTCATGGTAGTCCCAGCTACCGAAACTTCCCGAACTACATTGACCTGATTCCTTTATAGTCAAGGATATGTAGGAAACCTTTGAAGCAGAGGTCCGGTCAAATCTTTCAAAAGATGCTTCCCACAGAGTATTCAAACGGGCAAAAATCGCTCGTATCCGCTCACTTTATCTTTGCAAGAAAACTCTTCATGTTTTCGGGAAAAGAGGGGCAGCTGTGAGCACGTGACTTTTGCCTCACACGAATTACTCCAAAAGAATTCTCAAAATTAGGTCTTTTCTTTAATTGTGTGTTATTTTTAGGAATTATTAAGTTATTTTCCTGATTGTTTGCATATGTTTGTGTATATGTTTAATTTTATTAACGCATTAAAAAATACAAAATATAGTATCTACATTTAGGATTTGATTTTTACATTTTTTTTTATTAATAATTAGGTGTTTTACAAAAATAAAAAATCAAAAAATAATAACTTATTTTTTTTGTCAAATTGTGTGATTTTCTTTTAATTTAGTATTTTATTTATTCGTTATAATTATCATTTGGAGTTAATTAGTATTTTTAGATTAATTTTGGTTTTATAATTTAATTTAGGATTTTAATTTTTGAAAAATTAATAAATAAAACAAGAAAAGGAGGGAACTAATTTGAAAAGAAATGAGAAATCAAAGTTTGGGCTATTCTTCAAACCCAAATCTACAGGCCCAAAATATTCTTCAAAAACCCAACTAAAACCGGTCCAACCCGCCCCAATACCCAGCCCATCACCATACTAAACCAAACGACGTCGTTTGGACATGCTTCAATCTGAGCCGTTAAAAATCGTTCATCCAACGGTCTAGAACGCACCCCATCACCCGTATCCGACCCAGACCCATTTTTCAGAGACCGATCCGGTCTCAAAGGTGTTTAAAACGGTGTCATTCCATTTAGTCAGATGATCCAAGCCGTTGATCTCGTTTGATCGAACGGCCTGGATCCAATTTCACCCCCAGTATATATTTGTCCAAACATACCCCATCCGCTCAGAACACCCCCCTCTTCTCACTCGTCTCACGTCATCTCTTCAGAGACGAGTAACCCTAGTAGCCGCCACCCTTTTCCACCGCCCTAAACCCGGCGGCGCCAGCTCCAATCCGCCTGAAAACTACACCCCATGAACATCACAAGTACCTCATACCAAATCCCTGCTCCAGTTCCCTCGAACATCCCTAGAACTGTTCGAATCTCGATTTAAAGGGATGAACCCTAGCAGCCGCCCGCATTCACCACAGCCTTCCGGTGGCGGGGCCGGCTCCAATCCCTCCCAAATTAACACCCTGAAGCCAACTTCCTCTCCTCTTCCTCAATCCACGATTCGTTACCCTCGAATTAAACTAGAACTTGTCGAATAATGAATCTAAGTTTTAAACCTAAAACTGCAGAGTCAAGATTCGCTAATACGTTAAGTTAATTTTGACTTTATCTGTGTGTTCTTGATAAGAACACACAGTTAAAGTCAAAATCTGGTTTAAAAATTGAAGATTCGAAGGTTTTTTTCAATTACTAATGATCGGTGTGTCTCTGTCCTGATTCTATGTTTATATTCTATTAATTTTATTTTGATATTCGTCTTCCTCGTCTCTTTTTCTTTTTTTTGGTCAATTTCATTTGAAATTCGATCAGGTCTTTGTATAAATTATTTATGTTCACTGTTGTTTCTTTAAGACTGGTCTTGTGGATTTGTTTCGTATAATTGGGATATCAACTTGTTTTAAGACTTTGAAATCATATCTCGTTTAATCACTTAGTCAGAATAATTAGGATTAGTTTAGTAGTTTGGTATAACTTCTTGTTTAACACTGTATTAACAAGAATTGACTATTATAAGTTTTATGCAAGTGATCACTAATTGAGAAGCTTCTAATAGTGGTAGGGTAGTAATTGCATTATTGAATTAACTAAAAGCACTAATTTGAGTGGATAATTTAAAATGGAGAAGATAAGTTGTAGTGGAAAAGACACTAATTAAATGCCCATTTAAGGAGCTGAAAATCAGAAGAAGAACACGGAGATAGATATAGAAGAGAGAGGCTGGTACTTAAATATACAAAGAAAAATAACTCTGAAAATACTGAGAAAAAACTGGAAATTACCGTTTCATTGATTTCTATTTTCTGGTTTTCAATCTCGAATTGGCTGAAACCATCTTCCATATACTTTTCATTGAATTATCTGGGGTTAATAGCTATTTTCTTGGGTTAAAACTGGGGTTTTCCTTCCTATCTCTGCTGACTGCTGAGCTTTCATTTCTTTGGTGTTTCCTTTGCTATCATTAGGTACACATTTTGAACCCCAATGGTTTATGTAATGGATTTGCAGAATAAATGAGAAGCTGTCTCAAAACATAAATTCAGTATTAGGTTGATCCGTGTAAAATTTTCTTTTCGATTCTGATTGTGATGTACTGTGTTAGTCAGTCAAGTTTAGCTCGAAATGTATAAGTTTTCTATTAATGCGTTTAATTTAGAATTGTGGTAGATTGGGAATTGTTTCCTTGAACTCTGTGGTTTAAATTATGCATATTGAGTTTGGGGTATGAATTGTTTGGAAGAACTTTACCATGTTGATCTTCATAAAAGGTTCCTCTTCATTTCTTTAATATTTGGTTCATATATATTGCTAAATATGTTAACGCTATATTTTTAAATATTTTATGGTATAAGAATTTGAGAAGTTCTAGCCGTGTTAACATTTAGTGTTAACACTCTTAATATCGTTCTTTGTAATTAAAGGTTTGAAAGAAGAATCATTCCAAGAAAACGACTATTCTAATAAATATAGTCGACAGAGTGTAAATGACCGAGTTATTCTTGTAAGCTTAAATCAATTCCATAAAATGTTAATTTGATCATGCATTTAGTCTTAAAGGGAAAGTATAAAAAATAGTATATATATAAAGGAGATAATACTAGGATAATTTTGTTTGAAATAGTTTCAAGAATTGGATTAGTTTGTTGATTCCCATTTTTTAGAGTCAAGAATCGGTTCTCTTGATTGTGATAGTTATGTGACTGTATTTTCAAATTATTGTCTTGTTATTACGTTAATTAGTTACAAAAGGTCATGGCTGAATTTTGGCCGAGTTGTTGCTCGCGTTTATATGTTAATTTTAACAAAAAGGTTTCACGAAGAGTATACTAAATAGGCATAGAATATTTTATGCCTATTAGTGAAAAATAATCATAAGAGAGGAAGTGATGCGGGTAGCGAATTAATTCAAGAACATTGCAAAAAATAAAAAAAGTGCTAAAAATCATAAGAGGATGAATCAGGAACTAATTTAAAACACTCTGTAATAGAAACAAAATATAATAATACACAACTAAATATCTCGAATCTAAAAGGAAAAATAAATGGAATATCCTAAATACACTAGTATGCTTTAGGTTGGTGTTAACCAGTCAATTTCTTTTTTTGATTATGTACACGTCCGCGTGACATAGTTATAATTTTCCAAGTTAAAATCAAGGTATGCGTTCGCGCAACCTCAACCAAACTTGTCTTAATAAAATAAACAAAGCGTTATTGATTGTAGACACGTATGCATGACATAATTTTGATGCTCCAAAAGAAAAGAGTATACGTACACGTAACTCAATTCTTTAATTACGCATAATTCAAGTGATTTAAAAGTGATAAAAAGATAATTGCACATAGGTTTTTTAAGAATGAGTAATTAAACAATAAAGCCAATTTTAAATTGCTAAGCGACCGTGCTAGAACCACGGAACCCGGGAATGCCTAACAACTTCTCCCGAGTTAACAGAATTCCTAACTTAGAATTTCTGGTTCGCAGACTTCAAAAAGGAAAGTCGAAATTTCCTCGATTCAGGATTTAAAATAAACCGGTGACTTGGGACACCATAATTTATTCCAAGTGGCGAATATGATAAAAATAAATAAGTAATCCCATTTCGAATAATATCACTTTAATTGGAAAAAAACTCCTTTATATCATCTTTCGGGGTGGTATAATGGAGGTGTGACAGTTGTTTTGGGTCTTCGATGTACGACGCGAAGAACAACCTTTTATTCTGTAGCAAGTGCAGCATGTTATTGGTAATCTGAAACATCTCGCTAGTATCGGAGGGACTGCAATTGTAGTTGCCAAATTTTCAGCAGTTGGTTGCGCCCAATCATATAGAGCAGCTTCCGGCACAAGAGGTGCTACCACTCCAATGTTTGGGTCAACTTGATTATTTCTGTTGTTCCCGTTGACATTGTCGATGTCACCCATTTCAATTTCGAGTTGTTCGTTCCGTTTTAGGTGTTTGCTCTTCTTGTTAGCCTGATTCAATGTCCTAAGTGCTTTCTCAGGATCTGAGAGTCCTTCAAAGAGTTTACCAGTTCTTAAAGAGTTTCTAGGCATGCACCTGAGGCACAAAAGAGTTCAAACATGATAATTTCAATGGAAATATTTTTAGCACTAGGGAAATTGATCTAAACTAAAAATCCTAGCAATTCTTTCAAGTTGTAATGAATAACACCATTAGTTCCTCGGCAACGGTGCCAAAATTTGATCATACCCAACTATGCCTTATAAAAGGATTAAGCGGTCACTATAAAAAATAATCTGGGTAAAGAGTCCGGAGTCGAATCCCCACGAAACTAACCTATTTGCTACAACTTTTAGTATCGCTAATGATAAGCTCAGACAACTTTCAGAGTTCAAGATTTGGTTTGAGAATTAACAAAATTATTTAACTAAGGAAAATGACAATAAAAAGTATCAATGAGCAAGATTGAAGTTGAATTCAAGGATAAAATGATCTAGGGTTTACGATTTCCCCAATTGTCGGATTAATTCCTGACACGTTAGCTATAATCTCGCCGCAATACTCTTTAAAGATGATGAGTTCTTATTTACCACAATTATCTCTCGATCAATTACATTATTTACTAAAGTATTCTATCGAACTACTCTAGCTGACAATCCGTACAACTCATAAATAACACGTCAAAGCTTCGTTATCTCTAATCCCGCTTTTAAATTCAAGTAATTAATATCTTAACTTACTCGAAAGTGTCATTGTTCAACAACAATCTAATCAAGTGTTCTCTCTCAAACAACACAAGATAACTAGACACGATTAATCAAAGTCCCTTCAATTAACCACAAGAAATACATAGTTGAACAATTAAAGAGTAAAACAGCTTAATTATTTCAAAATGCTATCAAGATTTCATCCAACAATTGGTTTCATCAACCCTAGATGACGGGTTTTGTCATGACCCAAACTAAAGGGTCACGATAGGCACTCGGTGCCTTACTCAACCGAGTACTAGCGTAACATATCTTTCTTATTGTATTGTTATTGGTAACTAGGCCAACATGACCACAACTCGTAATGTATAACTATAAGTGGGAAAACAATGTATCAATGAACCATCTTTCTTAAAACATGAATACATATGGGCCGTTAAGGCCTCTGATATATTGTACAAAATGAACCTCTATCTACAAAGCCTCTAAGAGTATTTGACATCAAATAGGATAGGGTACCAGCCTACAGTCTATAGCAAAATTATGACACGACGCCTCATAAACTCGGCTGCACTCCGAATGAGGTGGAGTCTTACAGATCCTTCGTTGAATGCTAACCTCGTCTACTAAGAGGGCTCGTCAAACTAATTGTCTATACCTACAGGCTTTAGTGCAGTGTCCCCAATAAAAAGACGTCAGTACGAATAATGTACCGAGTATGTAAGACACATAAATAAGTATATAGAAGACATGGAAGAAACATGGAGTAAATGACTCAACCTATAAGTCTGGATAACTCTGTAAATCATGAAATACTTATAGTGTCATGCATATATGTATGAATGTCATGTCGTGCATAGGTACATATTTTCATAACATCATCAAGCCTCTGAGGGCATCCCATCATATCATCTCGGCCACTATGGGCAATATCATTAACGTATACCATCTGATCAGGTGGTGGTACATATATAATGGCGTAACCTTTTTTCATATCCTATATACATATAACATACATATATACGCGTATATAATAACATCTGGTCATGGGTCAATTTACATGTATAAATGAATGCAATGCATGAGAAGTACGTCAGTAAAATCTCTCGGAACGTCATAAAACCACTATACCTTTGATTAATACCATGAAATAAACTTTATCAACTTACGTATTTTCTGAGACCCATGAACAAATGATAGAATAATATAACACATGGGGAATCAAGAACATAGGCACCTCTAATACTTTTATGATCATTTAAGGAAGTTGTGCATTTGCTCATTTCGTTTGTGTCGTATAGATCATGCCAAAAAAAAGAAGGGATAGCCTTAACATACCTGGACCGATTCTCTTGAAAATTCCTCTAACACACGTCTTTTGTGATGAAACACGTAATGGCGGATCGAAGTAGGAAAAAATTCATATGATGTTCTTGAGAAATATTACACTGTATTTCCTTATAATTGCAAATCCCGTTACTATTACGTCGTATAGCTTCACATGAATTCCTTTGTTGAAGATTGTTAATTGGTCGATGCAAAACATCTCCATTTTTGTGAATTTGATCATAATCGTTTATGGCTTTTCTTGCTGAAGCTCGTCCATCACTTAGAAGATGTAAGTATCTATATTTTGTGATTTAGAGAAGTCTTTAAGTCTTGGTGGTGTAGGCCCCACCTTGATAAGGATGACTTGGCCAAGAATGTCCAAATTATGCCACCTTTCAACTTAATTTAAGAGTTATATTTACCTTGCTCGTGGCTGCCACGTTGAGCCTCCCTAAGACTTATCCAATTATTCACCCCCTTTCCTTAATCAACTCATTAATCTACACTGATCCAATAATTAATCAATTATCCATATAATTAAGAATTGTCTCAAATTACTTAAAAGACTATTTACTTTTAACACACTTTATACACTTTACTATCATGGTTATGTGGTACCTTGTAGGGTATGTAGACAATAAATTTGCATCGAAAAAATAAAAATAAAGATCGAAAATATTGCAACAATCTTAGTATTTGATTTCAAATAAAATGAGTATACAATTTCCATGAATCCTCTGATTCTTCTTCTCAATAGTATATAAATTCAAGGGTCTTTGAGCTTGATCTTGAATATGTAGTTGTTGCCACGAACGATGATCTTGAATTCAATTAGCACGAACTTTGATTTGAACTCGTACTCCTTGAATGTTGATTTATTCTTCGTTCTTGATTTCTTGAACTTGAACTTGATTGCTAGAAGCCTAAAATTTGTAGAGAAATTTACAGCGCTTGATCCACGAGCTCTCTCTTGCTTTTTGTTATAAATTTATTGTGCCTTTTCTGGGTTATGAAGACCCCTATTTATAGTTGTGTGACAAAGCCGCATTTGATTGGCCAAAACATGTCACTTGCACACGTGGCACGGTTTTATTAGCCTTTTAATGTGACTTATCATGCCTTGTCATTTTGAAAAATGACATGATCCTATTGGCTCTCCCGTTTGACTAGGCGTGCCATATCATTTCACGCGTGACACCAAACTGGGCCTCTAGGAAAATGATATCTTGGGCCTAATGAAGTGGGCTCATCGTTTGTAGCTCAATTATATTGGACTTATATAATTAATCCAATTATATTAGCTCATAATATTTATTTGGATTAGTATATTTAAAATATAGTCCAAATTATTTATTAAATTTAAATTCAATAAATTTTACATACCTACAAATGCTCACTACTTCAAGACTTGTAAAAGTTTAAACTTTTCGTTTGAGACTAGGCTTGAAGTACTGCCAAGATATTTTATTGCTCCTTCTTGACCTTAATTTTCCTCCTTTGCTTAAGCACTAAATTAGAAAATGAGTTTCAAATGGCAATCAATTCCATTTAAACTTGATTCTGCAAGACATTTTAAAATGGAACTTTTAATGGGCATATAATTGATCTACTAGATGTGGCAGTTGCTAGAGATTTTTAAATTCAACAATTGATTGTTGCTAAGATTCTTGGCACTATGACGTCCTAATCCGTGTATTAACCTGAAACTCATTCTCCTTAACATGTATTCCTCTTATTCGGATAGAGTATTTTGTAATCCAAGTTGGAGTCAACTTATAGTACCCCAATTCACGCTGCCCACCTTAGCCGCCTGTAGGCTTTCTTTTCTATATGGATTAGGATATCTTATTCTTGTTGGACTCTAATATATATTTATCCCACATCAGTTAAGACCTTTAGTATGGTGCCTTGAGAAATCTATATAAATACCACATTCCATGTCTAATGAGCATCAATCAATTTTTGTCATCTTCAAGCGGCTCTTGAGTTCGTGTTTTGACGATTCGAAAGTGCTAGTATTTGAGGTACTTTCTTTTATCTTCTTTTGCATTTTCTTCTTTTATTGTTTTTTTATGTCAAACAAGAAGGGTGTGTTCTTGTTTAACGTGATGATCCATGTATGAAGAAGACAATTTTGGGGCGTGAGGGATGAGTACTCATCCTTACCCGAATATCAGAGAGATTACTCTCAATGTGGCTCGATTATCGGAGAGATTACTCTCAATGTGGCTCTACTATCGGAGAGATTACTGCCCCGACTATCGGAGAGATTACTCTCAATGTGCCCCAACTATCGGAGAGATTACTCTCAATGTGCCTCGACTATCGAAGAGATTACTCTCAATGTGCCCCGACTATCGGAGAGATTACTCTCAATGTGCCCCGACTATCGGAGAGATTAATCTCAATGTGGCTCAACTATCGGAGAGATTACTCTCAATGTGGCCCGACTATAGTAGAGATTACTCTCAATGCGCTCCGACTATCGGAGAAATTATTCTCAATGTGCCCCGACTATCGGAGAGATTACACTTAATGTGGCTCGACTATCGATGAGATTACTCTCAATGTGGCCCGACTATCAGAGAGATTACTCTCAATAAAAATTATACTTCCTTTTAAGGATAAACCCATGGAGAGGCCAACTTAAGGTACAAAGGGACTTATATGTCCACCTTAAGATTGAAAAGTTATAAAGCTTCAACGCGAAGATGACATTAACTTGAACACTTGGAAAACTTTGAAGATTTGGTGGACTTTGCAGACTTCAACTCCAAGAGTGGTTGACTTTTAAAATTCAACTTGAAAAATTAGCAGACTTGAAGACTTCAATTTGAAGATTTGGATGACTTAAACAATTCAACTTTAAGATCGGCGAATTTGAAGACTTCAACTTGAAGACCGACGGACTTGACGACTTCAACTTGGAGACTTGGAGGGCTTAAACATTTCAACTTGAAAGTGGCGAACGTGAAGACTTCAACTTGAAGACCAACAGACTTGAAGATCTCAACTTGGAGACTTCAACTTGAAGACCGACAGACTTGAAGACTTCAACTTGGAGATTTGGAGGGCTTATATATTTCAACTTCTCTTTTTTTTTGGCAATCCGCTAGGCAAGCGCCTAGGGATAGTTTTTTTTATTAAAAGAAGAAAATTAAAATACAACAATTAGGAAAAATACAAATAAGGGGGACAATAGCACCGGTATTGTTACCTATATGTCTCGGCTATATAATCACTCCTCTGTGCCTCACATTGCCTTATGATGGCAGCCTCTTGTAGAGGATCATGGTGTAGCTGCCGGCAAAGTCTCACGAGGGCGTATAATCTCATAGCCATTTTGTTATTTTTCCAAAGGCATAGGACAAAGGCAACACAAAATGGGCTAAACCTTACCTTACTAATCCTATTAAGGCATAAAGAATCCTCACCTACTAGCAAGCATGTAAAAAATATGAAGTTGAACGTACCAAATATTCTATGATCATCATAGAATTTATAACATATTCTGTGATGATATTACACATGATAATACTTAAAAAATGATAAAATAAGAATATGTAACCAATTGTATCTTGTCCCTCTTTCTTGGATCTTGTGCATTCTTTAATTTGTAGCTCTTTGGCTTCATGTTCCACTGTCTTCAAATATTATTCAAACTTTATCATTTCTTTTTTGATTTGTTCAATAGGGGAATCAAACATTTAACTATTTACGATGTCTCTCACGGGGACGGAAATCAAAATCGAGCAAGATTCACTCAATCAAAGATAGTTCAATTCGATCTTAGCCGATCTAAGGTTTACCGTCTCTCTGGCCCCATTTCGGTGCACTATTGGAGAGCTCACTGGGCCCGCCGCTTTCTCAATCGAAAATGGAAACTAGCCTACTGAACTATTCCATCTATCACTTACGTCATTTCTCAAGGTCAGAAATCTCAAATTTAGAATTTAAGCATGAAGTCATCGTTTCGTCATCCAACATGCTTCTTGTGGAGGTGGTAGATACACTCGCCTTCTGCTTTGCATTTCTCATTGGTGGCTTCCTAATGACAACCTCTTGTGTTGCTTTACCGTCCCAACTATGTTGCCTTTGATGTGCGTTCTTTTTGTATTTGTTGGATCCAATTCTCATATGTCTAGGTGAAAGATCTCCCTTCCTAGCTACATTTTTGAATGTAGCATCCATAAGTTCTTCCTCTTCCCATTCTTCATATAAATCTTGACCCATTTCCATCCCAAACGCTTCACTGTGGTTGTATTCGGGCAGCACTAAAGCTTTTGGCTCATGACTCTTCTCTACAATACCAACCTGATTGGAAGTAAAAGCTACTGCCTTTTTATCAAGTAGATTCAAAGTGTCCATGTCATGAGATACAAGTGCTTGAAGGATGTTTGTTGGAGTCAAATTGTATCTTGTAGCATGTGAAAATATGTTTGTTGACGTAGCTGGAGTTAGAGTCTTGTGGATAGGATTAACAGTATGCTTATTACTCAATACCATTGCTGCATTTTGCTGTTGCACTGTAGGGACAAACGCTGGAGCATTTGGGCTTAGACCTCTCTTGCTTGACAAAACAAAGGAGGACTTAGGACCTTGCTGATCGTGCTGCTTCATTGTTTCAGCATGTTGCACCTGTTGCAACTTCTTCTTCTTCCCAGTTGATGTCTTTGATCTTGATGTACTGACTATTTGTGCAATGGTAGGGATGGAATTTTCTCGAGAATTGTCTACTGAACCTGGCTCATTACCTTCATCATCCACAGCCTGATCTGCCCATCTTTTGGATACATACTCGTCTTCATCTTCCTCATGTTTCTTATTAGAATCATATTTATCTTCTTCCTCTTCTGTTTGGTAAACACAGGTTTTATGTTTACCCAAATCTGCCTGCTCTATCTCTTGTAAAATCTGTGAATGAGCCTTATTGTTGACCTTAGTTGTTGTTAGCTTTTTAGAGGCAGAAGACAGCATGGAAAGAGCCTTACGACTGCATGTTGGGTGTACTGATTCTTCTGAGAAGCTAATAACATTGTTGGAGGGAACATCCTGATTAGAGGTGTTTAGTCCAACCTTATAAACATTGGCATTATCAACATCAGATTTGTAGTGCTGTGCTAGAGGATTTATAACCAACTTTCCAGTGAACGCATGCATTGGATTCATATTCTCCAATATTTGAGCCCCAAGAGAAGTAAGATTCAATGCCGCTGGAGTCGATGCGCTATTTTGATACAGTTTCTGGGCATTAGAACTCTCAACCAACTGCAAATTCTCTCCAGTTAACTTCCCATCATCATCATCATTCACATTGTGAAGAGCAGCAAAAGGGTTCGAAATATTTTTGGGATCACCACGATGCACGTTATCGGTAGCAGCCACAGTTTGTTTTGCAATTGTCTTTTTACCAGTTACTGTTGTCCAACCTTTTTCCAGATTTTCCTCCTCATTTATCTTTTGCTTTACATTGTCCAACCTTTATCTTAGTCGCGTAATTTTCAGCTTTACGTGCTTGTAACAAAAAAATCATATCTTGTCGTAGCAGAGTCCAAATAGCGAACCGTTTAATATATCAAAAATTAGACTTCAATATCTAAAATATATCCAAAACGTAGAATCAAACACCTTCATAATCTTCCTAGATAATATTTTTTTGAAATCAACTTTAGATTCTACCATGTTGAAAAGTTTAGATTTGTGCAGTCTCACCAAAAAAAATTCATATCTTGGCGTAGAAAAGTCAAAATCATGAACCGTTTGATTTTTTGAAAACTTAACTTGAAAATATATAACATATCAAAAAGGCAAGATTTAATGCCTTAAGGATAGTTTCAAAAAATAGTTCGAAATCAATATCAAATTCTGACACGGTGACGATTTCAGGTTTGCACAACTTCACCAAAACTTTTGTATCTTGATGTAGAAATGTCGAAATCATGAATCGTTTGATCTATTGGAAACTTAAATTCCAAAAATATAACATTTCCAAAATGCAATATTTAATACCTTAAGAATAGTTTTAGATAATATGTTGAAGTAAATACTAAATTCTAACACACTGACGATTTCAGATTTGCGCGACTTCGCCAAAGGTTTTGTATCTTAAAGTAGGGAAGTCGAAATCACGAACCACTCAATTTACTGGATAATAAACTTCAAAATCTAAAACATATCCAAAATTTAAAATTTAATGTTTTAAGGATAGTTTTAGATTATAGTTCGAAGTCGACTTTGGTTTCTGATATGCCAACAGTTCCAAATTAGCGCGACTTAACCAAAAAACTTGTATCTTGGTGTGGAAGCATTGAGATTGTAAGACCATTTTAATTGTCATAAATTGAAATTCAAGAGCTTCATTCTCACCAAATGTCTTGGATTCAAGTCTCACTAAATTTGAAACGTCGTGAAGGCACACCAAAAAAAACATGAAGGTTTGGTGAACATGAAGGCATAGCGAATTCTCGGACTTCAATGCAAATGTTAGGTAGCCTCATAAAACATATTAATCATTTCATTGAAGAGACCAATTTACCATAGTGGCTTGCCCCTTTTAAATCAAATGGGATGCAAAGTTTAACATAAGAATGGTATCTCAGCTTGATTGAATGGATTATATTCCATCGTACTACATGTGAACAACGATGGAGAATTATGTATCTTTTGAACTTATGTGAATGAACTCAGAATGAAACTCTAAGCTGCCTATGTACCTCGGTGAAGAGGATCAAGTCATACCGCAGTTCATAATGGGTGATTTTTTTTATGTCTTAACTTTTGCTTAGGCTGCCTCTTTCGAGGTTTTTAACCTAGCAGAACTTTTTTTATGTGGGTCGTACACAATTTAGACTCATGTGGGCTGGGAGTATAGGAATATGCAGTTTAGGCTCGTGCGTCAAGGAGCGTTTTAACTTCATGGATAATACTTCTTCAAAAACTTGCCATTGATAGGGCCGATTCTCATGCCATCTTCATCAATCAGCTTGTAAGCCCCACTTGAAGAATCTTCTTGGATGACATATGGCCCATCCTATTTTGATGTGAACTTCCCTACATGTTCATGGGAAGTAATAATGAGTCTTCTTATGGCAAGAACTTGATCTCCTACTTGAAGGATCTTGGGAGAACTCTTTTATTGAAGGTGCGAGACAATCGAGCTTGATAATATTCAAGACTTTGTTGAGCTTCCAACCTTTTCTCATCAAGAGCCTCCAACTCTGATAATCGAAATCAAGCATTTTCTTCATCAGTGATGCCTTCTTGAATAGCTAACCGTAATGAAGGTATTTGACGCTCAAGTGGCAAGACGACTTCAATTCCATAAACGAGTGCATAATGGTTGGCGTCCGGAGAGTTGTCCTATATGCCAACAAAGCTTCCTTCATACGGTCATGCCAATCCCATTTGGATTTGTAGATGACTTTCTTTAACAAGTTGCATAGAGTCTTGTTAAATGCCTCGGCTAGACCATTGGCGGCAACATTGTACATAGAAGAGTTACGTTGCTTGAAGCCAAAGAGTTCACAAATCTTGTTCATCAACCTATTGTCGAACGGCTTGCCATTATCCGTTATTATGTAACGAGGAATGCCAAAGCGATAGATAATGTTTACTCGAATGAAACTTGCAACATTTTCCTTCTTTACTTCCTTAAGAGCAATAGCTTCAGCCCATTTTGAGAAGTAGTCAGTTGCAACCAAGATGTATAAGTGTCCACTAGAGGACTTTGTAAGCGGTCCAACAACATCCAATCCCTAAGCGTCAAACGGCCAGGATACAACAGTCGGGTGCAACACTTTAGGAGTTTGATGAATAAAATTTGTATGGAATTTACAAGCCTTGCATCTTTGAGTGTAGTCCAAGCAATCTTTTACCATCGTTGGGAAATAATATCCCATCCTTTTTATATGGAAGTGAAGCTTTGGTCCTGGTTGGTGTGACCCACATACCCTAGAATGTGCCTCTTGCAAAGCTTGGAGTGCTTCTTCTTCCCCCTAAGCATTGTAAGACTACTCCCTCAACCCCTTCTATACAGAGTATCTTTGTAGTAAAGGAAACGGGGTACACAATGACGGATTTCAGTCCTTCTCCTCAAATTTTCTGGAAGTATCCCATAGCATAAATAGTCGATTATGGGTTGCCGCCATTCTTCTTTCTCAACTTCAGAAATAACGACAAGATGCTTGAGTTCATTTTCTTCACCTTCAGCCTCATTTGGCGGCGGTACTACCCATTTTTGGCAGACAGTAACTTGCGCTTGATCATGCAGGGTTAAAAATGAAACTAGGGCAGCTAAAGCATCAGCCTTCTTATTTTCGTTCCTTGGCACATGCTTAATCGTCACATTACCGAGCCACCCCATTAATATTTTAGCGTAATCATGATATGGGCGTAGTTCAGGCTTCTTGACTACCTAAAAGTTGATTGACTACTAACTGGAGTCACCAAAGACTTGCAACTGCAATTGCTTCATATCAACGGTCATTTCAAGCCCAAGTATTAATGTTTGATACTCAACAACATTATTGGAAAAGAGTTGTGTCAAGGTGAAGGAGTAGGGCAAGACTTCACCTTGGGAAGTGACAAATACTACGCCAGCACCAGCTCCTCCACAATGCGCAGCACCATCAAAATACATCTTCCATGGAGATTGAACTTTAACGACCATTGAATCCTCATCAGATAGTTCGTCAGTTAACTCCCAGTCATCAGGTATCGAATGATCTGGCAATGCTTGTCCTTTTACAACATTTTTAGGGTTGTACAAAATCTCAAATTGTTGAAATTGGAGATACAATCTCGCTAGTCGATCACTAAGAACAGGTTTTGACATCACGAACTTGATGGGATTTGCTTTAGAAACAAGATGGACAACATAAGATTGAAAGTAGTACTTCAACTTCTGAATTGAGAAGACTAGCGCCAAACATAACTTTTCAATTGGCGAATAATTCAGCTCATTTTGTGTCATCATCCTGCTCAAGTAGTAAAGAGAGTTTTCTTTCTCCTCACTATTTTCTTGGGCCAACAGTGCTCCAACAAACCTTTCTTGCACCGCAATGTATAGTATCAATGGCTTTCCAGGTATATGAGCTGCTAAAACTGGAGGCTTCATCAAGTCAGTTTTGATACTATCAAAGGCATTGCTACAAGCTTGATCCCACTTGAAAGGAACACCTTTCTTCATGCGGCGACTAAATGGTTGGCACCTCCCAACTAGGTTCAAGATGTATCTTCTAAGGTGTTCTAGCTTTCCTTGCAGACTTTTCAATTCATGAATATCCCGAGGCTCAGGCATTTTCAAAATGGCATCCACTTTGGCTTGATCAATTTCGATCCCTCGATGTCGGACAATGAAACCAAGGAACTTTCCAGAAGTAACTCCAAAGGCACATTCAATGGATTCATCCTAAGTTGGTACCTTCGGAGCAACTCAAATACCATTCTCAAGCCTTTTATGTGGTCGCCCTTCTCTCTTGATTTTACCACCAAGTCGTCAACATAGCATTCAACATTCTTGTGGAGAAAATCATCAAAAATATTCTACATATCCCTTTGGTAAGTAGAACCAGCGTTCTTCAAGTCAAAAGGCATTACCTTGTAGTAATAAATACCCTTGGGGGTACGGAATGCAGTAAGCACTTTATTTCTTGGCGCCATGCAAATTTGGTTATAGCCTGATGAACCATCCATAAATGACATTGCCTCGTACCTAGTAGTAGCATCGATCATCAGCTCCGGAATAGGAAGCTGATAACTAGGGATTTTAACGCATTTTATAGTCCTTATTGCTCCGGAATAGTCCCAAAAGGCTCACAAGTTGTGCTTGATTACAGGTTTGATCAACAAAGTGACAAAATATCAAAGATCAGCTCAAAAAGGAGTGAAACTTGGACAAGTCCCAAGACAAGACAAAGCTCAGGCAAAACAGGCCCAGTGCGGTTGCACACCATTCTGTGCGGTCCGCACTAGGGGATTCAGAGAGGTTGACATTCAGGCACAAAGGCAATGCGGCCGCACTACATTTTGTGTGGTCCGCACTCGACTTAGTGCGGTCCGCAGACCCAAGAATCAGAGAGATGCCAGTTTTGAAGTTTCAAGCCAATGCGGTCCGCAGTCCATTCTGTGCGAACTGCACTAGAAGCCTCCACGGTCGTAGTCCGTTTTGTGCGATCCGCATTGCTTGAGTTCAGAGAGTTGGATTTTTAAGTCAAGAGCCCTAATGCGATCGCACTCCATTTTTGTGCGGTCCGCACTAACCCTGCAAGGGCATTTTTGTCCAAAATTTTCAGCTTAGTATAAATAGCTTTTTTCCCATTTTTAGGGTATCAGATATTGTAATTAAGCAGTTGCACTCGTGGGTTCGAGATTCTTAGCTATTTTGGGAATTTCATCTACTTTTCATCATTGAATCTTGTTATTTAGCTTAGCAATTAATTAATATGGGTTGTTCTTCATCTATTTCTTGCTTTCCTTCTTTAATTATGAGTAGTTAGACCCTTAAGCTAGGGTTGTGGCTCAACGTTAGTGTGAGTAATTGATGGGTCTTGTATTTTAGGGCTAAATTGACAGTGGGTATTTGATATTTGGGCCTATTTCATGGTTGATTTCTGAATTAGTGGTTGCAAATACTAGTTTGTGTTTAGTTGACATGGGTTCTTCTTGTGAAAGAGAGCCCAAGTCTCCAAAATTGGCCCAACAAGGAATTGGAGCGTACTCAAGAGATAGATAGCCCCAATTAAAGGGTTAAACCTCGAGAGAGTAATACCCGACTTGAACCCTAGTTGCTTGTGCAAATTTGCATACCCAATTGGTCTTGAGAAATTTAATTCGGGCAAAATCACTTGAACCACCGAGAGGTGTAAAGTGGGTAAAATAGTGGCAATGATTATATCATACTCCCCAATCATGTCAATTGTGACTTAGACTCAAGAACCCGTCAATTGACCACCTAGGCGGAAGTCACTACCCTAGTGCCTTTTAAATCATTTGAATAACCCGTAGCATTAACTCTTAGCTTAATCTAGATGCATTTACCATATATAGTTTGATAATAGTAGAAGTAAAAAGAAAACCCCAAAATTATTAGAAATATAATTTGGAACACATACGCAATCCTAAACTAGATAGATACTCGATTCCAAATTCTAGTTCTCTGTGAAAATCGATCCCGACCCAAAATCGGGTAAAAGATGCTCCGACCCTCTCTCGCTACATAATTAGTAGTGCGGAGTAGGCTGCGATCACCTTTTTCGTGCCGTTGCCGAGGAGCTAATGGTTTTGGCTATCTATTTAGTCAGTTTTGTGTATTGTCCTTCTTTCCTTCTTTGTTACTAACTTGTTTGTGTCACAACTCAGGTACCAAATGGTAGCGAACAATGCTAATGACCCTCTTGGAATCATGATTGTGGAGGAGGAGGTAGATGATGTCAGAGATGATGAGGTGCCTCTTGTACCTCAAGGACAACGTAGAGGCCGCAATGCCAATGCTAATCCCAATGACAATGTTCCAGACCCTCCTCCGCCACCTGCAAGAGTGGCTCCCAGAGTAATTCCGAACTAGGGCTATGCGAGTGTTATTATCCCACTCCAAATCCGGGTGGGCAATTTTCAGATAACCAATGTGATGTTGACCTTACTTGAGCAGCATAGGTATTTCACGGGCGCTACAAATCAAAATTCCTACAAACATCTCAAGAGACTTCCCAACCATTCCATCACAACTTGGGATGAGTTGGCGGATAAATTCATTGCTAAATTTTTCTCGCCGGGGCATATGGCGGCATTGCGTGATGAGATATTGGCTTTCAAGCAAGAGCCCACAGAACCTTTGCATAAGATTTGGAAGCATTATAGAACAATGGTGAAAGAATGCCCCAATGTGGGGGCATCAATACAACAAATCAATGCATAGTGAACCAACTTCCTGGGGGCAACTTTATGAAGCTGTTGTATGATGAGGCATGTGATATACTTGACGAGATGGCTGACACTTTTTCTGCATGGCAAAATAGAGCCATTGTGCCTCAGGGTAACCCCACGGCTATTCATTTGCATAAGGAATTACATGATCATGGGCAAGCTATAGCGGAGTTGACAACCACTATGAACCAATTGGAAAAGGCACAGTTGCAACAAGTTTAAAATCCTCGCCAAGTGAATACCATGGAGGGTGTCAATATGCTTGTCAACAAAAGAAGGCAACAAAACCAAGAGAATTCTGAGCAATTTGATGATGACTGTGATGGATTTCAAAATGATGGTTATGATGACCAAAGTGAAGAGGCTCAATATGTAAACAACTATCAAGGCCAACAGGGCAACTTCCAACCAACAACAGTGGAGACCTCAAGGCAATTGGGGAAACCAACAACAAAACGGTGGTAATTGGAGGAACAACAACAAAAACAACAACTGGGGCAATCAGAACAACAATCAAGGCAACTAAGGGAATTGGAATGGTAATAACAACAATTGAGGTGGCAATAACAGTCAAGGTGGATGGAATAATGGAAACCAAGGAAATTAGGGGCAAGGCTTTCAAAGGCCTCTAATGTACCAACAACGAAACAATCCACCCCTATTTCGATCTCAAGGTCCTAGTTCTTCTAGCAATGATATGAGTAGAATTGAAATGATGTTCGAACAGATGATGAAGAAGAATGCGGATTCGGATGCACAGTAGGCTTCCCACAATACCTCTATCAGAAATTTGGAGGTACAGTTAGGCCAAATCTCTCAGTCTTTAAATACTCACCCTAAGGGTGCTCTACCAAGTGATACAGTAGTGAACCTAAAGGGTGTAAACAATCATGTCATGGCGGTAACAATGAGAAGTGGGAGAGGCGGCGATGTGAATGCCTCCAAAAAAAAAATCTTGGATGATGATGTTGAGTTGCAAGAAGATGAAGTCCCTTTGGTAGTTGAAGATGTGGTTGATCGAGGTAGAAACTCAAAATGATGTGAACCTGTCTAAGGAACACATAACAAACATGTCGGAGCCGGTTGTGCCTAAAACCAAGGCTCCTTTGCCAAGGCTACCTCCACCTTATCCTCAAAGGCTCGCGAAGTAAAAGAATGATAATCAGTTTAAGAAGTTCATTGACATGATGAAGAGCTTGTCCATTAATGTCCCTCTAGTGGAGGCTCTTAAACAAATGTCGGGCTATGCAAAATTCATGAAAGACTTGGTCACAAAGAAGCATTCTATGGATTGTGAAACTATAAAGATGACTCACCAAGTTAGTGTTATAGTGCATTTAATGGCCCCGAAGCTTGAAGATCCCAGTTCCTTCACCATTGCTTGCACCATTGGAAGTGCGGATTTTGCCAAGGCTCTATGTGATTTGGGAGCTAGTATACTTTGCTGACTCCAGTATAATATACAGGAGACGTGTCACGACCCGGATTTCCCACCATCGGGTGTCGTGATGGCGCCTACTATCGGAGCTAGGCAAGCCAAATATTTAAAACACCTTTCCTGCTTTCTTTCAAACAATATAATAAACGAGACAAAATTTAAGCGGAAGACTTTAAATCTAAAGCAACTGAAAACCAAAAGTGTGGAAGTTTAATACACATCACTACCCAAGGTCTGGTGTCAATAGCTCACGGACTACTACAGAATACTACAAACAATGCCTGAAAGGAAATACATCATGTTTGTCTGATACAAGATGAACAAACGAAAAAAACATGGAAAGGGACTTCGGCCTGCGAACGCCAGCTAGGCTACCTCGAGAGTCTCTGGACTGAAGACAGCTCCCAAAAATCCTACTGCTGGGGTCTGTAAGCTGCTCCCTGATCTGTGCACAAAAATTTGCACAAAGTGTAGCATCAGCACAACCGACCCCATGTGCTGGTAAGTGCCTGGCCTAACCCCGGTGAAGTAGTGACGAGGCTAGACAGTACCTACCACATTTAACCTATACAGATATATATACAACAAGTGCAAGAAAACAATAACAAGATAATACAAAGTAAAACTGGGAGGGGACATGCTATCGGGGAGTAACAGATAAAAATGAAATATCGGAAATAAGCAGAAGAGACTCCGGTTCCCATGATATATATATATATAGAAGGGACGGCGTGCCACACGATCCCATAATATCATATATAAGTGGACGGCGTGCCACACGATCCCATAATATCATATATAAGTGGACGGCGTGCCACACGATCCCATAATATCATATATAAGTGGACGGCGTGCCACACGATCCCATAATATCATATATAAGTGGACGGCGTGCCACACGATCCCATAATATCATATATAAGTGGACGGCGTGCCACACGATCCCATAATATCATATATAAGTGGACGGCGTGCCACACGATCCCATAATATCATATATAAGTGGACGACGTGCCACACGATCCCATAATATCATATATAAGTGGACGGCGTGCCACACGATCCCATAATATCATATATAAGTGGACGGCGTGCCACACGATCCCATAATATAGTTCATAATATCTGACTTCATATAGTAGACCCCTTCAGGGGAGAATAACAACTCAATACCTTTAACCCGGCAAGGGTACAGCTAACAACCCAAAATATCCCGACAAGGGAGAATATATATATCAGTCTACACATCCCGGCAAGGGAGTATTCACAACACATTCTCCTTTTTAAATCCATTCTTCCTCAACTAACACATTCATGTTCGAGCTAACGCTCCAAAAGTACACCAATCGCAATTTTACCTCAACCGTTCATATTATGTGAAACTCAACAAATGAACAAGGAGCTTGTGTCACATTATTCGAATTAAAAGCAATCAAGACTCACGGTCATGCTAGACTCCGATGCATAGATAACCGTCACCATGCCTATACACCGTACTCCACATTAGCAAGTAGCAAATATCATCCTAATCATATTCCCTCAAGCCAAAGTTAGAACAAACACTTACCTCGAATGCTCCAAACTCAACTCACGCTTCTAGTATAGCTTTACCTCTTGATTCCACCACCAATCCGCTCGAATCTAGTCATAAGTTACTTAATCACATTAATAATTACTAAATGAATCATCCCCAATGCATGAAAAATAGATTTTTCAAGGTTTTTTCCAAAAAGGTCAAAAATACCCCCGAACCCACGTGGTCGAAACTCGAGGTTCGGACCAAAACCCGGTTACCCATTCCCCCATGAATCCCAATATATGATTTGTTTTTAAATCGGACCCCAAATTGAGGTCCAACTTCTCAATTTGTAGAAAACCTAGGTTCTACCCAAAACACCCAATTTTCCCCATGAAAATCTTTGATTTGATATTGAAATTATGTTAAAAGATGTTAAGGAATAAAGAAATTAAGTTAGAAATCACTTACCAATTGTTTTGGAGAAAACAAGTTGTTTGGAAAATCGCCTCTTAGGTTTTGGGTTTTTGAAAAGTGAAAAATGACTGAGATTTTCCGAACTTGTATACCTTTCTGAGGACCTGGCGCGGACCGCACAAAAATGTGTTGCGGCCGCGTCGAGTGGGAGAAAAGTGGGGCTTCTCTGAACCCTTCCAGCGGGGACCGCACTGTTTTGGTGCGCGGCCGCGCTGGTTAACCTGAAACCCTAACCCTCAGACTCAGCCACGCGGACCGCACAAAAATGCATCGCGGCCGTACGGCTCCAGCGCGGACCGCGCGGAAATGACCGCGGCCGCGCTGGTGTCTACAACACCTGAACCTGCATTTTCTTAAGTCCAAGACCTCCCGGGCCCCACTCAAAACTCACCCGAGCCCTCGGGGCTCCAAACC
Source organism: Nicotiana tabacum (assembly GCF_000715075.1). NCBI lineage: Eukaryota > Viridiplantae > Streptophyta > Magnoliopsida > Solanales > Solanaceae > Nicotiana > Nicotiana tabacum. The sequence continues at coordinate 97,176,028 of NC_134082.1, forward strand.
AAACATGCACACAACCTTAAAAACATCTTACGGACTTACTCGTGCGATCAAATCGCCAAAATAACATCATATACATAGGATCAAGCCTCAAACACATGATTTTCTTTCTTCAACTTTCATAACTCAAACTCTCCATTTTTAGTCCGAAACACGTCATATGATGTCCGTTTTTAGCCAAACTTTACAGATAGTGCTTAACACATATTAAGACTTGTACCGGGCGTCGGAACCACAATACGAGCCCGATACCACAATTTTCTGATCAATTTTCTTCTTCATTTTACTTAATTAATTTCAAAAAACAATTTCACACAAAAATTCATTTCTCGGGCTTGGGACCTCGGAATTTGATTCCGGGCACACGCCCAAGCCCCATATTTTTCTACGGACCCTCTGGGACCGTCGAATCACAGGTCCGAGTCCGTTTACCCAAAATGTTGACCGAAGTCAACATTATGCATATTAATACCAAAATTCATCAAATGTTTCACATAATTCACATATTCTAACATAAAAACTTTCCGTCTACGCGCCCGAACTGTGCACACCAATCGAGGCAACTAAAAGCGAGGTTTTCAAGGCCTCGGGAGCACGGAACAAGGAAGAATTACGGTGATGACCCCTTGGGTCATCACATTCTCCACCTCTAAAACAACCGTTCGTCCTCGTATGGACAAAAGAAAGAAGTACCTGAGTCGGAAAATAAATGAGGATAACGGCTCTGCATATCGGACTCGGACTCCCAGGTCGATGCCTCAGGAGGCTGACCTCTCCACTGAACCCGTACCGAAGGAAAACTCTTCGACCTCAACTGTCGAACCTACCGGTCTAGAATAGCCACCGGCTCCTCCTCATATGACAGATCTTTGTACAATTGGACAGTGCTGAAAACCAACACGTGCGATGGACGGAGCATAGATACATGAAACACGGGATGCACAACTGACAAGCTAGGTGGCAAGGCAAGTCTATAAGCCACCTCTCCCACACGATCAAGAATCTCAAATGGACCGATGAACCTAGGGCTGAGCTTGCCCTTCTTCCCAAATCTCATCACGCCCTTCATAGGCTATACACGGAGCAATACCCGCTCACCAACCATGAAAGCAACATCTCTGACCTTGCGGTCTACATAACTCTTCTGTCTGGACTGAGTTGTACGAAGTCTATCCTGAATAATCCTGACCTTGTCCAAGGCCTCCTGAACCAGATCCGTACCCAATAATCGAGCCTCTCCCGGCTCAAACCATCCAACTGGAGACCGACATCGCCTACCATACAATGCCTCATACGGAGCCATCTGAACGCTGGACTGGTAGCTGTTGTTGTAGGCAAACTCTGCTAAAGGCAAAAATTGGTCCCACGAGCCTCCAAAATCAATGACACAGGCTCGGAGCATGTCCTCAAGAATCTGAATAGTCCTCTCGAACTGACCGTCTGTCTGGGGATGAAATGCTGTACTCAACTCAACCTCGGTGCCCAACTCTTGCTGAACTGCTCTCCAGAAATGCGAGGTAAACTGCGTACCCCGATCCGAAATGATAGATAGCGGCACCCCATGAAGGCGAACAATCTCCCTGGTATAAATCTCGGCTAACTTTTCGGACGAATAGGTGGCTGCAACAGGAACAAAATGCGCTGACTTGGTCAGCCTATCAACAATGACCCAAACTGCATCAAACTTTTTCCGAGTCATTGAAAGTCTAGTAACGAAATCCATCGTAATCTTCTCCCACTTCCACTCGGGAAGTGCAATCCTCTGAAATAGACCACCGGGTCTTTGATGCTCGTACTTAACCTGCTGACAATTCAAACACCGAGCCACATGCGCCACGATGTCTTTCTTCATCTTACGCCACCAATAGTGCTACCTCAGATCGTGATACATCTTCGCGGCGCCCGGGTGAATAGAATACCGAGAACTGTGGGCCTCCGCTAAGATCAACTCTCAAATCCCATCAACATTGGGCACACAAACTCGCCCCTGCAATCTCAATACACCATCATCATCTAAGGTTACTTTCTTGGCACCTCCACGCTGCACCGTGTCTCTCAAGACACACAAATGGGGATCCTTAAACTGCCGCTCGCGGATACGCTCTAATAGTGAGGAACGAGCAACCGTGCAAGCTAACACTCTGCTAGTCTCAGAAATATCCAACCTCACAAGACGATTGGCCAAGGCCTGAACATCCAAAGCAAGCGATCTCTGGCTAACTGGAATATAAGCAAGACTACCCATGCTGGCGGACTTCCTGCTCAATGCATCGGCCACCACATTGGCCTTCCCCGGGTGGTATAAGATAGTAACATCATAATCCTTTAGCAACTCTAACCACCTCCTGTGCCTCAAATTCAACTCTTTCTGCTTGAACAGATACTGAAGACTCTTGTTATCAGTGTAAACCTCACACGTCACGCCATATAAGTAATGCCTCCAGATCTTCAAGGCATGAACAATAGCTGCCAACTCGAGATCATGAACCAGATAATTCTTCTTGTGGATCTTCAACTGCCTCGAAGCATAAGCAATGACCTTGCCTTCTTGCATCAACACTGCACCAAGCCCAATACGAGACGCATCACAATAGACCGTATATGGCCCTGAACCTGTGGGCAAAACCAATACTGGTGCCGTAGTCAGAGCCGTCTTGAGCTTCTGAAAGCTCGCCTCACACTCGTCCGACCACCTGAACTGGACACCCTTCTGGGTCAATCTGGTCATAGGGGCTGCAATGGATGAAAACCCCTCCACGAACCGACGGTAGTAACCTGCTAACCCCAGGAAACTCCGAATATCCGTAGCTGAAGCTGGTCGAGGCCAGCTCTTGATTGCCTCTATCTTCTTCGGGTCTACCTGAATACCTGCTACTGATACGACATGACCCAGGAATGCGACCGAACTCAACCAAAACTCGCACTTTGAGAACTTAGCATACAACTGACTATCCTTTAGGGTCTGAAGCACCACTCTGAGGTGCTGCTCATGCTCCTCCTGACTGCGGGAGTATATAAGAATATCGTCAATGAAGACTATCACGAACAAGTCCAAATAAGGTCTGAACACTCGGTTCATCAACTCCATGAACGCTGCTGGGGCATTGGTCAATCCAAATGACATGACTAAAAACTCATAGTGCCCATACCGAGTGCGAAATGCTGTCTTGGGGACATAAGACGCCCTAATCCTCAGCTGGTAGTAGCCAGATCTCAAGTCTATCTTTGAAAACACCCTCGCACCCTGAAGCTGGTCGAATAAATTGTCGATCCTCGGCAGTGGATACTTATTCTTAATTGTAACCTTGTTCAATTGCCGGTAATCGATGCACATTCTCATCGAACCATCCTTTTTCTTAATAAACAACACCGGTGCATCCCAAGGTGAAAAACTTGGTCTAATGAAACCTTTCTCAAGCAAATACTGCAGCTGTTCCTTTAACTCTTTCAACTCCGGCGGGGCCATACGATATGGCGGGATAGAAATGGGCTGAGTGCCCGGGGCCAAATCAATACAAAAGTCGATATCCCTGTCGGGCGGCATACCCGGCAAGTCTGAAGGGAAAACCTCAGGAAACTCCCGAACAACGGGCACAGAATCAATAGAAGGGGCCTCCGAGCTAGAATTACGAACATACGCCAAGTAGGCCAAACATCCCTTCTCGACCATACGCCGAGATTTCACATACGAGATAACACTGCGGGTACTATGACCAGAAGTCCCTCTCCACTCTAAACGGGGTAAATCCGGTAAGGCTAAGGTTACGGTCTTGGCATGGCAATCCAAGATAGCATGGTACGGGGATAACCAATCCATCCCCAATATAACATCGAAGTCGACCATGTCCAAAAGCAACAAATCAACACGGGTCTCAAGACCCCCAAACACTACGATAAAAGAACGATGAACTTGGTCGACCACAATAGAATCACCCACCGGTGTTGTCACATAAATAGGAATACTCAACGAGTCACTAGGCATAACCAAATAGGGTGCAAAATAGGAAGACACATATGAATATGTAGATCCGGGATCAAATAGCACAGAAGCATCCCTATCACAGACCAGAATAGTACCTGTAATCACAGCATCTGATGACTCAGCCTCTGGCCTGGCTGGCAAAGCATAACAACGGGGCTGGGCCCCACCTTCCTGAATCATATCCCTGGGATGATCTGCTGCTGGTTGACCCCTACCTCTAGCGGTCAGAGCTCCACCTCTAAGACCTCTACCTCCACCTCTATGTCCTCTACCCCCGCCTCTAGCTGGCTGGGCAGGCTGTGGGGCAATTGGTGCCTGGATCATCGGGCGAGAACCCTGCTGCTGCGAGCTGCTGGAAGCTTGAGGGCAATATCTGGCAATGTGGCTCACATCGCCGCAAGTATAACAAGCCCTCGGCTGCTGAGAAAAACAAAGTGGTGGTGCACTGATAGGTGCTGATGGTGAACTGAAGAGCTGCTGGTCAGAATACTACGGTTGAGAACCACGACCACCTGGTGTACCATGAGAAGCCTGGAGAGCTGACTGAAAGGGCCTCGAAGGATGGCCTCTACCATAAGAATCCCTACCTCCAGATGAGATACCACTGAATCTACCAGAATGACGGGGCCTCTTATCAGACCCATGACCACCTCCCTGAGAAAGTGCCATCTCTATCCGGCGGGCACCATCTGCCGCCTCCTGAAATGAAATCTCACTACCGGCACTCATGGCCATCTGAACACGGATTGGTTGAACTAACCCATCAACAAACCTCCGCACCCTCTCTCTCTCGGTGGGGAGTATCACAATGGCATGACGAGCAAGATCAATGAACCGGGTCTCATACTGGGTGACCGTCATAGGACCCTGCTAGAGACGCTCAAATTGCCTGCGAAGAGCATCTCGCTGAGTAACTGGAAGAAACTTCCCCAGAAATAACTCTGAAAACTAATCCCAGGTCAATGATGGCGACCCTGCTGGCCTGGCTAAACAAAAATCCCTCCACCAAGTCTTGGCGGATCCTGCCAGGCGAAAAGTGGCGAAGTCGACCCCATTGGTCTCTACAATGCCCATAGTCCGTAGAACCTCATGACAGCTGAAAATGAAATCCTGAGCATCCTCTAAGGGAGTGCCACTATATGTGGTTGTGAAGAGCTTGGTAAAACGATCAAGCCTCTACATAGCATCCGCAGACATAGTCGTACCATCGCTGGACTGAGCCGCAATACCTGGCTGGGCTGCCACAGCTGGCTGAATCGCTGGAACCTGATCCTGAGGAGCTACCGGCTCTGGAGTAGGAGTATCGGGAGTCTGAACTCCTCCCCCAGCCTGAGATGTGGCTGGAGCTACGGAAAGCAAACCCGCTCTAGAAATGCCCTCCATAAAGCCTACCAGTCGGACCAAAGCGTCCTGAAGCACTGGAGTGGCTATGAAACCCTCTGGGACCTGAGCTGGGCCTGCTGGAACAGCTGGGGCCGGAACCTCCTCCTCAACATCGACCTGAGGCTCCGTCGCTGGAAATGCTGCTTGGGGCTGAGCTATGCCCCGGCCTCGGCCTCTGGCACGGCCTCGGCCTCGCCCTCTGCCCCTAATAGGGGCTGCTGCTGGGGGTTCAGGCTGTTGCGCGGTAGAAGAGGAAGCACGTGTCCTCGCCATCTGCGAAAGAACAGAGTGGAAAGACAATCAGTACTTGAGAAACAGAATCGCACGACAAGAATGAAAAAGGTAAAGTTTTTCTAACTCAGTAGCCTCTGCGGGATAAATACAGACGTCTCCGTACCAATCCCTCAGACTCTACTGAGCTTGTCTGTAAGTTGTGAGACCTAAGTAACCTAGTGCTCTGATACCAACTTGTCATGACCCAGATTTCCCACCATCGGGTGTCGTGATGGCGCCTACTATCGGAGCTAGGCAAGCCAAATATTTAAAACACCTTTCCTACTTTCTTTCAAACAATATAATAAACGAGACAAAATTTAAGCGGAAGACTTTAAATCTAAAGCAACTGAAAACCAAAAATGTGGAAGTTTAATACACATCACTACCCAAGGTCTGGTGTCACTAGCTCACGGACTACTATAGAATACTACAAACAATGCCTGAAAGGAAATACATCATGTTTGTCTGATACAAGATGAACAAACGAAAAAACATGGAAAGGGACTTCGGCTTGCGAACGCCAGCTAGGCTACCTCGAGAGTCCCTGGACTGAAGACAACTCCTAGAAATCCTACAGCTGGGGTCCGTAAGCTGCTCCCTGATCTGTGCACAAAAATTTGCACAAAGTGTAGCATTAGCACAACCGACCCCATGTGCTGGTAAGTGCCTGGCCTAACTCCCGGTGAAGTAGTGACGAGGCTAGACAGTACCTACCACATTTAACCTATACAGATATATATACAACAAGTGCAAGAAAACAATAACAAGATAATACAAAGTAAAACTGGGAGGGGACATGCTATCGGGGAGTAACAGATAAAAATGAAATATCGGAAATAAGCAGAAGAGACTCCGGTTCCCATGATATATATATATATATATATATATATATATATATATATAAGTGGACGGCGTGCCACACGATCCCATAATATCATATATAAGTGGACGGCGTGCCACACGATCCCATAATATCATATATAAGTGGACGGCGTGCCACACGATCCCATAATATCATATATAAGTGGACGGCATGCCACACGATCCCATAATATCATATATAAGTGGACGGCGTGCCACACGATCCCATAATATCATATATAAGTGGACGGCGTGCCACACGATCCCATAATATCATATATAAGTGGACGGCGTGCCACACGATCCCATAATATCATATATAAGTGGACGGCGTGCCACACGATCCCATAATATCATATATAAGTGGACGGCGTGCCACACGATCCCATAATATCATATATAAGTGGACGGCGTGCCACACGATCCCATAATATCATATATAAGTGGACGGCGTGCCACACGATCCCATAATATCATATATAAGTGGACGGCGTGCCACACGATCCCATAATATAGTTCATAATATCTGACTTCATATAGTAGACCCCTTCAGGGGAGAATAACAACTCAATACCTTTAACCCAGCAAGGGTACAGCTAACAGCCCAAAATATCCCGACAAGGGAGAATATATATATCAGTCTACACATCCCGGCAAGGGAGTATTCATAACACATTCTCCTTTTTAAATCCATTCTTCCTCAACTAACACATTCATGTTCGAGCTAACGCTCCAAAAGTACACCAATCGCAATTTTACCTCAACCGTTCATATTATGTGAAACTCATCAAATAAACAAGGAGCTTGTGTCACATTATTCGAATTAAAAGCAATCAAGACTCACTGTCATGCTAGACTCTGGTGCATAGATAACCGTCACCATGCCTATACACCGTACTCCACATTAGCAAGTAGCAAATATCATCCTAATCCTATTCCCTCAAGCGAAAGTTAGAACAAACACTGACCTCGAATGCTCCAAACTCAACTCACGCTTCTAGTATAGCTTTACCTCTTGATTCCACCACCAATCCGCTCGAATCTAGTCATAAGTTACTTAATCACATTAATAATTACTAAATGAATCATCCCCAATGCATGAAAAATAGATTTTTCAAGGTTTTTCCCAAAAAGGTCAAAAATACCCCTGGACCCACGTGGTCGAAACTCGAGGTTCGGACCAAAACCCGATTACCCATTTCCCCATGAATCACAATATATGATTTGTTTTTAAATCGGACCCCAAATTGAGGTCCAACTTTTCAATTTGTAGAAAACCTAGGTTCTACCCAAAACACCCAATTTTCCCCATGAAAATCTTTGATTTGAAGTTGAAATTATGTTAAAAGATGTTAAGGAATAAAGAAATTAAGTTAGAAATCACTTACCAATCGTTTTGGAGAAAAAAGTTGTTTGGAAAATAGCCTCTTAGGTTTTGGGTTTTTGAAAAGTGAAAAATGACTGAGATTTTCCGAACTTGTATACCTTTATGAGGACCTGGCGCGGACCGCACAAAAATGTGTTGAGGCCGCGCCGAGTGGGAGAAAAGTGGGGCTTCTCTGAACCCTTCCAGCGCGGACTGCACTGGTTTGGTGCGCGGCCGCGCTGGTTAATCTGAAACCCTAACCCTCAGACTCAGCCACGCGGACAGCACAAAAATGCATCGCGGCCGCACGGCTCCAGCGCGGACCGCGCGGAAATGACCGCGGCCGCGCTGGTGTCTGCCACACCTGAACCTGCATTTTCTTAAGTCCAAGACCTCCCGGGCCCCACTCAAAACTCACCCGAGCCCTCGGGGCTCCAAACCAAACATGCACACAACCTTAAAAACATCTTACGGACTTACTCGTGCAATCAAATCGCCAAAATAACATCATATACATAGGATCAAGCCTCAAACACATGATTTTCTTTCTTCAACTTTCATAACTCAAACTCTCCATTTTTAGTCCGAAACACGTCATATGATGTCCATTTTTAGCCAAACTTTACAGATAGTGCTTAACACATATTTAAGACTTGTACCGGGCGTCAGAACCAAAATACGAGCCCGATACCACAGTTTTCTAATCAATTTTCTTCTTCATTTTACTTAATTAATTTCAAAAAACAATTTCACACAAAAATTCATTTCTCGGGATTGGGACCTCGGAATTTGATTCCGGGCACACGCCCAAGCCCCATATTTTTCTACGGACCCTCCGGGACCATCGAATCACAGGTCCGGGTCCGTTTACCCAAAATGTTGATCGAAGTCAACATTATGCATATTAATACCAAAATTCATCAAATGTTTTACATAATTCACATATTCTAACATAAAAAACTTTCCGTCTACGCGCCCGAACTGTGCACGCCAATCGAGGCAACTAAAAGCGAGGTTTTCAAGGCCTCGGGAGCATGAAACAAGGAAGAATTACGGTGATGACCCCTTGGGTCGTCACATTCTCCACCTCTAAAACAACCGTTCGTCCTCGAACGGACAAAAGAAAGAAGTACCTGAGTCGGGAAATAAATGAGGATAACGGCTCTGCATATCGGACTCGGACTCCCAGGTCGATGCCTCAGGAGGCTGACCTCTCCACTGAACACGCACCGAAGGAAAACTCTTCGACCTCAACTGTCGAACCTGCCGGTCTAGAATAGCCACCGGCTCCTCCTCATATGACAGATCCTTGTCCAATTGGACAGTGCTGAAATCCAACACGTGCGATGGATCTCCGCGATACTTCCGGAGCATAGATACATGAAACACGGGATGCACAACTGACAAGCTAGGTGGCAAGGCAAGTCTATAAGCCACCTCTCCCACACGATCAAGAATCTCAAATGGACCGATGAACCTAGGGCTGAGCTTGCCCTTCTTCCCAAATCTCATCACGCCCTTCATAGGCGATACACGGAGCAATACCCGCTCACCAACCATGAAAGCAACATCTCTGACCTTGCGGTCTGCATAACTCTTCTGTCTGGACTGAGCTGTATGAAGTCTATCCTGAATAATCCTGACCTTGTCCAAGGCTTCCTGAACCAGATCCGTACCCAATAATCGAGCCTCTCCCGGCTCAAACCATCCAACTGGAGACCGACATCGCCTACCATACAATGCCTCATACGGAGCCATCTGAATGCTGGACTGGTAGCTGTTGTTGTAGGCGAACTCTGCTAAAGGCAAAAACTGGTCCCACGAGCCTCCAAAATCAATGACATAGGCTCGGAGCATGTCCTCAAGAATCTGAATAGTCCTCTCGGACTGACCGTCCGTCTGGGGATGAAATGTTGTACTCAACTCAACCTCGGTGCCGAACTTTCGCTGAACCGCTCTCCAGAAATGCGAGGTAAACTGCGTACCCCGATCCAAAATGATAGATAGCGGCACCCCATGAAGGCGAACAATCTCCCTGATATAAATCTCGGCTAACCTTTCGGACGAATAGGTGGCTGTAACATGAACAAAATGCGCTGACTTGGTCAGCCTATCAACAATGACCCAAACTGCATCAAACTTTTTCCGTGTCATCGGAAGTCTAGTAAAGAAATCCATCGTAATCCTCTCCCTCTTCCACTCGGGAAGTGCAATCCTCTAAAATAGACCACCGGGTCTTTGATGCTCGTACTTAACCTGCTGACAATTCAAACACCGAGTCACATGCGCCACGATGTCTTTCTTCATCTTACGCCACCAATAGTGCTGCCTCAGATCCTGATACATCTTCGCGGCGCCCGGATGAATAAAATACCGAGAACTGTGGGCCTCCGCTAAGATCAACTCTCAAATCCCATCAACATTGGGCACACAAACTCGCCCCTACAATCTCAATACACCATCATCATCTAAGGTTACTTTCTTGTCACCTCCACGCTGCACCGTGTCTCTCAAGACACACAAATGGGGATCCTCAAACTGCCGCTCGCGGATACGCTCTAATAGTGATGAACGAGCAACCGTGCAAGCTAACACTCTGCTAGGCTCAGAAATATCTAACCTCACAAGATGATTGGCCAAGGCCTGAAGATCCAAAGCAAGCGATCTCTGGCTGACTGGAATATAAGCAAGACTACCCATGCTGGCGGACTTCCTACTCAATGCATCGGCCACCATATTGGCCTTCCCCGGGTGGTATAAGATAGTAACATCATAATCCTTTAGCAACTCTAACCACCTCCTCTGCCTCAAATTCAACTCTTTCTGCTTGAACAGATACTGAAGACTCTTGTTATCAGTGTAAACCTCACACGTCACGCCATATAAGTAATGCCTCCAGATCTTCAAGGCATGAACAATAGCTGCCAACTCGAGATCATGAACCGGATAATTCTTCTCGTGGATCTTCAACTGCCTCGAAGCATAAGCAATGACCTTGCCTTCTTGCATCAACACTGCACCAAGCCCAATACGAGACACATCACAATAGACCGTATATGGCCCTGAACCTGTGGGCAAAACCAATACTGGTGCCATAGTCAGAGCCGTCTTGAGCTTCTGAAAGCTCGCCTCATACTCGTCCGACCACCTGAACTGGACACCCTTCTGGGCCAATCTGGTCATAGGGGCTACAATGGATGAAAACCCCTCCACGAACCGATGGTAGTAACCTACTAACCCCAGGAAACTCCGAATATCCGTAGCTGAAGCTGGTCGAGGCCAGTTCTTGACTGCCTCTATCTTCTTCGGGTCTACCTGAATACCTGCTACTGATACGACATGACCCAGGAATGCGACCGAACTCAACCAAAACTCGCACTTTGAGAACTTAGCATACAACTGACTATCCTTTAGGGTCTGAAGCACCACTCTGAGGTGCTGCTCATGCTCCTCCTGACTGCGGGAGTATATAAGAATATCGTCAATGAAGACTATCACGAACAAGTCCAAATAAGGTCTGAACACTCGGTTCATCAACTCCATGAACGCTGCTGGGGCATTAGTCAATCCAAATGACATGACTAAAAACTCATAGTGCCCATACCGAGTGCGAAATGCTATCTTGGGGACATCAGACGCCCTAATCCTCAGTTGATGATAACCAGATCTCAAATCTATCTTTGAGAACACCCTTGCACCCTGAAGCTGGTCGAATAAATCGTCGATCCTCGGTAGTGGATACTTATTCTTAATTGTAACCTTGTTCAATTGCCGGTAATCGATGCACATTCTCATCGAACCATCCTTTTTCTTAACAAACAACACCGGCACACCCCAAGGTGAAACACTGGGTCTAATGAAACCTTTCTCAAGCAAATACTGCAGCTGTTCCTTTAACTCTTTCAACTCCGGCGGGGCCATACGATATGGCGGGATAGAAATGGGCTGAGTGCCCGGGGCCAAATCAATACAAAAGTCGATATCCCTGTCGGGCGGCATACCCGGCAAGTCTGAAGGGAAAACCTCAGGAAACTCCCGAACAACGGGCACAGAATCAATAGAAGGGGCCTCCGCGCTAGAATCACGAACATACGCCAAGTAGGTCGAACATCCCTTCTCGACCATACGCCGAGCTTTCACATACGAGATAACACTGCGGGTACAATGACCAGAAGTCCCTCTCCACTCTAAACGGGGTAAATCCGGTAAGGCTAAGGTTACGGTCTTGGCATGGCAATCCAAGATAGCATGGTACGGGGATAACCAATTCATCCCCAATATAACATCGAAGTCGACCATGTCCAAAAGCAACAGATCAACACGGGTCTCAAGACCCCCAAACACTACGATACAAGAACAATGAACTTGGTCGACCACAATAGAATCACCCACCGGTGTTGACACATAAACATGAATACTCAACGAATCACTAGGCATAACCAAATAGGGTGCAAAATAGGACGACACATATGAATACGTAGATCCGGGATCAAATAGCACAGAAGTATCCCTATCACAGACCAGAATAGTACCTGTAATCACAGCATCTGATGACTCAGCCTCTGGCCTGGCTGGCAAAGCATAACAACGGGGCTGGGCCCCACCTTCCTAAATCATATCTCTGAGACGATCTGCTGCTGGTTGACCCCTACCTCTAGCGGTCGGAGCTCCACCACTAAGACCTCTACCTCCACCTCTATGTCCTCTACCCCAGCCTCTAGCTGGCTGGGCAGGCTGTGGGGCAACTGGTGCCTGGATCATCGGGCGAGAACCCTGCTGCTGCGAGCTGCTGGAAGCTCGAGGGCAATATCTGGCAATGTGACTCACATCGCCGCAAGTATAACAAGCCCTCGGCTGCTGAGAAAAACAAAGTGGTGGTGCACTGATAGGTGCTGATGGTGAACTGAAGAGCTGCTGGTCAGAATACTGCGGCTGAGAACCACGACCACCTGGTGTACCATGAGAAGCCTGGAGAGCTGACCGAAAGGGCCTCGAAGGATGGCCTCTACCATAAGAATCCCTACCTCCAGATGAGATACCACTGAATCTACCAGAATGACGGGGCCTCTTATCAGACCCATGACCACCTCCCTGAGAAAGTGCCATCTCTATCCGGCGGGCACCATCTGCCGCCTCCTGAAATGAAATCTCACTACCGGCACTCATGGCCATCTGAACACGGATCGGCTGAACTAACCCATCAACAAACCTCCGCACCCTCTCTCTCTCGGTGGGGAGTATCACAATGGCATGACGAGCAAGATCAATGAACCGGGTCTCATACTGGGTGACCGTCATAGGACCCTGCTAGAGACGCTCAAACTGCCTGCGAAGAGCATCTCGCTGAGTAACTGGAAGAAACTTCCCCAGAAATAAATCTGAAAACTGATCCCAAGTCAATGATGGCGACCCTGCTGGCCTAGCTAAACAGAAATCCCTCCACCAAGTCTTGGAGGATCCTGCCAGGCGAAAAGTGGCGAAGTCGACCCCATTGGTCTCTACAATGCCCATAGTCCATAGAACCTCATGACAGCTGAAAATAAAATCCTGAGCATCCTCTAAGGGAGTGCCACTATATGTGGTTGTGAAGAGCTTGGTGAAACGATCAAGCCTCCACAAAGCATCCGCGGACATAGTCGTACCATCGCTGGACTGAGCCGCAATACCTGGTTGGGCTGCCACAGCTGGCTGAACCGCTGGAACCTGAGCCTGAGGAGCTACCAGCTCTGGAGTAGGAGTATCGGGAGTCTGAACTCCTCCCCCAGCCTGAGATGTGGCTGGAGCTACGGAAAGCAAACCCGCTCTAGAAATGCCCTCCATAAAGCCTACCAGTCGGACCAAAGCATCCTGAAGCACTAGAGTGGCTATGAAACCCTCTGGGACCTGAGCTGGGCCCGCTGGAACAGCTGGGTCGGAACCTCTTCCTCAACATCGACCTGAGGCTCCGTCGCTGGAAATGCTGCTCGGGGCTGAGCTATGCCCCGGCCTCGACCTCTGGCACGGCCTCGGCCTCGCCCTCTGCCCCTAATAGGGGCTGTTTCTGGGGGTTCAGGCTGTTGTGCGGTAGAAGAGGAAGCACGTGTCCTCGCCATCTGCGAAAGAACAGAGTGGATAGACAATCAGTACTTGAGAAACAGAATCGCACGACAAGAATGAACAAGGTAAAGTTTTCCTAACTCAGTAGCCTCTGCGGGATAAATACAGACGTCTTCATACCAATCCCTCAGACTCTACTGAGCTTGTCCGTGAGTTGTGAGACCTAAGTAACCTAGTGCTCTGATACCAACTTGTCATGACCCAGATTTTCCACTATCGGGTGTCGTGATGGCACCTACTATCGGAGCTAGGCAAGCTAAATATTTAAAACACCTTTCCTACTTTCTTTCAAACAATATAATAAACGAGACAAAATTTAAGCGGAAGACTTTAAATCTAAAGCAACTGAAAACCAAAAGTGTGGAAGTTTAATACACATCACTACCCAAGGTCTGGTGTCACTAGCTCACGGACTACTACAGAATACTACAAACAATGCCTGAAAGGAAATACATCATGTTTGTCTGATATAAGATGAACAAACGAAAAAAACATGGAAAGGGACTTCGGCCTGCGAACGCCAGCTAGGCTACCTCGAGAGTCCCTGGACTGAAGAAAACTCCCAGAAATCCTACTGCTGGGGTCCGTAAGCTGCTCCCTGATCTGTGCACAAAAATTTGCACAAAGTGTAGCATCAGCACAACCGACCCCATATGCTGGTAAGTGCATGGCCTAACCCCGGTGAAGTAGTGACGAGGCTAGACAGTACCTACCACATTTAACCTATACAGATATATATACAACAAGTGCAAGAAAATAATAACAAGATAATACAAAGTAAAACTGGGAGGGGACATGCTATCGGGGAGTAACAGATAAAAATGAAATATCGAAAATAAGCAGAAGAGACTCCGGTTCCCATGATGTATATATATATAAGTGGACGGCGTGTATATATATATATATATATATATATATATATATATATATATAAGTGGACGGCGTGCCACACGATCCCATAATATCATATATAAGTGGACGGCGTGCCACACGATCCCATAATATCATATATAAGTGGACGGCGTGCCACACGATCCCATAATATCATATATAAGTGGACGGCGTGCCACACGATCCCATAATATCATATATAAGTGGACGGCGTGCCACACGATCCCATAATATCATATATAAGTGGACGGCGTGCCACACGATCCCATAATATCATATATAAGTGGACGGCGTGCCACACGATCCCATAATATCATATATAAGTGGACGGCGTGCCACACGATCCCATAATATCATATATAAGTGGACGGCGTGCCACACGATCCCATAATATCATATATAAGTGGACGGCGTGCCACATGATCCCATAATATAGTTCATAATATCTGACTTCATATAGTAGACCCCTTCAGGGGAGAATAACAACTCAATACCTTTAACCCGGCAAGGGTACAGCTAATAACCCAAAATATCCCGACAAGGAAGAATATATATATCAGTCTACACATCCCGACAAGGGAGTATTCACAACACATTCTCCTTTTTAAATCCATTCTTCCTCAACTAACACATTCATGTTCGAGCTAACGCTCCAAAAGTACACCAATCGCAATTTTACCTCAACCGTTCATATTATGTGAAACTCATCAAATAAACAAGGAGCTTGTGTCACATTATTCGAATTAAAAACAATCAAGACTCACGGTCATGCTAGACTCCGGTGCATAGATAACCGTCACCATGCCTATACACCGTACTCCACATTAGCAAGTAGTAAATATCATCCTAATCCTATTCCCTCAAGCGAAAGCTAGAACAAACACTTACCTCGAATGCTCCAAACTCAACTCACGCTTCTAGTATAGCTTTACCTCTTGATTCCACCACCAATCCGCTCGAATCTAGTCATAAGTTACTTAATCACATTAATAATTACTAAATAAATCATCCCCAATGCATGAAAAATAGATTTTTCAAGGTTTTTTTCAAAAAGGTCAAAAATACCCCCGGACCCACGTGGTCAAAACTCGAGGTTCGGACCAAAACCCGGTTACCCATTCCCCCATGAATCTCAATATATGATTTGTTTTTAAATCGGACCCCAAATTGAGGTCCAACTTCTCAATTTGTAGAAAACCTAGGTTCTACCCAAAACACCCAATTTTCCCCATGAAAATCTTTTATTTGAAGTTGAAATTATGTTAAAAGATGTTAAGGAATAAAGAAATTAAGTTAGAAATCACTTACCAATCGTTTTGGAGAAAAAAATTTGTTTGGAAAATCTCCTCTTAGGTTTTGGGTTTTTGAAAAGTGAAAAATGACTGAGATTTTCCGAACTTGTATACCTTTCTGAGGACCTGGCGCGGACCGCACAAAAATGTGTTGCGGCCGCGCCGAGTGGGAGAAAAGTGGGGCTTCTCTGAACCCATCCAGCGCGGACCGCACTGTTTTGGTGCGCGGCCGCGCTGGTTAACCTGAAACCCTAACCCTCAGACTCAGCCACGCGAACCGCACAAAAATGCATCGCGGCCGCACGGCTCCAGCGCGGACCGCGCGGAAATGACCGCGGCCGCACTTGTACCAAACTTTAGCCAAATACGTCATATGATGTCCGTTTTTAGCCAAACTTTACAGATAGTGCTTAACACATATTTAAGACTTGTACCGGGCGTCGTAACCAAAATACGAGCCCGATACCACAGTTTTCTGATCAATTTTCTTCTTCATTTTCCTTAATTAATTTCAGAAAACAATTTCACACAAAAATTCATTTCTCGGGCTTGGGACCTCGAAATTTGATTCCGGGCACATGCCCAAGCCCCATATTTTTCTATGGACCCTCCGGGACCGTCGAATCATAGGTCTGGGTCCGTTTACCTAAAATGTTGACCGAAGTCAACATTATGCATATTAATACCAAAATTCATCAAATGTTTCACATAATTCACATATTCTAACATAAAAACTTTCTGGCTACACGCCCGAACTATGCACGCCAATTGAGGCAACTAAAAGCGAGGTTTTCAAGGCCTCGGGAGCACGGAACAAGGAAGAATTACGGTGATGACCCTTGGGTCGTCACAGCAACCTAGGACGACTTCCATGAGGTTACAAATGGCGGATAGATCGATGAAGAGAATGGGTATTATTATTGATGTTCTTGTCCATGTGGAATTTATCTTGCCAGCTAACTTTATGATCTTGGATTGTGAGGTGGACTACAAAGTTCCGATCATATTAGGAAGACCTTTCCTAGCTACGGGGAAGGCATTGGTAGATGTGGAAGCAAGGGAACTCACCTTCTGGGTGGGTGATGAAAAGGTGGTCTTTCATGTGTGCAAATCTATGAAGCATCCCAACAGTATCGAGGTGTGCTCTTTTGTTGACCTCGTCACAACAATGATAATTGATGACACAAGTGCAATGATCAATGTGGAGGACCCATTGGAGGCTGTATTGTTGAATCTTGATGTCAATGAGGATGCAAGCCGAGTGGAGTGCGTGAATTCTTTACATGGAATGGGCTCTTATTCTTATGAGCCTAGGAAATTGTCTTTGGATCTCGAGAATAGAAAGACTCCACCAACCAAACCGTCAATTAAGGAGCCTCCAGTGTTGGAGTTGAAACCACTTCCTCCACACCTCAGGTATGAGTTCTTAGGCTCAAATTCTACTTTGCCAGTTATTCTTTCTTCTTGCCTTACTAACATGCAGGATGATGCCACATTGGCGGTGCTTCAAAAGTGGAAAAAGGCAATTGGATGGACTTTATGGCACATTTGCTTTCTCTAGGATGCCTTTTGGGTTATGTAATGCACCAGCTACATTTCAGCAGTGTATGATGGCCATTTTCACCGATATGGTGGAAGACATTTTGGAGGTATTTATGAACGATTTTAGTGTTGTGGGGGACTCATTTGATGAATGCTTGAAGAATCTTGATAGGGTGTTGGCCCGTTGTGAAAAACCCAATATTGTTCTCAATTGGGAGAAATGGCACTTTATGGTGGAAGAAGGAATTGTTCTTGGGCATAAAATTCCGAAGCATGGTATTGAGGTAGATAAAGCAAAGATCGATGTGATTTCAAGGCTCCATCCCCCTACATCTGTCAAGGGAGTCCGAAGTTTTCTTGGGCATGTGGGGTTCTACCGGAGATTTATCAAAGACTTTTCGAAGGTAGTGAATCCTTTGTGCAAGTTATTGGAAAAAGATGCTAAGTTTGTATTTGATGAAAAGTGTATTCAAGCCTTTGAACTTCTCAAGCATAAGTTGACCATCACTCCTATCATTACCGCGCCTAATTAGAGATTTCCCTTTGAGCTCATGTGTGCTGCGAACGATGCTGCGGTTGGGGCGGTTTTGGCTCAAAGAGTGAAAAAAATGTTTCATCCGGTGTACTATACGAGCAAGACAATGAATGATGCTCAAGTGAACTACACGGTGACCGAGAAAGAACTTTTGGCTATTGTGTTTGCTATGGAAAAATTTCGGCCGTATCTTATGGGTGCCAAGGTTATTATTTATATTGACCATGCCGCACTCCGGTACTTGATGACGAAGAACGACTCCTAAGCTAGACTGATGTGATGGGTCATGTTACTTCAAGAGTTTGATTTGGAGATTGTGGACTGGAAGGGTAGTGAGAACCAAGTGGCGGACCACTTGTCTCGCTTGGAGGAGGAGGGGAGGCCTAGTGATGGCCTAGACATCAATGATTCATTTCCTGACGAAGAACTCCTTTAGGTGTCGATGAATTATATGCCATGGTTTGCCGATGTTGCTAATTTCCTTGTGACCGGTATAATCCCGTGTAAGCTCTCTTCTAACCAAAGGAAGAAGCTCAAGCAGGATAGTTTGGACTTCTATTGGGATGAGCCGTACTTGTTCAAGATTTGCACGGATGGTGTGATCCGAAGTTGTGTCCCAGAGGAGGAGCAATTGAGTATCTTGGAGACTTGTCATTCCTCTCCCTATGGTGGCCATCATGGCGGGGCAAGGACGGCTTCTAAAGTTCTTAGTTGTGGGTTTTATTGGCCAACTTTGTTCAAAGATGCGGGCGATTTGGTGAAGAGATGCGACGAATGCCAAAGAGCGGGTGGAATTTCGAAGAAAGATGAGATGCCTCTCAATACCATCCTTGAGGTTGATATTTTTGATGTATGGGGCATTGCTTTTATGGGCCCATTTGTTAGCTCTTGTGGGAAAACTTACATTCTTGTGGCGGTGGACTATGTTTCAAAGTGGGTTGAAGCCGTGGCTTTGCCCAACAATGAGGCCCGGAGTGTTGTTGCATTTCTCAAAAAGAGCATTTTTACAAGGTTTGGTACTCCTCGTGCAATCATAAGTGATGGGGGGTCTCATTTTTGCAATAGAGCTTTCGACACTTTGCTTTCAAAGTATGGTGTCAATCACAAAGTTTCTACTTTGTATCATCCTCAAGCAAGTGGTCAAGTTGAAGTCTCCAACAGGGAAATTAAAAGCATATTGTCAAAGACGGTCAATGCAAATAGGATCGATTGGTCAAACAAGTTGGATGACGCTCTATGGGCTTATAGGACTGCTTACAAGACTCCGATTGGTATGTCTCCTTATCGGTTGGTGTTTGGGAAAACTTGCCATCTACCGGTTGGGTTAGAGAACAAGGCCATATGGGATTTGAGGAAGCTAAATCTTGAGTGGGATGTTGCAGCCAATCTCCATGTGGAGCAGCTCAATGAACTTGATGAATTCAGATTCCATGCCTACTCCAGTTCGTCCTTGTATAAGGACAAGATGAAGTACCTCCATGATAAATATGCTCATGGAAAGGATTTCAAAGTAGGTGATTTGGTTCTCTTATTCAACTGCCGGTTACGTCTATTTTCGGTGTAGACATGTAATTTTTGACCCTCCTCAAGAATTTTTATATATTAGTGTAAAATATTTAATTTAGGCATAATATTGATATTTTAAGTAATTTTGACTCTTTTACTTTATTTTATTACAAGAAAACAAAAATTGCAAAAATAGGTTCATTAATATTTTGTAGTCATTTTTAATCTAAAACAAATACAAAAAATAGTATCGTATTTTTATTTTAATATGATATTTGAAAATACCAAAAATAGATTTGTTTTAATGGTTAGTTTTATTTTAATAATTATTTGAATAGTAGGATTAATTAATAAATGGGCCCGTATTTTTAATCTCGGAAAGAATAAAACCTGGGCTCGAGCAACCCATTTTTAGGTCAAATTTTGGACCTAACCCATAAATTCCAAGCCCATAATTCCTAGGCCCATACCCCTTAACCTAAAAACCCTACCAAAAACCTAGACTCTACAATATAAAAACAAGGCTAAGACTAAAAAGAAAGGGAGGAACGCTGAAAAAACAAAAAAGCTAAAACAAAAAATGTTGTGCAGCTTTGACAGGACCCCTCCCCCCCCCCCACACACACACACACACCTTTCGTCATTTTCCCAGCGAACCAGACGACCGACCCCCGTCCCCATTCTTCATCTTCTCCGATGCCTGAACGTAGCAGCCATAGCCATCGTGCTTTTGCTTCTTCCCATTAACAATGAACCAGCCGACCCTTCTTCATCCTCTCCTTCAGTATATAGCACCCCATCCCCGTCGTCAACCACCGGTCGACCACCCCATAAACATGACCTCGACCCTTCTGCCATCTCCTTAGCTTGAGCTGTTACTTCGCCGGAATTGATCACCGGCAAGTGACAACACCAACCAGAGACCAAACAACTTAAACCAGCCGCTGTTCGTCGGAAACCAGACACACGACGTCATCGGCGACCACCATAGAAGCCGGCGATCACACACACACTGCTACCGTTCCACCCTCTCACATCTGCCGCTACCATAATTGGCCGAAATTCAGCAAAAATAGTGACAGAAACATGAGAAGTTTCAAATCATCGTCCCGTTCGAGGTCGTCGAGTCAGTGTTTCGTCCGAGCTACTGTCAGATTCGAGTTCTTCCTGCGAAACTCGGTCAGTCTGTTGCTTGTCGAGGGTCTGTTCATGCTCAGCCATCGTGTTGTATTCTTCTTGTAACCCGTTGAAAGATCTTTAATATATTGAGAGGCTTCAAAGGTCCGTTGTTTTCTTCTTTATCGTTTTGCTTGGATGGTTAAATTCCTATAATTTGTTTGGTTTGAAATTAAATGGTGTTATTAATGTGCTTCATGTTGTTCATGTTGTTGATTCATTAGTGGCATTAAAATGCAGCATCCGTAGAGTTTAATCAATCATGACAGGCTTGGAATTTTATTGGAATAATATGAATGCTCATCGTTGCATTTTAGTTTTATTCTACCCTGTTGGTTCTCACGTTTTAGACTTGGTTCTTCTTCACGAATGGAATGATAAGAGTTGAATCAAAATAATAGTTGGACCATTATTTGCTATTTTATGTGGGTTGTATGTCCACTTGGTCTAATCTAATTGAATAAGTGGTTGTACTGCATTTTTGGGCCATGGCCTGTTAGTCAAGACAGTGGAGATATTTGTTTGTCTTTGAAAATCAGAAATTGGATTAGATAGGAGTATCCGTAGGTGACTTTAGTTGAGTACAATCTTTTGAAATAGTTGGAGGCATGCCATGTTAAATAAGCTTAGTTATGGCCCTCGAATAATAAAATCCTTTGAAATTAGAAATCGAGGCGTGCCAGTAGGTGAATATTTCATGGCCCTCGCAAATTTGAAAGTGCGTAGTTGTTTTAGGCGCGCTATTTAAATTGATTTCCTTATTTATTAAATTCGCGGGTGCATTTCATATGACCCGATTTCAATTCTCAACAACGTTAAATAAAATATGTCGTGGACCGCGGGTTCATTTCATGTGGCGTGGTCCAAGACGTGTTTTGGATAACGTTGAATCTTCCTAAAACAATTTAAAAGCGGTTAATAATTTAAAATTATACCATAGGTTAGAACATGTATTAAAATCAGATAATAGGCCAATTATAATAGTTTAAGCGACCATGCTAGAACCACGGAATCTGGGGGTGCCTAACACCTTCCCTCGGGTTAACAGAATTCCTTATTTGGAATTTCTGGTTTGCAGACTTCAAAAGGAAAGTCGAAATCTTCGTCGATTTGGGATTTAAAAATAAGCCAGTGACTTGGGACACCAGAAAATAAACCATCCCAAGTGGCGACTCTGAATTTAATGAATAAATAATCTCATTTTGAATAATGTCACTTAAAGTGGAAAAACTCCCTTGTGCTACCTTCGGGTAGTGTAAAAAGGAGGTGTGACAGCTCTGGCGACTCTGCTGGGGAATAGAACCCAGAATTTCTGGTTCAGGGTTCAAGAATTCGAGCTTAGAATAATTGTTATAGTTGGCTTTATCCATTATCTGATTTTGTTACATGATTTGGGCCTAATGTGCTAATTGATTGCTTTTACCGCTTTGATATTCCGTGAACTGTATATAAACTGTTGCGAAATCTCTCTTCTCTCTGAGTCTTCTAAATCATGAAGAAGTGTGCACTTCGTGTGACTTCTTTTCTGTTAGAGTCATATTCCAAATTTAGAACGATGTTCGGACAAGTTGCAAAGCCGGTAAAGCTTCTGTATTCCCGGTACGCTTCCCCCCTCGGCTCGAGTTGTCCACTCGGGTAAGCCAGGTCTAGAACAATAAACCCAGGTTTTTAACCTAGTATAACAAGACCTCATGCCGGATCCCTAGTAGGAACGTTTGCTTGCATCATGTGAATTTGACTTAGGGGACTCAACACAGGGGTTGGGTCCGTCTAGGACAGGTGTGCCCGAAATAACAGACCATCTTGATGCATCCTATATGCTACGTGTTGCATTTCTTCAAGGGTAAAAGGGTCATTTGGCGTCCCAATGATAATTGAGGGCGAATGAAAAAGAAAAAAAAAGAGAAAAAAGAGGCTGAAGTGTGAGGATGAAGCGAGTAGGGCCCAATTATATTTTTGTTACATTTTATTAAGAAAAAAACATGGAAACTTCAAAAAGATTTTGCACTTTTTACCATTTTTTTTCAAAAATCAGGAAAAAAAAAGAAAAAAAATCCAAAAAGATTTTATATGTTTCATCATTTTTCGAAAAAAAAAACGAAAAAAATAAATGTGTTTTCTATATGTCAGTTTTTTTTATTATTCTCGCCCGTATCCAATCTGCCCGAACTTCGCGAACCTGATTCTCGTCTCTCGGGGCGAGATACGTAGGCAACCCACATAGGATCCGGTCTTCCTAGTAAATCTTAGGTTCTTGGCTTTGCGGGGTCTTAGCCAAATTTTGCACTTCTAGCCACCTTTTGGCCAAATAAGCCATTTTGCAAAAATAGCATCAATCGTATCTTGCATGTGTCTTAGGGAATGTTATTGTCTCACATAGTGTTGGTTTAAAGTTTTCTCATACAGGTGTGGATTTATTTACCGAAGTTTGAGCATGACAGACACCTCGTGACCATCCGGTCAGGATCGCTCAGGCAGGAGTTGCTTAAGGAGATTTGTTTTATTTTTATATTTTGAGTATGTTCTTCACTTTATGTCGTCTTTTACTTTCTAGTTTTGTACAGTAATGTCAAGCCTTTTGTTATTGTATTTTCTGCTTTATATTTGAAAAAATATGCTGTAACTCAAAATCCAAAAAACAAAATGTTGCATTTTATATTTCGTTATAAATTTTCTTTAGAATACTAATTCTAGAAATGAAAAAATGTTGAGGTTTTTTTTCTTTTTTCTTAGGCAATTAATATCTAGGACTTAAAATGAATTGTTTTTATTCAAAAGAGAATTTTCTTTTAGTACTTCTTTAAAAGCTTTCTTTAAGGTGTTAATTCCAAAATCCAAAAAGATTCTCTTTGAGGTGTTTCTTTGGGAAATTAGTGAAAAATGAAAAAAATATCTTTTATTAGAAATTTAGGATATTGTACATGGAAAAAATACTTTATCTTTTGTTTATCATTAGAATTTCTTTTTAGGTAATCAAAATTGAATTCCAAAAATATTTTGTTTTATTTTGTTTATTGCTTGTTTCGAAATCTTGCGTCAGGATATCAAATGAAGATTCAAAATGTTTTTCTGTGCTTTTATTCCTTAGATTTCCTTCGCAAAAAAGAAGAAGAGAAAGAATCAAAAAATATTTTTCTCGTTTAGGGTTTTTCCTTGATAGTCTCTCATAGAATATCTGTTTAAAAAGAAAAAAAAAGAAAAGAAAAGAGAATGAAATTGTTAATTTGTTCACTTTATTCTCGATCTTCCAGAACTACGCAAAGATCTGATTCATGCGGCGTCATGATACGTAGGCAACCTACATAGGGTTCGATCGAATCATTTTTTTTTACTGTTAAAAGAAAAGAAAAAAGGAAAAAGGAAAAAAAAAGAAAAAAAGAGGTGAAATTGTGGGATGTGAGATATGAGAGAAAGAAAAGAGTGGTGATAAAAAAAAGAAATGAAAGAAAATGAGCGAGCTAAGAAGTGTGAGGAAAGAAAAGAAAAGAAAAGAAAAGACTCAAATGGACAGATTGGAATGATGCCAAGTGACCTTATGACCCTCAAAGTCATTCTAGAACCACTAATTATTGTTAGGTGCATTGCACGCAATGTGATATTTCTGGTGTTAAATGCCCTAACGCTAACGAGATGACCCCATTTTGTTCGTTTTGATATCTTCATAGCAGAAAGGTGGTTGGTTTGTGGTTCTCGAAGTGGTAACTCTTCTCTGTAATATAAAGTCAAAAGGCAATGGCAGACAATAACGGAACTGAGTCGGTTGAACTGGTGCTCGAAAGCAGTTGGTTGAACAGGACAATGGGTTGGTTGAAGAGGTGAGGATGTTAAGACAACACATGACAGACATGTATCAGGCTTGGATGACCGGGAAGGCACCACCCCCGCCACCACCTAGCTTCCTAAATACTACCCTTACTCGAACACCGGTCACAGTGCCAGATGATCCCCCATACTCTCCCCAGATTCACCCGCTTATCATGGCTTTCCCAACCAACCCAGTAGCTCTGTCACTCATCTTCCAATTACCTTTCCCAAAAATTGCCCTCCTGACTTATCCATCATCCCCAACAATGAACATCCACTTAAAGTTCATGATGCCCAATATTACCCCTCAAAGGTTGCCCACAAGGTTCCAAACTCATACAAGCAGGGCCCTCGGGATAAGTTTCATGTTGAAAATGAAATGTTCACAGGAAGAGAAGGGAAAGATGGGATACCCAGGAGGCTGAAAGGCATAGAACAATCCTTGAAAAACAAACAAGGAAGGGAAGACCAAGGTAGGATGACTTATAAAGAACTGTCTGTGTCCCCTGACGTTCGCCTGCCCGCGGGGTTCAAAGTGCCAAAATTTAACTTGTATGATGGGTGTGGAGATCCGGTAGCCCACCTGAGGGTCTATTGCGGTGAAATGAGAAGCGTTGGATAGAAAGATGACCTGTTGATGGCATATTTCAGTAAAAGCCTGACTGGGGCAACTTTGGACTGGTATATTCGTCAAGATATTGGTAAGTGGCCTACATTGGGTGACATGGCTCAAGATTTTGTTCGATACTTTCAGTACAGATCAAGCATTACCACAGTCCGCTCCTCCCTATCTAGAATGGAAAAGAAGCCGGAGGAAAGCTTCAGAGAATTTGGACTCAGATGGAAGGAGCAGGCTACTCGAGTCGATACCCCGATTGGGGAAGAAGAAATGGTTGAGCTCTTCCTAAAAGCCCAGGGGCCCACTTACTTCAGTCATTTGGTCCCGAGCTTGGGAAAGCCTTTCAATGATGTGTTTAAAATGGGGGAGATGGTAGAAGAGGTAATCAAGTCAGGTAAAATCATGAGTTGTTCGAAAAACATTCAGAACATCCCAGTAAGCTTGGGTGGAAGAAAGAGAAATAGAAAAGATGATCCAATGGGCTTTCCCGATCAACACTTCTAGCCTCGACATCGTCCCCGTGGATATCCTTGTGCACCAGATGATCCTCCCCAATGCCACTTCTCTTCGCAGAACTCCTAAAGTCATACATCATTTTCCCAGTACCCAGCTCCACGAAATGCCTATCCACCCCCACGGGCTTACCAAAAACCTCCTGGATCAGGTTTCCGGCCCAATCAAGCATTTAAGAATGAGAGGTTGCTGAAAAAAAAAGGCTTTCACCCATTGGGAGTGTCATAAGCCAGTTTGTTCCAAAAGTTGAAGCAATTGTACATGTTGAAGCCGATTCATATAAAAATGCCAAACCCTCTGTCAAAGAAGTTTGATTTTTCTCAAAGGTGCGCATATTGCTCAGATGCCCCGGGGCATGACATAGAGAAGTGTTGAAATCTGAAGAAAGCAATTCAGAAGCTTATTGATGCAGGTGACATTGTCGTGTAAGATCCAGATTCAGCAAACACTAGCCAAAGTCCATAGCCTGTTCGTAATGAGACACATATGGTGAGTATGATTTGTTTTGAAAAGGAATATGGAAATTCTTCTGAGATCCTCAAAGGGCCACGTGCTGCGAAGTTTTCAGTGCTATCAGAGGTTGATCTTAAGAACAATCCAGCAGAGGGAACCCAAAAGAAATTTGTTAAGAACAATGTGATGGAAGTTTGTGAAGGTCCTAGTAATGTTGATGTGGAATTCAGTGGTTAAGATGCCGAGCTTGGCAATTGGAAAGACGCTTCTGTCTTGGTTAGCCAGGGAGGAGTTTTGGTGGCTTATTTTGTTGTCATTTCTGTTGTCCGGGTTATTTCAGGGTTGTAATCCAGATACTATCTTATGACTCAAACCCTTCTATCCTTTTAGTTTGCTTAGTTTGTTTAGTCATAATAGCCCGTTTAGTGTTGTCTAGATTTGTTCTAGGTTTGTAACCCCAGTTTAGTTTATTTGTTTCATTGTCTAAATTCTTTCACCATCTGTCTAATGCCATTTTCTGTTTTTCGTGATTTCTAGTCATTTTCGTTTGGCTCTCTTTTCTTTTTATAGTTCTTTTTCTGTTGACTCTAGTGACGTGACATGCACACGTAATTCTCAGTCTGGTTTTAAAAGTCAGTTTAATCACGAAGCAATGAAACAATGTTGAAGATGTAGGGACATTTGAGGGAAATAAGTAAAGGCATTTTGAGATCACTTCAAGCCCCAATTGTGTGAAACTGGGGCAGATAGAACATAAAGAAACCCTATTGAAATGCATCATGCCGCATCAATTTAAGGATAAAAGCAAGTTTGCCCCAAATTTTTAGGGAAGTCGTTCGTGGTAATGAGAGTGAGGGTGTTGTCCAATGGGGCTTGGTAATTAACAGATATAGAAGGCAAATGCGTGAATATAGTTATCAAGTCTAGTGCAATCAAAAGATGTTATAAATGTTTTCTTTGGTCAGTTTAATTATGTAGTTTGCACTTGACATGTTTTGGAGATTGGAATGACGAAAGCATTTTGTTCTGCTATCTAAACACTTTATCCTTCGTTACCTCGTTGAGCCTTATTTATTTTCTTCCATACCCCTTTTTCGGAATCAGTAGCAAAGATCATAAATGCAAGCGTGAAAGATGAGTAAAGGAAAAAGAGAAAAGAAAAGGAATGAAAAGAGAGAGATGAAAAAGAAGAAGAAAGAGAAAAGAAAAAGAAAAAAAAGCAAGAAAAGAGAAAAGAAGAAAAAGAAAAAAAGAAGGAAAAAGAGAAGAAAAACAACAACAAAAATAAAAAGAAGGAAAGAAGAAAAGAAAAATCACAACAAACAAAATAATTCCTATGACATGAACTACGTTTGACCTGATTCCTTTTAAGGATACGTAGGCAGCCTCACGGTTTGGTCTCATCAAAATAAAATTCCAAAAGTTCCCAAGCAAGAAACTGGGGCAGAAGTTGTGGTTGTTGTAAGAAATCTGATTCCGAAAGTTGTAATTTTGAACCCATGAGAATTGTTTTTGAGCCTTTGACATCCTTTCTTTTTAACGCTATCCAAAAGCCCACGTTACGGTCCAAAGAAAGACCTTTCGATTAGTCTTCGAGAGATGTCAAGTCAAGCAAGAAGAGGTAATTCATATCAGGGGCAATACTCTGGCCTAAGAAGAAAAATAATGAAAATGAGAGGGTCTTATTGGTGAAAACCCTCACGGGCACCGTAGGGCGATGTGAGCTGAGAGAAATCCAAAAAAAAAAGAGTCTTATTGGTGAAAACCCTCGCGGGCACCGTAAGGTGACGGTAAGTTGAGAAAAAGAACAGAATGAGAGAGGCTTGATGGTGAAAACCCTTCGGGCACTACAAGTCGAATAAGGATTGTGAATCAGATTGGATAATCGGAGCATTGAAGTCCAATTTCATGGTTCAGGGGTATAACAAGAGTTGAACATCAACATGTGCAGGTCATGGTCATTAGAGTTGGTATCCACATCTGATAGTTTTCTACTTTGTAGTTTTCTTGTTAGGAATCATCTCTTTCCTTTGTCTTTTACTTTGTTCCTTTTGTCTTGCTTACTTCTTCTTCCTGAGTCGGTTTGGTCAAAATAAGTGAAAAATGACCTCAAAATTTGCCACCAGCTTTCCGATTGCACAATACGGGTTCTGGCCAGTACATTAGTGTCATAAGTCAGGAAATAACAACAAGCACACTGAGTTGGTAACAATCAACATGCTTTGGGGTCCATCAAAAATACAAAGGTTTGATATATTTCAATTCATGAACAGTGCAACAGATAGAGGATGTTGGGTGAACGGGTCAAAGGTATTCTCTATGATGAGATCAACAAAGAAAATGTTTAACCAGTAACAAGCAAGGTATTCCAAGCAGAAATCAAAGTTATCGTGACAAGTGAGGGAACAATAGACTTCAAGGCCAAGGCCAGTGATTTAAGTCAGGAAGGAACAACATGCGCACTAAGTGGATGGCAATTAACGTGCTTTGGAATTCATGTCAACACAGGAGCACAATGCAACAGATGGAGGGTGTTAGGTGGACAGATCAAAGGTATTTTCGGTGAAACACAAAGGTTAGTAAATGTCAGTTCATGAGCAATACAACAGATAAAGGGAATTAGGTCTGAACGGAGAAGGGGTATATTCTGTGATAAGGATGACAGAGAAAGTGGTTAGTCCATAAGCAAGCAAGGTCCTCGAGTGGAAATCAGTTATCATAGGAAGTGAAGGAGCAATCACCCTCAAAGTCAAGGTCACAAACCAACCACCACATTTTAAACTGACAATATTTTTCTTTGATTGAAACAGGGGCAGAAAATTTCGTTTGTTTCGGAGAAACCCTCCACAAGGAAAACAAGCACCAGACAGGTTTGACCGTAAACTTTCAGGACCCTCCTGGAAAATGGTACCTAATTTAAAGTTCAAAAATAGCATAATCTAGCATAAATGCATCCCAAAAGAATATAAGTTAGCTTGGAAGTTTGCATGTTCAAGATAGGATTCAATTAGAAGTTTCCAGGACCCTCCTGAATAATGGGACTTAGCTTTGAAATTTTGATTAGTTAATAACATTTAGCGTAAGTTCTACTGTAAGGTAGTATAATTCAGCCGTAAAAGTTGTCACTCTTAAGATAAGACTTGATGTTTGATTTTTTCGGACCCTCCTGGATAATGGGGAGTAGTTTAAGACCCTCTTGGATAACAAGATTTTGCAGAAATCACACCTGTAGAAGACATAACTTAGATTTTAAAAATTGTCGTTTAGTTAAAGGTTGTCAGGACCTCCTGAATAATGGGATCTAGCTTTCAATTCTTAGCAATACTTGGTAATATGATTTAGCTTTACACTCACATCTGTGCCCAGCCACCAAACTGGGGCAGGAAAACTTTTCTTTGTTTTATCGATTTTGAAGTCAGGAGCCCGCCTGGAGAGCAGGGAATACTTTCAAGTGTAGCAGTCAGGAGCCCGCCTGGAGAACAAGGGAGTACAATTTAAACTTTAGCTTTCAAATTCTATGTTGAAGTCAGGAGCCCGCCTGGAGAGCAGGGAATACTTTCAAGCGTAGCAGTCAGCAACCCTCCTGGAGAACAAGGGAGTACAATTTAAATTTTAGCTTTCAAAATCTTTGTTTTGTCTATCTTGAAGTCAGGAGCCCGCCTGGAGAACAGGGAGCACTTTCAAGTTGAAGTCAGGAGCCCGCCTGGAAAGCAGGGAATACTTTCAAGTCAGCAATCAGGAGCCCGCCTGGAGAACAAGGGAGTACAATTCAAGTTTTAGCTTTCAAGTTCTTATTGATATTTGGTAATGTGATCCATTTTACACTTACATCTGTGCCCAGCCACCGAACCGGGGCAAAAAAATTTCTTTGTTTTTTCAAATTCTTTATTTTGTCTATTTTGAAGTCAGGAGCCCGCCTGCAGAGCAGGGAGTACATTTCAAGTCAGCAGTCAGGAGCCCGCCTGGAGAGCAGGGAATACATTTCAAGTTGAAGTCAGGAGCCCGCCTGGAGAGCAGGGAATACTTTCAAATGCAGCAGTCAGGAGCCCGCCTGGAGAGCAGGGAATACTTTCAAGTGCAACAGTCAGGAGCCCGCCTGGAGAACAAGGGAGTACAATTTAAATTTATCTTTCAAATTCTTTGTTTTGTCTATTTTAAAGTCAGGAGCCTGCCTGGAGAGCAGGGAATATATTCAAGTTTAGCAGTCAGGAGCCCGCCTGGAGAGCAGGGAATACATTTCAAGTCAGCAGTCAGGAGCCCGCCTGGAGAGAAGGGAATACATTCAAGTTCAGCAGTCAGGAGCCCGCCTGGAGAGCAGGGAACACATTTCCAGTCAGCAATCAGGAGCACACCTGGAGAACAAGGGAGTACAATTCAAGTTTTAGCTTTCAAGTTCTTGTTGAAATTCGGTAACGTGATTCGTTTTACACTTACACATGGGGCCACATACACAAACTGGGGCAGAAATTTTTCTTTGTTTTTGTCTATTTTTGTTGAAGTCAGGAGCTTTTCTTTGTTTTGTCTATCTTGTTGAAGTTAGGAGCCCTCCTGGAGAGCAGGGAATACATTTCAAGTTAGCAGTCAGGAGCCCTCCTGGAGAGCAGGGAATACATTCAAGTTTAGCAGTCAGGAGCCCGCCTGGAGAGCAGGGAATACATTTCAAGTTCAGCAGTCAGGAGCCCGCCTGGAGAGCAGGGAACACATTTCAAGTTAGCAGTCATGGGGCCCCGCCTGGAGAATAGGGTCAGTTTTTACTTTAGTCAAGCTCAGTTTATAGTTTTCCTAGTCTATTCTTTAGTTTACTTTCATCATCGCATCAATAGTACAAGTGGCTTACAATTTTGCTAACAACTCACAAATCTTCATAGTACAAACTGGGGCAGAAAGATTTCTTTGTTTTGTCTGTTTTGTTGTAATCAGGCACCCACCTGGAGAACAAGAGGAGGCACTCACCTGGAGAACAAGGGGAGACAACTCAAGTTTCTAGGGAAAGCAGTTTCGAAGGAAGACAGTTCAAGTTTCAGGGGAAAATGGTTCAAGGTGCAAGGGAAAACAGTGTCAAGTAACAAGAGAAGACGGTTCGAGCTCAACAGTCAGGCGTCCACCTGAAGAAAAGGAAAAGCATCTCAGATTGCAATTCAAGTCAGCAACCAAAAAATCTCGCAGCAAGAATGCGAGTCAACAGTCCGAGGTGATCAACAGAAGTTAGTCACAATAAAGAAAAAAAGAGAAAGGCAAGAAGTGAATCCAAATGCAGAAGTTGATGAAAGATGTGGGCTGCTCAAGACATGGCCAAGGTCACAAGCACTACATGTCCGGTCTTGGTCCAAAAATCTGAAGAAGAACGAGCTAGCATGTTACAACCCATATCCACATGTGTTAGTTCATGCCATATATTAGTTAACATAAATCCAAGAAGGAATTATCTTTTAGATGATAAGAAGTCAATCCTATTGGTCTTAAGTGATACAAGAGTGTATAAGGGTGATTAACCAGTATTAGAAGTTAAA
Organism: Nicotiana tabacum; assembly: GCF_000715075.1. Lineage (NCBI taxonomy): Eukaryota > Viridiplantae > Streptophyta > Magnoliopsida > Solanales > Solanaceae > Nicotiana > Nicotiana tabacum. The sequence goes on from NC_134082.1 coordinate 97,207,830, forward strand.
CGAATCAAGGATGTTGTAACTCGTATTTTCAGGTAATCTAGCGGTGCTTAATACACTCAAGAGGTCATTTATTAAGGTATTTTAATCATATAATATCTGTATCATAAGTCTTGAAGTCAAACGAGTTATGAAACAAAAGTCGACAAAGGTTGTCGCAACTTAGGTTCATAATTTTACTTAAACATTGGGTCAAATGTTTCTAATATTTTCTCATAATTTACAAGGAATTACGGGGTGATCTACCAACAAAATTAAAGATCTAGGAGTCTAGTTTCCAACACATTAAACCGTTCATCGATACGATCTCGGAGTAGAGAGATATTCGCGTTTTCGCGAGACTGCGCCAAGCACCTCTCTATGGGGCCCACTAAGTCGGTTTAAGATATTTGGACCTATATAGGATGACTCCAACCCGTTTTAAGTCATTTATATTCACTATTTTCAGACCTTAGAACCCTAGGAACGTCCTCTCAAGGTTCTCTCAAGATTCAAGACCCAAAAAAAGGGCAAACAACACAAATCAAGTGTCGGGAATTCCGTGGCGCTAGTAAGTCTCTTGTTCTTCTTGTTGTTGCTCATTTTTGTGTCGTTCCAGCTCGTGTGGGAGGTTGTTTTAAAGGGTTTATGTTCTGTAAATACTCCCTAATGTTCTTAATATCAATCCTAGGTGATTTCAAGCCTTCTAAAGTGATTCTAGTACCGAAAAACACTAATTGATCGCTAGTTTCATTTTTTTGTTGTGGTGGCAGCATTGGAGGGATATTTCATGGAAATTTAAGGTCAAATTGGAGTTGTTATTTCTGTATAAAGGTAAGGAACCTCTTACTCTATATGTATTTAAGATTATCCAAGTTGCGGCTAAGCCATTGAAGCTAGAACTTGTGAGATATATATCGAAAGGCTTGGTAGTAATGTTATTGTTTTGTGGACTGTTTTGCGTTGTTGTTGGGCTGCATATTTTACTACTATCTTGTGGAGTTTTGGAGGAGGAAGGGTGTGGATAAACACCATATATATGTAGGGTTATGGGCTGATAGTTATCCGTAACATTTCCAGGTTGTTTGACACGACTACGGTGGTCGTCGTATGTATGAAGTGATTAGGCTGTGTGTGGACTATTTTGGGAGGCTCAATATGTTTATTATTGATGTTGTTTGGGCTGTTTGGTAACTGTTTTGAATGGTGTGAGGTCATATATATAGGGGAGGTGCTGTCCGTTTCATCGTAAAATAGGTTGTGGTCGATACATAATAGTTATGACGCTTAAATGATAACGATAGTATCGTTTCTCTTATGGTAGACTAAGGAGTTTTGACAATTGCATAGCTTGAGATTGGGGCAGTATATACAAGGTATGTGAGGCTATCCCTTTCCTTCTTTTTCACGACTCCGATTGCACATAATGTAATGAACGATCTTCCAAGATACTCTACTCTTAGAAGCTAGCAGTACTTACATTGTTTTCCCTCTTATGGAACGATTGATGTTAATGTTGCTTCTCTTAGTCTTATGTTATCAATGTTGTTAGTACTTCCTGATTCTTATAAGGTTCATAGTGAAGAGTTAGTCCTAATAACGTGTACAGAGGATACCGACCTTACGTCACTCCGAAAGGTTTAGAATGTGATTCCATGAGTCGAGCATGCATTTTATATATGTATCTATTTTACTCTACCGAGCCACGCTATAGTTGGCCGGGTACGGCACCTATTGTGCAACCACTGATCAGTTGGGTTTTACCGAGCTCCACGTGGCCGGGTACGATTCTACCGAGCCTATTATGGCCGGGTACGATATGATGATGATGATGCCCATAGAGGCGAATGCTTTAAAGGTTTATGTATTTATACATATGTATCATGCATTTCATGTAAGTAGCCCTCAGAGTTACTAAGATGTTACAGGTTGTATATTCTCTATCCTTGCTTACATTACTGATCGTATTTATGGTTCCTTGCCTTACATACTCAGTACTTTATTCGTACTGACGTCCTTTTATTTGTGGACGCTGCATGTCGTGCTGCAGGTCCTGATAGACAGGCAGGTGCAGCTCCCCCACCACAGTAGACTGTCCAGTTCAGCGGTGATTGGCGAGATCCCTTCTCCGGACTTGCCTTGGTCTTGGTATGCAATTTTTGTTATAGACATTATGGGTATGTCGGGGCCCTGTTCCGGCTATGTTGCAACACTTATGTTATTTTAGAGGCTCATAGATAGGTGTCGGCTCATGTATAGTTTGGTATGCCTTGTCGGCTAGTTTTTGTTGTATAGTCTTTCATAGTAGCGTGGTAGCTCATACCTTATACGTAGTTTCTTGATTGCCTGGTCATCCCCTGCTATGTATGTTCATGCCATCATATTTTATTGCTGGTTGTCCATGATCTAGGTCTACCATTTATATTGATCTCGTCAGCCTTAAAAGATAATAATGAAGGTTAGATGAAATGTACGTTGGTGCTCGGCAAGTGTGGTCGGGTGCTAGTCATGGCCCTTCAGTTTGGGTCGTGACAAACTTGGTATCAGAGCAAGTCTGTCCTAGGGGTTGTCTATGAGCTGTGTCTAGTAGAGGTTTGATTATGGATGTGTAGCGCGCCACATTTATAATCAGGAGGCTACATGACATCTAGGGTTGTTACCTTCTTCCTGAATCTAGATCGTGCGTAGAGTTGAGTCGTAAGTGTTCGTCTCTAATATTCACCTTGTTTTTTTTCAATGATGCCTTCGACTAGGAAGCAAATGATTAGTAGACGACTTGATACAGCAGCGGGAGAGGGTACCAGTCAGGTGCCCCAAGTCAGAGCAGGACAAAGTGAGGCTCAAAGTGAGATGCCCTCTCATACCTCATCTACTCCATCTCCTCCAGAGGATATTAGAAGGCACCCAGCGCCTCCAGTTCCTCCGTCTGACACTCCAGACCAGGATATGCGGAGTGCTTTGCAGTTATTGACTAGCTTGGTAGCTGCTCAGGATCAGAGGCAGAATACAGGTGCTACTGAGAAACCAGTTAGTACAAGAGTTCGTGATTTTATTAATTTAGACCCTCCAGTGTTTACCGGATCAGACCCCAAGGAGGACCCACAGACTTTTATTGACCAAGTTCATCGTACACTTCGGGTTATGCATGTTAGTGATACAGAGGCAGTAGAGTTGGCTTCTTATCGGTTACGGGATTTAGCGGTTCTCTGGTATGATAGTTGGGAGAGATCCAGGGGTCCGAACCCTCCTCCAGCTGTGTGGAAGGAATTTTCTGAGGCCTTTCTTCGTCACTACTTGCCAGTTGAGATACGACGAGCTAGAGCTGATAAGTTCTTGAACCTTAGACAAGGTAATATGAGTGTGCGAGAGTACAGTATGCAGTTTGATTCTTTGGCAAGGTATGCTCCCCATATGGTGGCCGAGATGAGTGATAGGGTGCATATGTTCGTGAATGGGTTGGGACCATATCTAATAAATGAGTGTACGACAGCCTCCTTGGTGGAGGGCATGGATATTTCCCGTATTCAAGCTTATGCCCAGACCCTAGAGGATCGTAAGCGCCAGCAGAGGGCAGTTAGGGAGCAGGATAGAGGCCAGCATAAGAGGGCGAGATTTGCAGGGTATTCTGATGACTTCAGAGGCCGCATCAGGCCACAGTTTTCGAGGAGTTCGGTGCCACCTGTAGCTAGTGCTCCTCCACAGTTTCAGAGGCCTCGATATGATCGATCCTATTCTGGTCCAGGTCAGAGTTCGTGGGCATCTGGCTCGCAACATCACAGGGATACTAGTCAGATGAGACCCCCAACACCACATTGTGATCAGTGCGGCAAGGCCCACTTTGGACTGTGTCGCCGAGGTTCTGATGCATGCTATTCGTGCGGACAGCCTGGCCATATGATGCGGGAGTGTCCTAATAGAGGAGGTGATGGTATGGCTCAGCCGACTGGATCTGTGTCTGGTTCTTCCTCATCAGTTCGACCTCCAGCACGGGGTTTTAAGCAGTCGACAGGTCGTGGTAGGGGTAGAGGTGCAGTGCCGAGTTCGAGTGGTGCTCAAAATCGAACCTATGCTCTAGTAGGTCGACAGGATCTCGAGTCGTCTCCAGATGTTGTTACAGGTATTATATCTGTGTTTTCTTATGATGTATATGCGCTGATTGATCCGGGATCTACATTATCATATGTTACACCCTTTGTGGCTAATAAGTTTGGCATTGAACCTGAATTGATAAGTAAACCCCTCAAGGTATCTACTCCGATAGGAGATTCTGTGATTGCTAGAAGGGTATATAGAGGTTGCACTGTGATGATTTGTAGTCGTCAAACCTCAGCAAAGTTATTTGAGTTAGAAATGGTTGATTTTGATGTGATAATGGGCATGGACTGGTTGGCCTCATGCTATGCAAATGTTGACTATCGTACGAAGATGGTTAGGTTCCAATTTCCGGGTGAACCCGTCATTGAATGGAAAGGGAACATTGCTACACCGAAAGGTAGGTTTATTTCCTATCTTAAGGCAAGGAAAATGATCTCAAAAGGTTACATTTATCATTCCGTTCGCGTTAGGGATGCGGAGGCGAAACCGCCTACTTTACAATCAATCCCTGTGGTCAACGAATTCCCAGATGTTTTCCCAGATGAACTCCCAGGCCTTCCTCCTAAAAGGGAGATTGAGTTTAGCATTGATGTGTTGCCTGACACTCCACCGATCTCTATTCCTACATACAGAATGTCCCCGGCAGAGTTGCGAGAGTTGAAGGTGCAGTTGAAGGACTTGCTGGATAAGGGCTTTATTAGGCCTAGCACTTCACCTTGGGGTGCACCAGTCCTATTCGTGCGGAAGAAAGACGGGTCGTTACGGATGTGTATCGACTATCGACAATTGAATAAGTCTACTATAAAGAACAAGTATCCACTTCCAAGAATTGATGACCTGTTTGACCAACTCCAGGGTGCCAAGTATTTCTCTAAGATTGATTTACGTTCAGGGTATCATCAGGTGAGGGTTAGGGAGAAGGATATTCCAAAGACGGCCTTCCGGACAAGATATGGGCACTTTGAGTTCTTGGTGATGTCGTTCGGGCTAACAAATGCCCCAGCAGCTTTTATGGATCTCATGAATACTATATTCAGGCCCTATCTTGATGTGTTCGTGATTGTATTCATTGATGACATTCTAGTATATTCTCGTTCGGAGGCGGAACATGCGGGCCACTTGCGGATAGTATTACAGACGCTTCAGGATCGTAAGTTATATGCTAAGCTCTCCAAATGTGAATTCTGGCTGAACTCAGTAGCATTCCTTGGCCATGTGATATCTGATGAGGGTATTAGTGTCGACACTCAGAAGATCGATGCAGTAAAGAATTGGCCGAGACCTACAACACCATCAGAAGTCCGCAGCTTCCTAGGGATAGCAGGATATTATAGGCGGTTTGTAGAAGGATTTTCCTCTATATCATCACCATTGACTAAGTTAACACAAAAAGCTACCAAATTCCAGTGGTCTGACACTTGTGAACGTAGTTTTCAGGAGTTGAAGAATCGATTGACATCTGCACCAGTGCTCACTCTTCCTGAAGGAATAGAAGGTTATGTGGTATATTGTGATGCCTCAGGTATAGGTTTGGGGTGCGTATTGATGCAGCGTGGGAATGTGATTGCTTATGCATCAAGACAATTGAAGAAGCATGAAAAGAATTATCCAACCCATGATTTGGAATTGGCTGCAGTAATATATGCTTTGAAGATATGGCGGCACTACTTATACGGCGTCCATGTTGATATCTACACAGATCACAAGATTTTACAATACATCTTCAAGCAGAAAGAGTTGAATTTGAGGCAGCGTAGGTGTCTTGAATTATTGAAAGACTACGACGTCGAGATATTGTATCATCCCGGTAAAGCCAATGTTGTGGCAGACGCTCTCAGCCATAAATCAATGGGAAGCTTAGTACATATTGAGGCAGGTAGATGGGGGTTGATTAAAGAGCTTCATCAGCTAGCCAATATGAGAATCAGATTGTTAGACTCTGATGACGGAGGTGTTACTGTACAGAATACATCAGAATCATCTTTGGTAGACGAGGTAAAAGCACGACAATATGAAGATCCTATCTTAGTATGATTAAGAGAAAGCATTCAACAGTGTAAAAGTATGGCTTTTGGGATCGGAAAAGATGGGGCACTGAGATACCAGAGCCGATTGTGTGTGCCTAATGTGGCAGGGTTGCGAGAGAAGATTATGAATGAGATTCATCAATCCCGATATTCCATCCATCCCGGCTCGACAAAGATGTATCATGATGTCAAGGAGCAGTATTGGTGGGATAATATGAAGAAGTCTATTGCAGAATTTGTAGCCCAGTGTCCCAATTGTCAACAAGTAAAGATAGAACATCAGAAACCCGGTGGATTGCTTCAAAATATAGAGATTCCGACCTGGAAGTGGGAGGTGATTAATATGGACTTCATTATTGGATTACCTCGCTCTTATCATAAGTTTGACTCCATCTGGGTGATAATTGATCGACTTACAAAATGTGCCCATTTTCTGCCAGTGAAGACAACTTACACGGCTGAAGATTATGCAAAGTTGTATATCAAGGAGATTGTTAGGCTTCATGGTGTGCCCATATCTATTATATCAGACTAAGGAGCTCAATTTACGGCTAACTTTTGGAGGTCTTTCCAGAAGGGTTTAGGCACACAAGTAAATCTCAGCACTGCATTTCATCCGCAGACTGACGGACAGGTTGAACGTACCATTCAGACACTGGAAGATATGCTACGAGCATGTGTTCTAGATTTTAAGGGGAATTGGGATGATCATCTTCCACTCATAGAATTCGCCTATAACAATAGCTACCATTCCAGTATGAAAATGGCCCCATACGAGGCACTATACGGGAGGAGATGTAGATCACCAGCTGGATGGTTCGAAGTTGGTGAAACAGAATTATATGGGCCAGATTTGATTCACCAGCTATTGAGAAGGTGAAAGTGATACAGGAGCGATTGAGGACGACACAAAGCAGGCAAAAATCTTATTCTGATGTCTGACGTCATGATCTAGAGTTTGAGGTTGGTGATTGGGTTTTCTTGAGTATCTCATCAATGAAGGGTATTATGCGTTTTGGGAAGAAAGGTAAGCTGAGTCCAAGGTATATCGGGCCGTATAAAATTCTTCGACGGATTGGACAGGTTGCTTATGAGTTAGTATTGCCATCCGAATTGGAATTTGTCCACCCGGTATTCCATGTATCTATGTTGAGAAAATGTATTGGAGACCCTTCTCGAGTCGTCCCTATCAAAGATGTACAAGTTACAGAGGACCTATCATATGAAGAAGTGCCAGTGGTGATATTAGATCGGCAAGTCCGCAAGCAGAGAACAAAAGATGTAGCTTCCATCAAAGTATTATGGAGGAACAAAAATATGGAAGAAATGACATGGGAAGCAGAAGAGGAGATGAAGTCTAAATACCCTTACTTATTCCAGAATGAAGATAACAAGGATGCTGGTAGAAGACAGGATACATTGGAAGGTGAAACGGCTCTATGAGGTAAGCAATAATTTGAGAATACTCCTCCTTAATACAAAATGGTGATATGTAGATAATGTAAATACGCATAATGCTTTGTGTAACCTTGTGAAGCCATATGTTAGGCTTAATTACTTTCAAGTTTTGCTAGTGACCATTTTAAAGGGGAAAATTGATCGGAAATTTCCATTGGAATCCACGATGCTTTAAACTCCCCATAAACCCTTACATTCGAGAACGAATGTTCCTAAGGGGGGGAGGGTGTTACAACCCATATCCACATGTGTTAGTTCATGCCATATATTAGTTAACATAAATCCAAGAAGTAATTATCTTTTAGATGATAAGAAGTCAATCCTATTGGTCTTAAGTGATACAAGAGTGTATAAGGGTGATTAACCAGTATTAGAAGTTAAACGAATCAAGGATGTTGTAACTCGTATTTTCAGGTAATCTAGCGGTGCTTAATACACTCAAGAGGTCATTTATTAAGGTATTTTAATCATATAATATCCGTATCATAAGTCTTGAAGTCAAACGAGTTATGAAACAAAAGTCGACAAAAGTTGTCGCAACTTAGGTTCATAATTTTACTTAAACATTGGGTCAAATGTTTCTAATCTTTTCTCATAATTTACAAGGAATTACGGGGTGATCTACCAATAAAATTAAATATCTAGGAGTCTAGTTTCCAACGCATTAAACCGTTCATCGATATGATCTTGGAGTAGAGAGATATTCGCGTTTTCGCGAGACTGCGCCAAGCACCTCTCTATGGGGCCCACTAAGTCGGTTTAAGATATTTGGACCTATATAGGATGACTCCAACCCGTTTTAAGTCATTTGTATTCACTATTTTCAGACCTTAGAACCCTAGGAACGTCCTCTCAAGGTTCTCTCAAGATTCAAGACCCAAAAAAAGGGCAAACAACACAAATCAAGTGTCGGGAATTCCGTGGCGCTAGTAAGTCTCTTGTTCTTCTTGTTGTTGCTCATTTTTGTGTCGTTCCAGCTCGTGTGGGAGGTTGTTTTAAAGGGTTTATGTTCTGTAAATACTCCCTAATGTTCTTAATATCAATCCTAGGTGATTTCAAGCCTTCTAAAGTGATTCTAGTACCGAAAAACACTAATTGATCGCTACTTTCGTTTTTTTGTTGTGGTGGCAGCATTGGAGGGATATTTCATGGAAATTTAAGGTCAAATTGGAGTTGTTATTTCTGTATAAAGGTAAGGAACCTCTTACTCTATATGTATTTAAGATTATCCAAGTTGCGGCTAAGCCATTGAAGCTAGAACTTGTGATATATATATCGAAAGGCTTGGTAGTAATGTTATTGTTTTGTGGACTGTTTTGCGTTGTTGTTGGGCTGCATATTTTACTACTATCTTGTGGAGTTTTGGAGGAGGAAGGGTGTGGATAAACACCATATATATGTAGGGTTATGGGCTGATAGTTATCCGTAACATTTCCAGGTTGTTTGACACGACTACGGTGGTCGTCGTATGTATGAAGTGATTAGGCTGTGTGTGGACTATTTTGGGAGGCTCAATATGTTTATTATTGATGTTGTTTGGGCTATTTGGTAACTGTTTTGAATGGTGTGAGGTCATATATATAGGGGAGGTGTTGTCCGTTTCATCGTAAAATAGGTTGTGGTCGATACATAATAGTTATGACGCTTAAATGATAACGATAGTATCGTTTCTCTTATTGTAGACTAAGGAGTTTTGACAATTGCATAGCTTGAGATTGGGGCAGTATATACAAGGTATGTGAGGCTATCCCTTTCCTTCTTTTGCACGACTCCGATTGCACATAATGTAATGAACGATCTTCCAAGATACTCTACTCTTAGAAGCTAGCAGTACTTACATTGTTTTCCCTCTTATGGAACGATTGATGTTAATGTTGCTTCTCTTAGTCTTATGTTATCAATGTTGTTAGTACTTCCTGATTCTTATAAGGTTCATAGTGAAGAGTTAGTCCTAATAACGTGTACAGAGGATACCGACCTTACGTCACTCCGAAAGGTTTAGAATGTGATTCCATGAGTCGAGCATGCATTATATATATGTATCTATTTTACTCTTCCGAGCCACGCTATAGTTGGCCGGGTACGGCACCTATTATGCAACCACTGATCAGTTGGGTTTTACCGAGCTCCACGTGGCCGGGTACGATTCTACCGAGCCTATTATGGCCGGGTACGATATGATGATGATGATGCCCATAGAGGCGAATGCTTTAAAGGTTTATGTATTTATACATATGTATCATGCATTTCATGTAAGTAGCCCTCAGAGGTACTAAGATGTTACAGGTTGTATATTCTCTATCCTTGCTTACATTACTGATCGTATTTATGGTTCCTTGCCTTACATACTCAGTACTTTATTCGTACTGACGTCCTTTTATTTGTGGACGCTGCATGTCGTGCTGCAGGTCCTGATAGACAGGCAGGTGCAGCTCCCCCACCACAGTAGACTGTCCAGTTCAGCGGTGATTGGCGAGATCCCTTCTCCGGACTTGCCTTGGTCTTGGTATGCAATTTTTGTTATAGACATTATGGGTATGTCGGGGCCCTGTTCCGGCTATGTTGCAACACTTATGTTATTTTAGAGGCTCATAGATAGGTGTCGGCTCATGTATAGTTTGGTATGCCTTGTCGGCTAGTTTTTGTTGTATAGTCTTTCATAGTAGCGTGGTAGCTCATACCTTATACGTAGTTTCTTGATTGCCTGGTCATCCCCTGCTATGTATGTTCATGCCGTCATATTTTATTGCTGGTTGTCCATGATCTAGGTCTACCATTTATATTGATCTCGTCAGCCTTAAAAGATAATAATGAAGGTTAGATGAAATGTACGTTGGTGCTCGGCAAGTGTGGTCGGGTGCTAGTCATGGCCCTTCAGTTTGGGTCGTGACACCACCTCACCCAGCAAGCGTTAAGGTTCAAATCTAAAGTCTGCATGAAGAACCACTCAAGACTCAAGATCAAGCTTCAGAAGACTTATAGATAGGAATCTTGTAACTCGTAATTGATAGGCTTAGCTAGTCTTTTTCATGTTTTGATTTTGATGTAATAGCAGGACTGCGGACCGGAACCTCGGCAGAACGGCACCTCGACCAGCTATCCACCTCGGCATACTCCATCATTTCACTAACCTCTGAACTACGCGTGGCCTGATTCCTTTATAGCCAAGGATATGTAGGCATCTCAGACACCAGGGCTCGGTCACACTCTCCTTTCTCTTAGTTTTAGTCTCTCCAAATAAGGGTCGGGTCAAAAACCTGTCTAGTCAGAGAGGGGCAGCTGTAGACATGTAATTTTTGACCCTCCCCAAGATTTTTTATATATTTGCGTAAAATATTTAATTTAGGCATAATATAGATATTTTAAGTAATTTTGACTCTTTTACTTTATTTTATTATAAGAAAACAAAAATTGCAAAAATAGGTTCATTAATGTTTTGTAGTCATTTTTAATCTAAAAAAATACAAAAAATAGTATCGTATTTTTATTTTAATATGATATTTGAAAATACCAAAAATAGATTTGTTTTAATGGTTAGTTTTATTTTAATAATTATTTGAATAGTAGGATTAATTAATAAATGGGCCCGTATTTTTAATCTCGGAAAGAATAGAACTTGGGCTCGAGCAACCCATTTTTAGGCCTAATTTTGGACCTAGCCCATAATTTCCAAGCCCATAATTCCTAGGCCCATACCCCTTAACCTAAAAATCCTACCAAAAACCTAGACTCTACAATATAAAAACAAGGCTAAGACTAAAAAGAAAGGGAGGAACGCTGAAAAAATGAAAAAGCTAAAACGAAAAAAGCTGCGCAGCTTTGATAGGACCCCCCCCCCCCCCCCGCGAGTCATCTGCTTCAATCCCCTCACCTTTCGTCATTTTCCCAGTGAACCAGACGACCGACCCCCGTCCCCATTCTTCATCTTCTCCGATGCCTGAGCGTAGCAGCCATAGCCATCGTGCTTTTGCTTCTTCCCATTAACAACGAACTAGCCGACCCTTCTTCATCCTCTCCTTCAGTATATAGCACCCCATCCCCGTCGTCAACCACCGGTCGACCACCCCATAAACATGACCTCGACCCTTCTGCCATCTCCTTCGCTTGAGCTGTTGCTTCGCCGGAATTGATCACCGGCAAGTGACAACACCAACAAGCAACCAAACAACTTAAACCAGCCGTTGTTCGTCGGAAACCAGACGCACGACGTCACCGTCGATAACCATTGAAGCCGACAAACACACAAACACTGCTACCGTTCTACCCTCCCACATCTGCCTCTACCATTACTGGCCGGAAATGCAGCAAAAATAGTGACAGAAACTTGAGAAGTTTTCAGTCATCGTCCCGTTCGAGGTCGTCGAGTCAGTGTTCCGTCCGAGCTACTTTCAGATTCGAGTTCTTCCGACGAAACTCGGTCAGTCCGTTGCTTGTCGAGGGTCTGTTCGTGCTCAGCCATCATGATGTATTCTTCTTGTAACCCGTTGAAAGATCTTTAATATATTGAGAGGCTTTAAAGGTCCGTTGTTTTCTTCTTTATCATTTTGCTTGGATGGTTAAATTCCTATAATCTGTTTGGTTTGAAATTAAATGGTGTTATTAATGTGCTTCATGTTGTTCATGTTGTTGATTAATTAGTGGCATTAAAATGCAGCATCCGTAGAGTTTAATCAATCATGAAAGGCTTTGAATTTTTTTGGAATAATATGAATGCTCATCGTTGCATTTTAGTTTTCTTCTACCCTACTGGTTCTCACGTTTTAGACTTGGTTCTTCTTCACGGATGGAATGATAAGACTTGAGTCAAAATAATAGTTGGACCATTATTTGCTAATTTACGTGGGTTGTATGGCCACTTGGTCTAATTTAATTGAATAAGTAGTTGTACTGCATTTCTGGGCCATGGCCTGTTAGTCAAGGCAGTGGAGATGTTTGTTTGTCTTTGAAAATCAGAAATTGGATTAGATAGGAGTATCCATAGGTGACTTTAGTTGAGTACAATCTTTTGAAATAGTTGGGGGGTGCCATGTTAAATAAGCTTGGCTATGGCCCTCGAATAATAAAATCCTTTGAAATTAGAAATCGAGGTATGCCGGTAGCTGAATTTTTCATGACCCTCACAAATTTGAAAGTGCGTAGTTGCTTTAGGCGCGTTGTTTAAATTGCTTTCCTTATTTATTAAATTTGGGGGTGCATTTCATGTGACCTGATTTCAATTCTCAACAACATTAAATAAAATATGTCGTGGACCGCAGGTGCATTTCATGTGGCGTGGTTCAAGACGTGTTTTGGATAATGTTGAATCTTCCTAAAATAATTTAAAAGCGGTTAATAATTTAAAATTATACCATAGGTTAAAACATGTATTAAAATCAGATATTAGGCCAATTATAATAGTTTAAGCGACCGTGCTAGAACCACGGAATCCGGGGGTGCCTAACACCTTCCCTCGGGTTAACAGAATTTCTTATTCAGAATTTCTGGTTCGCAAACTTCAAAAGGAAAGTCGAAATCTTCCTCGATTTGGGATTTAAAAATAAGTCGGTGACTTGGGACACCAGAAAACAAACTATCCCAAGTGGCAACTCTGAATTTAATGAATAAATAATCCCATTTCGAATAATGTCACTTAAAGTGGAAAACCTCCCTTGTGCTACCTTCGGGTAGTGTAAAAAGGAGGTGTGACATCCGGGAAAGCTCAAATCAAAATGGAGTGGACCTTTTGAAGTGGTGTATGTGACCCCATTTGGTGCTCTTGATTTAAAGAACAAAAATGGTGAAGTTTTTAGAGTTAACGGGCACCGGGTCAAGCATTATCTTGGAAAAGTTGATGACAGCCACGTGGTGGCACTTCTCCATTTCAAATTATGTAATGGTAACTTGCGTTGTGCCGCGATGTTAAATCAGGCACTTCTTGGGATGCAACCCATGGGTTTTTCTTCTTGTTTTTCTTTGATTTTCATTCTAGGATAGGATTTATTTTTGGGCTAACTGGTTGTAAGATGTTACAGGATTATGTTGGTGCAGTGCAGGACATAGTGGAAAAAAGTGCCAGGTCTCTGAAGTTGTTAGTGCGGCCGCACTACATTTAGTGCGGACCGCACTAGTGAAGGGTAAAATATAGACCTCTCTGAAGTTTGCCACTGCGATCGCACTATATTTTGTACGGTCCGTAGTGGACCACTACAGTCGCAGTCCATTTTGTGCGGAGCGCTGTGGGTTACTTGGTCGAACTTGGCAAAAGAAGTATAGTGCGACTGCGGTCCATTTTGTGCGGTCCGCACTGGTTGGTGAGACTGGGCCTCAGGTCCTTTTCTATAAATAGGGTCTGAGGCCCTCCTTTTACTCTTTTCAAACCCCGACTCTTAGAGCAAATAGAAGCACTGTTCATCATCTTTCCTCCTCGTAACTAACTGCTTGGAATCGTAATTCTTCATTTCATCTCATAGCTGGTACCATTACATCCCTTTTACTTGTTCAATTTTGTTAATTTCTTTTAATTTTTGTTTTTCCTGCTTCCTTTTCTATGTTTCCCGTATTTTCCTCAATTGATGAGATTAGGGTTTTTAATTTCTCGATTAGAGTAGGTTCATGTAGTTAAAAACAATGGGAAATCACATAGGGACATGACTCAGGTGTTAATTAAGCTTAAAATCAAAAAAATTCATGAACCCTAACTTAGTGCCACAACTGGGCACTCAGTGCGGACTGCAGTCATTTTTGTGCGGTCCGTGGTGCCCCTGTGCGGTCCGCAGTACCATTTTGTGCGGACCGCCTTGATGAAATACTTGGAAGCTAAACTTTGGGCAGTGTGACTGCACTACATTTTATGCGGACCGCACTAACCCCTGTGCGGCCGCACTACATTTTGTGCGGTCCGCACTGCCTAGATACAAAGGGTGGGTAGTCTGAACCCTATCCCTGTGCGGACCGCATGGCAATTTTGTGCGGTCTACATTGACCCCTGTGCGACCGTACACCATTTTGTGCGGTCCGCACTGGTGATTTTTGAGAACTGTCTGCAATTCTTCTTTTCTGTTCTGCAATTTTGGTTCTTAACTGATTACACTGATACTAACAAGCTGATTGAATTATGGTTGCAGACAATGGTAAAAAAATGGGGAAAAGGAACTAAACAACCTGGCAGAGGTGGATCTTCCCGGGGAGGGAAGCAGAAAATGATAAAACTCACTCCCCAATCTAGGTAAAACATCAAGAACATGAGGAAAGCAATAAAAGCTGCTTACAGAGCCATTGACATGTCAGGGAGTGAGTATGAGCCTTCCTGGGAGATCTCTTCGGACTCTGTGCCAGAATACATCCCTGACTGGCCGGAGAGGCATAGACTGAGAGATACACCTCCAGCACCCCCCACTGCCCAAGCATCAGTGAACATCTCTTCTGGGTTATCTGAGGGCTCAGGTGATAGTAGTGGGGAATGCTCCACCTCTCCCACAACTTCATTATTTAGAGAGGGTGCAGTAGTGATGAGGAGGAAGTATGGGGAGATGAAGAAGTAGGAGAAGGCGGTGAACCATAAGTGGGGGGTATTGCTCGAAATAGGAAGTCGAAGGGGTGGCAGGACCGGTTTGTTTGTGAGGTAGCATACCACAAGTTCCGGGAATGGTGGCCAGTGAGAAAGTTAATCCCGGAGCGACGTTTTATTAATAGAGACTTGCTACCTCACAACCCTAATGTAAGGAGGCAGTTTAGGACAACAGTGGGCTGGGAACATTTTATAGACAAGTGTGTAGATGCCAATGAACACTTGGTCAAGGAATTTTACAGCAACGTAGCCCACGTCAAAAAGGGCTCCAAAGTGACCAAGGTTCGAAATCTGAAGGTGTTGTTCAACGGGAAGACAATCAATGACTATTGGGTTTAATGAGGAAGATGAGACCCTGTAAATGGAAAAGATAGAAATGGGCGAGGAGGTTCGTCCCTGGCTAGCACATTACCTGGCAATCCCAGGTACCACGCCCCGATTGGTTGACTGTTGGAGTCAAGATCTTGAGACGAAGTTTGATCTTTGAGGCATGGGGGTGGGAGACCTTTGTATGTAGCAGGTTGGACCCCACGACACATGACATCTCCCTCCCTCTTCATCGGGTTATGTTAGTGGCTTCGATCATGGCGGGGTACCCAATCAATGTGGGAAATGTGATATCGCAGATTATTACTATCGTGGGTGCCGAGCATGACAGAAACTACCTATTCCCCAGTTTCCTCACTATGTACTTCCTGGACCTAAAAGTGGAGAAGAGGCCCTTCGACATCAAAGTCAAAGCGAAGGCCCCTTTCTCCTGGTACAACATGCAGGGGGATGACAACCCCAAGAGCAAGAACTTCAAAAGTACAGTTATTTCTCCAATTGGCCAATCTGACGAGCCAATTATGGTAGTGACTCTAGCTGAGCCTTCATCTACTTCCACTGCTACCCCTCCTGGTCCATCCACCTCAGTGGACCAGGAGATTCCATCTTCTCGGTCCCATTCTATTACTGCCCAACGATTGAGCCAGGCACTTCTGAGTATCAACAACTGGATGCAGACTACCTCATACAAGTTGTCCATCCTAACTACCACGGTAGAGGCTCAGTCGGCACCTCCAGCCCCACATGTTTCCCAATCGATAGAGGATGCTTTGAAAGAGATTTTAAACAACCAGAAGAAAATCCGTGACACTCAGAAGGTGCTCATAGATGCAGTTGCTTCACACAGTGTGTCTTTCAAGGAGCTTTCTAGGGAGCACAAGAAGCTGAGAAAGACACGGGCATCCAAGGAGTCCGTGAAGGCGTTGAGAGCTGATGTTGATAGACTGAAGGCAGATCAGGTGCTTTAGACTTACTGCTCCAAGACCTAGTACCCGCAACTCATTCCTAGCTAGAGCAGTCACAGAGGCCTCCCAAGAGTTAGAGGATGATTCCTAGAGCGGATGATGCAGTCATCCAGTTGGCCAAAAAAACGGAGGCTTCCTCTAGTCAGCCCCAGGGTACACTTCAGGAGCCTATCCAGGCCCAAGTCCCAGCAGCACAGCAGCAGGCCACCGGGAACCAGTCTGAGGTTCCCGAGCACAGTGAGGACCCTGGGACCACTCAGGAGCCTATGCAAACAGACAAGCCATAGGGAGTCCCTATATCATTTTTCCTATCTCTTTTTGATGCTTTATCCGGTTTAGTTGGCATTGGGGACAATGCCAGCTTTTATTTGAGGGGGTAGGCCCTACTTTTTATTCATTCGGATGATTGTATATATATTTGATACTTTTTTATTCTTTCTTGATTTTTCACCTTTGGGTTGAATATAATTTTAACATTTCGTACATTTATCGCACTTTTATTTTACTTTGGGTCTGTATATAAAGTTATGTTACATTGTACATATTCATCCCATCTATTGTATATTCAAATCCCCTCTTGTATATATTCATTCTACTTTCCGCAAATTTTTCGTTCTTAGCTTCTTATTTGTGATTCGTAGCTTCTTGTTTCTCAAGTTTGCTATAAGCCTTTGGTTTTCTTAATGCCACGGTTCTTTCCAAAGGTGGAGTGTTGAGTGAACCGGGTGGCTCTTCCCAATGATGGATGGCGTGACAACCTTCTTAAGGGTTTGAGTCCGTTTTTCTTTCATTTTTAGTAGTTATTAGTTAAGGGTGCCTTAAGCAAAGCTTCACTTGGGCCTAGTACATTTGCCTTTGATCTTATGGTCAAAAATGAATTGTTGTGTTTAGGATGGTGAAAGTAGTGACCTTGAGACTCTTGTGTTGACCAATAATCATCAAGTAGTTTTTCGGGACCATTGTGTGCTCAAATCTTATCTAAGGTCATTATGGGCCCCCGACTCTGCGTCTTTAGCAATCCCATAGCTTGTGTGGTGAGTAATCGCATTGCAAGTCCAAGTCCTGAGCCTTTGGTCTAGAACTTGCCCTGAATGTTATTTGAGGCGAAATCCTAAGTGAATTCTGACTTGAGACATGATTATAGGCTCTCCTTGGTCCAAATGATAGTTGAACACACTCATAACCTACCAACGATAAAATCCCTAGTTAACCCTTTTGAGCCTTAGACCTCTTTCCTTCAAGAACCATGATACAAGCCTATACCCGTTCTGAAAAATATCCTCTCTTGGCACCTGATCTTTCCTTTAGCACATGGCAAAAGTATAAGTTTGGGGGAGAGACGAGGATTGCAACAAAGTGGTAAAAAGGCACAAAAATGAAGAAAAGGAAAGGCAATGAAAAAGAAAGAAAAGCAAAATGGCAAATAGAATGAGTGACAGTGTGTCTCTCTAACCCCTCAGAAAGAAGTGAAATAACTCAAAGAGTCAAGTGAATGTGTGCCAAATGAATCAAAAGAAGTGTTTAAGGGAAGATGGAACCTACTTAGACCAAAACATTTCTTACCCTGAACCAAAAGCCTTCACAATGTCTCCACAAAAGCCTTATATGATCTTGAGTTGAATAAAGCTTACATTAGTGAATACTCACATAAGGGGCAAGCATATGGTACCTAGAGCCGAACTTGTGACTTTTTCTTGAGAGAGATAAGTGAACTTCCATTAACCTGGTTTTGAGTGCCACTATTCTAAAGGTGAGGTTTGCTTAGGGAGAGTTGAGAATGTGTAAGTTTGGGTTCCACAATGACCGAAGTAATAGAAAAGAGTTCTTTGATGTGTTGAGTCAATTCTTGATGCTATTGTGTCGCACTTAATCCATGGTGTTTCAAGGAGTAAAAGTTGTTAATAATTCATTTGTATTGAGGGCAATTATTAGTCCCAACTGATGCTAGATGAGGTTACTTTAGGTCAGCTGAAAATTTCTTCGATTTTCCCTTAAGGGGTGAGTCTTATTTTGTTTGCTTGAGGACAAGAAAAAGCTTAAGTTTGGGAGAGTTTATAACTAGGGATTTTAACGCATTTTATACTCCTTCTTGCTTATGCTTTGATTAGAAATTCATACAAAATAGTCCTAAAAGGCTCACAAGTTGTGCTTGATTGCAGGTTTGATCAACAAAGTGACAAAATGTCAAAGATCAGCTCAAAAAGGAGTGAAACTTGCACAAGTCCCAAGACAAGACAAAGCTCAGGCAAAACAGGCCCAGTGCGGCCGCACACCATTCTATGTGGTCCGCACTAGGGGATTCTGAGAGGTTGGCATTCAGGCACAAAGGCAATGCGGTCGCACTATGTTTTGTGCGGTCCATACTGAAGTTAATGCAGCCGCACTCGACTTAGTGCAGTCCGCAGACCCAAGAATCAGAGAGATGCCAGTTTTGAAGTTTCAAGCCAATGTGGTTCGCAGTCCATTATGTGCGGACCGCACTAGAAGCCTCTGCGGTTGCAGTCCGTTCTATGCGGTCCGCATTGCCTGAGTTCAGAGAATTGAATTTTGAAGTCAAGAGCCCTAGTGCGGCCGTACTCCATTTTGTGCGGTCCGCACTAACCCTGCAGGGGCATTTTTTCTAGAATTTTCAGCTTAGTATAAATAGCTTCTTTTCCCATTTTTAAGGTATCAGATATTGTAATTAAGCAGCTATACTCGTGGGTTTGAGATTCTTAGCTATTTTGGGCAATTTTATCTACTTTTCATCATTGAATCTTGTTATTTAGCTTAGCAATTAATGAATGAGTTGTTCTTCATCTATTTCTTGCTTTCCTTCTTTAATTATGAGTAGCTAGACCCATAAGCTAGGGTTGTGGCTTAACCCAAATGTGGGTAATTGATGGGTATTGTATTTTAAGGCTAAATTGACTATGAGTGTTTGATATTTGGGCCTATTTCATGGTTAATTTCTGAATTAGTGGTTGCAAACACTAGTTTGTGTTTAGTTGACATGGGTTCTTCTTGAGAAAGAGAGCCTTAGTCTCCAAAATTGGTCCAACAAGGAATTGGGGCGTACTCAAGAGATTGATAGCCCCAATTAAAGGGTTAAACCTTGAGAGAGTAATACTTGACTTGAACCCTAATTGTTTGTGCAAATTTGCATACCCAATTGGTCTTGAGAAAGTCAATTCGGGCAAAATCACTCGAACCACCGAGAGGTGTAGAGTGGGTAAAATAGTGCAACGGTTATATCATACTCCCCAATCATGTCAATTGTGCCTTAGACTCAAGTACCTGTCAATTGACAACCTAGGTGAAAGTCACTACCCTAGTGCCTTTTAAATCATTTGAATAACCCGTAGCATTAACTCTTAGCTTAATCTAGTTGCATTTACCATTTGTAGTTTTATAATAGTAGAAGTAAAAAGAAAATCCCAAAATGATTAGAAGTGTAATTTGGAACACATACGCAATCCTAAACTAGATAGATACTTGATTCCAAATTCCAGCTCTCTGTGAAAATCGATCCCGACCCAAAATCGGGTAAAAGCTGCTCCAACCCTCTCTCGCTACATAATTAGTAGTGCAAAGTAGGCTGTGATCAGAAGCGGGAATTCATCTTTCGGACATGCATTGTTGAGATCCATAAAGTCAAGCCACACTCGAATCTGGCCATTTTTCTTCCTTACAGTGACAATACTTGAAACTCATGTTGGGTATTTAACTTCACGAATAAAGCCAGCTTCGATGAGTTTGTTAACTTCGATTTCAATCAAGGGAACCAAGTCTGGCCTGAAGCGCTTTTTAGCTTGTTTAACAGGGCAAGCACCATTCTTGACTGCAAGGTGATGGACTGCTACTTTCGGGTCCAAGCCAGGCATCTCTTTGTAACTCCAAGCAAAGATATTCATGAACTCCTTGAGTAACTCAATATAAGTGCTTTATTTATCACTTTCTAGTAAAGCAGTTAGGTAGGTGGGTTCTTCGTCGGTGCCAAGGTTAACTTCTTTTAAGGCATCAACTATCGTCTTCACCCCTTCTTCCAGTTCAGGTGGAGCATCTTTCGCATCTTCATCTTCTTGAGGGTCCCCATCGTTGAAGGATATGTGATAACATGGTGAAACATCCTCCAGGTCTGCATTATCCTCCACTGAATATGGAACACCATACTCGCCTTGTACAGTAACATGATATGAGGAACCCACACTTTCTTTATCTTTGTCACATTCCTTAGTGTGGACCATGATATATGGCTTTACCTTCAGTACTTCTTTACATGAAACCACAAGTTTTGTTTGTTGCCTCATTCTAGAAGGAACTAAACTTTGGAATTCCTTGGAGATCTTCTAGATTTTGGGCAAAGCGGGTGTCCTCATGCTTTGATAATTTCTCTGGAACTTATTCCCCTTCTTTAATGGACCGAACCTCTAAAACACGAAAGTCCTCATAGTTGATTTTCCAGTCGATCAAAGATTGAAGGCTTGTTAGAAGCAGCAGATTCATCTTCTATAATGATATGATTGTTGCTCGCTCTTCTTACGGAGATGCACACAGGTGACGGTTGTTTGTATCCCAAACCTTCACGTGGTTGCCTCGTTGCAGCTTTTGATAGGAGCTTCCCTAACTTTGATGGCTCATTGGGATTGTATCCAGCTTTTGCAAATAGCCTGTAAGCATTAGGATCAAAACCTTCATCTGTTCGCTTTGTAAAGAGTGCCACATTCTGCAGATGATTTTGGGCCACAAACCCTGCAAGTGGCTTTGAGGACAACTTTACTGCCTCAATTCATTTTACCGAAAAAGTTAACTGCTTTAGCATGTTAGTTTAGAGATTAGATGATTCGCCTTCATCTTTCTTCCTATTAGGGATATATTGGAGCACAGGACTTATTTTCTTGCCATAAGATGCAATATTCCGTCTATAAGATTTATTCACGTTGGGTTGTACCTCCTCAGTAACAGCTTTGGCTCTACCAGCAGTCACCTTAGTCATTTAGTTATGGGGCCGTCATTCTTTCTTTTCATGACATTATCAGCTTTCAGCTCCTTCACAATGTAGTTCTTCAAGTAGAACATTGCATCGGCAAAGTGTGACTCAGCCTCGGTGAATGGCTTATCATCAGCAACTATCTTCTTCTCGACTTCACCCTCGTAGTATTTTAGACATTGATGGTAGGTAGATGGAACTACTTTATTCTCATGTATCCAAGGTCTCCCAAGCAAGACGTTGTATGAAGTCTTTGCATCGATCACGTGCAGCCATGCACGTGATTGCATATATTTAATGGTGACTCCCAACCTGATCACACCTATGGCTCTTTTCCCCCCTTGGTTGAATCCTTGAATCATCACACAACCTTTTGAGAGTTCGTTCATGGGAATACCAAGTTCTTTCACAGTGCAAATTGGCAAGATGTTTACTGAGGATTCTCCATCAACCAAATTTTGATTTACCCTTTTATCGCGCATATAGCCAACCAAGTATAATGGGTGGTTATGATGAGTATCATCAAGTAGAAGATTGTCATTCGTGAACGTAGTTTTTTCCTCACAAGCATTAACTTCTTGAGGAATGGACTCGACGAGCTTTTATGAAGATGGTGTCAATGGTAGGTCATAACTCTTTTCTTCCTCTTTGTCAGCATGGCAACAAGAGGCATCAATGCTCTCATGGGAAATCTTCAAGCGGAACCAACTTGGTAAGAACTCCTCCAAGGTCACTGGATGTCATGGCTTTTGAGGATGGTTCACCTCCACTTTTGCTTTCTTCAAATGCTTAACTGGATTCTATCTCCTTGGTCTTTTCACCATCATTTTCCTAGTTGGTTGTTCTATTAATTCTTTTCGTGGCCTCCTTTTGTGGCACCTATTGCGAGTCACCAATGTCCAACCTTCATCATTATCATGGTGGTCTACTTCGACTTTGTTATTCTCTAGTAATTCTTCATCTTTGATTTCATTTAAATTGCATAGCTCATCTAGAGTGAATGAGCCAAAGGTAATAGAGACTTGGTTCACACTTACCTTATCATCTTCAAGCATGATCTTCTTTTCATAGGCCAAGTCCATAACTTTGTCCTTGAAGACAAAGCACTTCTCTAGAGAGTGGCTTACAAGTCGGTGATATTTACAGTAATTTGGATCATTTGTTTTCCCAACTTCATTTAGTCGCTTCATCTTCGGAAGCTCAATAAGATTTAACTCGAGGAGTTCTTCAAAAATGGTTGGCACATCAGATCCAGATATGGGTACTCCTTCTCTTGCATTTCTTTTAGAGTCAACTTTACACTTGGCTTATCTTGAAAAGAAGTGGATTTCGTACTCTGCTTCTTGCTCACCTTCGTTGTGAACTTCAGAGGTGATGTGTTGACATTCATAGCTTCTTCGTTTTCAGATTTGGGTACAAACTTGCTCCATTTCCTAACTTCTTGCTTGTTGTTCCCTTTGAGAGGCTGATAGATAGGCAATCTTTCATTTCCAGGGGAGGCCATGCTCAACTCCATGTCATGGGCACGAGTTGCAAGTTCTTCAAATGTACCAGGCTTGATACCTTGCAAGATGTAACATAGTCCCCAATGCATCCTTGGATGCGCATCTCTATTCCCGAAGCTTCACTAAGCCTGTCTTTGCAGTTGAGCTTTGCATTCTTCCAACGATTGATAAAGTCGATAATTGGTTCACCCTTTCGTTGATGAGTATTTGTAAGTTCTATCATACTCACAATACGTCTCGTGCTATAAAAGCGATTGAGGAATTCTTGCTATAGTTGATCCCAACTATCAACAGATCCAGCCTCGAGGTCTGTGTACCAATCAAAAGCATTTCCTTTTAATGAGCGGACAAACTGTTTGATGAGTCATCTCCATAAGTCTCAGCATTGTTGCATGTCTCAACGAAGTGCGCCACATGTTGCTTTGGATTGCCTTTGCCATCAAACTGATGAAATTTTGGAGGTTGATAGCCAGCAGGCATCTTCAAGATATCGATCCTTGAAGTGTACGACTTTGCATAGGTAAAGGAGGACTTGGAAGTGACTTCATATTTGTTTTTTATAGTCCCTTCAATGAACTCCTTTAGTTGATTAATTGGAATCCTTCCGAAGAGACTGGAATTTCCTTAGTGGATGCAACTTGTCGTGGGGGAGGATCAATCTCTTGAATTTCTGGGAGTTTGCCAGGTGCATGGGTGGATTCTTCTTCCATCAAGATTCTCACCCTGTCTGTTAGATCTTCAATTCTAGCATCTTGATTTTGCATTTATTTGGTCAAACCAGCGATTGTTTCCATCAAGTTTTCCAACAGCTCCTCCATAGATGAAGTGTTTGTCACCATGGCTTGCATGATTGTTGTGGACGATAGAGAGTAGCATGGATTGTCACACAGATTGATCCTTGATTGGCTCATGCTATGTGGTGGTAGTGGGGAGGATCCATCACTTGAAGCATCATAATCTTCCTTCACAGCAGAGTGCTTGGATCCGGAGAGGTCAAGCAGAGCAAGAGTTTTCTTGATCTTTTCAGCAACATCGCTTCCTCCTTCGGATGCGTTTGTGAAGGATCTTGCTCCTTTTGAGGATGAAGATCTGAAAATAGAGGTAGATACGGATGGAACTTGGGGTGCTTGTTGTCCTAACTAGCTTGGTTTGCTCCTCGTAACTAGTCCAAAGATTCCAAATTTAACTTCGAGTATATTTTTCATATCAACATAGAACCTAGAATTAGTAGCCTTGGTGGAAGTTGAACTGGAGTTGATTTTATTTGAGGCCATTTCAATGTTCTTGAATTTCGGTGATTGAAAAGTTGAGATGAGAGGTAGAGATTGTCCCACTGGGCGTGCCAAAATTTGTAGACAATAAATTTGCATCGAGAAAATAAAATCAAAACCAAAAATATTGCAACAATTGTAGTAATTGATTTCAAATAATATGAGTGTAAAATATCAATGAATTCTCTAATTCTTCTTCTTAATAGTAAATAAATTCAAGGGCCTTTGATCTTGATCTTGAATATGTAGTTGTTGCCACGAAAGATGATCTTGAATTCAATTAGCACGAACTTTGATTTGAACTCGTAGTCCTTGAATGTTGATTTGTTCTTCGTTCTTGATCTTGTACTTGAACTTGATTGCTTGAAGCTTGAAACTTGTAGAGAAATTTGCGGCATTTGATCCACGAGCTCTCTCTTGCTTCTTGTTATGACTTCTGGTGTCTTTTCTGGGTTATGAAGTCCCTATTTATAGTTGGGGGAGGGAAGAGTTATGATAAGAACAAACTCTTTCCGACCAATCAAATTGAAGTATGACAAGGCTTTGATTGGCCAGAACATGTCACTTGCACACGTGGCGCTGTTCCATTAGCCTTTTAATGTGACTTGGCATGCCTTGTCATTTTGACACATGGCATGATCCTATTGGCTCTCCCATTTGACTTGGCATGCCACGTCAGTTCACTTGTGGCACTAAACTGGGCCTCTAGGAAGATGATATCTTGGGGCTAATGAAGTGGGCTCATCATTTTAGCCCAATTATATTGGACTTATATAATTAATCTAATTATATTAGCTCATAATATTTATTTGGACTAGTATACTTAAAATATAGTCCAAATTATTTATTGAATTTAAATTCAATAAATTTTACATGTCTACAGGGTACTAGTCAATAAATATCGGGTATTATAGCTCGGATCGTATTTTATCCCAAATTGTCAAACTTCGACGAAACTTATTTTTTTTATTCGCTTACCCTCTCACCTTCATGAATTTGCTTATCGCTTATTTGAAATAGCATAATACTTATAATCTCCAAATAATCTTGTCCTTGAACTGATGTCAGTTATCTTACGACAAATTCAATGTACAATACTACAGGGTGTAACATCATCAAAATATAATAATACCGGGCATAACATCATCATAATATTGCGGGGCATAACAGGTTTAGCAACTCATAATACTACTCAAGATTACAATATAGAAAGTCATAACCAACAATGCAAATAAGAAGAAGAAGATGAAAAACTCGTAGAAGAATTATCCATCTTGCTCCTTGTATGTTCTTGCCTCCCAAGTATTGTCTAACCATTCAAATATGGCTTGAAGTTGTATTTATACCAAATAGGGTTGATGTGGGGCGTCCTTGATCTCCCTTAATTCAAAAAGGACACACTGAGTCGCGTGCCAAAGTTGGTGCAACGTGCGACTTCTTGAACGCTCCCAGTTATTTCTTCTTTTTCTTTGTTCTTTCGGGTGCCAGGTCTAGTACTGACCTCCATACTTTGCTATTTTATTTATTTATTTTCTTATCCATTTCGCGCCTACTTTCACGCAATGCACCAATTGTGGCATGCTTCCAGCTCTTGCAACTCTATTTTTTTGCATCAAATCATCAAATTTTTGCCAACTTCCATCCAAATTCACTCCTACACATGATACACACATAATGAATATATTTCATATTTATAAACATGTGATTTCCCACAACTCACATACAAAATGATATGAAACTACACTAGAAAATGTGCATTTTTAGTCATTTATCAACTTCGAAGAGAAGTACCCTTCTGCTAACCCTCGCACATGAGATGTTGGTGTATATCCTTCTTACATCCGTCCTTCTAGTATCCCTGTGGTGAAGGAAGACTGTCATTGTCATGATTTGAACATCATCGCTCATGACCTGGCAGAGCGAGTAACCTTACCCAAACAGGATTTTATGTAAGTTTACACGTATCCTTTCACTTTGGGTCCGTTCTCATTGAGCGGGGAGCTTGACTCTGTTATCATGGATTTTTGCATCCATTATGCATCCCTTACCAAGTATGCTTGGCACAGTTAAGTCCTTTTGTGTGGCGGATAGTTATTTGTCTTTGGAGTCTATGCTAGGATACCGGAAAAGAGTTATCCCTAAATCAGTTGATGAACCTTTATTCCCCCAAGATTTTCCATAGGGGAATGATAAATTTTAACAAATGTGGTCATCATGCTTTGCTAACCAGCATGTATGATAACAACGACCGTGGATGGATGGAGTGGTTCGTTGCACTTTCCACCAGGGACATTATCCCATCCATAACTCCATTTTTTCCTGAATCATGGAACCGTACGCGTAAGTTCATCATATATCCTTCCTTCTAGTTAAAGATTGTCCTATGCTATTACTAATCTTTCTTCTTTAACTATTTCAGCAACTCGATGGACACCACCAAGGGTTGAAGACTTGGACCAGTGGGTCTAAAAGATTTTGGATGTTACTACGCCTGAGACTCGCAAGTGGAAAGAACTGGATCTCAAATACGGTTGGAAGGTTTGTATAGGAAAATTGGCTGACTCTTCTTTCCCATTGAATTCAGGTCTTCCACAGGGCTCTGTTGTCATCCCCGAAGAGGACATTTTGGCTAATCCTGCTGATGCAACTGCAAGTTCTTCCTCTCAGAGTCACCGGCTGGAGAACAAGCAACCAAAAAGACGACGTTCCTCTACAGACGAGGGCAAAAATAAGAAGGCAAAGAGCATCAAACCTGAGCCAACCGTGGGGATTATGGTGACGAGCGTTGAACCCGAGCCTGTCATAGACACCATGGTGATCGACGAAGAAGAGAGGCCAGAGATGAGGGGGCTTCTCTACATAAAAGACGACAACCTTTATCAGCTCAACATAGTGCTCAATCTATTAAGCTAGATACGCCAACTGAAGATGACATCCCAATGCTCTGGGGGAATATGATGTAGTGGAAAATGCTAACTCTCGCTTTTGAGTCCAGTCGATATTCCCGGTACCTTGAGGCTGGGTACCGGGTCTTTCACCATCTTTGGTTTATGAGCAACCAATAACCGACACTACTTTTGCCGTAGCTACTTCTCAACCTACAAAGCCATCAACTTCATCACCTTCTTCGCAACATTGCCTTTGCCGCCAGCAACTTCTACGTCATCTCCACCGGCCGCAGTCGTCCGAGGGGAGGATGATCCCCCTTCCCCAGTCCCTAGTTCATGGGAATTTGGGACATAATTATTCGGTCCCTATCCGATGATCCCCAAAGAAGGATGAGTGTTTCCCTCTCAGTTTATACCGGATGCCATTTGTTGTCCCGTTCAGTGGAACTTGCTCATTATCTGAAGCCTCTAGCTTCAGAAAAGGACAGGAATAAAATATAGTCTCTCTTGGGAAAATGTTTGATGAACAATGCTATGAATAATGCTACGGTGGTACAATCTTTGTTCCTTCTAACTTTGTTATGGTAGAATTTTTAAATTGTACTTCTATTTTACAGGCTAACTTCCTTGCTTTCGAGGGCCTTCAAAGATTGATCCTTGAAAAAGAAAAATTTACCTCTACACGGGATCAACTGTTGGTTGAGCAGGATCAGATTGCTGGCCGTATCCCCGAACTAGAAGCACGAGCTGCTAAGGCTGCTGAATTGGAGGCTCAGTTGCAGCAAATGAGTAAGAGATAGTGACACTTAGCCAAGAGGCCGCCCTGTTAAGGGTACAATTTGAAGAAGCTAAGACAA
Source organism: Nicotiana tabacum (assembly GCF_000715075.1). Taxonomy (NCBI): domain Eukaryota; kingdom Viridiplantae; phylum Streptophyta; class Magnoliopsida; order Solanales; family Solanaceae; genus Nicotiana; species Nicotiana tabacum. Next base: position 97,235,714 of record NC_134082.1, read on the forward strand.
ATTGGGTTGAGGTCCAAAATGCCATTCTCGCTGCTGCCAATCTTGAGGCTGCCTCTACTAAACGACTAAATAATTTGGAGGTATCCTTGAACTCCAAAGCTGAAAAGGTTGTTGCTGTTGAGGAGAAGTATGCCCTGTTAGAAGAGAGGCATAAGAGAATTATAGAGCATAATGGAGTTTTTAACTCCATTGTCCATGACCTTAATGTCATCCTCCGGGCCATTAGATCCGAGCGGGATAACCTTTTGACTGAGGTTCATCGTATTAATGAAGAACTCAGCACCGAGCGGCTTCCCTCATTGTTGAAAAAACATATTCTATATATAGCATGAGGAGAAAAACCTTGGAATAAGCCAAAGCGGGCATCATTGATTTTGATGCCAAAATCGCCAAGGCCCGTGAGCTGTAGTCAAGTGCTCGAAAGGGTCTCCCGATCCGACTTGATACCTCTGACCCTTCAGGTTTCGGTTCTGAGTTCTCGGGAACTGAATAAGAACCCGAAAGGGATGATGGAGAAGGCCAAGATGGTGAAGGCCAAGCTTTTGAGCTGGCGATGGATCCGCCTACTTCTCCCGGGGTTCTCTTCCTCCGGAATCCGGGGATGCAGTAGCTTAGCTTTTGCTTTCTTTCCACTTTCTTTTGTTTTTCATACTCGTTTACTCATGCTTCTTAGCACATTTGTTATATATAGAAGTATTTTCTTATTTAAGTATTGCACAAGTTTTTCTTTTTGCGTCGAGTTATGCGAGGCTTCGGGTGCATTTTTCCCTGATAGCATTTGGATTCCAGGCATAAGTTCTTCCGGAACAACCCTTTTGCCATGAGGGTTTCATAAGAGATGTCCCTCTTATGTTTATGCTGCTCTTGAAGAGGACGTCTCCTGTTCATTATGTCACTAGCATTTGAATTACTTGTTTGACTTTCAAATGATAAAATTAATTCATCGTTAAGAAAAAAAAACAAGATAAAAATAATAGGACTTTATTTTATTCCTTCCAGTTTCAAAAGTACATAAGCATTCGTAGTGCTAAAAGGAAATTGCTATTACCTGTGGCTTACTTGTACAACTTGTTTCTACATGGCTGGCCATGCGGTCCCTAGTCCCGATAATAAAACTTTGCTCCCAAATTTCGTAGTCCTGGTCGATATGGCAGTTTGCCGTAATCTCAAATCATTCCCCCCAGTGTTTGAATGTGAAGAATGCAAATTGGAACACTGGAAGTCTTGCTCCATTGAGGATTCCACTAGTGAATGGTTAGATATTCTTTAGTTTGATAGAAAGCTTCACTTCCCCTTAGGAACTTTGCTACTGAGCCAAAGACTATCTATCCCCAATGGTTTGTACTCGTGAACGGTTGGGTAATCTTTGGCCCGATAGCGAATTTTACTTCCAGTAGGAACTTTGATACCGAGCAAAAGATTATCTAACCGCTCCTTAGTAATCCATTGTTTATGTGCCTTGTCATTTTAAGTTCTTATTTTTGCTAACGAAGTTTCCTTTGTAGTATGCTTTCCTTTGCTGCCTCGTTAAAAACCTTGCTAGAAAAATTCAATTGGGACAAAAAATGGACGAATGGAAAAAAGGTGCAGCACATACTTTTAGTATAGGTGATGTTCATCAACACTAGTACCTTTTGAGGTGTGCCACATTCCAGTTTCTCGACAATTTTACTCTGTCTTGATTTTCCAATTTGTATGATCCTTTCTCGGTGACAGCTGAAATCAATAAGGGTCTTCCCATGTCGGACCTAACTTTTCTACCTTGAGCTCCCGTGTATTATGGGTTACTTTCCTTAAGATCAAGTCTCCTACTTTGAAATAACAGAGATTGGCTCTTTAATTGTAATATCTTTCGATTCTCTGTTTTGGGCTGCCATCCTTATATGTGACAAGTCCCTGTGTTCGTCAAGCAACTCCAACTTGACCAATAATGCTTTGTTATTTGTTTCTTCGTCCTCCCGAAAATATCTCAATGTAGGTTCCCTTACTTCTATCGGGATTAAGGCTTCCACCACGTATACAAGAGAAAAAGGAGTCTCCCCCATGCTTGATTTAACCGTTGTTCGGTATGTCTATAGTACTCCTGGTAGTTCTTTGAGCTATTTGCCTTTGGCTGCTTCCACTCTCTTTTTGAGATTTTGGATAATCACCTTGTTTGTTGATTCTGCTTGACTGTTTGCACTCGGCTGATAGGGTGATGATGTGATTCTATTGATTTTCAAGTCTTCGAGGAATTATGTGACCTTTACGCCTATAAATTATGGCTCGTTGTTGCGGTCTATCTTTTTTGGTATCTCGAATCTGCAAATTATATTCTCCCACAAAAAATCTACCACTTTGCGCTGCCAATTTTCTAGTAAGGACCTACTTCAACCCACTCAGAAAAAGAGTCAGTTAAAATCAAAAGAAATCTTACATTATCAGGGCTTTTGCTTTCTTGACAAAGTTAGCTTCAGAAGCCCCCAAACATAGGGCCAATGGGCCTTGGAAAGATCTTCTATACAATTGATCTCCCTTGAAGCTGTATCGAGCTGCTTTAGTGCGCAGCACCCGAGATGTCTTGGGATCTTTACGAAGTTTGTCGTGCTCGAGATAGTCAATTATCTCATTTCTCCAATCCCAGACCAAACTGGTCGTGTTTACTTCGTCGTAGTTGTCTGCATCCAATACTGAATTCATAAGTTGCACGACCATACTTGAGTCTGATCCCTTCATTCTGTGGATGATCCTAGATTGGCTAGTGTTACACCCCATGTTTTCGTACATAAAAGTACGCCATAAGCGAATTGATAAAATCTTGGAAATGAGATATTACCTCCCGCATTTTCGTACGTTAAAGTTTTGTCGTAAGTTAATCAACGTAAGTTCGGGAATGAGATTATTTTGAGATTATAAGCATTATTCTATTTCAAACAAGTGATGAGTAAATTCGTGAAGTTTAGAGGGTAAGCAAATAGAAGAAAATGAATTTCGTCGAAGTTTGACATTTTGGGATGAAATACGGCCCGAGCTAAAATATCTGGTATTTATGGACTAGTACCATACAATGTACCACATGACTATGATAATAGGGTAAAAAAGTGTATTAAAAGCGAGAAGTATTTTAAGTAATTTGAGATGATTCTTAATTGCATGGGCATTTATCTACGTGTAAGTAGCTAGCTAATTGCATGGGTTATCTTATCATTAGCTAGGTGGAGGCTTGTGAACTCATTTTATCTAAAATGTAACACCTTGTGTGATCAATAGATTCCACGTATTCATACTATTTGTTTAAGACAAAGTGAAATTAGTTCTTTTTCTCTATTACTACTAGAATATTAATAACTCATCTAATTGAAAAGGGAGATGATTCTTGAGAATTTCTTGACCAGCAAAGAAAGTAACGATCTTAAGCAAAATAATTTCATACGAAATTATAATGCATAATAGGGACAAGATTTTGCGATTCTAAGTGAGTACGGTGCAATATTTCTCAAGAATATCATACGGATTTTCCCCTACTTCAATCCGCTGTTACGTGTTGTCGCAAGTGACGTGGGTTAGAGGGATTGTCAAGAGAATTGGCTCAGGTATGTTAAGGCTATCCCTTCTTTCTTTTTGGCATGATCTATATGACATGAACGAAACGAGCAAACACACAAATTCTGTAAATAACTCTATTCATAGAAATACTAGAGATGTCGATGTTCTTGATTCCCTATGTGTCATATTATTCTATCATCTGTTCATGGGTCTCAAAAATACGTAAGTTGGTAAAATTTATTTCAAGATATTAATCAAAGGCATAATGGTCTTATGACAAACCGAGAGATTTTATTAACATATTTTCATATGCATTTCATGCATTTACATATGCACATTGACCCATGACCAGATGGCATTATATACGCGTATATATGTGTGTGTGTGTGTATGGGATGTAGGAAAGGTTATGGTGTTATATACGCACCACCACCTGATCAGCTGGTATACGTTGATAATTTGCCTACAGTGGCAAGATGATATGATGGGATGCCTTCAGAGGCTTGATGATGTTATGAACATATGTACCTATGCACGACATGACATTCATACGCATATGCATGACACTATAAGTATTTCATGATTTACAGAGTTATCCAGACTTACAAGTTGAGTCATTTACTCTATATTTCTTCCATGTCGTACTTATTTATGTGCTTTACATACTCGGTACATTATTTGTACTGACATTTCTTTTGCTTGGGGACACTATGTTTCATACCCGCAGGCCCCGATAGACAGGTCGAGAGTCCTCCAAGTAGGCGATTAGCTCAGCGGAAGATGTTAGTGCACTCTATTTGCTCCGGAGTTGCTTGTTTGGTTAGTATGATTTAGATGTGTATTGTTTGGTATGGCGGGGCTCTGTCCCGACCTTTACGATATTATGTATTCTTAGAGGCTTGTAGACAGATGTCATGTATACGGATTATTGTATGGCCTTTTCGGCCTATATTTTGAGTATATAAAGGATCATATCGTCCTTATAGGCCCGTACGTCATATGTATAAGCTTGGATTAAATGTTGGATCGTCCAATGTCGAGTATCTCACCATATTTTATTCTACTTATCTCAATATAGCCTCTCTAGCCCATTTACCTATGATAGTATGACATGAAAAGATACATTATGTTGGTACTCGGTTGAGTAAAGTACCAGGTGCCCGTCGCGGCCCATCGGTTTGGGTCGTGACAAATAATAAGAAATTGAAGATATATAATACAGTCTAAGAATGTAAACGAGGTAAAAGAGGCGATAAGAAATACAACAACATATATTGTTGCACGCGTTCCTCTTTGGCTTCGAATATCCCGTAGACTTGATTGACTACCAATTGGGAGTCGTAATTAATTTCTATGACCTCGGAGTCTAGTCCCCGGGCCAGCTCGAGTCCTACAATTAAAGCTTCATACTCTGTTTCATTGTTAGTGAGAGGAACGGTTCTTATAGCCTGCTTTAGGGTTTCCACCGAGGGCGTGACCAGCACTAAGATGAGCCCGGACCCGTTCATATTGGAAACCCCGTTCATGAACAACCTCAAAACTCTTGATGTTGGCTCTGACACCATTCCTGCTGCTTTGGTACCAAAGGCAACAGTCCCAGGCTAAAATCAGCCACAAAGTCGGCCAAAATTGTGGCTTAATCACAGTCCTAGGTTTATACCCTATGTAAAATTCACTCATTTCGACTACCCACTTGGCCAGCATACTTGAAAGTTCATGTTTATGAAGGATATTCCGTAGGGTAAAAGTGGTCACCATGGCTATCGGATGACATTAGAAATAAGGCCTAAGCTTTTGAGCGGCGACTACGAGATCTAAGGCCAATTTTTCCAGATATGGGTAGCGAGTTTCTGCTCCCGTTAAAAGTTTACTAACATAATAGATAGGAGATTGTGTACCTTCATCCTCATGGGCTAAAACGACACTCACCGCTATTCGAGACCACTAAGTAGATCGGCAGTTGTTTGCCTTCCTCTGATTTTGACAGTAGTGGAGGACTTGACAAATACATTTTCAAATCCTTCAAATCTTGCTGACATTCTGGAGACCATTCGAAGTTGTTCTTCTTTTTGAGGAGTGAGAAGTGATGGCATTTTTTCGAATACTGGGAAATGAATCTGCTTAAAGCAGCCAGTCTTCCTATCAACCTTTGAATCTCTTTCACGCTTGATAGTTGATCAGGGATATCTTTGATGGCTTTAATTTTATCGGGGTTAACTTCGTTCCCCTTTTGCGACATCAGGAATCCCAAAAATTTACCGGAGCTTACTCTGAATGCACATTTCTCGGGGTTAAGCTTCATGTTGTGCTTCCTTAAGATGCCAAAGGTTTCTTGCATTCAAAAACTTGATCTGCATATTATCTATGTAAACTTCCATGGTCTTCCCTATTTGCTTTTCAAACCTTTTTTTACGAGTTGTTGATAAGTGGCTCAGGCATTTTTTAGCCCGAAAAGCAATACATTATAGCAATATGTGTCGAAGTTCATTATGAACGAAGTTTTTTACTGGTACTCCGGGTTCATATCGATTTGGTTCTACCTGATGTAGGCATCGAGGAAACTCATTAACTCGTGCCCAGTCATTGCATCAATCATTTGATCAATGTTCGGCAATGGGAACGAGTCTTTTGAACACGCCTTATTTAGATCCTTATAGTCTACACACATGCGAAATTTATTATTCTTCTTTGGAACTACTACTACTACGTTAGCTAGCCAGTCAATATATTCTACCTCTTGAATTGAACCGATATCGAGCAAACGAGTTACCTCTTCTTTGATGAATTTGTTTCTAACCTCGGCACTAGGACTTTTTTCTGTCTTATCGGGGGGATGTTAGGATCTAGGCTCAATTTGTGCACATCCACTTTTGGCGGGATATTTGTCATATATATCCGCATGCGACCATGCAGAATAGTCAATGTCAAATTTAAGAAATTCTATAAATCCTTACCTGAGCTTGGGGTTAGACCCGTCCCCAAGTGGAACTTCCTCTCCAAAAAATTTCGAACAATGCAACTTGCTCAAGTTCTTCCGTTGTGGACTGTGTTGCGTCTGTTTCTTCTGGTACCTGAAAATATCTTGGTACCTATTAGGATTCCGATGACTCCTATACCGGTTGACTTCGCTCGACATGGGAGCAGGAGTCAGTTCCTATAATGGCTATGTTGCATGCTCCTTTCCTTTTCTATTGAAAATTGAGATTGCGCTTATCTCCCTTGCCGTCGGTTGGTCACTTCTTACTTGTTTAATTCCCTCGGTATTTGAAAATTTCATAAATTTGTGATATGTTGACGGCACAACGTTCATCTCGTGCAACCACGGTCTCCCCAGGATAATATTATAGCCCATATCGCTATCTATTACATCGAAAAGGGTCATCTTCATCACCCCATCGACATTTGTGGGCAGCAAGATCTCTCTTCGGGTTGTCACGTATGCTAGATTGAACCCGACGATGAGTTTTGTGGCCGGAATGATACTTCTAGTGAGCTTGGGTTTCTCCAGCACTCTCCATTGGATAATATTTGTCGAGCTTCTTGGGTCCACCAAAACACGTTTAATTTTAAAATCTAAGACATTTAAAGAGATTACCAAAGCATCATTGTGTGGCAACAATAGTCCATCTGCGTCTTCCTCCGTAAAAGTAATGTCATCCTCAGCGACTTCCCGGAGTATTTTACTGTGGGTCACTTCGTCTTTTTGCCGCCAAAAATGTCACAGCATTAATCTCGTTCCCTCCAAAGAACATGTTGATCACCAAACGTGGATGATCTTCTCTTGATTTTGAAGGTTTCGCGTTATCACGATTACGATCATAGTTATTTTTAGCTCGATCACTTAAGAATTCTCTGAGATTTCTATTTTTCAGCAATATCGCCACCTCCTCGCACAAACGCCGGCAGTCCCCTGTTCGGTTGCCATTGGTCCCATGGTATTTGCACCACAAATTAGGAGCCCTTTGACTAAGATCGGATCTCATTGGCTTCGGGAACCGTGCTTCCTTACCACTCTTCATAGCCGATACTAGCTCCATTATGCTGATGTTGAAGTTATATTCGGAAAGCCTGGGGTAGGAAGAGTCCCAGGAACCCGATATTTTTTTGTCCTGCAATGATCTGCTATTCCGTCCGTGATCAACTCTCCTATCAGATGTGAATTTATCCCCCGAACAGAAATCTCTACCACGTCTTTCGTCCCTTTCATAGGGCAAAAACGGACCTCTTAAAAACCATTGATCTATGTCGAAATCATCCTTTGACTTCTCCTTATTCTTATCCCGATCCCGACCCTTGGTTAATGCCAGGAAATCGAGCTGGTCATCCTCAATTCTTATCTTTGACTCGTACCGATTGTGAACATCTGCCCATGTTATTGCCTGAAACTCTAGCAGACTTCCTTTCAATTTCTGAAAGTGTTAGAACTTTTTGGATTCAGACCTTTAGTGAATGCTTTAGCTGCCCATTCATCCAATATAGTCGGTAGCAGCATCCTTTCCTTCAGAAATCTGGTTTAAAACTCCCGCAACAATTAGGCTTCTCCTTGTGCAATCTTAAATATGTCGGCTTTTCGGGCCTGTACCTTTTTGGCCCCAGCTTGGGCCTTGATAAAAGAATCCAAGAGCATCTCGAAGGAATATATTGAGTGCTCGGGCAAGAGCGAATACCATGTCAGGGACCCCTTCGTGAGGGTCTCCCCGAATTTCTTCAGTAAGACTGTCTTAATCTAGTGGGGAGCTAAATTGTTCCCCTTCACCACTGTTGTATAAGTGGTGATGTGCTCCTAAGGGTCTGAAGTCCCATCGTACTTCGGCACATCGAGCATTTTGAACCGCTTCAGGATCAATTCTGGTGCCATGCTTTGTTTGAACGATAGCTGGGTGTACTTATTTGAGTCCGGTACTTTCAACACTGGTGGTGTGCCTGGAATTTGATCTATTTAGGTATTTATTTCCCTAATAAACCGCATGAGTTCGGTTTTGAAGGGATCATTCTCGCTGTTGTTACCGAATCTGCTACTATTCCCCTGGCCCTGTCGAAGCCAACTTTGCCCCTCGGGGTGTTGTTGTCGACTCTCTACGTTGTTTGGTTTGCAACCAGGAGGAACTGGACCTTGTCCATTCGCATTATTGGGAAGTACCCCACAATGCCTGCTTCAACTCCGTCATGACCTGATCCTGTGGGGAGAGGTAGCCAATAATGGCTTTTTGTTGCTCCCTTAGGATCCTTAATGTTTCAATGATGTGTTTGTCTTCGACATCATCAGGGGTTTCCTCTCGAACATGCTATGGATATTGCCCGTCGTGGACCGGCGTAGCTTCATTCCCCTCGTTGCGGGTATCACTGATTGAATCGAACTCACTGATTGAATCTTCGTGCTGAGGCTAATTTCCTTAGGCCTCGACGCTGTGTGCGATGTTGACATCGTTATCTGCTATTTTCTATAATTTTTACTAAAAATAAAGAATCAAATAGGTTAGCAATAGATGCAAGGATCAACTCAATTACACAACTGTCTAAGCCCCACGGTGGGCGGCAAACTCTTTACCTGTAAAATGGTACAATTGAATTTGTACGTGGTTTATAGACAAGTGAATCAATTTGATCCCAAAATGATAAAAAAATTAAACAAGAATATAAGATTTAGCATTGAAATCGAGATAAGACAGCAGAAATCTTGGTTCCAGGAGCAGAGCTTTCGGAGGCAGTAGTAACGATATTAATAAGCAACAAGATAAAGTATTATTGAGCTTTGAACAGTATATAGAATAAGCTTGTCAGAAAATTCTCCCCACAGTGGTTGTTGGAATCCCTATTTATAGTAGTACCTAGGGAACAAGGTCTGAGGATCAAGCCCCTCTTAAATGACAATTATAGGGGTCAAGAATGTGTAATGGTAGATAGTAAATATCATATTCTCTGTAACGGACTACGTACTTAATGCTATAGAATATTCTCCATTAAATGTCACCAGGTGACAGACATTTATCTCGCCTTTATGAACATCATTCCCTTCGGGGATAAACGAGATTGTCGCCTTCAGACCTGGTTGCCTACTGCCTCCGGCTCCATGTGTCGTTTTATTATGTGAGCATTTAATATGAACATATTTTATCCTATACATAAGTACTTCACTGATAAAAAGGCCAACCAATTAAGATGGATTATAACTGGTTTTACTCAAGTATATTTTACTCAATTGATTAAGATGGCCTAAGGAAAACTGAGAACAGACTAAACTGCTAACCTTCCCAAACTTGAACATGGAGCTTTAATTGAATCTACAGGTGTATTAAACACGTCAAAAATTTTGACTGATAGTTTCATCTTTTCCCTATCATTCCCAGCTCGTCAAATTCAGTTCTATTTTCTATTTGTCTTCTTTTTTTTCTTTTTCTTTTTTTTTGGCAATCCGCTAGGCAAGCGCCTAGGGCTAGTTTTTATTTATAACAAAAAGTAAAAATACAACAATTAGGAAAAGTAAAAATAAGGGGGACAATAGCACCGGTCTTGTTACCCATATAACACAAACCGGTCTAACCTTACCTTACTAATCCTATTGAGGTTTGCAAACCTCGCCTACTAACAAGCATGTAAAAAATATGAACTTGAAAGGAATAAGTATTGTATGATCATCACAGAGTTTATAACATACTCTGTGATGATATTACAGATGATAATACTAAGAAAATGGTAGAATAAAATGTAGTACCAATTTGATTCTTGTCCCTTCTTTTCCAAAGTTATAAAATCTTCACTTTGTAATTCTTTGTCGTTTTCAACAACTTTGTTCAAAAATTATTCAAAAATCATGATTTCTTTTTTGACCGGTTTGACCTCATTGATGTAGTTGGGGCAGCCTGCTTTTGTTTGGCAACTCTCATTGGAAGTCGCCTAACAATTGCTTCCTTGTTGGACCTTGTTGCAATTTTCATCCAGATAGCACCTGTTTTGCTTGTTCCAATATGTTCCTCCATAGTATTTGGTGGGGTATCTAGGTGGTGAAGGCATGTGCCACAGGAAGGCTTGCTTGGAATGAAATCTGGAGCATCCAACTTGCCCTTTAACTTGCCAGTCATAATACTTTCAACTTTTAGCGTTTGAAGTTCATCCTTGATAACTCTTTCCACTCGATGGCTCACAAACTGAAACTTTAGTTTAAGACCATATTCCTGCTCCCTTTTCAAATTTGAGCAGTTGAATTTATTTGAAAAAGAGCTCAAAGGTTGATTGATTATGGGATCCTCAATGAACTGCTCACAATGCACAGCAGTTGCTGCAATCTGCTTCTGCTTCACCTTCTTCTTCTTCTTCCCTGGTGTTGTCTTTGAGGTCGACGCCAATTCATACTTCTGATGTTCCTGCTTTGAAACTGTTACTGCATATTGATCAGCCATACAAATAGCATTTGAATTGGTCATAAAATTCTGCTCCTGTGCAGGTGACTTCGCTCCAGACTTCTTTGCAACCAGCTGATGCCCATGCGACTGCTGCTTAGTTGTTGCATTCGACTGTTGTTGTCCAGTAATTGAATGTGTTACAGCAGGTCCTACAATGCTTGCATTCTGCTGCTGCTGTTGTTCACAAATTGAACCTGTGACTGCTCCTTTTGAACTGTGTAGATCCTGTTGTTGTTGCCCAGGACTTGTTGTTGCATTAACTAAATTTGGCATTGTTGCAATCTGTTGCTGCTGTCCAGGATTTGAAGTGGTGAACTGTTGATCATCACCTATAGTAGCTACTGGAGTATGCTGATGCGCAGGCTATTTTGAGAGAGTAGCAGATGGACTGCTCGACAAAATCTGCTGCTTCCCAGTAACATGTTGCTGCCTATCCTTACGGACAACTGGAGTATGTTGCTACCCATTTGACTTCTGCTCAGCTTTTGGAAAGGTTGGAGACACTACTGATACCAGTTCTTCATCGCCACTATATCTCTCCTCATTAACAGAAGAGTCATCCACAAAATCTACCCCCCAGTCTTCTTCGTAATCGTATTCGCGTTGCTCAACCCATGAATTAGCATTAAGAGCCTTCTCCCCCACATTTGCTTTAATAACCTCAATGTTGTTTCCAGTGGATACCACCATCTGTCCTTGATCACCACCATGTTCAACACAAAACTCAAACGATTGTGATGGTACTTCAAAGACGGTTGTATTCAATGTAACCAATGGATAGTTAACTATGTTATTAACCATCATAGCATTCTGGGCTTCTCTAATGATTTGTTCTACATGAGGGCTTGAAAAGTGTAAAGTTGGAATATTTGAGTTGTGTGCTTGGTTGCCCAGATTTCGAACATCATCAACCTTAGCTAAATTGTCCGTGTATTGACCTTCTTTGTCATTGTTGGCACATAATACTAACTCCTTGGATACCACATTACCCGTTAGGTCCCTCACAACTAGAACAATGTCCAAAGGTACACCTGAATTCTGTTTGGATTTTGTTCTGTGTGAAGACCTCTCTTGAATATTTTTTGATTTTGCACTCACCTCCTGGTGCTACAGATCTTTCTCACCATGTTCATGTGCACACACTAAGGCATCAAAAGAGTTAGAACATTTAAACTCTGTTGCTGCCTCCAGTTGTTTTTCATCTGACGATGCCTTCTTCCTGTGTGATTGCTGCGCTATAGAGCGGCCCTTAGCAATTGATTGTTGTCCATGCTGAGATCCTGTCTCCACCATAGCAGTAGTGTTCTTGTTGGCAGATGTTCCACCTACTTCAAAACTGGTTGCTTGTACCACTGATTCGACATAGTCCGCAGCTATGATATTACCAGATACTTCACCAAATGCATGAGTATCTCCCTTGCGAATTTGTGGAGAACCTGCAACATCTTATCCAAAACCAGCAGCTTGCACAGCTGATGAACCAAAATTAGTTGCTCCATTCATTACTGTAGCTCGGCCAGCTAGTGTATGATTTCTATCTGATGCCCCAGCATTTTCTAGAGATTGCCCATCGTGTCGATCAATTGTACCTTGACCTTCCTGTCGTTCAACACCACCAGTTGATTTCCCATTCCATTCAGCTGAACTCCCATCTCTATTCACATCACGTTTGGAATTCTCAAATAGTGCAGCATGATGTTTAGCAACTACAGTAGCAGCTATTAGAGTTGTTGCCTTCCTCTCAATCTGAACATCCTTAATCCCACCATCAGTATCACCAAAATATACTACTGGTTTTTCATTAACAAGACCATTCACACCAGTTGCATTTACAGCATTAGTATCCAAATTTGGGTTCCCAAACTGTGAAACACCATCCAATTCATTAGCTGCATGAATACCATCACGAAGATTAGTATGATAAACCATATTCACTACTCGATTGATCCCATCAACAATAGTCAAATTAGCAATTTGTTTTTCCCCTGCTGTTTGCATTTCCTGCTGTCCGACTACACTTTTTTTAGCTATGTCATCTGTGAGCACGTGATTTTTATTTCGCACGACAATCGCTCCAAAAGAAATAAAAATAATAATAATTGGCCCTGCTGTACAAATTTTGGATTTTTACATGGCACTTTGTTGGTTATTTACGATTTTTGCCCATTTTTACTTTATTAAAACAAAATACAAAAAATGTGTGTGTCATGCATAATTCGAACCGTAATCCGGTCGTTAAATAAAGAATCATAAATAGGCATCTTCGTCCGTGATTTTATTTTGTTTGATTTTACCTGTTTTGAAATATTTTAGTGTGTGTGCAAATAATTGTATTGAGTTTGTATTTAATTTTAATTTGATTTTTTCTTAGTTTTGTTTTTAAAATAAATAAGAAAAAGAAATAAAAATAATAAAAAGATCCCTTCTTCTTCCGGATTGGGCCAATTTATTAAAATTGGCCCAAACACAATGCACAAAAACCAGGCCTACCCGGTCCAGTCCCAGCTAAACACCAGAGCGTCCAAACGACGTCGTGTTAATCCAGGTCGATCTGGGCCGTTGATCTCAAATTGATCAACGGTCAAGATCGATTCCCCATAACCCACTGAGGAACCCGACCCGTTGCCACCCGGACCAACCCAAACCCTTTACCCTCGAAACGACACCGTTCCACTTAAGCCCTCGGATCCAGACCGTAGATCTAGATTAATCTAACGGTTGAGATCAATGCATCCACCCCATAAATAAACCCTTCCCCCTTTACCTCGCGCCCTAATCCAAACCCCCTCCCCCTGCTTTAGGTCGTCTTCACCAAGACCCCAATCCTCTAAACCCTAGCTGCCCCTGCATACCTTCGCCATGAAAGCCGGCGGCATGAACGCCGGTGACCTCGCCCTTAACACCATAGAACCGCATTGCCGTCCTGAACCCAAATCTATCAACCACACACCTCGAATCCTATCCCACCTTCTCGAATCTTCATTTGAAGATTCGAGTCGGAACCTAATCTATACCGATCTGCCCTAAATTCATACCAGACACTCCCCAGACCCCCCTCGTGACCAAACCATACTTGGTTTGGTCCGAATCTGACCAGGGAAGCATGAATTCCGGATCTAGTTTTCGAACCTTAGGGTTCCTCATCACTGGTCCGTGTCTTGTTCGAGCCAAAGAAATTAAGGTCTAATGGACCTTAATCGAGGTGTTTCTCATCTGAGAAACACTTCGATTAAAGTCCGTTCAGCCTTAAGAAAGGCCTGACCGAGTCCGAGTTTAAGGTTTTGATTTTTCGAGATTTAAGGTGAGTTCTGTTCTCTTTTCTTTGTTCTTTAGTCCATGTTTGTTTGAAAGGCTGTTATTGTTGTTGTGTAATGGTTGTCCCCGAATTTTATCAACTATGCCCTGTCCACTTTGCCTGAACCTTTGTCGTTTGATTGAGTATCTTCTTCTACTTGTTCTGATAAGCGTATATGTATGTATTTGTTGTGCAATAATTGAGCTTCAAATGTTGACTGAGCAATTGGTTCCTCGAATACCACTTTGCTCAGTCAGTATAATTCGAATCATGTGTCGATACTGTTAAATGTCTGATTTTTGGTTACGACTGTATGAGTTATAACTAGTATAGTCGAGTCGACAAATGTCGTCAATTAATTTCAGTAGTTCAAATGTTAACGATTGCACCTGTTGCTTGCTGCAACTTTGTTTGAATCAAAGTAAGGATCAAGTAGGTTCACTTATAGTTGCTATATTTGAATCTGAGGGTAGATTGTTAATTCAAATCTGAGTTGATGGCATGTGCCCTTGTGCACAGCATGTGCATTGTGCACAGCCTGTTTCCTGCATAAAAGGGCTTTGGATTTAAAAATGGTTTGACAGCATATGCTGTCAGATATATTCTACTGCCCATACTTTGCTTTAGTTTAAGAAGTATTAAACCTTTTAAAGGTTAAATATGCCAGGGAATGTTGATGGGGGTTAATACTTAAATAACTAAGTGGAACTGAAAAGAAGAGGGCACATGGGAGGGATGTTCTTTTGGGGTCTAACAGGCTGTTAAAGGGCTGAGGTTTAGGCTTATAAAAGGGGAGTTGGAAATACATACAGGGAGATACAGACAGAGGGAATACACAGACTGTGAGGATATAAGAAAAAGTAGATGGGGAGGGAGAGAGTGAGGCACACTGTGAGGAATTTTTGAAAGAGAGAGCTGAAATACATACAAATAGATACACACAAAGCATACAGGAGAATTGAAAAGAGAGAGAAGGAGACACACTAAGAGATATACACACACACATAGAGACAGACATTGACAAGAACAGAGTAATTTGAGAGGAGACACTTTCAGGAGAGTGAAGTTCTGGAAACAGAAACTGGAAAAGAATTTTTGTTTGATAACTCAGACAGACAAAATTAGAAATTGCATTCTTTCCTGTTGTTTTGATTTCACTAAATCTGGACCTGTTTGTGCAACACTGATTCCTCCCAGCTGAGTCTGCTTGGTTGTTGTTTGTTCTACTCGAGAATTTGGTCTAGTTGGGGTGTTGATCCCACTCCAATTGTTTTTGTGAGTTGTTGCTGTTGCTATTCTGTTTCCTGTTGCTGCTGCTATTCTATGTCCTGCTGCTACTTTTAATTCTGTTTCCTGCTGCTGCTGATTTCCCCATCTTCTTCCTCTTCTCCTTTGCATTTTCAGTGTTTCCAGGTACACATTTCAAATCCCACTTTGGTGTTAACTGTAACAGTTCAAAAGCATGAAATGAAAGGAGTTCTTGAAGAAAATTTAGATGTCTGTTTTGTAATGCTTGTGGTATATTGACTTCTGTTGTATAAATTGATTAGTGTGATACAGTAATGAAAGATTAGTTAGATAATACTTAATCAAGTTTAGCCTCTTGCATCTTAGTTTATAGTTGTCTGTTAGTACAAGATGTAATGGTACAATACATAAAAGGCATGGAGAATTGGTATAGATTTTTGACTGGATTCCCGTTTAACTAATGACATGCATAGAATAGAATATTTCCACCTTACACAAATGTTCCTTGTTTATATTTAGTTTTCCTTTATCATAACCCGCTGGGCAGCATATAGAAGCGCGTTCGAATCCCCGCAGGTAATGAGACATAGTAGTTAATTCCCTTAAATTCAGCCTCAATAAGCCTAGTTAAATTCAATTCAAGAAAAGTTTGGACGCAAGTATAACATTGTGTCAATCTCGAATGTAATTTCTTTGTCCAATTAAAGTATGTTTCACAAGTTATGACATCCCTCCACTTTGTAAATAATTAATCAGAAATTGATAAGAATCCGGATTAGGCAAAAGCATATAGTTAAATTAGCATGTCCCTTTTCTTTTAGTTTTAGGGACGAATGCATTAGAAATGTAGCCACTTTAGGATATCCTTTCTAAAATAGAGACGAGCCTCGCCAAATAAAAATGCAAATTGCGGGGCCCTCAAAAAATAATCATAATATTTCGAATTCAGGATAGGCCGTTTTAGCGAATTTTACGGTCTTCCCAAAATAACAATACGCTAGTTGCTTTAGGCGCGCTTTTAATAAATTACATTCTTAAACTTGGGTGCGCATTGATGTGACCCGAATCCAAATCCCAACGGAGTCGAAATGTGTTTAACAATTACGGGTGCATTGATTGCGACGTAGTTCAAGATACATTTTCACGACGTTGCAATTCTATAAAAAAAATGATAATAATAAAAGCGGTTTAAACTTAATGAAAGCACGTAAGTCATAACATGTATTTAAATCAGATATTTAGCCATTATAACAATTTAAGCGACCGTGCTAGAACCACGGGATTCGAGGGTGCCTAACACCTTCCCTCGGGTCAATAGAATTCCTTACTTAGAATTTCTGGTTCGCAGACTTCATTTGGAAAAGTCGAAAATTTCCTCGATTTGGGATTCAAGATAAAACCGGTGACTTGGGACACCAAAAACCAAACCTTTCCTAAGTGGCGACTCTGAATTGAATAAATAATCCCATTTCGAATATTGTCACTTAAATTGGAAAAACTCCACCCGCGCATTTAACCCTTCGGGGCGGGGCGCGCAAAAAGGAGGTGTGTCAGCTCTGGCGACTCTGCTGGGGATTTAAACCCAGAACCACTGGTTCAGGGTTCAAGAATTCGAGCTTAGAATAATTGTTATATTTGGCTTTATTATCTGATATTTATTACATGTTTTTTGCATAACGTGCTAAATGTTGTCTTTTACCGCTTTGATATTGTCTGAACTGTATATAAACTGTGCCGAAACCCTTCTCTTCTTACCTCCGGGGAGAAGCTCGCTGGTCGAGACTCCCTATTCTGTTAGTGTCAATACCTGAAATAAGAAAGAGGTCGGACAAGTTACAAAGCCGGACGATCTCGCGGGTCCCCGGTACGTAGCCCCTCCTCGACTCGAGTTGTCCGCTCGGGTACACAGTCTAGAACAAATACCCAGGTTACGAACCTAGAATAACTTGACTTCATGCCGGATCCCTAGTAGGAACGCTTATTTGCATCATGTTGCATTTGACTTAGGGGACTCAACACAGGGGTTGGGTCCGTCTAGGACAGGCAACCTGAAATGAAAAAGACCACCCTGCTGCATCCTATTTGTTTTGTGCATTTATTTGCTTCGGTTCCGCATGCTGACCGGTTTCTAAAAAAGGGAAAATAGCAGCGTAGGGAGATAATTACTTATTTTGGAAAAATAAAACCAATGTTCAAGTATTGTCAAAACCTCGCCGGAATTTTTCTAAAAAAAGAATAAAAACAAAACTTGTCTTCTTAGTTTGAATTATTAAAAAAAAAATACAAAAGCAAAAAAAAAATTCATGTCCAAAATCAAAAAAAAAGAAGGTATTTATTTAAAAGTAAAAAAAATGGAAAATTCATAATTCAAAAAATGTGTTGTTTCTTTTGTAGTACCCCTTTTATAAATTCAGACTAATAGTCCAAATATTGCCTAAAAAAATATTTTTCTTTAGTCTTTATCTTTTTTTCAAAAATAATAAAAAAATACTTATTCTTGATTTCTAGGTTTATTTGATTTTCTCTATTCATGATATGCCCGAACTACGCCGGTTTGATTCTCACCGGATGTGAGATACGTAGGCAACCCTCGTCGGGTTCAACCCCATTTTTGCTAAAATAGCCAAAATCATTAAAATGCGTTTCAAACTTTAAAAAAAAAAGTCGTAAATAAATCGGGTGACGCTATTTTGTCATAAATAGCCGAATGTTCCCGAAAGGGACGCCGGAAGGCTGACTTTGCATAAATAGCCACCTTTGGGTCTTGTTTAGCATTTTTATCCAGTAGACCCACATAGCCTTAAAATCTTCGTCCCCAAAATGTTTAAAGGTCGTGTTTAAAACTCGACCCCCTCTGTAAAAAAAAAAAATTGAGTCAGTTCGTTTTGTTAAAATCACCTTAATAAATGTGCAGGATGAGCACGATGCGAAATGAACATTTTTCAATAATGACCAAAATCCCTGTCAAGTTACGGCTATGGTGGAATGATCTAGGTGTTGAAGGACAAAATGAGGTTAAGAAATACCTGAAAGGTCTTGTAGGTTTATTGGAAATCCAGCCTCGGGGGATATCATAAGAGCTTTGGTTACCTATTGGGACCCGGCGCACAATGTTTTCCATTTCTCTGATTTTGAACTCACCCCAACTTTGGAAGAAATGACCGGATACATCGGGAATACTGAACTTCCCTTGAGGGAAAAATACTTGGTCGCCCCAAGAGTCGTCACGGTACATCGGTTCCTAGATTCATTGAAGATACCTAGAACAGTCCACAACCCGGATCTGGCAGCCGGATTTTGTACTTCATGCTTCATATATGATAGGTACGGTCAGGAGGGGGGATTCAATAATCCAATCAACAAACTGTGCAGCAAAGGAGCTCGTCAGAAGTGGGACAAGCACAGACGGGTAGCTTTCATGGTGATGTTCCTAGGCCTTCTGGTATTTCCAAGGAAAGACGGAAACATTGATCTGAAGATATCCGGGGTCGTCAGCACTTTACTCACGCAAAGTGACAGTACTCTCGCGCCTATGGTGGTATCCGACATATTTCGAGCTCTTACAGCTTGTAAAGCTGGGGGAAATTTCTTCGAAGGTTGTAACTTGCTCCTACAGCTATGGATGACCGAGCACCTCTGCCATCATTCCGAGATCTTGAGCCATGGTTCCCCGGAAAAGACCTGCATAGAAGAATCTTACACGAGAACCAAAGAGATCAGTTTTCCCAAAGGAGTCCTGGCATGGACCTCGTTCTTTCAAGCTCTTACTGCCAGCCAAATACAATGGACGTTGGGATGGTTGCCTGTTGATGAGATCCTATATATGTCTGCAGCTAAAACTCATTTCTTACTAATGGGGCTTAAGAGCATTCAACCTTACGCACCCTGCCAAGTTTTGAGACAGTTCGGAAGATGCCAAACAGTACCTCATGAGGAAGATCTTAGCACTCAAGCAATTGAGATAAGTCCTAATGGACAATTCCCAGAAGCAAAGATTCGTCAAAACTGGAGTGAGTGTCAATATTTGAAATCAGATACTTGCGTGCGGGATCGAGCCAAAGGAGAAACGGCGCCAGGTTACCTTGCATGGTACAGAAGGGAACTTGAGCATGAAAGGCCAGCTAAGAGGCCCCACATCCGGAATTTCACCGAATCATCGCAGAAGCAGTGGGATTGGTTAGAAAAGGAAAGAGGCTATTGCGCCGAAATCAACAGGTTAAAGCAACAAGTGGAAAGTTTGAAATATGAGCACAACGTGCAAGATGCTACCAGTCTGGGAGAGCGGAACAGGTTAATTCAGGACAACGAAAGACTCAGAGCCCAGATCAAACAGATAAGGGTGGATGCGGATAAACAGCCAAGGCATCGACCAGACGAGCAACTGATAAAAAGGCTAAAAGGTGAAATCAGGGAATGGCGAGATGGTTTGGAGAAATCTGAAAACATCATAGCAGAGCTCAGGGCACAGTGGGATACAAGAGCAGATAAGCATCGCCAATACCTGAATCAATTGGAAGGCGACCACGAGAATACTGTTGTTGAAATAAAGAGAGAGCTGGCTACACTCAAGATCAAAGCAGCTAATCAGGCTAAGGATTTCCAAATAGAGAGCAGATACTGGTACGACTCAATAGCCCAGATGAAGTTGGAAGTACAGCGATTGAAGCATCAGCATGTACAAGATGTTCAAGTTTTCGAGATATGCAGCGATCAGATAAAATGCCTACTCGTAGAGAAGAAGCAAACCAGAGATAGGATCAAGGCCATTGCCCATGCCATCACCAGACGATGTCTACGATGTGAGAACATGTCCAGCAGTACCATCCTCTCGGCAGTGATGGGTTATGTCAAGCAGACTATGCATGAGCTGGAGCAACTTGAGAGGGATCTCACGCCTAAGACCGCGGTGAGGCCGAACGATGCCCCGCGGACACCAATTTTCAAAGCCATAATGCATTCATAGGTCAAGTCTGTATCTTAGCATCTTCTGCTTGTTTTTCCCATCAAGTTGATTTTTAGTCTATTTTGAATCTAGGTTTATTTTTCAAAGTTCGCTTTTTCTTTTATAAAATGTAGTTTGTAATAGAACATTTTTCAACAATAAAGAGGTTGTTTCTTTTACGATCATTTGTGTTTTTCGAACTACGTAATGATCTGATTCACGTAGGCATCGTGATACGTAGGCAATCCTCATCGGATCCGGTCGCATTTCTTTTACTGCAAAAATAAAAAAAAACATAAAAGAAAAACAAAAAAAAAGAGAAAGAAAGAAAAGAAAAAGATAAAAAAAAAAAGGGAAATACTAATAAGAGGAAAATACCGGAACGACGCATGCTCTCGTAGCAAGCATATAGTAATCCACTTAACTGTATAGGTGCATCATGCCCAACGTGAGATTAACTATCTGTTATTTGCTACAAATTAACCGTGCGTTTGTCATTGAGTATATCTAGGGTTTTTGAAAAGACGGTTGGTTTGGTGAAAGTCTGGCCTCGCACTCATATTTCACGAGGTCAAAGAGAAGTGTTCAACTACCTGTTGTTAGGGCCAGAAGCAGTACTCACACTTACTTCACCAGGTCAAAAGGAAGTGTGGAAATGTCTTTAGAAATCCCATTGCAAACGATCCCGGTTTCTGAGGAGAGCTCAATCTCAGCCGTCCTCACACCTGAATCCGCAACTGCGGAGGAAAATAGAATCCTACGGCTCCGCATGTTGGAAATGTTGGACGACTGGAATAATGGGAAAGAGCCGCCAAGTGTCGTCCCCGGATTCCCTGAATTATTCTCCAGGTCAAGTGGGACGTCTAATGTCCCCATAAATTATCCTGCTACCCCATTTGGGTACCCAGCCACCTCAGCCTTCTCTGCTGGATCGCCTTCTGAGCCTCATCCCCGAATGTCATCCACTGATGCAAGCATGAACATCTTTACTACATCGCCTTGCCCGATTACGGCACAGCCTACCACGTACAAACCAAGCTTTGACTCATCCTCTTTTACATTCCAAGAACCATCGTTCTCAATGGAACCAACTAGGTTCGCTACCAGTACTAATCCTCTACCGCCTCAGTGCGAGCTTGCACCGGGGCAGGATCAGAACCCCAGAATTGCAGAACAAAATGAGATTGCCAAGAGAATGAGAAGCCTTGAACAAAGTTTGAAGAATATGCAAGGATTGAGCGGACAAAAGAGCGTCTCTTACGCCGACCTGTGCATGTTCCCTCACGTGCACCTGCCAACGGGTTTCAAGACCCCCAAGTTCGAGAAATACAATGGGCACGGTGACCCCATTACATATTTTAAGAAATACTGCAACCAATTGCGGGGAGCCGGCGGAAAAGAAGAACTGCTAATGGCATATTTTGGGGAAAGTCTAGTAGGGATAGCTTCGGAATGGTATATGGATCAGGAAATGTCTTGATGGCATATATGGGATGATCTCGCCAGAGATTTTGTAAAACAATTCCAGTATAACATCGACATTGTGCCAGACCGAAACTCTCTGTCGAATTTGAAGAAGAAGCCTTCGGAAAGCTTTAGAGAGTATGCTATTAAGTGGCGTGAACAGGTGTCGAGAGTGAAGCCTCCCATGGATGAAGTGGAAATGGTCACTACCTTTCTCCAGGCTCAAGAGTCTGACTATTTCCAAAACATGATGTCAGCCATGGGTAAGCCATTCGCGGAAGCAATCAAGATTGGAGAGATGGTGGAAAATGGTTTGAAAACAGGTAGGATTCTGAGTCAAGCAGCCATAAGGGCAACCTCCCAGGCCGTCCAAAGCGGGTCCGGAGGAACGACGAGGGGGAAGAAGAAGGAAGAAACGACTATGGCAGCCTCTGAAGCAAGGGAGTATCGTCATCCCAGGCCCCATTTTCCGGAAAGAGCCCCACAACACTACTACCCCCACTCAAATTTTGGCATATGCTCATCAACCTTATATGGTCATGAATGCCCAACCTTATAACCATCTACCACAACAAGCCAACCGAGGCCCAGCTCCACCTCCCAGAAATCAGCCTCCTTACCGCAACCACTATAACCCACAACCCCCGCAGAATAACTTCCGCCCCCAGGAGCCACCTCGACGGCGGACTTTCACGCCCATCGGTGAACAATACTCTACTTTGTTCCCTAAGCTAGTCCAGTTGGGTTTCTTGCAACCAATCCCCCAAACGAGGCAAAACCCAACATCGCCTTCTTACAAAGCTGGGGTCAGATGCGCCTATCATTCAGGGGCCGAGGGACATGATACAAACGACTGCTGGTCATTGAAAAGAGTGGTCGAAAATTTGATAGAGCAGGGGAAAATAGTGCTAAGGGGCGAAGAGATCCCAAATGTGACTAACAATCCATTGCCCGCTCACAATAATGGGCCGCTGATCGGAATGATTTGTGAAGACAAAGAGTTCGACCCTGCTCTGAAAGCCATAATTGCCATTATCGACACGGGGAAGAGGCCCGAAATGGACCAGAAACCAGAAAAGGGGGAAGAGGTCAAAGCTATAAAGAAAGTGCCTGAAAGAAGGTGGAGAATAAAGTGGTACCTGTAAAAAATGAAATTCTTTACATACCACGAGGTCGAGCTGAGAAGACGCAGAACTTTGGAATCAAAAAGACAAAACCTGTGTACGTGCCGAAAGGGGCCTATGTGGTCCGGGGGACGATTCAACCACCTCGGCTGAATGAGCCAGTGGTTATCGGACGCGTGCCACAAAAGCCAATGACCAACCCGTCCACAGTGCTGTGGAATTATCAAAAGACTTTGGTAATGTACAAAGGTAAAGAGGTCATGGGAGAACTTCCAGAAAATACTTTCATTGGAAGGTATTCAAATACCCAAGAACTGAACAACGCCACACAAAGGCGCTTCCCGCCAAAGAAGCCCGCGAGTGTTGAGGAAGCGGAAGTGTTCTTCCAACAAATGAAAATGCCGGATTACGAAGTGATAGATCAGCTGCGCAAGTACCCTGAGCAAGTATCCATGCTGTCATTATTGATGAGGTCAACCGAGCATCAAAAGATCCTGCTGAAAACCCTGAATGAAGCATATGTACCAGTTGAAACCTCGGTGGAGCAACTAGAGCGGATGATAGAAAGATTCTTCGCCGTCAACCAAATCTCTTTCAGCAAGAATGATTTACCCCCGGAAGGAGCAGCACACAACAAGGCTTTGCATCTAACAGTTAAATGCGAAGACTATTATGTCAAGCGGGTAATGTTGGATGGAGGCTCAGGCGTTGACATTTGCCCGCTCTCCACGCTACAAAGAATGGAAATTGGCACCGGAAGAATCCGACCCAACAATGTCTGCGTAAGAGCTTTCGACGGCATCAAGAGAGATAACATAGGAGAAATAGACCTGTTGTTGGTCATAGGACCAGTCGAATTTCGAGTAACCTTCCAGGTGATCGACATGGACACATCCTACAATTTTCTCCTTGGCAGACCTTGGATCCATGCGGCAGGAGCCGTGCCTTCCACTCTTCACCAGATGGTAAAGTTCGAGTATGAAGAATGAGAGATCGTGGTCCACGGGGAAGATGAGCATGCCATTTATCGGGACCCATCCATCCCGTACCTTGAACCGAGAGAAGGAAGTGAACATACGGTCTATCAAGCTTTCGAGATTGTACTGGCAGAGCAGCACGAAGAGGGAATACCCTGCCCCCAGCCTTTCTTGTCTAATGCCTCGTTTATGGTGGCCAAAGAGATGATCCGGCATGGATTTAGGCCAGGGAAGGGGCTTGGACGAACCCTTCAGGGAATAACAGAACCCATTACCTTGCCAGTCACCAAGAAACCTTTTGGACTAGGTTTCAAACCTACTCCAGCAGACGAAGAGTGGGCAAAGAAAAGGAAAAATGAGGGTTGGAAGTTGCCTCGACCACTGCCAGATTTATATGCAACTTTCATCAGGCCAAGGTACGCTGAAGAAGAAGATGATGAGATCTTCACAGCTGAGGAAATCGAGGAGATATGTGGGGCGATGAGAGAGATACTCTACGAGGTCCACATGGTTCAACCAGGTGAAGGCGCAAGCACTGCTGAGATGTTGTACATGGGGCCGAGCGCCCAACTTCAAAACTGGGAGGCCACGCCATTCCCGACTAGACGGAAGTCCGGGTAGACCTGTCCTGCCACCTTTCCTGTGTCACAAGTTATCTCCAGGACATAACTTGAACGTTTTCTTCTTTTTTGTTGTTGTTTTGAATCCCTAGTTGTAAACATTGTTGTCTTCCAACTTTCCAAAGAAAATAAAAAAAAATCGTCATTGCTTTCCCATTCTTTCTTTTGTTCTAATTTTTTGTTATTTTTCCTTTATCTTTCTTTTCAGTCCTAATAATGCGGCTTTAAATATGACATGCTTGCGGACTTCACGCCCAGATCACAATGAGTTATTTAACTGCGAATTAATGAACCCAGAACCAGAATATGATGCGGAAGAGGCTTTTAGGGAGATAAACCGAGAGTTGGAATATTTCGAGAATAAACCTAAGCCAAATCTGAATGACACTGAACCGCTAAATTTAGGAACCCCGGAAGAAATCCGGGAGACCAAGATAAGCATTCACACGGACAAGAAGACGCGAGAGGCGATAATTCAACTTCTTTTTGAATTCAAAGACGTGTTTGCTTGGTCATATGATGACATGCCGGGACTAGGTGTTGATCTAGTGGTTCACAAATTGCCGATTCATCCTGATTGTCCTCCAGTTCAACAGAAGCAACGAAAGTTCAAAACTGAGGTCAGTGACAAGATTAAGGAGGAGATCACCAAGCAACTGAAAACAGGAGTGATCCGGGTAGTCCAATATACAACATGGTTGGCGAATGTGGTCCCGGTACCAAAAAAGGACGGGAAAACTCGAGTATGTGTAGATTACCGAGATTTGAACAGAGCAAGTCCTAAAGATAATTTCCCGCTGCCCAACATCCACATCCTCGTTGATAATTGCGCCAAGCACGAGATATAGTCTTTTGTAGATTGTTATGCCGGGTATCATCAGGTACTGATGGATGAAGAGGACGCCGAGAAAACTGCCTTCACCACGCCTTGGGGCACCTACTGCTACCGGGTCATGCCGTTTGGTTTGAAGAATGCGGGGGCTACTTACATGAGGGCCATGACTGCCATTTTCCATGACATGATGCATCAGGAAATAGAGGTGTATGTGGATGACGTGATAGTCAAGTCCAGGACGCGGGATAATCACATCCAAGACTTGAGGAAATTCTTCGAGAGATTAAGGAAGTATGACTTGAAGCTAAACCCAGCCAAATGCGCTTTCGGAGTTCCGTCGGGCAAACTTTTGGGTTTCATCGTAAGCAGGAGAGGTATCGAGCTAGATCCAACTAAGATAAAATCCATCAGAGATCTGCCTCCCCCGAGAACAAAGAAAGATGTGATGAGTCTGTTGGGCAGGTTGAACTACATCAGTCGGTTTATTGCCCAGCTGACAAGCACGTGTGAGCCCATATTCAAGTTGTTAAGGAAAGACGCGGCGATCAAATGGACAACTGAGTGTCAAGAAGCCTTTGATAAAGTCAAAGAATACCTTTCGAATCCCCCAGTCTTGGTCCCTCCAGAACCGGGAAGGCCACTTTTCTTATATCTGACAGTCTTGGAGAACTCTTTTGGTTGCGTCCTCGGGCAACACGACGTAAGCGGAAAGAAGGAGCAAGCAATCTACTAATTGAGCAAGAAATTCACCGGCTACGAGGCCAAATACACTCTGCTGGAAAGGACATGCTGCGCTCTCACATGGGTTGCTCAAAAGCTGAGACATTATCTCCAAGCCCACACTACATTCCTCATAAGCAGGTTGGATCCTTTGAAGTATATATTTCAGAAACCAATGCCTACTGGGAGACTGGCTAAATGGCAAATCTTGCTTACGGAATTCGACATAGTTTATGTCACTCGCACGGCAATGAAAGCCCAGGCGTTAGCAGATCATTTGGCCGAAAATCTGGTCGATGAGGAATACCAGCCATTGGATACCTACTTTCCAGATGAAGAGGTAAACACCGTAGAAGTGATCTCGGAGGAAGCTCATGTTTGGAAGATGTTCTTTGACGGAGCCGTGAACGCCAAGGGTGTAGGGATTGGGGCAATATTGATATCGCCTTCCGGTCAGCATTATCCCGCCACAGCTAGACTTCGTTTCTTTTGCACAAATAATACAGCTGACTATGAAGCCTGCATTACGGGCATGCATATGGCAATCGATCAGGATGTCGAAGACTTACTGATTATGGGAGATTCTGACCTGATCATCCGGCAAGCTCAAGGCGAATGGGAAACTCGGGATGTCAAACTTATCCCATACCGACAACATGTGAAGGACCTCAGCAAGCGCTTTACATCAATAGAATTCAGGTACATTCCGAGGTGTCACAATGAACTGGCAGATGCACTTGCTACTTTGGCTTCAATGCTACCCTACCCGGGCAACGCCCACGTCGATCCTTTGGAAATCCAAATCAAGGAAAGACACGGTTACTGCAGTGTAATCGAGGCAGGATCAAGTACGCAGCCTTGGTACCATGACATCAAGAGGTTCCTGAAGACGCAAGAATACCCCGAGCACGCTACTGGAGATCAAAAGAGGACCATTAGGCGACATGCAAGTGGTTTCTTTTTTAGCGGTGAATTGTTATATAAGAGGACCCCGGACCTCAGTCTCCTAAGATGTGTCGATATCGAGGAAGCGAGAAAGATCATGCACGAAGTACATGCAGGTGTGTGCGGACCTCACATGAACGGGTATGTCTTAGCGAAGAAAATCCTTAGAGCAAGTTATTACTGGATGACCATGGAAAAGGATTGCTTTAGCTTCGTTCGGAAATGTCATCAGTGTCAGGTGCACGGTGATTTGATTCATGCACCTCCCACGGAACTGCATCCCATGTCCGCACCTTGGCCATTTGTCGCTTGGGGCATGGACGTCATTGGACCAATTGAACCAAAGGCCTCGAACGGACACAGGTTTATACTGGTTGCCATAGACTACTTCACAAAATGGGTAGAGGCTGTCACTCTCAAGTCGGTCACTAAGAAAGCTGTGGTGGATTTTGTACACTCAAATCTTATCTGTCGCTTCGGTATTCCTACGACTATCATTACAGATAATGCAGCAAACTTGAACAGTCACTTGATGGGAGATGTATGCGAGCAATTCAAGATAACGCATAGGAATTCCACGCCTTATCGGCCAAAGGCCAATGGTGCTGTGGAAGCGGCAAACAAAAACATCAAGAAGATTTTGAGGAAGACCATCCAAAGTTCCCGACAGTGGCATGAGCAGTTACCATTTGCATTATTGGGGTATCGCACTACGGTACGCACATCAGTAGGAGCGACTCCTTATCTTTTGGTTTATGGGACCGAGGCTGTAATACCGGCAGAGGTAGAAATTCCTTCGCTTCGAATCATTGTCGAAGCAGAAATCGAGGACAACGAGTGGGTCAAGACTCGGTTAGAGCAATTGACGTTGATTGATGAAAAGCGAATGGCCGCAGTTTGTCACGGACAGTTATACCAACGAAGGATGGCCCGTGCTTACAACAAGAAATTCCGACCCCGGAATTTCGAAGTAGGTCAGCTGGTACTAAGGCGTATTCTGCCGCATCATGAAGAAGCAAAAGGAAAGTTTGCCCCAAATTGGAAAGGCCCATACATCGTAAGGAAGATATTGCCGAGAGGAGCACTGTATTTAGGTGATATCAAAGGAAATGACCCCGACACAGCAGTGAATGCAGATGCAGTCAAGAGATACTACGTCTAGATCATACTCCAAGTGGTCCTGACACATTTGAAAATGGCGAAGGTTTTATCCCCCACTACTCCCAAACACTACCCAATCCTCTCTACAAAAAGAAGAAAAAAGAAGAAAAAGAAAAAACAAAAAAAACAAAACAAAACAAAATTTGATTGAGGCCTGAACTACGTTTGACTTGATTCCGAAAGGATACGTAGGCAGCCTTTCCTTGAGGTTCAGTCACACCAACAATAAAATCCCATTCACCCTGAAATTGAAACCGGGGCACGTCGAGCAGTTTAGAAGTTAGTATCAGCTACCTCGCTTCACCAAGTACAAGCCTTCAAATCAATTACCAAAGATAGTGGGAAACCAATAAGCATCACAAATGGAAACCGGCACACTCTGAGTTGAGAGAAATAAAATGAGAGAGTCTCGGCGGTGAAAACCTTTGGGCACCACGAGGCGACGGGAGAAGAGAAACCAAAATGAGAGAGCTTGTTTAGTAAAAACTCACAAAGAGTGCTATCAAGCGATGACAGGAAGAGATATGAGAGAGGTCAGCCAGCGAAAACCCGCAAAGGGCGCTGTTGGCCGAAAAAGAATGACTCCACCCCAAGGAGGTTTCGGCAAAGTTCCACCAGATTTGGAATCACAGATCCGTTCTGTTTGAGGGAAACGCAGGCTCAGGGAAAGTCAGGCGTCCAGTCCAAAGAGCGTGTCATGTCATTTAAAGCCAGCATTATCTTCCTCAGATAAGTCTTCCTCATCCCGAAGGGGGCACTCCTTTTCTAAAATTCGTTTTCTCCTTTCTTTATTTCTCTTCGAATCCCTTTTGTGTTTTAACCCCAAGTTCAGGATACACCGGAAAGGGCAAGTGACAGGTTTGTTTGCACGGAATCCCGTCTCATGAGGGAAAACGCCTCATTTCGTTGGTACGATTGCCCAAGCCTGATGAATCATGACGTTTGATGGTAAAGAGGAAAGAGAGAAATCTTCCCCAGCGAGTCCGCTTCGGACAAATCCCCACAGAGTCTCCCTCTGTACAAATCCCCACAGAGTCTCCCTTTGTACAATTTCCCACAGAGTCTCCCCAATATAAAAAAAAAAAAAAAAAATCCCCGTTGGAATTTCCTCAGCACATCCCCAGCGAGTCCCTTTGTAAATATTCCCCAACAAACTTACCCTAACAAACCCTGGGAAACTCGTTTTGAAATAAATACCCAGCATCCCCCATTGTACAAACTCCACACAAAGAATCCACTTTGTAAATATCCCCCCACAAAGCTTCCTTTTGTACAAATTCCCACAAGAATACCTCCAATAAAATCCCCGTTGAGAACCTTCAATCAAAACGGGACAAAAAGAGAGAAAAGAAAAGGAGGTCTTACGAGGCAAATCATCGCAGAATCTGGAAATACAAGCCTGAGCAGTCTAAAGGGTTTCGCCATTCGAATCAAATGAATAGCGGAATTTCACAACAGAAATAAAGACGCACGAAAGCAACTGGGAACGATCAAGGTCACCAAACCGACCGTCATTTCCGAACTAACAATTGTTCTTTGTCTGAAAAGTTCAAACAGGTTTAATCCAAGACAACCGTGCAAGAAGCAGGTGTCGCCCAAAGAAGAAGGTACATGGGTGCAAGAAACATTTTGGCAATAAGGAATTCAATCGAAAGGTAAGTTTCCACGAAACTCCCTTTTATTTCTTGTACTAAAGTAAGAAAATTCAAAAAAAAAAAGAAGTCAGTGGTTGTTCTCGAATTTTGTCCCCAGCCAGTCAGCATTAGGGTTTTAAACCCTAAACTGAACTTTTTCCATTTAGTCAGCATTAGGGTTTTAAACCCTAAACTGAATTTTCCTTTAGTCAGCATTAGGGTTTTAAACCCTAAACTGAACTTTTTCCATTCAGCCAGCATTAGGGTTTTAAACCCTAAACTGAGCTTTTCCATGCAATCAGCATTAGGGTTTTAAACCCTAAACTGAATTTTCATTTAGTCAGCATTAGGGTTTTAAACCCTAAACTGAACTTTTTCCATTCAGCCAGCATTAGGGTTTTAAAACCCTAAACTGAGCTTTTTCATGCAATCAGCATTAGGGTTTTAAACCCTAAACTGAGCTTTTTCATGCAATCAGCATTAGGGTTTTAAACCCTAAACTGAATTTTCCTTTTAGTCAGCATTAGGGTTTTAAACCCTAAACTGAACTTTTTCCTTTCAGCCAGTATTAGGGTTTTAAACCCTAAACTGAGCTTTTCCATGCATTCAGCATTAGGGTTTTAAACCATAAACTGAATTTTTCTTTTAGTCAGCATTAGGGTTTTAAACCCTAAACTGAACTTTTTCCTTTCAGCCAGCATTAGGGTTTTAAACCCTAAACTGAGCTTTTCCATGCTATCAGCATTAGGGTTTTAAACCCTAAACTGAATTTTCCTTTAGTCAGCATTAGGGTTTTAAACCCTAAACTGAGCTTTTCCATGCTATCAGCATTAGGGTTTTAAACCCTAAACTGAATTTTCCTTTAGTCAGCATTAGGGTTTTAAACCCTAAACTGAATTTTCCTTTAGTCAGCATTAGGGTTTTTAAACCCTAAACTGAATTTTTTTCCATTCAGCCAGCATTAGAGTTTTAAACCCTAAACTGAGCTTTTCCATGCAATCAGCATTAGGGTTTTAAAACCCTAAACTGAATTTTTCCTTTGTTCGGCATTAGGGTTTTAAAACCCTAAGCTGAACCTTTCCCCAGCTAGTCGGTATTGGGGCTCCAATCCTGAACTGAACATTTCTATCTTCCTTCATCAATTTTATGAACTTCCTGGCGAATAATTAACGAAATTTTCCTAGTGAAACTGGGGCAGAAAATTTCGTTCGTTTGTTTGTTTTCTCCCGTAGGTCTAACCTCGAGCCACATGGATCGAAATGACCCACGAGATGAGTCCTGGGGCGGAATCAATGAAGAAAAAGAAGAAAAAAGAGAGAAGATGTCCCGAGATATCGGAGTAAATGGAAGGCAAATTGACTCCAACATTTGGTTAAGGTCCTGAACCCTGTCAATCGCGTCTCACTCAGTATCCCAGAGATTAAACAAGTCGCCGCAACTCGCAAGCATCAAGATTCAGATCGGAGTCTACAAGCAGAATCAGCTAAGACCCAAGATCAAGTCGTAAAAGAATCATAGATAGGAATCTTGTAACTAGCAGTTGACATGCATATAAGTAGTTAGTTCAGTTTCCAATTTTCGTTTGGTTGTAATAAGGCGGTCAGTGACGCAGCAGTGACAACAGCAACAGCAGTAGCAGCAAGCATTACAATCCCATGGTAGTCCCAGCTACCAAAACTTCTCGAACTACATTGACCTGATTCCTGTTTAGCCCAGGATATGTAGGAAATCTTTGAAGCAAGATTCGGTCAGATCTTTCAAAAACATGCTTCATACGGAGTGGTCCATAGGCAAAAATCGCTCATACACGCTCACTTTATCTTTGCACGAAAACTCTTCGTGTTTCCAAACAAAGAGGGGCAGCTGTGAGCACGTGATTTTTGTTTCGCACGACAATCGCTCCAAAAGAAATAAAAAATATTAATAATTGGCCCTGCTGTACAAATTTTGGATTTTTACATGGCACTTTGTTGGTTATTTACGATTTTTGCCCATTTTTACTTTATTAAAATAAAATACAAAAAATGTGTGTGTCATGCATAATTCGAACCGTAATCCGGTCGTTAAATAAAGAATCATAAATAGGCATCTTCGTCCGTGATTTTATTTTGTTTGATTTTACCTGTTTTGAAATATTTTAGTGTGTGTGCAAATAATTGTATTGAGTGTGTATTTAATTTTAATTTGATTTTTGCTTAGTTTTGTTTTTAAAATAAATAAGAAAAAGAAATAAAAATAATAAAAAGATCCCTTCTTCTTCCGGATTGGGCCAATTTATTAAAATTGGCCCAAACAAACAATGCACAAAAACCAGGCCTACCCGGTCCAGTCCCAGCTAAACACCAGAGCTTCCAAACGACGTCGTGTTAATCCAGGTCGATCTAGGCCGTTGATCTCAAATTGATCAACGGTCAAGATCAATTCCCCATAACCCACTGAGGAACCCGACCCGTTGCCACCTGGACCAACCCAAACCCTTTACCCTCGAAATGACACCGTTCCACTTAAGCCCTCGGATCCAGATCGTAGATCTAGATTGATCTAACGGTTGAGATCAATGCATCCACCCCGTATATAAACCCTTCCCCCTTTACCCCGCGCCCTAATCCAAACCCCCCCCCCTGCTTTAGGTCGTCTTCACCAAGACCCCAATCCTCTAAACCCTAGCCGCCCCTGCATACCTTCGCCATGAAAGCCAGCGGCATGAACGCCGGTGACCTCGCCCTTAACACCATAGAACCCCCTTGCCGTCCTGAACCCAAATCTATCAACCACACACCTCGAATCCTATCCCACCTTCTCGAATCTTCATTTGAAGATTCGAGTCGGAACCTAATCTACACCGATCTGCCCTAAATTCATACCAGACACTCCCCAGACCCCCCTCGTGACCAAACCATACTTGGTTTGGTTTGGTCCGAATCTGACCAGGGAAGCATGAATCCCGGATCTAGTTTTCGAACCTTAGGGTTCCTCATCACTGGTCCGTGTCTTGTTCGAGCCAAAGAAATTAAGGTCTAATGGACCTTAATCGAGGTGTTTCTCATCTGAGAAACACTTCGATTAAAGTCCGTTCAGCCTTAAGAAAGGCCTGACCGAGTCCGAGTTTAAGGTTTTGATTTTTCGAGATTTAAGGTGAGTTCTGTTCTTTTTTCTTTGTTCTTTAGTCCATGTTTGTTTGAAAGGCTGTTATTGTTGTTGTGTAATGGTTGTCCCCGAATTTTATCAACTATGCCCTGTCCACTTTGCCTGAACCTTTGTCGTTTGATTGAGTATCTTCTTCTACTTGTTCTGATAAGCGTGTATGTATGTATTTGTTGTGCAATAATTGAGCTTCAAATGTTGACTGAGCAATTGGTTCCTCGAATACCACTTTGCTCAGTCAGTATAATTCGAATCATGTGTCGATACTGTTAAATGTCTGATTTTTGGTTACGACTGTATGAGTTATAACTAGTATAGTCGAGTCGACAAATGTCGTCAATTAATTTCAGTAGTTCAAATGTTAACGATTGCACTTGTTGCTTGCTGCAACTTTGTTTGAATCAAAGTAAGGATCAAGTAGGTTCACTTATAGTTGCTATATTTGAATCTGAGGGTAGATTGTTAATTCAAATCTGAGTTGATGGCATGTGCCCTTGTGCACAGCATGTGCATTGTGCACAGCCTGTTTCCTGCATAAAAGGGCTTTGGATTTAAAAATGGTTTGACAGCATATGCTGTCAGATATATTCTACTGCCCATACTTTGCTTTAGTTTAAGAAGTATTAAACCTTTTAAAGGTTAAATCTGCCAGGGAATGTTGATGGGGGTTAATACTTAAATAACTAAGTGGAACTGAAAAGAAGAGGGCACATGGGAGGGATGTTCTTTTGGGGTCTAACAGGCTGTTAAAGGGCTGAGGTTTAGGCTTATAAAAGGGGAGTTGGAAATACATACAGGGAGATACAGACAGAGGGAATACACAGACTGTGAGGATATAAGAAAAAGGAGATGGAGAGGGAGAGAGTGAGGCACACTGTGAGGAATTTTTGAAAGAGAGAGCTGAAATATATACAAATAGATACACACAGAGCATACAGGAGAATTGAAAAGAGAGAGAAGGAGACACACTGAGAGATATACACACACACATAGAGACAGACATTGACAAGAACAGAGTAATTTGAGAGGAGACACTTTCAGGAGAGTGAAGTTCTGGAAACAGAAACTGGAAAAGAATTTTTGTTTGATAACTCAGACAGACAAAATTAGAAATTGCATTCTTTCCTGTTGTTTTGATTTCACTAAATCTGGACCTGTTTGTGCAACACTGATTCCTCCCAGCTGAGTCTGCTTGGTTGTTGTTTGTTCTACTCGAGAATTTGGTCTAGTTGGGGTGTTGATCCCACTCCAATTGTTTTTGTGAGTTGTTGCTGCTGCTATTCTGTTTCCTGTTGCTGCTGCTATTCTATGTCCTGCTGCTACTTTTAATTCTGTTTCCTGCTGCTACTGATTTCCCCATCTTCTTCCTCTTCTCCTTTGCATTTTCAGTGTTTCCAGGTACACATTTCAAATCCCACTTTGGTGTTAACTGTAACAGTTCAAAAGCATGAAATGAAAGGAGTTCTTGAAGAAAATTTAGATGTCTGTTTTGTAATGCTTGTGGTATATTGACTTCTGTTGTATAAATTGATTAGTGTGATACAGTAATGAAAGATTAGTTAGATAATACTTAATCAAGTTTAGCCTCTTGCATCTTAGTTTGTAGTTGTCTGTCAGTACAAGATGTAATGGTACAATACATAGAAGGCATGGAGAATTGGTATAGATTTTTGACTGGATTCCCGTTTAACTAATGACATGCATAGAATAGAATATTTCCACCTTACACAAATGTTCCTTGTTTATTTTTAGTTTTCCTTTATCATAACCCGCTGGGCAGCATATAGAAGCGCGTTCGAATCCCCGCAGGTAATGAGACATAGTAGTTAATTCCCTTAAATTCAGCCTCAATAAGCCTAGTTAAATTCAATTCAAGAAAAGTTTGGACGCAAGTATAACATTGGGTCAATCTCGAATGTAATTTCTTTGTCCAATTAAAGTATGTTTCACAAGTTATGACATCCCTCCACTTTGTAAATAATTAATCAGAAATTGATAAGAATCCGGATTAGGCAAAAGCATATAGTTAAATTAGCATGTCCCTTTTCTTTTAGTTTTAGGGACGAATGCATTAGAAATGTAGCCACTTTAGGATATCCTTTCTAAAATAGAGACGAGCCTCGCCAAATAAAAATGCAAATTGCGGGGCCCTCAATAAATAATCATAATATTTCGAATTCAGGATAGGCCGTTTTAGCGAATTTTACGGCCTTCCCAAAATAACAATACGCTAGTTGCTTTAGGCGCGCTTTTAATAAATTACATTCTTAAACTTGGGTGCGCATTGATGTGACCCGAATCCAAATCCCAACGGAGTCGAAATGTGTTTAACATTTACGGGTGCATTGATTGCGACGTAGTTCAAGATACATTTTCACGACGTTGCAATTCTATAAAAATAAATGATAATAATAAAAGCGGTTTAAACTTAATGAAAGCACGTAAGTCATAACATGTATTTAAATCAGATATTTAGCCATTATAATAATTTAAGCGACCGTGCTAGAACCACGGGATTCGAGGGTGCCTAACACCTTCCTTCGGGTCAACAGAATTCCTTACTTAGAATTTCTGGTTCGCAGACTTCATTTGGAAAAGTCGAAAATTTCCTCGATTTGGGATTCAAGATAAAACCGGTGACTTGGGACACCAAAAACCAAACCTTTCCCAAGTGGCGACTCTGAATTGAATAAATAATCCCATTTCGAATATTGTCACTTAAATTGGAAAAACTCCACCCGCGCATTTAACCCTTCGGGGCGGGGCGCGCAAAAAGGAGGTGTGACATCATCTACCATTTGTTCAGCCCTTTTTGCATTAATATAGTCTCTAGCATCACCTTCTAATTTTTCTAGACTACCCAGCCCTTCAACTTCAACTACTGGAGTAGCTTCTTCGTTAACTTTCTCAATCTTCCAACGACATGATTTTACATCATGTCCTTGATATTTACAACAAGTACAAAATTTAGGGAGATTATCATACACTATCTGCTGGAAATGTTCAACTAACCTTCCAGAAATTGTATCCACAATATTTATCCTAACTCGCTTAGGATGTTTGTCCAGTAGATCAAGTAACACCTTAACTTTCGTCGTACTTGGTCGCGTTCTATCTTGAGTCGCTTTGTCCACTACTAATGGCCTTCCCACTGCTGAAGTTATTGATAATAACGATTTTTTTGCAAAGAAATTTGCAGGTAAATCTGGTAACGAGATCCATACCACTGCTTTTGACGTTTCTTCACGAGGATTGAATCCTATCGACCATGGGAAAGTTCTAAAAAAGAATTCTTCACCTTTTGTTGTAATATATCCAGTGGTTCTCGACAGAACCTGGACAAAATCAACAAATAGATCAAATCTTACCAAAATATGTCGATATTCCAGTTGCCCAACATTATAAAATCCTTTGACGTCAAATTGCTTTGGAATAACTTGTCGCAATTCCTGAAGGTCTGGTTTCCCGTACGAAAATTTCAGGATTACTGCTTGGTGTAGCCCTTCTTCAATGGTGAAAGCATTAACCTCTTCAATGGTGAATTCAACAGTTGGCTCTCCATGAATAAGAGTAACTGGACATAACTCAATTTTCGAGTTCGACGCGGCAGATTTGTTACCAGCAAATCGTTCAGCATATGTTTGTTTTGGATTATTATTAAAGTTTGTTTCCTTTGGAATTTGACTGGACTCTCCCACAGCATGAAGCTGGGGAGAGACGATGGTAGCCATGGCAGCTTCTATGACGTTACAGTAAATTGCAACACTACATCGCGAAGATAGAAATAATTCTCAGAGCTACAATAACAGTGAAGAAAAATTTAAGATCTGTCCCAAATGGCTATGGATTTGATGATGAAACCAATTGGGGATTGTGCGCAAAGAGAAGATGCTTCTTTTGACACCAAATTTGCGTCAATCCACCGCCGGATTCCGGAATTATCGCCGATGAATAGTGACGGAATTACTATTCACCCTTCTTCCTAGCTGTTTATTATTTCAATTATAATCTCTATTTGTCTTCTTCACCATTAAGAATGAAACAAAATATGCATTATGTATCTAAAATAACTCAAATGTAGTAAGCAAATAATCTCCAACCATGCAACCATTTATGGTATAGGACGAAAAGTCAATAAAATTGGAAAACAAAAAGGAGGGCCCCAAAAAAATAAAGGAATAAAAACAAAATAGATGAATAGACATTTTACCAAATTTGTGTGTCTGGAGTCGAGCTTAATCAAAGGATAGCTGTACACATGCAAGGTATTTTTCACATCTCATCATGCCTGGAGGTTTTTGAATGTATTTAGTTCGTAGCGTATCTAGCTCGTCTTAATCATGGATTATGATACTGTATTTTGAGCCGTTGGTTTCACACAAATTGCCAAAAATTGACTAATGGCGTTGACACCTCTCAACATACACATGATTGAAGTTGAAATGCACTCCAAGCCTTTGAACAAATAGAGTTTCCCAATTAAATCTATTACGGGTCCACGAAGATTTAAACAAAGTCGGCATGAAGAAAAAAACAACTGCTCGAAGTGGGGAGATACACTATTATATGCCAAGCCAAGAAAATGTTCATCTTTAGGCTAAAAATAAAAGGTTGATTTTTTCTTCTTTTTTCCTTATATTCAATACCTATATTGCTCGGACTCTTCAAAAATATTACAGCATCTGTCACATTCTTCAAAATTACACTACTTTTGAAGGATCCAATATATTACTTGGACAAAAATATTGCAGCATCTATCAAATACTTCAAAATTACACTACTTTTGGAGGATCCAATATGCACGCGATACATTTAAGTCCAAGCAACATAGCCACTACATTAATCATTATTAGGTTTAGTTAAATGGCCAAGGGAAACTCTCAAGAACCCTTCTGTCATCCATATGCTCTGTTTGACACTTTGGCCGGTCCTGGATGCCAAATCTGACCTGCAATTTTTATATTATAAGTTGAACCAAAGTTACAACTTTGATTGTTACGGAGGAAATACCAATCCTTAGGCGTTGGGCCATGAAAGCAAAAACAAAAGCCTTTTCCATACACAAAGCATCAATCCATGAATTATGATCATCAAAAACACACCCCAAAAGAAAGACTGAGAAAGTGAAGGTAATGTCTCTCTGGAAAGCACCAAATCAAGATTATCACTTTTCTAATACCATTCATTCTTCTTTTTCTACTTGCTACTTTGTGTGGTGATAAAGGTTGGCTGGTCCCATGACACCGACAACATAATCGAATCCCAGCCATTTTTATAACAAAAGGAACCCATACCAATGAATGAGGGAGAATAAAACAGTGTTATAATTAGAGACATAAGAATACAAAACACCCTGTATCCTACAATATAATACCAAATCATATGCTAATGCCTGTCTCTGTTGTTTCTATACCACCTTTTTCTATTTCAAAATAAAAAGAATATTTATCATACAGAAATGATCAAGAGAAGAATATATAGCTCTAACCAAAAGAAAATTAAAAGTAATAACACATGTAAAATGAAAGAAAGCAGCGGCAATGTTGACCTCTCATTGCCGCGTTCTTTGTAATGTAGAGCCAATCATCTTGAGTTCGAATCTCTTTACAGTTGCAGCAATATCCCTCATTGTGGTATCCACAATATAAGGGGTACCTTCAACTGTGATTGAAGTGGCGTTGACCAGCTGTCGGCATGGCTCCCGGCGCTCTGCAATGGTCCCGTGATAGTGGAAATACTTGATACGCCCTTCTGTCTTGTGTGTCGTCTTGCCTACTGTGTTCTGGGACATATGCACACCAGTGGCTATTACATTGCGAGGTTGCACTGCATATTTCCGATCCCTCCTAATTCCCCTCTTCACGTCCTTGTACACTAGCTTCTCGAACCCCCATTTTCTGCAGTCACATTACCATTTAATCGTCAATTTTAGTGTTTCGACTCAAAATGTTGCAACACATTGATGACTTTCTGCAATATATATATATATATATACACATACGACTATCTCGAGTCGACTATGTTGGAACAGTATCAGAATGGACGCAATAGCATCGAACAAGAAACACAATCTGTTAAAATTCGCAAATTATATTCTTTTGTTCAACC
Source organism: Nicotiana tabacum (assembly GCF_000715075.1). Classification (NCBI taxonomy): domain Eukaryota; kingdom Viridiplantae; phylum Streptophyta; class Magnoliopsida; order Solanales; family Solanaceae; genus Nicotiana; species Nicotiana tabacum. The sequence continues at coordinate 97,274,856 of NC_134082.1, forward strand.
TCCCGGGTCATGATAATGTAGCTTACCATAGAAGAAACAGTGGTCTAAACTTTCAATCACTATCAGAGGAGCCTCAAAGTCAATTCATTAGTTGAAAAATGCTCAGGTTCAACCAGGTAATGACTCCTATTATAGGAAAAACCAACTCTAATTGGTAATGAGCGCTGAGCATCTAAAATTTCTTCAGGGCAACAAATTTGGTCAAGCTTCCAATTCCAAACACCATGCACATACACATCTGATCAAGCCAAAACGGGTTCATTAAGGGAATTAGAGTATGGACAAATTAAGACAGCTTAGCATCCACTAGGACATTACAATAAGGAGTTAATATTTTTGATCACAAGACTAAATACCTACTTATGAACAGTCTAATAATTCATCAAAGCATCTCAATTATCCACCACTACAAGACATCAATAAGTAGAGTTCAAAACCACCAGACAACATAATATTATCAGAATATCTAACCACCCCCTAATCATTCCATTTCAAAATTTGGAAACAAACTCAGAAGAAGTTAATGAAAATGCCTAGTATGAATGTAAGCTATAAAGCATGTAACTATTCCTGCCAGAATAGTCCAATCCGGCATGAAGCTTATTGAACTATGCCTCATAAAAATCACATCACAAACAATCCAACCCCATTAATTTCTGTGTTAATCCAATACTCACAAATACAAAAATATCACAACAAGGGAGGATAGAGGGGAAAAAGAACCTTCCCTCAGAACATTTCAGATGCTCTGAAACAGAGGAAATAAAGTACTATCGAGAGGAAGCAATAGACATAACATGTTTGGTATTGTTTAATATCCAAATTTCTTACTTAACACCAAATTGGGATGGTTGATTTATTCTAAGCACCAAACTTCTTATTTTCACTTAAACAATCCAATATGGGTCAATGGAAAGTCAGCATTGCGAATGTTTGCTGATAAATATGCTAACCAAATTTGAGTTTCTAATGTTATTAAACATAAAACGCCAAAAGGAAATCTAAGAAATTAACAAGTTATACCTGTAGGATTTACCGCGGTCCTCAGAGAGACAAAGCTTGTTCGACATAGGCATCTGCTCAATGGTAAATTGTGTATAATCCGATAACGAATCAACCACAGACTTAATAGTACTCTTTTTAGGCACAAAAATGAACTCATCCACATCAAAGAAGAACATCCATTTAGCTTGAAACTTATACCTATGTAAACAGTCATTCACAATAAGGAACTGATTATGATAGTATCCATCAAATCTCTCTTGATCCCTAATATCCTGTAATGTCACGTATCCTTTATCCATCCATGGCTTTAACACCTCCATTACCCCCTCGTGTATACCCCCAGCATCGTGGATTACGAAATGAGATTTTTCACCGAACAGCCTCACGTGAAATGCTAACCATTCTCGTACTCTCTGCGGGCTCAAGTTCCCGTACAGTGACGAACCACAATATAGAAAATCATATTTAGGTGGGTTTTTGAATGTTGAAGTAAAGTTAATAAAACCCTCTCCCGTTTCCGTTAAGGCTTCAAAAGTGTCGGTGGTGTTAAATTTAGTGTCGCCGCCGCCGTTGGTGGCGGCGTGAATGAGGAGTTTTCCGCCGTCATCGCCGACGGGGACGGGGAAAGTGCAGTTGATGACTAGGGCAGTGTAAACCCTGCCGTAGCCCCAGTCAGGGAGGATTTTGTGACCAGCGACAGAGATGGAGTTTTGGTTTTTGTTAAATGGGACCCACTCGCATAAGTAGCTGGGTTTGCCGTATACGTGGAGGGGCTTTGAAGCTAAACCCATTACGGCAAAAGTGTTATAACCTCCTCTGTAAGCGGACATTAGAATGAAGTTGTAGGCAGCCGAGCCAAATGGGTTGAAAGCTCTCTTAACGACGCCGTTTTCAAGCAGTCGGTCTTTGTCCAAGGAAGGCGGAGGAGGGGGTGGTGGTAGAGCAGATGAATAATTAGTAGCGTTGAAATGGGAAACGGAGTGAAGTGGAGTAGAAAGACAGTTGGTGGTAAGATCGGAATAAGGAGAGAAAGAGAAGCGAGAAGGGAGGAAGTGAAGAAGGGTGATGAGGGAACAGAGAAAGAGAAGAGCAGTGAGGAGGAATTTGAGCTCAGCAGCACAATTCCAAACAACGCCAACGAACATCTTCCGCTCTTTCTCTTTAGTAGTCATAATAATATATAGTAATCCAACTTTGGTTTTGCAAAAACAGAGAGATTAGGATCAGTAGACGAAACGAAGAGCGGTAGAGAGAGATAAGGCCGGAGAAGCAGGGTATCTCTTCTACACATGTAAAACCCCTTCTGTTTCTGTGTGCTCTCGTCTCTCGTCTCTCGTCTCTCGTCTCTCTATTAAAAAATCTGCATTTAGAGATTCATTTGAAGCATTTGTGAGAATGGGAGGTGATTCTCTTCTTATATTCAATTACGGAGGTTGATATGCCCCCACGCTTTTTGAGATTTGATTATGATAAGGATTGATGTTACTATATTAACTTGGTAATAAAAGTTGGGGCCTAAATAATAGGTATTAAAGACTAATTGCGACTTTGGTTTTCTAATTCCCCCGTAAAAGCAAATGGGTGCAATTTATTTAACTATGAAAAGATTGAAAAAATTTGGGATACTAAAGTTGTTGTCCCGTGGTCAGGATTCTAGTCGTGAAAATAGCCTCCTCGAGAAATAAGAATAAGGCTGCGTACAATATACTTTTGTGATTCGTCCCTTTTCAAAATTCCGCACATAACAAGAGCTTAATACACCGGACTGCTTTTTATGTACTAATAACATAGAGAAAGAGTGATTTATTAAGACTAATTGCGACGGTGGTTGGTCTAAATCCCGTAAAATAAGCAAAAGGAAAAGTCCTAGAGTGCTCTAATTTAAGTATCCTATTCGAACTCTCTCTATCTCTCTCTTTTCTCTCAATTTTAATTTTAATTTAATTTATTTACTTTTATTATGACTCCTTTTTGAATTTTTTTACTTTTCCTGAGACTCCTTTTGAATTATTTACTTTTCCCAAGACTCCTCTAGTTACAGTATACTTTGCTCTTAATCAAATTGTTAAGATTTAGTATTACTTTCACTCACTCCTCATTTTATCCTGCACTCATTCATTTTATGGTTAACAGTGTTATTCACCAAAAAATTAGAAAGGTTAGCTAGTGCATGTCCCCCACATAAATTATGCACCGTGATAGCTTTGAATAGGAACCTAATTAAGGCGTCTAACTTTTGAGTGTAACTACTCTTGTCATTATCAGCTTTGTTTCTTTACAGTACAATAACTTTTTTCTTTTTTTCTCAAAATAAGAGGAATAAATAAAAGAAAAAGAATTTGTCATAAAAAAAATGAAAACAAAGTAGTCTTTAGGAAATAGTTGAAGGAATCAAAAGCAAGCTGGAAAACAAAAAGTAACAGGTAGAAGATGTTGTACGAATAGTCTGAATTGGAGGCTAGAGAGGAGGCGGCTGTCTTTGCGGAGTGCTACCTAGGATTTATTAATTATGGGGGAATTATCTTTTTTAATTTCTTCAATTATATGCTATGATTATTTTGTTACTAATAATATAATCAAATAACCTCATTTTTACAAATTATTCTGTAGTATTAGTTATAATAGATTGAAATACTGGAATGCGTATTAAATGCTGGACTAGTTTTGTTTCTAATAATTCTACGAGCTCTTTCTTCTGTCTCTTTTATTTGGAACATAATGATTTAAGAAACACACATGTTTTTTCAAGAAATACTATATCAGTTTATTACTTCATTCACCCTTAAAATAGTTTTAGCAGTATGTGATACAAAAAAGTGATAATTTCAATAAAGTGATGAGTTTTACTTTATATATAGGACATCATCTACTACCCAGCCAGTGAAGTGCAGTAGTGGAATAGTAGAAACTAACCAACAAGGATGAGTCGGGCCTCGATATGGGACTTTTAATTTGAAGTATAGATGGTGGTGGTAAATATTTTTTTGTTTTTAATTAATTACCTTCCAGAAATGTTTTTGCCTGAATTCAAATTTAGTTTAACCTTAATATAAGTGTCGACGAAGCGGAGTCACGAGAAATAAAAAAGAAAAAAGAATAGTAGTAGAAAGTAAATAGCGAGTGACTAGCTAATGATAAAGAGTATTGTTCTCGTGACACATGGGAGCCGTCATTCTGTTATTTCTCCCAGCTTTATTGGTTCTTTACTATCTTCTACTATTAACGGCATTCTAAACGGGACCATATACAGGCCATGAGATGTTATACGGAGATCTAGGAGTTTCTTCAGAAAAATTATTGTCATACTAGCTGTAGCGGATTCTTTAGAATTTATTCCAAAAATAACCCGGAAAGAACGGGAGAATTACACTCCTTATCACTTGGCTCAATAACTCATTAAAAAATAGTTCGCGTTTGAAGTCTTTACCCAGTGTGATCAAGATTGTATATAATGTGAAAATTATTTTTCATCCATTAGCCCACTCCTTTTAATTTCTTTTTTCTTTTCTCTGTTCTTCTTCTCCTCGTGTCCCAACTTTGCATCCCAAACTTTTTTCATCATTATTATTCTCCATTAATGCTCCTCCAGATTTAAAGCCGATAATCACAATTTATTTAGATGAAGAAGAAAAAATAATACATAAAACAATTAGTTTTTTGGAGTCATATGAAGATCACTTCCTTCAATGGAGTGGAAAGAATTGTGTTTGCACTAAAGAGGTTCACTTGGTAGGTTGTTGGATCATCAAACTAGAAAGAAGGCATTGACATGGTCTCGGTCTTATCCTCATTCCATGTGTAATTCTAATTCCAGTGGTTGATTAAAAACTTGGAAAACATAAGTCACCATTAAAGGTGTTTCAAAGCTTCGATTTCAGAAATTGCATTTTTTAATTTATTAGTTGTTTGGATTGGGTGTTGTTCCAATTGATTTTTTTTTTTTACATTGGAATCATCAAGAGGAGTTCAAAACTTAAATTTGAAGTGATTTGGAGTAGATTTAAACTAGATTTGAGTTAAATTTCAAAAGATCCCCAAGAAAGAAGAAGAAAATGTGAAGGTCCAGTGATAGGATTCATCTGTATAATAATGTATAAAATTGTATAAATAGTATATAATAGTGTATAAACAACTCTCATACACAATAATACATTATTTACATGTATTTGGTAAATTTCTCACATATTCTTCTTCTTCTACACGTATATACATATATATCACCAACGTTTTTTTACAGTGTTTATACATCTTTATACACTTTTATACAACTATATACATAATGTATTTCTTTGTATAAAAGTGTACAATGTCATATAAAAGTGTATAAACATCTCTGACGAACTTCTTATACGATTTCACTTGCAATTCTTGTTCAAAACTAGTTTAAAACTCCATCAAATGACTTCAAACTTTGTATACAACCTACTTAGACTATTTCTAATAAGTTCAAACAGTACCCACTCCAAATTTCTCATAAAATTATATTTAAAGTTTAACAAGATTAGCATTGAAGAAGAAGAGATTTTAGGTTTCTCGCGTCTGTTTTTGCATTTTTGTAGATGGGATAGATATGTATAAACTTGAGGAAAAAGGGAGAATGGAAACTCAAGGATCATTCACGCCGGAAGATCTAGAGAATCAAAAGAAAAGAAAAAAAATTCGGATATGAGTTTATTGATATTTGGATACACATTTGCAAACTTGTAATTGGGATAAAATACTGCAATGTCACCTTATGGAGTGATCTATTATGTAATTCTTCCCGAAAAAAAAGATACTATTGTTATAAAACAATAAAAGAAGAAAAGAGTATTTCATAAAGTAGAAAAAAAGAATTCTTATTGATTTGGGATGAACTACAATGGAATATGTCACGACCTCAATTACTCACCGTCGGGACAGTGATGGCGCCTAACATTGAGCTCGCTAGGCAAACCAATGTTATTGATTATTCTACCTTTTTGCCTTTATCTTTAACAATTTACCAAATTAATGTAAGCATACAACGGAATTAGAAATGCGGAAGAACATAATTTAACAGTTTAGCTAATACCAATACGAAATCCATAATAATACTTCACCCAGAACTGGTGTCACAATCTCATGGACTATCTACGAATACTACAAATAGGGTCAGAACAAAGAAAATACATGTCTGTCTCTGAAAAAGAAAAGAACAGAAAGAAACAGAATAGAAGGGGATGCCAAGACCTGCGGACGCCTACAGGACTACCTCGGGTGCTGGACTGAAGGCAGCAACCTCTACTATAGTCCGTATGCTCCAGTACCTGGATCTGCATAAAAAAGTGCAGAGTATAGTATCACTACAGCAACCCCATGTACTGAGTAAGTCTCGAGCCTAACCTCGGCGAAGTAGTGATGAGGTTAGGACACAACAAATAACATAACCTGCAGTTAAACAATATCTAACAGAATAACAATAATAGAAGCGAATCAAAAATAACGGGGATGGGTAACATGCTATGGATACTGTCACGACCCAATTTAGGATTGTGACCGGCGCTTAGGAGCAAGTGCTCCCAAGTAAGCCTCATCGGTAATTTTACAGAAAATCGGGCAGAGTTTCCCCTGTTTTTGGACCACGCAAAAAAATTTTCTGTCTCAAATCAACAACCAAACATCCTAATATCATACCAAACAATTGACAACTTGCCCATTAACTAATACAAGTCTCCACCATAACTAAATCACCAACTAACCACTAGAAATACTAATTTATCTCCAACTTTGATAATAAAGAATGATACTCAGCATAAGACTATAATAATAAATAATACTCATGACACTAAAAGAATGACTATGGAGCTACTCTAAGAATTCAAAGAATAGACCATAACAATAAATAAAATCTCCGCCCACGCAAACAAGAGCGAGGCTCACCAAGAACTATCAACCTGTGCGCTCTAATTAACGAAATCCTCGCATGCGTCAACTGTTGTCTCTGTAAAAAAAAATTAGCGGAGAATGAGTCGCTAGCTCAGTGAGCAATAACACTTATCCACAACCGTTTTTATTGGGGGACAAGTCAGAAATAACATCAAAATGCCCTTTCAGAAACAATAAATAATTTTCAGTCTCATCATGTTTTTCTTGTAGTATAATACAATTAACAGTTCAGTAATAAGCTCGGTAACCACTGTATAATATCAATATTCACATTTGGGAGGTTTCAATGAACGGATCATGTAATCGGTATAACAATGGACTTCTTCGCAAGAAGTCAAATATAACGGTAGTCCCTACTCGAGGGAAGTCGGTAACGGTATGCTAGTTCTACCTTCCCACTAGCGAGGGCTATAACGGTAATCTGTAATTACAAGGTGCACCAGGTCTAACGAACTCGCCGTTAGCTACGGGATCCTTCAATGTCTACTCCCATTTATACTTGTCTATGTAATCCGTATATACTCGTAGAAAATATTTTAAAACAATATAGGGCATTTCGGTTTTTATCAAATCATGTAATTTCGTTTCAATAATGGTAAATCTTATCTCAAGTAACAGTAAAATGTATTCAGTAACAATGAGAATATTCAGAATAACTGTAATTATCTAAAATAAATATAGTAGTATCATATCGAGTAAAGGACTTGTCCTACATGCAGATTCAAATCAGTCGGTAACATGCTCATATTAAAATCATATGTAAATCATGCTAGCTGTAGAAATACAAATTGAGGTAAGGTTACTACTCATAGTACTCGTGTCGAAATACCAACTGCTTCACCTCAAACAACTCATACAAATTTCTCCAATTAATCTATAATTACATAATATCGAGCTCATGTTAATTGCCTCATTTAGGCTAAATCCATCACTAATTTAGAATACCCAATCATCGGGGTTCATGTTTTAGTCTTAGTTTGTGGATTTATATTTAATCATAGAACTAGTCAATAATTCTATCAATTTCAAACTATTTAGTATAATTTATTCCTCTAAAATTAGACCTATCAGTGCTTAAACTAAACCTTTATAGCCTCATTATCTCCATAGTAATTGTATATTTCTTTTTATATAAGAGAAAGTTGATATTGAATTCTTTTGTACTATATAAAATTGCATAGATGCGGTGAAATAATTCAACAGATGAGGGGAAGAAGGTTAACCTCTTGAGTCGAAGGAGAGCTTTAATACTTTCAATTTCAACTCTCAATTCTTCTTAAGGCCTTTGTCCAAAGCTTTCTTCTTCTTCTTCTTCTTTTCCCCCTTTTTCTTTATCTGTTCTTTTTTTTTTGTTTTCGTTGCTTTCTGCGTCTTTGCTTCAGAAAGCTTTCAAAAGCTTTCTAACCCTTTTGTTATTCAATTGCACTAATGGGCTTGGCCCTTTATTTTAAATTCCTTTTTTTATTTAGTTAGCTGTTTTTTTTCTTCAAACTTAAATTATTTACTAAATATCCCATATGTCCTCATTTAAAATATTGGGGGTATTACATCCTCCACACCTTATGAAATTCGGTCCCCGAATTTAACTCAAGTACGTACCTATAGACTGAAACAAATGGGGGTACTTCGCTTGCATATCTTTTTCTAGTTCCTAAGTAGCTTCTTCAACTGTATGATTTCTCCATAAGACTTTCACGAACACGATTTCTTTTTACCGTAGTTTTCTTATTTGTCTATCAACAATAGCCATTGGCTCCTCCTCGTAAGATAACTTCTCATCGAGCAGTATAGTCGGTGCTTCAATCACCTGAGATGAGTCTGATACACATTTCCTTAGCATTGAGGCATGAAACACTGGATGAATAAAGGACAACTCAAGAGGAAGTGCCAAACGATAAGCCACAGCTCTCACTCGGTCTAGTATCTCATACGGTCCTATAAACCTGGGGCTCAACTTGCCTCTTTTCCCAAATTGCATCACACCTTTCATGGGAGAGACTCGTACGAACACTTTGCCTCCAATTGTGAACACTAAATCTCTTCTTCTCTTATCAGCATAAGACTTTTGTCTACTTTGAGCTGTAAGCAATCTCTGTCTGATCAACTGGACTTTGTCCATAGCTTCTTGTACTAAGTCGGGTCCCAATAAGTTAGTCTCACCAGCTTCAAACCATCCGATAGGAGAGCGACATCTTCTATCATACAATGCTTCGTATGGTGCCATTTGAATACTGGACTGGAAGCTATTGTTGTAAGCAAATTCAGCTAAAGGTATATAAGCATCGCAACTACCTCCAAACTCAAGAATGCAAGCTCTCAACATATCCTCCAAGATCTGTATAGTACGTTCAGACTGCCTGTCTGTCTGTCTGTGGATGAAATGTAGTACTAAGATCTACTCGTGTACCCAATAATTCTTGAAAATTTTCCAAAAACGTGAGGTAAATTATGATCCTCTATCAGAGATGATGGATATTAGAACTCCATGAAGTCGGACAATTTCGTTCATAAATATCTGTGCATACCTGACTCCACCATTTGTAGTCTTCACCGGCAAAAAGTGTGCTGATTTCGTCAGTCGATCTACAATCACTCATACCGAGTCATAACCTCTAAGGGTCCGTGGTAGCCCGATGACAAAATCCATAGTAATTCTTTCCCATTTCCACTTTGGAATCTCAATTTGTTGTAGTAGTCCTGCGGGTCGCTGATACTCAGCCTTGACCTGCTGACAAATCAAACAACTAGAAACAAAGTGAGCAACATCTTTCTTCATACCTTCCCACCAAAAATTTTGCTTCAGGTCATGGTACATTTTTATGGATCCAGGATAGAGCTTCTTTAAGAATAGCATGTCTCAACCCATCTACGTCTGCTACACATAGCCTATCACCCATTCGAAGAACATCATCACTTCCAACAATCATATCCTTGCTTTTACCAGCTAAGGCCTCATCCATGTATTTGCATAATCGTTCATCCTCGTATTGGGTGGCCTTAGTACGCTCAACTAATGAAGACTTATCCTGAACACAAGCCAACAATGCCTCTGAATTTCCGACACTAAATCTGATACCTGTATCTTCTAGTCTCTGAATATCTTTGGCCAAAAGTCTCTTTGCAGGGGCTAAATATGCCAAACTCCCCATAGATTTTCTGCTCAATGCATCAGCCACCACATTGGCTTTTCCAGGATGATATAAAATAGAACAATCATAGTCTTTCAGTAGTTCCATCCACCGACGCTGCCGAAGATTTAGATCTCTCCGCTGAAAGATATACTTCAGACTTTTATGGTCGGTATAAATCTCACAAGTTTCGCCGTATAGATAGTGCCCCTAAATTTTTAGAGCAAATACCACTGCAGCCATCTCCAAATCATGTGTAGGATATTTTCTCGTGCTTTTTCAATTATCTCGAAGCATAAGCTATAACATGACCATTTTGCATGAGAACACATCCTAATTCCACCCTCGAAGCGTCACAGAATACTATAAATCCTCCAGAACCTAATGGTAAGGCTAATATTGGTGCAGTTGTCAGACACGTTTTGAGTTTCTGAAAGCTTTGCTCACATTCCTCTGTCCACTAAAACTTTGCATTTTTCTGTGTTAGCTTTGTCAGTGGCGTTGCTATTCCGGAGAAACCCTGCACAAAACGCCTGTAATAGCCTGCTAAGCCTAAAAAGTTGCGAATCTCTGTAGGAGAAGTAGGTCTGGGCCATTTCTGCACAGCTTCGATCTTCTTAGGATCTACCATAATTCCATCTTTAGATACAACATGTCCCAGAAATGATACTGAGTTTAGCCAGAATTCACACTTCGAGAACTTAGCATAAAGCCAATGTTCTCGCAATGTCTGCAACACAGTCCTGAGATGATTCTCATGTTCTCCTTGGCTACGAGAATATATCAGGATATCATCAATAAATACTATTACAAATCTATCCAGAAATGGCTTGAACACCCTATTCATTAAATCCATGAATGCAGCTGGAGCATTTGTCAGTCCGAAAGGCATCACAAGGAACTCATAGTGCCCGTATCGAGTTCTAAAAGCAGTCTTAGAAATATTTTCATCTTTGATTCTAAGTTGATGATAACCAGAACGAATGTCAATCTTTGAAAAATGGGCAGCTCCTTGTAACTGATCAAACATGTCATCTATACGAGGCAAAGGATATTTATTGCGTATTGTTATCTTGTTCAACTGCCTGTAGTCAATGTACAATCTCAGGGATCCGTTTTTCTTATTTACGAATAGTACTGGTGCACCCCATGGTGATGCACTAGGTCTAATAAAACCCTTATCTAACAAATCTTGTAACTGTTGCTTTAGCTCTCTCAACTCTGCTAGTGCCATTCGATATGGGGGTATCGATATGGGTTGTGTGTCAGGTAGCAAATCAATACCAAAGTCTATTTCTCGTATTGGAGGCAATCCTCGTAAATCCTCAGGAAATACATTAGAAAGTTCTCTCACTACTGGTACATTCTCTATACTAACTGTTTCCTTTCTTGTATCATTTACAATAGCTAATAGACCCAAACAACCTTTCTTTAGAAGTCGTTGTGCCTTCATAAAAGATACAATTTTGCAAGTCTCTGGAACCTGACTCCCTCTTAGAATAAAACTGGGTTCATTTGGTATCTCAAACTTAACTATCTTTGCATGACAATCGACTATAGCATAGTAAGAAGATAACCAATCCATTCCCATCAACATGTCAAAGTCAATCATATCGAGTACAATAAGGTCATCTAGAGTATCTCTACCCTCAACCCGAATCTGACAAGCACGATACACGTATTCAGCTAATAGAGACTCTCCAACAGGAGTAGCAACTAGAAAAGGATCATTCAATAGCTCGGGTTGTCTACTAAATTTCAAAGCAAAGTACGAGGACACATAGGAGTGAGTAGATCCCGGATCAATCAACGCAAGTGCATCAAATGAAAAGACAGAAAGAATACCTGTAACCACTACATTCGAGGCCTGAGCATCCTGTCTAGTAAATGCAAAAACTCTTGCCTGACCTATACTAACATTGCCTTGTCCTTGGTTCACAGTAGCACAGTCTCTAGCACCTCAACCTCTATTTCCTATACCTGTAGCACCTGAAGTATTACGAGTAGTCTGAGTCGGTGCAGTTGATTGAATAGAAGCCTGGTTGAAATTTCTCGTAGGCTGAGGGAAATCCCTTAAGTGATGTCCCAACTGGCCATATCGAAAGCACTCTCCAGTTAGAACACAACATTGGGCCAAATGTGATATACCACTAGTCTGGCAGACTGGAGTGGTGGCATATATCTGCCCAGAATTATGATGTCTAGAAGATGATGGTCCCCTATTACCTTGTCTATAACGTGGTCTGTATGTGGACTGTGAAGACATGTGTGTCCCTGTCTGAGAACCTTGTTGTTGTTGTTGTTGTCCCTGATTTCCTGCTCTTCTATTTTCACTAAAACCACCACTGAAAGCCCCTCCTGTCTTGGCCTTCTTACGTAAATCACTAGCTGCACGCTCCTCACATCCTTTGTTTTCAATCTTTCTAGCAAGGTCGACTACATCAGAGTAGGATAAAGTCTTCATCTGTGGGGCTACTGCAGTGTATAGACGACCAACCAATACATCAACAAACCTCTGAACTCAAGCTTCTTCGGTAGGCACTAAGTGAGGAGAATATATAGCCAGCTTACAGAACTTAGTGTTATATGTTGGCACATCCATATCTGGAGTCTGAACCAATCTCTCAAAGTCTCTAGCATATTGTTGCATCAGACTGTCTGGAAGAAAATGATTCTTTAACAACTTAGTGAACTCGTCCCATGTCACTGGTGGTGCTCATGCTGGCCTTCCTAGCAATACTGTTTCATACCATATGTTGGCCATATCCTCTAGTTTGTATGCTGCGAGTTCCACGACTCTCTCACTAGAACATCCAAGAGCACGTAATGCCTTGAGTGTCCCATCCAAGAAACCTTGAGGATCTGCTGAGTTATCGGAACCTATGAATTTTGGTGATTTCAATTTCAGGAACTCATGTAGGGATACTTCCTTATTCCCAAAAGGCTGAGTCTTTGTAGGTGCTTGTGTTTGTAAAGTAGCCTGAGGAGCTGAACTTCCACCCTGAGTAGGCACCAATGCCTCTAGCACATTCAATAACCTTGCCACTGCATCTGCAGGTAAGGCAACAGTAGGTACAACAGTTGGCACTGGTGGTGGAGCGTTCTGAACTCCCTGCTCTTGCACTTGATCTGGCATAACAGCTTGGGTTTAACCCATGTTCCCAACTTGAGATTGAGGAGCAGTGTGTCATCTAGTTTGATGAACCCCAACTTGACCTCCACCCCGGGTAGTACCACGTCCAGCACCACGTCCAGCAGATGAGGGTGTGCGTGTCCTAGCCATCTGCAAAAGAAATATTCCAAAGTCAATCTCAAGTTATCTCAATGCACGATCAAAGAATGAAAGAAGGGAAAACATTCCTAAATGTTCAGTATCCTCGAGATCATAAGTATGGGCGTCTACATACCCATGAACAAGACTCTACTAAACATTGCTCCATGACTCGGGACTTAAAGCCTAAGCTCTGATACCAACTTTGTCACGACCCAATTTAGGATTGTGATCGATGCTTAGGAGCAAGTGCTCCCAAGTAAGCCTCATCGGTAATTTTACAGAAAATCGGGCAGAGTTTCCCCTGTTTTTGGACCATGCAAAAACATTTCCTGTCTCAAATCAACAACCAAACATCCTAATATCATACCAAACAATTGACAACTTGCCCATTAACTAATACAAGTCTCCACCATAACTAAATCACCAACTAACCACTAGAAATACTAATTTATCTCCAACTTTGATAATAAAGAATGATACTCAGCATAAGACTATAATAAAGAAATAATACTCATGACACTAAAAGAATGACTATGGAGCGACTCTAAGAATTCAAAGAATAGACCATAACAATAAATAAAATCTCCGCCCACGCAAACAAGAGCGAGGCTCACCAAGAACTATCAACCTGTGCGCTCTAATTAACGAAATCCTCGCATGCGTCAACTGTTGTCTCTGTAAAAAAAAAATTAGCGGAGAATGAGTCGCTAGCTCAGTGAGCAATAACACTTATCCAAAACCATTTTTATTGTGGGACAAGTCAGAAATAACATCAAAATGCCCTTTCAGAAACAATAAATAATTTTCAGTCTCATCATGTTTTTCTTGTAGTATAATACAATTAACAGTTCAGTAATAAGCTCGGTAACCACTGTATAATATCAATATTCACATTTGGGAGGTTTCAATAAACGGATCATGTAATCGGTATAACAATGGACTTCTTCGCAAGAAGTCAAATATAACGGCAGTCCCTACTCGAGGGAAGTCGGTAACGGTATGCTAGTTCTACCTTCTCACTAGCGAGGGCTATAATGGTAATCTGTAATTACAAGGTGCACCAGGTCTAACGAACCCGCCGTTAGCTACGGGATCCTTCAATGTCTACTCCCATTTATACTTGTCTTTATAATCCGTATATACTCGTAGAAAATATTTTAAAACAATATAGGGCATTTCGGTTTTTATCAAATCATGTAATTTCGTTTCAATAATGGTAAATCTTATCTCAAGTAATAGTAAAATGTATTCAGTAACAATGAGAATATTCAGAATAACTGTAATCATCTAAAATAAATATAGTAGTATCATATAGAGTAAAGGACTTGTCCCACATGCAGATTCAAATCAGTCGGTAACATGCTCATATTAAAATCATATGTAAATCATGCTAGCTGTAGAAATACAAATTGAGGTAAGGTTACTACTCACAGTACTCGTGCCGAAATACCAACTGCTTCACCTCAAGCATCTCATACAAATTCCTCCAATCAATCTATAATTACATAATATCGATCTCATGTTAATTGCCTCATTTAGGCTAAATCCATCACTAATTTAGAATACCCAATCATCGGGGTTCATGTTTTAGTCTTAGTTTGTGGACTTATATTTAATCATAGAACTAGTCCATAATTCTATCAATTTCAAACTATTTAGTATAATTTATTCCTCTAAAATTAGACCTATCAGTGCTTAAACTAAACCTTTATAGCCTCATTATCTCCATAGTAATTGTATATTTCTTTTTATATAAGAGAAAGTTGATATTGAATTCTTTTGTACTACATAAAATTGCATAGATGCGGTGAAATAATTCAACAGATGAGGGGAAGAAGGTTAACCTCTTGAGTCGAAGGAGAGCTTTAATACTTTCAATTTCAACTCCCAATTCTTCTTAAGGCCTTTTCCCAAAGCTTTCTTCTTCTTCTTCTTCTTCTTCTTCTTCTTCTTCTTCTTCTTCTTCTTCTTCTTCTTCTTCTCTTTCCCCCCTTTTTCTTTATTTGTTCTTTTTTTTGTTGCCATTGCTTTCTGCGTCTTTGCTTCAGAAAGCTTTTGAAAGCTCTCTAACCCTTTTGTTATTCAATTGCACTAATGGGCTTGGCCCTTTATTTTAAATTCCTTTTTTTATTTAGTTAGTTGTTTTTTTTTTCTTCAAACTTAAATTATTTACTAAATATCGCATATGTCCCCATTTAAAATATTGGGGGTATTATAGATACCAACATAAAGAATCAAAGAAATAATAGAATGAAACAATTAAGGCACTTGAACCGATAACAACAAGAAATCATAACAAACTGGCAATAAATGCACGACATCACCCTTCGTGCTTTTACTCTCAATCCTCACCATGCAATCAATAATGAAAATGTACACGGCATCACCCTTCGTGCTTTATCTCTCTTCCTCATCATATAAATATTAGAAATGTGCACGGCATCACCCTTCGTGCTTTATCTCTCTTCCTCACCATATGCATCAATATCAATGTAAATGTGCACGACATCACCCTTCGTGCTTTATCACTCTTTCCTTACCATATGCATAAGTATGAATGTAAATGTGCACGGCATCACCCTTCATGTTTTATCACTCTTTCCTCACCATATGCATAAGTATGAATGTTCACGGCATCACCCTTCGTGCTTTATCACTCTTTCCTCACCCAAACAATGGTAACAGTCAACATCCCGGCAAGGAAATCAACAATAAGAATAAATACATCCCGAAAAGGGAATCAACAATAGGAATTAAATACGTCCTGGCAAGGGAATCAGCTATAACCAATCTTGTTCTAACAATTAACTTCACAAATGAACCTCAACCGGAGCCAATGCTCAACAATAGACAAATACTACGAAAAATGATCATAGGTCTTACTCAACATGGATAATCAACAATTTAGGCATTTATAGTACTTATAAAAAATC
This sequence comes from Nicotiana tabacum, assembly GCF_000715075.1. Classification (NCBI taxonomy): domain Eukaryota; kingdom Viridiplantae; phylum Streptophyta; class Magnoliopsida; order Solanales; family Solanaceae; genus Nicotiana; species Nicotiana tabacum. The sequence continues at coordinate 97,291,103 of NC_134082.1, forward strand.
ACAACGATTACAATTTAAGACTCACGGGCATGCTTGACACCAACATATAGATACTTGTCACTACACCTATATGTCGTACACTACACTAGCAAATAGCAAATAAGGCACAACACCTATTCCCTCAAGCTAAGGTTAGACCAAACACTTACCTCGATTCCACAGCCACGAATCAAGTCTCAACTATCGCTTTCCCTTTTGATTCCACTTCCAATTCAATTGTATCTAGACAATATTAACTTATTAACATCAATAAATGTGAAAGAACTCATACCCAATGCTTAATTATAGCTTTACCATCATTTTCCCCAAAATCCAAAAATCGACCTCGGGCCCGCTTGGTCAAAACTCGAGGTTCAAACCAAAACCCAAATACCTATTCACCTACGAGCCCAAATATGTAATTAGTTTCGGAATCCGACCCCAAATCGAGGTCTAAATCTCCAAATTTGTAAAATCCTCAATTGTCTTAAAATCCCTAATTTCTACCCTTAAGGAACAAGATTTAGGCCTAGACATCTAATAGGTGTTGATGAAAAATGAAAGAAATGAGTCTAAGAACACATACCTATGGTGGTGATGAAATCCCCCTTCAAAAATCGCCTAAGGTCTGATTATAGGGAAGGAGATATGAAATTTTGGGTTTAATCCCGTTCTTCCTCTGTTTTAAAATCGCTGGACAAGCCTTCTTTGCGTTAGCGAGAAGTCTGTCGTGTTCGCGAGATGCGGCGGCCAAAAGCCTTCACGTTCGCGAGATACCCACCGCATTCGTGAAGGCATTCTCCCCCCAGCCTCCACATTTGCTATCCAAGTGACACATTCGCGATGAGTATTTCACCCCTTCTCCAGGTCCCTACCATAATAGCCTTCGCGTTCGTGATAGCCAGGTCGTGTTCGCGAAGGGTAACGCCCCCAACGCTCCGTGTTCGCGACCTGTGCCTCGCGTTCGCGTAGAAGGAATTTCCTTCAGACAAACTTTACTCTGCGCATTCGCGAAAGTTCCTTCGCGAACGCGAAGAAGAAACCCCATGTGCACCTACAATAGCTAAGACAGCAGAATCTCTAAGTCTCAAAACACCCCGAACCCCATCCGAAACTCACCCGAGCCCTCGGGGCTCTAAACCAAACATGCACACTAACCTAAAAACATCATACAAACTTACTCGTGCGATCAAATCTCCAAATAACACCTAGAACTACTAGTTAGCATCAAAATCAAAGAAAAATCTCAAGAACTCTTAAAGTTCCATTTTCACAATCGAGGGTCCGATTACGTCATGTGAATTCCGTTTCTTGCCAAATTTTACAGGCACAGCTTAAATATCATGCTAAACCTGTACCGGGCTCCGGAACCAAAATATGGGCCCGATACCCTCAAATTCAAACACCTTTAAATTCCAAAAACTCTTATAATTTCAGTTAAACAATTTCTTTCAAAAATTCATTTCTCGGGTTTGGGACCTCGGAATTCAATTTCGGGCATACACCCAAGTTTCATATTTTTCTACAGACCCTCCAGGACCGTCAAATCATAGGTCTGAGTCCGTTTACCCAAAATATTAACCGAAGTCAACTTAAATTCAATTTTAAAGGCAAAATTAGCATTTTCTCAATTTTTTCACATAAGGGCTTTCCGGGGGATTTTTAAGGCCTCGTAACACAGAATTGACTTTTAAAACCTTTTGGGTCATCACATTCTTCACCTTTAAAACAATCGTTCGTCCTCGAACAGACATAGAAAAGTATCTGAGTCATGGAAAAGATGTGGATATCGACTCCACATATCGGACTCGGACTCCCAGGTAGCTGCCTCGGCAGGCTGAACTCTATACTGAACACGAACAGAAGGATAACTCTTCGATATCAACTGATGAACCTGCCGGCCTAGAATAGCCACCGGCTCCTCCTCATAGGTAAAGTCTTTGTACAACTGGACAGTGCTAAAGTCTAACACGTGGGATGGATCGTCGTGATACTTCCGAAGCATGGACACATGAAACACTGGGTGCACAGCTAATAAACTCGGCAGTAATGCAAGTCTATAAGCCACCTCTCCCACTCTATCAAGGATCTCAAAAGGACCAATGAACCTAGGCCTTAGCTTTCCCTTCTTACTAAATCTCATTACGCCCTTCATTGGCGACACCCGAAGTAACACTCGCTCTCCGACCATGAATGCCACATCATGAACCTTACGGTCGGCATAACTTTTCTGCCTGGACTGAGCCGTACGAAGCCTATCTTGAATGATCTTAACCCTTTCCAAGGCATCCTGACTAAATCTGTACCCAACAACCGAGCCTCTCTCCGGCTCAAACCACCCAACCAGCGACCAACACCACCTACCATATAATGCCTCGTAGGGAGCCATCTGGATGCTCGACTGGTAACTGTTGTTGTAGGCAAACTCTACCAATGGCAAGAACTGATCCCAAGAACCTCCAAAGTCAATAACACATGCCCGGATCATATCCTCCAAAATCTTAATGGTACGCGCGGACTGCCCATCTGTTTGAGGATGAAATATTGTGCTCAAATTGACCCGCGTACCCAACTCACGTTGCACTGCCCTCCATAAATGCAAGGTAAACTGTGTACCCCGATCAGAAATGATAGACACGGGCACACCATAAAGACGAACAATCTCTCGAATATAAATCTCTGCCAACCGCTTAGAAGAATAGGAAACTACCACAGGAATGAAATGTGATGACTTGGTCAGCCTATCCACAATAACTCATACTGCATTAAACTTCCTCTGAGTCCGTGGAAGTCCAACAACGAAATCCATAGTGATACGCTCCCACTTCCACTTAGTAATCTCAATCTTCTAAAACAAACCACCAGGTCTCTAATGCTCGTACTTTACCTGCTGACAATTCAAACACCGAGCTATATACGCAATAATATCCTTCTTCATCCTCCTCCACCAATAATGTTGCTGCAAGTCTTGATACATCTTAGCGGCCCCCGGATGAATAGAATACCGGGAACTATGGGCCTCCTCTAAAATCAATTCACGAAGTCCATCTACATTAGGCACACAAACAAGACCCTGCATCCTCAAAACTCCGTCATCTCTGACTATAACCTACTTGGCACCTCTATGCCGTCTTGTGCCTCTAAGGACAAGAAAATAAGGATCATCATACTGCAGATCTTGGATACGCTCAAATAATGAAGAACAAGCGACTGTGCAAGCTAGAACACGACTGGGCTAAGAAACGACCAACCTCACTAAAATACCCTGTAAATCCGGATTAGTTGTGGATATGTTAGATGAGTATTAATGTGATCTTTTAGACATGTGAAGCCCTATCGGGATGAGTATGAGTAATGTAACACTCCATAAATATGAATCAGCTGTGTGCGGACGAAGACTATTTATATGATGGTTATCAATTGTATATGATAAAAGTGTACGAGGTATATCATAAGTGATTTGGGGTCCAAGGAGAGACCTAAGTCTAAGCCAAGTTTGAAAACTACATGAAAGACTAAAATTCCAAATGGGTCAGCACAAGACCATATTTTGGACAAGCATAACTACAGATATGTAAGTGTTATGTGATTCACAACATATCAAATGAAATATCTTCGAGTTTAGTTTCTAACACTTCAAACTGTTTATCATTTGGACTTTCCTACAAGAAGTTATGACCAAATTACCCAAGGTTGGTGGAGGACTGCGCAGATGCGAAGCATCCGAGGCCACGTCCGAAAAGAGGGGCTGGCAGTGAAGTGTTGCCATAGCATCCGAGCCCTTGAGCGGAGGACTGCTCAGATGCGAAGCATCCACGTTCGCGTCCGAAATCTGGGCTTATAAACACAATTTCGGGATTCATTTTCCCCTATTTTTTTGGACGACTTTTAGGGGTTTCCTCCACTCTCTCAAGACCTCCAACCCCTCCCATCTTCAAGGTAAGCAATACCCATTATCTTGGTGTGAATTCCATTATTTTTACACTAGTATTGATGAAATCTACACATAAAATACTTAGATCTTTAAGAAATTTCTTCAAGAACTCAAAGGAGGGTTTTACAAGATTTCTTCCAAAAAGGTAATCCTAAACCCTTAGACTTACATGTATGGATTTATTAAGGGAATATGAGTATGAATAAGTAATAGAACTCTCGTTATCGTGATTGGAAGCCATAAGTTCCCAATTTAATTACATAACTATAGTAAAGATTGAAAGATGAATATTTGATGGAATTTTATTGGTTCGGTGTGGATGGATGGTCATATATGTGATGTTGAAAGTTATAAATTGGTTAATCATGATGGTGGGATAAATTGTTGCGGAATGGTGGTAATTAGATGAACTAATTATATGGTGATGAGATGTAGAAATTTATGCCTACAAGGTGTTTGATAATATGCCTAAATGACTTAAGTTATGGAATTTTTTACTAATATTGGTTCCATTGGATATTGCTATTGTAGATTGAAGGTTCTTAGTATTGTGGATCATTGTAGTAGTAGTACTAAGGGGAGAAATTGAGGTATGTGAGGTTAACTCTCTATGTTTGGAAATGTTAATGATTCTCCCTACACTATGTTTCTTTTACCACGTTACTAATTGCCTCAGAAATATAGTTCAGCCTAGTTCCTTGAATTGTTGTAGAACTTCTATTCTTTAGCTTCATAACTCGTTCATGACTTTCATTCTGAACGTTGTGAGCTCAGTGCATATTTAATATAGACTTGGGTTTGATGCCCCTGAGTCTTAGTGTAGATTACTCAATATGCCATAAACAGTTGAAGTTTCAGTGTTCATAATCAGTTCAAGAATACATGTCTCAGCCTAGTCCTATTCAGTATTCTAGTATTATGTAACTCAGTGTGATCCAATATTCCAGTATCATGTAACTCAGTGTAATTCAGTATTTCACTGTCATGTATTGTAGTATGATTTTCAGTTCCTGATTTTAAATCCCTGAATGTTGAACACCTATATTTGGGCCTGAGACCGAAGTTAATGCTTTATGCATGTTTGGGCCTGAGGCCCCAGTTTATGCTTTATGCATCTTTGGGACCGAGGCCGCAGTTATGTATACGTATACTTGGACTTGGGCCCGAGGCCGCAGTTGTGCACACACACACACACACACACACACACACACACACACACACACACACACACATATATATATATATATATATATATATATATTGGGCCTGAGGATGTAGTTTATTCAGATAAATAGGTTGTTCATCTTTCAGAAGAGGGAGTATTCACATCCTTACTTCCTTTGTTCATTTCAGTTATAAGCTATCAGTTATCATTTTAGTTACAGTTGTCAGTTTTTAGATATCATTTCAGTTTCTGTTTCAATAGTTATCATTTCAGTATCAATTATCAATTCTCAGTTATCAGCTTAGTTTCAGTTTCAGCATTGATAATTTTTTTCTTTCAGTTGCTTTAAATACCAATGCAAGTCAAATGCATTGACGTCCCTTTTGCCTTGTGCTTGCATCTCATGATGAGGGTAATGATTTACATGTTGATGATTCAGAGCGCTAGGATTCTCATACCAGCCATTTGGTGATCCCTAATTCTTTCGGGGCATTATCATTACCTTATAGTCTTCAGTAATATTAGACAGTAAGTGTTTTCAGAACTTCATTAGAGGCTTCATAGACTAGAGTAACAGCTAGACAGAGTCGCAGGATTTTCATATTAAGCCTTGTTGGCTACAAATATATTTTAGAATTGTATTACTGTTTCCACACTTTGACTTTTATCATTCAGACTTTCAGTATATTAGCATGAATTAGTTTATCTTCCGCATTTAGTATGTTATGATATCACATGTTGATTCAGCCAGCCAGTTGGTTCGCTCGGTCATATGTAGTCAGGCACCGAGTGTCGTGTTACGTCCAGGCCCATGTTCAGGGCATGACAAAGCTTGGTATCAGAGCACTAGGTTCAAGAGTCCTAGGGAGTCTATGAAGCTGTGTCTAGTAGAGTTTCCTTTATATGTGTGTGCCGGCCACTCATATAAATGGTTAACTACCAAGATATCCAGGATTGTCTCATTTCATTCTGCTCTAGATCGTGCCATGAAGCTTAGAGCAATAGTTAACCTTCTCTTCCTATCGTATTCCAAATGTATTGGATACCTAAGCGATGCGCAAGAGAAACCTAAGGTCCTAGAGAGGATAATTTCCTATTGGGGTATAAATATGGAGTACAGGTTGGTAAATATGAGACTTTAGAGGATGTTTAAAGTGGGATGCAACGTATAGTAGTACAGATTAGAGCATAACCTTATTAGAAAGTACAAAAGCAGTTATCATGTCTTATGGTTATCAGTTTACCTCAGTTACCAGTTATACAGTCTTTCAGTTAGCAAGTTTATGGTTCTTCAGTATGCCAATTATCAGTTACCAGATCTCCAATTTTCGGTGTATCAAAATTCTGGTAACTGGTAAGTATACAATGATGCCTATGGGTGCTAAAAGAAAATGTAAATAACATTGATTGTAGCAAAATCTTCGTATATTTTAGGTCAGGATTAAGACCAAGACTCACCGGATGGCGTAGGAAGTGATTTATCGATAATGATATACTCTGAAGGACATGTTTGTGTGTGGTAGTGTATCCGTATGTTTTTTTTTACAACAAAACAAATTTTATTTTAAATTTTTAGCAATTGAGCCAAAAATTGGATGATGATAATTTAGATGTCACACCCTACAGTGTAGCGGGTTAAGAATTTAACCGTGAATGGCCTAGAATTGGTCATTATAGTTTTGTACGAAAAGAAGACTAAGGGCAAAATTCCTAGTAGTCTGAAATGTTTGATATTACCAGAGATTTTTTTTCATACGACACATGCATATGACTAATAAGACATGATGTATGTAGTGAGAATCAACAACAGCCGATATTGTATTTCAGGGAATTATTTTAAGTTGTCAGATTTATTTATACTAGAACTAGAAAGTACCACCTTCGTAAGTTACTATAAGAAGTAGGTATTATTGTGAGATAAAAGATATGACAGTTCCCCTTAGGTATGTGACTAAGTGTTTTCCCCAAACGTTTATAGTTTGGCATGATTTTGAAGTGTATAGAAATTAGATATTCCAATTTTATTTAATATAGATGAAATTTTCCTAAGTGTGATCCATGTACATAGTACAAAAGAAAAATAGTGTGCAACCGTTGAATAGGTTCGAATGGTGAGGGAAGTTAGGAATAACCTTATTCTTCATTTTAGTTATTCAAAGTACAGCAAGAAAACATGATGCTAGCAGGTGGTTACTAAAAGAATAGTAAATAATTTTTGAGTAAATATAGTGGATTAGCAATTTCAGCAGAGCTAGTAGAGGTAAGATTTGATTCATTTAGCCAGGTTAACTCTAGTGAGTGGGTGAGAGTTTGAAAGATCAAATATGTGTTAGAACCCAAAGAGTTTAAGTTAAACCCGAAGTGCAGTGACAGTGGAAAAAAAATCAACTAGCAGTAAGAGATCAACAACAAAAGAATAGCCTTTAATAATTATCGAAAATAGGTTTTCCCAAGATTGACAGTGTAAGCAGAGTTAAATTATTAAGATTGTGTATGATAGTTGTGAATACATTAGCTTTCCCTTATATAAGTAATTTAGTTTTTCCTAGTAAGAAAAATTTCTTAGGAGTAAGTTAAAAGATGAGTCGTCATCGTCATAAAGTGCAAAAAAAAATTTGCAGAAGATAAGAAAAGTTATTCAGATCTCAACAAAAGAGAATGATCCTCAAGTACAAGATCCTAACCTTTGTTTTAAGGGAAAGGTGTGAAAATCATCAGTAAGTTTTTGAAACCCACATAGTTAGCATGGGACAGAAATACTATAAAATCATTCCCATTTATGTATTACGAGGGTAGTGCCATTACACGAGACTCTAATATTCCGAGTAGTGGTCAGTGACTTAGCTCACAACAATACTATAAGTGTTTAAGGAAGTACTTAAAAAGATAATCAAGTGTGGGAACTATGGATCATGAATGAGGTAGACAAGAGAACTATGTTGAAATAAGTTCACTGCTTAGCCAAGGTAGGAGTTCGACTTTCGGACACCAAAATAGTGGAGTTGTTGTCTAGAACAGGACATGTTCCTCCTTAGTAGTCGAAGTGAAGGAGAAACAGTTTGATGATCCCTACTTGTAGTAGCTGAAATACGGGATTCACATGCATAAGATGATGGATTTTTAACAAGGGGGAGATGATGATACTTTGAGGTAACAGGATAGATTGTGTGTTCTAACAATAGATAGATTTAGCGAGGGAGGAAAATGTTATAAGCCCATAATTCCAATTATTCTATCCACCTAGGTTTCCCAAAGATGTATCATGATCTTAAGGAGATTTAGTGGTGGAACGACATGAAAAGAAAGTTGCAGACTTTGTGGCCAGGTGTTTGAATTGTCAGCAAGTGAAAGTCGAGCAGCAGAAAACCAAATGTTTATCTCAGAACACACACATACTTTAGGGGAGATGGTAAATATGGACCTTATAATAGGATTATCTCGCTCATTTTGAAAGTATGATTTTTATGGGCGAAGGTGTAGATTGCCAATTAGTTGGTTCGAAGTTGGCAAAGCGGAGTTGCTGGGACCAGATTTGGTCAATCAGTCTATGGAGAAAATCAAGTTGATTCAAGAGCACTTATAGACAGCTCAGAGTTGCCAAAAGTCCTATTCGAACATGCAACATAGAGACCTAGAGTTTCAAGCTGATGATTGGGTGTTTTTTAAAGTTTTGCCAATGAAAGGTGTTATAAGATTTGGGAAGAAAGGAAAGCTCAGTACCAGATACATCGGGCCATATAAGATCCTATGAAGTATCGGTCAAGTAGCTTACGAGTTAGAGGTTTTACCAAAATTGGCGGTTGTACACCAGTGTTTCACATGTCATGTTATAACATTCAAGTTTCCACTATTCAAATCTCATGTCACGAAATTTGTGTTTCCAGTATTCAGATCTCATGTTAGAACATTCAAGTCAGTTTAGTACTCAAATACTCATGTCAGTCTAGTACTAAGATATTCATGCAAGCTTAATACTCAGATATTGATGTGAGTTCAGTGATCAGATATTCAGGTCAGTTTAACACTCGATTATTCGTGCCAGTTTAGTATTCATATATCCATGTTAGTTCAGAATTCACGTACCCATAACAAACAAGTATTCATGTATATGTATCATATTATGCATATTATTATGCCCTATGGAGCTAGTGTTATACTTTGTTAGCTATAGGTATTTTGGAGAAATGTCGAAGGTATCTAACCTTCTCATTCAGACCTTATAATACAATCTACATGTCTTTCAGTGTTTAGCCAGTTTAGTAGTCATTCATTCTAGTACCTATCCAGTTCAGTATCTCATCAGTTCAGTAATCGTGTATTCATTCAGTTTAGTATGGAAGTGTTAATGAAAGTTCATGTTCCCACTAGACCAATTTAAGGTCCGGAGTTAGCCTAAGATACAACCAGAATAATCATTTGAGGACGAATGATCCCAAGGGGGAGATAATGTAACACCCCGTAAATCTGGATTAGTTGTGGATATGTTAGATGAGTATTAATGTGATCTTTTAGACATGTGAAGCCCTATCGGGATGAGTATGGGTAATGTAACACTCCGTAAATATGAATCAGCTGTGTGCGAATGAGGACTATTTATATGATGGTTATCAATTGTATATGATAAAAGTGTATGAGGTATATCATAAGTAATTTTGGGTCCAAGGAGAGACCTAAGTCTAAGCAAAGTTTGAAAACTACATGAAAGACTAAAATTCCAAATGGGTCAGCACAAGACCACACTTTGGACGAGCATAACTACAGATAAGGTGTTATGTGGTGCACAACCTATCAAATGAAAGATCTTCGAGTCTAGTTTCTAACGCTTCAAACCGTTTGTCGTTTGGACTTTCCTACAAGAAGTTATTACCGGAGGCTGGCAGAGGACAACGGAGATGCGAAGCATCCGAGGCCGCGTCCAAAAAGAGTGGCTGGCAGTGAAGTACTGCCATAGAATTCATGTAGCATCCGAGCTCCTGAGCAGAGGACTGCTCGGATGCAAAGCATCCACGTTCGCGTCCGAAATCTAGGCTTATAAATACAATTTCGGGATTCATTTTCCCCCATTTCTTTTGGACGACTTTTAGGGTTTTCCTCCACTCTCTCAAGACCTCCAACCCCTCCCATCTTCAAGGTAAGCAATACCCATTATCTTGGTGTGAAATTCCATTATTTCTACACTAGTATTGATGAAATCTACACATAAAATACTTAGATCTTCAAGAAATTTCTTCAAGAACTCAAAGGAGGGTTTTTCAAGATTTCTTCCAAAAAGGTAATCCTACACCCTTAGACTTACATGTATGGATTTATTAAGGGAATATGAGTATGAATAAGTAATAGAACTCTTGTTATGGTTATTGGAAGCCATAAGTTCCCAATTTAATTACATAACTATAGTAGAGATTGAAAGATGAATATTTGATGGAATTTTATTGGTTGGGTGTGGATGGATGGTCATATATGTGATGTTGGAAGTTATAAATTGGTTAATCATGATGGTGGGATAAATTGTTGATGAATGGTGGTAACTAGATGAACTAACTATATGGTGATGAGATGTAGAGATTTATGCCTACATTGTGTTTGATAATATGCCTAATTGGCTTAAGTTATGGAATTTGTTACTAATATTGGTTCCATTGGATATTGCTATTGTAGATTGAAGGCTCTTAGTATTGTGGATCATTGTAGTAGCACTAAGGGGTGAAATTGAGGTATGTAAGGTTAACTCTCTATGTTTGGGAATGTTAATGATTCTCCCTACACTATGTTTCTTTTACAACATTACTAATTGCCTCAGAAATATAGTTTAGCCTAGTTCCTTGAATAGTTATAGAAGTTCTATTCTTTAGCTTCATAACTCATTCATGACTTTCATTCTGAACGTTGTGAGCTCAGTGCGTATTCAATATAGACTTGGGTTTGATGCCCCCGAGTCTTAGTATAGATTAATCAGTATGTCATAAACAGTTGAAGTTTCAATGTTCATAATTAGTTCAAGAATACATGTCTCAACCTAGTCCTATTCAGTATTCCAGTATTATATAACTCAGTGTGATCCAGTATTCCAATATCATATAACTCAGTGTAATTAAGTATTTCACTGTCATGTATTGTAGTATGATTTTCAGTTCCTGATTTTAAATCCCTGAATGTTGAACCCCTATATTTAGGCCTGAGGCCGCAGTTAATGTTTTATGCATGTTTGTGCCTGAGGCCACAGTTTATGTTTTATGCATCTTTGGGCCTGAGGTCGTAGTTATGTATACATATACTTGTGCCCGAGGCCGCAGTTGTGCACATATACATATATTGGGCCTGAGGCCGCAGTTTAATATTCAGATAAACAAGTTGTTCATCATTCAGAAGAGGGAGTATTCACATCCTTACTTCCTTTGTTCAGTTCAGTTATTAGTTATCATTTCAGCTTTTAGTTATCACTTTAGTTATCAATTATCATTTTAGTTATCAGTTATCAATTATTAGTTACCATTTCAGTTTCTGTTTCAAGAGTTATCATTTCAGTATCAATTATCTATTCTCAATTATCAGCTTAGTTTCAGTTTCAGCATTTATAATTTTTTTCTTTCAGTTTCTTTACATACCAGTGTAATTCAAATGTACTGACATCCCTTTTGCCAGGGGTCTGTATCTCACGATACAGGTAATGATTTACAGGTTAATGATTCAGAGTGCTAGGATTCTCGTACCAGCTATTTGGTGATCCATAATTCTTTCAGGGCATTATCATTACCTTATAGACTTCAGTATTGTCAGACAGTCATTGTTTTTAGTACTTCATCAAAGGCTTCATAGACTAGAGTAACAGCTAGACAAAGTCGCAGACTTTTCATATTAAGCCTTGTTGGCTACATATATATTTCAGAATTGTATTAGTGTTTCCACACTTTGACTTTTATCATTCAGACTTTCAGTATATTAGCATGTGTTAATTTATCTTCCGCATTTAGTAAGTTATGATATCACAGGTTGATTCAGCCAACCAGTTGGTTCGTTCAGTCACATGTAGTCAGGCACCGAGCGTCATGTTACGTCCAGGCCCATGTTCAGGGCATGACAAAGCTTGGTATCAGAGCACTAGGTTCAAGAGTCCTAGGGAGTCTATGAAGCCATGTCCAGTGGAGTTTCCTTTATATGTGTGTGTCGGCCACTCATATAAATGTTTAACTACCAAGACATCCAGGATTGTCTCATTTCATTCTACTCTAGATCGTGCCATGAAGCTTAGAGCAATAGTTAACCTTCTCTTCCTATCGTATTCCAAATGTATTGGATGCCTAAGCGACGCGCAGGAGAAACCTAAGGTCCTAGAGAGGATAATTTCCTATTGGAATATAATTATGGAGTACAGGTTGGTAAATATGAGACTTGAGAGGATATTAAAAGTGGGATGCAATGTATAGTAGTACAGATTAGAGCATAACCTTATCAGAAAGTACAAAAGCAGTTATCATGTCTTATGGTTATCAGTTTACCTCAGTTGCCAGTTATACAGTCTTTCAGTTAGCAAGTTTATGGTTCTTCAGTATGCCAATTATCAGTTATTCAGTTACCAGATCTCCAATTTTCGGTGTATCAAAATTCTGGTGACTGGTAAGTATACAATGATGCAAATGGGTGCTAAAAGAAAATGTAAGTAACATTGATTGTAGCAAAATCTTCGTATATTTTAGGTCAGGATTAAGACCAAGAATCACTGGATGGCGCAGGAAGTGATTTATCAGATAATGATATACTCTAAAGGACATGTTTGTGTGTGGTAGTGTATCCGTATGTTTTTTTTACTCCAAAGAACAAATTTATTTTTAATTTTTAGCAATTGAGCCAAAAGTTGGATGATGATAATTTAGATGTCACACCCTACAGTGTAGCGGGTTAAGAATTTAACCGCGAATGGCCTAGAATTGGTCATTATAGTTTTGTACGAAAAGAAGACTAAGGGCAAAATTCCAAGTAGTCTGAAATGTTTGATATTACCAGAGATTTTTTTTCATACAATGCATGCATATGACTAATAAGACATGATGTATGTAGTGAGAATCAACAACAGCCGATATTGAATTTTAGGGAATGATTTTAAGTTGTCAGATTTATTCATACTAGAACTAGAAAGTACCACCTTAGTAAGTTACTATAAGAAGTAGGTATTATTGTGAGATAAAAGATATGACAGTTCCCCTTAGGTATGTGACTAAGTGTTTTCCCCAAACGTTTATAGTTTGATATGATTTTGAAGTATATAGAAATTAGATAATCCAATTTTGTTTAATACAAATGAAATTTTCCTAAGTGTGATCCATGTACATAGTACAAAAGAAAGATAGTGTGCGACCGTAGAATAGGTTCGGATAGTAAGGGAAGTTAGGAATAACCTTATGCTTTACTTTAGTTATTCAAAGTAGAGCAAGAAATCATGATGATAGCAAGTGGTTTGTAAAAGAATAGTAAATAATTTTTGAGTAAATATAGTGGATTAGCAATTTCAGCAGAGCTAGTAGAGGTAATATTTGATTTATTTAGCCAGTTTAACTCTAGTGAGTGGGTGACAGTTTGAATGATCAAACATGTGTTAGAACCCAAAGAGTTTAAGTTAAACCCGAAGTACAGTGATAGTGGAAAAAAAATCAGGTAGCAGTAAGAGATCAACAACAAAAGAATAGCCTTTAAGAATTATCGAAAAGAGGTTTTTCCAAGATTGACAGTGTAAGCAGAGTTAAATTATTAAGATTGTGTATGATATTTGTGAATACATTAGCTTTCCCTTATATAAGTAATTTAGTTTTTCCTAGTAAGAAAGATTTCTTAGGAGTAAGTTGAAAGATGAGTCGTCATTGTCATAAAGTGAATTTTTTTTGTAGAAGATAAGAAAAGTTGTTCAGATCTCAACAAAAGAGAATGATCCGCAAGTACAAGATCCTAACCTTTGTTTTAAGGGAGAGGTGTGAAAATCATCAGTAAATTTTTGAAACCCACATAGTTAGCATGGGGCAGAAACACTATAAAATCATACCCATTTATGTATTACGAGGGGAGTGCCATTTCACGAGACTCTATTATTTCGAGTAGTGGTCAGTGACTTAGCTCACAACAATACTATAAGTGTTTTTAGGAAGTACTTAAGAAGATAATCAAGTGTGGGAAGTATAGCTCATGAATGAGGTAGACAAGAGAACTATGTTGAAAAAAGTTCACTGCTTAGCCAAGGTAGGATTTTGACTTTCGGACACCAAAATAGTGGAGTTGTTGTCTAGAACAGGACATGTTCCTCCTTAGTAGCCGAAATGAAGGGGAAACGGTTTGATGATCCCTACTTGTAGTAGCTGAAATACGGGATTCACATGCATAAGATGATGACTTTTTAACAAAGGGGAGATGATGATACTTTGAGGTACTAGGATAGATTGTGTATTCCAACAATGATAGATTTAGCGAGGGAAGAAAATGGTATAAGCCCATAATTCCAATTATTCTATCCACCTAGGTTTCCCAAAGATGTATCATGATCTTAAGGAGATTTAGTAGTGGAACGACATGAAAAGAAAGTTGCAGACTTTGTGGCCAAGTGTTTGAATTGTCAGCAAGTGAAAGTCGAGCAGCAGAAAACCAAATGTTTATCTCAGAACACACACATACTTTAGGGGAGATGGTAAATATGGACCTTATAATAGGATTATTTCGCTCATTTTGAAAGCATGTTTTTATGGGCGAAGGTGTAGATTTCCAATTAGTTGGTTCGAAGTTGGCAAAACAGAGTTGCTGGGACCAGATTTGGTCAATCAGTCTATGGAGAAAATCAAGTTGATTCAAGAGCATTTGTAGACAGCTCAGAGTTGCCAAAAGTCCTATTCGAACATGCAACATAGAGACCTAGAGTTTCAAGCTGATGATTGGGTGTTTTTGAAAGTTTTGCCTATGAAAGGTGTTATAAGATTTGGGTAGAAAGGAAAGCTCAGTAACAGATACATCGGGCCATATAAGATCCTATGAAGGATCGGGCAAGTAGCTTACGAGTTAGAGGTTTTACCAAAATTGGCGGTTGTACACC
This sequence comes from Nicotiana tabacum, assembly GCF_000715075.1. Classification (NCBI taxonomy): domain Eukaryota; kingdom Viridiplantae; phylum Streptophyta; class Magnoliopsida; order Solanales; family Solanaceae; genus Nicotiana; species Nicotiana tabacum. Next base: position 97,306,247 of record NC_134082.1, read on the forward strand.
AGTATTTCACATGTCATGTTATAACATTCAAGTTTCCACTATTCAAATCTCATGTCACGACATTTGTGTTTCCAGTATTCAGATATCATGTTAGAACATTCAAGTCAGTTCAATACTCAAATACTCATGTCATTCTAGTACTAAGATATTCATGCAATCTTAATACTCAGATATTGATGTAATTTCAGTGATCAGATATTCACGTCAGTTCAACACTCGATTATTCGTGCCAGTTCAGTATTCATATATCCACGTTTGTTAAAAATTCACGTACACATAACAAACAAGTATTCATATATGTATCATATTATGTGTATTATTATGCCATGTGGAGCTAGTGTTATACTTTGTTAGCTGTAGGTATTTTGGAGAAATGTCGAAGGTATCTAACCTTCTCATTCAGACCTTATAATACAATCTCCATGTCTTTCACTGTTTAGCCAGTTTAGTAGTCATTCACTCTAGTACCTATCCAGTTCAGTATCTCATTAGTTCAGTAATTGTTTATTCATTCAGTTTAGTATGGAAGTGTTAATGAAAGTTCATGTTCCCACCAGACCAATTTAAGGTCCGGAGTTAGCTTAAGATACAACCAGAATAATCATTTGAGGACGAATGATCCCAAAGGGGAGATAATGTAACACCTCGTAAATCCAGATTAGTTGTGGATATGTTAGATGAGTATTAATGTGATCTTTTAGACATTTAAAGCCCTATCGGGATGAGTACGGGTAATGTAACACTCCGTAAATATGAATCAGCTGTGTGCGAATGAGGACTATTTATATGATGGTTATCAATTGTATATGATAAAAGTGTACAAGGTATATCATAAGTGATTTGGGGTCCAAGGAGAGACCTAAGTCTAAGCCAAGTTTGAAAACTACATGAAAGACTAAAATTCCAAATGGGTCAGCACAAGACCACACTTTGGACGAGCATAACTACAAATAAGGTGTTATGTGATGCACAACCTATCAAATGAAAGATCTTCGAGTCTAGTTTCTAATGCTTCAAACTGTTTGTCATTTGGACTTTCCTACAAGAAGTTAATACCGAAGGCTGGCGGAGGACTGCGCGGATGCGAAGCTCGAAAAGAGGGGCTGGCAGTGAAGTACTGCCATAGAATCCGCGTAGCATCCGAGCTCCTGAGCGGAGGACTGCTCGGATGCAAAGCATCCACGATTGCGTCCGAAATCTAGGCTTATAAATACAATTTCGGGATTCATTTTCCCCCATTTCTTTTGGACGACTTTTAGGGTTTTCCTACACTCTCGCAAGACCTCCAACCCCTCCCACTTTCAAGGTAAGCAATACCCATTATCTTGGGCTTAGATCTTCAAGAAATTTCTTCAAGAACTCAAAGGAGGGTTTTACAAGATTTCTTCCAAAAAGGTAATCCTACACCCTTAGACTTACATGTATGGATTTATTAAGGGGATATGAGTATGAATAAGTAATAGAACTCTTGTTATGGTTATTGGAAGCCATAAGTTCCCAATTTAATTACATAACTATAGTAAAGATTGAAAGATGAATATTTGATGGAATTTTATTGGTTGGATGTGGATGGATGGTCATATATGTGATGTTGGAAGTTATAAATTAGTTAATCATGAAGGTGGGATAAATTGTTGATGAATGGTGGTTATTAGATGAACTAACTATATGGTGATGAGATTTATAGATTTATGCCTACAAGGTGTTTGATAATATACCTAAATGGCTTAAGTTATGGAATTTGTTACTAATATTGGTTCCATTAGATATTGCTATTGTAGATTGAAGGTTCTTAGTATTGTGGATCATTGTAGTAGCACTAAGGGGTGAAATTGAGGTATGTGAGGCTAACTCTCTATGTTTGGGAATGTTAATGATTCTCCCTACACTATGTTTCTTTTACCACATTACTAATTGCCTCAGAAATATAGTTTAGTCTAGTTCCTTGAATAGTTATAGAAGTTATATTCTTTAGCTTCATAACTCGTTCATGACTTTTATTTTGAACGTTGTGAGCTCAGTGCGTATTCAATATAGACTTGGGTTTGATGCCCCCGAGTCTTAGTATAGATTACTCAGTATGTCATAAACAGTTGAAGTTTCAATTTTCATAATCAGTTCAAGAATGCATGTCTCAGCCTAGTACTATTCAGTATTTGTGTATTATGTAACTCAGTGTGATCCAGTATTCCAGTATCATGTAACTCAGTGTGATTCAGTATTTCACTATCATGTATTATAGTATGATTCTCAGTTCCTGATTTTAAATCCCTTAATGTTGAACACCTATATTTGGGCCTGAGGCCGCAGTTAATGCTTTATACATGTTTGGGCCTGAGGCCGCAGTTTATGTTTTATGCATCTTTGGGCCTGAGGCCGCAGTTATGTATACGTATACTTGGGCCTGAGGCTGCAGTTGTGCACATATACATATATTGGGCCTGAGGCCGTAGTTTAATATTCAGATAAATAGGTTATTCGTCATTCAGAAGAGGGAGTATTCACAGCCTTACTTCCTTTGTTCAGTTCGGTTATCAGCTATCATTTCAGCTATTAGTTATCATTTTAGTTATCAGTTATCATTTTAATTTTCAGCTATCAATTATTAGTTATCATTTCAGTTTCTGTTTCAATAGTTATCATTTCAGTATCAATTATCAATTATCAATTCTCAGTTATCAGCTTAGTTTCAGTTTCAGCATTTATAATTTTTTTCTTTCAGTTGCTTTACATACCAGTGTAATTCAAATGTATTGACGTCCCTTTGCCAGGGTCCTGTATCTCACGATGCAGGTAATGATTTACAGGTTAATGATTCAGAGCGCTAGGATTCTCGTATCAGCTATTTGGTGATCCCTAGTTCTTTCAGGGCATTATCATTACCTTATAGTCTTCAGTATTGTCAGACAGTAAGTGTTTTCATTACTTCATTAGAGGCTTCATAGACTAGAGTAACAGCTAGACAAAATCCCAAGCTTTTCATATTAAGCCATGTTGGCTACAAATATATTTCAGAATTGTATTAGTGTTTCCACACTTTGACTTTTATCATTCAGACTTTCAGTATATTAGTATGCATTAGTTTATCTTCCGCATTTAGTATGTTATGATATCACATGTTGATTCAGCCAGCCAGTTGGCTCGCTCGGTCACATGCAATCAAGTACCGAGTGTCGTGTTACGTCCAGGCCCAGGTTTAGGGCATGACACTCACGAACTGATTGGCTAAAGCCTGAACATCCAAAGCAAGCGGTCTCTTACCGACCGGAATATACGCAAGGTTGTCTATACTGGCTGACTTCCTACTCAAAGCATTGGCCACTACATTGGCCTTCCCGGATGATACAAGATGGTGATATCATAGTCTTTCAATAGCTCCAACCACCTCCTCTGACTCAAATTTAGCTCCTTCTGCTTGAACAAGTATTGCTAACTCTTGTGATCCGTGAACACCTCACATGACACGCCGTATAAAAATACCTCCAAATCTTCAGCGCGTGAACAATGGTTGCTATCTCCAAATCTTAAACTGGATAATTCTTCTCGTGAATCTTCAACTGTCATGAAGCATATGCAATAACCTTGTCATTCTGCATCAACAACGCACCAAGTCCAATACGAGATGCATCACAATATACTGTATATGGCCCTGAACTTGTGGGCAAAACCAACACCGATGCCATAGTCAAAGCTTTCTTGAGTTTCTGAAAACTCGCCTCATACTCGTCCTACCACCTAAACTGGGCACCCTTCTGGGTCAACCTGGTCATCGGGGCTACAATAGATGAAAACCCCTCCACAAACTGATGGTAATAGCCTACAAAACCCAAGAAACTCTGGATCTCTGTAGCTGATATGGGTCTAGGCCAGTCCTTGACTGCCGCAATCTTCTTAGGATCCACCTGAATACCCTATGCTGATACAACATGACCCAAGAATGCAACTGAACTCAACTAGAACTCACATTTCGAAAATTTAGCATACAATGGATTGTCCCTCAGAGTCTGAAGAAAGACTCGAAGATGCTGTTCGTGCTCCTCCTGGCTGCGGGAGTAGATCAAAATATCATCAATGAAAACAATCATGAAGGAATCTAAATAAGGATTGAACACTCGGTTCATTAAATTCATGAAAGCTGCTGGGGCATTGGGCTGTTAATCAGTGGATGAAGAAGCATGTGTTCTCAACATATGCGAAAGAACAGAGTAAAAGTTCAATTAGCATTGAGAAACCAAATCGCACGACAGAGAAGAATAGATGTGAAGTCATTCCTAAACTCTGTAGCCTCTAGGGGATAAGCACAGACGTCTCCGACCAATCCCTCAAACTCTGCTAAGGTTTTCCATGAATTGTGAGACCGAAGCAACCTAGAGCTCTGATACCAACTTATCACGACCCGAATTATCCACTGTCGTGACTGTGATGGCGCCTAACATTGAACCCGCTAGGCAAGCCAACGTTATTGATTATTATACCTTTTTATCTTTATCATTAATAATTTACCAAATTAATGCAAGCATATGACTGAATTAGAAATGCGGAAGAACATAATTTAACAGTTTAGCTAATACCAATGCGAAATCCATAACAATACTCTACCCAGAGCTGGTGTCACATTCTCACGGACTATCTACGAATACTAAAAATAGGGTCTGAAGAAAGAAAATACATGCATGTCTCTGAAATACAAAAGAACAGAATAGAAGGGGACGCCAAGGCCTGCGGACTACCTCGGGTCTCCGCTGCACTGAAGACAACAACCTCTAACTATGGTCTGTATGCTCCAGTACCGGGATCTGCACAAAAGAGTGCAGAGTGTAGTATCAGTATAACCGACCACATGTACTGAGTAAGTATCGAGCCTAACCTCGGCGAAGTAGTGACTAGGCTAGGACACAACAAACAACATAACCTGCAGTTAAACAATATCTAACAGAATAACAATAATAGAAGCAAATCAAAAGTAATAGGGAGGGGTAACATGCTATGAGGGATACCAACATAAAGAATCACAGAAATAATGGAATGAAACAATTAAGGAACTTGAACCGATAACAACAAGAAATCATAACAAACTGGCAATAAATGCACGACATCACCCTTTATGCTTTTACTCTCAATCCTCACCATGCAGTCAATAATGAAAATGTACACGGCATCACCCTTCGTGCTTTCTCTTCCTCACCATATAAATATTAGAAATGTGCACGGCATTACTCTTCGTGATTTATCTCTCTTCCTCGCCATATGCATCAATATCAATGTAAATGTGTACGGCATCACCCTTCGTGCTTTATCACTCTTTCCTCACCATATGCATAAGTATGAATGTGCACGGAATCACCCTTCGTGCTTTATCACTCTTTCCTCACCCAAACAATGGTAACAATCAACATCCCGACAAGGAAATCAACAATAAGAATAAATACATCTCGGGAAGGGAATCAACAATAGGAATTAAATACGTCACGGCAAGGGAATCAACTATAACCAATCTTATTCTAATAATTAACTTCACAAATGAACCTCAACTGGAGTCAATGCTCAACAATAGACAAATACTACGAAAAATGATCATAAGTCTTACTCAACATGGATAATCAATAATTTAGGCATTTATAGTACTTATCAACAATCACAACGATTACAATTTAAGACTCACGGGCATGCTTGACACCAACGTATAGATACTCGTCACCACACCTATACATCGTACACTACACTAGCACATAGCAAATAAGGCACAACACCTATTTCCTCAAGCTAAGGTTAGACCAAACACTTACCTCGATTCCACGACCACGAATCAAGACTCAACTATTGCTTTCCCTTTTGATTCCACTTCCAATTCAATTGTATCTAGCCAATATTAACTTATTAACATCAATAAATACTAAAGAACTCATACCCAATGCTTAACTATAGCTTTCCCATCATTTTTCCCAAAAATCCAAAAATCGACCCCGGATCCGCTTGGTCAAAACTCGAGGTTCGGACCAAAACCCGAATACTTATTCACCCACGAACCCAAATATGCAATTAGTTTTGGAATCCAACCCTACATCGAGGTTTAAATCCCCAAATTTGTGAAATCTCCAATTCTCTTAAAATCCCTAATTTCTACCCTTAAAGAACAAGATTTAGGCCTAGAAATCTAATAGGTGTTGATGAAAAATGAAAGAAATGAGTCTAAGAACACATACCTATGGTTTGGTGATGAAATCTCCCTTCAACAATCTCCCAAGGTCTGATCATAGGGAAGGAGATATGATATTTTGGGTTTAATCCCGTTCTGCCTCTGTTTTTAAATCACTGGACAAGCCTTCTTCGCGTTCGCGAGAAGCCTGTCGCGTTCCGAGACGCAGCGACCAAAAGCCTTCGCGTTCGCGAGAAGCCTGTCGCGTTCCGAGATGCAACGGCCAAAAGCCTTCGCGTTCGCGAGATACCCACCGCGTTCGCGAAGGCATTCTCCCCCCCCCCCCCAGCCTCCGCGTTCGCGATCCAAGTGACACGTTCGCGATGAGTATTTCACCCCTTCCCCAGGTCGCGTTCGCGAAGGGTAATGCCCCCAACGCTCCGCGTTCGCGACCTGTGCCTCGCGTTCGTGTAGAAGGAATTTCCTTCAGACAAACTTTACTCTTCGCGTTCGCGAAAATTCCTTCGCGAATGCGAAGAAGAAAACCCCTATGCACCTGCAACAGCTAAGACAGTAGAATCTCTAAGTCTCAAAACACCCCGAACCATATCCGAAACTCACCCGAGGCCTCGGGGCTCCAAACCAAACATGCATACTAATCTAAAAACATCATACAGACTTACTTGTGCGATCAAATCGCCAAAATAACACCTAGAACTACAAGTTAGCATCAAAATCAAAGAAAAATCTCAAGAACTCTTAAAGTTCCATTTTCACAACCGAGGGTCAGATTCACGTCATGTGAATTCCGTTTCTTACCAAATTTTACAGGCATAACTTAAATACCATATTAAACCTGTACCAGACTCCGAAACCAAAATCGGGCCCGATACCTCAAATTCAAACATCTTTAAATTTTCCAAAACTCTTATAATTTCAATTAAACAATTTCTTTCAAAAATTCATTTCTCGGGCTTGGGACCTCGGAATTCAATTCCGGGCATATGCCCAAGTCCCATATTTTTCTACGGACCTTTCGGGACCGTCAAATCACGGGTCCGAGTTCGTTTACCCAAAATATTGACCGAAGTCAACTTAAATTTAATTTTAAAGGCAAACTTCGCATTTTCACAATTTATTTCACATAAGGTTTTTCCGAATATACGCTCGGAATGCGCACGCAAATCGAGGTAAGATAAAAGGAGGTTTTTTAGGCCTCGGAACGCAGAATTAACTTTTAAAATAAGTGATGAATTTTTGGGTCATCACAGAATAGAAACCCTCTATTTATAGGGAAAAGTGACTTAGCCACCAAGTAACAAACCCTAAAATCACTTCAAAATATAGATATTCACCATAAATAAAATACTATCTATAACCCCCCCCCTCTTTGAATGTTTATTCAATAGATAATGTACCTCATTAAAACCTTAATAAAAATAAAATCGACACTCCCCCTTGAATGTCTATTCAATAGATAATGTGCCTCACTAAAATAATAATTAAAATAAATTCCAGTGGAAAAAAATTCTAGTGAAGGAAAAAGAGTACACATATTTAAAAATATGCCTTTTGGTTGCCTTTTAAAAACCTTGCAAGGAAAACCCAGTGAGACAAAACCTTGTAAGGAAAAAAGAGTACAATGCGTATTAACTCTCCCTGATGAGAGCCCCAATTCACATCTATAAGCCTTTGCATTTCAGTCTTGTGCACCATCTTCAAAAGATCGTTGGTAGAGATTTGACAAACAAATAAGCCATATTAACTTGAACGAATTTGTCTCACCTTGAAATCATCATCCCTAATAGATGTATTGTGTTCATATGATCTTGTTGGAATCGCCATTTCAATATCTTCACATAGAGGTGAAAACTCTTGCTGTCATATTATCATGCTTATAATTATAACAAGATACATTTGTGCACAAATTGCAGTAAGGATGTGGTACTTCAAGGTCAAAAATTGTATATGATTTAATCAATTTAAATCCTTCGGGGATTATCATATAAGTATACTCAAATAAGCCATTTAAATAGATTTTAGATGCATATCAAGTTTTCATGTCATGTCGACGTATAAAATACATAAAAGTGATTGCACACACCTATTGACTTTATACTTTCGAGTGTTTGAACTATATTTTATTGGTAAAAAAATTACACATGGATTTATATAAGTGGTTGATGAGGCAAGACACGTGAATCATTAAGAAAGCAACAGCTGGAAAGATGCATTAAAAAAGGCACGAGTCGTAATAGGTACGAGCAAATCACCCACGAGATAAAAGGGTATGGTCGCTCGAGTATGAATTGCTATATGAAGAAACACCGTCATAATAAATCAAGACAGTAAAGAAGGAAGATTCATGAATCGTCAATTAATGTGCATGAATGATCATAGACGTTACAGAATCTTAGTAAACAGTTACGATTGCCAATTATAACGTCTCATTAATATCATTAATATTCATAATGATTCAGTCATAAAAGGGAAGAAACGATGTACTTATAGATTCCTATATAAGGGAAAGGGATTTCACTTGTAAAGACACGTTCTGATTATTATTGAAATACAATTACTTTCGTTTGCTTTCTATTGGTTACATTGCTATTTCATATCCTAATTTCTTTTGTTATCACTGAGAAAATATAGAATTTCTTGATTATCAGTAGCCCGAGTATTTTTAAAAATAAACTTTGACCGAAGTACACAATTTTTGGTTAAACATATATGTCCAAAACTGCATGTCTTTCATATGAAACTAAATTCTACTTGAGTTGTTTCTCCAAACTTAAGATCCTCACATATATTTATCATTGTTATAGATGTCGTCGACAAACACTTTATATCGGTTCCAACCTCGTTATTTTTCATAAAGACATAACACAGAAATCTTTTCATTCATATATTCAGGTACCTGAATCTCTCATGAGATTTTAGATCATTTGCCTCCTTTATTATGATCATTTGCTCATCTTCTTTATCAAGAAGTTTATTTGAAACCGATTTGTCTATATACTTTAAGCGTACCATAGATTTTGTCCTTCTAGGACTTAATAGGAGCATTTGCAATGAGAACATAGTTACTTTCTTTGGGTCAGCAAATGCGTCTGGCATGCTTTGCAATATATTGCAAATGAATTATCTTTTTATGAACTTCAAGTTCATATTATTTTATTCGAGGATCTTGATGTACACATGATAATTCATTCCACATAACTTTTTCTCAACTTTTATCATATTTCCCCCTCATGTTAGAAAAACTAACTTACTTTCTGAACTTTAAAAACCACTTTTGTGCTTTATGGTATTAATCAAAATATACCTCGCACATCAATAATAATAAGATGGAATTATTTGGTTCCTGACTCCGAACTACTTGTGAGGGGAGAATGTAATGTACCTTCGTATATAACGTATATCAAACTGATACACATAACTTTATTCTCATAAGCAATAGTTTAGCTATTAAGTGAAGACAATCAATAAATCATTTTGCTAAACCAACTATGATGTAACCAACTTATCAAAATGAACTGTCTTGAATAGAAAATCTGAAAATTATGCTCTAAATTAAATTATTGAGCAAGTTACCTCGCAAAAACACCAGGTTACGGGTTAATAATAATTGCACATGTAACCATCTCATAGATATATCTTATGTGGTATACATGGCAGGTGAATGAGCTCATATTCACCTTTGATATTTTCAGTATTCATGGGATTCAATCCCAATTTTAGTTGGTCTATCAATTAATAAGAACAAGCAATGTAAGAGAATTCATAAAGAACTTTCTAGTTCTTTAATATTTACCCATGTATATTCTCTTTTATTTTTGTACATCATACTTAAATTAACATGGCTAAACCAATTGTGCCAACTGAATAAATTATCAATATTGATAAATTTCAGGTTTACACCATAACACGTACAATTATCAATAAACTCCAAGTTTATTATGATATGTGTTTTATATCAATAAACTTTTACTTTATTGTGGCATTCTTTTATTTGTGTAGTATAAACCGGAGAATAAAGTGGGTAGCTTTTCACATACATATTACCCCGCTACAAGTTATAGTAATATAAAATATTAAATCTTTCCTTTATTTATAGTCTCAATATAACCAACCGCATTCGGGAATACCTTAGAAACTCAATTTTAGAAACTCAATTAAGTTTCTTTGAGACTTACTACGACACAATAAATTAACATGATAATCAATTGTATTCCTCCAAAATAGTAATAATTGGCTCTTCCAGAGCTCTCAATTAATTTTGTACTACCACATATTCATCAACATCCATATGGCGAAAAGCTCTTTTAAAGAGAAAGTTATACCATCATGGTTATGGTTAAAATTATATGCAAGATTTATTTCTTGCATTATCGTTGTCTTTAAATAATCACATTGCTAAAACATTTTGGCGTACAATAAGTGCGTGACCAATGACCATTTATGCCATAATAATGACATTATTTTTTTATTTCCTCTCAAACCTCCTTCTAGAGGTGAGTGTGGTATATACCACTAGTACACTCATATTCTTCCAAGAATGAATATGTATTCATAAATCACATATTGTTACATTCACATCATGAATGGACCATATTCATCTATATGTACTTTATAAAATATCATGTCAAATCGATGACAAATATTACTTTCACAAAGTGAAGGATTATTTTGAGAATCCTTATTGTTCTCATTACCACAATGATATGATTATAATGTCGTCTATTGTCACGTCCACATCCATTGATACATTCATAGTAATAATTTTATCTTCTTTCAGATGTATCATATACTACTATCACATTCTCTTAAGGGAATGAGAATAAAACAAATTCAGTGGGACAGGTTTCCACTTTTTATGCTCACAATCATACATGAATTTGATCATGACAAGACATAGAACTTTTATCACTTCGGATGATTATAATTTCTTACAAACTCCATTAGAGTTATAATCAAACTTTGTTGTCTTTGCTTGTATATAAAATCAAATTATAGAATTTAAAAAATTTAAAAGAGAAAAATAAAGTAAAACACTTACCTTAAATCCAGAATTTATCCCGTTTGCCAAACTCGGAGCAATTAGCACAAAAGCAACTGATCAAACATATCTCATCCGTCGAATTTGAAAAATCTTGATTTGTCAATTCGTTGCTATCATCACAGAATGCAACTCATCACACCAAATTAATTTCCATGACAGGATGAGTCAAATACATCTAAATTGTTGATTAGTCTCTCGATCCAACGACTTAGCTTCAAAATCCAAAGCCCAATGGTTTATTATTTTAGTCTCTATTCAATTTGTTAGAGTCTCGTGCTGATAACGTGTCATAAAACAATAAAAGAAGAAAAGAGTATTTCAGAGAAAAGTAGAGAAAGAGAATTCTTATTGATTTGGGATGAATTACAATGTATTAGAACCCCTCTATTTATAGAGAAAAGTGACTTAGCCACCAAATAACAAATCCTAAAATCTCTCTAAAATATAGACATTCACCATAAATAAAATACTATTTATAACAATTACAGTCTTCTCTAAGCACATAATTTTATTTTTTTTAAAGAAAGTTGAGTAACAAAATTCTCTCATATTCAAATGCAGTATTTTCAGGAGGTCAAACAAACTATTTTTGGTTAAGTAAAAAGGAAGGGAAAGGGTAAAGGAGAAACACTATTTTTGGTAGTAGTAAAGGAAGGAACAGATAAGGTAGTTGGACTCTGGTATTTAGCTCTTTTATTGGATGATTTGAACTTTGAAGTCAGTCATCTAACATGGTCGTACCTTGCATATTCTAATTTTCAATTTGATAAACTTGAGAAATTTGGTCATCAATTCATATAAAAGAACCAATAATATGTAATGTCTTAGTTTATCTTCCTGCATGTTAGCAAATGGCTCACAAATCAACCGAGTTGTAGGCTACAAGAAATGCTAATATCAACTGGTTTTGCCTAAAATTAGACCAAATTTGCGAAGTCTGATCAATTGAAAATTAGAAAGAGTAAAATTGAATAATTGAGAGATGCCACGCGCCAACAACATAAACCAAAGGGACTAAACTGCATTTCTCCTCAACTTTATTCCCCGTGTTCGTAAGTATCACTAGAAGTAACAAGAAATACTTCTTACTTCTTAATACCTCACTTTGAGTGGAAGAAAAGCTTTATTTTCCTCATATTATTCGCCGACTTTATTACCTGACAATATAAGGGTGTGTTTGGTATAATCAAGAAAATATTTTCTCGGAAAATAAGTAATAATTTTATTCATTTTCCGGTGTTTGGTACACAAATTAAGGAAAATAACTTTTCAAGAATATTCGTAAATAATTTACATATAATAAACATGAAGCCATAAACTTTCAAACCAACAACCTTCCGAACCCACAAATTTCATAAACTTTTGAACCGCTAAAGCTGAATTTCGAACCCGTAAACTTTATAATTTTTAAACTCGTAAACTTCCAATCACATAAACTTCCGAACTCATAACTTCGGAACTTGTAAAATTTTGAACCTTTAAACCGATAAATAAAAAAACTAAAACTGAAAAATATTTAAAAAAAAATTCCGGGGAGGGGGGGAGGGGGAGGAGGGGGGAATTTGAAAATTACAAAAAAAAAAGCTTTTTTTTTGTGCGGGGTGGTGGGGTGGGGGTGGGTGGTGCAGAAAAACGAAAAAACAGAAATTTAAAATTACAAAAAAAAAAGTAAAAAAAAAAACTTTTTTTGCGGGGGGGTAGGTGGGGGGTGGGTGGTGCCGAAAAACGAAAAAATAAAAATTTAAAATTGCAAAAAAAAATAAGGTAAAAAAATAATTTTTTTGCGGGAGGAGAGTGTAGGGTGGGGTGGGGTGGAGGGGTAGTAGGGTGGGTGATAACAGAAAAACTGAAATTTGAAAAAAAAAAATCCTTTTTTTGAGAGAGGGGATGGGATGGGTTGGTGAGGGTGAGGAAGGTTGAGAATGAGTTTTGGAAAATGTTTTCCCTTCTCTTGATAAGGAAAACATTTTCCTCCAATTGGAGAAAAATGAATTCACAAGGAAATTTTTTTCCAAAACATTTAAGCCAACCAAACATGAGAAAATTAAAAATATTTTTTGAAAAATATTTTCCTTCGAACCAAACATACCCTAAATATTTATGTGAATGTTCTTCTATAACTTTTTATGTACTCCCCAATTTATCAACGAAGTATGGAAATAAAAACTACTATTCACGTTAATAGTCCTTCCGTTTTGTTAGAGATTTTGTATGTCATCAGAATATGTAAAGAATTAGTGTTAGAGAACCTAAATTTTTATAAATTGCATAGAACGAATTCAAGTAAAACGATATGGATAGTAAGCACTCACGCCATCTCCAACCTTACCCCCATTTCCTATAATGGGGGTAATTTTTGGGGTAATTTAGTTCCAACTCTCCCTCATTTTTGTCCCCAAAATGGAGGATGAATAGTGTTCCCTCAAATATGGGGACACACTATTCATCTCCCCCATTACTATTCATCAATTTTGTTATTATTATTTTATTATTTAATCTTTTAATTTATCTCTTTATGTATACCTAATTATGTTTATGTAATGTCTTTATAATATTAATTCTTAACTTTGGTGTATAATTTGATAAATTAATTTTCGTGCATTTATTATTTTTATGTAAAATTGTAAGTTAATTTTATTATAAGTTATAATTGTACAAAAAATATATAATTATCTCAAATATGCTCATTTTGCACATAGAAGAATTAAGGACAAAGATGTTCATTTTGCACTTCGTATATAATGCATTAATAGATCATTTATGGGAGAATACTAGAGGTTGAAGTTAAATATTTATGTAGTATTTCGAATGAATTGTATCGTTATGTAATATGCATTTAATTAATCTTGTATCGCAATGATTTCACTTTTATTTGAATTATTAGTTAATCTATAATAATTGCTTATAATTTTATTATTTAAAATTTTATGAAATTGTTTTAATGGAAATTACAAATTAATAAAAATAAAAGATGGAATTTGTTTAATGAAAATTAAAAAATGAAATTGAAATGAAAGATAATAATATAATATAGACGAGAGAGAAGAATATAAAAAAGTTTGGGGAAAAAATAGGGGAATGGTTGGAGTAAAAATGAGGAAATCTCCATTTTGGGGACCAAAAATAGGATAAAGGTTGGAGATGCTCTCGTACATCTACCCCAACTTTTATTAAGATGCATATTTTACTAGCTTTGTAGTTACGATGTTTGTATTTTTTTTTTCTATAGCAGTAATTGGTGTATGTGCTCACTACGAAAGTATGTTTCGCACAAAGAAAGCAAACAACTCATCGATGGTACAAGTCAGTCATCAATCATCACTATAGGTTTTCTTTTTTATGTTTAGGCCAATATATAGTTAATAATAATAAAAAATTTGTATCTTGAAACTATCCTTAAACAAAGGGGTAAAGATCACTTTTAGTCCACGGTCAAAATTATTTATATTCAATAGCCGCATAAGTGCATATAATTTATATATTTTTTGTATATAGATATACACTATTTCGATTATTATTTGAAAGCGACTATACAATGTCATTTCCTTGAACAAACTTCATATACGTTTGCGAACAATAAACAAGCCCAAAATAACCTTAGTTCATCAGTTGGACTGGCCCATAATATTTAGGCCCAAGTAACTGGACAGGCCTGTTTGTATAATGCCAATATGTTCTGAATTTGTAACATTGAGCCCAAAAGAAATGCTTTGACCCACTACACCACAGGTGTTAAGTTCCAATATAATCTGTATTTTCCCGAAGCGACACAGCTTACTGCAAATTTTCCTTCACAATTGGCAGTCCAACCTAGCCGCAATGAAGAAGAAGCAAAAATCCGCCACCACCTCCGCCGCAGATACCACCACCACCGTAGTAGATTTGAAATCCCTAATCCACGACCACAGACTCTTCTTCGACAAGCTAATCGACCTAATTCCACCTAGATTCTACCTCCCTAAAGAAGACGCTCCCTGGTACGGAGGCCTCTCCAAAGCCGCCAAAGCCTCCGCCAAGCGAAAATCCAAAGAGAACCTCAAACTCGCTCGTCGCAACCGCCTTGATCCTGGCAAAAAGGATCAAACCTCCACCCTCGGCCTCCTCGAACAATCCCTTCAGAAACAGCAACAAACTGACGCCAAAGCAAATCCCGACGAAGATCATGCTAAACCTACGCCCATTAATTTGGAGGAGAACGATAATAACCCTAATAACGATAACTCCTCCGTTACTTTCGAAGGGCTGAGACAAAAGCTACGCAGAAAGATCGAAATGCTCCGTGGTAACCGCGGTGATGGCGAGAGTTCGCACAATAACAGAGCAAATGATCGTAGGAGGAGTGAAAAAGAAGCATCTTTAGTGAAATCCGAGGGGAAGAAGAGAAAGAGAGGTGAAGGAGAAGGAGAAGACGGTAAAGGAGAAGATAACAGTGTGAGTGAAGTGGAAAAGGGAATAGAGTTTGGGAAAGTCAAACTCGGAGACGACGATGACATGAAAAAGAAGAAGAAGAAAAAAGGATCCAAAGCTAAAGAATTGGAAAGGCTGAAGAGGCTGGAAGAGGTGAAGAGGGAGAATAGGACGGTGGCGGATAGGGAAGCATGGAAGGCAGCAGCAAACAGGGCAATGGGAGTGAAGGTGCACGATGACCCTTCAAAGTTGAAGGAGAGTATGAAGAGGGAGAAGAGGAGGAAAGAGAAGAGTTCGGAGAAGTGGAAGGAAAGAGTGCAGAGTCAGGAGAAGTTAAAAAACGAGCGACAGCAGAAGAGAAGGGATAACATTGCTGGCAAAGTTAAGGAGAAGAAGATGAGGAAGATTGCTAAAAGGGAGAAGAAACTCATGAGGCCTGGCTTTGAGGGCCGAAAGGAAGGCTACATTACTCAGGATAAGAGCTAAACTAAACTGGTCATGTGACTCTTTCTTATGTTTTCATATTTTTGAATTTAACTGCTATTTAGGTTGGAGAAAAAAATTTGTGATTGTGTGCTGCTAGTCATTTGGTAGTAACATGTTGGTTCATTAGCCGATTTCAACTGGATTGGGATTGAGGTGTAGTTTTTATATTAACATGCTGGTTCATTTATTGTTTTCATGAAATTAGCATGATAATATATGCTTGTCAACGAATATTACTAGTTTGAGTAGAACATATTGTCTGAATATATTTCTCAAAGAGGGTGGAAATGGAACAAATATGAGATTCACCATGAATCTTTTGCTCTGGAACATATTTACTTGGCATTGTCACTCTCTTTTTTATAAATAGATGTTTTACATGTAAAATGGCTACACATATATCCCTAATATTTCAAAACTTAGCTGCACCCTTGTGAGACAGACCAACTTACTTTATTAAGAGTCCTTTAAAAAGCTAAGCTTGTTCAGATGGTAAGATTCACTTAACTTCATACCTCTAAGCGCTCGTGGCTATAGTCACTTTGATGCTCAAAGTTAATCATTGCACTTGTAGCTACTAACTATATGTTTTTCAATTGTGGAATTATCAAATGATTGAGAATGTTTAAGGGAGATTTAGTTTAGCAAATTGGGATTTCACTGTGATGTAGTGGAGTTGTAGACAGATGTTGTGAACTGATTCGTAACTTCTTGCTAGTGTCCTACTTATGAATCTAACATGTTAAGATGAATCCGGTGATACAATACCAATTGGTAAAAAAGAGATGATTTGTAGATTACATGAGCATGTTCCTAATTATTTGCTGCTAAAGAAAAGCTCAAGAACCTAAAGGTCTATCCCTAACAGTCAATGAGGTGGGATGAATAGGGGAACAAGGTCGAACTCCTAACAGAGACGAAAAAGATTAAGTAATTTCTTCCTAACTGCTTAAGCCTTTGTGCGCAGAAATAATTGTGTTGGTGGGAGGTAGTTGGTATCTAGTGGAATAGTCAAAAGGTGTGTGCAAGCTAGCGCGGACACCATACTTGTAGAAACTAGAGCCTTACCCTTTTGATTGAATGATAATATCTATCTTGTGCTTTCGGTTCATGGTCTGTGAATCTAACAGAACATTTTTTTCTCCACATTCTTCTTCTATGATTATCCACTTGTTTATGTCAACTTCCTTCTATGTGCGAACTTTGAGTTTCATACAGAAAATTTTCAATATGCTGCTGTTATCAAATCTTTCGCAAACTTCTGGGGCATAGCCAGCGTTCTACTGCAATACTGCAGCTAGCACAACACCGCTGCAAGTAACCATAGTATAATCAGGCGCATAAAGCACAGAAAAGTGCCAAGCCACGCGGGGGCTTAAGTTGCAAGTGCAATTAAAGGACAAGATATATTTTTTGAGGTTCTTTTATGCAAGAATTTTAGTATGACTGCAGTGAATCAAGTGAAGCTTATGAACTGGTTGTTTATCCTTTACGCACTTTATGCCTTTCTAAGTGCTTAAGTCTTTGAGTTGTGAAAGATCTCAGTTCGTCGATTCTACGTGGACTTTTTCTTCGATTGGTCAACAAGTTCATTTGGATCCAATTGATCAGGCAAGATGGAGTTCTTTTATGTCTTCTGTGCGTTATGCTTTAATATTATTGTTTCCGACACCCAAAGGTACCCCTAAGGTCTTATGATGAATACATAGAAGATTAAGCGGAAATAAAATACATAGAAATCAAGCGGAGGTGCATCCAATACTGTGAATGAGTTCCTTAAACTACATCATATAGTTGGTGTCTCTTGTCCTTTCTTGCACATGCGTTCAACCTTCTCTTTCACATTCTTTAGCCAATACTGCCTAAACAATACAACATTGGAGAGTACTAGAGTTTGATAATAGGACATTAATTTGAGACAAAGGGAGAGATGCAGAGAATTGAGAAAAGTATGGATAAATATGAAGGAAAACGATTTTCTTTTAGGAAAGTGCAATCAGTTATAGAGTGGTGATGGGAAGCAGGTATAGACAAAAGAAATAAAACTTTTTTCTTTGTATCTCCCATTTCCACCCCTTCGTGGAGCTGCTAGTATAGTTACCAGAGTAGGGCAGAGGGGAGAACTCCTGAAATCCTTTTGATCAGAGACTGACCAGTTACTTACATCAGTCGTGTTTGAGTGATGCACAGAAGATGTAAACTTTGAAGTAGGTTTTGGTTGTTTTCCAAACTTTCCAAGTGGCGACAGGAGGAAACTTGGTGATATTTCCAGGGATTAAGATCCTTGTTGAAATATTGATGCAATATGATTCAAGGGTCCTGTAAAGCATGATGGATTTCCTTTTGAGCCGTGCTACTTATAGAATGGTTATGGGAAGCTTTCAAGAATTTCTTGCTGATTTTTATGCCTTGGCATTGAGCTTCAGCTGTGGTGCTTCATCCAAGGGGATGCTACTAACTCGCTGCTGATATCTCTAACCTGAGGAGTTAGGTCCCTCTACTAGCTGGAAGAAAGCAATTAGCAATGTAGCTGAACTTTGTTTTGTTTTACGCTAACTTGCTATCTTGCTTTGCTGGATCTTGTGGCACTCATAACGCCACTTTAGCATCTTCATGTTTCCATATTACGTTTTGTCTTGTGGTTTGTTGTGCTTGTATGTTCGAGGTTAGAATTCAACTCGCTTTCACTGAAAATGTCTTGTTAGTTCCTATCTCTCCAGTCCCGTGCTTGTCTAACTTTTTGTCTTCGTCTGGTTGCCTATTTTCTTGCTAGATCCGTTGGTTTTTCCCCTTTTAAAGTTATTTGGGTTTTTTTTTGGGGTGGAAGTATCAAAGGTTGGGGCTGATTCCTAAAAGAAAATGCAGAACTTAGAACTTAAGTAGACTTTTAGACATACTTATTACTTGCTAATAATGAAATATCATTTGCAAACACTTATTATTTGCAAGTCCTTTGTTTCATAATTTGTTCAATTTATTTCAACTTCAACTTAAAATAGAGAATATGAAGTTGAGAAAGTGGGTTGTGGAATATTTCTAGTGAAATGATAGTTGTCACCCACAAATGTCTAACTCTTTTCCCAGGTGAATTTCATGTCTAAACACAAATTTCATCTTTCAAATACTCCTTTTCAACTTCAAATACTCATTTAATATTTCAACAAAATATTGTCCAAAGGAGCAGACTTTGCTAGTTTATTGCGAGGTTAAGTGCAGTTTGCCTGCACAAGCAAGCGAGCCTTACTTTGAGATGCATTTCTATTCCACTCCTGAGTTAGTCGCCGTGTCCATGTGCATGTGTGTGGGGAATATGCTTCGCAATCTTGTCTAACAGGTGACTTAGAAAAGTTGAGGGCACATGGGAGGTAGGTGCTTAACTTATCGTATTAAACAGAATCCAGAAAAGTGTATCCATAAATATCCAGAGAGGGTCACATAACCATACACATCACCACTAAAATCCATCATAATATTACAATTCCCGTAAGAAAAAAAAAAAAAAAAAAAAAAAGCAAAGGCCAACGACAAGACACTCAAAATTCCACACTAAAGTAATGATACAACTGCAAGGCACTTTGTGCTTGCCTCTAGGTCATGTTAGATTCCAGCAAACATGGTACGATGGGGCAACAACAAAAGTAGAAAACCAAAGAAAATATTGTCCAAATCAAGGCCCTACAAAGGGGAACACAAAGGCTCCTCCTTTGTACTGAAGTTGATGATGATCTTATCCTTGAAAGATAGCCTCTATTCAAAAGCACGCAAGTAAATAGTGGTGGAGTAATGGCCCTTGAGTTTTTGTTGATGGTGCTGGTCACTGGTCACAAAATTAAATCCTAAGGCATATATGCACCAAACACATGCCATTGGCATTCCCCTGCCAACCCTGCACATGCTTCCTGTCCCCCCCCCCTATCTATACCATCCTTCCTTTTATTCCTTTCTACTTTCCCCTCTAAATATTCTTTCACTTCTTCCACCTGTCTATACATTAACCAACTCAATATCTTTACAATCACCAAATCATATCACTTGACACCTCTAAATTCATCACCCAAATAGAAAAAAGGGGAAATATTGTTAGACAATCAACTAGGCTTCTTAACAACTTTTTTGCTACTTAAAACTATGGCTTAGTAGAGCATTTAACAAACTTGGAGATGATTAGGTAGTTATTGAGTTGGGGGTGGTTGAGTTGTCAATGCCTCGCATTTGACATGTCGTGGGCAGGTGGTTAGGTGGTCGTTGGTAAGGCCGGCCGCCTGCATGAAGGAGTGTATAACGGTTGGGCCGACGTAGCGGAAGCCTCTTTTCACCATGTCTTTGCTTATGGTTTCTGATTTTGAGGTCTTCACTGGGATTTTGTTGCATGCCTTGTATTGTGTTGCAATGGGCTTGTTGTTTACAAATCCCCACAGATACTTGTCGAACGACCCAAATGCCTTCTTTATCTGAAATATATTGAAGAAATTGATCCCCACATTTAAAATTTGCAAGACTAGAAATGTCCAAATTTTATTTAAGAATCACAGGAATGTAACAGTATATGAGAAGTCTACTTTATTTTTTAAGCCTAAAACATTTATTTAAGTTACTAATCTTTTTTTCTTGGGGTTGTCAGGATAGGCATGCAATACTTATTCCATATGGCCCATGTGGTTATGTTATTTAAGAGGTGTTAGCTACATCCATGATTGGCTTCAAGCACATTAATTAATTTAAGAGTTTCCCATCTGTACTTTCCATTAGGGCATCATAATGTTTGGAAGGATTGAAAAAGAATGAAGATGCTGAAATAGAAAAGACAGTTGAAAAGTTTAATTAGTGTTTAAAATTCTTTTATAGAGCTCATATTGTATGATTACCTCTAAAATTCTGTTAGAGTTGTCGACAGCTCCTCGGACTTGGCTAAGCTCTATACCATATTCAGCACTTGTTGAAGTTATCTTCTTTTCATTATACTTGGAAACAAATTCTGGATCAAATCCTGAAAAGGCATCCCTGGAAGAAAGTAGAATGCAAAATACAGCTAAGGCCTCTGAATTTTTCGCAAAAAATGTTAATCAAGAATCAGTTAAACACCAGCAAAAACCTACCTGAACTCTTGCCTTTTCTTTAACACTGAAGTCCAGTCCGATCCAACTTGTGCACCAGTTAACACCAGCAACTCAAAGAGCAGACTGTGTATATACAATAAAGAAATTAATATAAGTATGAAGCTGACAAATATGAACAATGCACAAAAAACAGGGGAAAATTGATGCTTACTTATCGTCATGGACAGGAACTCCCCATTCTTCATCATGGTATGCAATATACAGCGGGTCTGGAAACACAACAAAACACCAAAAACTTTAGTCCTATTTATCCACTTACACTAATTTGTGTTAGAAGATAATTTTAATTACCAGAATTAGGCGTGATAAAGCTGCATCTTTTTTCCTCTCGCGTACTGGGGTTAGCTGCTGAAGGAGAGGAAGAGTCGAAAGAAGATACTTTTCCTTCATATTTGGCAGATTTTGTTCTTCCATAATGGGCAATTTTCATTTTTCTTTGAACTTGCGCGGTTGCAACTTGTTCCCTTCTTGCTGCTGCTATGCTTCCTGGAGCCTCGACTATCATCGAGGACGAATATTTCAATAAAGAGTTCTTCACGGAAGGGGGTGAAGTTATTCCCCCACTGCTTTGCTTAGGCTTCTTCAACAAAGTTGGTGCTTTATTAGCAGTGCCTTTCGGAGTCAAAATTTTCTCAGCACTTGAAGTCAAGACATTAGGATCAATATTCCCTCTTTTGATAGCTGGTTGTCTTGGCGATTTCAGTTTAGGAGAGACCGGTGGAGTTGTTACTGAAATCTTGACTTTAGTACTGCCATTTGTAGCAGGAGGAGCACTGTTAGTTCGCTGTAATACATTTGGAGGTGTCTTTTTAAGGGAGTTACGGTGTTCAAAAAGAGGAAGTATGTTGCTATTTGGTTGAAGAACAGGGCGACCATTGATTTGGGAGATGGTTTGTTGGCTGCCCTGCAGTTTAGTTTTGGAGGAACACATCTTTTATGGCTAGCTGTACTTCTCTTGTGAAGAGATAACAAAAGGAAGAAGAATAAACGAGGCAAAATGAGAAGAGGGTTGAGGCTTTTTCTTGGTGTTGATCAGGCTCAAATTAAGGGACTCGAGTATTGAGAGAGTTTGGGGGAAGAATGTGGGCGGATTTTATAGAGAAAATAATAAAGCAAGGGGGGTTGGGGCCTTTATGGGGGGAGGTAGGGAAAAGGGGTATAAGGGGGAAGTTATGAATTTGGAACATGGAGAGGTTGGGGTCTGCCATATATAAGACCTCTTTTCTTGTGAGGTTGGCACTTTCTTCTGTTTAAAGTGACCACGAGGATGACAGTGACCCAATCCTTACTCTCATCTGCATCTGCATTTCTAGGACTTTAGAGTATTATCTGTTTTAAGTTACTACTCCTAGTACTTATTTTGTTTATTTGCTCATCTAACTATAGGAAATCGAGTAACTTTGTCCTCCCTTAGACACGTCTCATCTAATATTGTGTCCGAAAAAGTATCATTTTTCTCCCTAATCTCTAATGGAGCTAACATGAGGTAATTTTAAATTATAGTTAAAAGTAGGTGTGGTTGGGTTGAATATGCGCGGGTAATGCAAAAATGAATAAATTATCCGACATGTATTTAGTACGAATAGAAAAAAGGTTAACCGGCGGATAAACATAGATATTCATATGGTTTATTGAATAGGATCACTTTTGGGAGAATTTATAGTCTGTCAAACTTGAAGAACCCTCAATTTGAATCTTTACAAATGTAAAAATTAAACCAATTAGTTCTTCATTGGCTATTCATTTTCTAAGTTGAATAATATGGTTCTTTTCCACATACGATCCGTTTTTAAAAAGTTCATTATTCAACCCATTTTTAGTGGATAATATGGATGAATAACTGCTTTTTATCCATTTTGCCACCACTAGTCGAGAGCATATGGATAGATTTTTTCTCAAATATTTAGACACATGAAGTTCAACTATTTCATGTTGTACCTTTGTTAATGACAAGGGCAAATACATTACAATTTGCTAACGGCAAGAAGAAGAATAAGCCGAAAGTATAACGGAAGACAAAATTGAACAATTTAAAATAAAATAAAGGCAAATTTAGCCGTTATAGAATTAGAAGGGAATCGAAGTGGTGCCAGTGCCAGCAGTTTAGGATCCTTCCTTTTTCATTGCCAACCAAGCCTAGTTCGAAAAACCCGAGCTGGAGTGCTTGTGAAGTTTTTGGGGCCAGAAAACAACCAATCATTGCTCTCTCTTCTTTAGACCTGGCTTGTATTTACCCTTTTTTCCCCAACTCTTTTCTTGTATATACCAATTCACCTTCTCTCCATTAGTTAGTAAATTAGTAGTATAACTTAGTTGTTGGAACTAATCATATACTTACTTTATTACACTACTAAAAGATTATCGCAACTCTCCAAAAGGGTTTGTTTATCCACATTTTTGTCAAAGTTGACATTTTAATTCAAGACGTAACCACTTTTTAGTCTTCTATTAGTAGCTTGTGTCATTTATACACCTTTTTGCTGCTTTTAGGAGGCCTAGAATAAGGATATCTCGTGTGAAACCTCTAAAGAATCTGTCGTTATTAGTAAAAGAAAAATCAGGGAATGAGTTTGAGATCCCAAAACCACAGAGTTAAAAGAATTCATTAAAAAATAATAAACTATGAGATTGAGCAGTTGAGAACAATAATATCCAATTACTAGGAATAAATCTTGAAACGCGTTGTTCCAACTAACAGAGAGATTAAGTAAACAGGTTGTCATTTCCCCTAAACAAGTAACATAGCCAGCTATAAGGTATTGAACATGAAGCCGATCGTGTCCTAGTAATTTCGTTCTGATACTATTATGGTTTTATGTTCAAAGCTTCCCCTGTTTTTGGATAAGTATCTTATTCCCCTTGTCCATCTAGGCACGCCAAGTATAACGATTTCTTTTGTTCCTATCAATCAGCTATGGCATTTACACTACCCTTTGTGAATGTACCTATGTTAAACATTGTTTTTTTCTTTTGTGCACTTTGATTATTTCATCTGGGGTTTACAAACCTAACCAGAAAACTGCACCAAATCGAAAAGTCAAACCAAATCGATTAAAAAAATCCGACTAGGTTTGGTTTGATTTAGTTTTGTATTGAGTAAAAAACACTCGAACCAAATCGACATATAAATATATAAATTTTTATATATACTTTTAAGATTTTATATAGAATTTTCTTTAAAAAAGTCCAGAAATATTTGGGAATTCTCTTGCGTGATCGAATATTTAATAGAATATGAAGTGCTCCATATTTATTAACCTTAAATAATGGGTTGTATGATCACTTTCTTATCAAGTGTTACTGAAATGCGTCAATCTCTTTGTTCTTCCATATTCATATGTCAAGATCTATTAAATTCTTATATCTTTTTCTAATTTGAAGTGGTTATTATTATTTAAGTATCATATTAATTTTTATGTTTAATTACTAAATTCGATTAACTTTGAAAGTATACATCGACGAAAAATTATTGTCACATGACTAAAAAAATAACTACATGTTACTACGTAAATTCTCCCAAAAGAATATTTTAATAGATAATATATTTGTCAATTTTTTTAAATTTTTACTAAACATATATTTATTTATAAAAAATTTAACAAAGTAAGATTGAAATAGTAAAAAAAAAAAAAAAACTGACAAAACCGAACCAATCCAAACCAATATATTGGTTTGATTTAGGTTTTTTATAAAATCGAATCAACCCGGTCCATGTACACCCCTATTCATCTGATATATGTAACCTCGCACTTCATTGGATACTTACTATCTCCTATTAGAGCAAGTCTTGTTTAACTTTTTCCATCAAAGCTTAGTTAGATAAAAAAAAAAATCTTCTAAAATTGATACCCTTATCTCCAAATTTTCATCAATCTCACTGAGCAGTAGGCCAAGATATGTAGCTATTCGGACTTTCTGCAACCTTGCCCCCAACGGGGAATATTTGGGGGAATTTAGCTCCAACCCTTCCCTATTTTTGTCCCTAAAATGGGGATGAATAGTGTTCCCTCAAATATGGGGTACACTATTCATCTCCCATATTATTATTCATCACTTTTTATTATTATTTTATTATTTAATATTTTAATTTATCTTTTTATATATACCTAATTATGTTTATGTAATATATTTATAATATTAATATTATATCTTAACTTTGGTGTATAATTTTGATAAATTAATTTTCGTGCATTTATTATTTTTATGTAGAAATGACAGTAGATGGAAATCAACGATTTCAAGAATTTTTATTTAGACATAAAAGAATTAAGGACAAAGATGTTCATTTTGCACTTCGTAATGCATTAGTAGATCATTTATAAGAGAATATTAGAGGTTGGAGTTGAATATTTATCTAGTATTTCGAATGAATTTTATCGTTATGTAATATGTTTTTAATTAATCTTGTATCGCAATGATTTTACTTTTATTTGAATTATTAGTTAATCTATAATAATTGCTTACAAATTATATTATTTAAAATTTTATAGAATTGTTTTAATTATGGAAATTACAAATTAATAAAAATAAAAGATGGAATTTGTTTAATGGAAATTAAAAAATGAAATTAAAATGAAAGATAATAATATAATATAGAAGAATTAGAAGAATATAAAAAAGTTTGAAGAAAAAAATGGGGAAATGATTGGAATAAGTTGTCCCCAAAATAAGGAAAGCTCCGTTTTAGGGACTAAAAATGAGTTAAGGGTAAGAGATGCTAAGTCCACTAAGTCTCAAATAGTAATCATGTCCAAAAAATATTGGAGAATATAGTAGGTTTCTCGGGAACAGTAATGGTTAAGTAATTAATGGATCACAATGATTCAGCTGCAGGAATTGTCCATTCTTTGGTGCCTTGTTCCAGTCACTAGCTTTTAATTTCTCCATGAGTATAACCTAACCTTAAGTTGCAAGCAAATTCAAGCTCACCAATTGTGACATCTTGGGAATTGAAACGATAAAATTTCATCTCGAGGATTCATATAAAGTGATTATTCAAAACAATAAAAATTACTCCTTCCGTTTTAATTTACGTGAACATATTTGATTGGGCATGAAATTTAAGAAAAAATAATTTTTTTTGGAATTTGTAGTCTTAAACAAGTTAAAAAGGGGTCCAGAGTATTTGTGTGATTATAAAAGCTTCTAATTAATGATAGAATTGAAAGTTTAAGCTAAATTGTTTTCAAATGAAAAAGAGGTCGTTCTTTTTAAAATGGACAAAAAATAAATAGGTTCACATAAAAAAAAAAAAGGATTAACGGATTGAGTAGTTTTTTTTAAAAAAAAAAAAAAAAAACCTTCATAATATGTGTCATTTGGCTTTGGCTAGAGGACTCCTTTAGTACTGACCTTAGACCGCTCACTTATGATCAAGCCTGAAGAGGTGAAAAGTAGCTAGTAGTGCAATTGATTATAGCATTGTTAATTTGGTTCTTCCCAATTAATGGCAGCTACTTTGTTAACGTCAATTACCTAAAATACTGATTAATTAGTGGATGTTAATCACATTTAAGTCACGCTGGAGCTCAAGGGAAAAGAGAAACAGGCCATGTGGAAGTGCAACATAATTGTACCAATAATGAAAGGCAATCCTAAGCATTAACACATGATTGACTTGATGACATCTTATCTAATTGTCCAAGATGTCTATTACTAAGAAATTAGTACTATAATTATATGTATACTTTCCAGCCTTCTTCGTATATTCTCTTATTAGGAAAACGGCCTACGAAGGATATACATATGGTTTTGTGTTAACATAATTAAGAAAAATCATATCTAGCAAGTTTCTTGATTCTATTGGAGCCACTTCTTAAAGCCATCACAATTAGGTTTAATTGTTTTTGAACATCATTAATCCGTCATTAAGAGAACTTTTTACCATGACCATTCTCATAATTAAGCATCCGCATTATTGATTGAAGAATCAATTGAGATGACATCCAAGACTTCCTAACATAGTTGGACCATATTGTAATGATAGTCGTCCTCATATGGTCCATTATTTGTTCATATGCTAGATTACATTGAGACTCTATAAATTACAGGTACAACGTTTCAAGTTGTGCATTTTCCCCCAAAAGTATATAGTTTTGATTGATGAAACGCGAGGCTAGTAGTAGTAGAGCGTACTTTCCTTCTATTCCCATAGCTGTTGTATTACTCTTCTTCGTCTTTTTATTAGATTTTTAGTAGTATATGATGTTGCTTCTGCTTTGATCTAATTATAATTAGCTAGTTGTGCTACTATCTCTTCTCCTATGACTCTTTACTATTGGTATATTTCAATTTGCTTTACTTTTTTATCTGTGCTTGCCTGAGCCGAGGTCTCTGGAAACAATATCTCTACCTGCGTAAGGCAGTGATAAGGTTTGCGTAGATATTACCCTTCCCAAACCCTACATGTGGGAATATAATATATCGGGCATATTGTTATTTGTTTGTTTTCTAGGTTGATTATTGTCCTACTATATCCGGGTTCATATCGTCAGTTAGGGTATTTTTTAATTAGTCATTTACATTAATAACATACTCTTAACAATTTATAAACACATGAACGGGCAGAAAAAAAAGTGGTATATAATTAGGAAAATGTCAATATAGGCAACCTGTGCAGATATCATCAACTGCTTTTGACACATGTTGGGCTCTATGACAACGTTTTTTCCTCTCTTTTGTCTTATTTTCTTCTCCCCCATTTAAAAAGAAGAAACAAAAACGAAAATTATTACTACATTATATCATGACTCATGAGGAATTAATTATTAGTAACGTAACTCATACGATCATTGTGTAAGTACGAACGAGAGTACGATCTGAAAGGGGAAACTTCTGATTTTGTTCCTCGATCGATCATGCTCTTTTTTATTATAAGTATGTAACCCGTATGTCGACCGCGCGCCTAGACATATTATTCTGTATACAGCTAAATAATTCATAATATGTTCTTTTCTTATTCTTTTTGACAATGGACGGTATACGTTATTTCAACAATTTATTCATCCAAAATAGTACCATTCATGTGCAATATAATTCTTCTTTTCTTAATATTTTATCATTTTTTTTACAAAGTGAAAGTAGCGCGAATATTTGAATGATGAATTTGTTGGACAGATGTCATTATATTAAACATGCACTTATAAAAATGGAGAGATACTGTATAGGAGTTGAGCCATCATATAATTAAGTTATTATCAATGTATCACAAATTACTGTACACACAAAATTAAATGCTCATACCCTCTTAGTCTTTACCCCTCCGGTCCATAATAAGTGATCAATTTGCTTTTTTATTTTGGTCCAAAATAAGTGTCCATTTATAAAATCAAGAACAGATTCAATTTGTTTTTCTAAAATTACTCTTATGTATGTATCCCTAAAAAGTCATTTACTCCTCACATTTGAAAAGAGAAGTGCTATTATAACTATGGTGCAACATTTAATGAAGGATAGTTTAGTCACACTAACTATTTTCGTCTAGAATTTAGTATTTCCTTAATGGGCGTGCCAAAAACAAATTGATCACTTATTGTGGACCGGAGGGAGTATCTCATTACTGCGATCTTAATGTCTTATGAAAGCTATATTATGGTGCAGTAAGTAAGCGTTGTCTTTTGGAACCATGTAGTTTATTCAATTTGCAAAAGATAGCCAATTAGTATTGTGACCTATTACAATTTTTTTTTAGTTCTACGTCATAGATTTTCAATTTTACGCATGAGAAATCGAAAAATAGAACACAATAAGTTTTGTAGGTTTTCTTTTTTACTCTTATTCAAACCGTAAATATTGAACCATTTCCTCGTCAGCGTGGCCTAAGTTAACATTATTAATTTCGTCTTGTCATTGCCTCTGAATCTAGATGAGATTTTACTGCACTGTGTTATGGTCAATGCTAACGTCTCCATTCTCCAAGTATATGATAAAAGAGTATTTTTAGCCCTACCATGTGCCAACTTAGAGATTTGGAGACAAATACTGTTCCAATGAGGCAATGAGAGCAAGAAATTAGTTCAAATTGACAACCACTAAAGCTATCACATGCAGCATGCCCTAACTATTGGGCAAGAAAGTTCAAAGTAGCAACAGAAATCCAACACGCGTACACAGCAATATTGCAAGGTGAATAGCAATGAAATCACATGACTATCTGACATCACTAACAATTATTCTGTTCCATTTTATTTGACACTATTATTATTTGAAAAATATTGTCAAACATTTTTATATTTTAAATTGTTAATAATATTGACTTTCAATATTACTATTCACATAGTTTTCAAGAGTCCAATACTCAAATAATCACTCAACTACCCTAAATTATCTCCTAAAGTCACTTTTCTTTCGTTTTTAACAACAAAGTCACTGAACTATGCCTATTGCACTCAGAAGATCACTAAATTGGATTTTCCAAATTTTGGATTGTCAAATACCTATTTTACCCCCTATATTACAAACATTTATCTTATTTTTATTTTTTATTTTTAACTTTTTTATATTATAATTTTTCCCTTTTTAATTTACATTACGTACTTCCTATAGATAAATAAATAATATTTATAAATTAAAAAAATAAAAATTATTTAAGCATATATAATGCTGGAATAACAAAATAATGAGCATAATAAAAAAAATTAATTAGAATAATTTGTTAGTAATAATAATTTTAGTATTAACAACAAAAATTCAAAAATTTATTTAGATAATTCAAAATGAAAGAAATAAAGGTTGTAAAATATATATTTCATGCACGCAATATAAAAATAATTATTTAAATAAAGGTATTTTATGATATACATTATATATTCTTAAAAATTATGCTCAATTATATTATATATATTCCATGCACGACTTAACATAGCATATTTTACCCTATACATATAGTACTCATGCTTTTCGGTGACATAACTTTGTGTCATCGAAAAGTTGGTAGAAACATAATAATATAATTGAGCATAATTTTCAAGAATATATAATATATGTTATAAAAATACCTTTATTTAAATAATTATTTTTATATTACGTGCGTGGAATATATATTTTACAATGTTTATTTTCTTTCATTCTAAATTGCATGAATAAATTTTTGAATTTTTGTTGTTAATACTAAAAAGTTTAAAAAAAAATAAAAAGAAGATAAATGTTTATAATTTAGAGGGTAAAATAAGTATTTGGCAATCTAAAATTTGGAAAATCTAGTTGAGTGACCTTCTGAATGCAATAGGCATAATTTAGTGATTTTGTTGTTACAAAGAAAAATGACTTTAGGAGATAATTTGAGATAGTTGAGTGAATATTTGAATAATTGACTCTAGTTTTCATACTGAAAATTAAGTGTTTTGACATTTGTCTTTCACTCCCGAACACCTTCAAATAAAACGGGACTGAGGATTAATGTAATGGAGTGTTGTTGTTGTACCCACTTTTTGTCTCTGAAGCTGCATAAATTGTGTCACGAATCACGATGCCAAGAGGCGAATCCAAGATTTAAATTTTATGGGTTTATATCGCAACTCTACCACATCTCATCTAATTTAATGTGTTCAAAATTTACTATTTGTACATATTTAATAATTTTTTGAGCAAAAATACAATATATGAGCGAAAACTATGAGTTAAGTCAAACCCATAGCTTCTACGAGGAACACGCCTCTAACAATGCCCATTGCCCCAGCCCTCACCCATCCCCCCCCCCCCCAAAAAAAAAAACAACATATTAAGATATGCAGACAATTATAAAGGAAATAAAAAGGACGCGAGAGGGAAATGTATAGAGCTCGGTAAAGGTCTTCAGAGAAGAAGGCGGCATAGGTCCAAGGGAAACTAATTGGCTAATACATTAAAGTGTGGGGCGCCCTTAATGAGTAATTTGCAGACAATGTGCCTTCTCAAGGATAGAAATATTTATGGTTTCTGGTTTCTGCGTCAGTAAACGCTGCATGAGAATTTATGATAAGTCTACCCAAAAGTTCAGAAGATATAAGGAAATTAGACAGGGAAAAGGAGAATGCGAAAGAGACCTCTCCTACCAAGTGTCCAAGTGATTACAAACACAGTGAATCTGTCCTTTGGCATAAACTGTGTCCATATGAGCACTGCCAGTCGTGTAGCATCACTTTCATCAATAATTAGGATAAAATGAACCTCACCAATTATTGCATCCTAACATTTTGTCTTTCTCCTTAGGAAAATTATGTTAGAAAGAAATTTTTTTTATGCTTAGTTAAAACATGTTTTCTATCATAAAATATAAAGGATAATATGAGCTTTCCTCACGGATAGGTAAGAAATTATTTTTTTAACAAACACAGCCGTGCACTACCAACACAATATGGGCGAATCGAACAAACCTCCATTCTTAGGGCAGCTATGTGGGGATTAGCCAGTACTTTTTTTGTTCTGAAATTTCAATTAAAAATTGTAATTTCAAAACAACTCAAAGCATTGTGTCGCGAAAAATTAAACTGAAAAACATTCATCCGGGGCTCATTGGCTGTTTTCTAAATAGCAGCCTTTTAGAATGGCTACCCGGTGAATTCTACATAATATTTAGCAAATAATAACTATTGGGCTAGATTGGATCTTTTATTGGGGAGAAATTCAAAAATAGCCAGATTTACAAGTGGTCATTCAAAAATAGCCATAATTTCAAAAGTAATCGAAGTTTAGCCACTTCTCATGTAAAGATAAATCTGAACTGTTCAAAATTCGGAAAAATACTCCAGTATAATATACTGGAATTTCAGTATATACTGGAGTTCCGGTATAATATACCGATGCAACATAATATATTGGAGATTGGAGCACCGGTGCTCCAATCTTCAGTATATTATACTGGAACTTTCCGCGTGTTGGAGCTCCAGCATAATATGCTAGAAGTTCATACACAGGTGCATCGATCTCCAGTATATTATGCTGAAACTTTCCGTATTGCAACAAAATAGTGGCTATTTTTCAATAATTTACAAACGCCGACTATTTTTGAATGACCAGTACAAAAACTGGTTAGCCCGTGCTATTTTTACCGTTTATTGAGTTGCTAACTAAAATTTTGCACTTCAAAAGAC
This sequence comes from Nicotiana tabacum, assembly GCF_000715075.1. Taxonomy (NCBI): domain Eukaryota; kingdom Viridiplantae; phylum Streptophyta; class Magnoliopsida; order Solanales; family Solanaceae; genus Nicotiana; species Nicotiana tabacum. Next base: position 97,338,524 of record NC_134082.1, read on the forward strand.
ATAACATTTAGAAAAATATAACATGTAGCATCACAAGAAGTTTAGGAGAAAATATAGACTATATAGTTTTTTTAAAAAATATTATAAAAATATTGTAAATGTGTTTATTATGGTCGATTCCAAATTGTTTGAGACTAAAATATACTTCCTCCGTCTCAAATTAGATGAGGTATTTTTCTTTTTAGTCTGCTCCAAAATAAATGCACATTTCTAAATTTGGAAATAATTCAACTTTAAACTCTTTATTTTACCCTTAATAAAAAGCTTTTATATTCATAAAAATATCATGGTCCCACAAAACTTTTACCTCTTAAGCTTTTAAAATCACAAGTTTTAAAAATCTTTGTTTTTTCTTAAATTTCGTATTGAGTCAAACTACCTTATTTAAATTAAAACAGAGGAAGTAGTTATTATTTATCACAAAATATAAAAGAGGAAGACGAAACAAGAAGAGGAGAAAACATACACAAGAAGAGGAGAAAACATAACTTGGCTTGACTCTGAAATTTGCCGAAACCAATTTAGATTCAATAATATTAGTAGAGTTAATTTGCATATTACTTGTAGTCCTTTCCATTTGAATCGTCACTAGGCCCATTGTCAAAATTTTAAGGGATTCTTACCTATCTATACCATATATCAAATCTTATTACCCTCAATGTTTAAGGTTTGTGTTTATTACATTTAAGCATACCAAATTACCATTTCTATACCATAATTCAAATTAGGGATATAATTAAGGGTTCATTTATATTAGGCATAATTATAGGATTGTATCTTCCCACTTTCTCTTTCCTTTCATCTCAACTATTCACAACACACACAACTCACGATGCTCCTATGCTTCCTCTCGTTGATCATCCCCAACTGCCCACCACCGTCAAAGAATATCATATTTTAAGATTCACAAGAAAATTTTAAATTCTTTGATCAAACCGCTTGAATTCCCACTGGAAATAATAATGGCAGAGAGTTCGAAATTCTTTGACCTCTTTTTTTTTTGGGCAGTGGTTGAAGGTTACTGGTTAACACAGTCGATTGAAACTCGAAGAAGAAGAAAAAGAAGAAGAAGACATATTTCCAGAATTTGTAGATATTTTGTAGTCAAATTGTAGTCAAATTAGAAAAATTGTAGATAAATTGTAGAAGATTTATAGAAGTTTTAGTCTTCCCAATCTACAATTTATCTACAATTTATCTACAATATATCTACAATTCTACACTTTAACTACAATTTAACTACAATTTCTGAAAATACGTCTTCTTCTTCTTCTTCGAGTTTCAGTCTAAAATTCAGTCAAAACCAAGTCTAATCTTCACCAAAACCCCTCAAAATTGAGATATAAACTCCTAAACATATTCCGAATTATTTATAACAACACCCAATCCAAACAAATAATGATTTTTGAAAACCCAAATTTGAATTCAAAGCTTTCAAGCTTTTTAATGGCTATCAATGGTGGAAAATATATGGAAGAACAAATGAAGATGAAGAACAGAAATCTCCTCAGAATCACACGCAGATCTGGTGCCTTCATTTTAGCGCGTTTTTATGGCAAAATCTACCTATTTTTGGATTGGTATATAATTTGTAGTAAAAGTGTGGACTACACGGGTAAATAACAAATTATGAACATTTTTTGTAATAAGGTTTGATATATGGTATAGATAGGTAAAAATCCCAAATTTTAAGGTGCAGGTGCACATATGGCTATTTTCATGGATATTATTTAGAGATTAATTAGTATTTATTTTTGTTCTTAAATTTTAAATTAAAAGTATTAATTTTAGGACAATTCAGGATATTTTTGTTCCAAAAATTTAAACTGCAAAATTGAAATTCAGGATGCACTGACTAATTTTTAAATAGCAACCCTTTAGATTGGCTACCAGATGTCATTTCTACAAAAAAAATTAATACTTTACTATTTTTAAAGTCAATATATTCTTTGATATATTTTATGAACATAAAATTATTCGGTTCAGTTCGATCGGTATTGCTTTGGTTTCTTCTATACTAATATTTACCCGTAAAATGGTACAAATGAATTTATACATGGTTTATAGACAAGTGAATTAATTTGATCCTTAGATGATAGTTAAATTAGATAAAAATATAATATTTAGCCTTGAAATAAAGATAAAATAGCATAAATCGTAATTCTGGGAGCAGGGCTTCCGGAGGCAATAGTAACGATATGGATGAGCAAGAAGATAAAATTATATTGAGCTTTGAATAGAGTGTAGAATATGTTTCCCAAAAAATTCGTGTATTGCAATGATAATATAGCTCATTATTTATAGTTGCACCAAGGGAACAAGGTCCTAGGATCAAGCCCCCTCTTTACTGAGAATTATGAGGGCCATTGAAGAATGTATAACGACAGGCAGTGAATGTCATATTCTTTGTAACGGGCCGCGTACTTAATGTTGTAGAATATTTTTTATTAAATACTATCGGGTGACAAGCATTTATTTCACCTTTAAGAGTGACGTTCTCTCCGGTAACAGACGAGATCGTTGCCTTCAGATCCGACTGCCTTCTATTTTCGGCTTCACGTGTCACTTTCTCATGCGATCATTTAATGTAAATATATTTATCCTATGCAACTAATATAAAACCTACCATAATAATTCGGTATGGTTATAAATTTATGTAGAAACGTATAGTTTTATTTATAAAATCTAAAAGTTGACTCGATAAGGTTTGATTTGGTAAATTTAAAGAATCATTGATACGCCTGGTTTAAAGTACCCTTATCGAGTTTAAAATCTAAAAGTTGACTCGATACGGTTTGATTTGGTAAATTTAAAGAATCATTGAGACCCCTTATTTAAAGTACCCATTTCGACTCGATAAGGTCTAAATTAAAGTACCCATTTTGACTTTGTTTCACAAGCATCAGAGTCATCCTTTTTTTCTCTCTTTCATCATTTAGGTCCTGTTTGAAATATCACCTTGTAATTGAATTTGGACATAAGTAAATGCCATTACACATTTTCACATGTTTGGGGGTAATTATATGGTATTTTAATTACCAAATGACTTTTTTTTTTCATTTTAAATATTTTTTATATAATTATGTATTTGTTACACAGTAAACCTTATTTACATGGTATTTTTTTTATAATTAAATTTGATATTGAGAATTACACTATAATTGTACTATGAAAAAAACAAGTCATTAAAATTACTATATTATAAAATTATTTGACTATGTAATTACTATTTTATTAACTAAAATAGCGTGAAATTATATCGTGGTTTCTAGACAGGTCTTTGTTTTCCATATTCAGGATCGAATTTACGACAATGAAAATCATAGAAAGAGAACCCCTTCATTAATCCTAGAAAGGCTAGATAAAATCTTTGTTAATAATGATTGAGTATCTTTATTTGGAGATGATATAGTAAACCATCTTCCAAAGACCTACTGGGAGCACAACCCTTTACTACTTCAATTAATGAACCTTCTAATATTGGTAAAAAACCTTTTAGGTTTTAAACTATTTAGTGTTCTAGCCCAGACCTTAAGAACATTATTAGTAATAGTTGGCAGAATACCGAGGACCTTATGCATGCTACAAAAACTTTTGAGTATAATGTAACTTGGTGGAACACCAATAAATTTGGTAACATATTTAGGAGAAAGAGATCAATTTTGGCGCGCTTACAGAGAATACAGAATTCTCCGAGATATGCCACTAGTGACTTTCTCAAGAACTTGGAGACCTCCTTAGTGAGAGACTATAATGACATTTTAAAGTTAGAAGAAGATTTCTGGAAACTGAAGTCCTGCATAAACTGGCTAAATTATAGGGACACAAATACTAGTTTTTTTCAAATCTCAGCTTTGAATAGGCATAGGCGTAATAGAATAGTATCTTTTAAGGACGATCAAGGAAATTGGATTTATGAGCCTAGAGAAATCATTCAACACACCTACAACTTTTTAAATCAACTCTACCGTACAGACCACAAATTTTCCCCAAATACCCAAATGCTCCTATGAGTACTCACAATATCCTCTCAACTGAAGATAGTTCATATAGGTGGAAATATTTCTAACCAAGAAATCATAAATGCTCTCCCCTCTTTTAAACCATTCAAATCCCCAGGACCGGATGGCCTTCATCCATTCTTCTATCAAAGATACCAGGATATCGTAGGAGAGTCAGTTACCAACTTATGCCATGGGGTTTTTCACAATCAAGCAATACCCTCTGCTCTGAATAATACCTATGTTTGCCTAATCCCTAAAATTGATAATGCAAATAACCTGAAAATTTTTCGGCATATAGGCCTTTGTAACACCATTTATAAAGTGATCGCAAAGATCATTGCTAATCGAGTTAAATCTTTTTTGCATAAGATTATAGGCCCCTTCCAATCGAGCTTCTTTAAAAATAGAAAAGCTTCAGATAATGCTATAATTATCCAAGAAATCATCTCTTCATTCAACAAAATGAAAGGAAAAAAAGTCAATATGCTAATCAAAATCAATTTAGAAAAGGCTTTTGATAAACTTGAATGACCCTTTGTCCACACTACCTTTAAATTCTTTAACTTTCCGAACAATATCACGAATCTCATCATGAATTGTATCACTAACACTAGTATCTCTGTGCTCGTCAATGGGACAAGAACATATTATTTTTAACCTTCTAGAGTCATTTGCTAAGGAGATCCTCTATCACCCTACATATTCATCCTTTGCCTTGAACTACTCTCAAGAAGTATAACACAAGAAGTTAAGAAGTAGAAATGAAGCACTGGATCCTCATTAAAATAGGTAGAGTAAGACCTTGTTTATCACATATTTTCTATGTTGGTGATCTAACTTTCATGGCTCAAGCTTCCACAAAGACTAGTAATTCGATCAAGAAGATTATGTATACCTTTTATAGCTTTTCTGGGGAAACTATAATTATGCTAAATCTAAGATTATTTTTTCCAAAAATAGTACAAATAACCTCAAGCAAGATATTTGTAATATTCTTAATATTAAGGAAGGTACGACTTTTGAAAAGTATCTTGGTTTTCCAATATTTCATAACATGCCAAAAAATTCTGATTTTCAATTTTGCTGGACAATATGAAGTCTAGACTTGTAGGTTGGAAAACAAATTTTTTAAATATTGCTGGTAGAACCACTCTTATAAGATTCACTCTCAATACCATCCCAAATCACGTGATGCAATATATAAAACTCCCCCGAAAAATCACTAACTATATTGACAAAATGCAATCTGACTTCCTCTAGGATTCTAATGATAAGAAAATCAAGCTTCACATAGTCAAGTGGGACATAGTGACTACCCCAAAGGAACAAGGAGGACTTGGTTTGATCAAGACCGATTTAAAATATAATGCTTGGTTAATAGGCTTAGCCTGGAGACTCTTCACAAACTCCTTTCAATCCGTGGGCTCAAGTCCTCGTACACAAGCACTGTACAAATGCCCATAGCAATAGAACCCTCACTTATCGATTCAATCCCAAAACTAGAATTTGAAATAATATTCTTAAAAGGTGGTCATTTTACAATGAAGGGGTTGCACGGGAAGATTGGGAATGGAAAAAAAATATTATTCTGTGGTCTTCCACCTGGACCCCTGTTAAATAGGCCTTTAAGATATGCAGTACATGAACCACACAGGAAGGATGAGTTAACCATGAAAGTTAGTTCAACAATATGTGATGGTAAGTGGAATCTCAACCTAATCTCCTTTGGCATTCATGAGAACATCACTAATATTATCAAGAGTAGCTATATTCCTAAGAAACCGTGTGAGGACCTCTCCATCTGGCCTCACACAAATTCTGGCCTCTTTAGCATGAAATTAGCTTACAAACTTATCTCTCCCACACAATAGAGTGGTAAGAATTTCTCTTGGATTTGGAAACTTAATATCCTGAGGAAAATTAACTACTTTCTTTGATTATGCTATCACAACAAAGTTCCTACTAGGGCTCATCTTCACAAAATCGGCATAAATATAGACGGACATTGTACTACCTGTAGAGGTGAGGATGAAACTTTAATGCATATTTTCTTTGAATGTGTTCATGCTAGACTATATTGGAATAGTGCAGGTCTCCCAAATTCGGTACACCTTGTCATAAGCCAGAATGATAACCACTGTCTAGACTATTTGAGGAATTACCACTATACCTCTGAAGATTCCCTCTACGAACGGAAAGATATTTTTTCATTCAGCCTTTAATACTTATGGTTAAATCGCAATAAAAATTATCATAATAACTATAACAATGCAATCTCGTGGAGAATTGTCAGAAGTAGAATTGTGGAATACAAGCTCCTAACTCAAAACGAGCATCACCACAACTCTAATATAACTTTGAAGCTTAATTGGAACCCACCTCCTTTACAATCATACAAACTCAATACAAATGGAGCTACTAAGGGTAATCCTGGGCTAGGGGTTCTAGGAGGTGTAATTCGAAATCATAAGGGCCACTGGGTAGTGGGGTATTACTCTAGCATCCCAATAACAAATCATACAGAAGTTGAGATATTGGCTCTTCTGCATGGACTCAATCTAGCTGTATCACATGGATTATATCTTTTAAAAGTGGAGATAGATGCAATGGAGGTAATCAAAATGATCAATGGCAAACAAAATAAGTTCACTAACTTAATCCTTGAATGCAGATCCCTTATGAATCAGATGGGTACGAGGAGGGTTAAGTATTGTTTTCGGGAGCAAAATCTAGTAGCTGACTCATTAGCAAAGGAGGGGATGAAGCATGCCAACCTTAATATTTTTGTCCATAGAGGAGAGTCTAGGATTTAAATTATATGGATTCAATTTTTAAGATTTTTAACATTGAACCCATTATATATTTAAAGTTATGGGTTCAAATCTATTATTTTTGCAATTTTAATGATTTTTACATATAAATTTCTACTCCGCGTCAAAAGTTATGGGTTCAATTGAACCCGTAATCCTCACACTCCATCCGCCTCTGTTTGTCCATCTGCTATTAACCCCCGTAGCAATAAATAAACATGTTACTAGGGACATGCAAGGGAAAACATCTACAAGAAATGTTTTGTTGAATACTTGCCGGTTAGTAGCAGACTTACGTAACTATTGTGTGTCTGGTACTCCTTCTTTTGGTGCATCTAATACTTTTAATGATTGTAATGTTATTTAATATTTAAATGAATTCCAGTTTACAAAAAAAAAAAAAAAAAGAGGGACGGTGGCATCGCCCTTGATCTAGAGTCCGCGGTTTGATTCGCGCTCGGTATTTAATAATCTAGTATTTTCCCTTCTAAGTTTTTCTATTAATTCCTGCTGTATTTTTTTAAACTCTACTATTACAGTAGTAATTAGTAATTGTTGTTGACTTTTTCTTTTTCTTTTTACAAACTGTCTAGTAGGGTGTTGATGGTTCGGTTTGTATCGATTTTTCCCTTAAAAGAAACCAAACCAAATAGGTCGGTTTTTCAAATATTAGAACCAAACCAAACCAATTAATTTGGTTTTTTCTCGATTTAGTTTATGTCGGGTTTTCGATTTTTTTGATTATTTGTCAGTTTTTTCTTAAATATAAGACATACACTGCCAAACACATATTCCGACGATCACATTTTTAACATAACACTATCAAATCAATTGCCATTTGAGAAATCTATTATTTACTAAAATATATTGATGATAATTGAATCAAATAGTGATGAATAATTTAAGAATTCAATTAAAAATATATATTTTTTAACATGAAATGGATTCTTACACTTAACATGTTAAGAAAACTACAAATCAAACTAGAATATAAAAGTAAAAAACTATACTAAAAGTAAAAACAATTAACATTCACCATAAAATTTTTGAATCTTTGTAGAAATATATATATATATATGTAATAATAAATTTGAAATAACTATCCCTGTAGTCGGTTTGGTTCGATTTTTTTCAATTATTTTTTGATTAAAATCAAAACCAAACCAAACCAAACAAAAAAAAGTATCAATATTTTTGGTATATCTGGACGTTAAACAAAAGAACCCTCCCCCTGCTTCCGCAGCCCCTCCGCCAGTTCACCACCGCCAATCCACCTCCGGGCCTCCCCGTCACCGTCGTTCTGCTGCACGTGGGGCTCAAGTCTGCCACCACCGACTGCCATTCCGTCAGCGATCTCTATAACTGTAAGTCGTTCTCCTCGAAAACTTCATCTGGCCCTATTTCTCTCTCTTTTTTTTTTTGGTTCATATTTCTAGCCCTATTTTAGCTTTGCAGTCTATTTTGCTTGTATCGCGCTCGATATTTAATATGATTCCAACGATTTGTGTTGTCAGATGGAGAATTCAAATACTCCAGCGTTTGAATCGAACCCTGCCGAAGCTGAAACTGAGCAGCCGCCAACAGCTCCACCTTCTTCAAGTTCCGGTAGCCTCCTCTTCCTTAATCACCAACCAATTTATTTGTGGTTATTTGCGCTCTCATAAATTCTTTTCTCTACTAATGGTTAATTGCATAAAAAAATTACACTTTTGGCCGCTCGGACAAGGTTAAAATATTATGGTATCAAGCTTCTGTATAACAGTAATTTTTGGACCGAAGTACACAATATCTACCAAATTACAACATTGATGTGAAGCAGTAAAGTGTACTCCAGCGCTGAAATCACAATTTAACTTTGTAGAGTATTATTACGAGATTAGTAATTTGGAATTACATCTAAGCTCAACAAGTATTACTATTCGGATTAGCTGTAGCCCTTCACATCTCGTCAAACATGTGATATTAAATTATACATGGCTCTACAAAAAAGATGCTATGGGAACTTAACTCATCCAACTTGTTTCTCTAGTTGCAAAAACAACAACTACGTCTCAATCTTAAGTAAGTCGGGATTCAGCAATGAATTCTGACGGACCATGTTGTTCCATTTAAGCTCATCTCTAGTTGCAATGAAAAGAAAAGAACTTTTCAAGTCCATATGTTTGGTGTCACAAGTGATCATCTTGAGCTTGTCATTGGACATGGCTGTTGTAACTAATGTTCCATTAAGTACTGGTTTTGTTAGTATCCCTGGTTTTGCAGATATCCATGTATCTTATGCTTGCAAATGTTAATCCTAAGTTCCTTTTCTATTCTAGCTTGTTTCTGCATTCTTTTGTCAATTTACTGGTTCAATTTTTTTCTTCTTATTATACTTTTGTTTCCTTTCTTCTATTTGCAGTATGCAATTTTTTTAAGAAACCATCCAAGGGCAAAAATATCAGAAAGCGTCCTACGGTTGAGGAGGGGGAGAATGACGATGCAGAAGGTGAAGGTTCAGTCATATATACCAAGAAAAAGCCAGCCATTGCGGATAACAAGCTACGCTTTTCTACTGGAGCTTCAAAGTGTAACAAGGCTACAGAATCCAATGTGGATTCAAAATCTCGAGTTTTTCATTTTGAATCCTCTAAAGAAATTCAAGTTCAAAATGATAGTAGAGCTACAGCTACCTTAGAAACTGAGACCGAGTTCTCTAAGGATGCCCGGGCCATTCGGGAGAGAGCTTTGAAGCAGGCAGAGGGGGCCTTGAAAGGAAAAAGCAAGACTGGTGGGGATGAGAAATTGTACAAGGGGATGAATCAATATACTGATTACAAAGCTGGTTTGAGAAGGGAACATACGATTTCTAGTGAGAAAGCTGGTGGAGCACATGGTCCTCTCAGGGCTTCTGCCCACATTAGAGTTTCAGCAAGGTTCGACTATCAGCCAGATATTTGTAAGGACTACAAAGAGACGGGATATTGTGGATACGGGGACTCTTGCAAATTTATGCATGACCGTGGAGATTATAAGTCTGGTTGGCAGATTGAAAAAGAGTGGGACGAAGCTGAGAAAGAGAGGAAACGTAAATTGGCTATGGGGATGCTCGACGAGGATGATGAGGATGCTGAGAAGAGTGATGAAGATGATGATGACGCCTTACCATTTGCTTGCTTTATCTGCAGAGAGCCTTTTGTTGACCCCGTTATGACCAAATGCAAGCATTACTTCTGTGAGCATTGTGCATTAAAGGTAATTTCATTGACCTTTTTCTCTTGCTTGCTTGATCTCATAATGGAATCTGTGAACACCAACTCCTATATGTTCCTTTTCCATTCCTCTTGTTTCTAACCTATTCCTCTTGTTTTTAAACTTTACCTCTTGTTTGAGGTGGCAATAGAGTTTACCCCCTCCCTCTTCCCCAACCGCAACCACCTAAAAAGGAAAGGAATGCAGTAGAGTGGACTTTCTTGGTGCATATTGCCCTTAATGTGCCCTTTCCTTATTGTTTTTTTTATATACAGTGCAACTATGGTCAGGAGAAATTTTGTATATGTGGAGTTAGATTGACACTAGGATGTAAAAGTACCAACTGAAATAGGCAAGAGTTACTTCTCCGGCAAGTATTGGAATTTACCTTTTTCCTTAATTAGAAAAAACTACCCCTTATATTGGTTGGGCTTTCGACAAAGAATAGAGATTAGAGACTACTTAAATTAATTTGAGTTGCAGTCATCTCGGTCACACAGATATGACTTATATGAATTGTTAAATATTCGAAATGTACTTCTCATTGCCGATCTCAAGTGGTAATGGTAGAGACCTGCTCTACAAGGCGATGGGATATGAGATTCCCCTTAGGATAAAGCAGGATTCTTTCACTTCTATTTTTCTCTTGTGTGAATTGATCATATTACACAGCTATGACTTATTTCACTTCTATTTTTCTCCTTTGTGCAAATTGCAAGGTAATCAATTTTTTTTTTGTTTTTTTTTGGGGTTTTGTGGTTAACAGCACCATGCAAAGAACAAGAAGTGTTTTGTATGCAACCAGCCAACGCTTGGAATATTCAATACAGCATTTGAAATACGTAAGAGAATGGCGGCTCAAGGAAAATGATGGATGCCAAGCAAGGGGTTATTGCTTCACAGATGAAGACATGTGCTTCAAACACGATGTGCACAATAATCCAATTGAGAAGTTGGTCGGTTGTCTGAATCTCAACTTTGAGGAGTTGGACTAATGTACGCATTACTGTATAGTGGATGCTGAAATTTTGTTATATTAATGCAATTTGACTAATGTAGTACTAAATTCATATATGTTTGGTATTTTTTAACTATCCTTAAATTTTGTGCTTCGCTTCAGAGAAATGTGCGCTTTTTACTTCTTGCTTTTCGCTTCAAGCTTCGTAGACATTGTTGCCTTTTTTACGCTTTTAAAAGCACTGCTGGTCAGTTCTCTCTCTTCCAGTATACCACGGAAACTCGTCTTCCGCTTTATTGTAAGTACATACAAGTTGGATATCTTGGATTTGCGTTTTTGTATGTGAAAGGTATCACCCTATCAGTTTTCTTGCTAAAGCTCTTGTATAACTGATTCTCAGACTGTTGTAGTCTTCCTTCATGTGTAGAACTTTTTTGTTGACAAGCACCTAACATGTTCAGATCATATGCTTATAAAGCTAACTTTAATAGAAGCATACTTCTGCCCCAGGGCCTAGCTCAAGTGACAAAGGGTGGTGGATTTGTGTCTTAGGTCACAGGTTCAAGTCCCCACACCATGCAAAGCAAAGTCTGGTATTTAAGTGGAGAAGGGTAGAGGGGTGGGCCCGTTATCCACCGAGTTTCGAAGGCTGTTGGTCCAAAGGATCGGCTCCAGATGGATTTCTCGGTCATAAAAAAAAAATAGAAGTATACTCCCTTATTCTGGACAAGGTTGGGAATATTATAGTGCCAATCCAACTCTTCATGCGATTTTTCATATTTTATCTACTAAATCTGTTCCCCCCTTAGATTTTTCAAAAGCTAGCTAATTGCTATCACGCGTAACGGAGGATTTACCCCCTGGAGTACATGCCATGTATCCTTTTTTTCTTTTAATCATATAATTTGTTTTCTCACAGAAGGAAAAGTTTCAGGTTGTCGTGACTCATCCATTCTAGTCGCAAGGGTTTTGTCTGCATCACTAGTCCAAGTATTAAGCTGAACCTTTTTCTGATTTCAACGGCTAACTGGAAAGTGATACAAGCTAATAGAATAGTAATGTTGTGTGGCTATCGTTGCCCTTTGAAGAAACTATACTTAAAACTCAAGTTAATGAAGGTTAATTACACAACAAATGCAATGGTGAGAGTTCCACATGCCAAGTTTGTCTTGCTTCTTATAACAAATGCAACGAAGAACTTTATCCCGAACTAAAGAAGAAAACAAGAGCGGTGAATTGAATCACGCTACAAGAAAGTCAACAAATCTAATGGTGAGTGTTTTACCAGCCAAGTTTTACTCTTGCTTGTCATAGTTTTAGTGTCAAATGCATTAGCAAGTAAATAATTATTAGACAGAAAGCAATCACTGTCTCAAAGTATTGGGAACTTCTTTCAATAATCTGGGGAACTCTAACATGCCTTATTCAGCTATGTGCTGTACCAACATAAAAATACCCTTTAGAGCAACGGCTTCTTTAGATCTCAATCCTGAAATTTCATTGTCAAGTGTTCATGGCTCTGTTCAGCAGCATCACCGACTCTAGCTGATCAGATCTACATTGAATCTAATGCTTCTGTGAGAGTTTTAAGCTACAATTTGTACTGTTTTTATCCCATTTTCATTCTGATTAGAAGAAACCAATGAGAAGAAACTGCTAAGCTGCTTGTAGCATATTTACATGTAAGGAACTCTCCAATTTTCATTTGAATTGTTAATACAAAAAGTTGAAAGACACAATGCTAATAATCACAGAAAGAACTTTCCTTTCTTTTCTCCTATTGTATACAAAGGATGGTTAGTGAAAACCAGAGGAGAGTGAGCATTCATCCACTATCTCTAAACCTGTTATAGACAATAAATTAGCCATAAATATTTCCATGGCTGACAAGATTCAATTAAAAAGAAAAAAGGAAAAGAAAACGAAAATCATCCTTTGGCTCATCTCTCATTGGACAAAAAGTTAGGAATCAGCAGTCCTCTAGAACAAAATCCGGTTAACCTGTGCGTCACGAGTGTATATATGCACGGACAACATCTATTATGGGGGTTTCACATATTGGACATTTTCCGGTGCCCCAAAGCAATTCATGGGCACACCTGAAACAGGTGCACATATGCCCACACCTGAAAAGAATGGATAATGATACCCAAGAGATTAATATTACTTGTTTCTTGTGTATTTTGAATTGCCTTAGTGAAAATTCTTGCTGCAATCAATGCCAAGTACCTGTAAAGGAGAGAATCAACTTGCGCCCCATAGCAAATACGACAATTTGCTCTGTTTGCACCCTTATCTGAATTATTCCCAATCATTGGACCTGCATTACAAAAATGTTACACTCTACTCCCTTTCTGTATATAACCAAACAGGGAGGAAAAATAGAAAAGAAAAAGATCACAGGTATATGAAGCTCCATAAGTGAAGCCAGATCTTGGAACTTACTCAATAGTTATTCAAAAGTGTGCAAAGATTGAGAGGAGGAAGAAAACCATGGTATGATGCAACAAATTTCAACAAGGTAAGCTTGTTCCCCCCAAAAAAAGTTCAATAAGGTAAAGAATATAAGAAGTGAAACGACTTCACAATATAGCTATTTCTTCTGTCAAGTTTTTCTTATAGGTTATGAAGGGTTTTATGAAGTTAGAAAACACAAAAACAATCAAATCGTTTTATGAATGATGATGGAGGAGCTTAGTAAGCATCTTATATTTAGATTTCAGTAAACCAACTCACCTGACTGAGTTATTGCAGCTGTAACCTCCTGCTTAATGGAATGTTGTAATTTCATTTGCATGTTCACGCAGCTGTTTATTGATCTTCGTATTTCAAATATCTCTTGGTGGAGTTGCTCCATATGTCCTCGCAATTCATATATTAGTTCCATTTCCTGTTAATGCCATGTTGTTATGACTAGTCTCAAACTCAGGAATATCTGGCAAGTCATTGTAAAAATAGTGGGGGAAAAAAACTTACAATTGAAGTGTGTATAGCGGAGGAGGAGCATTGTTGATTGTGATGGGAGTAAATATTGGATGACTGAGATTGTGGTAAAGAATTAGACGGAAGGTGACAGGAGTCATCAGTGACACCCCGGTCTTGATTATTGCTCCATGACGGTAAAGTATGTGAAGCTTTCTTCTGATCAACTAATTCCTCAGGTTCGAGGTAATGTTGTCTAATTGGTGTATTGTCATCTTCAAAGTCATCCTCATAACCCGAGTCTTCTTCTTCCTCATCATCTTCGGCCTCTCCTCCTCGTGTTTCATTATGTGATACCATTTCCTCTTCCTTCTCTTTTTCTTTAGGTACACGTGCCTCTACTTCTTCCTGAAGCTGGCCGGTCATTGCATTAGGTAGTTGTTGTGAGCGAGACGCCATTAGTCGATCTATTTTCTCTCTCAAACCACTATTAAGAAAGATTGAAACACTTTTTCTGCACAATTATGAAGAGCAAAAGTAAGTGCAGATCAGGGGCTATGCTTCTACTACAGAAGCTGAATATTAATATCTTAGGGCAGCTAAAGGAGATATACAGACTCTATATTCACTCGAGTATCACTTTCATTGGCAAGCAGGGGACTATAAAATCTAAACTATGACGTCCTTTTCCAAATTGCAAAGTCCGTTTTCTTGAATCTCATCTCATTTCGATCAAACACGTGTCACATTCTTCTACGAGGTTAAGTCGTATTTTCAGAGATTATCTCCACACCGACACGGACAAGTACAGAAATGATCCATGCTTCGGTCCTGTTTGCCTGATATACTCTAAGTGACAATTATGTTCTGAGGTGGATTCACTTTTGTTATTGCCTTAATTTTTGTGATCTCTGTCTGATCTCTAGTGACAGCCTTCATGTAGTAACAACGGTTCATTTCTGTCTGATACTCTTAGTGGAAATCATATTCTAATGGTTTGCTATTGGTTCTCCCTTGAAAGCTTTGTGCTTCATTAATGTGGGCAGGCAAATGTCTACGAATCGTACACATTTGCCAAAGTAAAACATATATCCAACTGGTGCAACAAACAACAACAACAACAACAACAACCCAGTGTAATCCCACAAGTGGGGTCTGGGGAGGGTAATATGTACGCAGACCTTACCTCTACCCCGAGGGGCAGAGAGGCTGTTTCCAGGAGACCCTCGGCTCAAAGAGGCAACAAGAGACACTATATTAGTACTATCAATAGACTCATAATAAAACAACATAAAATACCATAAAATCCATAACATAACATAAATACCATAAAATAACAAAGTAACAGCAATATAAGAGATATAGGAAATACGAGAAAGATGTAAGGTATTAATACACAACAGATAAAGCCCATCATCAGTAGTTGATCAATAACATCCTAAGACTAATTCCTAACTGGCTAGTCTCACTCTAGTGCGCTGTAGAAAAGACATCACAATTTCCCCTAACCTACAACCTTAATGCTCGATCTCCACAATTCCCTGTTTAGGGCCATGTCCTCAGTAACCCTAAGTCGCGCCATATCCTGCCTGATCACCTCTCCCCAATACTTCTTAGGTCTCCCTCTACCTCTCCTCGTACCCACCACCGCCAGTCGTTCACACCTTCTCACCGGTGCATCAGTGTTCCTCCTCTGAATGTGCCCGAACCATTTGAGTCTTGCTTCCCGCATCTTGTCCTCCATGGGGGCCACACCCCTTGGTATCTTTCTTGTCTAAGGCCTTCCCACTCTTTACGTGGACGGGAAATATCACTTACCCAGTCATGGTTGGATTCTGACTGCTGCTCGTAGTTAGACTGTAGTTCATCCCATCCACTTGGTGTGTGAGAATAATCACTTACCCAACCACAATCACTGTCCATTAGATTCTGGTTGGTCGCTTCCTCTTCCCAGTCACTTTGACGTTTGGTGCTCTCACTAGACCACTCATTACTTGTTCCTGCATGCTGCAAGTTATTTGCATCTTGTTCTTCTCTATGGACACTTTGTTCACTATACTTGGAAGGTTTTGGTGTCTCTACAAATTCCAGTGACTTGTCATGGCTAGCTTCACAGCTTGCATATCCCCAGCTAGCTTGGTCATGGGAAATATCTGATCTCCGTAGTTGTGAAGTACAATGTAGTAATTTGGAGCTAACTGCTTGATGACTGTGGTCCACCTCATTAAGATTTGGACTTAAAGAACTGTCCGAATGTTGGGTATGAAATGGCATTTCTTTCTGGGGATTTGACGAGCTTGTAGCTTTCACATTTGTTGTAACCCTTTGGGAGCTTATCTTCTCTTCTCGCTGTTGATTGGAGGGAAATTTTTTTCCAACTTGTGAGTTGTTATCTACCACCTTTGTGCAGAGAGTTATCGGCTCACTAGGCTCTTGTGAATGATTCCCTCGTGCAGACGTGGACGCAGATTCTGATTTTGGACTGTTATTTTCCACTGCTATAGAGGTGCTTCTTGAGTCAGCTACACCAGGCTGCATTCCCTGCTGATTCCTTTCTCTCCGCTTATACGATGCTAATTCACTTCCAACTTTTACAGTGTCGTTATCAGCCAGTTCTCTATGGCAGCTGATCGAGCCTTTGTCATCCCTTTCACAATTCTGTACTCTTTGCTGATTTAGTGTGGAATTCCGGCTTTCCTGGGTGTTATCTGCCGCTTCTCTTGAGAGGCTTCTTGATTCAGCTTCACCATTCTGACTTCCTGTATTGAACCTTTTCCTGAAATGAATTAACATATTTCAATTTCAATTATTCCATATTAAGGTACATTTTGAATCAGAAAGACCATAACTTTGTTTCCATAAGGTAGAACCCGAATGGATAATTAATTCCCTTCAAACCACATAACTCATAAGGAAATGCCCTGATTCTTAAATACTTTTCATTGTGAAAATGGAAAGAACAATACAAGAAAAGCTGATTGAAGGGAAAGTCTACCAGTCTCATTAACGTGTTTTCAGCTTCAATTGTTTAGTTTTTCATACATTTGATGAGTTACAACTTACGTGCATAGTTCATATATATATATATATATATATAGAGAGAGAGAGAGAGAGAGAGTCCACATTAAAATAAAATGGCAACTAAACGACGGATAAACTGTCAACAACAGCAATAGGTTCCCAAGATTGGATTCTCCCTAGACTGTGTTAACAAACTATAATCTTCTTTGCCTCAGCATGTCAAAGAAAAAGAACTGTTCAACTGAGAACAAATGGTGCAATTTTGCTCTAAAATTTTCATATTTTAAGCAGTTGAGAACATGATGATCAGAAACATTCTCCATAAGGTAACTGCAGATTAATTCTTTGTAATGGCCATTTGATATTTACAAAGACATGGATCAAAAGGAGTTAAATAAGGACCTTTACCTGATATGCGTGATTGCAGATTGAGACATTCTATTTGATTCGGATGATGTGCCTTTGGTTGATCGATCATCTCTGGCGCCTATGCCACGACGCAGGAATCTAACTTTAAGCAAAGCCTATTCAGGAAGTTGGATTTGAGTAAATGATACTAGTTTAAAGCAAATTCAACAGTAAAATTACACTTGAATGAAGGATTAGAGAGCAAAAAGCAAACCTGAATACGACCTCTTTGTTGGAACTTGGAAACGGCCTTACGCTCCTTAAAACCTTCAAGTTCCCGGTATCTGTCACGCTCCATTTGCAATAGCAAATCGCTCAATGCCTGGCGACCTCTGATAATACGGGGCGAGTGCAGAACCGGGAAAAAACTCCTCTGTTGTTGCTGTAATTGCTCTGAATGATCAAATGATGTTTTAATTCGAGGCAACGATTCACCACCACAGGCAAGGGCAGCATTATTACCATTGTTCTCGCTCTCATGATTCTCTTCACCATTACTACTCGCCAATTTCCTAATTATATCAGCAACTCTTGGCTTTTCTCTTTCTTTAATATTTGAATGTCTTTCATTCACAACCGTGGTTTTATCCAATGGTTCCCAATCTCCCGATGATTCGCCATTGACGCTCATGGACGGAGTCTCAAATCGTCCATCTACCGAAGATTCATCACATGTATCATCACATCCTTTCTGAGGTGAATTGTTCCCCAAATTCACGCTCTTTGATACCGTTTCAAAATCCCTCCAACGGCGTACAAGGGTCGAAACTCCACCATTATTAGGAACTTCTACGATGCTGCCTTCAGGCAATGAACCATTCGTGTTCGCGTTCGCCTCTCTCTGTTTCGTAGTCCTAGTAGAAAACACCATTTCTCTAGCTTTATCCCATTTATTATTATTAGTGGATTTGATGTTAGTCGTGGGACTATTCTCATTGTTATCCCATTGTGGTTTGTGAACCCATAAATCAGCATAGTCAACATGACCAGGTCCATGACTATCAACAGAGGAAGGGGTGGGTTGACTTGTAGAAATGCAAGAATGGATGTGGGTATGAACCAAATCTTTGAGATTCTTTTGAAAAGCAGCATTAGTTGAATCTCTATGGCTGCAACGATCACGCCTATTACGATCTCTGAGGACATGACCAAAGGGAGAAGAAGAAGAGGCTATTTCTACCTGAGAAGATGCCATTTCTTCTGACCCTTTTTGCTCAATCAAGAATGTTGCTATGATGTTAATTATTATTTGTTGACAAAAAGGAGAAAACTTTGAACATTTCAATGTTCCCCTATTAAAAATTGGAAACAACCCATCTGGTTGAAAAAATGAAAATGACTGCAAAAATGTCTCGCTTTTCAATGAAGAAGAAGAAGAAATTAGGAGAAACACAATAGAAACTAACCATAGAAACATTCAAGAATAACAAAAATGATATAATTCATTCCTATACCTCTCTTTTAACTGTTTTCCTCTCTTTCAATGATAAGAAAATCAAGAAAATTCCTAGTAATAAATTGAATGAATGAAAGACCAAAAGAGCTGTTTTTTGGGTAATTAAAACGTCAAAAACGGTCAATTAGCGCAAACCGCACGTCTCGCCGATTATTTCTCGTCTTTCATCATCTTGTTAAAACTTATCAATATTCTTTCCAAACGGGGTCTAATTAGAACTTTCCACATGGAAAAATGAATGGCAAAGGAAAGAGAGAGAAGGGGGGGGGGGGGTTATGTGGGGGGGGGGGAAGAGGGGTAGAGGTGAGTAAGATGTGAAGTGTAGAGCAAACAAACAAAAGATGGGAGCTTCGTGGGGGAAGAAAAAAAAATCTTAGAGAAGACGAAAAGAGAGGGAATGGGGAGATGTGGACATGTGGTGTTGTGCTGTTGTTATTGTTGTTGTGCAAGTGTTTTTTTCATTAATAAAACAGTAAGCTGCTGTGCATATGTGTAGTATCAGAGTTTGGTGTAAGGGAGCTCTGCAAAAAGGGCAAGAGAGAGAGAGAGACGTTGGATTTGAGCCGTTGGAAATGTGGGGTCGCGATTGAATTATATATCCCTCTGTTTCTAAGGCTTCCTTTTTTTCCTACTTTGCGGTAAAGCCAAACCATTTGCCATCTTTCCATGAGAGCGTCTCCCTTTTCCTTGACCACTTCTCCACTATTCTTTTGCAACTCAACAATTTTACGTGACAACAATAACAACTTTTTTTTTTTTTTTTTTGTTAAAGGGTGCAATTCATTAAAAAGTACTACCCGTTAAGGCAGAAACCAGTAGCATTGCTATTAGGGGTATACTGATTCCCCCTCACTGTGGCCATAGTTATAAATATTACGTTTCAAAACTTGTCTTGAGAAAGCAGTTCCTGCGATGTCTGTCCAAAAAGCATGTGTAGCAAACAATGGAGGAACTGCTGTTACAAAAATAGTATCAAAAAATCTTTCTTGGCACCCTCCTTTGCTAGTAAGTCAGCAACTTTGTTCGTCTCCCTGTAGCTGTGTTTCACCACTACGTCTCCTAGTCTTTGGACGATTGACCTGCATTCAAAGATAATTGAGTTAAAGACAAGGTTTCCGTTGTTAAGCATTCTAATTACCTCTGTGGAGTTTGTGTTGATTTCCAAGGGCATTAGCTGCCTTTCTTCAGCGATTTGCAAGCCTTTCAGTACTGCAAGCAACTCAGCCTGAGTTTTGGTAGTGTGTTGAATACTTCCCATGTAGCCCAGCACCCAGTTTCCACTTGCATTTCTGAAGACTCCTCCCACTCCTCCCTTTTCCGAATTACCAACTACAGCCCTGTCGGTATTGAGCTTGTACGTGTTGGTTAGAGGGGTGTCCAGTTGACCCAGATAGATATCTCTTTTGTAGGTTTTCTGTTGATCAATATGGTTATATACTCTGTTGCTTTTGCCAGAGCAGCTTTTGTATTAACCATATCCTTCCTATTGTTGAAGAGATTATTATTTCTTGAAAGCCAATTTTGCCAGAAGCAGAAAGAGAGTAGGTCTTCCCAATTGATGATGTTGTGAATGGTTTCTTTTATAGGAAGGCCCATGTGGTTGGCAAGTCCCTACTAAAGGAGGTAACATGGCTTGGGAGTGGGTTGGTACTTTTTGAGACAAGGTTTGTCCAGACTAGTTTTGTGTTGGGGCAATCGAAGAAGATGTGGACAGATGTTTCAATTGTCTGGTTACAGAAGTAGCATTTAGGATCCAGATGAATTCTAATATGGTGAAGGAAGGCTCTAGTGGGGAGCATATCATGGAAGAGTAGCCAAAAGAAAGACTTGATCTTATTTGAAACTTTTAGTTTCCCGACCTACAAGTAGTTATTACTTGTGTCTGCACCTTTTTGTTGGGCTAGATTATCTAGTAGAGAGTATGCTGGCTTTGAGGTGAAGATGCCATTGGTGGTGATTCCCCAGATCATTCTGTCCTCTTTTATTGGGTTAGATGGTATGAATGTGTTTAAGATGGTGTTTTTGATACTTGGGGGGATGCTTAGGGATATAGAAGAAAAATTCCAATTCCCATTATTGTGAAATGATGCCACTGTAATAGTCAGGTCCTCCTGTGTAAGAGGGCCTTCAATTATGGATCTGATTGAGGGGAGGTTTTGGGATCCAAGGGTAATTGATGAATCTGACTCTGTTCCCTGAGTGGACAACCCATCTTTTGGCTTGTATGCATGTTTCCCACCCTTTGAGGATGCATTGCCAGGTGCTTGGTTTTGATTTTTTTGGAGGGTACCTCCAGTTGCAGTGCTTGGCTATGAGAGTTTTTTCCAGAAGGAGGATGGGTTCTGGTATAGCCTCCATGCCAATCCTAAATGATGGCTTTATTTTTCAGGTCAACTTTGTGGATTCCAAGGCCACCCCGTGCCTTAAACTTTGTAATTGTATCCCAGGAAACGAGGTGCATCTTTCTTTTGGTAGTGGTGGTACCCTAGATGAAATTCCTTTGGATTTTGTCAATCTCTTTGGATGTTTTGGAGGGGAGTTTGATGTATTGCATGACATGGTTAGGGATGATGTTAAGAGATGCTTTTGCTAGGGTAGTCCTTCCAGTCATATTAAGCATGTTTGTTTTTCACCCAACCAACTTTGTGTGCAGATTGTCTATGATGAATTGGAAACCATTGTAGGTAGGCCTTTTGTCACGACCCTAAACCCGATCCCGGTCGTGATGGCGCCTCTCGTGAAGACAAGGCCAACCGACACATTCCCAATTCATTTTTAAGCAGTTAAGATAATACAAGTAAGTCTTAAACATAATAAGTATCCCAAATAGATAAGTTGAAACAGTACAGTTGCGGAAAATAAGCCCAATACAACCGGACATCGAGGTGTCACCAGTCATGAGCATCTATAATACTACTACAAGTCTGACAGAGGCTACTAAACTATTTCATAACTAATACAGAAAGAAATAAGATAGAGGGAGAAGCATTGGGCTGCGAATCGCCGGGCAGCTACCTAGTGAATCTTCAAATCCGCCTGAGCTGGAAGGATCAACACTCGCTAGCGGGACCTGAAACGCCTGAATCTGCATAAGGGATGCAGAGAGTAAAGTGAGTACTCCAACTCAATGAGCAATAATCATAAATAAAGGCTGAGAAATATAAAATCACGTAAGACACATCACATGCTATAAGGAAGCAGTAAAAGCCAGTAAAAACAGTGAAACAATGAAATTATGTAAAGTCATTTTAGTTCAGTTTAAACTTCATGAAATGCCTTTTTTAACAATTAAGCAAGTAAATGACAGACAACTAGGAAAGATAAACACATAAAGGAACGCCCCTCGGGCACAATACCAACAGAATCAGCCCCTCGGGCAATACATGGAACAATAACCATCCCCTCGGGCTATATCTCACATCACAATGGGTACCCGTGCTCACTAGGGGTGTGCAGACTCCTGGAGGGGTCCCTTACGGCCCAAGCGCAATATCAAGCCATCTCGTGGCATCATCACTAGGCTCTCGACCTCATATCAACAAGCCACCTCGTGGCGTACAAATCTCAGGCCCTCAGCCTCATAATCATAATCAATGTTTCCTCACAATATAGGCCCTCAGCCTTACTCAGCCAAAATTCTTACAAGCCACTCGGGCGACAGTAAAATATGATGCTCAGCCCAAAATATCATTTAAAATATCATTTTAAGTGTTAAAGCAGAGTAAACATGGCTGAGTTATGAAAATAGTAGAATATAACATGGCTGAGTTCAAGTATAAAGTGAAAATAGTGAGGAAATATCAGTAAAAATCCCCTAAGGGTTCAAATAGTTGGCACAAGGCCCAAATATAGCATTCATCCCAAAACATGATGATAACAAATAGTTTTCAATCAAATACACGGTAAAACAATCATTCAGGATGGACTATGTCACAATCCTCAATAGTGCACGACCCCACGCTCGTCATCTAGCGTGTGCGTCACCTCAATATAGCACAACGATGTGCAATCCGGGGTTTCATACCCTCAGGACAACATTTACAATCATTACTCACCTCAATCCGATCCAAACTCTAGCCCGCGACGCCTTTGCCCCTCGAATCGACCTCCAATCGCGTCAAATCTATCCAAAAATTAGAATCATAACGTCAAAATATGCTAAGGGAACGAAGCCCATGCGAAAATAATCAATTTATAACACAAATACCAAAATTACCAAAACTCGACCCCCGGGCCCACGTCTCAGAATTCGATAAAATTCACATCAATAGATTCCTTAACTCCCCACGAGTTCATACATATCAAAAGTACCAAAATCCGACCACAAATGGTCCCTCAAATCTTCAAGTCTAGGTCTCCAATACCAAGCCCTAGTTTCCCCAATTTTACCCCTTAAATTCCATTAATTATAGTTATAATCTGTGAGATAATACCATAGGAACGAGTTTTAGGTCCAAAATCCTTACCTCAATGAAACCCCTTTGAAATCCTTCTTCAAATCGCTCAAAAAGCTCCAATTATCGACTTAGCAATGGTGGAATAACTCAAAAATCGCGAAGGAAATAATTTATACCTTTTGGACCAGGCATTTTGCATCTGCGGCCCTTTTACCGCTTCTGCGGTACCACTTTTGCGGTCCAAGTCGCCGCTTCTGCGGTTTTCACTTATTCTTCAGCTTCCGCATCTGCGATGCACGATCCGCACTTGCGCCATCGCAGGTGCGACTCCTCAGCCGCTTCTGCGAGTCCAACCTTCCT
The DNA here is from genome assembly GCF_000715075.1 of Nicotiana tabacum. NCBI lineage: Eukaryota > Viridiplantae > Streptophyta > Magnoliopsida > Solanales > Solanaceae > Nicotiana > Nicotiana tabacum. The sequence continues at coordinate 97,362,091 of NC_134082.1, forward strand.
AGCCCCTTTCCACTTCTGCGACTCCTAAATTGCTTCTGCGAGACTGCACCTGCGGTCCCCTAGCCGCAAGTGCGGTTATGACAACAATTCCACACTTCAGCTGCCAAACCTTAACCAAAAGCAAAAACACATCATAAACCACCATCCAAACTTATACCAATCTTCTAAACACCTCAAATAACATCGAATCAACCAAAACACATCAGATTCAAGCCTAAGTTTCCAAAATCTTCTAAATTACGTTTTTGATAAAAAACCCAACCAAACCACGTCTGAATGGCCTAAAATTTTGAACACATATATAAAATGACACAACGGAACTACTGAAACTCTCAGAATTCCATTCCGACCACTATATCAAAATCTCACCCATCAAGCAGAAAATGCCAAAAATCTAATTTCGCCAATTTAAGCCTAAATCTACTCCGGACCTCCAAAACACATTCCGATCATGCTCCTAAGTCCCAAATCACCTCCTGAAGCTATTCGAACCATCATAATTCACACCCAAGCCCTCTAACACATAAGTCAACATCCGGTTGACTTTTCCAACTTAAGCTTCCTCAAAAGAGACTAAGTGTCTCAAACCTTACCAAATCCTTTCCAAACCCGAGCCAACCAACTCGATCATATATAGAACTGATAGAAAAAGCAATAAGAAGCAAAAATAGGGGAAACAAAGCTGTAAATCATAAGACGACTGGCCGGTTCGTCACACCTTTTATGGAAAATAGGGAATCCAAGGTATTTGCCAAAGCTGGTTGATGCTTGGATGGCAAGGGTGTTGGAGATGGTTTCCATTTGGTGGGTTTGGCAGTTGGCACTGAAAATGACTTTAGACTTGCTAAGGTTGATCTTCTGCCCTGAAGCATGATTGAATGAATTGAGTGAGCGTACTCAGGATTGTGTTGCAGTTACTTTAGTTAGCTGTAGCAAATAGTGTTAGATCATCGGCAAAGAAAAGATGGGATATATTAGGTCCAGTTCTGCTAATGCTAATGGGGGTGATGGGTTTATAGTACCTTAACTTTATGTTTTGATGATCTAACAGACTTACTGTCAAAGAACCAGATAAGGGACCTGACACACTTGGTACACAGCTCAATCAATGGACTCAAGCTAAGTTGAGTTGTTATGGCTTCAGAAGATAGAGAATCAACACATGGACCTGATCCCTTTGGGTTTCCCTGACAGTCGTACAAAGTCAACTGTCTACAGCTGGAAAACTGCCTGCTGCACTGTTTGCGCTGTACACGCAAATAGTGCAGCATAGTACAATAGTCACTCCCCATTGACTAACCAAGTGATTACATCATTCAAGTGGTGTCATCCAAGTTGTATTAACAAAGAGTATTACAACAAAACATCACTTGAACACTTAAGAACTCATCCAAGCACTCCAACCATTTTCCGTCAAGCATTTAATTCTCAAGTGCATCAAGAACAAATACAACACTACTACAGACCGGTTCCTAAAACAAGTCTCTTGTATGTCCTTAGTTGCGTTGTAACTTTGTAATTGATCTTCATTGTAATTCCTACTTTACTTATCTATAAGCTTTAATTAGGAACCTCTTGTAAACCATAAACCTTCAGCGTTTCTGTCGTGACTAGAGTTAGTCATGAGTTGAAGTCTTTGTAATAGGTGTATTGCAAAGTAGCTTGTAATAGGTGTATTACAAGTTAGTGAGTGATTAATAGTTTAATTCTTATATTGCGTAGGTTGTAATCTAAAGTTTGCTCAAAGTGAAGTTGAAATCCTACCAGTATAGGTCATGATTTTTTATCCCCTTGAGCAGGGATTTTTCCACGTAAAAGTTCCCTGTTCTATTTACTTACTGTTGCATTAGCATTATCTGTAGAAACCCATATAGGACCTGGTCTCTATATAGTTTGGTGGACTCATACATTATATTAGGAGGACCATTCCTTTTGTTGGACATTCTTCTCAATGGACCTGGAGAGTCTTTCCATACATAGAATGAAGAGGTAGGGTGACAAAGGGTCACCCTGCCTGATGCCTCTGGTAGGCTTAAAGGAATTTGCTTCTTCCCCATTTACAAGAACATAGATGGAGGTTGAGCTAACACATGACATAATGATATTGATGGTAGCATTGAGAAAGTTGAAGACATGGAGGGTCTCTTTAATGAAGGACCATTCTAATCTGTCAAAGGCCTTTTCCAAGTCTATCTTAAGGATCATGTGAGGTGATTTGCCTTTCATTTTTCCAAAATGGTTGATGTATTCTTGGACTATGATAGCATTATCTGAAGCTCTCTTGTTGGAAAGGAAGCTGGCCTGGCTGGGGCCAATGATGTTGGACAGGTAAGGTTTAATTCTGTTTATTAGGATTTTGGTCACAGTTTTGTAAACAATGTTGCATAAACCTATGTGCCTGTAGTTTGTAATCATGGATGCCTGGGGACATTTGGAATTAAGCATAAGAGTGTCTCATTCATCAGTGGATGCATTGTTGCTGTTGAGAAGCAATTTTTGCAGAATTGGATCACATAATTCCCCATTATGTCCCAGTATTTCTGGTAGAAGAAAGGGTGCAGGCCATCAGGGCCTAGAGATTTGATGGGCTTAAAAGAGAAGATGACACTTTTGATTTTACTATCTCTGAGAGGCATTGCAATGGTGGATTTTTGGATGTTAGATAGGGAGGGCCTATGAGGACTATATGTGGTAGTGTACATTTGAGATTGAGAGCGAGATGCGGAGTAAAGCTCTTGGAAAAACTTGGCTATTGAAGCTATGATTTCCTGGGGCTGATATTGCTAGTGCCCTGAATCATCCTTGAGGGAGAGGATTCTTTTTCTCCTTCTTCTGTTAAGGGTGGATGTGTGGAAAAATCTGGTGTTGGCATCACCATCAGAGAGCCAATTTATTCTAGCTTTTAGTTTCTAGAAATCTTCTTCATTTTTAAGGAGAGAGTCAAGTTCCTCAATAAGGGTGTTTTCAAGGGTTTGGAGGAGATTTCTAGATTGATAGTTAGGGGATTTTTGTATCCCAGCTATCCTGGCAAGCAGTCTTTTTTTGTGGAAAATGTTGCCAAAGGTGAGTTTGTTCCAATTGATTGCATTTTCCTTGAATCTAATGGTGGAAGGGATTAGGGTGGATTGGAGTGGGAAGGAATACCTGATGAGGGCTTGGAATATAGGGTGGCTGCACCATATGGATTCGAACCTAAAGGGATTGGTGGTGACCATTTGAATGTTATTGTTGAGTTTGACCAGCAAGAGGCAGTAGTCAGAGTGAGTCCTAGCAAAGTGAGTAATATTTGCCTCTAGGTATTCATTTACCCAAAGGTTATTAGCAAAGCACCTATCATTTCTTTCTAGGATAAGGTAGGACCTATCCTTGTACCGCTTGTTAGACCAAGTGAACTTGATAGGTTACAAGTACCTTGGGCACAAGTACTTTACTTTATGTTTTGATGATCTAACAAACATACCATTCAGAACCAAATAAGGAACCTGTTACACATTTACAAGATCTTGAGATCACAAAGTTCTAGGTTGGGATCCAGCCCTTGGGAAAGCAAGGTGAATGCTACTACTGAATCAAAGGACCTGTAAGAGCTGATCATAAAAGAGCTGGTCAGAAATCTGAAGACCTATGAGATGAAGAGGAACATAGACAGTGAAAGAAGAGAACCAAAGAAAGAAAAGAACCTGGCACTCAAAGCTGATAGCAATGACTCAAGTGAGGAAGAGTAGAAGGAACAACTTAGGGAACAGGTCCCTACCAGTTCCCGAGGAGACTGTATGAAGTCAACTCTCCAGCAGGAAAAATGCTGCCTGCACACGCTATTATACAGGAATAGTGCAATAGTCAACTTTCTGTGGAAGACTTTTTACCTACCTTGCTTACATCATTGTAAGTGATGTCACACACTTATAAATAAAATCAAGGAAGGTAAAATGACTTACTTTATGAGAGAACCAGATAAAGGACCTGAAGCATGTCTGGTACAATCATTCAAGTTAGTCGACTCAAGATAATCTGGGCAGTGTGCTTTAGATTCACAGAAACCAGATTAGGGACCTGATACCTTGGTGTTCCCCTGATAGAAGTATAAGTCAACTATACAGCTGGAAAGCAACTGCAGAAAATGACTGCCTGCAATTGTACACGCAACAGTTCTGCAGACATTGCAGTAGTCACTTCCCATTGGGAAAAGGCATGTACTAACCAAGATTTGACATCACCATTGGTGATGTCTTTTGTAATATAAACCTGGTGGAAGACACAAGGCATCCTCCTCCACGACATGCAAAATCAGAAACGAAAATCCTCTCTCAAGACTTGCAACAACCTCTCTAAAAAACAAAACTGCTGCAACCTCAAGGACCTGATCCAAGATTGAAGATATCTTAAGTCCTTAGGTTTGTTGAGTCTTTGTTATTTGTTCTTCATTGCAACTCCTATTTTGCTTTATTAGAAGCTGTTTTTAGGAAACCCAAAATCCGTAAACTCTTCAGTTTATGTTGTGACTAGGTTTAGTCATAAGTTAAAGTCTTTGTAACTAGAGAGTAGCAAAGTGGCTTGTAATAAATGTTATTACAAGTTAGAGTGAGTAAAAGACTTTGTAGCTGTAGAGTGACAAAGTGGCTTGTGGTGAGAGCATCACAAGTTAGTTAAATTCTTTGTAACTAGGGAGTCACAAAGTGGCTTGTGGTAAGAGTACCACAAGTTAGTTGAATTCTTTGTAATAGAGTCATTACAAAGTGGCTTGTAATAGGTGTTTGCAAGTTAGTGAAGTTGAAATCCTACAAGTGTAGGTCGTGGTTTTTGTCCCCTTCAGTTGAGATTTTTCCATGTAAAAATCCTCTGTGTTCTTTACTTACTGCCATGCTACTGTGGAACAATTAGAGAACCTGATTCCCTATAGTGGTTGGTTTTACAGTCTGTTGATTACAGTAGGAGCTGATAGAGAATCTGGTTCTCTATACAATAGGAACTTATCCTGTGTCTCATTTACATATTGGTTTAGTAGTTAGCACTATGGGAACTGATATAGGACCAGATCGCTATACAGTTCGGGTCATTAGTATCTTCAGTGGAAACTCATAGAGAACCCGGTTCTCTATACAGTCTGGTAGATGCTTAGTTTCTAAAAATTGGTATCAGAGAGGGTCCTTTCTAAAAGGTTAACACCTAGAAATGATCTACATGGCTGCTCCACCAAACTTTGAGGAAAGTCAATCAACCAATAGACCACAACGATTTCAGAAGATGGTTCGTAAAAATGGTGGGATCCCAAAGAAAGGAAGTTCCAGTAGGAATTTCAAAGGAAATGATTGCTGTCATAAGTGTGGAAAGACTGGGCAGTTCATCAAAGACTACCTATTTCTGAAACAAGAGCATCACAAACACAACTCTGACAAAGTAGCAAAAAGGAACCCGGTTCCTAACAAACTACTCAGCCGAAAAAGTGCAGCTGACAATTGTTGTGAAGTAAGCTCTTGCTGCATGGGGAGACTCCTCCAGTGAACTAGAAGAGGAACCAAATTTAGAAAACAGCTCCATGATGGTAGTTCAAAATGGAGCAAAGGAATTTGATTCATTTTTTGCATTTATGGCTCAGTCCGATGAGGATGAAGATGATGACAATGATGTGGTAACTTTCAAGGATGTTCAGAGAAATCTGAAGTCTTACTCTTCGAAAAAATTGATGTCATTAGCAAATGTTCTAATTGATACATATTATAGTTTTGTTAATGATAAAGATGCCCTAATCATAGAGCTAGGAGATGCTGAACAATCTAGAGATGATTTGATGGTAGTGATTGATGACTTGAAGGAAACCATAGAGACCCTTAACAAAGAAAAGAATACTCTAGTAGAGAAAATTGCAGCTATTGAGCAAGAAAGGGATGACATGGTAGTTTCCATTGTAGATTTAAGGAGACAAGTGGAAGAAGTAACTAGAGAACACAACTTGTTGAAAAAACAAACAAAAAATGGATGGACAACACTAAGGGAGAGGAAGTGGCTAGAAAGGCTCAACTTGAGCTTGAGAGTGAGCTTAAGAAAGTTAAAACAAGTCTTGTTGTTGAGCTTAAAAAGAATAGACAACTTTAGGAGGATTTAAAAAGGGTTAAAAATGAACTTGATAAGTCACTTAATGGACCCGGTCCTCTGATGTAATAACTTCTATGTACAGGAGTAATGATGGAAACAGACAAGGCATCGGGTTCCAAAAGGCTAAAACCTCCTATAATCCCTATAGGAAGTATGTAACTGTGGCTGATAATAGGTTGTACACTCACCGTGGTCAAACTGGTCATTACAAGGACTCTTGTAAAGTTAAAAATCAGTCTTTGCAGAAAAACAAAGTTTTTGTTGAAAAAAGGCGTACTGATAAGGAACCTGGTTCCCTAAAAAGAAAATATGTGCTGCCTGCATGGGTAAAAAGAAGTTTGATCTGCCCGTTCTATCATTATAAGGGACCCAAGCTGGCTTGGGTTCCTAAGTCTAATCATTGACTTAAGTGTGCAGGGAATAGTAAAAGGGAGTAGTCAACAGTGGCACATAGATAGCGACTGCTCGAAGCTCATAACTGAAGAACAAATGATTTCCTTTCACTGAAGGCCTTGCAAGGAAGGAATGTATCCTTTGAAAATGGTAAGAATGGATACATTCTGGGAGTTGGAAGGACCGGGAACAGTATGAGTCCATTGAACAGTAGAGTACCTGGTCCTCTACGAGATTTTGTTGGGTATTTCCCAAATCTGTGACAAGGGGATCTTGGATGTCTGAGTGTTATTAATGATAATGCTGAGCTATGGCACAGAAGGTTGGGTCATGAAAGTTTCACATTGCTGAACAAATTAGTCAAGAAGGACCTGGTTCATGGTCTGCTCAAATCAAGCTTCAAGGATCACAGGGTGTGTGATACATGTGTAAAAGGAATGCAAGTCAGATTCTCTTTCAACCCCAAAAAGGAAGTTAGTATCTCAAGGCCACTTGATCTCCTCCATATGGATCTATGTGGACCTATGATGATGCCAAGTAGAGGAGGAAAGAGGTACATATTCTTGTTAGTATGGATGATTACTCCAGATTTACATGGACCTTGTTCCTCAGAAGTGAAGATGAGACTCCAGCCGACATAAAGGAACCTGGTCTATCAATCATAATATCTGAAGTAGAAAATAGAGTTGTGGATGCCGTACATGGAACTCCAGCTGCTGAGAAATTCAAACCAGATCAAAGACAAGAAACTCACTTGCCTTCTCAGCCTTTCTCTCTCAAATAGAGCCTAAGAATATCAAGGAAGCATTGAAAGATGCTGACTGGATTACAACTATCAAGAAGATCTCCGTCAACTTGAGAGGAACAGAATGGAAACCTGGTTCTACGACCTGCTGACAGAACTGTTATGGAAGCCAGGCTCCCCGTGCTTGGTGTGAAAGAAATCAGGAAGGAACCTACTCATTGTGCAGATCTATGCTGATGGAATCATATTTGGAGCTGCAACTGACTCATTATGTGAAGAATTTTCTAAACTCATGGGAAACGGGTTTGAAATGAGTATCTTGGGGAACTGAATGTCTTCCTGGGTCTTCAACTGAAGCAGTCCATAAAGGGAACGTGTATCAGTCAACAGAAATACATCAAAAAACTCTTGAAAAGGTTTGATATGGAAGCATCAAATGGGAATCATTGGATCTCTACTCTATCTTACTGTCAGTAGGTCAGACATTGTATTTAGTGTGGAATTATGTGCAAGGTTCCAATAAAATTCTAAGGAATCTCATCTAAAGGCTGGTAAGAGAATTCTAAGATATTTTAAGGGGACATAGAACCTGGTTCTGTATTATTCTTCAGGTGACAATTTCAACCTTATTAGTTATGCTGACGTTAATTATGCAGGCTATCTAGTGAACAAGAAAGCACATCTAGAATGGCTCATTTCCTTGGATCATGTTTTATCTCATGGGGTACAAGGAAACAAAACTCAATAGCTCTCTCAATAGTTGAAGTAGAATATGTTGCAGCTGCCTCGTGCTCAATCACTATGGATCAAGCAACAATTGGAAGATTTTGGTGTATACATTGATTGTGTACCGCTTCTATGTGACAACACCAGTGCTCTCAACATGTCATAGAACCCGGTTCAACACATAAGAACCAAGCACACTGACGTCGTACACTATTTTCTCAGGGACAATGTTGAAAAGGTTCTTATCTATACGAAGTTCTGGAAGACGAAGGATCAGGTAACAGACATCTTCACCAAGGCGCTGAGCAGGGAACATTTTGAAAGAAATCATCTGGAGTTGGGGTTGATCAAGCACAACTGAGGACCTGGTCCCTCGATGATTAACTATGTTAAAAAGGAAAGGTACAATGCTAAAAAGTGTTTTTTGGCGACATCTAACTCAAATCTATACTATTACAGGTATACACATATGGCAGTTTTAGGACAAAAACAAGTAAGAGTGACATTGCACTTCTAGGAGTCTTTGCTCAAAATTTTCAAAATAGTCACGGAACCTGGTTCCTATGACTCAGGTTAGTAGTCTCTTCAATACGTATATGCCTTTTAAGCTGCTGAAGTGTCATGTCATTAATTTGTTTCTGCCTTTCTCCTGCCTCTCCTCCTAACTTTTGAATTCCAAAATGTTAAACCTTTTCTAAACTGACCCGTTGCCACAAAAAGGCACTTCTCTCTATCTTACACCCAAATAATACAGATTGTTTTTTTCAAAGCCAAAATCAACCTTGTCTCAAAATAATCCTTCTTTCCAAATATGCCAGAACTGATGTAAGCCCAACTCTCTCACTTTCCAAAAACCTAACTCCATCATAATCAAAACCCTAAAGATTCTTTGGTATATTTTGATGGAAGTTTAACTGAAAGGGAACAGGGTAGATCTAACATTCTAGAGCGTGAGGCTGAAGTTGTTGATGGATTTGTGGAAGCCTTCAAGGATGGAGAAATTGGTAAATGTGAGGACTGAATGGGGGACCTGATCCCTCAAGTCCTTCTCATGAAGTTAATTTTAATGATGATTTCTTTCTCTTTGAGTTCTATGTATAAACAAACTTTTGATCCAGTAAAAAGGATTGATGAAAAGTAGGCTGATTGATGATGAAGTGGTGTAACCTACTGATGTTATTGTGGAAGAGTGAATGAAATGAAATCGTTACCTGTTAGAAAGAATTAAAAAAAAAGAAGGGAGGTTGGCTGAGAAAGATGCATCAGATGATAAGGGTAAACAGACTGAGAAGAAGAAGAGGGAGACATGGCTGCTTAAGGATAGAAAGGGTAGTGTAAGTGAGGAACCTGGTTCCTTACGAAAGCAAAAGGTTGAGCAATTAGGTTTGGTGGGAGAAGATTTGAAGTCTCAAAAAGTGCTGTAAGGCAGAGTGTTGACTCTGATATTGCTGAAAAATGGAGGAACTTCTTGACATAATTGAGTTCTAAAAATAGAATCACCTCTTTGTTCCTCCAAGTCCCAATATTTTTGAAGAAGAAGTAAAAACTTCTATGTTTTATGTGATACTATGATGCTATATGTGCATGGGACTGGGTTTGTTATTGATGAGACGAAGTTTGGGGAGATTCTAAGTGATCTAATTGATGGTTCAACCTACTCAGATAGGTTGAGAACCTGGTCCTCGATGACCCTCGGCAGAATAGAATGATAAGTTCAAGGGTGAGAATGCAAGATTGAGGAAACAGGTGGAGGAACTGAGAGAGCAGATGATCCTTGATCAAAGGAGAGTAAATGAACGAATGGACAAGCTCATCAAGGCCTTAGCCCCTTACTTTTCCTCCTGCCCAGTGATCCATGTCTTTCACTCCTTCCAAATTCCCTTGAATTCTTATCCTCTTTTGATCCCTATATTTGATGACATTGGTACTTCGGTTGTTTAAATTGTCATATTATGTATTGTTGAAGATATTGTGCTTTTATTATCATTACTTCACTATGGGCAATCACTCTATGTTGTGCATCGACATTCACTTGTTGTTCTTGTTATTGTTTATGCTGTGTTGCCCAAGTGGCCTAAGTTAATGTTGCTGAACTTCTTTTTGGTAGTACTTTTTCTGTTATTCTTTTCGATGATGCCAAAAGGGGGAAGTTATATAGGTGTCAACATGGGAGGAACAGAATCGAATGCTGTGCATGAAAGATGGATCTGCTTCGCAGGGGGGAACGTTGCTGATAATATGTTGATTATAGGTTTGATCCGCAAGAAACATGTGAGGAATCTGGTTCTCAAGAGGAAAATTGATTCTGGGTTTGTCATCATCAAAAAGGGGAAAATTTTGATAAGTTATGGAACTTTGCATTTTGATGATTTGCCAAATAGTCTTGAGGAACCAGTTGTGATCGGCTCCTTAGGTTCCATTTCATGGGGAATATAGCTGATTTGTAGGGGGAACAATATGGAGATCTGGTTCTCAGGGGGAATATCAATTCTAAGTTTGTCGTCATCAAAAAAGGGGAAATTGATAGGTTACAAGTACCTTGGGCACAAGTACTTTACTTTATGTTTTGATGATCTAACAAACTTACCATTCAAAACCAGATAAGGAACCTGTTACACATCTACAAGACCTTGAGATCACAAAGTTCCAAGTTGGGATCCAGCCCTTGGGAAATCAAGGTGAATGCTACTGCTGAATCAAAGGACCTGCAGGAGCTGACCATAGAAGAGCTGGTTGGAAATTTAAAGACCTACGGGATGAAGAGGAACATAGACAATGAAAGAAGATAACCAAAGAAAGAAAAGAACCTGGTACTGAAAGCTGATAGAAATGACTCAAGTGAGGAAGAGTAGAAGGAACAGCTTAGGGAACAGGTCCCTACCAGTTCCCGAAAAGACTGTATGAAGTCAACTCTCCAGTAGGAAAGTTGCTGCCTGCATACGCTATTGTACAGGAATAGTGCAATAGTAAACTTTCTGTGGAAGACTTTTTACCTACCTTGCTTACATCATTGTAAGTGATGTCACACACGTATAAATACAATCAAGGAAGGTAAAATTACTTACTTTATGAGAGAATCAGAAAAAAGACCTGAAGTATGTCTGGTACAATCATTCAAGTTAATCGACTCAAGATAATCTGGGCAGTGTGCTTTAGATTCACAGGAACCAGATTAGGGACCTGATACCTTGATGTTCCCCTAATAGAAGAAAAGTCAACAGTACAGCTGGAAAGCAACTGTAGAGAGTGATTGCCTGCAACTGTAAACGCAATAGTTCTATAGACATTGCAGCAGTCACTTCCCATTGGGAAAAGGCATATACTAACCAAGATTTGACATCACCATTGGTGATGTCTTTTGTAATATAAACCTGGTGCAAGACACAAGACATCCTCCTCCAAGACTTGCAAAATCAGAAATGAAAATCCTCTCTCAACACTTGCAACAACCTCTCTCAAGAACAAAGCTGCTGCAACCTCAAGAACCTAATCCAAGATTGAAGATATCTTAAGTCCTTAGGTTTATTGAGTCTTTGTTATTTGTTCTTCACTGTAACTCCTATCTTGCTTTCTTAGAAGCTGTTTTTAGGAAACCCCAAATTCATAAACTCTTCAGTTTATGTTGTGACTAGGTTTAGTCATAAGTTAAAGTCTTTGTAACTAGAGAGTTGCAAAGTGGCTTGTAATAAGTGTTATTACAAGTTAGAATGAGTAAAAGCCTTTGTAACTGTAGAGTGACAAAGTGGCTTGTGGTAAGAGTACCACAAGTTAGTTGAATTATTTGTAATAGAGTTTTATAAAGTGGCTTGTAATAGGTGTTTACAAGTTAGTGAAGTTGAAAGCCTACAAATGTAGGTCATGGTTTTTGTCCCCTTGAGTTGGGATTTTTCCACGTAAACATCCTCTGTGTTCTTTACTTACTACTGTGCTACTGTGGAACAATTAGAGAACCTAATTCCCTATACTGGTTGATTTTACAGTCTGTTGCTTACAGTGGGAGCTGATAGAGAATCTGGTTCTCTATATAGTAGGAACTTATCCTGTGTCTCATTTACATACTGGTTCAGTAGTTAGCACTGTGGGAACTGATATAGGACCAGATCGCTATAAAGTTTGGTTCATTAGTATCTTCAGTGGAAAACATAGAGAACCCGGTTCTCTATACAGTCTGGTGGACGCTTAGTTTCTAACAGAACTTGCTTCCTTTGAATCCTAGGTCTACAAGTTGGCAATTGTTAATACAATTCCAAAATAAGTTGCTCCTATTTGTGTTGACGGGGTTGCCCCCAAATTTGTCCCTAGCTTTCAAGACTTCATTAAAGTCCCCACCCACAAACCAACTACCTTTAAAATTCTTGGAAATATCGATCGAGTTTTCCTAAAGGGTCTTTCTAACCTTAGTATAATTACTAGCATAGATTGCAGAAAGTAACCAAGGAGGGTTTGAAGGGATTAACTTGACCATTATGTGAATATATTGTGGTGTTACTGCTACTTCATCTACCTGAATGAAGAATTCCTTCCACATGATGACTATACCTCCTAAGTGGCCTACTGCTAGGAACTTAATATACAGGTCATATTGCAGTTCCTCTTTGAACTTTTCATGATCTTCCATCTTGGTTTCCAACAATACTAGCATAGCTTTAGTGGATGGGGGATTGGTTGGGGGTTTCTCGTCGATGCTTTGTCCCTTCACTGGGTTGGTATCGCATCTCTTCCTCTGGGTTGAGATGGCTGGGATCTCATCACTAGAGTTAGTGTCAGAAGAGGCTTCAATACACATTGGCTTTGATGTGAGGACAGGCTCAGTCCACATCTTGCTAGACTCTTTGGCCATAGAAGGATCCGGGTCTAGCTGTGGTCCACACTAAACTCCACCGCTCGTACTATCTCTAGCCATAGATAGTTTATTCTCGATGGGCTATATGATGGTGGAATTTCTTTTACCGTAAGAGCTTCATGGTTCTTCAGGATTTCCAAGGCTCTTGATATCTCTTTCGAGATGTTCTCTAGTGGCGGTGAGCACTATTTCTCTTGCGTTGAAGATGAAGGGTCCTGGTATGGCCAGTGTTGAAGAACTTTGAACTGAGAGGTCGCAAAATGGTCCATCACTGCCAGATCCGGGAAGAAGGGAATGGAGTTGAAGATTTTCTACATCATATTGTGGACTGAAGGTGGGTCGTTGGTTTGCTGTAGGGGGTTGAGGTTGCTGTAAAGCACTATCGACTGCCATAGTTGTACCAAATATCACCAAATCCTTGTTTAGTGCCTCTGCAGTGACTCTGGATAAATGGGTCGAATTTTGGATGATGAGGGATATTGGATGGTTGCCCAGCTAAAATTTGTAGCACAAGGCCTGGACATGAAGGGCTATCTCCATGCAGGACGCCGACGTGTGGTCCGGTGGTGGTGGAACGGAGGTCAGAATGGTTGGGGGATTGGGAGAGATTCCATTTTTGGGTTTTTTCTATCTAACCTTTTTTGGGTAGTTATTAAATGGGGGGTTATTGAGGTAATCAACGATTTTTGTTGATGATGGAAATGGATCGACACCCATGGTGGATGCTTCGATACCTATGTCTAATACACAGGTTAGGGTATTACGGGAAAATCCAGTTGAGTTGATGGCTATTGTCAAATCAGTTGTAATTTTTAGATTTCACAGATTTGGCTCTTCAGTTTCCATGGAGTGATTTTGCACAAAGTGCATTTGTAGGGGAGATGTAGAACAATAGAGATCATCATTGGGGTCTACTAGGGAGTTGATGGGTTTAGGGGTGGAGTGGGTCTTCGTCTGGTGCTTTGTCAGATTTCCATCTAGGCCCTTTGGGATAGTTGACTTAGGGTTTTTGGGGGGTCTGTTTGGTTTTGCTTTGGGGGGTGGGGGCATTTGGTTTTGGCTTTGGGGTGTAGGCCCCTTCTACGCACTAGGTATTTGTTCACTAGCTTCTAGGCCTGCTTTTCTCTTAATGCTTGTATTGGGCCTGTTCTTTTGTGAGCTGCCTGTGGGTGGGTTGATTTTCCATCGGTGAAGTGGTACCTTTTATCCACTGGGCTGGGCTTGCATCCTGCATTGGGTTAGTTTTAGTAGCATAGCAAAAAGTTTGTATTTTGAGAAACTTATCGGAAATGGCGCCGAACATTTGAACCTGGATGTCGTCCGGTTGGGCAGATGTTTTACCTTTTCTATTCAGATTTGGTGTTGGGTGTTGTTGGGTGTGGGGTCCTTGTTTGCGCCTTCTTGAAAAAGAAATAGTTTTCCATTCATCTTCTTTGTCACCAGTTGTTTTTGAATTGGAGCAGCCTGAGTTGTCTTATGGTGGTGGTGATTGAGTTTGTTTTTGCTTGTGTGAGCACCCTTTTAGGATGTGACCTAGCCTTCCACATCCTGTACAAAGGACGTTCTCACCTTCTTAGATAACCAGCTGTTTATGGTCTCCCATAGTGACAGATGTTGGAACTGGTGATTCCAGTGGAACTTGGATGTAGATTCTGGCATACCTCCCTTTTAGGGTCGCTGAGGTGCATGTATCAATTTTAAGGAATTTCCCAAGATTTCTGCCAACCTTTTCTAAGATCTCTTTGTCATAGAATTCGGTGGGCAACTGGGGGACACGAACCCATATTGCAGTGAAGGATAGAGTGGCTTATTCTGGGACAAATTTTAGTTCCCACCGTAAAAGGAATGAATATTAGAATGAATCATTAATTTCCTTATAAGCTTCGACAATCCTCCTCCGTTCGAGCTAAGTTTTTGGGGTGTCAGTTATGCGCAAAGTTTATTTTAACATGGTATCAGAAGATGCATAGGTCCAAGTGAAGGGCATGTTAAAGATATAACTAAATAAATAAAAAAATGACACATATTGTTTTCTACCAATATAAAAATAGAATAATTTTGTCCACCAAATTCTATAAAAAATAAAAATATTTACTAAATTTTTTATTTATACTGAAATTTGAATCATAATATCCAAAGATTTCACCCACTAAATTATGTCGGATAGACCTCTTCAGAATGACTATTTATATTGTGATCTCGTTAAGAATTATTTTAGTAAGATAGCCCCGCTACAAGAATTTTGAAATACGTTGCCAAAATTTTAAAGTCGCTGTCAGAATTTTAAAGTACATTGCTAGAATGTTAAAGTCGATATCAGAATTTTGAAGTACACTATCAGATTTTTTTCATTATAAAAAAAATCTAACGACTGTCATATTTTCTAGTAAATCCTGGTGATCACCAAATGAATTTTTTTGGCGATTGCCATATTTTTACAAATTCCGGTGATTACCATATGACACTTTTTGGCGATTGCATGTTTTTGCAAAATTCTGGTGATCACCATATGAAACTTTCTAGCTTGTCATATTTTTGTGGCATAATTTTTAGCAAATCCTAATGATCGCCATATCAAAATATCTGGTGATTGTCATGAATGCTTCCCAAATTCTGGCAAATACTATTTTCCTAAGACTTTTTTACCAAGGTCGAAAAGTACTAGTGACATTAAAGTTCTTATTTATACCATTTGCCATTATATTGCGTATTTGGTCATATTTTGGGTGCATATTATTCATTTACATTTTATACACTTCTCCATTAATTTATTTTCCTTTCTGCTTTTTCTTCAAGAAAATTGATTTATTAAATCTTACAAAGTGGCTGATGGGTTTTTAATGTCTTTGCCTTATATTTTGATTATCTAACAAACTTACTGTCAAGAACCAGATAGGGAACCTGACACACTTGGTACACCTTGCTAATCAACGGATTCTAGCCTGTACTCCAGCTAATGAGAAAAACTGCAAGTGTAGAAAATAGAGAAACAAGATAGGGACCTGATCCCTTGTGTGTCCCTGACAGCAGTACGAAAGTCAATTGTGCACAACTGGAAAGTGACTGCCACAGAAACAGTGCACACAGTGCAACAGTTTTGCAGTCACTTGTTGTTTGACCAACCAAGTGCTTACATCATTCAAGTGATGTCATCAAAGGTGTATTAACAAGAGTATTACAAAAAAACATCACTTGAACACTTGAGAATTCACTTCAAGCATTCAAGCCTTCTGAGACAGCGAATTTAATTCTCAAGAGCCTCAAGAACAAAGTTAAACGCTACTACGAACCAGTTCCTAAATCTAGTATTTTGTTGTCCTTAGTTGAGTTGTAACTTTGTAATTATTCTTCATTGTAACTCCTAAATTGCTTAGCTAGAAGCTTTGCTTAGGAACCCCTTTGTAAAATCATAAACCCCTTGTATTTGTATCGTGACTAGAGTTAGTCATGAGTTGAAGTCTTTGTAATAGGTGTATTACAAAGTGGCTTGTAATAGGTATATTACGAGTTAGTGAGGGATTAAGAGTTTAATTCCTAGATTGCATAGGTTGTAATCTAAAAGTTGCTCATAGTGAATTTGAAATCCTACCAGTACAGGTCGTCATTTTTATCCCATTGAGCAGGGATTTTCCACGTAAAACTCCCTGTCTTATTTACTTACTGTTTTATTAGTATTCTCAGCGGAAACTCATAGAGGATGTGGTACTCTATAGGTTGGTGGACTCTTATAAATTATCAATTGGTATCAGAGAAGGTTCCTCCTATCAGGCTAACACCTAGAAAGGATCCTTATGGTTGCTCCACCAAATTTTGAAGAAGATCAATCTACGTACAGACTACCCAGGTTCAATGGGCAATACTATAGGTGGTGTAAGACAAGAATGCATGATTTTATCATGGCTGAAGATTCTAAGTTGTGAGATGTCATATGTGATGGTCCTTACATCCCAACGAAGGACGTCAGAGATCTTCCATTGACGATGCCAAAAACCAAAAAAGAATACACTGACGCAGATAGGAAAGCTGTGGAGAAAAATTTTTGTGCCAAGAAAATTTTGGTGTGTGAAATAAGACCTGATGAATACAATAGAATCTCTGCTTGTGAAACTGCCAAGGAGATATGGGAAGCTTTGCAAATAGCACATGAGGGAACCACTCAAGTAAAACAATCTAAGATTGATATGCTCACTATCGAGTATGAACTCTTTAGGATGAAGGACGATGAATCTATTCAAGATATGCACACAAGATTCACTTCCATCATAAATGAGTGGGACTCACTTGGTGAAATCATTCCCAGGAACAAGCTAGTGAGGAAGATTCTTAGTATCCTACCCAGTTCTTGGGAAAGTAAGGTGAATGCTATTACTGAAGCAAAGGACCTGCATGAGCTAACCATAGAAGAGATGGTTGGAAATCTGAAAACCTACGAGATGAAGAGGAAGATAGACAGTGAAAGAAGAGAACCAAAGAAAGAAAAGAACCTGGTACTCAAAGCTGAAAGTAATGACTCAAGTGAGGAGAACAGTGACATGGCTTACTTAACCAAAAGGTTTTAGAAGATGGTCAGAAGAAATGGAGGAATACTAAAAAGGGGCAACTCCAGCAAACCAAAGAACTATGATCTCTGCCACAAGTGTAGAAAGCCAGGGCACTTCATCAAAGATTGTCCTCTCTTGAAGCAAGAACACTCCAAATACAACCCTGAGAAAGCAACAAAGAGGAACCCGGTTCTTGACAAGCACTTTAAAAGGAAGAGATCTATTAACAATGTGGTGAAATAGGCTCTTGCAGCATGGGGAGACTCCTCTAGTGAGTCTGAAGATGAAACTGATGTAGGTGACAGTTCCATGATGGCAGTTGAAAGTGAGGAAACTGAATATGATTCATATTTGCTTTGATGGCCCATTCAGATGATGATGAGGATGATGATAACAGTGAGGTAAACTTCAGGGATGTTCAGAGAAATCTGAAATCCTACTCCCCTAAGAAAATCATGTCTTTAGCTAGTATATTGATTGATGCCTATCATAGTCTTGTGGAGGATAAAGATGCTTTGACCTTAAAGCTAGGAGAAGCAGAACAAACTAGAGATGATCTGGTAGTGTGTGTAGTTGACCTGAAGGAAACCATAAGTGACTTGGAGAAAGAAAAAATTGTTTTAACCGAAAAAATTGCTAGCATAGAACATGAAAGAGATGACTTAGTGGTTGTAGCTGTTAAATAAAAGGAAACCATTGAGAATTTTAGTAAAGAAAAGGAGTCCTTAGTGAAGAGAATGACTGAAATTGAGGAGGAGAGAGATGATCTCTTGATAGTGATTGCAGACCTGAGGGAAATTATATAGGGACTAGGAACCGAGTCTAGACCTGGAAATTCTGGAAAAGGAAAAGAGGTAACCAGTGAGGCACACATTAGGCTTGAAAAAGAGTTGAAAGTTGTGAAAACTAGCCTGTGTGTTGAAACCGAGAAAAACAAGCATCTCCAAACTGAACTGGAAAGAGTAAAAAATGATCTTGAAAAATCCGTCAAATGGACCTGGTCCTCAGAAGCTATCACTGCCATGTATGTTAATAATGGTGGAAATACGCAGGGAATAGAGTTTCAAAGGGAGAAAACCCCTTACAACCCCCATAGTAAGTATGTTACTGTATCGGATAACTAGTTGTGTACCCACTGTGGGAAGAATGGGCATTTCAAGAAAAATTGCCAAGCCAGGGTCCACTCTATTCAGAAAAACAAACTGTTTGTTGAAAATGTAACTACTAAAAAGGGACCAGGTGACACCTATAAAAAACGCATTTTACCTGCATGGACAAAGAGAGCTCTTATTCATCCTCTTGCCTACTACAAGGGACCCAAACTTGTTTGGGTTCCTAAAACTAACTCTTGATTTCCTTGTGCACAGAACAGTGAAAGGAAGTAGTCAACAATGGTTCATGGATAGTGGATGTTCAAAGCACATGACTGGGAACACCATGGACTTTCTTTCACTAAAAGCCCTGCAAAGAGGGAGTGTATCCTTTGGCAATGGGAAAAAAGGGTACATTCTCGGAGTTGGAAAAGTCGGGAAATCACTGAGTCACTCTATTGAGAATGTGTACTATGTCAATGGTCTTAAGTACAGTCTCTTGAGTGTTTCTCAGATCTGTGATAAAGGAAACAAGGTGGAGTTTTTGTCCAAGATATGTACAATTACTAATTTGGTAACTGGTGAAGTGATACTTGTAGCCAAGAGATACAAGAACATATATGTTGCTGATTTCGAGTCTATACAAAGTGGTGCTCTGAGTTGTCTGAAAGATGTTGATGATGATGCTGAACTCTGGCACAAAAGACTGGGGCACACAAGCTTCTCTCTTCTGAATAAACTAATTTAGAAGGACTCGGTCCGCGGTCTGCCCATGTCAAAGTTTAAAGTAAAAAAAGTGTGTGATGTCTGTGCTAGAGGAAAGCATGTGAAATCCTCATTTAAGTCTAAAAAGGATGTCAACACCTCAAAGCTACCCGATCTTCTTCATATGGATTTGTGTGGCCCCATAAGAGTGCAAAGTAGGGGAGGAAAAAGATACATCTTTGTGATAGTGGGTGACTACTCCAGATTCACATGGACTCTGTTTCTTAAAACAAAACATGAAACCTTTGAGGTATTTGTGGCTTTTGTGAAGAAAATCCATGTGAATATGGAGTCTAGAGTGGCGTGTATTAGATCAGATCATGGAATAGAATTTGACAAGGCCAAATTTGATGAGTTCTGTAATGAAAATGGCATTACCCACAACTTCTCAGCCCCAAGAACTCCCCAGCAAAATAGAGTTATGGAAAGGAAGAATATAACTCTTAAAGAAATGGAAAGAACAATGTTGATCGACAGTGGGATTGCAAAAATCTTTTGGGCTGAAGCTGTCAACACTGCCTGCTACTTGGTGAACAAGTGCATGATCAGATCTCTCCTGAACAAAACCACCTATGAGTTGCTGAATGGAAGGAAACCCAAGCTGACTCACCTAAGAACATTTGGGTGTGTCGCGCCCCCTTTTTTCCCTTTTTGATGGGGAAGTCTGGGTTTCGACATTCATGGGGGAAATAACTCGTTTCCTTTTGGGAATTGGGTATTTGAAGAGTCGCCACCTAACGGATTATGGTGCGTTAGGGCACCTAGAGCGATTAACTCATGGAATAGTTTGCATTACCAGAGATTAGGGTAAGGGCTCGAAATAACCTTGAGGGAAAGGTGTTAGGCACCTCTCGCGGTCCACAACGGTGGGTCCCGACCAAACTTAAACTATGTGAATTAGCCATTTTAACAAATAAATAGTTTTAACACGTACTTGCAAGTAAAGGCATGTTTTGACATTCTAAGCTCATGTATGATTCAAGTAATGAAATAGGGAAAATGCTTGAACAAGTTGCACATATATAAAGAAGAGTAGATTTTTTTTATTTAAACTACGGGAGATGGGGAAAGTGGGGTCCTAGGTTGGTTGGCCTACAGGATCATACCCACACAATGCTCGGTAATCACTCCTCAATGAGGGGCTACACGTGACATTAGTGCGCAGTCATCATATCCTTATTACCCAATTCCCTCTCCTTGGTCATAGCCTAAAACGTTCTAGCAACTTTGAAAGGTATCCTATGCGTGCACTACCCGTCCCTTCCTTGTGGCCCTGAAGGCATTTAGGACCTCTAGTTTAGGTAGTTCTAGACCATCCTAAGGTATTTAAAGTAGAAAAGTCTAAGCGTCAATCAAAACAATTAGGACTGCATTTAAAGAGGGAACAATTAAAGGCTCACATTTACCTCCGCAAACAGAACAAGTAAGTGTACGTCTCAAACAATAGTTTCAGGTATTTAAGAGAAAAACATAGAGCATGACAACTATGTTTATTCTAAATCCTACTTGCCTACTGATTCTTTTAAACCTGTTGATTATGAGCAGTCACAGATTATAGAACATAGTTTTACATTTGCAGGACTCTTAATCGTCATATAGGCTTTCCTAGGCACGTAATAGTGATATCCTAGGAGCATGATATCTATTATTGATTAAGAATGGAATAAAACAACAAATAGTTTTTCTTTTAAAACGACAATTTAGATCCTATAGGCATGTTCTCTAGAAATATTAATTAAGACAGCGTTGAAAACTTATTAAAGGAGCGGACATATTAATTAACTAAACCGATTTAGAATAAACATAAATTAAACTAATTTTCTAACTGAACTGGTTTTAAGTCCTATAGGCATAATTTCTAATTAAACATAATGTGAAACAAGCAGAATTCATTTGACCAAAGTGAAACTCCTATAGGCATGATTTCTATTAAAGCTGATTTTAACTCCTATAGGCATGGTACCTAATTATTAAAAGCTGATTTAGATCATATAGACATGAATTCTAATTGTGTGGAAGTAAAGCAAACAAAACTTATTTAAACAAAAGCAGATCCTATGGGCATGTTATCTAACAAACATACTTGAATCAACATGAACCCTATAGGCATGGTATCTACCCAATTTTACCCACAATATATAACTACCTTCATTTTTCACTAATCACCCAACTGTTTGTTTACAATAATTATTACAGACCAATGAATTGAATAAAAGAAAAATTACATAAATAAAACAGAAATTCATCTATAGGGAGCCTGAAGTAGGCCCAAAGTGATTTCCAAGCCTCCAGTAGTCTCAAATACCCAAAGTTCCATAACCAATTTCATGTCTAGGTGTGTCAGAGTTCCCTAAAGACCTCAAGGATCCCAAGCAGTGCTCACACCTAGACCTTTCTCAAATAATAACTGATTTAGGTGCAGTGTGGAAGTGCCAGCCCTGACATGCCAGAGTTCAGAGAGATCTCAAGGGTCTCAAGGCAGTACACATATCATAGGGGCAGGACCTAGTATTCAAAGAGTAAGTGGCAGTGCATAATGGTTTGGAAGAGTTTAATAGACAGTTTAAAGAAAGGTCTTAGGATTGAAAAGAATTTCTGAAAACCAGTGCTGATTTAGTGATAAAACAGTTTGAGGAAGCGTAAAGAAACAATTTTCAATCAAAATTCAAGTCATAAAACAAACAGTTTTTAGGAAATATTTTGGCAAACAACTGTCACACAAGGGAAGAAGGGTTAGGAACATAGAGAGGACACCTTAATGGAGCACACAATCAATAGGATACATAGAGCTTTTGAAGGGTTCTATAGAACTAGTAGGTTAGATAGAATGCAAGTCAAGCAACAAGGATCACAGCAGAAACATGTCAGGGACATCGACACAGCTAGAATCACTCTAAGCAGATTAACTAACTTAGCAGGAGGGGGACATAATAGGTAAAGATTTAAATGAGCATGCTGGGCAGGTATTAATAAGTGAAGACATGCTAGTTATATAGAAGCAGAGTTTAGACATGTCAGATAAACAATATTTAATCAAACAGCTTAGTTACATATGTAGACATGTTAAACAAGATAGCAAACAAGCAGGTAAAGTGGAAACATACTAATTACAGGTTTGAATATGCAGTATTGGGCATGCTGGGTAAGCAGTAAACAGAAGCAATAATGGACTCAGGCCATATGAACTAAGACAACAAATAAACACATAGGTTTTGATTCTTAAAATTAATCAGAAGCATACATAGTTAAAGAAAGAAAACACAAGATGTGAGCAAGGTATTGTGCAATTCCCAGCCTTGGCTTGCAGCCGGCTAGAATAACAAGGATCACAAATAGCAAAGAGAGCAGAGAGAGAGCCTTTTTAGAGTGTAAAGTGATAGTTTCTGAACTATTGTTCGTGTTTTGAAGTTAAAATATGAGGGAGTTTATATAATAATCAAGAGTTAAACAAAATAAGGTAAGGGATCAATTAAGTATCAATTAGAGAAAATCGCAGAATCAGTCACACACGTAAAATCAGTAGGTCTTCCCCTTAATCAAGGGATAATCAATCAATGGTAAAAGCATGACAGGTATTTAAGGAAGGGAATCAAGTAGGACTTGGGTATATAGTAGGTAATTATGGGTGAAATAACGGGAGTTTAATTAAGGAAACAATTGGCAGGAAATCAACAAATAACAAATAAGGCAAGAGAAAACTTAATTAAGGCAAGAAGTTCAACCAAAATGAGTAAAGAAGTAAGAATCAAAGGTTTTGTTAAGGAAAATAGTTTCAATCAAACCAAAATAAGAACTTCAGAATAGTACAGGATTTAATTAAAAGAGAAAATCACGTAAAGAGTCAACAAATATCGCAGACAATCCTAATAGGCCAGGAAGGAATAGTCAGGGCTCAACACATAGTTTTAAATGAAGCAAATTGGTAAATCAAAATTCAAAACAACCCTGATTTAAGGAGAAAAATATAGTCTTAACATGAATAGTCAGAATGAACATAAATATATAGAATCAGTAGAAAAGTTGAACTAAGAAACTCAGTAGAGGCATATTAGGATAAGAAAACCACGAGACATCTAAATGGCTAAAGAAAAAATCACAAGAACCAAGGCAAGAACAAAGTTAGTACACAAGTACTCAGAAACCAAATAAAGAATGTCGAAAAATTAGGGTTTTTAGTATAAACGAGTTAGGGTTAGAGAAAACCTAATGAAATCGGTTAGAACATATAGGAAACAGAAAATTAAACACTCAAAATTACCAAATGTTTTGGAAAAAGAAATTTTCGGAAACCCTAGTTTAGAGAAAAATGAAAAATCATTCAAAAATCAGACAGTTCTTGTAAAAACTCATATGAAATAGGTCCAAACCATCTCAGATCTATATAGATCTAAGAAGTTCAGAAGAAAGAAATTAGGGTTTCGAGAAGAACAATCACAGAGATGAAACAAGCAAGCCTAGAAACCCATAGATATAGGAAGATCTTACTCGGAATCAAACCGGAACAACCTGAAATAGGCGAGAAATGTCCATAGATGCAAGCAAACTAACCCTGGTCCCTTGAGGATCCTGGAGATGGTGATACCAGTACAAGAGAGGTCATTAGAGGCCTGGGGGTGGTGAGAAACCACCATAGATAGCCATAGATGAGTGACGGGGAGGTCCGATTTGGGTTAGGTTTGAGAGCATTTAAGAGAGGAGAGGATTAGGTGACGACGTGAGAGGTGAGGGGAATCAGAGGGTTTTTGAGGGGTCATTAGGTTTAGTTTAGGTAAGGGTTAATCTAGACCGGTGATCATTGCCAAGATTTTCCCGGGTATTGGGTTGGGGCATATGGGTATTGGGCTGGGTATATTTTAGGTTTAAAATTGGGCTAAGTGTTGGGTCCAATTTAGGATTAGAATTGAATGTAAAATAGGGCCAGATTTTAAATAGCCAATTTTAATAACTAAATAATTTATAAGAAAATAAATGAGTACAAAAAAAAATCTTTGTGTACTAAAATAATTTAAAATAGTTATTTAACATTTTAAAAATATAAAAGATTATTTTATGCATAAATAATGTAATTATACATTAATATGGGCTATTATTGCAAAGATGTGCAATTTAGCCTAAAAAATATAAATACAATTATAAAAATGCGCTAAAAATATTTAAACACTATGATGACACAAATAATAAATTTAAATGGCTAAATCATCACGAAGGATAATTATTGGATATTTATGTAATAAAAAGAGAAGAAATAAATTGATTTGGAGCTTTTAAAATTATGGAAAAATTATAAAAAAATACTTATGCATGCTTATAACTGCATATGTGCCATTTTGAAAGTATATATATGTTCAAAATATGTGAGAAAAAATTGGGTATCAACAAGGTGCAAATGCTATATTCTCAACAATGGAAATGATCAGCTCAGTAAATTTGATGCCAAGAGTGATGAAGGAATCTTTTTGGGGTATTCTTCTCAAAGCAAATCCTACAAGATATACAACAAGCGGAGTCAATGTGTTGAGGAAAATATTCATGTAATCTTTGACGAGTCATATCCCTCATGTGAGAAAAACAACAAGGATGATCAAGATGGGGAGCCCTTACTAGTTCCAAGTGAAGTCATCGACATGAAAAATGGAAAGACAGACATGTTGAGCCAAGTGAAGGAGCCAAGTGGAGACAATGCTGCCTCTTCCTCAGGGGAATCAGGAACCTCAATTACAACCACTGAAGTTGAAGATAGAGTGGTTGATGCAGTGCAGGGTACTCCACAAGTACCTGAGAGAAGAACACAAGTGAACCAGTTAGATATACCCAGCTCCTCCACAAATGAGCCTCGTATACCAAATTGGAAACACAAAAGCTCTCACCCACTTGACAACATAATTACCCCTCTAGATTCTGGAGTGCAAACCAGATCAAAAGCCAGAAATTTACTTGCCTTCTCAGCCTTTCTTTCCCAAATAGAACCCAAAAATATCAAGGAAGCCTTGAAGGATGCAGACCGGATTACAGCCATGCAAGATTAGTTGCATCAGTTCGAAAGGAATAACGTATGGCACCTGGTACCCAGACCCTCAGATCGAACCATTATAGGAACCGGGTGGGTATTTAAGAATAAGCTTGATGAACATGGAAACACTACAAGGAACAAGGCTAGGCTTGTGGTTCAAGGTTACAATCAGGAGGAAGGAATTGATTATGATGAAACGTTTGCTCCGGTTGCTCGTATGGAAGCTATTAGAATCCTAATCGCTTTTGCATCTCATATGAAATTCACTCTATTCCAAATGGATGTCAAAAGTGCATTTTTGAATGGACGTCTTAAAGAAAAAGTCTATGTAAAGCAACCTCCATGGTTTGAATGTCATGAATACTCTGAATATGTGTTTAAACTGGATAAAGCATTGTATGGGTTGAAGCAGGCTCCTCGAGCTTGGTATGAAAGGCTGTCAAAGTTCCTCTTAGAAAATGGTTTTACAAGAGGAAAAATTGACAACACCTTGTTCCTGAAGAAACGAGGAAGCAACATGCTCATTGTTCAGGTATTTGTTGATGATATCATTTTTGGGGCAACAACGGATTCACTGTGTGAAGAATTTGCAAAACATATGGGAAATGAGTTGAAATGAGAGATGAATTTCTTCTTGGGTCTTCAAGTGAAGCAGTCCACTAAGGGTACATTCATTTGTCAACAGAAATACATCAAGGAGCTCTTGAAGAGGTTCGATATGGAAGCATCAAAAGTGATAGACACTCCCA
The DNA here is from genome assembly GCF_000715075.1 of Nicotiana tabacum. Classification (NCBI taxonomy): domain Eukaryota; kingdom Viridiplantae; phylum Streptophyta; class Magnoliopsida; order Solanales; family Solanaceae; genus Nicotiana; species Nicotiana tabacum. The sequence goes on from NC_134082.1 coordinate 97,388,047, forward strand.
TTGCTTCGACTAGTCGACTGGATATGGATGAGGCTGGATCTTCTGTGAATCAAACAATTTATAGAAGCATTATTGGGTCTCTTCTTTATCACTGCTAGTAGACATGATATTGTCTTCAGTGTGGGGCTATGTGCAAGGTTTCAGTCAAATCCCAAGGAATCTCATCTGAAGGCTGCCAATATTTTTTTGATATAAGGGAACACAATACCTGGTCCTGTATTACCCCTCAGGTGACAGTTTTAATCTTATTGGATATGTTGATGCTGACTATGAAGGTTATCTTGTGAACAGGAAAAGTACTTCTAGAATGGCTCACTTTATAGGATCATGTATCATCTCTTGGGGCACAAGGAAGAAAAACTCAATGACTCTTTCAACAGTTAAAGCAGAATATGTAGCTGCAGCCTCGTATTGTGCTAAGCTCCTATGGATTAAACAACAACTGGAGGATTTTTGGGTATTTACTGGTTGTGTGCCTCTTCTATGCGATAACACCAGTGCACTCAACATGGCCAAGAATCCAGTTCAACACAAAAGAGCCAAGCACATTGATGTGAGACATCATTTTCTGAGGGACAATGTGGAGAAAGGGCTGATCTGTATGAAGTTCTGCAGTACAGAAGACCAAATTGCAAATATCTTCACCAAAGCATTGAGTAGGGAACATTTTGAAAGAAATAGGGTGAAGCTGGGGCTATTGAAGCCTAATTGAGAACCTGATTCCCATCAGTTTGCTATGAAAATCACCTTCAGGTAAAATTAGCTAAAGTATTTTCTAGCCAAGTCTAACTCACTTCAATACCGTTGCAGGTAAATACACATGATGATTATAGAAGCTGTAAATGCATTGCATGGGCGGTGAAAGAGGATTGAAATTTTCAAAGACAGGTCAAGAACCTGGTTCTTGTACCAAAGGTTAGTAGTCCTATGCATTCTTTAATACACATCTTGAAAAGGTACAAATATCAACTGCCATGTCATCCACCTTTTCAGACTCTTTCCATCTCCCTCTAAAATGTTGCATCTCCCCAAGCACTACTGCTATTTCAGAACCGGTTCCTATCTCTCTCTTTATTATTATCTTCTTTCTCTTAAAAATCCTCTCTTTTCTTCGCTGATCATACTCCCTCATTAGACCCTCTCCAAAGATTCTCAACTCTATCTCTTCAATGGATGACAATCTCTCTGAAATCCCTTCTTCAGTTGTCACTAACCCAGAGAAAACCCTTGAGCCCTCCATCCCCCATGAACCCTCTGTCACCATCCCTGTCCTAACCACTGAAATCACCTCTAACCCAGATTTCCCTTCACCCTCTAGTTCTAAGGCGACTATCTCAGAACCCCCAAAAGTTGTTGATCCTTCGTGTCTATCTTCTGAGATTCTCATTGACCAAGGGAAAAATGGAGAACATGGTAAAATTCCTAACATTGTAGAGGTTTCTGCCATTGTTGCTTTAGAATCTGTGGTGGCCATGGAGCCTATCGAGGATGAAACTATCGCGACCATCTTTGTTGTGTTTGTAGATGGATTATTGTATGAGGTAATTTTTGGTGTACCCAAGTCTCATAGGAATGGGACACAATGACTGGTGGGAGAAGGATACATGGTGCTTGTTGAAGGCTCTGCTCCAATAGAAACTACTGGGCCCTCTTGTAAGGGACTTGACCCCTCTCCGGAAGAAACATGTCAAGGTTCCCACTCCCAGGCCAGTTCTGCTCCTACACCTTCTCCACACTTTGTTGTTGAGCCCTTGGACATTATAGTCCCTGAGATGAGGTCTAGTAATGAGGAAGATCAAGACACCATTGCTCTTGATGCATTCATAGTCAAGAGAAGTGCAGTAATCACCCCTGAGTCTTCTACTAAGCAACCTACTACAAGGTTGCAAGCAAAGGTAGCTTATGACTCTTCCCTTCAAAAGAGCAGAAAGAGCGGTAATAAGAAAAGGAAGAGACTGGTGAAAAATAATGAAGTTGTATGTGATAAGGATGTCCCTGTGGTGGAAGTTGAAGAGGAAACAACAGAGGAACCTAGTTCCTTGGTGAGAAGGTCCTAGAAGAAGAAACAATCTGCTTTAGTGGAGAATGTTACAACCCCCAGTTCAAAATTGAAGGATGTTGTGAGTGAACCCTCAGTTTCTGATGAGGATGTGTTAGTCAAGTCAAAGGAAAAAGCAAAATCAAGTGGTGTGAAGTCTGGCAAGGGAAAGCTGGAATCTGTTAAGGAACCTGTTTCTGCGAATAGGATGAGAAGTGAAACTAGTTCTGCTTCAGAACGATTAAGGCACCAAAAGGTCCTGTTAAGTAGCACTTTTGACCCAGCAATTTCTGATATGGATGGTATGAGACAAGTAATTGCAATGGTTGAGTTTCAATATTGAGGGTATCTGTTCCAAATGGATGCACCCAAGGTGTATGAGGATGAGGTTCAAAGCTTCTATGACAGCCTCTTTCCTATTGATACCGACCACATTTGTGCCTTAGTGAATGGTATGGATATCGTGTTTGATGTGAGTTAGCTTAGGGATATTCTTAAAGTCCCTATGGTTGGTGTGTCTACTGTGAAAGATGCGTGTGGGTCAAACTTCCAAAATGTTGTGGTGAAGGATAATGCAAACCAGAAGGGGGACCAGGTTCATAAGAAGGCCTTACTCCATGTTTATCAGTTACTTTTCGAGCTGGTGAACAAGGTTCTATTATCCCATGCTGAGAAGAGGTCCATGACTTCCAGGCTGACCTGTATCTAATGGAGCAACTGGATGGATTTACACCTGTGAACTTGCCTGCCATCATTATCGAACATATGCAGAAGGTAGCAACTTTCAAGGATGGCAATCATGGTCTTTCATATGGGTTCCTTCTTACGCAAGTGTTTAAGTTTTTCAAAGTGCCACTAGGACAAAGAAAAGTAGGCACCAAGAAGCATACCTTCTCTCAAACAACTTTGGAAGAATGTGAGTGCATCGAGAAGAATGTGGGGTTAGGCAGTACATCAACAATCTCTCAGCTCATCAATGCTCAAAATAGTGCAACTGAGAAGATTCGAAGGTTAAAGGCGGGGTACGCTATCCTGGAAGGTCAGCAGGCCCAAGGGGCCTCAAAGTCAAATGAGGAGGTGATTCGTTTGACAAAAGAAAATGCTGATCTTAGGGCACAAATGGAGAACCTGAAAGCAGAACTGCTCAACGAGCAAAAGTCGGCGAATGCCCGAATAGACCTAGTTTTCCAAACCCTTGCTGCAGCTTCCAAGCCCTCTACTCCTAGTGCCCCCTAAGCAACCCTTTCAGTGACCAGTTTCTGGATTTTTGGTTTTTGTTTTAATGACTTAGTAGTTGTGTTTGTTTCTTTTGTTTTGATGTGGATGGGATGTATCAGTACTGCTCCCAATTTCAACAGTCCAATCTTGCCTTTGCTTTATAAGTAAAGGCATATGTTTTATATATAAAAACTATCCTCTTTTGCTATCTAATTGCTTGTGTTCTCTGTTTCTCTTCTCTATCATGTTGTGTGAACATATGTGGCATGAGTTAGCTACGCTAGACTTCTTTATGTTGATTGCCTGCTTGTGTATTTTTAATGATGCCAAAAGGGGTAAGTATAATTGAAATAGGGATCAGATGAAGGGAGAAGCATGAAGTCAGGGGGAACTTGTGAAGTTCCTGTTGCTTCATCTAGTTATTTCTGCCCTAAAAATATGTTATCAATGTCTAAGTTTGTCATTATCAAAAAGGGGGAAATTGATGGGTTTCAATGCCTTTGCCTTATATTTTGATGAAATAACACACTTACTATCAAGAACCAGATAAGGAACCTGACGCACTTAGTACACATTGCTAATCAACGGATTCCAGCCAGGACTCCAACTAATGAGAACTGCTGCAAGTGTAGAAAATAGAGAAACAAGGCAGACACCTAATCCCTTGTGTGTCCCTGACAACAGTATGAAAGTCAAATGTGCACAGTTGGAAACTGACTACCACAGAAACAGTGCACACAGTGCAATAGTTTTGTAGTCACTTGTCCTTTAACCAACCAAGTACTTACATCATTCAAGTGATGTCATAAAAGGTGTATTAACTAGAGTATTACAACAAATCATCACTTAAACACTTGAGAATTCACTTCAAGCATTCAATCCTTCTGAGACAACAAATTTAATTCTCAAGAGCCTCAAGAACAAATTTAAACGCTACTACAGACCAGTTCCTAAATCTAGTATTTTGTTGTCCTTAGTTGAGTTGTAACTTTGTAATTGTTCTTCATTGTAACTCCTAAATTACTTAGCTAGAAGTGTTTCTTAGGAACCCCTTTGTAAAACCATAAACCCCTTGTGTTTGTGTCGTGACTAGAGTTAGTCATGAGTTGAAGTCTTTGTAATAGGTGTATTGCAAAGTGGCTTGTAATAAGTGTATTACGAGTTAGTGAGAGATTAAGAGTTTAATTCCTAGTTTGCATATGTTGTAATCTAAAAGTTGCTCAGAGTGAAGTTGAAATCCTACCAGTGTAGGTCGTGTTTTTTTTATCCCATTGAGCAGGGACTTTTCCACATAAAACTCCCTGTCTTATTTACTTAATGTTTTATTAGTATTCTCAGTGGAAACTCATAGAGGACTTGGTACTCTATAGGTTGGTGGACTCATATAAACTATCAATGGCATAAATTATCCTCCAAATATACATGGTTGAACTCTTTAAAGTCAAAGGAACAATGGAGGGAACAAATAGGTTCTGGTTCCCATGGTGATTGGACAAGTCAATCGCTCCAGCTGTAAAGTTGCTGCCTGCACACGCAACAGTGCGAAAATAGTGCAACAGTCAACTTTATGGGGAATGCCTTTTACGTACCTTTCTTACATCATTCAAGTGATGTCACAAATGAATTATTAACATCAAGCAAAGGCAAAACAAAACACTTGCACATTCAAGAATTGATTAAGCATTCTCTCAAGTCATCTATCAATCTTGTAAGTGACTCTCGAGGGCATCAAGAACAATGAACAACATAGCAACGGATCAGTTCCCTGTATTGAGTTATTATATGTCCTTAGTTGTGTTGTACCTTTATTGAAGTTCTTTACTTGTAATTCCTACCTAGCTTAGTTAGAATCATTGCGTAGGAAATTTTTGTAAATCATAAACCCTGGTGTTTGTGTCTTGGCTAGAGTTAGTCAAGTTGTAAAGTCTTTGTAATAGAGTGTTTACAAAGTGGCTTATAATAGAGTTGTTACAAGTTAGTGAGAGATTAAGAGGTTAATTCCTAGGTTACAATAGGTTGTAATCTAAAGTTTGCTCAGTAGTGAAGTTGAAATCCTATAAGGGTAGGTCGTGTTTTTTAATCCCGTGAGCTGGGAGTTTTCCACGTAAACCTTCTCTGTGTTATTTACTTACTGCAGTGTGCGTGTGTTCTGTGAGAACTAATAGAGAACCCGATTCTCTATATAGTTTAGTGGACCCTTAAATTCTATCAATTGGTATCAGAGTAGGTTCTTTCTATTAGGCTAACACCTAGAAAGGATCCTCATGGTTGCTCCTCCAAACTTTGAAGAAGGTAAATCTACCTACAGGCTGCCAAGGTTCAATGGCCAATATTATGGATGATGGAAGACTAGGATGCACGACTTCATCATGGCTAAAGATTCCGAGCTTTGGGATGTCATCTATGTTGGACCCTTCGTTCCTGCCAAGTTTTTGGCAACCCAGCTGTAACTGTTCCCAAAACAAGAAAGGAATTCAACGACGCTAACCGAAAGGCCATAAAAAAGAATTTTTGTTCAAAGAAAATTCTTATTTGTGGCATTGGTCCTGATGAATATAACAGGATATCGACATACCAATCAGCTAAGGAAATCTGGGAAGCTTTTCAAACAGCTCATGAAGGAACAAGACAAGTCAAGCAATCAAATATTGACATGCTTACAACTGAATATGAGCTTTTCAGGATGAAAGATGATGAATCCATCCAAGATATGCATACTCGGTTCACCTCTATAGTCAATGAGCTTCACTCTCTTGGAGAAATCATTCCAAGAAACAAACTCGTGAAGAAAATACTCAGTGTCCTGCCCAGCTCCTAGGAAAGCAAAGGAAATGCTATCACAGAGGCAATGAACTTGCAAGAGCTGACTATATATGAACTTGTTGGTAATTTGAAAATATATGAAATGAAGAAGAAGGACAATGAAAGAAGAGAGCCCAAAAGAGAGAGGAACCTGGTCCTCAAGACAGACATCAATGATTCAAGTGGTGAGGATACTGATATGGCTTACCAGACAAAAATATTCTAGAAAATGGTTCACAGAAATGGAGGCATTCTAAAAAGGGGCAATTCTAGCAAGCCAAAACATTATGACCTATGTCATAAATATGGCAAGCCGGGACACTTCACCAAGGACTGTCCCTTCTAAAGCAAGATCAATTCAAGCACAACACAAACAAAGCAACCAAGAGGAACCTGGTTCCTGATAAACGCTTTAAGAGGAAGAATGCCGGTGACAATGTTGTGAAGCAAGCTCTTGCTGCATGGGGAGACTCCTCCAGTGAATTTGAAGAAGATAATGATCAAGGTGACAGCTCCATGATGGCAGTGGAAAGAGAAGCAGCTGAGTATGACTCTATTTTTGCCTTGATGGAATAGTCTGATGATGATGGAGATGCCAACGATGATGATGAGGTAAACTTTCTAGATGTTCAAAGAAATCTAAAGTTTTATTCTCTAAAAAACTTATGTCTTTGGAAAATGTTTTAATTGATGCTTATCACAGTCTTATAAATGATAAAAATGCTTTAACTGTGGAACTAGGAGAAGCATAACAGTCTAGAGATGACCTAGTAGTCATTATGGTTGATTTAAAGGAAACAATTGAGAGTCTGAAGAATGAAAAGGATGCCTTAGCCGAAAAAATTGCAAATATAGAACATGAGAGAGATGATCTAATGGTTGTTGTAGTTGATATAAAAGAAACCATTGAGTGTGTTAAAAAGGAGAAAGAAGTTTTAACTGAGAGAGAACCTAACATTGAGCATGGGAGAGATGACCTATTAGTGGTGGTGGTAGACCTAAAGTAAATAATTGAGGAACTTAAAATGTAGAGTAGGCCTGGGAACACTCAAAAGGGAAAGGAAGTTGCAAGTGAGGCACACCTTAAGCTTGAAAACGAGTTAAAATCAGTTGAATCTAGTTTGTATGCCGAGCTTGAGAAAAACAAGCAACTTGAGGAAGAATGTCACGACCTGAATTTCCCACCGTCGGGACCGTGATGACGCTTAACATCGCACTTGCTAGGCAAGCCAACGTTAGAGTTATAATCACCTTTTTCCTTTACATTTTCATAGTTAAGATTATCAAAATCTAATTCAAACAGAAATAAATGCGGAAGTACATATTTAACTGATTATCTATAACCTATTAACAACTCCAAAGCTGTTACCACCCAGAAACTGGTGTCACAATCCACGAACGTTCTGCGAATTACTACAAATACTGGTCTGAAAGAAAAAGTACATTTGTCTCGAAAGAAAATAAAACAAAAAAGTAGAACATAAGAAGGGGACGCCAGGGCCTGTGGATGCTTGCAGAACTACCTTGGGTCTCCTGATGAGTGCCTACACCCGATCTCTCGATCAGCCACAACCAGCTTCAAAATCTGCACAGAAAGTGTAGAGTGCAGTATCAGTACAACCGACCCCATATACTGGTCAGTGCCAAGCCTAACCTCGACGAGGTAGTGACGAGGTTAAGGTGAGGCTTATACATTATAACCTGTAATAGTATATAATAAAACAAAAGGAAATACAGAATGAATTGAAACAATAACTTGCAGCGAAGTAAATAGGGAACCCAGATATTTTGCCAGTACTCAACTATACCAATCCTTAAGAGAGTTACAATGCTATGGAATAAAATCCAGCAGAGGAAGAATACATAAACAACAAAATAATGTGGCGTGCATCCTGATCCCACCATATAACAAGTAACAATATAAACATTCACCCTTATTGCTCCTTGTTGCGGCATGCAACCCGATCCCACCAGTCCACCCTTATTACTCCTCAATATATATATCACCCTTATTCGTCCTGTTGCGGCGTGCAACCCGATCCCACCTGTCCACCCTTATTATTCCTTGTTGCTACGCTCAACCCAATCCCACCAGACAATCACAATTCATCCTTATTCCTCCTGTTGCGGCGTGCAACCTAATCCCACCATTTTAGTACTAATCACATAATAAGAACAAGTATTTCATAATTTAACTCAAAACCATCCACAACATTTATACCTCAAGCCAAAACAACGGGAAAGTTATACCATTATGAAAATTCACAAGTTAATACTACACAATGAGACCAATCAAAGTGTACCATGAAGTACCAATAAACCAACTTAAACCAACAATGTAATTTATTGAAACTACGGAACAATTAATACCTTCAATAGAGAAAACAACTTTTAACAAGAAGCAATTAGACATGGAAACATTAATAAGCAAGTAGCAGTTAAGAGAGGAAAACAATATACTAGGAACGGGGAAGGGAACATGCTAAACAGATAATTTGGCGGCGCATACGTACTCGTCACCACACCTATATGCCACATACATGGAATTTCACATAGCAATTAAGTCGGGGATCTCTAGTCCCTCGAGTCAAGGTTAGACCAAACACTTACCTAAATCCAACGGTCAATTAAAGCTCAATTACCACTTCACCTCTTGATTCTATCTCCAATACACTCGTACCTAGTCATAATTAACTTAATAACATCAATTATCGCTAAAGAAATCAATTCTAATGCATAATTATAAGTTTCCCAACATTTTCCCCTAAAAGTCAAAAACCTACCCCAGGCCCATTTGGTCAAAACCCGAAATTCGGACCAAAACCCGATTACCCATTCACCCTTGAGCCTGGATATACAATTGGTTTTGGAATCATACCTCAGTTTGAGGTCTAAATCCCCAAATTTCGAAATCCCTGAGTTCTAGCCAAAACACCCAATTCCACCATGAAAAACCCTAGATTCTAGGATGAAATCTTGTAAAAAGATGTAATAGATTGAAAGAAATGAGTTAAGAATCATTTACCTATGATTTGGGAAAGAAATGGTCTTTGGAAAATCGCCTCTTGAAGTTTAGGTTTTGAAAAATGAAAGAATGAATGAAAAATCTCATCTAAGTCCAAAGTCATCAGTTGCAGATGTCGCATTTGCGACTGAGCTTCGCACATGTGAAGGAGCCATCGCAAATGCGAAGCCCTTCACAGTCCTGCTGCCTTCACAAATGCGAGGAAAGTGTCGCATCTACAAACACTGTCCCTCGCAAAGTGAGTAAAAGATCGCATTTGCGATCATACCCTCTCCCAGTCTCCCTTCGCAATTGCGAAGGTTTGTTCCCATTTGCGAACTCTGCCGGCCTAGCCTTCTAATCGCATTTGGATGAAAGGCTCGCAAATGCGGACCATGCAGGGCTCGCAATTGCGATGCCTGATCTCACAATTGCGAGATCAGGGGCCTACAACAAGCTGAAGCACAATAGCAATTTTCTCTAAGTTCCAAATCACTTCGTAGCCTATCCAAAACTCACCCGAGCCATCGGGGCTCCAAACCAAACATGCACACAAGTCTTAAAACATCATACGAACTTGCTCCTGCGATTAAATTACCAAAATAACATCTAAAACTACGGATTTAACACCACAACACATGAAATTTTCAAGATAGTTTCAAAACTTCTAACTTTTCAACCAAAGGTCTGAATCACGTTAAATAAATTCCGTTTTCACCAAATTTCACAGATAAGGTTTAAATATCATAACAAACTTGCTCCGGGCTCCAAAACCAAAATAGGGCCCTATACCAACAAGATCAAATCTTTTAAATTATTACATTTTCAGTCTTATCAATTTCCTTCAAAAATTCATTTCTCGGGCTAGGGACCTCGAAACTCGATTCCGGGTATACACCAGGTCCCAATTTTACTACGGACCCTCCGGGACTGTCGGAATATGGGCCCAGGTCCGTTTACCCAAAACATCTACCGAAGTCAACAAAAATCAACTTTTTTGGCCAAAAACATCATTTCATAAATTTTTCGCATAAGGGCTTTCCGAATACATGCCCGGGCTGCGCATGCAAATCGAGAAGAGATAAAATGAGGTTTTAAGGCCTCGAGACACGGATTCAAGTTCTAAAACAGAAGATGACCCTTTGGGTCATCACATTCTCCACCTCTAAAACAACCGTTCGTCCTCGAACCGACATAGAAAAGTACTTGAGTCGGTGAAAAGATTGGGATATCTGCTCCGCATATCGGACCCGGACTCCCAGGTAGCTACCTTAGTAGGATGACCTCTCCAATGCACACGAACAAAAGGTAACTCTTCGATCTCAACTGACGAACCTGCTGGTCTAGAATAGCTACCGGCTCCTTCTCGTAGGTCAAATCATTGTCCAACTGGACAATGCTGAAGTCTAACATGTGGGATGGATCGTCGTGATACTTCCGAAGCATGGACACATGAAACACTAGATGCACTACTGATAAACCTGGCAGCAACGCAAGTCTATATGCCATCTCTCCCACTCGATCTAGGATCTTAAAAGGCCCAATGAACCTAGGGCTTAACTTGACCTTCTTCCCAAATCGCATTACACCCTTCATGGGTGACTCCCTAAGCAACACTCTCTCTCCGACCATAAATGCCACATCACAAACCTTACGGTCGGCATAACATTTTTGCCTAGACTGAGCTGTACAAAGTCTCTCCTGAATGATTTTAACCTTATCCAAGGCTATGCACTAAATCTGTACCCAACAATCGAACCTCCCCTAGCTCAAACCACCCAACTGGCGATCGACACCGTCTACTATACAACGCCTTATAGGGAGCCACTTGGATGCTCGATTGATAACTGTTGTTGTAGGCAAACTCTACTAACAGCAAGAGCTGATCCCAAGAAACTCCAAAGTCAATAACACATGCCCCGAGCATATCCTCTAAGATCTGAATAGTATGCTCAAACTATCCATCCGTTTGAGGATGAAATGTTATGCTCAACTCGACCCGCATACCCAATTCATATTGTATTGCCCTGCAGAAATGCAAGGTAAACTACGTACCTCAATCATAAATGATAGACATGGTCACACCATGAAGACAAATGATATCTCCCAACCGCTCCGAAGAATAGGAAACTGCCATAGGAATGAATTGCGCTGACTTAGTCAGCCTATCCACAATAACCTATACTGCATTAAACTTCCTCTGAGTTTGTAGGAGTCCAACAACGAAGTCCATAGTGATATGCTCCCACTTTCACTTAGGAATCTCAATCTTCTGAAGCAAACCACCAAGTCTCTGATGCTCATAAATTACTTGCTGACAATTCAAACACCGATCTACGTATGCAACAATATCCTTCTTCATCCTTATCCACCAATAATGCTGTTGCAAATCCTAATACATCTTAGCGGTGCTCGGATGAATAGAATATCAGGAACTATCTGCCTTCTCTAGAATCAACTCACGAAGTCTATCTACATTAGGCACACAAACACGACCCTGCATCCTCAAAACTCCATCATCTCCAACCGTAACCTATTTGGCACCACCGTGCCGCACTGTATCCCTAAGGACAAGAAAATGAGGATCATCATACTATCGCTCCCTGATATGCTCAAACAAGGAAGACCGAGCGACTATGTAAGCTAAAACACGATTGGGCTCAGAAACATCCAACCTTACGAACTGATTGGCCAAAGCCTGAACATCTAATACAAGTTGTCTCTCACCGACTGGAATATACGCAAGGCTCCCCATGTTGGATGACTTCCTACTTAAAGCATCGACCACCACATTGGCCTTCCTAGATGATACAAGATGGTGATATCATAGTCATTTAGTAGCTCCAACCACCTTTGCTGCCTCAAATTGAGCTCCTTATGCTTGAACAAATACTGCAAACTCTTATGATCCATGAACACCTCACAAGACACGCCATATAAATAATGCCTCCAAATCTTCAGCGCGTGAACAATGGCTACTAGCTCTAAGTCATGAACTGGATAATTCTTCTCGTGAATCTTCAACTGCCGTGAAGCATATGCAATAAACTTGCCATTCTACAACAACACCGCACCAAGTCCAACACGAGATGCGTCACAATATACTATATATGGCCCTGAACCTGTGGGCAACACCAACACTAGCACCATAGTCAAAGCTATCTTGAGCTTCTAAAAGTTCACCTCACACTCGTCCAACCACCTGAACGAGGCACCCTTCTGGGTCAACCTGGTCACTGGGGCTACTATAGATGAAAACCCCTCCACAAATCGACGGTAATAACCCACCAAACCCAAGAAACTCTGGATCTTTATAGTTGATATGGGTCTAGGCCAGTCCTTGACTACCTCAAATATTTTAGGATCCACCTGAATGCCCTCTGCTGATACAACCTGACCCAAGAAAGCAACTTAACTCAACCAAAACTCACATTTCGAAAACTTAGCATATAACTGGCTGTCTCTCAGAGTCTAAAGAACGATACAAAGATGCTGCTCATGCTCCTCTCGACTGCGGGAGTAGATCAAGATATCATCAATGAAAACATTCACGAAGGAATCCAGATAGGGCTTGAACACCCGGTTCATCAAATCCATAAATGCTGCTGGGGCACTTGTCAAGCCATATGACATCACTAAGAACTCTTAAAGCCCATATCGAGTGCAAAAAGCTGTCTTAAGGACATCGGATGCCCTAATCCTCAACTGATGGTAGCCAGATCTCAAATCAATCTTCGAAAACACTTTGTCACCCTAAAGATAATCAAATAAATCATCAATCCTTGGCAATGGATACTTGTTCTTGATGGTGACTTTATTCAACTACCGATAGTCTATGCACATCCTCATTGACCCATCCTCCTTCTTTACAAACAACACCGACACACCCTAGGGCGAGTCACTAGGTCTAATAAAGCCCTTATCAAGCAAATCTTGCAACTGCTCCTTCAATTCCTTCAACTCTGGTGGGGCCATATGGTATGGCAGGATAGAAATGGGCTGAGTGCCTAGAGCCAAATCAATGCAAAAGTCGATATCCCTATCGGGTGGCATCCCAGTAGGTCTGTAGGAAAAACCTCTTGGAACTCCCAAACAACTGGTACGGAATACATGGATGGAACATCCGCACTTGAATCACGAACATAAGCCAAATAATCCAAACACCCCTTGTCGACCATATGTTGAGCCTCATATAAGAGATAATTCTACTGGTAGTATGACCAGGCGTCCCTCTCCACTGCAATCGAGGCAACCCCAGCAATGCTAAGATCACGGTCTTAGCATGACAGTCTAAGATAGCATGATAAGGGATAACCAATCCATCCCCAAAATGACATTGAAATCCACCATATCGAGAAGTAGGAGATCTACGCTAGTCTCAAGACCCCTAATAACAACCACACATGAATGATAGACATGATCTACCACAATAGAATCACCGGTGTAGACACATATACAGGAGCACTCGAATAATCACGAGGCACAACCAGATAAGGGGCAAAATAAGATGAACACATAGGAGTATGTAGACCCTGGATCAAATAAAACTGAAGCATCTCTACTGCAAACCGAAACAGTACTTGTGATAACAGCATCGGAGGACTCAACCTCAGGCCTGGGCCCCACCACTCTAAACCATATCCTTGGGACGACCTCCTGCTGGTTGGCCTCCACCTCTAGCGGGTTGACCCCTACCTCGGGCTTTCTGGCCCCCACCTCTAGTTGGCTGAGCGGGCGGTGCTGGGATCATGGCACGAGAACCCTGCTGCTATGGCTGAATACCTACCAATCTCGGGCAGGTCCTCCGAATATGCCCATACTCACCACACTCGAAACATCCACCCTGATACTGTGGCTGACCCTAATGAGCTGATTGACCATGATAATAACTCTGAAGAGGAGGTGCTCTGATAGGAGCTGGCGGCCCTGAAGGAGGTACATAAGGACCACCACCCCCTGAAGCTCCATGGGATGTCTGAAGTGCTGAATGAAATGGCCTGGGAGGATGGCCCCTACCAAAAGTACCTCGACCTCCAGATGAGGGCCCACAGAATCCACCAGAGTGACACAACCTCTTGTTAGACCCCTAACCACTCCCTTGTGATAGAACCATCTCAACTCGTCTGGCTACAATAGTTGCATCCTAGAAAGAAATCTCACTCCCTAACTCCTTAGCCATCTACAATCTCATAGGCTGAGCAAGTCCCTTAATAAACCTTCTCACCCTCTCTCTCTCTCTCTCTCTCTCTCTCTCGGTATGAAGTATAAGAAGAGCATGACGGGCCAAATAAACAAATATGATCTCGTATTGAGTGACGGTCATAGAAACCTACTAAAGGTGCTCGAACTGCCTCCGATAGTCCTCTCTCTAAGTGATAGGAAGATACTTCTCCAAAAATAGCTGAGAGAACTGGTCCCAAGTGATAGCTGGTGACCCAGCTTGTCTGGACAAACATTAATCCCTCCACCATTTCTTAGTAGAACCTAATAGACGAAAAACAGCAAAGTCGACCCTATTGGTCTCCACTATCCCCATGTTCCGTAATACCTCGTGACAACTGTCCAAATAGTCCTGGGGATTCTTTGAAGATGTACTGCCATAGGTAGTGGTGAAGAGCTTGGTAAACCTATCCAATCTCCACAAGGCCTCAGAAGACATAGTTGACCCATCGTTAGTCTGTGCTACAACACCCGACAAAATTACCTCAACTGGCTGAGCTGCTGGAGTCTGAAACTGGGGAGCCATATGCTCCGGAGTGTGAGTAGCGGGAGTCTATTCTCCTCCCCCAGCCCGAGAGACGGCTGGTGCTACAGGGAATGTACTGACTTGAGTAACACTCTCCATAAGGCCCACTAGACGGACCAAAACATCCTGAAGTACCAGGGTTACTATGAACCCCTCTGGAATTGGAGCTGGACCTACTGGAACGGTCTGGGTTGGAGCCTCCTCATCAAACTCTACCTGAGGCTCCGCCGCTGGTGCTGCTACTTGAGCTCTAGGCTGAGCCCTGCCCCTGCCTCGGCCCCTAGCACGACCTCGGCCTCATCCTCTGCCCCTCGTAGGAGCTGCCACTAGGGGTTCGGGCTGCTGATTAGCTGATGAAGTAGTATGCATTCTCGCCATCTATGAAGGAAGAGAGTAGAGAGTTTAATTAGCACTGGAAGATCAAATCGCACGATAGAGAAGAAAAGAAGTGAATTTGTTCCTAACTCTGTAGCCTCTGGGGGATAAGTGATAACTACGGATTCTAGCCTATTTTATACTCTCTCTTGCTTAGGTTTTAGATAAAAAATATGTAAAAGTATTCCCAAAAACTAACTTATTGTGCTTGTTTGTAGGGTTTGGTCAAAATGAGGCAGGAAAGTCATAACCAGCTCATAAAAAGAGTTAAACCTGCTCAAGCTCAAAACTGAGATAAAAGCGTTGATCGCGAAGGAAAAAAGCGACCGCAGAAAGTCCACCACTGCGACGACCACAATTACGCTGAAAGCAGAATTGAGATTCAAAAGAGGCATTTTGGGGTACAAAAGATACCGCTGACCACGGTGAAATAGCGCGACAGCGGAATACTTGACGCGGCCGCGGTGCAAACTACGCTAGGGAGAAATAGAGATTCAGAGACCCTGCAGATTGAGCATAACTGAGGAGTGTGGTCCGCGTTCAAATTCGCATTGATGCCAACACTGAGGAAGTAATTTTACGCTCCTAGCGAAATCAAGTCTAGACCAAGCACAAAAGAGAAGAAACGCGGTCCGTGGCTGCTTTTGTGCGGCCACGAAAGTCCAAGCGCTGAGGAGCTCAGTATTGCGCTGACAGCAGAACCTCCGTCGAGGTATATTTGTCCAGTAATTTCAGCTGTGTATAGATAGATCTTTTTCACATTTTTTGGGTATCTTTTGTAGGAGAGAGCTCGTGAACAACCATATTTTATCATTTTGAGTAATTTTAGAGTAGATTTAGCTTATATTCTTAGATTTTATTCTTGTAATCAACTTGTCCTAAATTTTAGATCCCACTAGATACTCGCCTAGGTGTAAGTCACTTCCTTAGTGCTTTTTATCAATTGAGAAAACTCTTACAAAAATAGTGTACTTAGTTTATTTTCAACAGTCAATAGTATTAAAAGTAGAATAGAAACAAATCCAAGCATGGTTAGAAGTGCAATTAAAAGCAACACACATAGCTAGATTAGATAGAAACCCAACTACCAACCATTATTAACTCCCTATGAAAATCGATCCCGACCTTTCGGGTAAAACCTGCATCAACCACTCCTTGCCATTATATAGTGGTGTAGGGTTGGAGCCGATAACTTTTTGGCGCCATTGCCGGGGAGTTAAACGGTTTTGGCTATCTATCTAACTAGTTGCGTGTCTTGTTTTTCTTTTCTTCTGTTTTACTAACTTATGTGAGTTAATCGATTCAGGTACAAAATGGCAAATAATGATCCTATCGAAAATGTTCTCCCGGGGAAGAGGTAGATGATAATGGTGAAGATGAGGTACCTCAAGCTCAAAGAAGAGGCCGCTAGGCCAATGAAAATATTCCAGACCCTTCCCCAGCTCCTCCACGAGTAGCTCCTTGGGTGCTTCCAAATGAAGGGTATGCAAGTGAAATTGTCCCACCTCGGATCCGGTCGGGCAATTTCCAAATTACAAATGTCATGTTGACCTTATTGGAGCAAAGAGGGTACTTCACAAGCGCTCCCCATCAGAATGCATATAAACATCTAAAGGGTTTTGTGGATACCTGCTAGGGAAGCAACAAACAAATGTGTCGAAGGATGCATTGAGACTGAGATTGTTCCCTTTTTCACTTAGAAGGAAAGCTTTGGGCTAGCACGAAAGACTCTTAAAGAATTCCATCACTACGTGGGATGAGTTGGCTGACAAGTTTATAGCCAAGTTTTTCTCACCGGAACATATGGCTGCATTGAGGGATGATATCTTAGAATTTAAAAAGGAACCAAATGAACCCCTTCATGAAATCTAGGATAGATATAGAACTATGGTCAAGGAATGCCCCAACAATGATATGATTGAAGCAATGATCCAACAGAAATTTTATCGGGGTATAAACACGACCAATAAATGTGTGGTAAACCAGCTAGCAGAGGGTTATTTTATGAAGCTGCCTTATGCTGAGGCCTGTGAGATTCTTGATGAGATGGCTGACACTTTCTCAGCTTGGCAGAGTTGGGCGAATGTTCCTTAGGGGAACCCTCATGTCATAAATCTTCACAAGGAACTTCAAGACCACGGACAAGCCACAGCTGAGTTGAAAACAACCATGAACTAGTTAGCCAAAGCACAACTTCAGCAGATCCAGGGACCAAATCAAGTGAACGCAATGGAAGGCATTAAATCTATTGGTAAACAAGAGGAGACATCATGGGCAACAAATGCAAGGCAATCAAGATCAATATGAGCTAGGTAGTAGTGGTTACAACCAGGATGATGGGTATTGTGAGCAAAGTGAAGAGGTTTTGTATGCCAACAACTATCAAGGAAATTGGAACAATAACAACAACAACTCCAACATTTGGGGGAACAACAACTAGAATTTGGGTAACAATAGCAATTGGGGTGGCAACAACAACCAAGGAGGTTAGAATAATGGAAATCAAGGTAATCGGGGACCGGGTTTTCAAAGGCCTCCAATGTTTCAACAACCAAACAATCCGCCTCCATTTCCGTCCAAGGTCCTAGCTCGTCCAACAATGATATGGGATGGATTGAGTCAATGTTTGAGCAAATGATGAAGAATAATGCCGACTCCGATGCCTAATTGGCATACCATAATAATTCTATCTGCAATCTAGAGGTCCAACTTGGTCAGATTTCGCAAGCTTTAAACACTCGCCCTAAGGGGCACTACCTAGTGACACGGTAGTAAACCCGAAGGGTGGGAACAATACCGGATGTGCAATGGCACTGGCCACAAGGAACGGTAGAGGTAGTAAAGAAAGTAAATCCAAGCAAAAGGCAGTTGTTAGTGATGATGTTGAAGTGCAAAATAAATATGATCCTATAGTTGTTGAGCAAGTGAGTGAAGAGAAGTTGGATGGTGAGGTGAGAATTCATATTCATGACAATGAGGAGGAGACTCAAAATGACGTGAACCCGTCTAGGGAACACGTGATAGACATACTGGGAACGGTAATGCCTAAAGCCAAAGCTCCCTTGCTAAGGCCTCTTCTACCTTACCCTTAAAGACTTACAAAGCAAAAGAATGAAAACCAGTTCAAAAAGTTTATTGAGATGATGAAAAGTTTGTCAATCAATGTGCCTTGGTAGAAGCTCTTGAGCAAATGCCGGGATATGCCAAGTTTATGAAAAACTTGGTAACTAAAAAGAGATCTATGGATTGTAAGACCATAAAAATGACTCATCAAGTGAGTGTCATTGTGCACTCGATGGCTCCAAAGCTTGAAGATCCTGTCGCATTCACCATTCCATGTACCATTGGGAGTGCAGATTTTGCAAAGGACTTGTGTGATTTGGGAGCAAGTATAAATTTGAGCCTTATTCCGTATTCAAAACTTTGGGTATTGGTCAACCGAGAGCTACTTTAATGAAATTGCAAATGGCCGATAGAATAATGAAGAGACCGCTTGATATTATTAATGATGTTCTTGTCCGAGTTGATAAGTGTATTTTGCCTGTGAATTTTGTGATTCTCGACTATGAAGTTGACTATAAGATGCTGATAATATTGGGAAGGCCTTTCCTCGCAACAGGGAAGGCATTGGTTGATGTGGAAGCAGGGGAGCTCACCTTCCGGGTGGGTGACGAAAAAGTTGTCTTCCATGTGGGCAAATCAATGAAACAGCCAAATAGAACTGAGGTTTGTTCTTTTGTGGATCTGGTGACGGAGGTAATAGTTGATGACACGAGTGCCATGATCAATGTGGAGGATCCTTTGGAGGCTGTATTATTGAACCATGATGTGACTGAGGATGAAGGCTTGGTAGAGTATGTCAATGCCTTGCAAGGAATGGGCTCTTACTCCTATGAGCCCCGTAAACTTTCCTTGGATCTTGAGAACAGAAAGACTCCACCAAAAAATCCCCAATCGAGGAACCTCCCATATTGGAGTTGAAGCCTTTGCCTCCACACCTTAGGTATGAATTCTTGGGCCCTTGTTCAACTTTACCTGTTATTCTTTCTTCGTGCCTTACTAACGTGCATGTAGATGCCACCCTTGAGGTTCTTCAAAGACGGAAGAGGGCAAATGGATGGACTCTAACTGATATTTAGGGTGTAAGCCCCGCCTTTTGCATGCACAAGATTATACTTGATGATGATGCCAAACTCTCTGTGGAACATCAAAGGAGGCTGAACGAGGCTATGCAAGAGTTTGTCAAGAAGGAAGTTATCAAGTGGCTAGATGTAGGGGTTATGTACCCCATCTCGGATAGTTCATGGACTTCACCGGTACAATGTGTGGAAAAAAAGGGGTATTACTGTGGTCACAAATGAACAAAATGAGTTGACCCCCACTAGGACTATCATCGGATGGAGGGTATGCACAGACTACTGGAAGCTGAACAAAGTGACCCGCAAAGACCATTTTCCATTGCCTTTTATTGACCAAATACTGGATAGACTTGCTGGGTGTTCCTACTATTGCTTTTTAGATGGGTACTCAAGCTACAACCAGATTATGATTGCACTAGAGGACCAGGAAAAAACTACATTCACATGTCCGTATGGCACCTTTGCATTTTCACGAATGCCATTTGGTTTGTGTAATGCACCGACTACCTTTCAGCGGTATATGATGGCTATATTTACTGACATGGTGGAGGACTTCTTGGAAGTGTTCATGGATGATTTTAGTGTTGTGGGTGACTCTTTTGAAGAATATTTGGGTAATCTTGACAAAGTGTTGGCCCGATGTGAAGAGACAAATCTAGTACTTAATTGGGAAAAATGCCACTTTATGGTCGAGGAGGGCATTGTCCTCGGACATAAGATCTCAAAGAACAGTATCGAAGTGGACAAAGTGAAGATTGAAGTGATTTCAAAACTCCCTCCTCCTATGTCCATCAAAAGAGTGAGGAGCTTTCTTGGGCATGCAGGGTTCTACCGAAGGTTCATCAAGGACTTTTCCAAGGTGGTGAATCCCTTGTGAAAATTGTTAAAAGGATACAAAGATTACATTTAATGACGAGTTCATGAAAGCTTTTGAGCTTCTCAAGTATAGATTGACTACCACTCCCATCATCACCGCACCCAATTCGATCTTCCCATTTGAGCTCATGTGTGATGCTAGTGACATTACGGTAGGAACGGTCATGGGGAAAAGGGTGAACAAGATGATTCATTTGGTGTGCTATGCAAGCAAAACTATGAATGATGCCCAGGTTAATTATACTGTGATGGAGAAAGAGTTGCTAGCAATTGTGTTTGTAATGGAGAAGTTTAGGGCTTATCTCATGGGTGCCAAAGTGATTGTTGATACTGATCACACGACACTCCGTTACTTGATGACCAAAAAGGACTCTAAAGCTAGATTGATGAGATGAGTTTTGTTGCTCCAAGAATTTGACATAGAGATTGTTGATCGGAAAGGAAGTGAAAATCAAGTGGCGGACCACTTGTCCCTCTTGGAGGAGGAGGGAAGACCCAAAGATGGTCTTGAAATTAATGATGCATTCCCAGATGAACAACTCCTCTTAGTTTCGTTGAATAGTATGCCTTGGTTCGCCGATGTGACCAATTTTCTTATGATCGACATTATTCCGAGTGAGCTCTCTTCTAACCAAAGGAAGAATCTTAAATGGGACAGCTTGGATTATTACTCGGATGAGCCTTAACTTTTCAAGAATTGTAATGATGGTGTGATCCGGAGATGTGTTCCGGAAGAGGAGCAAATGAGTATTCCTCGCGCTACGATGGTCATCATGGTGGGGCGAGAACTACTTCAAAGGTTCTTAGCTGTGGTTTTTATTGGCCTACTCTGTATAAAGATGCTGGTGAGCTTGTCAACAGATGTGATGAGTGTCAAATAGCGGGTAGAATTTTAAAGAAGGATGAAATGTCTCTCACCACTATTCTTGAGGTTGACATTTTTGACGTGTGGGGCATAGACTTCATTGTGCCTTTTGTGAGTTCGTGTGGCAACACTTATATTTTGATGGCCATTGATTATATTTCAAAGTGGGTTGAGGCCGTGTCTTTGCCCAACAATGAAGCCTGGAGTGTGGTGGCATTTCTCAAGAAAAATATCTTTACACAGTTTGGCACTCATCGGGCAATCATCAGTGATGGGGGTTCTCATTTTTGCAATAGGGCATTTGACACTTTGCTTGCAAAGTATGGTGTCAATCACAAGGTATCAACCCCTTATCATCCTCAGGTTAGTGGACAAGTTGAGGTCCCCAACAGGGAGATAAAGAGCATATTGTTAAAAACTGTCAATGCAAATAGGACCGACTGGTCAAGGAAACTGGATGATACTTTGTGGGCTTACGGGACTGCTTATAAGACTCCAATTGGTATGTCTCCGTACCGGTTAGTATTTAGGAAGGCATTCCATTTTACGATTGAGTTAGAGCACAAGGCCATGTGGGCACTGAAGAGGTTAAATCTTGAGTGGGATGTTACAGCAATCTCCGGGTAGAGCAACTCAATGAACTTGATGAGTTTAGATTTCATGCCTATTCCAGCTCATCCTTGTATAAGGACAAAATGAAGTACTTACATGAAAAATATGCCTGGAGCAAGGAATTCAAGGAGGGTGACTTGGTTCTCTTATTCAACCCTCGGTTACAACTATTTTCGGGAAAGCTCAAGTCAAAATGGAGTGGCCCTTTTGAAGTGGTACATGTAACTCCATTTGGTGCTCTTGATTTGAAGAATAAAAATGGTGAAGTTTTCAGAGTTAATGGGCACCGAGTCAAACACTACCTGGGAAAATTTGATGACAGCCACGTGGTGGCCTTGATCAATTTCAAATGATAATGGTAACATGTGTCGTGCCACGACGTTAAACCAGGAACTTCTTGGGAGGCAACCCATGTGTTTTTCATTTTTTTCTTAGTGTAGGATTTGTTTAGGACTAACTAGTTGTGAGATTTGTGTAGGAATTTTTGATGCAGTGCAGGACTAATACTAGAATTTTTTTGGCTAAGTATGCATTTGGACTGCTGACCGCACTCAAAATTCCGCAGTCAGCGGAAGCTTTTTCGCGGGGGCGTTATTTGGCAGCGGACGCGACTTGAAATGTCCAAAATTTGACCTCTCTAAAGTTTCAACCGCGTCCGCGGTGGCTTTTTCGCAGTCAGCGGACCTTGTTCCGCGGTTGCACTAGCTTTTTCGCTCTCAGCGGTTCCCTCTTCGTAGCAGCCCTTCAAAAACGTAAAAGTGCAGACAGCTCTTCGTAAGGTTTTTGGGTCCCTGTATTTGTTAGTATAAATATAAGGTCATCAGCCCTTTTACCCTTTTCAAACCCTTGTTTCCCACTGAACCTAAAAGCAGTGTTCATCTTCATCTTATGGTCTCTCAATCTCAATTACTCAAGAATCAATCTTTTACTGCACATCTCACAACTAACAATGGTGCGATCTAGAGGTGCTGTTGAAACAAAAAAAAGGAGTGTTGAATCCTCCCGAGGCAGGGAAAAAGGAGGACAAGGAAGGACCAAGTTACCACTAGCGGTCCAAAAATCGATAGGGAAGTTGAGGAAAATCATCAAAGTTGCGGACAAACCCGCATCCCATTCTGAGGGTAGTGAATATGTCCCTTCCCAGGAAGTTTGTGAAGGAGACTCAGTGCCAACACACATTCCCACAAACTTCCAAGGGAGATTTCAATTGAGGGACGAGCCTACACCCCCTGCTTCTCCTGCTTCTTCTAAGTCGTCTGATGGTTTAAAGGAAAGTAGTGAGTCTTCAGCATCAGCCTCTCCTCCGGCTTCTCCAACTAGACAGGACCCTATTGATGTAGATGCTGAGATCCCTGATGACGGAAGGGGTAGTGATACCCAGACATGAGGGTTGGAGAGAACAAGGAACTCGATGGTATGGTAAGAAAGATTTATGAGTGAAAAAACCAACCACAAGTTTCGGGAGTGGTGGCCTCAAAGGTCACTTACACATGAGAGAGTTTTCATTGAGCGAGATCTGATACCGCACAACCCTAATATCAAGAGGCAATTCAATGAGAGAGTGGGGTGGCAGTTCTTCACCAGCAACCTATATGATACCAATGAACATTTGGTCAAAGAGTTTTATGCTATTGTCGCCCACATCAAAAAAGGCACATTTTTTTACCAAAGTCTGGAACAAGAATATTAAGTTTGATGGAAATACTTTGAATGATTATGCTGGGTTCAATGACGAGGATGAGTCCTTGTATCTGGAGAAGGTGGCTATGGATAAGTTAGCCCGCCCGTGGCTGGCATCGTGATTGCTCTCCCGGGGACTACTCCAGCTTGGCTGACACCTGGGGTCCCAATCTATAAGAACACTTTGAGCTTCGAGGTGAAGGGTTGGGAAACATTTGTGTGCAGCCGGCTAGACCCCACTACACATGACAGTGATATGCCGGTCTCCCGAGCTATTATTGTGGGGGCTATCATGGTGGGGAACCCGATCAACGTCGGGAATATTATGTCCAGGGTGATCACTAGAGTAGTTAACAAGAATGAGAGCTTATAACCTTTCCCGAAATTTCTCACAATGTACCTGGAGGATCAGGAAGTCGAAGGAAGGGACTTTGACACCAAGGTGAAACACAAGAGGTCATTCTCCTGGTATAGCCTTCAGGGTTCAGACAACCCCAAGTCCAAGGCAAAGCCTCCACTTCCACTGGCCAGTCTAAAGAGCCAGGGGTGGTGGCCATTGGTTCAAATCCTCCCACTGCCATACCACATCTCCCTCCGGACCATCTACTTCAATGCCCTCTTTGGTGCCTTCTTCATCAGCATACCCTCTGATTGCACTGAGGGTTAACCAGACTCTTTCCAGCATCAACAAAAGGATATAGGTAGTTATATCAAAGCTGTCTGTCCTATCCAGCACAGTGGCAGCTCAGTCAGCTCCGGCACAGCCTCAGGTGCCTGCTTCAGTAGAGGAATCACTTAAGGAGCTTCTGGACAACCAAAAGAAGCTCTTGGACAACCATAAGCTGATCATGACCACTTTGGAAGCACGGGGAAAAGCAATCACGGAACTGAGCAAATAAACAAAGAAAATGAAGAAGACTCGGGCCTCGAAGAAGTCAGTAAAGCTACTGAGGAAGGAGGTTGAAAAGATTAGATCAGCTGGAGACATCCCATTGGACCTACTATTGGAGGAGCCAGCTCCAGCAGCTCAGGTAGCACAGGCACCAGAGCAGGAGGCTGACAGAGAGCCCATGAGGAGAGGGGTGATTCCCCAGACTGATGACTTGGAGATTGAGCTAGAGGACCCGAGGGAGGTTACTCAGTCCAGCCACAGGACCCAGCCATTGACCCATGCTGACAGAGGAAACATAGGGAGTTCTCTTTACTCTTTAACCCCTCTTAGATCTTATTTTTGCTTTTAGCATTGAGAACAATGCTAGTTTTTATTTGGGGGGGGGGGTGGTCCTATTTTGATTTGGTGACTGGAATGTAATTATGATACTTATTTTTATTTATCGTTATTTTTCACTTTTTGTTATTTTTCAATTTTGGTATGTATATAAAGTTACCTTTCCATGTATATATTCATTCCCCCTTTATTTATATTCGTCTCAATCCCCTATTGTACATATTCAGTTTACTTTTTGTATTTTACATTATAACTTCTTTTAAAATTTTCCGTAATAGCATAACTTCTTATTTCATTCAATAGTTTCTTTTTCAATTTGTAGCGTCTTACTTTTACAAGTTTTCGTGATCAATAAGCCTTTGGTTTTCTTAATGCCACAGTTCTTTCCAAAGGTGGAATTTGTGTGAACAGGGTGACTCTTCCCAATGATGGATGACATGATAACCTTCTTAAGGGTTTGAGTCCGTTTTCTTTATGTTTTTGGGTAAATAATAGTAATGAATAAAAGTGTCTCAGACAAAGCTTCACTTGGGCCTAGCACATTTTACCTTTTACCTTATGGCTAGAAACAAAATTGATTTACAAAAAATGGTGCTAGTTGTGACCTTTAGACTCTTGTGTTGACTAAACAATCATCGAGTGGTTTTTAGGAGCCATTTGTGTTGCTCAATCTTAGCTAGGGTTGTTGTGGGCCATTGACTCTATTCACTTTAGAAATCTAACAACTTGTGAGGTGAGGTATTGATTTGCAAGTCTAAGTCCCGTACCAATAAGTTTAGAACTTGCCCTAAATGTTTGTCTAGGTGAAATTCCAAGTGAAGTTCGACTTGAGAAATGATTATAGGCTCTCCTTGATCCAAATTGAAACTTGAAAGCATCCATATCCTACGAAATATGATATCCCTAGTCAACCCCGTTGAGCTGAAGCCCTTGTTCTTTCAATAACCATGATACAAGACTTTATCCATTCTAAAATGACCCTCTCTTGGTACCCGATCTTTCCTTAGCACAATTGGCAAAAGCATAAGTTTGGGGGAGAGACGAGGAACAAAAAAGTTATAAAAGGTACAAAATGAAGAAAAGGGAAGGCAAAAGAAAAAGAAAGAAAATCCAAAAAGTCAAAAAAAAAGTGAACAATATAGAAAAATGAAGGGATTCAATAAAAGCAATGATGAAAGACTTGGAATGATTAGAAAAGAGAAAAATGATTATCATGAACAAGAAAGAGTGACAGTGTGTCTCTCTAGTCCCCTAAGAAAGAAGAAAGTGACTCAAAGAGTCAAGAAAGTGTGAGCCGAAATGAGAAAATGAAGTGCTTAAGGAAAGATGAAACCTTCATAGACCAATATAGCCTACCTTGAACCAAAAGCCTTCATTGCATTCCCGCAAAAGCCCTATATGATTTTGGGTAAAGTGAGCTTACATTAGTGGTGATTCACATAAGGGGCAAGCTTATGGTACTTAGATCCGGACTTGTAACATTCCCTTGTGAGAGACGAGTGTGCTTCTTTACAATCCTTGTTTTGAGTGCTTCAATTCTTAAGTGAGATTTTGCTTATGGAGAGTGGAGGAAAAAGATTTTGGGTTCCAAAGCGACCTATGTAGTATAGCGAGCTTCCTTGATGAGTTAAGTCAACTCTTGATGCTCTTGTATCGCACTAGAGCCGTGGTGCTAAAAAGGTTGTGTGTTGTTGATAATACATTTGTATTGAGGGTAATTGTTAGTCCCAATTGATGCTTGCTGAAGTCACCATAGAACAACTGAAATTTTTCTTTCTTTTACCTTGTGGAGGTAGGTATTACTTTGTTTGCTTGAGGACAAGCAAAAACTTAAGTTTGGGGGAGTTTATAACTACGGATTCTAGCCTATCTTATGCTATGTTTTGATTAGGTTATTGATAAATAATGTGTAAGTATTCTCGAAAACTAACTTATTGTGATTGTTTGCAGGGTTTGGTCTAAATGAGGCAAGAAAGTCATAACCAACTCATAAAGGAGTTAAACCTGCTCAAGTTCAAAGCTGAGATAAAAACGCTGACCGTGAAGGAAAAGAGCAGCCACGGAAAGTCCACCGCTGGGGCGGCCACAATTACGCTGACAGCAAAATTGAGATTCAGCGGAGGCATTTTGGGGTACAATAGATACCGTTGACCACAGTGAAATATGCAACAACGGAATACTTGACGCGGCCACGGTGCAAACTACGCTGAGGGTGAAATAGAGATTCAGATACCCTGCAAAGTGAGCCTAACTGAGGAGTGTGGTTCGCGTTCAAATTGTGCAGCCTCGGTTGATGCCAATGCTGAGGCGGTCATTTACGCTCCCAGCGGAATCAAGTCTAGACCAAGCACAAAAGAGAAGAAACACAGTCCGCGCCTGCTTTTGCGTCGCAAAAGTCCAAGCGCAAAGGGGCTCAGTATTGCGCTGACAGCGGAACCTCCGTAGGGGTATTTTTGTCCAGTAATTTTAGCTATGTATAAATAGATCTTTTTCATATTTTTAGGGCATATTTTGTAGGAGAGAGCTCATGAACAACCGTATTTTACCATTTTGAGTAATTTTAGAGTAGCTTTAGCTTATATTCTTAAATTTTATTCTTGTAATCAACTTTTATGGCTTATATTTTATCTCCATCTTTGATTTCTACCTTGATTATGAGTAGCTAAACCCATTAGGTACTCATAAACCAACGTTATGAGTAGCTAGGGAAGCCAACGTTAGAGTTATAATCACCTTTTTCCTTTACATTTTCATAGCTAAGATTATCAAAAGCTAATTTAAACAAAAATAAAAGTGGAAGTACATATTTAACTGATTATCTATACCCTATTAACAACTCCAAAACTGTTACCACCCAGAAACTGATGTCACAATCCACGAACGTTCTGCGAATTACTACAAATACTGGTCTGAAAGAAAAAGTACATTTGTCTCGAAAGAAAATAAAATAGAAAAGTAGAACATAGGAAGGGGATGCCAGGGCCTGCGGATGCCTGCAGGACTACCTTAGATCTCCTGATGAGTGCCTGCACCCGATCTCTCGATCAGCCACAACCAGCTCCAAAATCCACACAAAAAGTGCAGATTGCAGTATCAGTACAACCAACCCCATGTACTGGTAAGTGCCAAGCCTAACCTCGACGAGGTAGTGACGAGGCTAAGGCAGGGCTTATACAATATAACCCGCAACAGTATATAATAAAACAAAAGGAAATACGTAACGAATTGAAACAATAACTTGCAGCGAAGTAAATACGAAACCCAGATATTTTGCCAGTACTCAGCTATAACCAATCCTTAAGAGAGTTACAATGCTATGGAATAAAATCATTGCAGAGGAAGAATACATAAACAACAAAATGATGCAGCGCGCATCCCGATCCTACCATAGAACAAGTAACAATATAAACATTCACCCTTATTGCTCCTTGTTGCGGATTGCAACCCGATCCCACCAGTCCACCCTTATTACTCCTCAATATATATATATATATATATATATATATATATATATCACCTTTTATTCCTCCTGTTGCGGTGTGCAACCCGATCCCACCTGTCCACCCTTATTACTCATTGTTGTAGCGCGCAACCCGATCCCACTAGACAATCACAATTCACCCTTGTTCCTCATGTTGCGGCATCCAAACCGATCTCACCATATCAGTACCAATCACACAATAAGAACAAGTATTTCACAAGTTAACTCAAAACCCTCCACAACATTTATACCTCAAGCCAAAACAATGGGAAAACTATACCATTATGAAAATTCATCAGTTAATACTGCACAACGAGTCCAACCAAAGTGTACTATAAAGCACCAATAAACCAACAATGTAATTTAATGAAACTACGGAACAATTAATACCTTCATAGAGAAAACAACATTTAACAAGAAACAATTAGACATGGAAGCATCAATAAGCAAGTAGCAGTTAAGACAGAAAAATAATATACTAGGAACGGGGAAGGGAACATGCTAGACATATAATTTGGAGGCGCATAGGTACTCGTCACCACACTTATATGCCACACACATGGAATTTCACATAGCAATTAAGTTGGGGATCCCTAATCCCTCGAATCAAGGTTAGACCAAACACTTACCTTAATCCAACGGGCAATTCAAAGCTCAATTACTGCTTTACCTCTCGATTCCACCTTCAATCCACTCGTATCTAGTCAATTCCAATGCATAATTAGAAGTTTTCCAATATTTTTTCCAAAAATTCAAAAATTGACCCCGGGCTTGCTTGGTCGAAACCCAAAATTCAGACCAAAACTCGATTACCCATTCAACCCAGAGTCCGGATATACAATTGGTTTTGGAATCCAACCAAAATCTGAGGTCTAAATCCCCAAATTTCGAAATCCCTAAGTTCTACCCAAAAGCACCCAATTTCACCATGAAAAACCCTAGATTCTAGGGTGAAATCTTGTAAAACGATGTAATAGATTGAAAGAAATAAGTTAAGAATCATTTACCTATGATTTGGGGAAAATATGGTCTTTGGAAAATCGTCTCTTGAAGTTTAGGTTTTGAAAAATGGAAGAATGAATGAAAAATCTCGTCTAAGTCCAAAGTTATAAGCTGCAGATGTCACATTTGCGACCTGAGCTTCGCAAATGTGAAGGAGACATCCTAAATGCGAAGCCCTTCACAGTCCTGCTATCTTCGCAAATGCGAGGAAAGTGTCGCATTTGCAAACATTGTCCCTCGCAAATGCGAGTAAAAGATCGCATTTGCGATCATACCCCCTCCCTGCCTCCCTTAGCAATTCTGAAGGTTTGTTCGCATTTGCGAACTTTGCCGGCCTAGCCTTCTGATCGTATTTGCAATGAAAGGCTCGCAAATGTAGACCCTACAGGGCTTGTGATTGCTAGATCAGGGGCCTGCAACAAGCTGAAACACACAAGCAATTTTCTCTAAGTTCCAAATCACTCCGTAGCCTATCCAAAACTCACCCGAGCCCTCGGGACTCCAAACAAAACATGCAGACAAGTCTTAAAACATCATAGGAACTTGCTCATGTGATCAAATTGCCAAAATAACATCTAAAACTACAGATTTAACACCAAAACATATGAAATTTTCAAGATAGTTTCAAAACTTCTAACTTTTCAACTAAAGGTCCTAATCACGTCAAATTAATTCCGTTTTTACCAAATTTCACAGATAAGGTTTAAATATCATAACGGACCTGTATCGGGCTCCGGAACCAAAATATAGGCCCGATACCAACTAGATCAATTCCTTTAAATTATTACATTTTCAATCTTATCAATTTCCTTTAAAAATTCATTTCTCGGGCTAGGGACCTCGGAACTCGATTCTGGGAATACACCCATGTCCCATATTTTACTATGGACACTTCGGGACCATTGGAATATGGGTCTGGGCCGGTTTACCCAAAACATTGATCGAAGTCAATAAAAATTAACTTTTTAGGCCAAAAATTATCATTTCATAAATTTTTCGCATAAGGGCTTTCCGGATACATGTCTGGACTGCGCACACAAATCGAAGAGAGACAAAATGAGATTTTAAGGCCCTTGGATATAGATTCGAGTTCTAAAACAGAAGATGACCCTTTGGGTCATCACAATGAACTAGGAAGAGTGAAGAGTGATCTTGAAAAATCACTTAAGTGGACCTAGTCCTCTGATACTATCACTGCCTTGTACACAAAAAATGGGGAAAACAGGCAAGGAATTGGGTTCTAAAGGGAAAAGACTCCCTACAACCCTCATAGCAAGTATGTTACTATACCTAACAATTGGCTTGACTGTGGCAACACTAGGCACTATAAATAAAACTGTAAGGCCAGATTTTTATCTCAATAGAAAAACAAAGTTTTTGCTGAAAAAATAACTACTACTAGAGGACCTGGTCCTTCATACAAAAAACGTGTGATGTCTTCCTGGACTAAAAGAGCCCACATTATCCCCTTTCCTCATTACAAAGGACCCAAACTCGTTTGGGTTCCTAAGTCTAACTCTTGACTTTTTTGTGCAAGGAACCGTGAAAGGAAGTAGCCAACAATGGTACATGGATAGCAGCTGCTCAAAGCATATGACTAGAAGTACAAATGATTTCCTTTCACTGAAGGCCCTGCGAAGAGGGAGTGTATCCTTTGGAATGTCAAGAAGGGATATATTCTAGGAGTTGAAAGGATTGGGAAGTCTCTCTCTCACTCATTTGAAAATGTGTACTACGTGAACAGATTGAAGTACAGCTTGCTGAGTATTTCTTAAATCTGTGACAAGGGAAACAAAGTGGAATTTGCGCCAAAGATATGCACAGTCACAAATCTCTTGACTGGTGAGGTGGTGCTAGTGGCGAAAAGATATAAAAATATCTACGTTGCTGACTTTGAGTCCTTGAAAAATGGGGATCTCAGCTATCTGAGTGTTGTTGATGATGATGCTGAACTATGGCATAGAAGACTGGGTCATGTAAGTTTCACGTTGCTGAACAAATCGGTCAGGAAGGACCTGGTTCGTGGTCTGCCCAAGTCAAGATTCAAGGATCATAAGGTGTGTGATGCATGTGTAAAAGGAAAGTAAGTCAGATCCTCGTTCAAGCCCAAAAAGGAAGTTAGTACCTCAAGGCCACTTTATCTTCTTCACATGGATCTATGTGGACCTATGAGGGTGCCAAGCAGAGGAGGAAAGAGATACATCTTTGTTATAGTGGACGATTGTTCCAGATTTACCTGGACTCTATTTCTTAGAACCAAGGACGAAACTTTTCAAGTGTTTGTTGCCTTTGTCAAAAAGATCCAGGTGAAGATGGGTAATAAGGTGGCATTCATCAGGTCTGACCACAGGACAGAATTTGACAATGCCAAATTTGACGAATTATGTGCTGAAAATGGTATCACTCATAATTTTTCAGCTCCAAGAATACCTCAACAAAATGGTGTTGTGGAGAGGAAGAATAGGACTCTTGAAGACATGGCAATAACAATGTTGATTGATAGTAGGAGCAAAAAGTTTTTGGGTAGAAGCTGTCAATACTGCATGTTATTTGAGCTTGACTTGACAACGAGAGTGTTGTCATAGGGTAGTAAGAGTGTTACCAAGCTAAGGTGCACGAGTAGCACCAAGGCAAAAGGGAAACGAGCAAGTGATAGCCAAGGTTTTGACGGAGGTGAGGCAGCTTGGCAAGGGCTTGATAATGAGTTACGGGTTGAGGGTAACACTTGATCATGGAAAAGGCATCAATGCATGAAGCAATGATGCCAAGATATGGCAAAAACAAAGTGGCAATGGCAGGCTAAAGTGCAACGGAAGGCAGTGCGGGTGATAGACTTGTCATGGCATTGGGCAATAATGCCATGACAAGGAAAAATGTGGCTACAATGTAGCTGAGTACCAGGCATTGACACCTAATTCAAGCCAAAGCATGAGAATGGGCAGCAAGTTTCAGATTGACCAAGTCAAGGGCTGTTACGGCACATGCTATGCACATAGGCAGCAGTTGGCTTTGCTAAAAAGCCGACAGAAGTGTTAGCACATTTTTGGGACCATGATCCCATTATTATTAGCATGATTTACATGATCCTAATAGTTGGGGGATGTCAACTACACTAGGAAAAAATAGTGGTATGTGTGGGACAAGTATCTAAACTTAAGTGCGACAAGTGTAAGGCAATGGGGATGTCTCATATTTTATAAATGGGCAGAATCCTTATGCTTAGGGCAGAAGTGAAAAACGTGTAACTGTGCACATTTGAGAGTTAGGAAGGAGTCCTAAGTCTATTTTCAAGAGGGAAAACACCTAAGGTCAAGAGTGATCTTTTGTACACGCATGTACTTTGAGTTGAGCTTCTTTGTATGCTCGAAGTAAATACAAAGTTGGGAAAAGAGTTTCCTATAATTGTGCCTTGTGTTCTTGTTAATTTTCTATTACCTTTACTATATTTCATTGCCTAAATCGTTCCTAAAACTTACTACGTTGAAAGCTGCCTAAAATAATCTAAGTCCAAAGTTGTTGTAATTTTGGCTAAGTGTTATGTGAAGGCTGAAGTCAAGTGCGGGACTTGGCTGCCGTGCAGGGTGGTTTTCAGCAGACTAAAAACACGTCTGTGACAGCAAGAACAATGTTGATTTATAGTGGGATTGCAAAAAATTTATTGGCAGAAGCTGTCAATACTACATGCTATTTGGTGAACAGGTGTATAATCAGGCCCCTTCTGAACAAAACTTCATATGAACTGTTGAATGGAAGAAAACCCAAGCTGACTCATCTAAGGACCTTTGGCTGCAAATGCTTCATTCTCAACAATGGGAAGGAAGCTCTTGGAAAATTCGATGCCAAAAGTGATGAAGGAATCTTTTTGGGCTATTCATCACAAAGCAAATCCTACAAAGTATACAACAAGAGAACTCAATACGTTGAGGAAAACATACATGTCATATTTGATGAATATAATCACTTATGTGGAAATGTCATATTTGATGAATATAATCACTTATGTGGAAAGGAGTCTCATGAAAAGAGTGATCAAGATAGAGAGCAATCAAATGTCCCTGGTGAAGTTATTGACACGGCAAATTGAAAGGCTGAAATGATGAACCACGTCAAAGATTCAATTGAGAATGGTGAAACCATATCTCCAACTGATGTAGAGGAACCTGGTCCCTCAATCACAACAACTGAAGCTAAAAATAGAGTTGTCGATGTTGTTTAAGAGACCCCACACGCTGAGATGAGAAGCAATAAAGGTTCATAGTCAGAAATACCTGGACCTTCTCACAAAGAGGTTCAGGTGTCTAACTGGAAGCGCAAAAGTTCACACCTCCTTGATAACATAATCACTCCTATTGATTCAGGCATTCAAACCAGATCAAAGACAAGAAGCTCATTTGCCTCTTCAGCCTTTCTTTCTCAAATAGAGCCCAAAAATATCAAAGAATTATTGAAAGATACAGATTGGATTACAACCATGCAAGAGGAGCTCCATCAATTTGAGAGGAACAAGGTATGGCACCTGGTTCCTCGACCTGCAGATTGAAATGTTATAGGAACCATGTGGGTATTTAGGAACAAACTTGATGAGTTTGGAAGCACAACAAGAAAAATGCAAGGCTTGTAGTTCAAGGCTACAATCAGGAAGAAGGATTTACTATGATGAAACTTTTGCTCTAGTCGCTCGAATGGAAGCCATCAGAATTCTTATTGCCTTTGCATCACATATGGAATTCACATTGTTTCAAATGGATGTCAAAAGTGCATTTCTGAATGGCTTTCTAAAAGATGAAGTCTTTGTCAAGCAGCCTCCTGGATTTGAGAATCATGAGCATCCTGAGCACATTTTTAAACTCGACAAGGCTTTGTATGGGATAAAGAAGGCTCCCTGTGCTTGGTATGAAAGGTTGTCAAAATTCCTTCTAGAAAATGGTTTACAAGAGGGAAAATCGACAACACTCATTTTCTGAATAAATGAGGAACGAACCTGCTCATTGTGCAAGTCTTTGTTGATGATATCATTTTTGGAGCAATAGTTGACTCCCTATGTGAAGAATTTGCAAAACTCATGGGAAGTGAGTTTGAAATGAGTATGATGGAACTAAATTTCTTCCTAGGTCTACCAGTGAAGCAATCTCAAAAGGGGACAATGATAACTCAATAGAAGTACATCAAAGAGCTACTGAAGAGATTTGACATGGAAATATCAAAAATCATTGACACTCCCATCGCCACAACCATTCGTCTAGACATGGATGAACCTGGTTCCCCTGTAAATCAAACCATGTATAGAGGTATCATAGGGTCACTTCTATACCTCACAGCAAGCAGACCAGATATTGTTTTCAGTGTGGGTCTTTGTGCCAGGTTTCAATCTAATCCAAATGAATCTCATCTGAAAGCTGCCAAGAGAATCTTGAGATATCTCAAAGGAACACATGACCTAGTTCTCTACTATAGCTCAAGAGACAATTTTGATCTAGTTGTGTATGCGGATGCTGACTACGCCGACTATCTGGTGGACAGGAAAAACACTTTCGGCATGACACATATTTTGGGTCATGTCTTATTTCATAGAGTACAAGAAAATAAAACTCAATGGCCCTCTCTACTGCAGAAGCTGAATATGTGGCTGCAACATCTTGTTGTGCTCAACTGTTATAGATTAAGAAATAGCTGAAAGATTTTGGTGTGTTCTCTGAGTGTGACAATACCAGTGCACTCAACATGGCCAAGAATCCAGTCCAACATAAGAAAACTAAGCACATTGATGTGCGTCACCATTTCCTCAGAGCCAATGTTGAAAAAGGACTCATCTGTATGAAATTTTGCAGCACAGAAGATCAGATTGCAGACATACTCACCAAAGCCCTGAGTAGAGAGCATTTTGAAAGAAATCGCATGACACTGGGTTGATAAAACTCAACTAAGAACCTGGTCCCTCAATGATTGGCTATGAAAGAAATGTACAGGTAAAATTAGCTTAAAAGTGTTTTCTGGCAAAGTTTAACTCATCTCTATACTGTTACAGGTAGACACGCATGATGATTACAGAGCAAATAAGCAGCTAATGCATTGCATGTTGGTCAAAAGGGTAAGGCTTACACTTGAAAAATTTGTCAGGGAACCTGGTTCCCCTGACATAGGTTAGTAGTTTCTCTGCTTTCTCAGCACAATCTTGAATGGTTGAAATAGTGCCACATCATTACAGTGTCAGTTTCTTTTCTATTCATCATTTGAACTCAAGAGTCTCACCCATTAGGAAGCGACCCGACTCCCAAAACTATCGATTTTTCTTAACTGATCCCTCATCCCTCTTAAATACATCCCTTCACTATTGCTTTCACTACTATTCACATCAAAACTTAAAATTTCCCTTTTTCTCTCTTCAAACCAATATTCTCTCCTCTTCGACTCACCACTTCCCACCATGTCTAAGTAATAGGAAACCCCAAAATGTTCCAATTATCACCCCCACTAAGTCTTCACTTATCAAAGCACCGAGCATGGAATCCCCACTTACCACCATAGCCAGTTCAAGCCCTAAGGATGAGTCACCACCTCCCTCTGTTTCCTCTCCTACCCAATCAAGTACATGTTCTCATCGGAGTTGCAAAACTTCAACTCCTAAGAAGTTTATGGCTATGAACTCTCCTCTGCCTCGCCGGAAAAAATGGGTGAAAAGAATACAGTTGAAGAAGAGGAAAATCAAGAAATCTCCAGTCTTCCTATGGAAGAAGGCTCTAATACAGACCAAGTTGTTGGTCCTGTCAATGCTGACTCAACAATGTCAGTCCCTTGTCTTGAGTCAACAGGTAATGCTCTTCCTTCTCCTACGTTTTCCATAGGGTTACAAGAAAAAGAAGCAATAGAAAACATGTTGTCTATAGCTGCTGAAGGGGTTGTTATCAAGGAAGGTGAGAATGTGTCTGAGCCTCAAGAAACTAAGCCTTAGGGGGAAGAAACTAAGACCTTGGTGAAGAATAGGAGAGCTTGTGCCTATTGAAAAATTGACATAGGACAATACTACCGGGGTACCAAATGGGGGACATGATCCCTCCTTAGAGGATCCAACTCAGGGGTCCTCTCAAGAGCCCCAGGTCAGTATTGATCCTGCTCTCTCTCCTCATTTCGATGCTGAGCCTTTGTCTGTGGTTGTGCCTGAGATGAGATATGTATCTGGGGGAGAAAATGGGGATAATGAATAGAAATATGATGATATGTCGATTGCTAGCTTGGCTAGGCGCAGACTAGTTGTTACTCAAGAGTCAACTCTTAAAAGACCTACTACAAGGATGCAAAAAAAGGAGGCTCTTGAGTCTGCTCTTAAGAAAAGCCAAGACAATCAAAGGAGGAGGAAATTGGTGAAAGATGGGAAGTTTTAGAATGAGAAGGTAGTGCCTGTTGTCACTGTGGATGACGAAGTGGACGAGGAACTTGGTTCCTTGACTTGCAAGAACTCGTAGAAGCACACTCTCCCCAAGCCTAAAAAGGGATCTTATGTGAATGCTGAGAGTCTGAACAAGTTTGACGAAGTTGTCACTGGTGACAAGGTGGTGGAAGAATTAGGTGAAACTTTATCTGAGAAGACATAGTCTGTGAAGTCTGTTGAGAAAGGAAAAAGTGTTCGCAAATCTATAAAATGGAAAGTTGATACTGATGAGGAACCTGGTTCCTCCAAGAAGGCCAAAGTTGATGATCCCCAAAGTGCTGAGAAGGAGAAATTGAAGAATTAGAAAGTGTTGTGGGGCCGTACATTTGCCTCTAACATTTTGGAGATGGCTGGAATGCGATAATTGGTTGAAATTTGTGAATTTCAATAGTGGACACACTTTTTCCCGGGTGATACTCCCAAAGTATACGAGGAGGAAGTCCATTGCTTCTATGCTGACTTCTTCACAGTTGAGGATGACCATATCTGAATGATGGTGAATGGGGTCGACTTTGTGATGGATTCTGCAGTGCTGGGTTCTATTCTGGGTGTACTGGCTGAAGGTTTGTCTACTATTCAGGGAACCTGCACTTCAAACTTCAAAAATGCTATCCTGAAGGATACCGGAGTTCAATAAGGGAACGAGTACAAAAGAAGGCCCTCCTTCCAGTGTACCAATTATTGTTTGAAATGGTGAACAAGGTCTTGCTTCCGCGTACTGAGAGAAGATCCATTACCCCTTGCGCAGACCTGGTTCTCATGGAAGCACTAGATAGTTACTCAATTATCAACCTACCTGGAATTATGATAGAACACATACAGAAAGTGGAAGAGTTCAAGGATGGTAACCATGGGATGCCTTACGGGTTCCTTCTTACTAAGGTGTTTGAGCACTTCAAAGTTCCCTTGGGACAAGCAAAAGTGGCTACCTACAAGCAATACTTCTCAGAGACTACTCTTGAGGAATGTGAATGCATTGAAAAGGTTGGAGGAGTTGGCAGCACTTCCACTATCTCCCAGTTTATCAACTCTCAAAACAGTGCCACTATTGAGATTAGGAAGTTGAAAGAAAGGAATGCTATTCTTGAGGGTCGGCTAAGTCAGCTTCAGGAGGCACCTGGTTCCAGTAGCTCTCGAAGCACAGAGGTTGCTAATCTGACCAAGGAGAATACTGAGCTCAAGAAACAAGTTGAGGACCTGAAGGAGAAACTGTTGAATGAGCAAATATCGGCGAATGCTCGAATGGATTTAGTCCTCAAAACCCTTACCTCTTCCTCTAAGCCCTCTCTTTCCAGTACTACCTAGAAAGTGTCCCCTCCAGTTTCAAGTTTTAAGAGTCCTTTCTTATGTTAAGTTTTTGATGATGTTGTGATTGGTACTTGTTTTTTTTATATTCTGAATTGTGGATGGTTGTTGGCAACATTGAAACTGTTCTCTGTCTTAAAATCCAAATTGTTTAATGACAACTTTTTCCCTTTTGTTGTGTATGCCTTGCTTTTATGTTCTATTTTTAGTCATGTTGTGTGCACATAAGTGGCATGAGTTAACTCAAGCTAGACTTCTTTTTGCTTAAGGCCTGCTACTAATCTTTTTATGATACTAAAAATGGGGAAAATAATTCAAGGGGAACAGGATGGGAACAGATTCACGGGGAATACAAGCAATGTGATGTTATTCTGGTTCTAAAAAGAGAACTTGAATTATAAGTTTGTCATCATCAAAAATGGGAAAATTGATAGGTTATCTATGCATCCTTGTTATATTTTGATGATCTAACAAACTTACTGTCAAGAACCAGATAAAGAACCTGTTACACAGCCTCAAGACTTTAAGATGAAAAAGTCTCCAGTTGGGGACATGGTTCAACTCTTCAGAGTCAAAAGAACAACGGAGGAAATAGATAGGTACTAGTTCCCATGGTGACTGGACAAGTTAACCGCTCCAGTTGTAAAGTTGCTGCTTGCACATGCAACAGTACAAAAACAGTGCAGCAACCAACTTTCTGGGGGGAGTGCCCTTTACTTACCTTGCTTATATCATTCAAGTGATGTCACAAATGAATTATTAACATCAAGCAAAGGTGAAACAAAACACTTGCACCTTCAAGAATTGATTAAGCATTCTCTCAAGTCATTTGTTAATCTTGCAAGTGACTCTCGAGGGCATCAAGAACAAAGAACAACATAGCAATGGATCGGTTTCCTGTATTGAGTTATTATATATCCTTAGTTGTGTTGTACCTTTGTTGAAGTTCTTTACTTGTAATTCCTACTTCGCTTAGTTAGAAGCATTGCATAGGAAATCTTTGTAAATCATAAACCCTTGTATTTGTGTCTTGGCTAGAGTTAGTCGAGTTGTAAAGTCTTTGTAATAGAGTGTCTACAAAGTGGCTTGTAATAGAGTTGTTACAAGTTAGTAAGTGATTAAGAGGTTAATTCCTAGGTTACAATAGGTTGTAATCTAAAGTTTGCTCAGTAGTGAAGTTGAAATCCTACAAGGGTAGGTCACGATTTTTAATCCCGTGAGCTGAGAGTTTTCCATGTAAAACTTCTCTGTGTTATTTACTTACTGCAGTGTGCGTGTGTTCTGTGGGAACTAATAGAGAACCTAATTTTCTATATAGTTTGGTGGACTCTTAAATTCTATCACATGCCCTATCTAGCATGTTGCTTGAGCAAAGTTTTTAGGAGTTAGGAACATAAAAGGTGACATAAGGAGGATTAAATGTCACAATGTTGAGGATGGTGAGCAATAATGTTCACTATGGTTAGAGATACAATGGCAGAATTCAATGTTTCAAACATATTAGACATTAGCACACCGCTGGGAGTTGGGAGTGTCCCTTCAAATTAATAGATGTATACTCCTGTAAATAAATGTTTTCCCCTCTTTTATAACGGTGATTGATAAGACAGAATTTAAAAAAGAAAGTAAAAGTTTTAAATTTATGATCTTAAATTAACAAAACATGATATTTCTTGTTATAAAAGTATGACATTAAAATTATAATGGAAATTTTAAAGTTAAATTATTATATAATATATAGAAAGTAGCTTTTTTTCATAAACATACTAATTAATAAGAAAAATTGTCACATAAATGAGAATAAAATTTGTTTCATCATTTTGTTTCAAAAAAGTTTTCAAATTTAATCAGATAACCTTTTTATTCTATGTGTTAGGATGTAGTTATAACTGATGAGATCATATGGAAAGTGAGTAAGAAAATTGTCGACATCCTCTTATATATCATTTAAAGGCAAATTTTAAAATTAGTTATATAGTTATAGGGGCTTTTCTATATACCCCCTTTGGACATTTGGCTACCAAAATGTTACTGTAACAAATTAATAGTAATAATCTTGTAATGTCCATGCATATACCTTTAATATCTAAATTTTGGAGAATTAAGACTATCAGGAAAAATGTATATCAAATTCTAATCGTTAAAAGTTCACGTTTGTACAAAAGCTACCAGAACCAGTTCTTTGCTAAAATTTGAACAAAGGATTTTTCCAGCAATATTCTTTTCCAGAGTAGTCTAAATGTGTAGTTTTGAAACAAAACTTAAATATATGGTAGTAGTCTTATCCTGCTTTAATAGCTGTCTGCTATTATTTCATACTATGTTTTTGAAAGATACGTAGTTCACAATCGCAGTCAAAAATTAATTGATAAATGGATCGCCAGATCCAAATCAAGTCACCTAAAGTGCCACAAAGTTAGTACAACAAATTAACTTCCGTTAAACTTATGCCCTTGCTCCAATCTTGTTTATTGCATGCTAAAGAGTTA
The DNA here is from genome assembly GCF_000715075.1 of Nicotiana tabacum. Lineage (NCBI taxonomy): Eukaryota > Viridiplantae > Streptophyta > Magnoliopsida > Solanales > Solanaceae > Nicotiana > Nicotiana tabacum. The sequence goes on from NC_134082.1 coordinate 97,428,333, forward strand.
AGACCGCACTCGTCCATTCTTAACTACAATTGGAAGGCAAAAGCCATAGAGATGCAGAAATTAAAGGCCCATCCAGTGGTGGTGACAAATTGGATAAAAAAAAGTGGATTTTTTTTTCATTTTTAACATGCGCCACAAAATGTTTATATTCGGTAGCCGAAAATATGTATAATTTTTGTATATAACATATAAAATGTTTATGTATACAAAAAATATAATTTTCCGTAAGAAAATAGTTATCCATTCATATTATCCACTAAAACATGGGTTGGATAATAAACTTTTTAAAAATAGGTTAAATATGGATAAGATCGATATTATCCATCTAAAAGAACCAATGGATTAATTTTTACATTTGCAAAGATTTAAATTGGGGATTTCTCAAGTTTGGGAGATTAGCAATTTTCCCGAAAGTGATCGATCATATTTAGGAAATCATGGATATATATCCCTATTATCTATCGGTTACCCATTTTCTATCCGTATAAAAAATAAGTCGGGTCAAATATTTTATCTGTTTTTGCATTAGCCGTTTTCGATGTGCCCATATTCCTTCCATATATGCCCTTATTCGCCAGAATTTCCCTTTCTCTGTAATTCCATTCCATTTCTATTTCAGATGGTCAAATGAGAGAACAGGAGCGACCAATAAAAATACCTCAACAACAATTGCTGAACAATGTCAGGCTTGCCGATAGAATATCTTGGGGATAAAGTACTTATTGTGAACAATCACTTATCTAAGGAACAAGCTTTTGAGTCACAATTTTGAATATGATATGCAGAATGAACTTCTAGTAATGAAGCTTATGTAAATTGGTAGTTGTCAAAAGGCTGATTTGTCCTCCAATGCTTTCATGAAATAAAATCTTTGTCAAAAAGAAAACCTTAACAAAAGGCAGATGATGATTATTGATTAAGATGAACACCATGTTGGTTCTTAGAAGAAGAAGAAGAAGACCAAACCACAACCACGTATTCCTTCTCTTTCACAATTAGCCCTCAATTCTAAAGGGTGACCTCTTTTTAAAAGAAGAGCCAGCTCTCATTGTTTACACTTCGATCTCGTCGTGTTTCCATTGACGTTTCAGCTGCATATTGTTGAGGAAGCGTGTCAAAATAATAGAGGGAAAAAGATATTTAGGAGAGAAACAATAAATTGCACAAGACAAGACAAGATTTACGTGGTTCGGCAATTTTTGCCTACTCCATGGCCACACAAAGAATAGCTCTTTATTAATTGAAGAGACAAAGAAGAAGTTTTGGGATGTTCTACAAATGAAAATGTAGGCCCCTATTTATAGGCATTTGAATGCCCTGCCGAGGTAAGCGCTTACATCATAAGAATGCCGATGTAAGCGCTTACATCATAAAAATGCCGATGTAAGCACTTACATCATAAGAATTCTTAGGTAAGCGCTTACATCACAAGAATGTCGATGTAAGCGCTTAGATCATATTTTCATCTCTTTTTGCTTTTTCTTTCTTTTGTTTTGTCTACTTTCACATACAACAATAGGTTTGGTCCTATCAATCTCCCCCTCAAATCTATGTTACATCAAGAAAGAAAATAAAGAAAGATTTGTTATTCTCTGGTGGCACCTTCACTCTATCAGTCTTGAAGGCTAACTGAGGCAGTGCACAGCCTCAGTTTGTCAACACCGACAACTTTGGTCAACATGTCTGACGGGTTCTTTGATCCTGGTATCTTCTGTAGGGAAAGAGTTCCTTCATTTATCAACTCTCGGATATGATGATACCTCAACTGGATATGCTTCGATCTTGCATGAAACACTGGATTCTTGGCAAGATGAATTGCACTCTGGCTATCACTGAAAAACTCACAATTGTCCTGCTCTTTACCTAGCTCTTTAAGAAAATTCTTGAGCCAAATCATCTCTTTTCCAGCTTCTGAGATTGCCATGTACTCTGCTTCAGTGGTAGATAGAACAACACTTTTCTGAAATCTGGACATCCAACTAACAGCAGTACCACCCAAGGTGAACACGTAGCCCGTGGTACTTTTTCGACTATCCAGATCGCCGCCTAAATTTGCATCAGCAAAACCTTGTAAGATAATATTGCTCTTTTTAAAACAAAGTGCCATACCTGAGGTGCCTTTGAGATATCGCAATATCCATTTTACACCTTCCCAATGCTCCTTTCCTGGATCTGACATGTATCTACTAACAACTCCAACTGCATGGGCTATGTCAGGTCTAGTGCAAACCATAACATACATCAAACTTCCTACTGCTGAAGCATACGGAACTTTGGACATGTACTTCCTTTCTTCATCTGTCTTAGGTGATTAGTCCTTTGACAGATTTAGATGGCTTCCAAGTGGAGTGCTTCTGGTCTTTGCATCATGAAGACTGAACCTGCTTAGTACCTTCTGTGAGCACGTGATTTTTGCTTCACGAAAATTACTCCAAAAGAAATCAAAAATAAAACAAATTTCATCTGTGTACAATTTTGAGAATTTGTGTGACATTTGGTAATTATTTTTGTCCGCAAATATTTACCCTTGCAGTGATTTATTAAAAAATACAAAAATACATGTTGCACGCACGTTCAAGATTTAAGTGTACGTCTTGGAATTAATTGAGTCACGTTTTATGGAATTTTGTTTTTTACAAAATATGCAGTTTTGTTGCGTTTTGTCAGTCATGTGTACCGTTGTGTAATTTTGTTTTAAATTAATTAAATGTTTAACCTTGTGTGACAATTGTTGTTAAGGTTTAACAATGTTGTAGGTTAATTTTGGTTTTACAAATTATTTTAGAAGTTTATTGATTGTTAATTAAAAGTAGAAAAGAAAAAGAGTTGAAAAATGCAAACTCGGATTAGGCCCAAAAAAATCAGGCCCAAAACCAAGACACAGACCCAGTCCAAACGCCTTGTGCCCGGTCCATTCCCACAATCACTGGAACGACGTCATTCCAAGGCAATCAATCCCAGCCGTCGACCTCACATGATCCAATGGCTCAGAGTCCGTCCCCTTTACCCGTTCCCTGAACCCGACCCGTTGCCCGGTTCGAACCGACCCCCCTACGTAAACCAAATGACGCTGTGTTGGTTAACTCCTCTAATCCTGACCATTGATCTTGATTGATCCAGCGGCCAGGATTAAACCACCCACCCCGTATAAGAACCCCAATCCCTCACCCCACGCCCCCAAACCAAACCCCTTCTCACCTACTGTTCACCATCGTCCTAGAGACGACCCTTACAAACCCTAGCCGCCTTAGGATTCCCCCACCGTAAACCCGGCAACCACGATGCCGATGACCACCAGACTAACACCCCTGAATCACCATGACCCCCTGTCTCCAAATCCACGCTCAGTTTACTTCGAATCTTCCCCGAACGTCTCGAATCTTCGTTTGAAGATTCGAGCAAAAACCAGATCTACACCTACTGACCCCAAATTCATACCACAATACCTCCTGACCTCTCTCACACCCTAAACGCCATTGGTTCCATTCGAATCTGACCGGAGCTGGACGAATCCCAAATCAAACCACAAAGAACCCTAAAAGACCAAAAGTTGAGATCTGTCCAAATTAAAAGATGATGTGGGGTCTAATCAACTTTAGTCCTGAGAACACTCGATTAAAGTCCATTCGACCTCAAAAATGGTCGAGTCCGAGTTCAAGCCTGGGTCAGTTTTTGATTTCGAATCCCTGAGGTAATTTTTCCCTTTCTTTTGTTCTCCTATGAATTTTTATCTGTTTTTCATGTTTAGTTTGGTTTGTTTTTGATTTTTCTGTCAAGTCTGTGGATCCTGAGGTAATGTTTAGATAGTTTGTGTATTTTATTGATTGTTTGTTGTCTGTTATAGCTTGTATAGTCGTTTAAATAAGTGTCGTTAATTAATTTGTTTAAAAATTAGAGGAAACATGATAGTAGCTCATTGATGCCCTCCATGTATGTTTACCAGCTCTACATCTGTATATGAACCTGTTGCATATGTTCAGTTTTGTCTTTGAACTAGATTGCTCATTCATTCAGTAACCCCATGATCTTCATAGTTTGCCATGGAAGCCTGATTGTCACTGCTTCATCATTTGCTCCCTGTTGGTTGTTTGATTTAAGTTGGTCAGGATTGGTTCCCAATTTGATCAACTTATCTGATTGACATCCCTGTGTGATCTGATTTTAAGTTAGACTTAGGTTGAGAATTGGATATAGCTGTAGAAACCTAACAGGTCAACCTGAAATCAGTGTTGAGTTTAAGCTTATACAATTAGTAATCAGTGATTTGCTAAATTTAGAGGGGTTTTATATACTGACCAGTAAGGCTTAGGGTAATACAGTAATATGCAAGGGTTAAGGGGTAATTTTGGGAGTTTAATAGGATCTTAACAGGTTGTAAGCTTAAGTTTGCCTAGTGGTAATTTGTTAACCTTAGTTTAATTGTTAGTGGGGAACAAGACATAAGAACATGAGAGTTTAAAATGAATACTCTAAACCCATGACTCTTGATTAGAACAATAGGACAAGCATGGGGAACAATATAGTGGGCATCAAGAAAAGACATTTAGGCATGGGGAATTAAGGGGTATGGGCATAATAAAAGGCTGAAGGTATCAAGGCAGCTTGGCTGGCCTGCTTTGCTTATGAATAGGCTCATTTAGAACAAAAAAAAGGGCTGGAGATTAAGTTTTTTCAGAGGGAGTAAAAAAAAAGCAAAAACGGGGCTGGTCTTTCAACCTTTAGAAGGTCAGTTCATCTTCAGAGTGATATAGAGTGAGATTGTGCTGGAATTTGAACATAATTTCCAGAGGCAACTGCTTTCTTGCATCTGGTTCCTTCTCTGCTTTGCCTGTACTTGTTTTGGTATTGCTGGGCTGCAAACTGGATTTCTTTGCTTGGGTTTTAAAGATCTTTTGCTGGGTTTTGTTGCTGTTGATTGCTGGTTTCTGTTGTTGTTGTTTGCTGTGAATGCTGCTGCCCAACTGATCCTTCCTTTTTCTTCTTTTGGCTTTCCCAATACCAGGTACACCATTGATACACTGTCAATGTAAGCTGAAAGTTGAAACATGAATATAAAAATGAAGAGCTGAAGTTGCCTTTTTCGAATTTGCTTCAGTTTGTATATGGAACATTAAGTTGTATGTATAATAGTTCATATCTTCTATTAGGATAATGAAGGTAGTCATCATGTATAACTAGACATCGCATATGGCAACTTAATGGCTCATTATCTATGTATGCTGGTAGCTAGAAAAGAAGTGATGGTGTAGTAAGCAATATCCTGATTTTTCAGTTGTGTCTGTGGTTAGCATGTCTTCCAAACGTACGTTAAGTATTAAACTATCCGTTGCTAGATAATCTCACCTCATTTAGTAGGCTGCCTCGTTATAACTTGCAACAATACCGTTAGAGTAGATAGCACAAGTTTACATTTCAGCCTTATAAATGTCGAGCCTGAGTCGAATGAACTAACCAGGCCTTTATCGGAAAAGAAGTGGCCCAGGTCCAGTCAATACTATGTGCGTTGGGCCTGGGCCCATAATATCCATACGACTGCCCATATACGCGTTCATGTTTCGGATTTTGCGAATCATATTCGGAACCCAACTATAACTAACTCGTAAGCATGTAAATAAAGTTGGACCCTTTTTCTTCTTTCATTGTTAGAGACAAACTTAATAGAAAACATAGCCACTATAGGACGACCTTTTAAAATAAAATGAGGCGCGCCTCGCCAAATAAATTACACATCGCTGGGGCCCTCAATAAATACATAACCATTGGTTAGACTTTGGAGTTGGTCGTTTAGTGAATTTTCACGGCCTGTTTTCTAAAATAACAATACGTTAGTTTCTTTAGGACGCGTCTTAATTAATCTTACCTTCTTAAATATGGGTGTGCATTTATGTGACCCAAATCCAAATTTCAACGGAGTCGAAATGTGTCTCTAATGACGGGTACATTGATTGTGACGTGGTTCGAGATGCGTTTCCACAACGTTGCAAATTCCCTAAATAATAATAATAATAAATAAATAATGAACGAGACGAGCCTCGACAAACAAGAATACTCAAAGTGTGGGGCCCTCAACGGATAGTTATTTCGAATGCGCAAATTTCGAGACAGGCCGCATAACGAACTTTACGGCTTTTCTCAAAATAACAACGCGTTAGTCTTTAGGCGCGTATTTAATAATGGTATCTTCTTAAACTCGGGTGCGCATTTATGTGACCCAAATCCAAATCTCAACAGAGTTTAAATATGCCAACAACCACGGGTGCATTGATGTGACGTGGTTCGAGATGTATTTCCACGATGTTGCAATTTTTGATAAAAATAATAATAATGACAAAAGCGGTTAAAAGTTAAAATTCGCACATAGGTTCAACATGCATTAAATCAGATAATCAAGCAGAATATGACAGTTGACCGACCGTGCTAGAATCACGGAACTCGGGAATGCCTAACACCTTCTCCCGGGTTAACAGAATTCCTTAACCGGATTTCTGGTTCGTAGACTGTTAAACAGAGTCATTCTTCTCCTCGATTCGGGATAAACCGGTGACTTGGGACACCCTAAATCTCCCAAGTGGCAACTCTGAAATAAATAAATAAATCCCGCTTCGATTGTCCTTCAATTGGAAAAACTCCTTCACCCCTTGCGGGGACGGAAAAAGGAGGTGTGACACCTTTGGCGACTCTGCTGGGGACGATACAACCCAGAACCACTGGTTCAGGGTTAGAAATTCGAGCTTAGAATAATTTTTTTATTTGGCTTTGTTTATTATCTGATATTATCATGAGATATGTGCTTCATATGCAAATGATGTGTGTTACCGCTTTGATATTATTTGACTATATATATAAACTGTGCCGAACCCTTCTCTTCTTACCTCCGGGGATGCTGCTCACTGGTTTGAGACTCCCTATTCTGTTAGTGTCATACCCAAGTAGAAAGAGGCTCGGATAAGCTACGAAGCCGGACGATCTCGCAGGTCCCCGGTAAGTTGCCCCCTCCTCGACTCGAGTTGTCCGCTCGGGTAAGCCAGGTCTAGAACAAAACCCAGTTTTGAAACTTAGTAAAACATGACTTCATGCCGGATCCCTAGTAGGAAACGTTTATTTGCATCACGTTGTATTTGACTTAGAGGGCTCAACACAGGGGTTGGGCCCATCTAGGAAAAGCAACCTGAAACAAAAAAAAAGACCATCCTGCTGCATCTTGTTTGTTGGCGCATTTAATTTGCTTCGAACTTGCATGTTGACCGGTGGGTGAAAATGGGAATTTTGAAAAATTGAGAGCTGCTCATTTAAGAGGAAAAACCAATGTCCAAATAATGTGAGAACTCTGCCAAAATTTTGATTTTTGAAGAAAGAAAATTGGATTCGTGATTTAATTAATTTTTCTCACCCGAACTACGTCGGTTTGATTCTCACCGGATGTGGGATACGTAGGCAACCCTTATCGGGTCCAACTTCCCATTTTGCAAAACGACCATAAAAATGACAAATGTTGCCACTTTTATAAAAGAGTCAGGCGATGCCATTTTGCAAAAATAGCTGAATGTTCCCTAAAGGGGCGCCGGAAGGCTGACTTTGCATAAATAGCCACCTTTGGTCATTCTTTTACCTTTCGGCCGGTTAAATCGCTACAGCCTTAAAATCTTCATCCCTGCAGAGTCGAAAGGCCGTATTTGGAAAATCAGTCTTTCTTTTCTCAAAATTAGGGAAAAATGGGAAAATTAGTTTTTGAGTCAAATAAAGATTTTGCTTTTTGTCTAAATCACCTTAATAAATGTGCAGAATGAGCACTAGTAGGAATTCATCTGGGGCCATTATAAACGGGATCCCTTTGGGCTTACGCATGTGGTGGAACGACTTGGAATAATCAGGGCGAGATACAGTCAAGATATACTTAGGAAACTTGGTTGGGTTACTGGACATTGATCCGCGAGGGGACATTATAAGGGCGTTAATTTCATTTTGGGACCCAACACACAATGTATTTCATTTCTTAGACTTTGAGCTCACACTGACACTAGAGGAACTTGCAGGGTACATCGGATGTCCTAAAATCCCTATGAGAGTGCAATATCTTATTGCACCAAGGACCGTGACCGTACACAGGTTCTTAGACACCGTGAAGATCCGCAGAATTATACACAACCCAGAATTATCAGAGGGTTTTTGTAGTTTGGCATTCCAGTACGACAAGTACGATCATCTTGGAGGGTTCAACAATCCCGAGGGTAAGATCTGCAGCGGGGAAAGCCGGCTGAAATGGGAAACACATATGTGTATTGCTTTTATGGTGGCCTTTCTAGGTTTTCTGGTATTCCCTAGAAAGGATGGGAAAATTAACATCCAAGTCGCTGGGGTCGTCAACACTTTGCTCAAACAAGACAACAGCACTCTAGCACCAATGATAATAGCAGACATCTTCCGCGCTCTCACTGTTTGCAAAACCGGAGGAGGTTTCTTTGAGGGTTGCAATGTACTACTGCAAATATGGATGATAGAACACCTATGTCATCGCCCTCAGTTTCTGAAATATGGGTCATCGCAAAAGACTTGTATAGAAGAGTTTTCCATAAGGGTCGACGGGTTCAGCCTGCCAGAAGGGGTCGCTGAATGGGTCACTCTGCTGCGTTCCATCTCAGCAAACCAGATAGAATGGGCGTTTGGGTGGTTACCCATAGATGAAATCATACACATGTCAGCCGCCGAATCTCATTTGTTGTTGATGGGTCTCCAAAGTATCCAACCCTATGCGCCATACAGAGTATTGAGACAGTTGGGGCGATGCCAAATAATCCCAAAGGAAGAGGATCTCAGCGGCTAGTTGGTCAAAATCGGGCCTGGTGGGCAGTTTCCTGAAGCAGTCGTTCGGAGAATCTGGAATGAATGTCAAATCCTGAAAGTAGATACTCGTGTACAAGACCAGGCCAAATGCGAAGTATCGCCAAAATACCTCACATGGTACAGAAGAGAGCTTGAGCACCAGAGACCAACTAAGAGAGCTCACGTCCAAGACTTTGTAGAATCATCGCAAGCACAATGGGGTTGGCTAGCAAAAGAGAAAGAATATCGGGTCGAGATTGGCAAGCTAAAACAGCAAATTGAGGGGCTGAAATACCAAAGCAGCTTGCAAATTGATGCTGATACAGGAGAGAAAAGCAAGTTGACTCAAGAAAACAAGGCCCAGAGAGCCCGAATCCGCCAAGACAGAAAGAATGCTGGGGACCAACAGAAAAGTCGGTCCAATGAGAGGTTGATAGCAGAGTTGAGGAGTCAGGTTAGCAAAAGCCGAGAGGACTTGGAGAGATCCGAGGCTTGCATAGCGAGAATGCGGGTCAGATGGGCAAAAGGTACAATGGCACGGAGAAAGCATCTACAACAAGTCATAAGGGATTATGAAATGGGCATTGGACTATTAAGAGAAACAAACTCCACTCTTCAGGAGCGGGTCTTTAAACAAGCCCGAGATGCCCAAGCAGATATAAGGCGCTGTTATGATGTGATGGCCAGAATGGAATAACAAATGGAGAGGTTCCAGGATCGACTCGCCGACAATGCTCAAGCACTGGGACTAAAAAACCGGCGAATAGAGCAATTATTCAGGGAAAGGGACAACATCCGAGGTAGGATTGACGAGATTGGGCACTACATCTACATGAGATGCTTAGCATGTGAGCAAATGCCTCGTGATACCCTACTTGCCTCCGTCATGGGCTATGTCCACCGGATCATGAATGAATTGAAAAGCTTACAAAGGGGTCTTACACCAAAGCCCGCGGAAAGGCCGAACGATGCCTCGTAGGCACCTAGATTGAAAGCTTTAATGTATCTATAGTTCAAGTCTTGTTTGTTGACTTTATGGGTCTGTTATTCCCCCGTATGCTATTTTTTCTTCTTCTCTTTTCTTCGTCGAGTCAGGTTAAGTATTTTGGAATCTGTATTTTGCTGTTCTTTGTTTAAAACAAGTAGCTTGTAATAGCAAATTTTGGTGATAAATTGAATGATTCCAAAAGAATTTTTGTGTCTTTACTTTACGGCAGAACTACGCCCGGTCTGATTCATGCGGGGACGTGATACGTAAGCAATCCACATAAGATTCGACCACCACTAAAAAAGAAAGAAAAAGAAAAAAAAAGAAGAAAGGAAAGAAGAAAAGAAAATAATAGAGAGAAAAATGGAGGGTTCCCAAAACACTTTAAAGGCATAAATAAAGCAAGCCGGGATGACGCATGCGGTTGAAGCAAAAACATGTTAGAAATGGTTAACTGCTTAGGAACATTGCATCCCCAACGTGCAATTACCAAATCTGTTAAACTCTAACGCTAACAAGTTTGTTGTTTTCCCAAAAATACCAGACAGTTAGTTGTTAAAGCGTTCTAGCATCACATCATTATCAAACCAGATCCAAAGGACCTATACCAATAATCATGACTACTTCAGAAAACAGTGTCGAGGAAGAAAGGCCAGTAAGCCAGTTGCTGAAGGAGGCAATGGAGAAGATAGAGAGGATTGGATTGGAAATGAACGTGATGCAATTAGCCTTGGCTAAAGTACAAAAGAGCCCTGAACCACCTGTCACTTCTACACTAGGGCATATGCCGGAATACCCTCACCCTGGCCCTTCAACAAGCCTCCCGAATCACCACTATTATCAGGGGAGAAGCCCCTATGATTCCCAAGCTCCACAACCCCATCAACATTTCCCACCACCAAATGTTCCCGCTTTTATGGGACCCGCACCAACCACGCTGCAAAGATCAACTAGTGAGCCGTTGTTTCAGGCTCACGATGTGAAATACTATCCCCCTGAACCCACATTCAATGCACCAGAACCCCATACCTATAATCCACACGTGGAGGTCCCGGCGGAGATTGAAAAGCCGGCTAAGGTTCCAAAGTTGGATGAGGTAATGAGGAAGTTCAAAAGCCTGGAGCAATCCTTCAGGAGCATGCACGGATTGGGCAACCAGGTCAGCGTGGCCTACAAAGATCTATGCCCTTTCCCGGACGTCCAACTCCCAGCAGGGTTCAAGATGCCCAAGTTTGACTTATACGAAGGGTACGGTGATCCTATGGCACATTTACGAGGTTTTTGTAGCAAAATGAGAGGAGCAGGCGGCAAAGATGAGCTACTGATAGCTTACTTTGGTCAAAGCTTAAGTGGATCGGCATTGGAATGGTATACCAGACAAGATCCCAGCAGGTGGTACACTTGGGATGATCTAGCGCAGGCTTTCGCAGTTCACTTCCAATACAATCTTGAGATAGTCCCTAACCGTCTCACGTTACTGAGGACCAGAAAGAAGCCTGGGGAGAGCTTTCGTGAGTTCGGTTTCCGCTGGAGAGAACAGGAAGCCAGGGTTGATCCTCCCATGAGAGAGGGGGAAATGGTGGACTACTTCCTGCAAACGCTGGATCCAACTTACTTTGGTCACTTAGTGACGACGGTTGGAAAATCCTTCAATGAAGTAGTAAAGATAGGGGTTATGATAGAGGAGGGGCTGAGGTCCGATAAAATCCTGAATTACTCAGCGCTTAAGGCAACAACTTAGGCTATTCAGAGCGGCACGGGAGGTGCGCTGGGAAGGAAAAGGAAAGAAGAAGTTGCCACGGTTGAGGCAGGCAGTTGGTCCAGGTCCGGCAAACCATACTACAACCAACCCAGACCCCACAATCCAAATTATCCATACAGCCCGCCACAACACTACTATCCACCTCAAGAACCACACTTCTCCGTGCACCAAGCCCAAACATACACTCAGCCTCCGGTTCGCCCGCAATGGTGCGCGCCGGCTCCCTAAAACGCATATGCACCTCCACAGAACACATACCCTCCACCCCAAAACGCCTATCCTCCACCAAGGACCTACAGGAACCCTCCAGGGCCAGGCTTTCGAGAAAATCAAGCTTCTAGAAATGAAAGGCTACAGAAACAGAAAGCCTTTACTGAGTTGGGAGAATCCTATATCACCTTGTTCCACAAGTTGAAGCAGTTAAGTTTGTTGAGTCCTGTCGAGCCTAGGTGGCCAAAACCCCCACCCTAAAATTTGGACCAATCGATAAGCTGCGAGTACTGCTCAGGAATGCTAGGGCATGATACCGAAAAATGTTGGAGGTTGAAGCATACAATACAAGATCTTATTGACGTCAACAAGATCGAGGTCCAGACGCCGGAGGCACCCAACATCAACCAGAACCCATTGCCAGTGCACCACGAAGCTCACATGATCGAGCTGGTGCACAAAGGAAGGGAGTCAAAGAAACCCTCACAGACAGTGATGAAGGTTCGTGCCACTCCGAAAGAAAAATCAACCGGTGGGGAAGCAGGGGTACAGTTGAAGGGGGAAGATGTCAAGCCAGTGGTGATATTAGGGAAGAATCCATCCACTGCTACAAAGAAACCAAAGCCAACCAAGCTGGTAGTATCGGGAGCATCATCTGCACCCGTAGTTGTTGTGAAAGGGGTCTGCAGGGATCCAGTCATCATAAAGCCGGTAGTCCAATTGCCAGTGATTGATAGCAAGGACGTGCCTTGGAAGTATTAAAAGGCAGTGGTAATGTACAAGGGAAAGCAAGTGGAGGAGGATAGTTGTGAGGCGCAGGGACAGACTCGATCGGGACGGTGTTTTACTCCCGTGGAGTTGAGAAGGTCCAACCTAGAAGTAACAAAGAAACCCGTGTCAGAAGAAGAGGCAGAGGAATTCTTGAAAAAGATGAAAGTGCAGGATTACTCCGTGGTCGAACAATTGAAGAAAACACCGGCCCAGATCTCGTTGTTATCACTATTGATCCATTCGGACGAGCATTGCCGGGCCCTGATGAAGATACTAAATGAAGCTCATGTACCCAATGAAATTTCAGTGAACCACCTTGAAACGATTGCCAACAAAATTTTTGAGGTAAACAGGGTAACGTTCTCTGATGACGATTTGCCAGTGGAGGGCACGGAGCATAATAAAGCTCTCTACTTGACGGTCAAATGTGAAGATTCGGCAGTTACTCGGGCGTTGGTGGATAACGGTTCAAGTGCCAATATTTGTCCATTGTCCACACTGAACCAGTTGAAGATCGACCATGATAGAATCCACAAGAATAGTGTTTGCGTTCGAGGATTTGATGGAAGTGGAACGGACACCGTAGGGGATATTATACTCGAGTTGACCATCGGCCCGGTCAAGTTTACTATGGAGTTCCAGGTATTGGATGTCGCGGTATCTTATAACCTGCTATTAGGAAGACCGTGGATCCACGCGGCCAAAGCAGTACCATCCACATTGCATCAAATGGTCAAGTTTGAATGGGACAGACAAGATGTTGTGCTGCATGGGGAAGACACTGCGTGCACCATGGGAGGTGCCATTGTGACATTCATAGAAACCAACGGTGACAAAAGTCCCTGGGTTTACCAGATTTTTGATGCAGTGCCAGCAAACAAGATTCCCGAGGGTAAAAGCATTCCACACCCCAGGGTAGCTTCCGCAACCGTCATGATGGTTTTAGAGATGCTAGGTAATGGATTTGTGCCAGGAAAAGGACTGGGGGCTAAGCTTCAGGGGATTGTTCAACCTGTCGCCTTGCCCAAGAATTTAGAGACCATTGGACTGGGATTCAAACCTACTGTGGCAGATGTAAAGCGAGCATGGAAAATGAAGAAGAAAGTTTGGGTTCTTCCCAAACCAATTCCGCGTCTCTCCAGATCCTTTGTTAGAGCAAGTGCCAAGGGGTCACCAGTCCCGAAAATCCTCGGACCGTTGATTGGGATGGACGGGGATTTAAATCAGAGCCTCGAAAGGCTGTTCGCTGATGTCAATGTGATAGAAGTTGGAGAGGGTTCGAGCAGAGCAGACATACAGTTTGTGGGGCCTAAGGCCAATACCAACAATTGGATGGCTACTCCTCTTCCTACCCGGGGGGAGTCCTGGTAGTAGGCTTTGATTTTCTTTCTTATTTTCTGGATTATTCCAGAGTGTAATCCAAATCTCATTTTTTTAAAGTGTGAACCCTGTTATCCCGCATTTTAAATAAAATTTTCTCTTCTTATCTTATTTTAATGTTGTTTTATTCTTTTCTCTTTCTGAACAGTTCTCTTTTTACTGGTTCTAATGACATGGCATGCACAACGAATCTTCGACCTGGTCTAAAAAATCAATCTGACTCCGACTTAATTGTACAAGAGATCGGTTATGATGATGAGTCCGAATACGACGAGGATGAAGCCTTCGAAGAAATAAACAGAGAATTGTGCCAGTTCGAAGAGAAATCCAAGCCTAATCTGAATGACACCGAAGCTGTCAATCTAGGGGATGCAGACGATGTCAGGGAAACCAAAATCAGCATCCACATTGAGCCAAACATCAGAGAGGAATTAATCAAAGCCCTCATTGAGTTCAAAGATGTTTTTGCATGATCATATGATGATATGACAGGATTAAGCACCGATCTAGTGGTTCACAAATTGCCCACTGACCCGGCATACCCTCCGGTCAAGCAAAAATTGAGGAAGTTTAAGACGGATATGAGTGTGAAGATCAAAGAAGAAGTGACCAAGCAGCTGCAGGCAAAAGTTATTCGGGTCACTCGATATCCCGATTGGCTGGCCAATGTGGTACCGGTGCCGAAGAAGGATGGGAAAATCAGGGTATGTGTCGACTACCGCAATCTCAACAAGGCAAGTCCTAAGGATAATTTTCCACTGCCCAACATCCATATCTTGATCGATAATTGTACTGGGCACGAGATCGGATCCTTTGTGTACTGCTATGCAGGATATCATCACATCTTAATGGATGAAGAAGATGCGGAAAAGACGGCTTTCATTACGCCATGGGGAACTTACTGCTACCGGGTAATGCCATTCGGATTGAATAATGCTAAGGCAACATACATGAGAGCAATGACTACTGTGTTTCATGACATGATACACAAAGAAATTGAAGTGTACGTAAATGATGTGATCATAAAGTCCTGGCGTCAGGAAGACCATGTAGCAAACCTAAGGAAGTTCTTTCAAAGACTTCGAAGGTATGATATTAAGCTCAACCCGGCCAAATGTGCCTTTGGGGTTCCATCAGGAAAGCTGTTAGGATTCATCGTCAGTCGACGAGGTATTGAGTTGGACCCGTCCAAGATCAAATCCATCCAGGATTTGCCACCGCTAAAGAACAAAACGGAGGTGATGAGTATATTAGGAAGACTAAATTATATCAGCAGGTTCATCGCTCAACTCATGGTGACTTGTGAACCCATATTTCGGCTGCTGAGGAAAGACGCTGTAGTAGAATGGACGGCGGAATGTCAAGAAGCATTCGACCAAATCAAGGGGTATCTGTCAAATCCACCTATGTTGGTCCCACCTGAGCCCGGGAGACCATTAATTCTTTATCTGACGGTCTTGGAGAATTCGTTTGGCTGCGTGTTGGGGCAACACGACATTACAGGAAGGAAGGAGCAAGCCATCTATTATCTTAGCAAGAAGTTTACAGTATATGAGGTCAAGTACACTCAACTCGAGAAGACATGTTGCGCCCTAACTTGGGTGGCTCAGAAATTGAAGCACTATTTGTCCTCATATACTACTTATCTCATTTCCCGCTTGGATCCACTAAAGTACATTTTCTAGAAACCTATGCCTACAGGGAGGTTAGCAAAATGGCAAATTTTACTCACAGAGTTTGATATCGTCTATGTGACGAGGACGGCCATGAAAGCCCAAGCGCTGGCCGATCACTTGGCTGAGAATCCTGTTGATGAAGAATACGAGCCATTGAGGACGTACTTTCCGGACGAGGAAGTAATGCATGTAGGTGAGATGGAATTACCCGAGGAACCAGGTTGGAAGCTTTTCTTTGATGGATCCGCAAATGCGAAAGGAGTTAGGATAAGAGCGGTGCTTATTTCTGAAACAGGACGTCATTATCCTGTTACAGCTCAGCTACGTTTCTATTATACCGACAACATGGCTGAGTATGAGGCATGCATTTTGGGTCTGCGACTAGATGCAGACATGGATGTCCAGGACGTTTTGGTCTTGGGAGACTCGGACCTCCTGGTGCATCAGATTCAGGGTGAATGGGAAACACGGGATTTGAAACTCATACCATATCGACAATGTTTGCACGATCTGAGCAAGTGATTTTGATCAGTGGAATTCAGACACATCCTAAGAGTTCATAATGAGGTTGTCGATGCATTGGCTACCTTAGCATCGATGCTACACCACCCCGATAAAATTCATGTTGACCCATTACACATTCAGGTTCGAGATCAACATGATTATTGCAACATGGTAGAGGAAGAAGTGGATGGCGAGCCATGGTTTTATAACGTAAAGAAGTACCTCAGGATGGAGATATACCCGGAGCAGGCCACCGGAGACCAGAAAAGAGCCATTCGACGATTGTCAAATGGGTTCTTCCTCAGTGGAGGAGTGTTGTACAGAAGAACCCCAGATTTGGGATTGCTGAGATGTATAGACGCCGGTCAAGCCACGACAGTTATGGCAGAGGTGCATGCTGGAGTTTGTGGGCCACATATGAGCGGATATGTATTGGCAAAGAAGATTCTTCGAGCAGGGTGTTATTGGCTCACTATAGAGCGTGATTGTATCAATTTCGTGCGGAAATGCCATCAATGTTAGATACACGGAGATTTGTTTCATTCTCCGCCAACAGAATTGCATACAATGTCAGCGCCATGGCCATTTGTTGCATGGGGCATGGATGTCATTGGGCCTATTGAGCCGGCAGCGACCAACGACCATAGGTTCATTCTGGTGACCATCGACTACTTCACTAAGTGGGTTGAAGCTAAAACTTTCAAGTCGATAACCAAGAAGGCAGTGGTGGATTTTGTTCACTCCCATATCATCTGTAGATTTAGGGTCCCAAAAGTGATCATCACGAATAATGGTGCGAATCTTAACAACAATTTGATGAGAGAGGTATGTCAACAGTTTAAGATTACACACCGCAATTCCACCCCATATCGTCCCAAGGCGAATGGAGCAGTTGAAGCAGCCAATAAGAACATCAAGAAGATACTGAGGAAGATGGTAGAAGGATCTAGACAATGGCATGAGAAATTACCATTCGCCATGTTGGGTTATCGCACTACAGTTCGGACTTCAGTAGGTGCAACTCCTTATCTATTGGTTTACGGAATTGAAGCAGTAATACTAGTAGAGGTCGAAATTCCGTCCCTCCGGATTGTCGCTGAAGCCGGGATTGATGACGATGAATGGGTCAAAGCTCGACTGGAGCAGTTGAACTTAATAGATGAAAAAAGATTGGCAACAGTGTGTCATGGCCGGTTATATCAGAAGAGAATGGCAAGAGCATACAATAGGAAGGTGCGCCCCAGAAAATTTGAAGTAGGGCAGCAAGTATTGAAACGGATCCTCCCACATCAGATCGAAGCAAAAGGCAAGTTCGCCCCAAATTGGCAAGGGCCTTATGTTGTGACCAGAGTGTTATCCAACGGCGCTTTATGTCTGACAGATATCGAAGGAAGATGTGTCGACATGGCTATCAATTCTGATGCAGTCAAAAGATATTATGCGTAATTTCTTTGATTATGATAGTTATTTGTTCGTTTGTTTGTACTTGGTATTTATTGGATAAAGAAATGACAGAGGCAATTCTTTCTTCTATCCAAACACTTTTAACCTTTGCTTCCCCCTTTGAGCCTTATTTATTCTTTCATATCCCTCTTTTGGAGTCACTAATGAAAAAAAATGAATGAAACGAGAGAAAAGTCACAAGAAAAACAAAGGAATCAAGTGAACTACGTTCGACCTGATTCCTCCAAGAGGATACGTAGGCGCTTCACGGCTCGGTCGCAATGTGAGAAAATGTCACAAAAAATCAAAAGTCCCCCAAGCAAGAAAACTGGGGCAGAAATTATGTTTTTTAATTTTGATTTTTGAAAAAAAGAGGTCTGATTCCAAGAGTTGTAATGTCTCACCCATCAAATTATTTTGAATTTCTTGAGAACCTTTTCTTTTCTTTACCCACACAAAACCCATATCTTATGTCCAAAAAGACCTTCCGATCGTTATCTGAGAGGCGCCAAGTCAGGAAGATAAAAGCCAAGGGCAATACACTGACCCCCGACCGGACGAGGGTCATAAGCTGAAGAAATCGATAGGCAAAAGAATGCCCAGTAAGAGAGAATCTTATCAGTAACACTCCGATCCCCAGCTGGAAAAATGAAATGAGAGAGTCTTATCGGTGAAAACCTTCACGGGCACCATAAGGCGATGGGAGATGAGAGAAAGGAGAGAGCCTTATTAGTGAAAACCCCTCGAAGGGCACTATGAGGCGACAAGATGAGATCGGCAGAAAGAATCCGCATATGGCAAAAGTTAGGCGTCTGGTTATTCCCGGCAAATGAGGCCATCAGGAAGATTGATCGGTACAAATAGACTGGGTCGACTAATCCGGAATGCACGACATGATCGTTGGGACCAGTCATACCGTCCAGATAAATTCTTTCCTTTTCTTTTCCCCCAGCATTTGTTCAGAAAGATTTTTCTCTTTTTCTAACTTTTCATTTCTTTGTCTAAAAGACTTTTTCCAGAAATTTGTTTTGAGAAGGATTTTTCATAATTTACTACCAGTTGCCAAAATGGTACAAAGCGAAATGTGAAAGGGACAGGCCAAAGACAAGGCAATAAGACAAAAGGCGTTTGTTGCAAGACCAAATGACAAACTGGCCTGAAAGTTAAGGGGAACATGGAGAAAAGCGGAAAACAACGGTTGAGGAACTTATGGACCAAGTTCCAAGAAGATCCCCAGCAGAACTTTGATAGATCACTGACCAAGTTCTAAGGTGGTCAGACAACATAGAAAGGAGGAAGGAGGAAGAGAGAATTAATCCGCAGCAAAATAACCCCAACAGTCCTATCCTCAATAACGTTATCCCCAGATGATAACATTTTATCCCCTGCAGTACTGAGGGAAAATAAAACTTTTAAAGGAGTAGTTTTGGAGTCGAAGAAGACTCCCCCAGCATGTTTTGAAACAAAAGAGCGGGGAAGGGATAAATGGAAAAACCATCACTAGCAGAAATATCATCCCCAACAAGTAACGTCATCCCCAACCAGTTTTGGGAGCGCAGAGCAAGGGAGAGGGAATGAAAAAAAACCATCCCTAGCAAGAGTGACACGATCACTCACCGTGTTTAAAACTAACAAGATTTTCTTTGATTTCTACAGGAAAATAAAGGTTGATGATGGCAGAAAGACACGCCACAAGGAAGATCACCAAAACTGGGGCAAAAATTTTCTGCCATTGTCAAAATTTTCTCGGAGGAACGAGGAAACAAACTCAAATACTTTCATGTTTTTAGATAGACAAGCGCCCACCTGTATAACGAGAGGAATATTTTCATGCTTTTAGATAGATAGGCGCCCACCTGTATAATGAGAGGAATATTTTCATGTTTTTAGATAGATAGGCGCCCACCTGTATAGCGAGAGGAATATTTTCATGTTTTAGATAAATAGGCGCCCACCTGTATAACTAGAGGAATACTTTCATGTTTTAGATAAATAGGCACTCACCTATTTAACAAGATGAATACTTTTCATGTTTTTAGATAGATAGGCGCCCGCCTGTATAACGAGAGGAAGACTTTTCATGTTTTTAGATAAATAGGCGCCCACCTGTATAACTAGAGGAATATTTTCATGCTTTTAGATAGATAGGCACCCACCTGTATAACGAGAGGAATACTTTCATGTTTTTAGATAAATATGCGCCCACCTGTATAACAAGCGGAATACTTTCGTGTTTTTAGATAAATAGGCGCCCACCTGTATAACTAGAGGAATACTTTCATGTTTTTAGATAAATAGGTGCCCACCTGTATAACGAGAGGAATATTTTCATGCTTTTAGATAGATAGGCGCCCACCTATATAACGAGAGGAATATTTTGGTGTTTTTAGATAAATAGGCGCCCACCTGTATAACGAGAGGAATATTTTCATGCTTTTAGATAGATAGGCGCCCACCTATATAACGAGACGAATACCTTTCATGTTTTTAGATAGACAGGCGCCTACCTGTATAACAAGAGGAATACTTTCATGTCTTTACCAATTAGGCGCCCACCTGTATAACGAGGGAATATTATTCAATCTTTACATTTCAGGTCTGGAAACCAGCAACTCACTGGAAAGCAGAAGGTTACAGAAGAGGTCCCGGCGCATATTCAAGCACATGAGCCCAAAGGAAGATAAGACAAATCTCGAGAGAAGCGGCCTTTGAACATCAAATTATTCCCAGCATAACAAAAGCTTAATGAAGGAAGCCATATCCCCAGCGGACCGAACCAGACGGTGAGAATTGGTATTTAGAGAAGCAAAAGGCCGGTGTCATCCCCGTCAGTTCTCGGAAGAAAGAAGCACTAGAATAGACGCAAGCCGACAAGAAAGCAAGACATCAAGAACAAATGGAAAATAGATGGGATCTTGTAATCCGTAGTCTAGCCTAGCTTCTTGATTTTTCTTTTAAGCACAGTGTAATAAGGAGATCGGTAAGCAGTAATAACATCATGCAACAGCAGTAACATTGCAGTCCCATGGTAGTCCCATCTACCAAAACTTCCCGAACTACATTAACCTGATTCCCTTTTAGCCAGGGATATGTAGGAAACCTTTGAAGCAAAGGTTCGGTTAAATCTTTTCAAAAAAAAAATGATTCACACGGAGTATTCCAACGGGCAAAAATCACTCGTATCCGCTCATTTTATCTTCGCACAAAAACTCTTTGTGTTTTCGGACAAAGAGGGGCAGTTGTGAGCACGTGATTTTTGCTTCACGAAAATTACTCCAAAAGAAATCAAAAATAAAACAAATTTCATCTGTGTACAATTTTGAGAATTTGCGTGCCATTTGGTAATTATTTTTGTCCGCAAATATTTACCCTGGCTGTGATTAATTAAAAAATACAAAAATACATGTTGCACGCACGTTCAAGATTTAAGTGTACGTCTTGGAATTAATTGAGTCACGTTTTATGGATTTTTTTTTTACAAAATATGTAGTTTTGTTGCGTTTTGTCAGTCATGTGTACTGTTGTTTAATTTTGTTTTAAATTAATTAAATGTTTAACCTTGTGTGACAATTGTTGTTAAGGTTTAACAATGTTGTAGGTTAATTTTGGTTTTACAAATTATTTTAGAAGTTTATTAATTG
The DNA here is from genome assembly GCF_000715075.1 of Nicotiana tabacum. NCBI lineage: Eukaryota > Viridiplantae > Streptophyta > Magnoliopsida > Solanales > Solanaceae > Nicotiana > Nicotiana tabacum. Next base: position 97,449,528 of record NC_134082.1, read on the forward strand.
TTAATTAAAAGTAGAAAAGAAAAAAAGTTGAAAAATGCAAACTCGGATTAGGCCCAAAAAAATCAGGCCCAAAACCAAGACACAGACCCAGTCCAAACGCCTTGTGCCCGGTCCATTCCCACAATCACTGGAATGATGTCGTTCCAAGGCAATCAATCCCAGCCGTCGACCTCACATGATCCAATGGCTCAGAGTCCGTCCCCCTTACCCGTTCCCTGAACCCTTACCCGTTGCCCGGTTCGAACCGACCCCCCTACTTAAACCAAACGACGCCGTGTTGGTTAACTCCTCTAATCCTGGCCATTGATCTTGATTGATCCAGCGGCTAGGATTAAACCACCCACCCCGTATAAGAACCCCAATCCCTCACCCCACGCGCCCAAACCAAACCCCCCCACCTACTGTTCACCATCGTCCCAGAGACGACCCTTACAAACCCTAGCCGCCTTAGGATTCCCCCACCGTAAACCCGGCAACCACGACGCCGATGACCACCAGACTAACACCCCTGAATCACCATGACCCCCTGTCTCCAAATCCACACTCAGTTTACTTCGAATCTTCCCCGAACGTCTCGAATCTTCGTTTGAAGATTCGAGCAAAAACCAGATCTACACCTACTGACCCCAAATTCATACCACAATACCTCCTGACCTCCCTCACACCCTAAATGCCATTGGTTCCATTCGAATCTGACCAGAGCTGGACGAATCCCAAATCAAACCACAAAGAACCCTAAAAGACCAAAAGTTGAGATCTGTCCAAATTAAAAGACGATGTGGGGTCTAATCGACGTTAGTCGAAGTGTTCTCAGTTGAGAACACTCAATTAAAGTCCATTCGACCTCAAAAATGGTCGAGTCCGAGTTCGAGCCTGGGTCAGTTTTTGATTTCGAATCCCTAAGGTAATTTTTCCCTTTCTTTTGTTCTCCTATGAATTTTTATCTGTTTTTCATGTTTAGTTTGGTTTGTTTTTGATTTTTCTGTCAAGTCTGTGGATCCTGAGGTAATGTTTAGATAGTTTATGTATTTTATTGATTGTTTGTTGTCTGTTATAGCTTGTATAGTCGTTTAAATAAGTGTCGTCAATTAATTTGTTTAAAAATTAGAGGAAACATGATAGTAGCTCATTGATGCCCTCCATGTATGTTTACCAGCTCTATATCTGTATATGAACCTGTTGAATATGTTCAGTTTTGTCTTGGAACTAGATTGCTCATTCATTCAGTAACCCCATGATCTTCATAGTTTGCCATGGAAGCCTGATTGTCACTGCTTCATCATTTGCTCCCTGTTGGTTGTTTGATTTAAGTTGATCAGGATTGGTTCCCAATTTGATCAACTTATCTGATTGACATCCCTATGTGATCTGATTTTAAGTTGGACTTAGGTTGAGAATTGGATATAGCTGTAGAAACCTAACAGGTCAACCTGAAATCAGTGTTGAGTTTAAGCTTATACAATTAGTAATCAGTGATTTGCTAAATTTAGAGGGGTTTTATATACTGACCAGTAAGGCTTAGGGTAATACAGTAATATGCAAGGGTTAATAGGTAATTTTGGGAGTTTAATAGGATCTTAACAGGTTGTAAGCTTAAGTTTGCCTAGTGGTAATTTGTTAACCTTAGTTTAATTGTCAGTGGGGAACAAGACATAAGAACATGGGAGTTTAAAATGAATACTCTAAACCCATGACTCTTGATTAGAACAATAGGACAAGCATGAGGAACAATATAGTGGGCATCAAGAAAAGACATTTAGGCATGGGGAATTAAGGGGTATGGGCAGAATAAAAGGCTGAAGGTATCAAGGCAGCTTGGCTGGCCTGCTTTGCTTATAAATAGGCTCATTTAGAACAAAAAAAAAGGGCTGGAGATTAAGTTTTTTCAGAGGGAGTAAAAAAAAAGAAGCAAAAACAGGGCTGGTCTTTCAACCTTAAGAAGGTCAGTTCATCTTCAGAGTGATATAGAGTGAGATTGTGCTGGAATTTGAACATAATTTCTAGAGGCTACTGCTTTCTTGCATCTGGTTCCTTCTCTGCTTTGCCTGTACTTGTTTGGTATTGCTGGGCTGCAAACTGGATTTCTTTGCTTGGGTTTTAAAGATCTTTTGTTGGGTTTTGTTGCCGTTGATTGCTGGTTTCTGTTGTTGCTGTTTGCTGTGAATGCTACTGCCCAGCTGATCCTTCTTTTTTCTTCTTTTGGCTTTCCTAATACCAGGTACACCACTGATACACTGTCAATGTAAGCTGAAAGTTGAAACATGAATATAAAATGAAGAGCTGAAGTTGCCTTTTTCTAATTTGCTTCAGTTTGTATATGGAACATTAAGTTGTATGTATAATAGTTCATATCTTCTATTAGGATAATGAAGGTAGTCATCATGTATAACTAGACATCGCATATGGCAACTTAATGGCTCATTATCTATGTATGCTGGTAGCTAGAAAAGAAGTGATGGTGTAGTAAGCAATATCCTGATTTTTCAGTTGTGTCTGTGGTTAGCATGTCTTCCAAACGTACATTAAGTATTAAACTGTCCGTTGCTAGATAATCTCACCTCATTTAGTAGGCTGCCTCGTTATAACTTGCAACAATACCGTTAGAGTAGATAGCACAAGTTTACATTTCAGCCTTATAAATGTCGAGCCTGAGTCGAATGAACTAACCAGGCCTTTATCGGAAAAGAAGTGGCCCAGGTCCAGTCAATACTATGTGCGTTGGGCCTGGGCCCATAATATCCATACGACTGCCCATATACGCGTTCATGTTTCGGATTTTGCGAATCATATTCGGAACCCAACTATAACTAACTCGTAAGCATGTAAATAAAGTTGGACCCTTTTTCTTCTTTCATTGTTAGAGACAAACTTAATAGAAAATATAGCCACTATAGGATGACCTTTTAAAATAAAATGAGGCGCGCCTCGCCAAATAAATTACACATCGCTGGGGCCCTCAATAAATACATTACCATTGGTTAGACTTTGGAGTTGGCCGTTTAGTGAATTTTCACGGCCTGTTTTCTAAAATAACAATACGTTAGTTTCTTTAGGACGCGTCTTAATTAATCTTACCTTCTTAAATACGGGTGTGCATTTATGTGACCCAAATCCAAATATCAACGGAGTCGAAATGTGTCTCTAATCACGGGTACATTGATTGTGACGTGGTTCGAGATGCGTGTCCACAACGTTGCAAATTCCCTAAAAAAATAATAATAAATAAATAATGAACGAGACGAGCCTTGACAAACAAGAATACTCAAAGTGCGGGGCCCTCAACGGATAGTTATTTCGAATGCGCAGATTTCGAGACAGGCCGCATAACGAACTTTACGGCTTTTCTCAAAATAACAACGCGTTAGTCTTTAGGTGCGTATTTAATAATGTTATCTTCTTAAACTCGGGTGCGCATTTATGTGACCCAAATTCAAATCTCAACAGAGTTGAAATTTGCCAACAACCACGGGTGCATTGATGTGACGTGGTTCGAGATGTATTTCCACGATGCTGCAATTCTTGATAAAAATAATAATAATGACAAAAGCGGTTAAAAGTTAAAATTCGCACATAGGTTCAACATGCATTAAATCAGATAATCAAGCCGAATATGATAGTTGAGCGACTGTACTAGAACCACGGAACTGGGAATGCCTAACACCTTCTCCCGGGTTAACATAATTCCTTATCCGGATTTCTGGTTCGCAGACTGTTAAACAGAGTCATTCTTCTCCTCGATTCGGGATTAAACCGGTGATTTGGGACACCCTAAATCTCCCAAGTGGCGACTCTGAAATAAATAAATAAATCCCGCTTCGATTGTTCTTCAATTGGAAAAACTCCTTCACCCCTTGCGGGGACGAAAAAAAGGAGTTGTGACACCTTCTGTATGTACTTTTCTTGAGACAACTTTAAGGTTCCTTCCGACCTGTTTCTGCTAATCCTCATCCCAAGTATTTGCTTAGCCGGTCCTAAGTCTTTCATTTCAAACTCCTCCGCCAGTTGTTGCTTAACCAAGTTGATCTCATTTATGCTAGATCCTGCAATTAGCATATAATCAACGTACAACAATAAAATGATATAGGATTCATCAAGATTTTTGATATAACAGCAATGGTCCATCTCACATCGTGTGAAACCATTTTTATGCATGAATCCATCAAATTTCTTGTACCATTGTCGGGGAGCTTGTTTCAAACCATACAAACTCTTCTTCAACTTACACATAAGGTTTTCTTTACCAGAAACTTGAAAACCTTCAGGTTGCTTCATGTAGATGTCTTCTTCAAGGTCACCATGCAAGAAAGCAGTTTTAACATCTAGCTGCTCCAAATGCAAATTTTCTGCAGCTACGATACTTAGCACCAACCTTATAGTAGTTAATTTGACTACATGAGAGAAGATTTCGGTGTAGTCAATTCCTTCCTTCTGCTGAAAGCCTTTTACTACTAATCGTGCTTTGTATATCTTCTTACAATCATGCTCTTACTTGACTCTGTACACCCACTTGTTCTGCAATGCCTTCTTTCCTTTTGGTAACTTCGTAAGTATCCATGGCTAGCTTCCACTTATCAGAGTCTATCACCTGCATTGCTTCAATAAAATGCTCTGGTTCTCCAGCATCAGTAAGAAGTAAATAGTGAAGAGAGAGAGAGTTAACCTATCTGGAGCATTCGTGACTCTTTTAGATCTCCTCAATGTAGGTTCATGAGTAACAGAATCCGAATCTGATTCAGGTCCTGATTCCAGATTTGGTTCTGCATTTGATTCTATCTCTGGTTCCGGTTCTGGTTCTGATTCAGGTTCGGCTTCTAGTTCTTCTTCAAATTCGGCTTCTGGTTCTTCATCTTCAATTTCAGAATCAGTTGTAATCCCTCTAGCCACTTCATTTTCTGAGATTTTTTCTAACTCAACTGTTTTAGACATTGTCTGTTTGCTGGTGTTGGTTGGTTCTACTTCAAGCTTGTCCTTGTACATTACATTTTCATTAAATGTGACACTCCTGTGTCTTAGGATCTTTCTATTCTGATCATCCCAAAACCGATAACCAAAATTATCATCACCATAGCCAATAAAGAAACATTTTTTTGCTTTAGGATCAAGCTTATCTCTATCATTGGAGTTTACATGCACATAAGCAACACAACCAAAAAATTTCAGATGTGAGAGAGTTACCTCCTTTCCTGTCCATACCTCCTCAGGAATTTCAAAATTCAGCGGTACAGAGGGTCCCCTATTTATGAGGTAAGCTGCCGTGTTAACAGCCTCAGCCCAAAAATACTTCGGCAATCCAGAATGTATTCTCATACTTCTAGCTCGTTCATTCAGGGTTCTGTTCATCCTCTCAGCAACACCATTTTGTTCTGGTGTTCCAAGAACTGTCTTGATCATTCTGATCCCATTCTCCAAACAAAATGCTTTGAACTCTTGGCTATCATACTCTCCTCCATTGTCAGACTTCAGACATTTTAACTTTAGACTTGTCTGATTTTCAACTTCAGCTTTCCATCTTTTAAAGGTAACAAACACATCAGATTTATTTTTCAGAAAATAAACCCATACCTTTCTTGTGGAATCATCAATGAAGGTGACATAATAGCGTGAGCCTCCTAGAGAAGTTACAGGAGCTGGTCCCCACACATCTGTATGTATTAGTTCCAGCTTCTCTTTCTTTGGCGTCCTTCCCACCTTTGAGAAACTAACACTCTTTTGTTTCCCGTAAATGCAATCTTCGCACAAACCTAATTCAACATGTTTTAGGTTTGACAACTTCTTTTTGGATGCCAAAAGCTTCATTCCCTTCTCACTCATATGCCCGAGCCTCCGGTGCCACAATGTTGTATCACGACCATAATCAACTATTGCTATAGTATCTCTTTCTATTGCAGTTGCATATAGTGTTCCCCTTTTGAAGCCTCGTGCCACAACCAAATTCCCTTTGGTTATCTTCCACGATCCGTTGCCGAATGTTGTTGTATATCCTTCATCGTCAATCTGACCCATAGATATCAGATTTTTCTTGAGGCCAGGAACATGTCGTACATTTTGTAATTTCCATAGCGTGCCTTGTGAAGTCTTTATATGAACTTCACCTTTTCCGGCAATGTCAAGAGGTTCGCCGTCTGCTAGATAAACTTTCCTAAATTTTCCAGCAATATAATTATGCAATAATTCTTTGCATAATGTAGAGTGAAAGGATGCAACTGAGTCCAGAATCCAAGATTCAACTGGACAATCTGCACAACAAATTAGTGCATCACCGACTTGTTCAACAATTACTTTGCTGAATTTTCTTCCTTCTTCTTCTTTGGTTATCTACATTGACTACTGTAGTGACCCTTTTTATCGCAATTCCAACAAGTAATGTCCTTGCAATTCTCCTTGACTTTGATCTTCCACGACCATAACTCTATCCTCTTTGGTTGATTCTCCCCCTGCTTTCGGTACTAAAAGCAGATCTTGGGGAACCACTTGATTCTCTTCGGCGAATATCTTCGCTTAGAACCAAGCCTCTAATATCACTCAATTTGAGTTTGGTACTTCCTGATGAACTGCTAACTGCAGTTACTGTTGCAGACCAACTCTCCGGTAGAGATGATAGTAGAATCAAGCCCTGATTTCGTCATAAATTGTTATATTAACAGAACTCAACTGAGTTAATATTATATTAAACTCATTGAAATGCTCCGTGACTGATCCACCTTCTGTCATTTTTAAGTTGAACAATCGATGCATCAAATAGACTTTATTTGAAGCAGATAGCTTCCCGTACATATTTGATAACGCCTTCATCAGGCCTGCAGTGGTCTTCTCGTTAATGATGTTAAACGCCACATTTCGTGTTAGCGTCAAACGAATCACACCAAGAGCTTGGCGATCTAATAGATCCCTATCCACTTTGGACATAGTCTCCGGTTTCACCTCGGTCAGAGGTAAGTGTAAATTTTTTTGGTACAAATAATCCTCTATTTGCATTTTCTAGAATCCAAAATCTTTGCCATTGAACTTGTCAATCTTAACCTTCTTCTTCCGATGCCATTTTTCACAAAAATAATTTATGTGAATAGTGCTTGTGAATAGTAACGATGATCAATAGTATCGCACTATTCTTGTGAATAGTACATGCACCAATATTGTACTTTTCTACCAGAATTACACTGTCTGTGCTCTGATACCAGTTGTTGAGGAAGCGTGTCAAGATAATAGAAGGAAAAGGATATTTAGGAGAGAAACAATAAATTGCACAAGACAAGACAAGACAAGATTTACGTGGTTCGGCAATTTTTGCCTACTCCACGGCCACACAAAGAATAGCTCTTTATTAATTGAAGAGAGAAAGAAAAGTTTTGGGATGTTCTACAAATGAAAATGTAGACCCCTATTTATAGGCATTTTAATGTCCTGCCGAGGTAAGCGCTTACATCATAAGAATACCGATGTAAGCGCTTACATCATAAGAATGCTGAGGTAAGCGCTTACATCATAAGAATGTCGATGTAAGCGCTTACATCATATTTTCATCTTTTTTTTTATTTTTCTTTCTTTTGTTTTATCTGCTTTCACATACAACAATAGGTTTGGTCCTATTACATATAATTGATGTCAGGGGTGTTCAAATCGAACCGGAAAACCGCACTAAACCGAAAAGCCAAACCAAATCGATTAAAAAACCCGACTAGGTTTGGTTTGGTATTGAGTAAAAAAACCTGAACCAAACCGACATATAAATATAGAAATTTTATTTATATTTTTAATACTTTATAGTGAAATTTCTTTAGAAAATGTTGAAATATTTGGGATCCTCTCATGTATTATTTTAATAGATCATATGTTTGTCAATTTTTTCCATATTTACTAAGCATATATTCACTTATCGAAGCTTTATCTATAATTTTAACAAAGTAAGACTGAAATATTATTCATGTAACAAAAAGACCCGAAAATCCGAAAAACCCGACAAAATCGAACCAATACAAATCGATATAGTCGATTTGGTTTGATTTTGATAAAAACCGAACCAATCCGGTCCATGTACACCCCTAATTAATGCCGTGTCTTCCCCGAAAACATACACTTTCTAAGACAATTTAAACCACGTAACATGAAAAATCAATGTTAACGTGCCCTCACATTTGATTTGAGCTTTAAATGATAAGACAAAAATTATAGAAATTATCTCAAAACTTGAGCAGGGAAATTGATGGAGTAAAAAGCAGATGTTCAAGAGTAAAAGTCCTCAGTTCCTCACTGATAGTTCCACCATTAAATGAAGGGAAAAGGGTTTAAAAAAATCAATTTATTATACGAAATATTTTAATATTAGCATGCGTTATACTATGGACTATGGAGTAACTAATTAAAACCATTCGGTTAACAATTTGTCTTGCATTTACTCTTTAACTCTTACAAAGGGTAATTTTAACCAAAGCCAAAAGTGAAGAGACAAATTTAGACCATTTTTTCTCGAATATTTTTACATTCAGCCGAATTACCCCGGTTCATGCTAGAGCTCTATTTAAATCAAGGACAAATACAAGATTGACCGCGATAAGAGTATAAATGACCCCAAAAGTATAATCAATGAATAATTTGAATATTTTAAAAATAACAAAATGATAAATTTGATATTTTTTGAAGTTTAATATTGATCAGTTTTGAAGTAAATATCTTTTAAAATATATTCTTTTCGAAATTATTTTCGGGGATTAATTACCAAAGTGTTGAAAATATTCTTGTTACTTGCTTTTTATCAACATACAAACAAAAACACTACTTCTGCATAAAACAACACAAGACAAGGCTCAATACTCACTTCCCACCACTATTACGCTCAACAACTGTGTATTACCAACTAAATACCAAAAAAAAATAAAAAAATAAACACAAAATATAATTTTAAACAATAACTTTCTTGTATAAAACATTTGGGTGTAAAATAGTTTTCACAAAAATATTACGCCAAATAATGGCGATGTACTAGATAAGTCTGTAATGCATGCACTTCTTTTTGTATATGTTTATAGTCAACTCGGACATTTTCTTTTTCTATAATATATATCTCCACCGCAAATCCTAATATTATTAAATTTTTAGTTTATTGTCAACACAAATTGTACATGCTCGCACGTCTCGAGTTTCTGAACCCAAAGGAGGTGCTTCTCACGTATGCTACTACCTACAACTCAAAGCGATGATCATTTTCATTGGCTACTTTCAAAAATTATATATATAGATAGGTATACATTAACAAATCAAGCAATTATTCCACTTCATTATTTCAATTGAAGCCCCTCTTCCTCAAATTTCGAAGAATGAAGAGTTTTTCAAGTACCGCAACTTTGCTTTCCCTCACGGCCTTCTTTCTTGTGGCCGTCGTTTCTGCTTTTCCATTTGACGACATCAACCTTCCTTTCGATTACTATAGCCTTAGCTGTCCCAAGCTTGAGGAAATTGTCCACAACAAAATGGAGGAATGGGTTAAAAAAGATTATACCCTGGCTCCTGCCCTCATGAGGTTACATTTCCACGACTGCGTTGTTAGGGTTAGTAAGCATATTCGTTTTTATTTTAACCTTAAATTCTTATTTTACTTTTAATTATGGGTTTATATATAGCCACAAAAATGTTATAGGATGTTTAAAATAGCATGTTAATTTTAGAATTCTTTCTTTTATTCTTAAACTTCGTCCCCAATCAAACACCGTCATATAATTAAGTTTTGTATTGTGTGGATGGTAGGGATGTGATGCTTCAATACTATTAGACCACGAAGGAAGTGAGAAGAGTGCAAAAGCAAGCAAGACATTAAGGGGATTTGAGGTAATAGAGGATATCAAAAGAGAAGTGGAGAGAGTGTGCCCAAGGACAGTGTCTTGTGCTGATATTTTAACCGTAGCTGCTCGAGACGCCACACTTGCTGTAGGTGGTCCATTTTGGATGGTTCCATATGGTAGGAAAGATGGTACAGTTTCATATGCTAAGGAAGCTGATCAATTGGTCCCTACGGGTCACGAAGTAGTCACTGATTTGCTTGAACTCTTCCAGTCCAAGGGCTTGAATGTTCTCGACTTGGTTGTCCTCTCTGGTGAGTCCAACTAGCCACCTTCTATTTTATATTACACATTTTTTGTTTTAGTATGATCCGAAAAGAATGGCACATTCTCTTAATTATATATGAAAACTACGTAACTTAACATCCATATTTTCATTTACTAACATGATTTGTTGGGACTCACTAGATATAAACGTTTATTTTTTCTAATGATTAAAAAAATTGAAAAGACGTGAAATTCTCAGACATTTTTTTAATTGGTTAATTTTGACACTTACGTAGATTTGGCTTTCATATCAAAAATTTTCTTTAATTTCTTAAACTTCATATTCAGTCAAATACTTCCTAATAAACTCGGGCGGGAAGGGTAATCCTTATCTATATAGCTATTTTTGGTCTAATGATCGATCGGGTATATCCCTGGACCAGATCACTACGCACACCAAATTAAGTAGCAAAAAGCTATAACTCAAATTAAGAATTACAGTTGAATATTATATTAATGTTGGTTTAATTATTTATGTTATATATGTAGGAGCACACACAATTGGAAGAACCACATGTGAATCTATGCAATACCGATTATACAATTACAATGGAACTAGGAAATCAGATTCAAGGCTGGATCATCTCTACTTAAACTATTTGGAGAGGAAGTGCAGATGGGCATCTGAATATGTTGACCTTGATGCTGTTACTCCCAAGAAATTTGATGTTCAGTACTACAAGAATCTGCAAAAGGGAATGGGACTTTTGTTGACAGACCAATTGCTCTACTCAGATCCAAGAACTGCACCTATTGTCACAGCTTTGGCTACTCAATCAGACGTATTTGAAAACCTGTTTGCAGCATCTATGGTCAAGCTTGGAAATATTCAAGATTATCTTAGCGTTGATGGTGAAGTCCGACTCAGTTGTGCCAGTGTCAATAGTCCTGGTTATTAATATTTTCACGGCTTTTAATGTTATATATATAGTGTTATTATGCTATCAGTATGAATTTGTTCCATTTTTTTTTCACTACTACACTATTTTGTACTTCGAAATTTGCAAATTAAACTACGAAATATTTAATTATCTGATAGTCCTTGTTGAGATTTCTATGTATTATATTTATCCTTTTAATTAAGCTTGAAAGTTAGACGAGTTGTCGGCCGGACATCGTATTTGTATGATTTTTGGGTTGTTAATTGAGCAAGATATTGAGAAAAACTCAGCGTATCATTCATTGAAAATAACTGTGTATATCTGTGGATCTGCATGTATAGTTTTTGTGAAGTGGTATATTTAACTTCTGCATGCGTTCGTGAATTCATCCCTTAAGCAATCTTTAATTTGTTGACAAATAAATTAAAATAGGGGGTTGAATTGTAAGTAATCCTCATTTTATGTAGGTAATTTAATATTTAATTAAAGAAAAAACATTGGAGCATGTGAAGAGACACTCCCTCTATTTTCAATATATGTGGCACATTTTGAATTTCGAAAGTTAAAATTTTTAATTTGACCTTAAATTCGAAAATAGAATCTTTAAATTTTTTTAAATAAAAATTTACATATTTGGAAACTACATAAAATGTACTATAAATCACAATAATATTCAATTCAAATATTAAAAAGGCATATAAAAGCTTCATGGTTAAAGCAAAACTTGTTTGACTCTTGAACACCTGCCATATAAATTGAGACATGAGGAGTATTAAACTAGACCACCAATTTATATAGTACAAATAAAGGTACAGAGAACGTTGTATTCTCTAAAATGGTGTCTGTTATGAAATAAAAGCAATTTAGTAAAGCATGAGCAAGAAATAAAAGCAACTTAGTAAAACATGAACAAGAATAGAGATAGAGAGAAGGAAGAGATTTTCTTCTTCAATTGTGTGTATTTTCCTATCTATTACAAGGCCTTTATATAGGCATGAAAAGTGAAGAAAATATGTCATGGAATATGTCATTGAACATAGAAAATATGTCATTGAATATGTCATTAACCATTTGAGAGAAAGATCATGGAGGAAGAGTAGACATCCACCATATTTTGATTTTTATCATAACACTCCCCCTTGAATGTCCATAAATAATGTGCCTCGTTAAAACCTTATTAGAAAAAAACCTATGGGAAAAAAAATCCTAATGAAGGAAAAAAAGTACACATATTTAGAAATACGCCTTTTGGTTGCCTCGTTAAAAACCTTGCAAGGAAAACCCAATGGGACAAAACCTTGTAAGGGAAAAAGAGTACAACGCGTATTAACTCCCCCTGATGAGATCATCAGTTCACATCGTTGAGCCTTCGTATCCCAATATTGTACACTAGTTTCTTGAAGGTTGACGCCGGTAGATATTTGGTGAACAAATCAGCCATATTATCACTTGAACGGATCCGTTGCACATTAATATCACCATTCTTTTGAAGATCATGTGTGAACAATAATTTAGGTGAAATGTGCTTTGTCCTAACTCCTTTATGAATCCTCCCTTTAATTGGGCTATGCATGTTGTATTTTCTTCATACAAAACTGTGGGTAGTTTATCACACTTCAAACCACATTTGTCTCGAATAAGATGTATAGTAGACCTCAACCATACACATTCTCGACTTGCTTCATGAATAGCAATTATCTCAGCATGATTAAAAGAAGTAGCCACGATTGATTGCTTAGTCGATCGCCAAGATATGACAGTGCCACACATGTAAACACATAACATGTTTGAGATCAAGCCTTGTGTGTGTCAGATATATACTCCACATCGACATAACCAATAAAATCGGTATTGCAATCATTGCCATAAAATAAGCCCACACTGGTAATCCCCCTTAGATAACGCAATATGTGCTTGATTTCATTCCAATTTCTCCTTGAGCGGAGCTATATCTGCTAAGACATTAACTAAAAAAGTTATGTCATGCCTTGTAGTGTTAGCAAGATATATTAGCGCACTAATTGCATTAAGATATGGTACTTTAGGACCAAGAAGCTCTTCATTATTTTCATGAGGTCAGAGTGGATCTTTATTTATATCGAGTAATCTCACAACCATCAGGGTACTTAATGGATGTGTTTTATCCACATAGAAGCTCTTTAAAATCTTTTTAGTGTATGCTGATTGAAGGACAAAAATTTCATCTTTCATATATTCAATTTGTAGACCAAGACAAAATTTTGTCTTTCCAAGATCTTTCATTTCAAATTCTTTAAATAGTCTACTGCTTTAGGAAGCTCTCCGGGAGTTCTAATGATATTTGAATCATCAACATACATGGCGATTATAACAAATTCAAATCCATATCCTTTTATAAGGACACAAGGACAAATTAAATTATTCTTATACTCTTCTTTCAACAAGTATTCTCTCGGGCGATTATACCACATGGGCCCTGATTGTTTCAATCCGTATAAGGATTTTTGAAGCTTTATTTAATAAATTTCTTGGAAACCTTAATATGCTCCAAGACAATTTAAATCTTTCAATGATATCCACTATACGCATATCAAGTTTTTCATATATTGCCAGATTAAAACCTGAAGTGACTATATCCACTATAAGAGAACATGTCTCCATATAATCAATGTGAGGATATTTACTAATTTTCTTGTGCCACAAGTCTTCTTTATGTCTATCGACTTGAACCTTTCGCACAAGAACACATTTATACCTCAATTGACTTTATACTTTTAGGTGTTGGACTATCCGTCCAACTTCACATTTTTCAAGTGAAGTCAATTTCATTGCGTATTGTTTATTTGGCCAATCTTTTATCCGTCCAAATTTCATGACAGATTTGATCTCAAGTTCCTCGTCAATATTAATCATATTGAGCGCTACATTATATTAACAATATCGTCGACAATCATTTTATGTCGGTTCCATTATTACCCAATAAAGACATAACTTATTGAGATCTCTTTATTTCATTATTTTCAGGTACCTGAGCCTCTCCCATGAGGTCTTATGAAGTGTTATGTCGTGGTGCTCTTCTAGGACACTTGCCTCCTTATTATGACCATTTTGAATATTTGCCCCTCTCCTTCTTCAAGGAGTTTTATCTTTGGAACCGATTGGTCTGTTACACTTCATGCGTGCCATAGACTCTGTCCCTCATGGACTTTATTCTATTTGGAGCATTAGCAGCTGAAACATGACATTTAGCTTTGGGTCAGCAAATGCGTCTGGCAATAATTTGTAAATGAATTATCACTTGAACTTCAAGTTTATATTTTCTTGTACGAGGATCTATATGTATTCATAATAATTCATTTCACGTATCACTTTCTCAGCTGCCCATTTTCTCCCCCTAATGTTGGGATCACCAACATATTTTCCAACCATCTTTGGGAACTCATTTTTGTGCATTTTGGTGGCATAATTAAATCATATAGCACATCCATATTTCTATATAGAAATTATTTGGTTCTTGACCCTGAACCGATTGTGATAGGGAGAAATTTTTATAACTTGGCTAGATGCGTACAAGTGCTGTTGTATATTAAATAATAAATCTCATACCAAATTTCGTTTTTGGGAGTTTTGTTCTCATAACCAATGATTTAGCTATAATTGGAGGCATACAATTTCTGCTAAACCAACTTGGATTTAAACCAGTATTATTAAGATAAATCATCCTAATTTATATTCTGGAATTGTGCTCTAATAATTTGAGCAAGCAATCTTGCAAAAACCAAACTGCAAGTTGATAACAAATGCACATGTGACCATAAAATAGACGCATCTATTAAAATCATATAATAGTAAACGGTCCACATGGCAGGTGACTGAGCCCATATATATATATCACCTTTTATTCCTTCTAGAAATCAAAGAATTCAATCTCAACCTTTAACTGGTATATCATGAGAATAAGCAGCACAAGAGAATTCTTGAAGAATCTTTTATTCTTCAATATGTGTCAATGTAATTCTTAATTAATTTTTCGCATCATTATTGAACCGATATGGTCAAGCGGTCATGCCAATTAATATTTATTTTAGTAAATTTCTAGTTTACTTGTGGCATATGATTCCAGCATCATGCTTATATTTGTGTAGTACAAATAGAAAGAAGATCGGGTAACCTTTCATATTTACCCGGTATAATTATAGAAATATGAAGATATTCAATCTTCCTTTCATTTATAGTCTCAATATGCCAATCACTTTGACTTATATATTTGAAACTCAAAAAGTTTCTTTTGAGACTTTACAATATCAATGTCATGAATAAGTTTATTCATTCGGGTAGTAACAAATTAGTTTTTCCGGAGTTCTTAACAACTTTTATACTACAAGATCTTTTATCATACCATTCATATGGTAAATGTCTCCTTCACGGAGAAAATTATATCATAATAAATTGTCATGGTCAAAATCATCATAAGCAAAATCATTTCTTGCTTTAATTTTTCCTTTAATAACTTTATAAGGCATGACAAAATAATATTTGGCATATCACATGTACGCGACCAATGACATATTCATGTAACCACACAATAATAATTATTCTCTTTATTTTACTCAAACCTCCCTTAGAGGTGAGTTGTGTGGTATTCATATAATCATGAATTGCATGTCTTTATTCATTGATTTTATCACATATTGCCACATTCAACTTTAGGAATGGATTTGCATTCTCAATGCTTATCATAAGTCACATTCTCTTCAAGGAATGGATCATAATCAGTGACGTGCTTTATTATTTTCATACCAATTTGATGGTAAGCATTGCCTTCACATTTTGAAGGACTATTTTGAGAACCCTTATTGTTCTCCTTTTATAATCATAGTGATGATTATTATTATTTTGATATTTGGAACGCCCACGTTCATTGTTCAATCAATTGTCTTCATTGAAACTTATTATGCATTGTTATCACATTCACTTCAAGAATGAAACAAATCAAGTTGGACAATTTTCATGCCTTTTCATGAAGAATATATTATTTTTCTTTAGTCATCATTATATCATCAATATGGTACATCAGGACTCAAACCCAATGTCTTACCAATATAAAGGCATGTTAGGCCATAATAAATTGGGACTCAAACCCAACTCTTATCATTATGGAGCATCAGGACTTGATCCCCATGTCTTACCCTCAATCAATGACATAATAGGCTAAACAATATTGAGATTGATTCTCAAGCCTTAATTTCAATCACATGCCAAGGAAGTTATACACAACTAATTTGCAACTTAGCAAATCAAATTTGCTTTCTTAAATAAGTGTACAAATCTCAAATTAGTGTAAATCTTTATTAATTATTTGTAACATCTATATGAAATACAACCGTTTGTAGTCAGAATATTTCTTCTAAATTCTATAAGAGTTTAAAAGGATCATAAAATCATTGTCATAATATTTATTGAGTCTCTCTCAAAAATATTGTTGTTTTCGGAGTATACCCTACCTATTGGATTTGATTTAACGCCATGACTTTCCTTCACTCAATTCAACCAAACAATTAGTGAATAAATTTATCAAAAGTACACCTAACACATATACAGTACTAATACATAAATTCAGCATTTATATTACCTGAAAAGTGACATTATAGGTAACAACTTACCAGTTGTAGCTTGTGCATCATTCATATAAAATACTTAAAAATGGTAAGTCAGTAGCAAACATCAAGTAGGTCATGGATACTCAAAAATACCTCTTCTAGTAATCATACTAATCATTGTTTGCTTTCAAATGATACGATCATAAATTATGAAGTATATTTTCAAATAGCTGGTTTGTTTTTCAAATATCAAAGAAGTACTAATTAATCAACCTAGATAAAGATGTGAAGTATTTCTTGTTTTCTTCAAGATGATTTATGCTTTTAATCAGTATGACCAATTTTATTTTATTTTTTATTCCTTTTTTTTTGTACTATATGCAAGTGTAAAAATCCAAAAGGAAAAAAAATATTCATCCAAGTAAAAGAAAATGTTTAAAGCGGCAGGACAGATTGAAGATAGTTAACACATAAATATGCATAGGACAATTTATATAAAATATCCTTGGTTACCATGACATGCATCATATCAACAATTAACTGCTACTATGATTTTCACATATAGAACTTCGAAAATTTTATTTCATTCATGTGATATAAAAGATGTAATATTAATATGTGCTTATGCAATACAGGTGTAGTACGAAGTTGTGTGCATATGAGATTTTAAAGGAATGACAAGTATAAGATAATCATACCTTCTTACATTTCATTACTTACCATATGTAGTTTCTCTTTACATTTAACCATGTGATGATATGTATGGCTTCTAATTGTAATCTTTCCGGATGTAGAAATTTTTTTGTAGATATATATATACAATTAGTTAGAGACTCATGTTGATAATGTGTTATGAAATATAACTCAAAGTAACAATATGGAACAAGATATGAAATAAAAGCAATTTAGTAAAACATGAACAAGAAATAAAAGCAATTTAGTAAAACATGAACAAGAAATAGAGATAGAGAGAAGGAAGAGATTTTCTTCTTCAATTGTGTGTATTTTCCTATCTATTACAAGACCTTTATATAGGCATGAAAAGTGAAGAAAATATGTCATGGAATATGTCATTGAACATAGAAAATATGTCATTAACCATTTGAGAGAAAGATCATGGAGGATGAGTATGTATCTACCGTATTTTGATTTTTATCATAAAAGTGTCATATTTATGAGTAAACTTTTCAAAATGATCAACTGAGCCCCTTTTGAGTTTCTGCCGTTGTTTTATTTTTTTCTTTCTTTCTTTTCTTCTTTTTTTTCTTTTTCTTTTTCTTTTTTCCCCGTTGTCTTGTCGAACCATTTACCAAGCAAATACTAAAATGAATATTGATGGCTCGGGCGGATGTTTAATTTGAAAATATCCCATCTTACGTTGTAATTTCATCCACAATCATAAAGCAAGAGGGTGTTTGGCTGAGCTTATAAGCTGGTCATACTAGCTTAAAAGTACATTTTGGCTTATCTACGTGTTTGGTAAATATTTAAAGTGTTTATAAGTTAAAATCAGACATAAGTCATAAGTTGGTCACCCCCAACTTATGACTTTTTAGCTTATAAACACTTTTAGTTTGACCAAAGTTTTTACTAGTTTATATATCCTTAATAATATTTTCTAATTCACAAAATATTTTTTTCAAATAAAATTTTCAACTTTCTTTTCATTCCATATTCCCTGGTCATCTTTTTCTTTACGAAGAAACTTTTTAATTTGTAATCTTTTGTAATGTTTTAAAGGATACTTTAGTCATTTTAATAAAAGAACAATTTATCAGTACTTTTCTACCAAACACATCAGCTGCTTATTATCAGTTTCGGCATGTCTATCCAAACACATAAATGTTTATTTAAAAAATCAGTTTCAACTCTTAAAAATACTTTTCAGCATTTTAAACTTATCAGCTATTTACCATCAACTAATCCAAACAGGCTTTAAGTAATTCCAATGTTGTTATTTCCACCTTTGATTTATTCTTTGTTTTTCTCTTTTTTCCGCTTGGCAGCTAATTATCGGAGAATGTCTACTCAGAAACTTTTCTCTTCAAATGTGTGACCATTTTATTTTGTATCTTATGTGACCCCCCACCCCCAACCCCCCAACCCCCTCCTTTTTTTTCTCTTTTTGGAATTGTCCATTTTCTTTGTGTCCAAATTAAAATCAGTAACAAATTGCGCCAATCATCCAAAATTCCAAAGGACACACTAGTCAGTATTTGCATTTGCATGTCTCTTCTCACGTCTCTTACTCATCCCATTCACCTACACCTTTTGGCCCCACTTGACCTTTCTAACGAGAGATGAACTACCCGGCGTCAAAATGGTTAAACGAAAAAAGATATCTTCCCATATTATTCATTAAAACGGGGGTTGGATAATGAACTTTTTAAAAGCGAGTCGAATATGTGTAAGAACCATATTATCCACTTAGAAAATGGATGACCAATGGATAACTAATATGCTTAGCTTTTATATTAGTAAAACCTCAAATTGGGGTTCATCAAGTTTGGAAGACTAGGAATTCTCTTAGAAGTGATCATATTCAAGAAGTCATGGATATCTATATTATCCGCAGGATAACCCGTTTTTTATCCGGATCAAATACGGGTCGGGTCGGGTCGTATAATTTATCCGACTTTTGAATTACCTATTTTCAACCTGCTCATATCCGATCCGGCCCGCCCATTTGCCACCCCTACCCACCACCTAGGGATACGGTAGATCTATAAATGTAATTCGTCTATCCTTAATTAGAGGACTCGGATTCGAACTTTAAAAATGAAGAAATTATTAATAGAAAATATTTTGTCTATAAGTAAATCTTGCACGACACGAATCTGTATTAATCGAGTCAATAAATTCTAGATAGAAGATGGTTAAACAAGAAAAATAAATTCTAGATAGAAGATGGTTAAACAAAAAACAATACTCCTCTCTCTCCTTCAATCTCTCTCTTTCTGCAATCTTTCAAGGTCACCAGACATTGATAAAGTAATATAATTCATAACTCCCTTTCCCACTTTATCTCTTTCAAGATTCTCTTTTTTCTCTCTCTTTTATTTCCTCTCTTTCTTTCTCCATACATCTTATCTTTGAGCTACATCTCCTAAAGATATATCCCTAATTTTCAAACTAGTTTAAGCTGCCCAGCTAGTTCTGCTATCTTTTTTAGGGTTTTCACATGGTTAGCCCCTCTTGTTATCAACACTAAAGCCCACACATGCAATATCTTTGTTCGTTGAAGACATCTAGTGTTGAATAGTTGATGTTCTTGTATTTTTTTTACTTGTTTATGGCTAGGGATATCGATGGCTTTCTAGCTTCTCTCATGTAAAATGACTTCTTCTTCTTTTATTTCTCTCTACAATATTGCCTCACTACTTACTCTCTTCTTCTTTCTACTTCTCACTGTTATGGCCGAAGATGGACAAATACAACCGAATTCTTTACAAGTTAATTATCATTCATCAGCAGATCACAATGCTATCAAGAAGAGACTGAGACAAGATCAAATTATTACTAGTAACACAGTTCAATATTCTCCAATTATGGGTAGAAGAGGAAAACATGAGTACCCTAAAGTTCATCAATCACCATCCTACTTATGGAGAGACAAATCATTGAATGCTAGTGCTCATGAAGTTCCTAGTGGTCCAAATCCCATTTCAAATAGGTAATTAGCCAGTAATTAAACAACAAATGAGAAAGGTTAATTTCTTATAAACTTCTTCTCTGTCTGTACCTTTAATTTCATTTATGCAGGTTTCTAAAGGTATGTATACACTATTAAGTTAGTCTTCATCATAGAATTAATCATGAATATTTGTCTTATATTATGTTTTTGGTGTCCATTATCTGTAATTTCAATGTGATTTTACTACAACTTCTGTTAAGATTATATGATTGTATTTAATCATTTGGTAATGAGAATGCAAAGATCATGAAATCCATATTTGTAAGTAATCTTTGATTTCTATTCTTTTTAGTACATCAATGGCCACAACATTTTAATGTCAGTGTCCCTTACTATTTTTTGTCACTTTTCGCTTTGATAAAGCTGAATATGTATGCTGTTTCCACCACCATGCCCAAAAAGATAAAGACAATCTTAATTACTTTCCCTGCACATATTAATCACTAAACCGTGTAATTAACATTAGTATTATGTTAATTAGTGCCTACTAGATCACTATGGATTGTTCACCATATCTGAAACAGAAATTCCAATTATGCCTAAAATATTCACGATAAGACAAATATTTGTGATTATAGTGGAAAATGAAAGTGACGTTAAGCAGATAAACCTAGAGCATTTACGGAAAAAAAAAGAGACTAATCTTATTGTATGTTTGAAATGCAAAAGATAGAGTAGACCTATAATATATTTAATTTGCATGGGCTAATAGCAACCAAAAGAGTACCTGAGAAGGTTCAATATACTAATATTGTTAATTAGACTCCACTCTGTTCAAAGTAATGCATATATGGTTTGCCTTTTTTTATAGAAATAAGAAAAAATAAAAATGGACACCAAAAATTAAAGAGGGCGAACAAGCCAGTCCAAATGAGCTAAAAAGTATGTCTGAGGAACACAATGATTAATATACGGGGAAGTAGGGATTGGTCTTCTCTGTGTTAAGATGAGACTGCATGCAAATTATGACAACTCAAGGAAGGACGACCATATATATGAAACATTATCACTCATTTTACGTGACAATTTTATTTTATTAATTTGTTTAAAAAATATTTTTTTATATATCAAACATAATTTGATCTTAATTTATTTTCTCTCTCTTAATATTATGCTTCTATGGCCAAAATTAAATGTTTGTTTTTATTCGTCTGGAGTACTTTATATACGCGTATATATACACAATTTTGTTTATTATCGAGACAACATTGTATTCCAAAGCTGGAGTTTAGCCTTTTCCTTTTGTTTTGGGGTGGTGGTTGGGGGATAACTAGAGGGCAGTAGGTAGGGAAGAAGGGTCCCTTTCCCTGAGCTGATTTTAATGAGCCTTAGTTTTCAGCTTCCCTCTGAGCAACAGCTGTTGCCTGTACTCTTCTTGGCTCTTTCTTTCAAACCCTGAATCGCCAAGAGTGAGATATATATATATATATATATATATATATATATATATATATATATATATATATATATATATATCTTTATTTTCTCTTCAATTAATCTTCTTGTTTGTTACTCTTTCTTGTTTGCTTCTGGATGGAAGTGTTTGCTTACCGAAATGCCCGACTTGTTTTCATTGGAAACGACATGAAATTATTACCGTTTTCCTTTTTTCTTTTTCAGTTTCAAATTTAATTACTACTGAACTACTTGAAACTATCCTCTTTGAATGATGAAAAGACTGAACTTTCTATCCTGCCACTAACTAGCCAGTCGTGCTAGCTAAACCAAACAAACGAGTGGCATTTGGAGGCGGATCCATGATTTCAAGAGGATAAGTGCACCATTGTGAAAATGTAGATCTAGAATTTATATTTGACGCGTTTAACTTTAGTCTCTTACTATGAAGCCACGACACTTTTAAAATATAGATTCAAAATTATATTCTTTTGGAAATTGATGTGACTTTTACATACATACATATGTATGTATGTATATATATATATACATACATACATACCAAAAACAAGATCGTTCAAAGTGGGATTTGAACCACCAATAACTTTATTTGTCGAGGTGCACCCAATGATTATTGCACCATATGAGTCTTTGAACATAGTTGCACATACATATATTTAGGTAAATTTGAAAAAATTATAATATTATTATATATTATTTAAGAAGAGAAGCATGAGTTCACGTGAACTCATATCCCTTAACCTAGGTATGCCCTCCGTAGCATTTGTAAGTTAGTTTGTTATTGAAAAGTTAGAAGTGAGATTATTCCCACATCGGAAGAGAGAAGTAATTCCTTTTGGAGCTTTTTAAGCACTTGTCCCTTTTATGTCTTTGATTTAGGACACATACTTTTAAGTGTGTGCAATTAAGTACACTATATATTTATATATTATATAATCAAAGACTTGGACTTGGGCTTGGGCCGGGTCGGATCCTAAAGTTAATTATTTTATTTTGTGACAGAAAAATCAAATTTATTTGAATTTTAAATTCAAAATTCGAATAAATAGTTATGTCTGTTATGAAAGGGTCCAACCAAATATGTCTGTTTGTGAAGCAAGACATCTTTTCTGAAAGGATCTGTTGGTTGCCTATAAATACACAAGAATTTCAACGTAGTGGCATAGAAAATCACAAGTGTTATTGCAGGTTTTGTTGTATCCTGAAGAGAATCGTTTTGTATTTTCCCTAAATTAATATACAGGCGATAACTCTTTAAGGACAGTCGATTTTCACGCCTCAAAGCCATTTTTGTTTATTATTTTTCTAACAGCAGCCTATATATAAACTCCCAAAGATATAAAGATTGCAAAGAAGAGTTGTCTATAGTGTACTGTGATACTAAATATGTAATTAATCTGTGCAAAAAGTTCAGAATAAAAAATGAATATGTACAGTTTAATTGTATATTAGTAATAACTTTGATGATGAATCATGAATTGGTTTCATACCTTATTTATAATTTGAATGTCCATCACTTTTTACAATGATCCAAAGCCAAATCTCAATCTTTTTTTTGAGTTGATTCAGGAAAAAGAATGTAAACTATGAATGAAGACAGAAAATAAAGGGCGATGTTTTAACAAATCTCAAAACTTTTAAAAAAATATTTCGTGCCTATAAAAGTTTATCTGATGTAGCATTTCAAATTCTGGACAAAATACCCAGCCCACCAAAAGAGAAAAGACACAAGAAGTAAAAAGTAAAAGGAGAGGATACTTGTTAACCTTGGTTTGCATTCTTTTACCAAAGTAGAGCAACCCGTCACTTCTTTAACTTTGGATTAAAGAAGACAATCAGTCCACATGCATATATATTCTTTTTACAATCTCAACGTTGTCTAATCTACTGCACATCAATGTTTTCTCAGGTCATCTATTAGTCTTTGTTGATGAGTTTTTCCAAAAAAAAAGTTACTTGGCTTAAAATTAGATTAAGCTCAAACCCCAAGATCAGGGACAATATCATGCCGTTGATTGCAAAAAGTTTCTCTTTGACTGCACTTGACCATTTACATTTACCCCCTCGATACATCCTCTCTCCGGACTCCGCACATAGCGGAAACTTAGTGTATCGGGCTGCCCTTTATACATCCTCCTCCCGGAAAAAGATGTTGTTACCAATTTTCGCTTTCGACTCAACAAACCCTATTCATAAAGTTAAGAAATTCAACTTGTCACCATCTATGAAAATACTGAAAGCAAGTACTGTTGGAAAAATAGGTCTACATTACCTAAAAACATTTTAGTTATATTTTCAACATTCATAACTTAATTATTTTAACATTTTAGTTACTTTAAACAGTCATAACTTATTGTAACATTTTTGTTATATTTTAGCTCTTATTTTTAACATTATTACAAGTGTGATAAATGAAAATTAAGCCGGGCACATTGTTTGCCGTAAAAATTGCACGGGGCGCCCTATTTGGTCGCCCCCATTTAACCTATACCTATTTTTTTAAAACTTTTAACTTGTACCACTTCTTAGATAACTTCAGCCCCCTTTCTCCTCTTCATACTCATCTTCTCCATTTGTCTTAGCCTATCTATTTGATCGTTATCAATCAACTTCTTTTATTTGTCTTCATGTCCTCTCAAAACTTCTATATATAAAACCATAATCCATTTAAAAACAAAAAGAAAACTCAAAATATCAATCCTTAAAATTGGTGCATAATAGATATGCGAGGAATCTACCGCAGTTTGAAGACAAAATGCAGAGCCTATTTTTTTTTATTGGTCTTGCGTCAAAATCTTTTTTGGACCAATCCCAGAAACGATACTGCAGTTAGAAGATGTAGCCTACAGTGCATAGATTTTTGAATGAACTTTTTGGCCATATCGCTGTGATTCGTTTGAAAACGCTGGCTAGCAGACCGTAAGATGGGATTCTTCTTGCCTATGAATCTCATTCTCACTTACATTTGCAGGTATTCAGCTGGACCTAAGTGAAATAGGTTCATTGCATTAACTTGGGGTTGTGCAACTGTCTCAAAAACTTCAGCTTTCGCGAGTTACAAAAACAATAACTTCAACTCAAGAGCTGAAGTTCGTCAGTTACAAAACAAAAATTTCGCCAGTTACAAAACAAAAACTTCAGTTTTAGAGCTGAAATTCGCCAGTTACAAAACAAAAACTTCAGCTCTAGAGCTGAACTTCAGGCCCGACTACTAGAATGCTGAAGTTTTGCGTGATTACCTTTGCTACTTCAACCCCGTATGCTGAAGTTATGCGAAAAAGGGGGTACGTTTGCAATTTTTTTTAGCAAAACGGACACAAGTTAAAACTTGACACAAAAACGGGTATAGATACAAATGGCCCATGACTGGATGGTCTAACGAGATTTAGCCCAATGAGTCCCGCAATGGGAGACCCAATTATGATTTCAAAATTCCTTCTCAAACCCTTATATAAGGGCACACTTTTGTTGTTTTAGAGAGTGACACGTAAGTGTGTAATAGTTGTCTCATTGATGTCATCATTTTGAGAAGAGTAATAGAGAGGAAGCCTTGTTAGAAATTAAATTAAGATTAATTATTATTTTTAAGTTGTTTAGGATTTGGTATTTGTTAGTTTATTTAATTCATGCTTAATTAGGATTCATAGTCGAAATTATATGGGAATAGGTTTTCTAGATTCTAGTCAAATTTGGTTTGTAATATTATAAATAAGGGTGCTACTACATATTTTCAATTGTAGAGAGGGTAACTACGATGTAGATAGATTCAAGAGATTATGAGTTGTGAAAAAACCACCTACCACGTTCTATCCCTAGTTTAATAAATTTCTTCTATACAATCTTTGTTGAATTTTTTTGCTTGTGCCTAAATTCTTTTTTGGGTTCTTTCAATCCTTCAAATTGATATCTGAGCATGTGTGAGATTCTGTCAGAATAGGTGAAGATCCTAAAAGATTATGGATACTCCATATTTACATGATTGCCATGCTTTCAAGTTTGATGGCAAAATTAATTTTGAAGACTCACATCAATATATAAAATATTTTTTCGATGTTATTGGATAATGACCCATTATTAAAATAGGATTTGAGTAACTCCCAGAAGGTATAACATTGACTGGTGATGCAGCTAAGCAATTAGAGAAAAATAGACAATTGGATTATAAGGCATGATACTATCTCACCAACAAGGCCGAATTGCATGTATCTAAAAAATATTTGCATGCAAATTCATCAGAGGGGGCTTGGACAATCTTGGTGAAGTCATATCAAACAGTTGTTGACATAAAGAAGGAGAAACTGCAAGAGTTTAGGAGTCAATTTGAGTTGACTTATGTGAGACCAACATAGTCCGTCAAAGAATTTTTTACAAGAATTGAAGAAATAGTCAATGGTCTAAGGACCAATGGAGAAGTATTGGAAGAAGTTAAAATTGTTGAAAAAATATTGTAGTCTCTCAGTTTAAAATTTAACAACGAGAAAGTTTTTCTTGATGCTATCGAAGATCTTAGCACTCTCAAACTTCATGATTTAGAATGCGGATTGGTAACATACGAGAGATCATTGAATCAACATAAAGATGAGACATTGGAGAAGGCATCACAAGAAAAGGATGATCAACCAAAAGAAAAAAAAAACACATCAAACATGACGAAAATAAATCAAGAATGCCAAAATTCAAAAACAGAGGAGAAAAAAAGAGCAGGTACATGTAATTTTTATTGTGATAGTAATTCTATTAAATGTGAAGGAAAGTCAAATAATATTCAAATTGATCTGTCAAAAATTTCTTCGGTTATTAAAAACGATGATTTTGTTGCAAGGGATGTTCGACCAAAAGTGGTTGATATTTCACAAGAAAATTTATTTAATGGTATTGAAGATGAACCTAGTAATGAAAGAAACAAGATGGTTCATCAAGAGAAAGTTTTTATTGATCAATCGAAGACTAAGGCAGAAATAACTAGGGATTCAGAACCAGAACAATGCACGATTATAGATATTGAAAATGCAATCAATTTCATACCATTTTCTGAGATTGCATGTTTTAAAGAGCACGACGAAATATCTATTGGTGGCATTACTCTACATCCTATAGAATGTCAAATTGGAGTTGAATGCTTGTACTAGTTCAACTACAAGGCAACTGGAGAAGTAGATGATTTCAAAGTAAAGGAAAAATATGTTGATATTTTGAAGGAATTTACCATGGTTAAAGCTAAATCAAGTACGACCAGTATTGAAGAAAAAAATGATGTTAACTAAAGGTGGTACTCGTGACTTTGTTGATGCAACATGTTTTAGAAAATTGGTGAAAAACCTAAGGTATTTGACTTCTACAAGATTTGATGTTACTCATAATATGCTCAAGTTTGAAGATCTTGGTTTAAGGGAGGCTGTTGGAAATTAAACCAAGATTAATTATTATTCCTAAGTATCACACCTCCTTTTTTCCGAGGGATTAAGGAGTTTTTCCTATTAAAGTGACACTAATCGAAATGGGATTATTTATTAGATTCAGAGCCGCCACTTGAGATAATTTATGGTGTCCCAAGTTACTGATTTTATTTTAAATCCCAAATTGAGGAAATTGACTCTTATTTATGGTCTGCGAACGCAAAAGATCTAGTAAGGAATTCTGTTAACCTGGGAGAAGGTGTTAGGCATTCTCGGGTTTCGTAGTTTTAGCACTGTCGCTTTTAATCATACCTGTCTTAATTGAATTGTTTAATTACATGTTTTATAACCTATGTGCGCTTTTTCCTTTTAACGCTCTTAATTATGGCACTTTATGGATTTAATCTTTAAAGCATATTACATGTGTGTAAATTCGCTTTATTTAGGGTGTTAAAATCATGTCACGCGAACGTGTACACAATTAGTCACGCTTATTAATTTAAGATTGTTGGCCGAAGTTGCGCAAATGTATACCTTAATTTACTTTTGAAAATCGTAATTATGTCACGCAAACGTGTACACAATCACGATGATAGATTAATTTGTGCCTAAAGCATTTTTTACGAATATTTAAATCATACTCATGTTATGCGAACGTGTACACAATCACGATAATTTGATTTGACCGAGAGTGAGTTTAAAGCTACATTCGCATTTACAAACTGTTTTCCTACATTTTGGACTAAATGTAAAAGCCCCAGTGCTGCAGGAATCATTTATAGATAACTCATACGTGCTAAACTCGTGGGTTTTACGAAGTTTTCAGCAATTGGCGAAGATGCTATCGAAGTACATGAATAGTGAGGGACTTAATTGAAAGGAATTCTGATTTAAACAAGTAATTAGCACGTTGTCAATTTGATCCAGTTCTGGTACAACGCTTAGTGCTGGCTGAAGATTAATAATGATTGATATGGGTTAAGTTGATTAAAGCACCAAACCTGACCTCCAATAGGTCATATGTGTAAAAGACTGGGTTTAAATTAATAAAGTAAGGCATCATTGGAGCCTTTTGAGAATCAGACCACATTATGGCCTTTAAAACTAGTTGGGAGTCCAAATTTTTAGGACTTTAGTCTCGTTTAAACACTTTGCTAGGCCAACCATTTAGGCCCAATAAACTTTAGGAAACTAAGGCTTAGTGATACAGGAACCCGTTTCTGCCACATAATTTCATTCATTACAAATAAATGGAAAATAATTCAAAACTTAAACCAAAGCGTGGAGAATACATTATTAATTTGCTACAACAGAAATACACCAACAATAACAGCTATTAACCTACTGATTGATTCCCATAATCGATGGCTTAAGTCACTACAACTCATTTTCAACTTGCTACATGTAAATCCTTAAACTTACACAAGAAAAGCATTCGAATTTTACAACAAACACTACACTAAGTGAATTAAAACATTATGCAGTTGAGTCCAGCCCTTTTTTCTTCTTCAGGTTTTGCAAATTTCAAGTGCATGCCAATTTATATGTCAAATCATGAGATGGACACCTCTTCTGGCTTCGTTTCGACTACAAACACTCGATCTAAAATGAGGAAAATAACTACATTTTAAACTGTAGAACAAGTAACAAATCTACTCATGAATAGCATGAACAACTATAGAAACATGCTAGTTTTACACATTGAAAGAGGGAGAGAGCATTCCAGATTCACTCAGACTCGCTAAACCATCATTGAAAAGCAGTTATCGATACAAATGAATGATTAACTATTGTGAGAAGCATTCATCTATACCACAAATATTCAGATCATAATAGGAATTCAATAATATTATAGCACTTAACAGTCATTTCATTTTTCGAAGCTAAAATCGATACTTGGACAAATAACGGGACAAACAAGAAAATAAGTCGCTGAATTTGAGAAGCACAACTAGAAATGGGATCAGCTTGACAAAAATAGCAGCAAACAAACAAAAAAGGTAGCTCAACCAGATTTGAACTCAGAACTTGGAAAACAACTGTGAGATAATGAAACAAACTAGGAAGCCTTTAGTTTTTTTTTTTGTTTCTGAAATCCCGGAGTTGGTTTTTCAGAAGTTTTCTTTTCTAAAAACATGAAAATGAAGAACAATGAACTCTCAGAAATCGGTGTAAAATCAGTAAAAATTTGAACTTCAGAGGGTTTTTGTGTGTAAAAATCTGTCTATCCCCTAAAATGAGTGTGTGAGTGAGCCTTATACAGAGTGTGAGTGTGCTAAGGGATAAGGAAAGGTAAAATCCCTAAAAATAGGGAAAATAGCATCTTTCTTTGACCAATTTGTGTACAACTGTCCCTTTTTATAAGATATTATCTATTTCAGCATCTTTTCTTAACCAATTGAGACATGTGTCCCTATTCTAGAAGCTTCTCTTATTCTTATCTGAAATTCTCCCTAATACTTTCCAATTGGCCCCCTTAAGTTCTATTTATTACCCTTCTCACTCCCCAAACTTTTTTTTGTATTGAACTTAAAATCCCACAATTTCATAAACCAAACCTGCTAAAAAGGAAACTCTGTGGCATTTAAAATGACTACAATGTGGAATCAAAACATCTACCATTAACTAAGCGTGGGGCTACTCCATAACAAACAGAATTATTACCATCCCTTAATCATGCTAATTAATTAGCTTTAAACACATACCTAGGTGATTAAAGAAATAGGAATTGATGAGTTTTCAATTCTTAGCTCTATGTTTTGATGATATAACAAACTTATTGTCAAGAACTAGATAGGGAACCTGACACACTTGGTAACATTGCTAATCAACAAACTCTAGCTAATGTGAACTGCTGCAACTGTAGAAGATATAGAACCAACATAGAGACTTGATCCCTTGTGTTTCCCTAACAGTAGTACGAAAGTCAATTGTGTACAACTGAAAAGTGACTGCCACAGAAAAAGTGCACATAGTGCAGCACCGTTCTGCAGTCACTTGTCCTTTGACCAACCAAGTGCTTACATCATTCAAGTGATGTCATCAAAGGTGTATTGACAAGAGCATTACAATAAAACATCACTTGAACACTTGAGAATTCACATCATGCATTCAAGCCTTCTGAGATTCGTGTATTCAATTCTCAAGTACATCAAGAACAAAGTTTAACACTACTACAGACCATTTCCTAAATCTAGTATTTTATTGTCCTTAGTTGAGTTGTAACTTTGTAATAGTTCTTCATTATAATTCCTAATTTGTTTAGCTAGAAGCGTTGCTTAGGAACCCCTTTGTAAAACCATAAACCCTTTGTGTTTGTGTCGTGACTAGAGTTAGACATGAGTTGAAGTCTTTGTAATAGGTGTATTGCAAAGTGGCTTATAATAGGTGCATTACGAGTTAGTAAGGGATTAAGAGTTTAATTCCTAGATTGCATAGGTTGGAATCTAAAAGTTTCTCATAGTGAAGTTGAAATCCTACCAGTGTAGGTCGTGATTTTTTTATCCCCTTGAGCAGGGATTTTTCCACGTAAAACTCCCAATCTTATTTACTTACTGTTTCATTAATGTTCTTAGTAGAAACTCATAGAGGACCTGATACTCTATAGTTTGGTGGACTCACATAAACTATCAAGAATGCAAAAACTATAAAGAACTATACTATTCCGATTAATCCTAAATCAAACAAAACAGAGATACTAAGAAAAGAAAAGGTTCAGAACAGACAACAATAGAAAGAAAACATAAAGAAATAAAAAATAACAAATAAAAATAAAAACAAAACAAAGTGAAGGAATGATAGATTGATACTATTGAAAATGAACTAATTTGAACAATTACATACGAATTAACCTAAACTACTAACATATTAATATAGGGAAGAGATACCTAAGTGCTCCAACGGATTGTGAGAAGAAAAAGAATTTCCGGCAAGCTAGAGAAATTGCCACACTCATACTGGCCGGATTTCTCCATGCGAGAAAGTGTTGGTATGCGGCAAATATCTCCTATTGTCCCGATAAAAGAAGCGAGCCAAGGTGGGGATGAACTATGCGATCCCGAGGAGCTTGACCAAGGTTTTGTGGCCATGAAATCAGCAAAATCGTGCAATTCTCAATAAAAGTCGACTGGTGTAGGTTTCGATCCCAAATGAGCCAAAATAAGGACAAATCAAACAAAAGGAAAACTTTAGGGTTTATGCGATTTCTAGATTTGGAATTCATGGAGTTTGGGCGATTTTTTGGGAAAATTATTGAGGGATTTGGACTAAGGGGAGGATGGAGGTTGTAGGGTGTGATTTTGGGGCTATTTGGCAACGTGTCACCGCCGTGGGCGATTTCCGGCAGCGGTTTAAGGCTAAGGGTGGGAGAGGGAGGCGAAGGGATCTGGGCTGGTCTTTAGGGTTTGAAGGTAGCTGGGTTCAGATACTAATAACGGATGAACGGTTAGTTCTCAACCGTTAGATCATAATTGATAAACGGATGAGGTCGCTTGAGTGTACTGGTGGAGCTAGACCAGGTAGGAGGTTGGGCTAGGGCGATTTTTGGTGATTTGGGCTATTGAAATTATTTTTTAGGCCCAAACTCTGATGAAGACCTTAATTCCTTTCCTTTTTTTCTTCTTTCCTTTTTCCTTGCTTTAAAATCATACTCAAATTAATAAAACCTAAATTAAATCCTATTTTATATCTAATTTGTAGAATTTGATTTAATAATCTATTTCTACATTAAAATAATTAATTAAATTAAACTAATGAAAGGAAATTACTCATTTTAAAACTAAAAGCAAAATATGTAAAAATGACCATTATTTTTGTGATGTTTGTTTGATAATGCAATTAACTCATGTAATTAAATCTTAAATGCAATTGAGATCTAAAATGCTCTTCATGAAATATTTTAGACATTTTGGTATTTTTCTTATAATTTTAAAACGTTAAATATGCAACTAAATGCAAACAATAATTTGCAAAAAAATCCTAAAAATTCTATAAAAATTAAAAATAATTAGAAAATCCTATTTTTGTGAATTTGTACGAGTATTTTTAGTCAGGAAAAAATCACGTACTCACAGCTACCCCTCTTTGCTCGGAAACACGAAGAGTTTTCTGCAAAGTTAAAGTGAGCAAATACGAGCAATTTTTGCCCGTTTGGATACTCCACGTGAAGCGTTTTGCAAAAGTTTAACCGAACCTTGCTTCGGAGGTTTCCTACATATCCTTGGTTATAAAGGAATCAGGTCATTGTAGTTCTGGAAGTTTTGGTAGTTAGGATTACCGAGAAACTGTGATTTCATTGCTGTTGTCGATGCTTCTGCTTGCTGAACTCCTTATTACACCAAAATCAAAATGAAAAGAAACTAAGAAAGTCTATCAGCTATGAGTTACAACATTCCTATCTATAGGTCTTTAGAAACTTGATCTTGATACTTTTACAGTTCTGTTATACATCTCGATCTATCGATTCACATTTTTGAGGCGAGCTTCTGCTAACTCTAACATAAATTGACCCTATTCTTCAGGGGGATCTTGTTGTTGTCTTGAACTTTAAGCTTAACTCTAAAATGAATTCACTCGTTCTTCAGGTGGGAGTCTGCCAACAACTTGAACTTGAAATAAATTCCCTCATTCTCCAGGTGGGCATCTGCCACTGATTTAAAACTTGAAATGAATTCTCTCGTTCTCCAGGTGGGCGCCTACCGCAGACTTAAAATTTGAAATGAATTCCCTTGTTCTCCAGGTGGGCGCCTGCCACTGACTTAAAACTTGAAATGAATTCCCTCATTCTCCACGTGGGTGCCTGGCACTGACTTAAAACTTGAAATGAATTCCCTCATTCTCCAGGTGAGTGCCTTCCACTGACTTAAAACTTGAAGTGAATTCCCTCATTCTCCAGGTGAGTGCCTTCCACTGACTTAAAACTTGAAGTGAATTCCCTCGTTCTCCAGGTGGGCGCCTTCCGCTGACTTAAAACTTGAAATAAATTTCCTCGTTCTCTAGGTGGGCGCCTGCCGCTGACTTAAAATTTGAAATGAATTCCCTCGTTCTCCAGGTGGGCGCCTGCCAATAACTTAAACTCGAAATGATTCGCTCGTTCTCCAGGTGGGCGCCTGCCAATGACTTGAATTTAAAATAGATTCCCTCATTCTCCAGGTGGGCGCCTGCCAATAACTTGAACTTGAAATAAATTCCCTCATTCTCCAGGTGGCTGCCTGCCATTGACTTGAATTTGAAATGAGATTACCTCGTTCTCCAAGTAGGCGCCTATTACTAATTTAAAACTGGAAATGGATCCCCTCGTTCTCCAGGTGGGAGCCTGCCAATAACTTAAACTTGAAATGAATTCCCTCGTTCTCCAGGTGGGCTCCTGTAAACACAACAAAACAGACAAACAATGAAAATTTTCTGCCCCAGTTTGTACCAGGAACATTTGAGAGTGTTAAAGAATTCAATTATCCAGGAGGGTCCTAAAAATTTAAAACTAGATCCCATTATCCAGGAGGGTCCTGAAAGCTATATTTTATTATCCAGGGAGGTGCTGTAAACTTAAAACTAAATCCCATTATCCAAGAGGGTCCTGAAAACTTGATATTAAATCCCATAATCCAGGAAGACCCTAAAAGCTTAAAACTGAACTTATCTGAAGCATGCTTTACTCCTGGAGGATTCCTGCAAAGCAAATAAAATTTCTTGCCCCTGTTTCAAATAAAAGAAAATCTTGTCACTTTGAAAATGTGGTGGTTAGTTTGTGGCATCTTTGCTGAAGTGTCTGCTTTTGCCATTGCCATGCTTCATTCTGATTAGCTCCTTCGGGCTAGCAAAGAATTGTTTGACCTTCTGACTGAACCTCGACCACAAAACCTCTGAATCCGAATCCCTTACACTCAACTTGTTGTATGACATTTCTATTCGGACAATTGTTGAACCTTTGCATTTCCTCAAAATTCACGAAGGCACTTGACCTCCTGAACTTCAATTAACACCTTATTGCTCATTATGAATCATGCCACTTGTGATGTGCTTTGGGCGAATTTCACTTTGTGCAATTAAAAAGTTGGTAATAGGCTTTAAAATCCTTTCTTGCTTATTTAACAAGACTAACTTGAAAGAGACTTGGAAGAAAAATAGACCCAAAAGAAGCAAAGTGAAGTGACTTCGAAAATTGGGAATAAAAGGAAAATTTCGAACAAAAATGACTATTTAAAGAAGAATGGAAAAGAGACTTATCTGAGTGAAGCAGCTGATTCCAATGATCATGACATGCATTTCAGATTGATCATCCCAGTCCATCCAATTAATCACATTTCAGTTCATGCCATGTCTTCATACTTCAAAAATAGGGATTTCCATAAACCAATTTCTCAATAAAGTCACGAACCTCATTCGGCTTGTAGTGCCCCGAAGGGTTTTCACCAGCAAACCTCTCTTATTTGTTCATCTCTCAGCTCACCGTTGCCTTACGATGCCCGCGAGGATTTTCACCAATAAGACTCTCTCATTTTAAATTTCTCTTATCTCTCCATCGCCTTACGATGCCCATGAGAGTTTTCACCAATAAAACTCTCTCATTTTGTTCATCTTTCCTTGTCCCCATGAACAAAGTGTTACCCATGATGTGAATCATACATCTATCTCGCTTGACTTGGAATTCCTCAAAAAATAATCGGAAGGTCTTTCTTTGGACCGTAGTGTAGGCTTTTGGACATGGTTAGAAAGAAAGGGCGGCATGCAAGCTCAAATTAGCTTAAAATGAAAGGGTTCAAAATTACAACTTTTGGAATCAGATCTTTCACAAAACCAAAACTTCTGCCCCAGTTTCTTTGGATCTAGGGACTTTTGGATTTTTATTTTGAGGGGGCCGAACCGTGTAAGGCTGCCTACGTATCCTTAAAAAGAACCAGGTTGAACATAGTTCAAGCTAATAAAAGTTGTTTTGTTTTTGTTACTTTTTCTTTTGCTTTTCTTTTTTTTCTTCTTTTTCTTTTCTCTTTTCTTTCTTTTGTTTTTCTCTTTTTCTTCTTATTTTTCTTTTCTTTTTCTCTTTTCTTTTTTTTTCTTTTCTATTTCTAAACTCTACTTCTGATTCCAAAATAGGGGTATGAAAGAAAATAAATAAGGCTCAAAGGGGTAACAAAGGATAAAAGTATTTGGATAGCAGAATAAAATGCCTTCGTCATTCCAATCTTTGAAATATGCCAAATACAAATAACGCAATTGAAGACAAACAAGGAAATCATACATAAGATCTCTTGACTACATCAGAATTGATAGCCATATCTACATATTTGCCTTCTATATCTATTAAATACAAAGAAACATTGGCCAACACTCTTGTCACAATGAACGACCCCTGCCAGTTTGGGGCGAACTTGCCTTTAGCTTCATTCTGATATGGAAGGATGCGTTTCAATACCAGCCAGCCCACTTCAAATTCTCGAGGACGCACCTTCTTGTTGTATGCTCTTGACATTCTCTTCTGATACAGTTGACCATGACATACTGCTGCTAATCTTTTCTCATCAATTAGACTCAACTACTCCAGCCGATTTTTAACCCACTCATCATCATCAATTTCAGCTTTCGCAACAATCCGAAGGGACAAAATCTCAACTTCCGTAGGTATGACTGCCTCAGTTCCATATACCAACAAATAAGGAGTTGCACCTACTGAAGTGTGAAAAATAGTGCGGTAACCCAGTAAAGCAAAAGGCAACTTTTCATGCCATTGCCTAGAACCTTGCACCATCTTTCGAAGTATCTTCTTTATGTTCTTGTTAGCAGCCTCAACAGCTCTGTTTGCCTTGGGATGATACAAAGTAGAATTTTGATGCATAATCTTGAACTGTAGGCATACCGCTTTCGTCAAATGACAGTCAAGATTAGTAGCATTGTCTGTGATGATTACTTTGGGAATTCCGAATTGCCAAATGATATATGAATGAACAAAATCTACCATTGCCTTCTTGGTTATAGATTTGAAAGTTACAGCCTCGACCCACTTAGTAAAGTAATCAATGGCCACCAGAATAAACCTGTGTCCGTTTGATGTCACCGGCTCAATTGGTACAATGACATCCATGCCCCAAGCAACAAAGAGCCAAGATGCTGATAGTGTGTGCAACTCAGATGGCGAAGCATGAATCAAATCACCATGCACCTGGCATTGATGACACTTGCGAACAAAGCTGATGCAATCTTGTTCCATGGTGAGCCAATAATAACCTGCTCGAAGAATCTTCTTTGTCAAGACATACCCGCTCATATGCGGCCCGCAAACTCCGGAATGTACTTCGACCATGATAATCATAGCTTTTTTAGCATCTATGCACCTTATTAGTCCTAGATCTGGAGTCCTCTTGTAAAAGATTCCCCCACTCAAGAAAACTCCACTAGCCAGACGTCGAATGGTTCTCTTTTGATCACTTGTGGCATTTACCGGATATACCCCCGACTTGATGTATTCCTTGATATCATAGAACCAAGGTTCACCATCAAGTTCCTCTTCAACCATATTACAATAAGCATGTTGATCACGAACATGAATATTTAGAGGGTCGACGCAAGTCTTATCTGGATGGTGCCACATTGATGCTAGAGTAGCTAGGGCGTCGACAACCTCATTATGAATCTGGGGAATATGCCTAAATTCTACTGACCTGAATCGGTGACAAAGACATGCAAACATTGTCGATACGGTATGAGCTTCAAATATCGAGTCTCCTATTCTCCCTGAATCCGGTGAACCAACAAATTTGAATCTCCCAAAACAAATATTTCCTAAACTCCCATGTCTATAGCTAGCCTCAAACCCAGAATGCATGCCTCGTACTCAACCATGTTGTTGGTGCAATAAAATCGAAGTTGAGCTGTTACGAGGTAGTGATACCCTATTTCATAAATGAGTACAATGCCTGTCACGCCCCCTTTTTCCCTCTGCGAAGAGGAGTCTGGGTTTCGACATTCATTGGGGTAATAACTCATTTCCTTTGGAAATTGGGTATTTTGAAGAGTCGCCACCTAACGGATTATGTTGCGTTAGGGCACCCACAACGGTTAACTCTTGGATTGGTTTGCATTACCAGAGATTTAGGGTAAGGGCTCAAAATAACATTGAGGGGAATGTGTTAGGCACCCCTCTCGATCCACAACTGTGGGTCCCAGCCGAACTTATACTTGTGAATTTATCCTTTAAAAAATAAGTTGTTGAAACAAATAATTGTAAATAGAGCATGTTGGACATTATATGACTCAAATAATAAGATAAGGGATTTGAGAAAGTTGTATACATAAAGGAAAGTTTTAAACATAAGGAATTAGGGAAAGAAGGGGTCCTAGGTTGGTTAGCATATAGGATCACCCCACACAATGTCCAGTAAACACTCCTCAATGAAGGGCTAAACGTGACATTAGCGTGTAGTCATCATATTCATATCTACCCATTCCCCACCCCTTAGTGGTAACTAAAGCGAGTGTTGGTTAGCGATCTCTATTGTGTACTGTTACCCGTCCCTTCTTAATGGTACCTATAGGTAGTTCTAGACCTACCCCTAAGGTTTAAAGGAAAAATATTAAGGTTACAAGCAATAATACATAGGACTCTTAGTAAATAAGAACAGGAAGGAGCAAATAAGAGGCTCAATTTACCTCTACAGATAAGGCATGTAAATAGCACGACTCAAATACAGATAAGGGCAACAGTATCCTAAGACATGATGTCTAGGTGAGTATCAGAACACAGTAGATATGCAAGTTTATTTTATAACTCAGAAGCAGGGCCCTAATCAGTTTGCCTACTGATTTAAAGCATGTTAATCATTAAGCAGTACACACAAAGGACAGTTTCCAGTTTTATAAGAAATTGGATTACCTAAGGCTTGCCTAGGCGTAGGATAATGCACAATTGTTACCATAACCATTAGAACAATGAAGGAGTTATTTTACCTAAAAGCATACTATCTAAGTGTTATAAAATATAGGGATTATTACCAGTTTATTTTAAACAGGATAATCAAATGCGAAGCTATTTTTACATCTTCCATAATCAGTAGTTTACACTAGGTGTGACCGAGCAAGTACGAATGAGATCCTAAAGCATGATATCTAAGATGTATGTATAAAGTTCATAATGGTTTATATGCAGAATTCCTAAAGCAAGATTTCTAAATGCACAGCTGGTTAGAGCATGATTTCAAAACGCATAGGGGACAATTTATCTTTAATGTCGTTTATCCTAGAAATAGGATTTCTAAGTGATAATAGAGATGTCAAAATGAGATGCTGAAAGCAGTAGACATGGATCCTAAGAGCATGGTTTCTAATACATGATATGCTTTGCATATATTGGTCCTAGTTCTAATGCAGATACAGGAGAATATAAACCTAAAGCATGTTTTCTACCCATTGATATTGATAACATGTATAACTACGCTCCCATTTTCACTATCCAACCCCCATGTTCGTTTACAAATTATTACATGCCAATATCGAATGAATTACATAAGTAGATAAGAAAAATAAGAAGTTACTCTATAGGGAGCCTACCAATAGGCCCAAATTTCCAAAATTTCCAATGCCAGATTACCTCACAACCTTTCACATAATCCAGCTGTGTTAGAGTTCCCTAAGGACCTCAAGGGATCCCGGGCTGTGCTCACACCCATATTTCATAATCATAGCTG
The DNA here is from genome assembly GCF_000715075.1 of Nicotiana tabacum. Classification (NCBI taxonomy): domain Eukaryota; kingdom Viridiplantae; phylum Streptophyta; class Magnoliopsida; order Solanales; family Solanaceae; genus Nicotiana; species Nicotiana tabacum. The sequence continues at coordinate 97,488,266 of NC_134082.1, forward strand.
AGTAAGTGCAGTGTGGAAGGGCCAACTCTAATGTATCAGAGTTCAGAGGGATCTCATAGGGATCCCTAAGCAATCACACATTAGAGGGGAAGAACTTAAAACCTAAGAGTAGATTTGAGAGTGCTTGAAAAGATTTAAGCAGGGAAACAGTTTGAAAAGGGACTCGTTTGAAATAGTTTTGTAAAAGACAATAGAGATAATTTTGAAAAGAGAGTGGAGTAGTAAACAACAGTCCAAACACAGCACCCCCAAAACAGGTTCATACACAGCCAGAGATCATAGAACCAAGGCAGATTCAGCAACCACAAACAGGGGTGTCAAGGGATTTGGGGACACATAGGTCATGTAGTTAAACACATAGTTACAAGAGCATAGCAATCGTTGTGAGGGTTTATAGGATTAGGGGATAGCTAGTGCTATCAACACAATATGGATTATAGAAACAATCATAGAATGAGACATCTAAAGTGACAAATCAATTTGCAAAGTAAGTGCATATCAAAACTGGACAACAAGTAGACAAGTATTCAAAGCAGGATAGAGTCATATTGAAACAGACTACCAGGGGAGTAGAACTATCATGCTAAATGAAGCCATAATGTGAACATGTCAATTACACATTGAACAACCGAACCATAGATAGAAACAAATCAAAAACATGATAAGCTGAAGCAGTAAATGAAACATATTGGTTTTGGAACTTGAATTGAAATTAGGACATACTAGAAAAGAGACAATAAACACAAAGTGAAGAATAAGAGAGCATAATAGTTAGCCTTGGCTTGTTGCCGACTAACTTAGAATAGTAGTAAGTAATCACAGAAAGAGAGCAGAGAGTTTTGAGTATGTGAGAGAGTGTTTTGAACCACTGTGTTCGTGTGTTGTGTTAATAAAAGAATAGGGTACTTATAGTTTGAAAACAAGTAGAAAATAAGGCAAAAATCATAGTTCAGCAATAATTATAGAACTATGTACTAATTAGAATCAAATCAATGTAAGTACTTCCCCTTAATTAAGGAGTTAAATAACAAATAAGGAAAGAAATCAATGTACGACCAATAAGGACAAACTTCAAATACAGTAGGTATAAGGTAAACAATTAGGGCTAGGTTCATAAGGTTCTAATTAATAGCATAAGAATCAATTAACAACATAGTCAATCACGTAATAAGGCAAGAAAATATTTAAAGATTGAAATCAACAGGGAATAAAGTATACCAATCACAGGGAATCAGGGATTCTATTAGAAGGTAACATTGACCAAAGTAAAGTATCACAACTGAAGGAAGCAAACATGACACAAATAAGCATAGGTAAAAGAATCACATGAATCCTGGGTTCAAAGGAAAGGATGGTACTGATGAGAGGAAATAACCACAAATTTTCCTGGAATAAACACATAGTAGGCAGGAATAGTCGAAGTCAAAAACCGAACAAGAAAACATAGGTTAAAGATCTCAGAATCACGGAATGTTAATGAGAAACATACAGATTAGTTGAACATATTACCAAAAAACAAACTCAGAAACCTAAGATTAAAACTAAGAAATTATTTCAACATAATGAATCAGATATAAGAAAAACTTAAATAAATCGTTTAAACATAGTAAAAAATCATAGAATAATACTAAAAATCAGAGGAAAAGTCATTTTAAAAAAAAGGGGTTAATAAACCCTAGTTTTGAAGACGACGAGGTGTTTTGAAAAATTGGAGAGTTTATCATGGAAAACAGCAAGAATAACTCAAAATATACTCAGATCTATGGTAGATCCGAAGAGTCAAGAGATGAGTTAGGGTTTTAGAGAGATATAACCCAGAGATGGAGAGATTCTGACTTAGAAGCCGTAGATCTAGCCGAAAAATAGAAAGATCTTACTCAGACAGGCCAAGGTAGTCTGAGAACGGTGAGCACGGACCATATATGTGAGTTGAACAAACACCGGTCCCTTGATGACCTTCGAGATGACAAGAATCAGGCGTGGGGGGGGGGGGGGCATGGAGGCTAGGGGTGCTGGTGGAACCACCATTGATACCAGCGAGCTAATGGCCGGCGAGTGGGAGCCGTGGTTATGCAGAGAGCTTGAAAGAGAATGAGAGAGTGTAATGGTGGAGTGAATGGAGGAAAATGAGGGTTTGGGGGGTAGTCTATTAGGTTAAATTAGGAAGGAATTACCCTGGACCGTTGATAAAAAATGATCAATGGCCAGGATCTGGGCGGACTTGGGTCGGGTAGAATTTATGTTTGGGCCTGGGGTATTGGGCTGATTTAATTGGGTTAAAATTGAAATAAAATCTATTTGTTAAATACCCAATTAAATTAAATAAAATAATTTATAAAAATAGCTGATAATTGTACAAAATGAATTTTATGCATAGAAAATAGTTTAAAAGATTACTTGGTATTCAAAAATATAAATGATTAATTTCCGGTCAAAAATAGTATAAAATCATATGATTGGGCTATAATTGTAAAGTTATTGCAATTATAGCCAAAAGATGCCAATTTGGCCAATTATGAAATAATTTGATTCAAATAAGACCATAAATAATAAGTTAAATCAAGAGATGCTTCTAAAATCATTTATAATGCCATTTTGCAATTATTTATTTGAAACAAAATGCTGGATAAATTAATAAAAATATACAGAAAATTGTGGAAAAATACCAATTGCTATTAATGCATGATGTTAAAGGTATATATGCAATTTTAAAATATTTTGGGGAAAAATTGGGTATCAACAGTTGCCCCTCTTTACCTGGGAAGGATGAAAGAGTTTTCGGGTAAAAAAATGATGGCCAATTTTGACCGAACGAAACAGTTTGAGAGATTAGGCCGCACTCCGGCTTCTGAGCTGCCTACATATCCCTGGTATTATAGGAGTCAGGCCATGCGTAGTTTCGGATTCGTCGGCGAAGTGTACTGATAAAGTCATTTCAAGAACGGACGCAACATCTAAGGTTAGGTGAGTGAACAATTTATGGGAATGTTAGGTTTGATATGGCTGAGAGAACTAGAGCGGGATCGCTCCTGTTGGGATAGCCGTTGCTTGCCGGGTTACCTGCAAATAGAAGCAATACAAACGTATACTATGCATAAATTTAAATATGATGCAGGTTCCCGTTGGACTATGAAAGTTGTCTTCAGATGGTTAGGGATGTCGTCCTTAGACCATGATGTCATGGTCCATGAATTGTTTGATGAGTGATTCGCAGGCCATGAAATGATGTTCCCGGGCCATAAAAATGGTGCCTCCGAACCATGACGCCTTTGAAGAATGATATGCAAATTTGAGATATCCTCAGGCCATGGCATGGTTTCTTCTGGCTATGAGGATGATGCCTTTAGACTATGACGCCTTTGGATAGTTTGGCGATATTTCATCCCATGATATGCAATGATATGATATTGACAAGACAAAGCTTAGTCTTGCGAAATGGAGGGCAGACCTTAGCCCAATTGGAAAGCAAATAGATAGTGCTAGAAATAGAGCAATATTTGTGCCAAGGGGGACGGTGCTTAGTCCCATGCGAATGGGGAAGCAGGGATTAGCCTCATGTAGTTATGGAGGCAAGGATTAGCCTCATGCAAGTATGGAGGCAAGGATTAGCCTCATGCAAATATGGAGGCAGAGATTAGCCTCATGCAGGTATGCAGGCAGGGATTAGCCTCATGCAGGTATGGAGGCAAGGATTAGACTCATGTAAGTATGGAGTCAAGGATTAGCCTCATGCAAATAGGGAGTCAAGGATTAGACTCATGCAAGTATGGAGACAGGGATTAGCCTTATGTAGGATGGAGGCAAGGACTAGCCTCATGCAGGATGGAGTCAAGGATCAGACTCATGCAAATAGGGGGGCAGGGATTAGCCTCATGCAGGTATGAAGTCAAGGATTGGACTCATGAAAATAGGGAGGCTAGGATTAGCCTCATGCAAATATGGAGGCAAGGATTAGCCTTATGCAGGTATGGAGGAAGGGATTAGCCTCATGCAGGTATGGAGGCAGGGATTGGCCTCATGCAGGTATGGAGGCAAGGATTAGCCTTATGCAAGTAGGGAGGCAAGGATTAGCCTCATTCAAGTATGGAGGCAGGGATAGCCTCATGCAGGTATGGAGGCAGGGATTAGCCTCATGCAGGATAGAGTCAGGGATTAGACTCATGCAAATAGGGGGGGCAGGGATTAGCCTCATATAGGTATGGAGTCAAGGATTAGACTCATACAAATAGGGAGGCAGGGATTAGCCTCATGCAAATAGGGAGGCAGGGATTAGCCTCATGCAGATATGGAGGCAAGGATTAGCCTCATGTAGATATGGAGGCAGGGATTAGCCTCATGTAATATTGGAGTGAAGGATTAGATGCAAATAGAGAAGCAGGGATTAGCCTCATAGAGGTATGGAGTAAAGGATTAGACTCATGTAAATAGGGAGGTAGGGATTAGCCTCATGCAAATAGGGAGGCAGAGATAAGCCTCATGCAAATATCGAGGCAGGGATTAGCCTTATGCAGTTATGGAGGCAAGGATTAGCCTCATGCAAATAGGGAGGCAGGGATTAGCCTCATGTAGGTATGAAGTCAAGGATTAGACTCATGCAAATAGGGAGGCAGGGTTATTTGCAGGGATTAGCCTCATGCAGGTATGAAGTCAAGGATTAGACTCATGCAAATAAGGAGGCAAGGATTAGCCTCATGCAAATTTGGAAGCAGGGATTAGCCTCATGCAAATATCGAGGGAAGGATTAGCTTTATGCAGTTATGGAGGCAAGGATTAGCCTCATGCAAAGAGCATGTAGCAAATAAGAGTAGTATATGTCTTAGATGGAGATATATTCGGTGTCTGATAGCCTGATTGATAGTGATCTTATTACGTGGATGTTATCGTTACATCAAATGTGCCTGCGTTCAAAGAAAAATTGTAAGTTTTGTGGGGGAAGGTTGGTTCGTGTTTCTATCGGCCGGCTTTGCTTTGCTCCATTCTGAAATCCTTTCGAGTTCCCCTGGGTGACACCTGACTGTTAAAGAAATAGAGTTTTCGAAAAATATGCAATTTTTGATAAATATAGAGTTATTTCAGAAATATACTGATACATTTAGATGAACTAGTGACTATAACACATCTCAAAGGCATTGCAGCTCTCTTATATTGGAATTTTGAGGGTCCTCCTCAAAATTCTGCCCCAGTTCCGTAGATGATCTTTGACTATTTGCGGATAATAGGCCTTGCTGAATCTTCTTCGAAATTTTGAGAATCCTTCTCAAAATTTCGCCCCAGTTTCTTTATTGACTTTCTGGCATGCGATGGCATTGGCTGGACTTGCTCCAGAATTTTGTGGGTCTGCTCCAGTTTCTAAACTTGGGGGGAAATGGAAATTTTATTATGATATGACCGAACCCATAAGGCTGCCTACATATCCCCTCTTAAATGGGAATCCGATCAAGCGTAGTTCAATTACATTAGAAAAGAAATGTAAAATAATCTGGGCATAGTATCTCTTGACTGTGTCTAAACTAATCGGTTTTGGCCAGACTTCTCCATCCATTTCTGCAAGTATGAGTGCTCCTCCTGTTAGTGCCATGTGAACCATGTACGGACCTTGCCAGTTGAGAGAGAATTTCCCTTTGGCTTCATCTTGATGCGGGAAGATTTTCTTCAATACCAACTACCCTGGTGCGAACTGTCTTGGTTTGAATCTTTTGTTGAAAGCTCTAGACATTCTGTTCTGGTAAAGTTGTCCATGACATACTATGTTCATCCTCTTTCCATCAATAAGGGTCAATTGATCGTAGCGACTTCTTATCCACTCTGCATCGCTGAGTTCAGCTTCCTATATGATACTTAAAGAAGAAATCTCCACCTCGGCTAGGATGACAGCCTTGGTACCACAAACCAGCATGTAGGAAGTTGCCCTAGTTGATGTGCAGACCGTGGTGCGGTACCCCAATAGAGCAAATGGTAACTTCTCATGCCATTGTTTGTGGTTGTCTACCATTTTCCTTAGTATCTTCTTAGTGTTTTTGTTGGCGGCTTCTACGGCTCCATTCATTTGAGGTCTGTAGGCTGTGGAATTCTTGTGCTTGATTTTGAAAGTTTCACACATGGCCTTCATCAAATCACTATTGAGATTGGCGGCGTTATCAGTAATAATGGACTCGGGAACTCCTAATCGGCAAATAATTCAATCCTTGACAAAATATGCGACGATTTTCTTGGTTATGGCTTTTTAAGATGTAGCCTCTACCCATTTTGTGAAGTAATCAATGGCTGCCAGAATAAACATGTGTCCATTTGAAGCAGTGGGCTAAATTGGATCAATAACATTCATTCCCCAAGCGGCGAATGGCCAAGGTGAGCTCGTTGCATTGAGCTCATTTGGCAGCACTTTATCATATCGGCATGCACTTGACATTGAAAGTATTTGCGGACATACTTAATATAATCCATCTCCATGGTCATCCAAAAGTAACCTGCCCTGAGTATTTTCTTAGCCAAGACAAAACCATTCATGTGTGGGCCACATGTCCCAGCATGCACATCTTCAAGTAGCTTAGAAGCTTCCTTTGTGTCAACACATCTTAGTAAACCCAAATCAAGAGTTTTTCTATACAAGTTCCCTCTGCTATGGAAGAAGTGATTAGACAATCTCCGGAGTGTGCGTTCTGAGTGTGATTTGCATGCTTCGGGTATTCCCCTTTTAATAAGTACTTTTTGATGTCATGAAACCAAGGCTTTCCATCTGCTTCTTCCTCGATATGAGCACAATATGCCGGATGATTATGGATCTTCACCGGAATGGGGTCAATGTAATTCTTATCTGGATGTTGTATCATAGATGACAAGGTGGCCAATGCATCGGCAAACTCATTCTGAATTCTGGGCACATATCTAAATTCTATCTTCATGAACCTTTTTATCAATTCCTGCACATGATGCAAATATGGAAATATCTTGGAATTCTTGGCGGCCCACTCTCCTTGTACCTGGTGCACAAGACAATCTGAGTCACCGATCACTAGCAACTCCTGAATGTTCATGTCGACTGCCATATTGAGTCCTAGTATGTAGGCTTCATACTCTGCCATGTTGTTGATGTAGGGAAATTTGAGTTTAGCAGATACCGGATAATGCTGACCCGTTTCTGATACCAAAACTGCTCCAATGCCTTCTCCTTTAAAATTAGCGGCTCTATCAGAGAACATCCTCCAACCATCATATGCTTCGGTAATATCTTCCCCTACAAATGACACTTCTTTATCAGGAAAATATGTCTTTAAAGGTTTGTATGCTCCTCCCACCGGATTTTCAGCGAGGTGATCTAACAATGCTTGTCCTTTGACCGCCTTTTGAGTTATGTAGACGATATCGAACTCACTTAGTAATATTTGCCATTTAGCCAACTTCCCAGTCGGCATGGGTTTATAAAATATGTACTTAAAAGGGTCCATCCTAGATACAAGGCATATTGTATAGGCACAGAAGTAATGGCTTGACTTCTGGGCCGTCCAGGTCAAAGCACAGAAAGTGCGTTCAAGTAGAGAATACTGTGCTTTATAAGGTGTGAACTTCTTACTCAAGTAGTATATGACATGCTCCTTTCTTTCTGTCTTGTCATGTTGTCCCAAAACACAACCGAAGGCTCCATATAATACAGATAGATAAAATAGCAAAGGTCGTCCTTCTTCTGGAGGGACCAGAACTGGTGGTGTGGACAGGTACTCCTTGATTTTATTAAAAGCTTTCTGACAATCCTCAGTCCAGCTTGCTTCAACATCTTTCCTCAGCATCTTGAAGATAGACACATATGACTGTGGACTGTGCTATGAAGTGGCTAATGTAGTTGAGACGTCCTAAGAAGCTCATCACGTCCTTTTTGCTGTTAGTTGGCGGTAACTCCTGAATTGCCTTGATTTCAGGTGTATCCAACTCAATCCCTCGACGACTGACAATGAATCCCAATAATTTTCCTGTAGGAACCCCGAATGCATACTTTATGGGGTTCAATTTCAAATTGTACCTGCTTAGTCTGTCATAGAACTTCCTCAAGTCTGCTATGTGATCTGCGGACCTCTTGAATTTGATCATAACATCGTCCACATACACCTCTATTTTTTTATGTATCATATCATGGAAGATGGTTGTCATGGCTCTCATGTAAGTGGCCCCATCGTTCTTCAAACCGAATGGCATCATCTTGTAATATTATACACCCCATGGTGTAATAAAAGCTATCTTCTCTGCATCTTCTTCATCTATCCAAATCTGGTGATAACCCGTGAAGCAATACAAAGGATTGGAGTTCATGCTTGACACAATTATCGATCAAGATGTGTATATTTGGCAGTGGAAGGTCGTCTTTGGGACTTGCTCTATTTAAATCCCGGTAGTCAACACATACTCTGACCATCCCATCCTTCTTCGGAACTGGAACAATGTTAGCTAACCAGGTTGGGTACTCAACTACCCTGAGAACTTTGACTTTAATCTACTTGGTAACTTTCTCCTTGATTTTCAAACTCATATCTGGTTTGAATTTTCTGAGTTTCTGCTTGATTGGTGGACACATGGGATTAGTAGGCAACTTGTAAGCCACTATAGATGTGCTCAAACCGGTCATATCGTCATATGACCATGCAAAAATATCCTCATACTCTCTTAGTAACCGAATGTACTCTTCCTTCTTTGCCGGTGACAAGTAAATGTTGATGCGAGTCTCCTTGACGGTCACGGTGTCTCCCAAATTTACTGTTTCTCTTTCGTCCAGGTTGGACTTAGGCTTGTTGATAACTAGGGAATATGATGCATTTTACACTCCTTCCTGCTTTAGTTTTGATTAGAAAGGTGTACAAAATAGTCCCAAAGGCTCACAAGTTGTGCTTGATTGTAGGTTTGATCAATAAGGTGACAAGGTGTCAAAAACCAGCTCAAAAAGGAGTGAAACTTGCACAAGTACCAAGACAAGACAAAGCTCAGTCAAAATAGTGCCAGTGCGGCCGCACATCATTCTGTGCGGTCCACAAAAGTGAAGTTCAGAGAGGTTGCTTTTCAGGCCATAAGGCAATGTGGCCGCAAAAGGGTTTTGTGCGGTCCACATTAGGTTTACCATGACCGCACTCGATTTCTTGCGGTCTGCAGTGCCAATGTTCAGAGAGGTGGCAATCCCAATGCGGTCCGCGGTCCATTTCATGCGGACCACACTAGAAGCCACCGCGACTGCACTCGATTTTGTGCGGTCAGCATTGCCCAAGTTCAGAGAGCAAATTATTGGAGCCTAAAGCCTTAGTGTGGCCGCACTCAATTTTATGCGGTCCACACTAGCCTTGCAGGGGTATTTTTGTCCAGAGTTTTCAGCTTAGTATAAATAGCTTCTTTTCCCATTTTTAGTTCATTGGATAGTTTTGTACTCAGAGCTGCGCTCGTGACTTCATTTCTTTTACCTAATTTGAGTAATTTTAGCTTAATTTCAACATTGAATCTTCCAGTTTAATTTAGCAATTAATTATTATGAGCTTTTCTTTATCTATTGCCTTATTTTCTTCTCTAATTATGAGTAGCTAAACCCATAAGCTAGGGTTGTGGCTCAACCCTAGTGTGGGTAATTGATGGGTCTTGTGTTTTAGGACTTGATTGACTATGAGTGTTTGATATTTGGACTAATTTCATGTTTAATTGTTGAATTAGTGATTGCAAACACTAGTTATTGTTTATTTAACTTTGGCTCTTCTTGAGAAAAAGAGCCTAAGTCTCTGAAATTGGTCCAACAAAGACTTGGGGCGTACTCAAGAGATTGATAGCCCCAATTAAAGGGTTAAACCTAGAGATAGTAATACCCGACTTGAACCTCAATTGCTTGCACAAATTTGCATACCCAATTGGACTTGAGAAAGTCAATTAGGGCAAAATTACTTGAACCACCGAGAGGTGTAGAATGAGTAGAATCGTGCAATGGCTATATCATACTCCCCAAATATGATAATCTAGCCTTAGACTCAAGAATCCGTTAATTAACCACCTAGAAGAAAGTCACTACCCTAGTGCCTTTTATCTATTTTATCAATTCTCAATAGACTAATCTTAGCTTTATTTAGCATAATTTAGCATCGTAGTATTATATAATTAGATGTAAAATCAAAACTCAAAAATGTTTAGAAGTGTAATTTAGAACAAATACACAACTCCACTTTAGATAGACACTCAACACATACATCTCCCTCCCTGTGGAAATCGATCCCGACCTCATCGGGTAAAAGCTGCTTCGACCTCTCTCGCTACTCAATAGTAGTGCAGGGTTGGCCTCGATCACTTTTTGGCGTCGTTGCCGGGGAGCTAATGGTTTTGGCTATCTATCTATCTAGTTTTGTGTATTGTTCTTATTTCTTTCTTTGTTACTAATTTGTGTGTGTCACAACTTCAAGTACCAAATGGCAGCAAACAACGCCAATGACCCTCTTGAAAATGTGATTGCGGGGGAGGAGGTAGATGATGTCAAAGATGATGAGGTGCCTATTGTACCTCAAGGACAATGTAAAGGCCACCAGGCCAATGTTAATTCCAATGACAATATTCCAGACCCTCCTTCGCCACCTCCAAGAGTGGCTCCTTGATTGCTTCCGAACCAAGGCTATGCAAGTGCTATTGTCTAACCCCGAATCTGGGAGGGCAATTTTTAAATAACCAATGTGATACTGACATTGCTGGAGTAGCATGGGTATTTCACGAGCGCTGCCAATCAAAATGCTTACAAACATCTCAAAAGGTTTGTGGATACCTGTTGGGGGAGCAAGCAAACTAATGTGTCCGAAGATGCACTACGGTTGAGACTCTTCCCATTCTCACTTAGAGGGAAGGAATTGGATTGGCTTGAGCGAATTCCCAAACATTCCATCACTACTTAAGATGAGTTGGCGGACAAGTTCATTGCAATTTTTTTCTCACCGGGGCATATGGCTACATTGAGAGATGAGATCTTGGCTTTCAAATTGGATCCAACCGAACCTTTGCATGAGATTTGGGAGCGCTATAGAACAATGGTGAAGGAATGCCCCAACAATAATATGACCGAGGCTATGATCCAACAGACTTTCTACCGGGGCATTAATACAACAAACCAATTCATAGTGAACCAACTTGCTGGGGGCAACTTCATGAAGTTGTCTTATGATGAGGCTTATGACATTCTTGACGAGATGGCTGACACTTCTTCTGCTTGGCAAAGTAGAGCCAATTTGCCCCAGGGTGACCCTAAGGTAACCCCATGGTTACTCATTTGCACAAGGAGTTACATGATCATGGGCAGACTATAGCTGAGTTGACAACTACAATGAACCAACTAGCAAAGGCACAGTTGCAATAAGTTCAAAATCCTCGCCAAGTGAATGCTATGGAGGGTGTCAACATGCTAGTCAATAAAAGAAGACAAATAGGGCAACAACACCAAGGGAATTCGGAGTAATTTGATAATGATTGTGGGGGATTGCAAGATGATGTTTATGATGGATGGAATGAAGAGGTGCAATACGTGAATAATTATCAAGGACAAAGGGGAAATTCTTCCAACCAACAACAATGGAGACCCCAGGGCAATCGGGGCAATCAACAACAAGGCAATGGCAATTGGGGGGAGCAACAACAAAAACTCCAACTGGGGAAATCAGAACAACAATCAAAACAATCAAGGAAATTGGAATGGTAACAACAACAATTGGGGTGGTAACAATAATCAAGGTGGATGGAATAATGGCAACCAAGGAAACCGGGGGCAAGGCTTTCAAAGGCCCCCAATGTACCAACAACTGAACAAGCCGCCTCCATTTCCATCCCAAGGTCCTAGTTCTTCTAACAATGATATGGGGAGAATTGAAATGATGTTCAAACAAATGATGAAAAATAATGCGGATTTTGATGCGCAGTTGGCTTCCCACAATACCTCAATCAGAAACTTGGAGGTGCACTTAGGCCAAATCTCACAGTCTTTGAATACTCGTTCTAAGGGAGCTATACCTAGTGATATGGTGGTTAACCCGAAGGGTGGGAACAATCATGTTATGGTGGTAACTATAAGAAGTGAGAGGGGTGGTGATGTGAATGCCTCCAAACAAAAGCAAATTTTGAGTGATGAAGCTGAGTTGCAAGAAGATGAAGTTCCTTTGGTGGTTGAAAATGCGATTGATGACAATGTGAACAAAGAAATGAGGATTGATATTCAAGATGCCGAGGTGGAAACTAAAAATGACGTGAACCCATCTAGGGAACATGTAATAGATATGCCGGAGCCGGTTGTTCCTAAAGCCAAGGCACCTTTGCCAAGGCCACCTCCGTCTTATCCTCAAAGGCTCGCGAAGCAGAAAAGTAAGAATCATTTTAAAAAGTTCATTGACATGATGAAGAGCTTGTCCATTAATGTGCCTTTGGTGGAGGCTCTTGAACAAATGCCGGGCTATGCTAAATTCATGAAGGACTTGGTGACAAAGAAACGGTCCATGGATTGTGAAACTATAAAGATGACTCGCCAAGTTAGCGCTATACTGCACTCAATGGCCTCGAAGCTTAAAGATCCCGTGCTTTCACCATTTCTTGCACCATTGGGAGTGCAGACTTTGCCAAGGCTCTATGTGATTTGGGGGCTAGTATCAATTTGATTCCCTACTCAGTTTTCAAGACTTTGGGTATTTGGAAACCGAGACCGACTTATATGAGATTGCAAATCGCAGATAGAACAATGAAGAGACCATCGGGTATTATTGATGATGTCCTTGTCCGGATGGACAAATTTATCTTGCCAGCTGATTTTGTGTTCTTGGATTGTGAGGTAGATTACAAAGTTCCGATCATATTGGGGAGACATTTCCTTGATACGGGGAAGGCCTTAGTTGATGTGGAAGTAGGGGAACTCACCTTCCGTGTGGGTGATGAAAAGGTGGTCTTTCATGTGTGCAAGTCTGCCGCGCCCCCTTTTTTCCCCCTTCCAACGGAGAGGAGTTTCCGGGTTTCGACATTCATGGGGTGTAATGACTCATTTACTTTTGGGAATTGGGTATTTGAAGAGTCGCCACCTAATGATTTAAGGCGCATTAGGATACCCATAGAGTTCTTTTGTAACTATGTTTGATAACCAGAGATTGGGTAAGGGCTTGGAATTATCCTAAGGGGAAGGTGTTAGGGACCCCTCAGGATCCACTAGTGTGGTTCCCGGCCAGACAGTTTTTTGTGAATTTGTGTAATTAGCAAGTAATCAAATAAAAGGCTCAAGTAATAGGGGAATTAAGTTAAACACACAAGTGTTTGAAACCAATTATTGAAAGGCAAGGTTTGAAAGAGTTATAAGCTAAACATGCTTGTAAAATAAAGGGGGTCCTAGGTTTGTTCATAATATGGATCACCTCAATGCAATACCCGGTATGACACTCCTCAGAAGAGGGGATATACGTGATATTAGCGCACCGGTCATCATCCATATCTACCCTTCCCACCCCGTTAAGGTATTAAAGCGCGGATTGGTCTCGACCTCTATTGCATGGTATTACCCATCCCATTCCTATTAGTCCCAGAGGAATTTAGGACTACTATTCCTATAAGAGGGAGGATTTTAGGCTGACTCTTAGGTTTAAAGGTAAAAAAGCTAAGGCCACATACAAAACACGTAGGACTACATTTTGAGGGGAACATATAAACAATTAGAGGGCTCATATATATACTTCCGCAAATAATGCATATAAATAACATGACTTAAACATAGTTAAGATGTGAATTTTAAAATCCTAAAGTAGAGTTTGAGTCAGAACCAGATTCATTACATAACTCAAAAAAAAAGTTCGAATCAGGCCTGCCTGCTGGTTGTAGCAGCTGGTAATTAACAAAGGCAATTCCAGTTTTATTTAAACAGTTACCCAAAGCTTTCCTAGGCATAATAGTGATGTCCTATGAGCATGATATATATATTGATTAAGAATGCAATAGAGCAGTGGTTAATTTTAAATACGCAATCTGGATCCTATAGGCATGCTTTCTAATGATATTGATTAACACGAAAAAAGTATGTTATTTAATATGATTCAGACAGGCACGAGTCAAACTAATTTTTAACTAAATTGGTTTTAAACCTTATAGGCATGATTTCTATTACAGGTGATTTTAAATCCTATAGGCATGGTATCTAATTATTAAAAGCTGACTTTGGACTTATAGGCATGATCCTAAGGGAAACGAATCTGGATACATGTTGTAATGAAAAATTGGACTTCAATTATTTTACATCCTATAGGCATGATATCTAATTATAAAGCAGATTTTTAACCCTATAGGCATGATCTCTACTGTTAAAGCCATTTAGACCTTATAGACATGGTTTCTAATTGTGAAAAGTAAAGCATGCAGAATTTATTTTAAACCAAAGCAGATCCTATAGGCATGTTATCTCACTGACCATATTTGGAATCAAAATAGACCCTGTAGGCATGTTATCTACCCAATTTACCCAGAAGATACAACTACCCACCCTTTTTCACTAATCACCCCATAATTGTTTACAAATTATTACAGACCCAATGATTGAATTACAAAAGAAGTGCATAAATAAGAAATTACAACCAAAGGAAGCATGATCTTGACTTCCTCTCTAAGTTATGTAATGAACCACTTCAATGCCAGAGTTTGAAAGCCTTTTCTCATACCTGGGTGTGTCATAGTTCCCTAAGGACCTCAAGGGCCCCAACAGTGCTCACACCCAGATTTACATAACCAAATAGAATGAGTGCAGTGTGGAAGGGCCAACCCTTATGTGTCCAAGTTCAGAGGGAGCTCAAGGGTCCTAAGGCAAGGCTCACACAAGAGGGGCAAAACCTAGATTCTAAGAATATAGTGGAAGTGCAGAACATAGTTTGAAAAAGAGATTTATTTTTTAAAAGCTGGACTGACAGTCCATTTTGAAAGCAATTAGTGACAGAGGTGATTTAAATCAGCAGTAGTAGTAAAACTCAAAACTACACAGAATCAGTAGTCATTCAAAACACACAAACCAGGGGTCTGGTTTGGTCATGCACATCAATAGCTTATGCTGGCATGGCGACAAACCAGTCAAAGAAACACAAACACATAGAGGGGATATGGGGTTTGGGGTTCATAAGACAGAGTATGCTTTAAAACACACATAGGGGAAGCATTAATCTAAGGGGAAAGGGAACATATTACAGTATGCTAATAATGTAACTTGACTACAGAAACATGAGCAGAAGTATGCAAGAGCGAAAGAAACTAAAGCAACTAAGGAAACATGTTGTTGTTGGGGCTTAAATATTAACTAGGACATACCAGTAGAGAAGCAAAGTGCAGAAAGGTAAAGCAAGCAAAATTCTACAGTCTAGCCTCGGCTTTCAGCCGGCTAGACAAAGCAATAGCACAAGTAGTAGTAAAGAAGGAGAGAGTTTTTTAAGTGTAAGTGTGTGTTCTGAACTCAAATTGTTTGTGTCTTTGAAAGAAGAGGGGGTAGGGTATTTATAATTTTGAAAACGAGTGAAGAATAAGGTAATAAGTAAAGTCTTGATACAGACATGGAAATAATCACAATCAGAATCAATTAACACAAGTGATTCCTTTTAATAAAGGAATCACTGCTTAACAGATACTAACATGGTTAATTAAGGAAAGAAATCAGCTTGAAACTGATTGATTCTTTCCATATAAGGGGGAAGTAAAAAATTATGAAGTAAATGATTGAGTCTAAGTACAAAAATATGCTTAATTTTGGGAAAGAATTCAGCAAGGTAAAACATCACAGTAATTAAAGGAGGGGAATAAATTAATTTAAACAAATGAGTAAAATTAGGGTTCATAAGAAAACTTTTGCAATCAGTCACAATATTGAGGGAATCAGGATCATTCAAGAAAGAGTCATGACTTTGCATTTCGACATATAAATAGCAAGCAATGAACATGCATGCATGGTCAAACATGTTGACAAAAAGAAGCAATACAAACAAACAGTATTAGCAGGAATAAGCAAGGATTTAGTAGTAAAAGAAATCTACTCGTAGCACAGTAGTCGACAAGGTCAAGTAGTCACATAGAATCAGAGTGTAGAGATCCAAACTAACAGGTAAGAAAGTCAGAAATAAGTAAAGACCTTCAAACTCATAGTAATAAGCGAGGGAAACCCTTTTAAGAAATTAGGACTTTAAAAATAGTCGAGTTTAAGAGATAATGAGAACTCAGAATCAAATAAGTCGAACAAGGAAAAGAGAGTCAGAAACAAAGAACTAAATTGAACAAGTATACATTCAAACAAACAAGGACAGTTTCAGTCTCAGATAAGACCAAAAAAGACCTAGGGTTTTCAACATGCTGAATCAAATAGAAGGAAAGCATAAACAAGTCGTTTGAATATAGTTAAATTATAAACAACATTAAAATTAGAGAAGAGATCTTTAAAAGATTTAAGAGAAAACCCTAATCGTTGAAAAATGAAGAGCCATTTTGAAAGAAAATCGGAGAACCTTTGGAAAAACAATTAAGAAGTTCATAATATGCACAGATCTAAGATAGATCTGAAGAAAATTGAAAGATCTTAAAGGTTTAGGGTTTCAGAGAAACCAGAAAAAGTGAGGAATGTGAGCACGTGATTTTTTCCCTATATGAATTACTCCCATAAATTCAAGAAAATAAATTTTTCCCATTATTTGCAATTTCGTAAATTTTTGTAGCATTTTTTGTTAACTGTTTGCATTTGTCTGTGCATGTTTGTTTATTTAAATTCATGAAAAATACAAAAATATATTACATTTGCATCTAGGATTTAATTTGGCATTTTGGAATTAGTTAGTAATTTAGTTGTTTTACAAAAAAAATAGAAAAATAGAAAAACAACTCATTTTGTTTTAAATTTTTAACTTTGAATTTTGTAGCTTCTTTTAATTTGGGAACTAATTAATTGTCATAAAAATTATGTTGAGTAATTAGTTTAATTTAGGAATTTAATTTAGTTTAAGTGTTAATTTAAGATTTAATTTGATTTGAAAAGAATTGAGAGGATCAAAGATTTTGGGCCAAATTAATTGAATTCCCCAAGCCCAATTACTTTGCACCCGGTTATACCTACCAACCCAGCCCAAACCCATTCTAAAAAACTAGGTCCAACCCTCATACAATCCAAACGAC
This sequence comes from Nicotiana tabacum, assembly GCF_000715075.1. NCBI lineage: Eukaryota > Viridiplantae > Streptophyta > Magnoliopsida > Solanales > Solanaceae > Nicotiana > Nicotiana tabacum. The sequence continues at coordinate 97,505,411 of NC_134082.1, forward strand.
CCCGTTTTGCTTCGAGTGTATCTCAGCCGTTGATTTTCATTTAATCCAACGGACGGGAACTGGGGTCCTTTTGATATAAAACTGTCCAAACGCCCTACACCCCCCGCCTCGTCTCTCTCATCTCTCTACTCTCAGAGACCACAACCTCAAAACCCTAGCACCGCTTCCATTCCCCACCGCCTCAACCGGCAGCGCCACCTCCAAACCACCCCAAATTCACACCCTTGAACCCCCTTTACTTCCTCATCCCAAATCCATGATCATTTACCCTCGAATCGGATCCAAACTTGTCAAATTTTAAATCAAAGGTCTAAACCCTAAAATCCCAAAACCCAAATCGAGGAGTTTAATGAAGGTTTAACGCTGAAATAGGTTTCATTCGCGTGTTCTCGTTTGAGAACACACAATTAAAGCCTATTTCGTTCAAAAGTTAGAGTTCCCCTTGAAGACTGTCAAGATTTTTTCCACCTGGCCTAAGTATTCTTCAGTCATTTTCCTTTCTTTCATTTTTCTTCTGTTCTTCATTTTGTTTGTTTAAGTTCTAGTCTCCATCTTCTCTTACTTCACTTTTTCCGTTTTGTTTTAGTTTTAAATCAGTTCTGTCTGTATGTGTTGAAATCGAGTTTGTTCATGCTTGTTTTTTATTTATTTATTTCTCTGCTTCTTTGTGTGTTTTCATGTCCTATTTTTTTAAAGAAAAGAAATATGATTTTTCTCTTGGGCAATTCTGCTTGGCCCAATGATTCTATATAGGTTTTGAAATCAGAAGTCCAGGAAGAGATGCAATCTAGTTGTGCAAGCTTAGGATTTTCGGATTAAACCTTTGGGTCCATCTGACTTTTGACCCATTTAGATTTTTGGGGTAATTAACAGGGTTTAAAGGGGTAGTTTAGGAATTTTAGGTGGAAGGAATCTCATTTAACTAAATTAGGAAGCTTCTTGGAAGCTGGGGTAGGGACTTATGTGAAAATCTCAATTTTACACTAAGGATACCTAAGCAAAAATGAAAATTGTAAAAGGTTCTAAGTGCAAAAACTAGTTGTATTTCTGCTGCCCTAATACCTTGCCTATAAACCATCTTTACTTCACTAGAAAGAAAGAGGAAGAAAAAAGAAACATTAGAGATAGAAAAACCCCTGAAAACTGAACGCATGACTAAAAAGAACACTGAATTTCCTACAGTTCTTGGTGGAAAACTGCTCAAAATTTGGCTTGTTTTTCTCTGGATTTCTGATTCTCTTGTCTAGAACTCTTGAGAAAGCTCCATAGTTATACTGTTGGATTGAAGAAAATGGTTTGAGTTTGGTTTTATGTTGGGGTGTTGATTTGTGTTTCCTCCATTGTTCCATCAATTGTTCTCGAGCTGGTTTTTGCTGTTTTATTGACTGAATCTAGGATTTGTTTTGCTTGCTGCCGGCTACTGATTCTTCACTCCTTGGTTTCTATCTTATCTCCAGGTATTTCCTTCAAACCATGAATGGAAATGAAGTTCGTTATGGCTGTTATGTTGGAGTCATGTAATTCAAGTTGAAAAAAAACTGATTGTTGTCCCTTCTCTGTTGCATTACCAGTTTTAAAGTCTATTATATTTTGTTTTTCAAGCTTCTCCCAGGCTCATATAAGTTATTTAGTTCTTGTCATTATCTTTTTAGGTTCTGTTATGGTGTTGTATAAATGTTCCTTTTCACTAGCTTATTTTAAACGCTTGAAGGTTTCTTATCACATGTATAAGTGGTACAGAACTAATGCAAGGAAATTTCAGTAGCATCAAGTATGTTTCAGGTCTGTTTTGGCCTGTTGAAGCCATTGTTGTGTGTATGTGCTTCAATTTGTTTTAAGATTGATGTCCATAAAGTTTGAAATCAGGAACTTTCATGTTGAGGTTTATCTAGTGTAGTATCTTATTTCATGAATTATTGATTGAAGGGCCTCTAATTCATGTAGCTTATAGTCACCTTGAATGAGGAAAATGGTTTGATTGCTTACTGCAAGGGGTTAGCCTTGTGTGGAATTTCTCCGGACATTTATAAGTCTGTTTAAGTCCCGATCTAGATTTGTGTTCATTTGACAAATTTTATGAGTTTTTAACCTGCCATAGCATGTGTCGAAAGAGGCTCTATTAAGTCTAACAACTCGCCTAATTCCCTTTTGAGTTTACTGGAGATTTAAGTGGTCAGGAGAGTCAGATGATTATGTGTTATCGAAAGCCATGTTAGGCTCACATCTACATTTTTATAATCTGATGTTTTGCATGCTTGAAGACTCGATCTTGAGTCCTGCAACTATTGATGCTCAACTCTCCAAGGACTTGGGTTCACGTTGGGCCTGAAATGGAGACAAGCCGCATTGCTTTATATGTAGGGCCAGTTATTTGAGCTCAATGCTATTTTTCGTTAATTGCTAACCATTTTGCCATTCATTCATCCTTTCTAATGTTGGTCTATTGGTTTAAAATTGGATCAAATTTTTAGTCTGAAAAGTAGTGATAATTCTTTTCCTTGATTAATTATATTTGTTAAAGTAGACTTGAGGCGTGCCATGTTAAATAAGCTCAGTTATGGCCTTCAGAAGCTTAGTTTCAATTCCCTTTAAAATTGGAATTGAGGTGCGCCGTGCCAAATAAAATCTTAAAATGCATGGCCCTCGCTTAATTAATTTTAAATCTTTAGAATTCGAGGCGTACCATTTAGTTGAACTTCCATGGCCCTCGCAAATTAAAAAATGCGTAGTTGCTTTAAGCGCATAATTTAAATTACCTTCCTAAACTCGGGTGTGCATTTATATGACCCAAATTCAAATCTCAACAACGTCAAATAAAATGTGTCATGGACCGCGGGTGCATTTATGTGACGTGGTTCAAGATGTGTTTTAGATGATGTTGAATCTTTCTAAAAATATTTAAATAAAAGCGGTTATAAGGTTAAAAATGTACCATAGGCTAAAACATGTATTAAAATCAAATAAATAGGCCAATAATAACAGTTGAGCGACCGTGCCAAAACCATGGAAATCGGGAATGCCTAACACCTTCTCTCGGGTTAACAAAATTCCATACCCAGATTTCTGTGTTCGCGGACTGTAAAACAAAGTCAATCTTTCCTCGATTCGGGATTTGAACCGGTGACTTGGGACACCATAAATTATCCCAAGTGGCGACTCTGAATTTTAAATACAATAATCCCATTTCGATTGTCGCTTTAATTGGAAAAACTCCTTATACCCTTTCCGGGGTAGGTAAAAGGAGGTGTGACAGCTCTGGCGACTCTGCTGGGGAACGAATCCAAAATCTCTGGTTCAGGGTTCAAGAATTCGAGCTTAGAATAATTGTTATATTTGGCTTTTATTTATTATTGGATTTTACGTGTTTGGGCCTAATGTGCTAAATGTTGTTTTTTACCGCTTTGATACTATTTGAATTGTATATAAATTGCTAAGGAACCCTTCTCTTCTCATTTTCGGGGATGTGCACGCTGGCGTGAATCCTCTTCTGTTAGTGTCATACCTTAAATTAAAAAGAGGCTCGGACAAGTTACAAAGTCGAGTGGCCTTTTGGTTCCCGGTACGTAGCCCCCTCCTCACCTCGAGTTGTCCGCTCGGGTGCATAAGTCTAGAACAGTATACCCAGGTTTTATACTTAGAATAACTCAGTCTCATGCCGGATCCCTAAATAAGAACGTTTGTTTGCAACATGTGCATTTGACTTTGGAGACTCAACACAGGAGTTGGGTCTGTCTAGGACAGGTGTACCCGAAATGAAAAGACCATCCTGATGCATCCTACTTGCTACTTGCGCATTCATTTGCTTCGGATTTGCATGCTGACCGGCTTATCGAATAATAGGAGAAAGGTTGAGAAGAAGAAAGTCAATGTAAGGGCTGAGAGAGATAATTGCTTGCTTTTGAAAAACCGATGTCCAAAATATACTGAAACTCTGCTGGAATTTTGAAAAAAAGGGAAAAGGAAAAATTTTGTTTTTTTAAAAAAAATGGTCGGTTTTTGTTTTGTCAAAACTGCCCGAACTACGCCAGTTTGATTCCCACCGGATGTGGGATACGTAGGCAACCCCCATCGGTTCCAACTTCCCTTTTGCAAGAATAGCCCAAAAGAACCAAAATGTTATTGCTTTGTTGTAAATAAGTAAGGTGATGTCATTCTTGTCAAAAATAGCCGAATGTCCCCAAAAGGACGCCGGAAGACTGTTTTTGCAAGAACATCCACCTTTGGTCTCTTTTACAAATTTTTGGTCGGTTAGGAAGCATGACCTTAAAATCTTCTCCCCCGAAGTGCTGAAAGGCCATATTTGCAAAGTCGGGTTTTATTTTTGAAATACAAATTTGGAAAAAAATAGTGTTAACTTTTCTTGAGTCAAATGAGTCATGATTTTACTTAATTAAATCACCCTAATAAATGTGCAGAATGAGCACGAGTCAAATTTTGCCAGTAACAGTCATGACCAAGATCCCTTTGGAGTTGTATATGTGGTGGGAAGATCTAGGTGAATCAGGACAAGATAGGGTCAATCGCTACTTGGGAGGTCTTACCGGGTTATTGAAGATCAGGCCTAGAGGATACATAATAAAGGCACTGGTTATGTTTTGGGACCCAGCTCACAACGTGTTTCATTTCTCGGATTTTGAACTCTCACCCACTCTAGAAGAAATAGCCGGATATATTGGGAGCACTGAAGCTCCTATGAGACACAAGTATTTGATTGCTCCAAGAGTCGTCGCTGCACACAAGTTCCTAGATTTCTTAAAGATAAGCAGGGGGTCCATTACCCAGATCTGGCAGCTGGTTTTTCAACTCCGCAATTTATATACCAGCGATACAGACATATAGAGGGGTTTAACAATCCAGAAAGCAAAATTTGCAGCAAAGGGAATCGCCTCAAATAGGAAGAACACAGGTGCTTCGCTTTTATGGTGGTATTCTTGGGTCTTCTAGTGTTTCCCAGGAAAGATGGGAATATTGATATACAGATAGCTGGGGTCGTCAGCACTTTGCTTACTCAGGCCAAAAGCACCCTCGCACCCATGATAGTGTCTGAAATCTTCCGGACTCTCACAGCTTGCAAAGCCGGAGGAGACTTTTTTGAAGGGTGCAACTTGTTGCTACAAATATGGATGATTGGACATCTATATCATCGTCCTCAATACCTGAACTATGGGTCGATAGAGAAAAGCTGCATAGAGGAGTTTTATACAAGGGTCGACGGGTTTAACATGCCAGAAGGGGTCACAGAATGGATATCACGTCTCCGTTTCGTCACTACAAATCAAATAGAATGGACGTTCGGGTGGTTTCCTGTAGATGAAATCATATACATGCCAGCTACCGGACCTCAATTCCTCCTGATGGGTCTCAGAAGTATCCAACCTTATGCCCCATACCGGGTTTTGAAGCAGCAGGGGAGATGTCAAATAGTTCCAAAGGATGAAGACCTTAATACTCAGGTAGTCGATATTGGTTATATCGGTCAATTTCATGAAGCAGCAGTTCGCCAGATCTGGAGCGAGTGTCAGTACTTGACAGCAAGCACCCAAGTGCGTGATCTATCCAAGGGTGAAGTCTCACCCTGTTACCTCGCATGGTACCAAAGAAGTGTTAAGTTTGGGAGACTAGCCAAAAGACCCCATATTCAAGAATTTGTCGAGGCGTCATAGGCGCAATAGGATTGGTTGGCCAAAAAAAATGAATATAGGGCTACCATAAGCAAGCTGGAAAAGCAAGTCAAGGATCTTCAATTTGAGAATGGTTTGCAAGCCGCCACAGATAAGTGTGAGAAGAACAATCTAGCCAAGGAAAATGAAGCCCTTCGAGCCCAAATTCGAGAAATGAAAATAGCGGCCGAAAATTCCGCCAGAAGTGCAAAAGATGGAAAGCTTATAGATAACCTTAGGCGGAAGTTGAGTGAGTATGGTTTTGATCTGAACAAGGTAGAGGATGAACTAGAAAGGGCTCGAAAAAAATTGGCTAAGAATGCGGAGGAATGAGCGCCCTTGGTTAGATAGTTAAAAGAGAAATATGATAATGAGGTTATGGGGTTGAAGAAAAGGGGTCACCATCGTTGAGAACAAAATGATCAAGCAGACAAAAAACTTTAAGGTAGAAAGAGAACACTGTTATGCAGAGATGACACAGTTAGAAAAAGATCTGCAACAACTTCAAGAACAGAATCATATAGCTGAACAAACTTTGGAAGCTAGGGCCCAACAGATTGGGCATTTGTTGCAAGAAAAGGGCGTCATAAGAGAAAGGGTCAGAAGGATCACTGACTACATCATAGTGAAGTGCAGTAAGTGTGAAGACATGACCAGATCCATGTTTTTTGCCACTGTAATGACATTTGTCCGCCAGATAATGGAGGATCTCTATCATCTCCAAGGGGATTTGGTGCATAGGCCCATGGCAATACCGACTAATGTCCCGCAGCCCCCCGGAGTAGTTGAGGCATTGATGTATTCATGATTTTCATTCGAGTCTGTGTTTTCATTTTCTTTATTGGAGTCTGTTAGTCTGTTTTTGAGTCTGTATTTTCATTTTTCTTTGTTGGAGTCGGTTAGTCCACTTTTGAGTATGTATTTTCATCTTTCTATTGGAGTCTGTTAGTCCCCCTTTTCGAGTCTGTTAGTTTAAATTCTATAGGATGAGTCATTGTAATCAAGATGTTTTACGAAAAATTTGAAAACCCCAAAATATTTTTTTTATTCCTAGAACTACGCTTGGTCTGATTCGTGCGGGGTCATGATACGTAGACAATCTCCATAGGATTCGATCATAACCAAAAGAAAAAAAAGAAAAGAAAATGAAAAAAAGAGAAGGAAAAAGAGAAAAAGAGAGAAGGAAAAAGAGAAAAAGAGAGAAAACAAGAAACTGTGGGAAGGAAACAATGGCAAAACAAGAGAGAAAATAAGAGAATAAAGGACAATGAGAAATCAAGCAAAGAAAGGCAGGAGTGAAAAAGAGAGAAATTGCAAAATGGACATTAGGGAAAATCAGGATGATGCAAGCAACCAATCAAATGCATAATAGAAATGGTTAACTGCTTAGGTGCATTGCATCCCCAACGTGCGGTTGCCTATCTGTTAATCTCTAATCACTAACAAGTTTGTTGTTGAAATCAGTACAGGCAGGTGGTTAGTTTGTTTGGCATTCTGGCAACTCATCCGTACAACACCAGGTCAAAAGACAAGTTTATCATGGCTAACCAAGAACTGGATGCCAGTGTTATTGATCCGTCAAGAGAGGGGGAAGAGTCTGATGTTAATCTGAAAGAGGAGTTGTATAAGCTGAAACAATAGATGACAGAGATGTACCAGGCATTAGTGAAAGGGCATCCACCACCATCCTACCCCGCCAACCCTGCTTTCATCCCGCCATTGGTTCAATCCCAGGAACCTCCCACTACTGATTCATCTCCAGGCTTTCCCGTTTACCACCACAACCAAGGCACCACTTCCCAAACACCACTAGCTCCACCACCCAAACTAGTCTCGTACCCTCCTCTACCAGCCACCCCTATTTTCGTGGCACCCTCAACCGCTACAATCCAATGAGACTCTATTCCAGACCCAAGATAAACAATACTATTCCCCGGAGCCTACTTTAAAAGCCCCTGAACCTTACTCCTATACCCCTCGTTTTGACCCCCCCCCGTTGAGACTAAGAAACCACCTAAAAATCTAGAACAGGAGGAGATGTTCAGGAAGGTTAAAATCTTGGAACAATCATTCAGAAACATGCAGAGATTGGGAGGTTAGGTGAGCGTGGCCTACAAAGATTTGTACCTATTTCCGGATGTTCAACTGCTAGTGGGATTCAAAATGCGCAAATTTGATCTGTATGGCGGGCAAGGAGACCCGGTGGCCCATTTGAGGAGATTTTGCAGTAAAATGAGAGGAGCCGGTGGGAAAGAAGAGTTGTTGATAGCATGCTTTAGCTTGAGTCTGATCGGCACGGCGTTGGAGAGGTACACTCGTCAGGATCACAGCAGATGGTATACGTGGGATGATTTGGCCCAAGCATTCACTTGTCATTTCCAATACAACCTCGAGATCATTCCAGATCATTTATCTCTGACTAAGATTGAGAAAAAGCCTAGTGAAAGTTTCAGGGAATACGATTTCCATTGGAAAGAGCAAGCAGCTAGGGTTGACCCTCCGATGAAAGAGAGTGAAATGGTAGATTACTTTTTGCAGGCTCTAGAGACAACTTACTACGGCCATCTAGTATTGGCCATAGACAAGTCCTTCAACAAGGTAGTGAAGATGGGTGGCATGGTAGAAGAAGGGCTTAAGTCAAACAAAATCCTGAGCTACTCGGCTATTAAGGCAACTACCCAAGCCATTCAAAATGGTACTGGGGGAGTAATCGGAAAGAAGAAGAAAGAAGATGTGGAAACAATTGATTCAGGAGCATGGTTTGGACCCAGGGGTCCGTCCCACCATTATAATCAGCCTCGGCCCCACTACCAAACCTACCCCCAAACCCTGTATAATCCACCCCAACATTACTACCCATCTCCAGACCCTCATTTTTCTATCCACCACGCCCAAACATACACTCAACCTCCCGCCCATGCACAATGGCGTGCGCCAGCCTCACAAATCACCTACCCAACTCCACAAAATGCCTACCTACCCCCACGAGCCTACCAAAACCCTACTGGCTCAGGTTTCCGGCCCAATCAAGCATTTAAAAATGAGAGGCTGCAGTGGAAGAAAACCTTCACCCCATTGGGAGAGCCCTATACTATTTTGTTCCACAGGCTGAGGCAATTGGATATGCTGAGACCAATTGAGTCGAAATTGCCAAACCCTCCTCCAAAGAATCTTGATTACTCTATAAGTTGTGAATATTGTCCTGGCACTTCGGGGCATGATACGGAGAAGTGCTGGCACTTGAAAAATGCCATCCAAGAGCTAATTGATACTAACCGGATTGAAGTCCAAACTCCAGAGGCACCCAACATCAACCAGAACCCGTTGCCAACTTATCAGGAGACAAACATAATCGAGATAGTGCATAAGGGAGGGGAGCCCAAGAAGCCTTCACAGACCGTCATGATGATTCGGTCTAGTGAGGTCAAGCTAGATGAAAAACCAACAATTGAGAGATCAGTGAACAAGTTGAGCGGGACAAATGGTGAACCATCTGCGATAGTCAAGAAGGGGTCCCTGAGTGATGTTGCAGCAAAACAAGAAAAGCCAAAAGTGGTTGTGCCAGGAGTGGCAAACAAGCCTGTCGTAATTGTAGAGGGTTCCCGTACGGATCCTGTCGTCATCAAGCCTGTAACCCAACTGCCAATAGTTAACAGCAAGGCTGTCCCGTGGAATTATGAACGAGTGACGGTGACCTATAAGGGAAAAGAAGTTAAAGAGGCCCATGGATTAACCCGTTCGGGGAGATGATTTGCCCTGGAAGAGTTAAGGAAAGCTAAAAGCTCCAAAGATAACCCAGTTCTAGTGAAGAAAGCGGTAACTAAAGAAGAGGCGAGGAATTTCTGAGAAAAATGAAAGTACAAGACTATTCCATCATGGAGCAGTTGAGAAAGACGCCTGCTCAGATTTCACTGTTTTCATTGTTAATCTACTCAGACGAGCATCGTCATGCCTTGAAGAAAATCTTGAATGAGTCTCACGTTCCTTACAAAATCTCAATGATCCATCTAGAAAAGATTGCCAACAAAATATTTGAGGTGAACAGAGTCACTTTCTCTGATGATGAGTTACCTGTTGAAGGTACTAAGCACAATAGAGCCCTCTATCTTATAGTGAAATGTGAAGATTCCGTGGTTACCAGGGTATTGGTTGACAATGGTTCTAGTGCAAACATTTGCCCTCTTTCTACTCTGAACAAGTTGAAAGTGGATGATGAGAGGATTCACAAGAACAATATCTCGGTTCGGGGATTTGATGGTGGAGGGAAAGATTCAGTTGGTGATATAGTGCTTGAGTTGACAATAGGACCGGTTGAATTCACCATGGAGTTTCAGGTGCTGGATTTAGCCGTTTCCTACAATCTGCTGTTAGGTCGACCTTGGATTCATGCCGCTAAAGCAGTCCCGCCCACTCTGCACCAGATGGTCAAGTTCGAATGGGATATTTAGGAAATCATTGTACATGGCGAGGATAATTTGTGTGCTCACAGTGATGCCGTTGTTCCGTTCATTGAGGTTGAAGATGACAAAGGGCCTTGGGTCTATTAGGTTTTTGAAATAGTGTCAGTCGAGAAAATTCCAGAAGGAAAATGCGTTCCAATTCCAAAGGTAACCGCCGCATCAGTCATGATGGCTTTTGAAATGCCGAAAAATAGTTTTGTACCTGGTAAGGGTATGGGTGCATCTCTGCAGGGTATCATACAACCGATGTCTCTCCCTAAAAACTTGGGTACATTTGGTCTAGGATTCAAACCCACAACCGTAGATGTGAAAAGGTCTAGAAAGTTGAAACAGAGGGCGTGGGCACTGCCAAAGCCTATCCCACGTCACTTTAGGTCGTTTGTCAAGCCTGGTGCCAGGAAACGCCCAGTGACAACAGTTCCCAGTTCTGTGGTTGGCGTTGATGAAGAGTTAATTGAAAGGTTCAAGAGGTTGTTCGACAATGTGAACATGGTGGAAGTTGGTGCAGGTTCTAACAAGCAGATGTGCAGTTTGTTGGGCCGAGTGCAAAGCTTAACAATTGGAAGGCTACTCCTCTCCCTACCCGAAAAGAGTTTTGGTAGTTTGCTTTGATTTTCTTTCAGTTTATTTGGATTATTCCAGGGCTGTAATTCAGATTCTATGTTCCGTCTGTTTGGATGTATAAACCTTGTTATCTTTTAATTTCATTGAAATGCAATTTCCCTTTTTCATCATTCCTGATAGTTTTATTTTTGTTTTTCTTTTTTTCCTTGTATAGTCCTTTTTATGCCGGTTCAATGACATGACATGCATGAGGAATCTTCGGCCCAGTCTTAAAAGTCAATCTACTTTAGAAATAACAATTCAAGAAATAGAGTGTGATGATGAATCAGAATATGATGAGGATGAGGCCTTTGAAGAGATTAGTAAAGAATTAAGCCATTTTGAGGGAAAACCCAAGCCTAACCTGAATGATACCGAAACAATCAATTTAGGGGACCCAGATAATGTCAGGGAAACTAAGATAAATGTTCATCTTGAACCGCAAATCAGGGAAGAGATAATTAAAGCATTGTTTGAATACAAAGATGTTTTCGCATGGTCATATGATGACATGCCGGGCCTAAGCACTGACTTGGTGGTTCACAAATTGCCCACTGACCCGGCATTTCCTCCTATCAAGCAGAAGTTCAGAAAGTTCAAAACCGACATGAGTGTGAAGATTAAAGAAGAGGTCACAAAGCAATTTGATGCAAATGTCATTCGAGTCACGCGGTATCCCACTTGTTTAGCCAATGTTGTACTTGTGCCAAAGAAGGATGGTAAGACTAGAGTGTGTGTTGATTACCGTGATCTCAACAAGGCAAGTCCAAAAGACAACTTCCCACTGCCAAATATCCATATTTTGATTGATAATTGTGCCAAGCATGAGATTGGGTCTTTTATAGACTGCTATGAGGGCTATCATCAGATCTTAATGGATGAGGAAGACGTAGAAAAGACGGCATTCATCACGCCATGGGCGACATATTGCTACCGGGTAATGCCATTTGGTTTGAAAAATGCTGGAGCAACGTACATGAGGGCAATGACGACCATAATCCACGACATGATACATAAGAGATCGAGGTTTATGTGGATGATGTGATCATAAAGTCTAGGAAGCAGTTTGACCACGTCAGAGATTTGAGAAAGTTCTTCCAAAGGCTCCGCAGTTACAACCTTAAGCTCAATCCTGCAAAGTGCGCATTCGGTGTGCCATCTGGAAAACTGCTGGGATTCATAGTCAGCCGTCGAGGCATCGAGTTGGACCTGTCAAAAATCAAAGCTATCCAAGAATTGCCACCTCTAAGGAACAAGACTAAGGTGATGAGTCTATTAGGGAGGCTGAACTACATCAGCAGGTTTATTGCTCAGCTCACGACAACTTGTGAGCCTATCTTTAAGTTGCTGAAGAAGGATGCTACAGTCAAGTGGACAGATGCGTGTCAAAAAGCATTCGATAAGATAAAGGGGTACCTATCAAACCCACCGGTGTTGGTCCCACCAAAACCGGGGAAACCTTTGATTCTATATTTGACAGTTTTGGACAATTCATTTGGTTGTGTGTTGGGTCAGCATGACATCACCAGCAGGAAGGAGCAAGCCATCTATTATCTCAACAAGAAGTTCACATCTTATGAGGTTAAGTACACTCACCTTGAAAGGACATGCTGAGCCCTAACTTGGGTAGCACAGAAGTTGAAGTATTATTTGTCATCTTACACTACTTACCTCATCTCTCGTTTGGATCCGTTAAAGTATATCTTTTAGAAGCCTATGCCCATAGGGAGACTGCGAAGTGGCAAATTTTGCTCACGGAATTTGACATTATCTATATGCCTCAGACCGCGATGAAGGCCCAAGCATTGGCCGAGAACCCGGTTGACGAAGAATATGAATCGTTGAGAACTTATTTTCCCGATGAAGAGGTGATGCATCTTGATGAGATGGAGCAGATTGAAAAACCAGGTTGGAAACTTTTTCTTTGATTGGGCTGCAAACATGAAAGGAGTCGAAATAGGGGCCGTGCTTATTTCTGAAACAGGGCACCATTACCCTGTTACGGCTCAACTTTGTTTCTATTGTACCAACAACATAGCTGAGTACGAGGCATGCATTTTGGGTGTGAGGTTAGCTGTAGACATGGGTGTCCAGGAGGTCTTGGTCTTGGGAGACTCGGACCTTCTGGTGCACCAGATTCAAGGAGAATGGGAAACGCAGGATTTAAAACTCATATCGTACCGACAATTCTTTGTCAACGGTTCCGATTAGTAGAGTTCACGCATATTCCAAGGATCCATAATGAGGTTGCCGATGCTTTGGCTACTTTGGCGTCAATGTTACATCATCCAGATAAGGCTTATGTTGGCCCTTTGCATATTCAGGTCCGCGATCAACATGCTTACTGTAACATGGTAGAAGAAGAACTTGATGTTGAGCCGTGGTTCCATGACATCAGGGAGTACATCAGAATGGGGGTGTATCCGGTGCAAGCCACAGGGATCAAAATAGAACAATTAGACGGTTGGCAAGTGGATTTTTCTTCAGTGGAGGAGTTTTTTACAAAAGGACTCCAGATCTTGGTTTGTTAAGATGCATAGATGCTAGACAAGCATCAACTATCATGATTGAAGTACATTCCGGGGTTTGCGGGCCACACATGAGTGGGTATGTTCTGGCAAAAATGATTCTCCGAGCAGATTATTATTGGCTCACCATGGAGCGAGATTGTATCAATTTTGTGCCCAAGTGTCATCAATGTCAAGTGCACGAAGATTTGATTCATTCTCCGCCATCTGAATTGCATACAATGTCTACACCATGGCCCTTCATTGCTTGGGGCATGAATGTCATTGGACCAATTGAGCCAGCATCATCCAATGGGCACAGGTTCATTCTGGTGGCCATTGATTATTTCACCAAGTGGATTGAAGCTAAAACTTTGTGACCAAGAAAGCAGTGGTTAATTTTGTTCATTCAAATATCATCAGTCGGTTCGGGATCCTAAAGGTAATCGTCACAGATAATGGTGCTAATCTCAATAGTCATTTGATGAAAGAGGTATGTTAGCAGTTTAAGATTACGCATCACAATTCCACCCCATACTGCCCCAAGGCGAATGGAGCAGTCGAGGCAGCCAGTAAGAACATAAAGAAGATACTTCGAAAAATGGTGGAAGGTTCCAGGCAATGGCACGAAAAGTTTCCCTTTGCGTTGTTGGGTTATCACATTACTGTTCGCACTTCAGTATGTGTAACTCCTTACTTGTTGGTATATGGCACAGAAGCAGTGATAACCGCGAAAGTTGAAATACCATCCCTTCGAATTGTTGCTGAAGCCGAAATTGATGATGATGAGTGGGTCAAAAACCGTCTGGAGCAATTGAGTTTGATTGATGAAAAAAGGTTGGCAGCAGTATGTCATGGCCAGTTATATCAAAAGAGAATGGCAAGAGCATACAACAAGAAGGTGCGTCCCTGGAAGTTTGAAGTGGGTCAGGAAGTATTGAAACATATCCATCCATATCAGGCTAAAGCAAAAGGCAAGTTCGCCCTTAATTGGCAGGGGCCGTTCATCGTAGCGAGAGTGTTGTCCAATGATGCATTATATTTAACAGACATAGAAGGCACATATGTAGACCTGACTATCCATTCTGATGCAGTCAAAAGATACTATGTATGATTTCTTTGGTTTAAATTGTATTTTTTTGTACTTGGCATGTTTTGAAGAATGGAATGACGAAAACATTTTTTCTGCTATCTAAACACTTTATCCGTTGTTACCCCTTTGAGCCTTATTTGTTTATTTTCTTTCATACCCCTCTTTTGGAATTAGTAGCAAAACTCAACGCAGGCGCAAAAGATAAGTAAAGGAAAAGAGAGAAAAAAAAGAAAAGAATAAAAAGAGAAAAAAAACAACAAGAAAGAAAAAAAAAACAAAAGGGAAAAGAAAAAAAGAAGGAAAGAAAAGAAAGAAAAGAAAAGAAAAATCACAACAACAAAATAATTTCTATGACATGAACTATGTTCGACCTGATTCCTTTTAAGGATACGTAGGCAGCCTCACGATTCGGTCCCATCAAAATAAAAATCCAAAAGTCCCCAGGCAAAGAGAACTGGGGTAGAAGTTGTGGTTGTTGTAAAAAATCTGATTTCGAAAGTTGTAATTTTGAACCCATTTGAAATGTTTTGAGCCATTTTGATACCCTTTCTTTTTAACCCTATCCAAAAGCCACATTACGGTCCAAAGAAAGACCTTCCGATCAGTCTTCGAGAGATGCCAAGTCGAGCAAGTAGAGGTGATTCATATCAGGGGCAACACTCCGGTCCAGGCAGGAAAAATGAGAAAATGAGAGAGTCTTATTGGTGAAAACCCTCGCCAGCACTGTAAGGCGACATAAGCTGAGAGAAATTGAAATAAGAGAGTCTTATTGGTGAAAACCCTCACGGGCACCGTAAGGCAATAGTGAGTTGAGAGATGAACAAATGAGAGAGGTTTGTTGGTGAAAACCCTTCAGGGCACCGCAGGCCGAACAAGGTCAGTGATTTGGTGAAAAATTGGGTTATGGAAATCTTGGGGCACCAAGTATGACAACTGAAAGTGGATTGGTTGGATAGACTGGGCTGATTAATCCAAAATGTATGTCATGATCATTGGTACCAGCTGCTCCACTCAGATAAGCCTTTCTTCTTTTTTTCCCTCACACAGTCAGCCAGTTTGGATTTTTCTTCCTTATTCCTAACTCTCAAAGTCATTGCATTTCATTTCTTTTGGGTTTATTTCTCTAAGATGTTTCCAATGTCAATCTTGTTTAAAAAAATAAGAAAGGATTTCAAAGCTCACTACGAACTTCCAAAATTGCACAAAGCACAGTGCGGCCAAAGCATGAGTTAGTATTATGTAAAGTGGGATGTAAAGTGTCAGTGAAAGTTCCATCGGTGGAATGGTTTAGTAATTTCGTGGGAGATGCAGAGGTTCAGGTGGAAAGGCTAGAAATGCAAAACAACGGTTTGGGTATAGAGCACTCAGGTCATCTAGGGTCCTGCGGTTGAGGATCAGTCAGAAAGTGAAGCGGTTCTTGGCCAGTTCGGGGAAACCAGTCAAAGCAAAGCACGATAGTGGAGAGGCCACCTTCAACAAGAATGCCATAAACTAACCACCACATTTTAAACTGACAAGATATTTCTTTGATTCGAAATAGGGGCAGAAAATCTCGTTCGTTTCGGAGAAACCCTCCGCAAGGAAAAGCAAGCACCAGACAGATTTGACCGTAAATTCTCAGGACCCTCCTGAACAATGGGACCTAGTTTAAAATTCAAACATGTTTGAGTAACAAGATCTAGCATAAGTCTTACCCCAAAGAAATATAAGTTGGCTTTGAAGTTTTCATTCTTAGGATAGGATTCAATTCGAAATTGTCAGGACCCTCCTGAATAATGGGACCTAGCTTTAAGATTTCCATTAGATAACAAGATTTAGTATAAGTTCTGCCGTAGGGAAGTATAATTTAGCCTTAAAGTTGTCGTTCTTAAGATGAGATTTGATGTTCAGGACCCTCTTGGAAAATGGGATGTTGTTTTAAGACTTTCTTAGATAACAAGATTTAGCGGAAGTCATACCTTTAGAAAATATAATTTAGCTTCAAAACTGTCATTTAAGTAGGAGTTTTCAGGACCCTCTTGGAATGGATCTAGCTTTGAAATTCTTAGAGACATTTGGTAACATGATTCAATTAACACTCACAGGTATGCCCAACTACCAAACTGGGGCAGAAAATTTTCTTTGTTTTATTTATTTTGTTGAAATTAGGCACCTACCTGGAGAGCAGGGGAGAATAACACGAGTTTTAAGGATAGAAAGTAGTTCGGGGTCAAGCAATCAAGCACCCATTGGGGAAACAAGGAAAGATAGTTAAAAGGAAAAGCAGTCGCAAAAGGGAAGCAATTCAAATGTTGGTAATCAGGAGCCCACCTGGAGAACAAAGGGAAGTAGCTTAAGTGTTGGTAATCAGGAGCCCACCTGAAGAACGAAGGGAAGCAGCAGCTCAAGTGTTGGTAATCAGGAGCCCACCTGGAGAACGAAGGGAAGTAATTCAAGTGTTGGTAATCAGGAGCCCATCTGGAGAACGAAGGGAAGCAGTTCAAGTGTTGGTAATCAGGAGCCCACCTGGAGAACGACGGGGAGCAACAATTCAAGTGTTGGTAATCAGGAGCCCACCTAGAGAACAAAGGGAAGTAACTTAAGTGTTGGTAATTAGGAGCCCACCTGAAGAACGAAGGGAAGCAGCAATTCAAGTGTTGGTAATCAGGAGCCCACCTGGAGAACGAGGGGAAACAGCAATTTAAGTGTTGGTAATCAGGAGCCCATCTGGAGAGCAAAGGGAAGCAACTCAAGTGGTGGTAATCAGGAGCCCACCTGGGTGAACAAAGGGAAGGCAATAGTGGTAAAAAAAGACGATTCAAGTTCGGCAATAAGGCGCCTGCCTGGAGAAAAAGGGAAAGCACCTCAGAATACAATTCAGGACAACAACAAAGGAATCTCACCTGGAGAGTACAAGTCAATAGAGAAGCGGAAATTGCAAGATCAAGTTTGAAAAAGTATAGATAGGATTCTTGTAATTCGTAGATCATAGTTTACTCTAGCTTCTTTTATTTTGTCTTGGTGTAATAAGGAGTCTAGCGAGCAGTAGCAGCAGCAGCATCAACAGTGAAATCACAGCTTCATGGTAGTCCCAACTACCGAAACTTCTCAAACTACACTGACCTGATTACTTTATGACCAAGGATATGTAGGCAACTTCGGAAGCAGGGTGCGGTCAAATCTTTCAAAATGCTTCCCACGGAATATTCAAACGGGCAAAAATTGCTCATATCCGCTCACTTTATATTTGCACGAAAACTCTTCATGTTTACGAGCAAAGAGGGGCAACTGTGAGCACGTGATTTTTGCCCTATATGAATTACTCCCATAAATTCAAGAAAATAAAATTTTCCCATTATTTTCAATTTCGTAGATTTTTGTAGCATGTTTTGTTAACTATTTGCATTTGTCTGTGCACGTTTGTTTATTTAAATTCATGAAAAATACAAAAATATATTGCATTTGCATCTAGGATTTAATTTGGCATTTTGGAATTAGTTAGTAATTTAGTTGTTTTACAAAAAAAATAGAAAAATAGAAAAATAACTCATTTTGTTTTAACTTTTTAACTTTGAATTTTGTAGCTTCTTTTAATTTGCGAACTAATTAATTGTCGTAAAAATCATGTTGAGTAATTAGTTTAATTTAGGAATTTAATTTAGTTTAAGAGCTAATTTAGGATTTAATTTGATTTGAAAAGAAAAGGGAAAAGAATTGAGAGGATCAAAGATTTTGGGCCAAATTAATTGAATTCCCCAAGCCCAATTGCTTTGCACCCGGTTATACCCGCCAACCCAGCAAAAACCCATTCCAAAAAAACCGGTCCAAGCCCCACACAATCCAAACGACCCCGTTTTGCTTCGAGTGTATCTCAGCAGTTGATTTCCATTTAATCCAACAGACGGGAACTTGGGTCCTTTTGATATAAAACTGTCCAAATGCCCTGCACCCCTGCCTTGTCTCTCTCATATCTCCACTCTAAGAGACCACAACCTCAAAACCCTAGCGCCGCCTCCACTCCCCACTGCCTCAGCCGGTGGCGCCGCCTCCAAACCACCCCAAATTCACACCCTAGAACCCCCTTTACTTCCTTATCCCAAACCCATGATTATTTACCCTAGAATCGGACCCAAACTTGTCGATTTTTAAATCAAAGGTCTAAACCCTAAAATCCCAAAGCCCAAATCGGGGAGTTTAATGAAGGTTTAAGGACAAAATAGGTTTCATTCGTGTGTTCTCGTTTGAGAACACATGATTAAAGCCTATTTCGTTAAAAAATCAGAGTTCCTTTTGAAGACTTTCAAGATTTTTTCCACATGGTTTAGGTATTCTTCAGTCATTTTCCTTTCTTTCATTTTCCTTCTATTCTTCATTTTGTTTGTTTAAGTTCTAGTCTCCATCTCCTCTTACTTCGCTTTTTCCATTTTGTTTTAGTTTTAAATCAGTTCTGTCTGTATGTGTTGAAATCGAGTTTGTTCATGCATGTTATTTATTTATTTATTTATTTCTCTGTTTCTTTGTGTGTTTTCATGTCCTTTTTTTTTAAAGAAAAGAAATCTAATTTTTCTCTTGGCAATTCTGCTTTTCCCAATGATTCTATATGGGATTTGAAATCAGAAGCCCAGGAAGATATGCAATCTAGTCGTGCAAGCTTAGGATTTTCAGATTAAACCATTGGGTCCATCTGACTTTTGGCCTATTTAGATTTCTGGGGTAATTAACATGGTTTAAAGGGGTAGTTTAGGAATCATAGGTAGAGGAATCTTATCTAACTGAATTAGGAAGCTTCTTGGAAGTTGGGGTAGGGACTTATGTGAAAATCTGAATTTTACTCTAAGGATACCTAAGCAAAAATGAAAATTGTAAAAGGTTCTAAGTGCAAAACTAGTTGTATTTCTGCAGTCCTAATACCTTGCCCATAAAGGCATCTTTACTTCACTAGCAAGAAAGAGGAAGAAAAATGAAACATTAGAGATAGAAAAACCCCTGAAAACTGAACGGCTGACTAAAAAGAACACTGAATTTCCTACAGTTCTTGGTGGAAAATTGCTCAAAATTTGGCTTGTTTTTCTCTGGATTTCTGATTCTCTTAGCTATAACTCTTTAAAAAGCTCCATAGTTATTTTGTTGGCTTGAAGAAAATGGTTTGAGTTTGGTTTTAAGTTAGGGTGTTGATTTGTGTTTCCTCCACTATTCCATCAATTGTTCTCAAGCTGGTTTTTACTATTTTATTGACTGAATATGGGCTCTATTCTCCTTGCTGCCGGCTATTGATTCTTCACTCCTTGGTTTCTATCTTATCTCCAGGTATTTCCTTCAAACCATGAATGGAAATGAAGTTCGTTATGGCTGTTATGTTGGAGTCATGTAATTCAGGTTGAAAAAAAACTGATTGTTGTCCCTTCTCTGTTGCATTACTAGTTTTAAAGTCTATTATATTTTATTTTTAAATGCTTGAAGGTTTCTGATCACATGTATAAGTGGTAGAGAACTAATGCAAGGAAATTTCAATAGCATCAAGTATGTTTCAGGTCTGTTTTGGCTTGTTGAAGCCATTGTTGTTGTGTGAATGTGCTTAAATTTGTTTTAAGAGTGATGTCCCTAAAGTTTGAAATCATGAACTTTCATGTTGAGGTTTATCTAGTGTAGTATCTTATTTCATAAATTATTGATTGAAGGGCCTCTAATTTATGTAGCTTATAGTCACCTTGAATGAGGAAAATGGTTTGATTGCTTACTGCGGGGGGTTAGCCTTGTGTGGAATTTCTCCAGACATTTATAAGTCTGTTTAAGTCGCGATCCAGATTTGTGTTCATTTGACAAATTTTATGAGTTTTTAACCTGCCATAGCATGTGTCGAAAAGAGGATCTATTAAGTCTAACAACTCGCCTAATTCCCTTTTGAGTTTACTGGAGATTTAAGTGATCATGAGGGTCAGATGATTATGTGTTATCGAAAGCCATGTTAGGCTCACATCTAAATTTTATAATTTGATGTTTTGTATGCTTGAAGACTCGATCTCGAGTCCTGCAACTGTTGATGCTCAACTCTCCAAGGACTTGGGTTCACGTTGGGCCTGAAATGGAGACAAGCTGCGTTGCTTTATATGTAGGGCTAGTTATTTGAGTCCAATGCTCTTTTTCGTTAATTTCTAACCATTTTGCCATTCATTAATCCTTTCTAACGTTGGTCTATTGGTTTAAAATTGGATCAAACTTTTAGTCTGAAAAGTAGTGATAATTCTTTTCCTTGATTAATTATATTTGTTAAAGTAGACTTGAGGCGTGCCATGTTAAATAAGCTCAGGTATGGCCCTCAGAAGCGTAGTTTGAATTCCCTTTAAAATTGGAATTAAGGTGCACCGTGCCAAATAAAATCTTAAAATGCATGGCCCTCGCTTAATTAATTTTAAATCTTTACAATTCGAGGCGTGCCATCTAGTTGAACTTCCATGGCCCTCACAAATTAAAAAATGCGTAGTTGCTTTAGGCGCGTAATTTAAATTACCTTCCTAAACTCGGGTGTGCATTTATGTGACCCAAATCCAAATTTCAACAACATCAAATAAAATGTGTCATGGACCGCGGGTGCATTTATGCGACATGGTTCAAGTTGTGTTTTAGATGACGTTGAATCTTTCTAAAAATATTTAAATAAATGCGGTTATAAGGTTAAAATTGTACCATAGGCTAAAACATGTATTAAAATCAAATAAATAGGCCAATAATAACAGTTGAGCGACCGTGCCAAAACCACGGAACCCGGGAATGCCTAACACCTTCTCTCGGGTTAACAAAATTCCTTACTCAGATTTCTGTGTTCGCGGACTGTAAAACATAATCAATCTTTCCTCGATTCAGGATTTGAACCAATGACTTGGGACACCATAAATTATACCAATTGGTGACTCTGAATTTTAAATGAAATTATCATGTTTCGATTATCACTTTTTAATTGGAAAAACTCCTTATACCCTTTCCGGGGTAAGTAAAAGGAGGTATGACATGGAAGACTTTGCAAAGTTACCGATCTAGCCGGAAAAGTCAAGGATCTGACTTGAAAGGCCATGGATGGTCAGAGAAAGGCCATGAACATAAGTTGAGCAAGGATTGGACCAGATTTCTGAAATCACACAAATAGGCCACCAGAGGGTGTAGGAGGCTGGTATACATCTCGAACGGCCATGGGAGACCATGGATTAGGTGGGGACTGAGGTCGATTTTTGTGAAATTGGGCGGTGGCAGCTAGGGTTCATGTGAGGCTGCAGAGAGAATTGAGAGGAGAGGGATTCAGGGGCAGCGGGTGGCGAGATATGAGTTAGGGTAAGGGGTCATTTGGGTTTAATTATGGAAGGGTGAATGGTGGCCGTTGTTCTGAACGATCAATGGCCTAGATTAAAAGGGTAGGTGAGGAATTCGGGTTTGGGTTGGTTGAAATTGGGTTGGGGTCGCGTTTAATTGAAATTAGGCCGGGGAAATTGGGTTTGATTTGGGGTTAAATCTAGGCTAAAAATTAAATACAAATGGGTTGTTATTTAAATAACTAATTTTCTCTTTTTAAATTATAAAAAGTAGTAAATAAATTTTTGAAAATAAATTGAAAGCACCGAAATTATTTATAACACATAAATAATAATTTAAAAATATAGGGCTTAATTTTATGAATATAAAACACAATTAAATCTTAAAAAGGCTAATATTGCAATTATATGCAATTAGCTTTAAAAAATACTGCATAAAATTATAAAAATATGTAAAAATTACTTTAGCCGTATTTTGACATAAATATAAAGATCCAATAAATGAATCATCAGAAATACTAATTTTGGACATAATTATTGGGATTATATGGATAAAAAGGGACAATAAATTAATTTAAATCTATGAAAATTATAGACAAATAATAAAATATTTAGACATGCTTATATATGCATATATATGCTATTTGAAAGTATTTTGCATATTAAAAAATATATAGGGAAAAATTGGGTATCAACAAAGTCAATGAAGCAGCCCAACAGTACCGAGGTGTGCTCTTTTGTGGACCTTGTCACATCAATGATAGTTGATGATACCAGTGGAATGATCAATGTGGAGGACCCTCTTGAGGCCGTATTTTTGAATCTTGATGTCAATGAGGAGGCAAGCTGGGTGGAGTGTGTGAATGCTTTACATGGAATGGGCTCGTACTCTTATGAGCCTAGAAAACTTTCTTTGGATCTCGAGAATAGGAAGACTCCACCAACAAAGCCTTCAATTGAGGATCCTCCGGTGTTGGAGTTGAAGCCGTTGCCTCCACACCTCAGGTATGAGTTCTTAGGCCTAAGTTCTACTTTGCCAGTTATTCTTTCCTCTTGTCTTACTAACAAGCAGGTTGATGACACATTGGTGGTACTTCAAAAGCGGAAAAAGGCAATTGGATGGACTTTAACTGATATTCGGGGGATGAGCCCTGCATTCTGTATGCTCAAGATTATTCTAGAAGATGATGCAAAGCCCTCCTTGGAGCATCAAAGAACGTTGAACGAAGCAATGCAAGAAGTTGTGAAAAAGGAAGTGATCAAGTGGTTGGATGCTGGGGTTGTGTACCCCATCTCTGATCGCTCTTGGACTTCACCGGTGCAATGTGTACCGAAGAAGGGTGGCATTATCGTGGTTGCAAATTCACTAAATGAGTTGATTATTACCAGAACCGTCACCGGTTGGAGGGTATGCATGGACTACCGCAAGCTGAATAAACTGACCCACAAGGGTCACTTTCCATTACCTTTTCTTGATCAGATGTTGGACCGACTTGCTGGGCGTGCCTTCTATTGTTTCTTGGATGGGTATTCTGGATTCAACCAAATCTTGATTGCTCCGGAAGATCAGGAGAAGACCACATTCACTTGTCCATATCGCACCTTTTCCTTTTCTCGGATGCCTTTTGGGTTGTGTAATGCACCGGCTACATTTCAGTGGTGTATGATGGCCATTTAACCGATATGGTGGAAGATATTTTGGAGGTGTTCATGGAAGACTTCAGTGTTGTGGGTGATTCATTTGATGAGTGTTTGAAAAATCTTGATAAAGTTTTGGCCCGTTGTGAAGAAACTAATCTTGTTCTCAATTGGGAGAAATGCCACTTTATGGTAGAAGAGGGCATAGTTCTTGGGCATAAAATTTCAAAGCATGGTATTGAGGTAGACAAAGCATAAATAGTGATTTCAAGGCTCCCCCCCCCTACCTCTATCAAGGGAGTTAGAAGTTTTCTTGGGCATGCGGGGTTCTACCGGAGATTCATTAAAGACTTTTCGAAGGTAGTGAATCCTCTATGAAAGTTATTGGAAAAAGATGCCAAGTTCGTGTTCGATGATAAATGTATGCAATCATTTGAACTTCTCAAGCATAAATTGACCACCACCCCTATCATTACCGCACCTAGTTGGAGCTTACCCTTTGAGCTCATGTGTGATGCGAGCGATGTTGTGGTTGGGGCAGTTTTGGGTCAAACAGTGAACAAAATGTTTCATCCAGTGTACTATGAGAGCAAGACAATGAATGATGCTCAAGTGAACTACACGGTGACTGAGAAAGAACTTTTGGCTATTGTGTTCGTGATGGAAAAATTCCGGCTGTATCTCATTGGTGCCAAGATCATAATTTATACCGACCATGCCGCACTCCGGTACTTGATGACAAAGAAAGATTCCAAAGCTAGACTAATGCGATGTGTCTTATTACTTCAAGAGTTTGATTTGGAGATTGTGGACTGGAAGGGTAGTGAAAACAAAGTGGCGGACCACTTTTCCCGCTTGGAGGAGGAGGGGAGGCCTCGTGATGGCCTAGAGATCAATGATTCATTTCTCGATGAAAAACTCCTTTCGGTGTCAGTGAATGGCATGCCATGGTTTGCAGACGTTGCTAATTTCCTTGTGACTGGTATAATCCCGTGTGAGCTCTCTTCTAACCAAAGGAAGAAGCTCAAACGGGATAGTTTGGATTTCTATTGGGATGAGCCATACTTGTTCAAGATTTGCACGGATGGTGTGATCCAAAGGTGTGTCCCGGAGAAACAATTGATTATCTTAGAGGCTTGCCATTCCTCACCCAATTGTTGTCATCACGGTGGGGTGAGGACCGCCTCGAAAGTTCTTAGTTGTGAGTTTTATTGGCCAACGTTGTTCAAAGATGCGGGTGATTTTGTGAAGAGATGCGACGAATGCCAAAGAGCGGGTGGAATTTCAAAGAAAGATGAGATGCCTCTCAATACCATTCTTGAAGTGGATAGCTTTGATGTATGAGGCATTGATTTTATGGGCCCATTTGTTAGCTCTTGTGGGAACACATACATTCTTGTGGCGGTTGACTATGTTTCGAAGTGGGTTGAAGCCGTGGTTTTACCTAACAATGAGGCCCTGAGTGTTGTTGCATTTCTCAAGAAGAGCATTTTTACAAGGTTTGGTACTCCTCGTGCAATCATAAGTGATTAGAGGAGGGTCTCATTTTTGCAATAGAGCTTTTGACACTTTGCTTGCAAAGTATGGTGTCAACCACAAGGTTTATACTCCCTATCATCCTCAAGCGAGTGGCCAAGTTGAAGTCTCGAACAAGGAAATCAAGAGTATATTTTCAAAGACTGTCAATGCAAATAGGACCGATTGGTCAAAGAAGCTGGATGACGCTCTATGGGCTTATAGGACTGCTTACAAGACTTCGATTGGTATGTCTCCGTATCGGTTGGTATTTGTGAAAGCTTGCCATCTACCGGTTGAGTTAGAGCACAAGGTCATGTGGGCTTTGAGGAAGCTAAATCTTAAATGTTATGTTGCAGCCAATTTTCGTGTGGAGTAGCTCAATGAACTTGGTGAATTCAGATTCCATGCCTACTCCAGTTTGTCCTTGTATAAGGACAAGATGAAGTACCTTCATGATAAATATGCTCATGGAAAGGAGTTCAAAGTGGGCAATTTGGTTCTCTTGTTCAATTCTCGGTTACGTATGTTTTCGAGAAAGCCAAAATGGAGTGGACCCTTTGAAGTAGTGCTTGTGACTCCTTTTGGTGCCCTTGATTTGAAAAGAAAATGGGGAAGTTTTCAGAGTAAATGGGCATAGGGTCAAGCACTACTTGGGAAAAATTGATGACAGCCATGTGGTGTCACTTCTTCATCTCAAATGATGTGATGGTAACCTGCGTCGTGCACGACGTTAAATCAGACGCTTCTTAGGAGGCAACCCATGTGTTTTTCTTCTTGTTTTTATTTGATTTTCATTGTAGTGTAGGATTGATTTTTGGACTGACTGGTTGTGAGATGCTGTAGGATTATGTTGATGCAGTGCAGGAAAAAGTTGGAAAATGACTACTCTCTGAAGATTGTCAATGCGGACCGCACTGCCATTTTGTGCGGCAGCAAAGACCTCAGTGCGGGGGCAAGAAATCAATGCGGACTGTGCTGATGAATTTCCAAAAAGTGGAGGTTCTCTGAAGTTTACCACCGTAGCCGCATTCCATTTTGTGCGGTCAACGGTGCTCTACTACGGCCGCATTACATTTTGTGCGGACCACGGTGGTTGTCTTGTCTGAGCCTTGTGGTTTCGAGCACCGTGGACCGTGGTACCATTTTGTGTGGTCCGCGGTGGGTAGGTATGCTGGGTCCCAGGACCTTCTCTATAAATAGGACCTGAGACCCTCTTTTTATACTTTTCGATCCTTTACTCTTTGAACTTTAAAAAATTCATTGTTCATCTCCCTTCTTGCTCGTAATTAATTGCTAAGACTCATCTATCTTAAGTACTTCTCACATCTGGTAAATCTAACTTCTTCTCAATTGTTTAATTTTATTATTTTCATTACATTTTTGTTTTCTTAATTCTTCTTCTTCCCTTCCTGTTTTTCCTTCGAATTTGTAGCTTAGGGTAGTTAAATTGTTGTGTTAATTAGGATTAGGTAGTAAATGACTGAACCAACAATTATGGACTCTTAATTAGGTGAAAAGTGGACTTAATTTGAACATATCATGAACCCTAGGTTGGTGCTAATACTTGGTACTGAGCACGGACCGCGGTGCCCCTATGCGGTCCGCAATGGTATTTTGTGCGGACTGCATTGATGAAGGTTTGAAACCTGATCATTGAGGACTGTGGCCGCATTGCATTTTGTGCAGTCCGCGGTGCCTCAATGCGGACCGAAATGGCATTTTGTGCAGTCTACGGTGCATTTATTCAGAGAGTGGGTAGTCCGAACCCCACCTCAGTGCGGACCGCAGTGCCATTTTGTGCGGTCTGCATTGCCCTCTTTGCGGCCGCACTGCATTTTGTGTGGTCCGTACTATGTAATAATCTGCAACATGTTCTTTTCTGCAACTGTGAACTTCATTGTTTTTTTTGGAGACTAATAAAGTCTAATGAATGTTGTTTGCAGACAATGGTGAAATCACGAGGCAAAAGTGGTAAACAACCAGGAAGGGGAGAGTCCTCCCGGGGTGGTAAAGGCAAAAACATGATAAGACTTACCCCACAAGTCCGTCAAAACATAAAGAACACAAGGAAAATCAACAGAGCTGCTGATAGAGCTTTTGATCAGTCGGGAAGTGAGTACGAGCCCTCCCGGAAGGCATCATCAGACTCCGTGCCAGAGTACATTGCTTACTGGCCGGAGAGAAAGAGATTGAGAGATACACCCCTCGCATCCCCCCACTGTCCAAGCTTCAGTTCATATATCTTTTGAGTCGTCTAAGGGCTCAGCTGACGGTAGTGGAGATGAGTACTCCACCTCTTCCATAGCTTCATTATCCGGAGATGATGCAGTACTGGAGGAGGGGGAAGAAGCACAAGGGGGTGAGCCCTAAGGTGGCGGGGTTGGGTGGTCTAGGAACCCGGAGGCATGGGAGGACCGGTTCGTCAGTAAGATTGCCTAGCACAAGTTCAGAGAGTGGTGGCCAGAGAAGAGGTTGATTCTGGAGAGAAATATCATTACCCAGGATCTTTTGCCTCACAATCCAAATGTGTTGAGGCAATTCAATGATAGAGCTGGATGGGACTACTTTATCGAGCAAGTGGATGACACAAATGAGCATTTGGTGTAAGAATTCTACACCAACGTGGCCCACATCAAAAAGGGTACCACGATCACCAAAGTCCGAAACTTGAAAGTGAAGTTTGATGGCAAGACCATCAATGACTATTTGGGCTTCATAGAGGAGGATGAGCCCTGTACCTTGAAAAGATGAAATTGGGTGAAGAGGCCCGTCCGTGGTTGGCGGAATACTTGGCAATCCCAGGTACCACTCCTGATTGGCTGACTGCGGGGATAAAAATATTGAGGAGGACACAAAATTTTGAGGCAAAGGGGTGGAAGGCATTCGTGTGCAGCAGGCTAGATCCTACCACCCATGACAACTCACTCCCACTTCACCGGGCAATCTTAGTTGCATCAATCATGGTAGGGTACTCGATCAATGTCGGGAATATGATGTCCTGGGTTATTTCACGGGTGGTGAGTGAGGGTGACAGGTCCTACCCATTCCCCAACTTTTTGACAATGTACTTCGAGGACCTCAATGTGGAGAAACGGGGATTTGATGTGAAGGTGAAGGCAAAGGCACCCTTCTCATGGTATAGCCTACAGGGTGATGACAACCCCAAAGGCAAGCTATCCGAAAGGAAATACACTATTTCAACTGGCCAGTCTGAAGAGCCAGTAGTAGTAGTGACTACTCCACAGCCTCCTTCCACTGCAGCAGATATGGCCCCTGGTCCATCCACCTCCACAGAGCCAGAGATACCTTCCACCTCTACCTATCCATTGACTGCCCACCGTCTGAGCCAGGCTCTCACTAGCATCAACAACTGGATGCAGACAACTACTTCTAAGCTGTCTGTGTTATCTACTACCATGACAACTCAGTCAGCTCATTCGCCTCCACAGGTCCCATAGTCTATTGAGGATGCTCTCAAGGATATTCTAGATAACCAGAAGAAGATCCTTGATACTCAGAAAGTTCTCACGGACATTGTAAATTCACACAGAAAGGCTCTCAAGGAGCTTTCTAGGGAGGCCAAGAAGATGAGTAAGACTCAGGCTTCCAAAGAGTCCGTGAAGGAGTTACGGGTTGAGGTTGACAGGTTGAAAGCAGATCACCTGGCTTTGGATTTGCTACTACATGACCCAGTGCCAGCAGCCCATCCCTAGCCAGTGCAGTCGGAGAGGCCTCCTAAGAGGAAGAGGGTGATCCCCAGACAAATGATGCAGTGATCCAGTTGGTAGACCCACCGGAGTCTTCCTCCATTCAGCCACAGGATGCAGTTTAAGAGCCTGTCCATGTCCAGGTCCCAGTAGCATAGCCACAGATCACAGGGAGTCAGTCTCACGTTCCCGAGCATATTGGGGACCCAAGGACCCAGACAGAGGACCCTATGCAGGTGGATGTCCCATAGGGAGTTTCTTTATCCTCTTTCCTTTATTTTTGGTGC
Source organism: Nicotiana tabacum (assembly GCF_000715075.1). Taxonomy (NCBI): domain Eukaryota; kingdom Viridiplantae; phylum Streptophyta; class Magnoliopsida; order Solanales; family Solanaceae; genus Nicotiana; species Nicotiana tabacum. The sequence goes on from NC_134082.1 coordinate 97,534,164, forward strand.
TTATTTTGCTTAGTTGGCATTGAGGACAATGCCAGCTTTCATTTGAAGGGGTAAGCCCTACTTTGATTGATTTGGATGACTGTATATATGACAGATTGTTATTTCTTTCTTTCTTTTTCATCTTTGGTATGTATATAAATTTTGCATTTCATTACATTTTCCGTACTTTTTTTACCTTGGGTCTATATATAAAAGTTATGTTATATTTTATATATTCATCTCCCTTATTGTATATTCGATTAAGCCCCCCTCTTGTAAATATTCATTTTACTTTCCGCAATATTTCTTCTTAGCTTCTTATTTATGTTCGTAGCTTCTTGTTTTGGATTTTTGCAATAAGACTTTGGTTTTCTTAATGCCATGGTTCTTTCCAAAGGTGGAGTTTGTGTGAACCGGGTGGCTCTTCCCGATGATAGATGTCATGACTACCTTCTTAATGGTTTGAGTCTATTTTTCTTTTCTTTTTGATTTCTTGTAGTTAATGCTAAGGGTGCCTCAAGCAAAGCTTCACTTGGGCCTAGCACATTTGCCTTTGATCTTATGGTCAAAAACAAATCGTTGTGTATAGGATGGTGAAAGTGGTGACCTTGAGACTCTTGTGTTGGGCGATAATCATCACGTGGTTTTTTGGGACCATTGTGGGATCCAATCTTATCTAAGGTTGTTGTGGGCCCCCGACTCTGTGTCTTTAGTGATCACATAGCTTGTGTGGTGAGAAATTGTATTGCAAGTCCGAGTCGCGAGTCATTGGTCTAGAACTTGCCCTGAATGTTTGTCGAGGCAAAATCCTAAGTATAATTTGACTTGAGACATGATTATAGTCTCTCCTTGATCCAATGATAGCTTGAACATTTCCATATCCTACTAATGATAAAATCCCTAGTCATTCCTTTTGAGCCCTAGACCTTTTTCCTTCAATAACTACGATACAAGCCTTTACCTATTCTAAAAAATACCCTCTCTTGGCACCCTATCTTTCCTTAGCACATGACAAAAGTATAAGTTTGGGGGGAGAGACGAGGATTGTGACAAAGTGGTAAAAAAGCACAAAATGAAGAAACGGAAAGGTAATGAAAAAGAAAGAAAAGCAAAAAGACAAAAGAATGTTCAATGTAGAAATGAATAGAGGGATTCAATAAAAGCAAAGAATGAAAGGTGTGGAAAGTTGAGAAAGGAGAAAAGATTTGAAATGAACAAGAAAAGTGACAGGTGTCTCTCTAACCCCTTAGAAAGGAGTGAAATGACTTAAAAAGTCAAGTGAATGTGTGCCAAAATGAAGCAAAAGAATTGCTTAAGGGAAGATGGAACCTACTTAGACCAAACATTTCCTACCCTGAACCATAAGCCTTCACTATGTCTCCACAAAAGCCCTATATGATATTGAGTAGAATGAAGCTTACATTAGTGACGACTCACATAAGGGGCAAGCATATGGTACTTAGAGCCGGACGTATGACTTTTCCTTGAGAGAGATGACTGTATTTCCATTAACCTCGTTCTGAGTGTCATTACCCTAAAAGTGAGGTTTGCTTAGGGAGAGTTGAGGATGTGTGAGTTTGGGTTCCACAATGACCAAAGTAATAGAAAGAGTTTCTTTGATGTGTTGAGTCAACTCTTGATGCTCTTGTGTCGCACAAAATCCATGGTGTTTAAAAGAGTGAATGTAGTTAATGATTCATTTTTATTGAGGGCAATTGTTAGTCCCAATTGATTATAGATGAGGTCACTTTAGAACAACTGAATTTTCTTGGATTTTCTCTTAAGGGGTGAGTCTTATTTTATTTGCTTGCGGACAAGCAAAATCTTAAGTTTGGGAGAGTTGATAACTAGGGACTATGATGCATTTTACACTCCTTCTTGCTTAAGTTTTGATTAGAAAGGTGTAAAAAATAGTCCCAAAGGCTCACAAGTTGTGATTGATTGCAGGTTTAATCAACAAGGTGACAAGGTGTCAAAAACCAACTCAAAAAGGAGTGAAACTTGCATAAGTACCAAGACAAGACAAAGCTCAGTCAAAACACCATTCTGTGCGGTCTGCAAAAGTGAAGTTCAGAGAGGTTGCTTTTCAGGCCATAAGGGCAATGCAGCCGCAAAAGGGTATTGTGCGATCCGTATTGGGTTCACCGCGGCCGCACTCGATTTCATGCGGTACGCAGAGCCAAGGTTCAGATAAGTGGCATTTTGGAGGATGAAGCCCAATGCGGTCCGCGGTCCATTTCATGCGGACCGCACTAGAAGCCACCGCAGCCGCACTCGATTTTGTGCGGTCCGCATTGCCCAAGTTTAGAGAGCACATTATTGGAGCCTAGAGCCTTAGTGCTGCCGCACTCAATTTTGTGCGGTCCGCACTAGCTCCGCAGGGGTATTTTTGTGCAGAATTTTCAGTTTAGTATAAATAGTTTCTTTTCTCATTTTTAGGTCATCAGATAGTTTTGTACGCAGAGCTGCGCTCATGACTTCATTTCTTTTACCTATTTTGAGTAATATTAGCTTAATTTCAACATTGAATCTTCAAGTTTAATTTAGCAATTAATTATTATGAGATTCTCTTCATCTATTGCCTTGTTTTTATCTCTAATTATGAGTAGCTAGACCCATAATATAGGGTTATGACTCAACCCTAGTATGGGTAATTGATGGGTCTTGTATTTTAGGGCTTGATTGACTATGAGCATTTGATATTTTGACTAATTTCATGTTTAATTGTTGAATTAGTAGTTGCAAACACTAGTTATTGTTTAGTTGACTTTGGCTCTTCTTGATAAAGAGAGCCTAAGTCTCTAAAATTGGTCCAACAAGGAATTGGGGCGTACTCAAGAGATTGATAGCCCCAATTAAAGGGTTAAACCTAGAGATAGTAATACCCCACTTGAACCTCAATTGCTTGCACAAATTTGCATACCCAAATGGACTTGAGAAAGTCAATTAGGGCAAAATGACTTGAACCACTGAGAGGTGTAGAGTTAGTAGAATCGTGCAATGGTTATATCATACTCCCCAAATATGACAATCCAGCCTTAGACTCAAGAATCCGTTAATTAACCACCTAGGAGAAAGTCACTACCCTAGTGCCTTTTATCTATTTGATCAATTCTCAATAGATTAATCTTAGCTTTATTTAGCATAATATAGCATCGTAGTATTATACAATTAGAAGTAAAATCAAAACCCAAAAATGTTTAGAAGTGTAATTTGTAACAAATACACAACTCCACTTTAGATAGACACTCAACTCCAACATCTAGCTCCCTGTGGAAATCGATCCCGACCTCATCGGGTAAAAGCTGCTTCGACCTCTCTCGCTACTCAATAGTAGTGCAGGGTTGGGCTCGATCACTTGTTCTCAAAATTCTTAACTTCCCTAATAATTTCCTCAAGTATTTCGTCTTCCTCATCTGAATTACTATTCTAGTATTGTGTTGCCTCATTACATGTCATAGTCACTCGTTCATCAAGAAAAGTAATAATAACATTGTAGAAAGAAAAAGTGTAAAAATAGTAATGAATAATAAAGAACAAATGCATTTGATCAAAATCGAAAAATCATCCAGACAAGTGCGGCTCGATGAATCGAGCATTTATTTTGAAACAAGTAAAAATTACTAAAATCTTAAATGCCTAGAACGGCTATAGAAGTGAAATCTACCAAGCTACCCAAGGACTCGGTGAGCTAGGGATGGTGTGGCAGTCCAGTTCCTGAGAACGGCTCCCTTCTTTACAGTCTGAATAGTGAGGCCTTCTTCCTCCTCCTCGATTATGGCACTGCAGTCCATGTCCTCATCCTCTAAGAACAAATTCTTCAACCCAGCTAGTGCTTCCTCTTCTGAAGTCCCCCATATCGTATCAGCTTGGTGAAAAGCTTGTTCCAAGCGTGGCAATAGTTGCTCGAGAGGGTAGTACGGTCCACGCTATGGAGACGACCAATCCTTGTACTCTTGCCATGTGTACTGGTATCCGAGCCCAAAGGCGGTACCATGATTTTTCAGCTGTATCAGTTTAGTGATACCTTGGAGGTTCTTTCCCAATCATTTGCCGGGTTCATATCCCGACCATGCTAGTATGCTTTCTATTTTGTTACTCCACTACTTATCCTTTTCGACGACATTGACCCATTCAATGTGATGATAGGTTTCCCCTCCTAGCCTTCTTTTATGTCCAATGGCTGGGATGGTTTGATTGGTGTAGATGGGGTTACTTCTATCTCTGTGAATGATTACCTCTTGGCGGCTCTATTCAAACTTCACGGCTTGATGTAGTATGGAAGGCACGGCTCCAGCGGCATGGATCTACGGTCGGCCCAACAGAAGATTATATGAGGCTGGTAGGTCGAGTACCTAAAATTCAACGTCAAACCAAGTTGTCCCCATCTGCAAGCAAAGGTTGATTCCCCCAATCGTGGCCCTCTAGGACCCATCGAAAGCTTTCGCATTCATGTTTCCTAAACGTATTTCATGGAAACCTTTGTCAAACCTTTTCAGAGTATCCAATGGACAAATATTTAAGCTTGAACCTCTATCAACCAAGACCTTGGCAATGAACTTGTCTTCAAATTATACCATAATATGTAATGCTCGATTGTGATTCAGCCCTTCAGGTGGTAGCTCATCTTCGTGGAAGATAATCTTATGACTTTCCAATACTTGCCCTACCATGTTGGCCATTTCTCCGCTAGTGATGTTATTGGGTACATAAGCCTCACTCAGTACTTTTATTAAAGCGTTCTTATGTGTCTCTGAATTCTACAATAGTGACAGGATAGATATCTGAGTAGGAACTTCGTTCAAATGGTCAATGTTGGCCCAAGTAAAAGTTAGTTTTGAAGACTGACAAAGGAACTCAGGCATGAACCAGGTCTATCCTAGTGGTCCATCCCCCAGGTTCATAAAAACGGGCAAATTCGAGCATGTGGGTTGCACGTGAAGGATATAAGCTTAACTTGGTGTATTTAATATCTCCTGATTGAAAAGGTTGCATAATTGATAAGGAGAATGACTCCTTAATCAAAGAGAACACTATCCAAGATAGGGAAGGAATTAGAGGTTGAAATCAACTAGAACTCTTCCACAAAGAAGAGTTGCATCAGAACTCTAGTTATTTCTTCATCTACTAACTCTATAAATTGCAGGATGTTCTCAAATTACAAGTGTTGCACAAAAAACCAGAAGTTAAACGTGAATTGAGAGCAAAATAGCAAGGCTTTTTGCAAGCAGTTCGTGTGTGATTCAAGTGTGCAAACCTGAAGCTACATGAACCAGATTGAAGAACCAATTCCATAAAGAGTTTTATGTGTCTTTCTTTATTTTTAGTTCAATTGTAGTAGGTGTTTTCATATTACAACTTTCAACTTTAGCTAGAAGCAATTGTAATAGGTACTTTGAGTATTCAAGTTAGAGTTAACTTGAAGTTGTCGCAACAGTTAGAGGATGGTTGCTACAACAGGATTAGAGGTAATCCTTAGGTTTACAAAGAGTTTGTAAATGCTATTTTGGCTCAGTGATTTAGTAAAGTGTTGGGGAAAATACTACTGAGCAGTAGGTCGTGGTTTTTTCACATTTTAAGCCGGGTGTTTTCCACGTAAAATACTTGTGTTCTTTACTTTCTACATTTATTATTCCGCAACAGTAGTAGAAGGACACACATAGAAGAACCAGGTCCTTCCATAATTAGTTTAAGCGAAATATTGGTCACCATACAAATCTCCCTCCCCCCTCTTGTGTGATATTGAAGTATAAAACATCAATTGGTATTAGAGTAGGTTATCCTTTAAGAGGCAAGCACATTAGGAACAGATCAAGATGAGTGCACCACCTGAAAAAAGGGAAGGGCAATCCACTAATAGGCCTCCACTCTTTAATGTCCACTACTACTCTTGGTGAAAAAACAGGATGTGAGATCACATCATCGGAGAAGACTATCATCTATGAGACATTGTTATTGATGGTCCCCTGGCTACCATGAAGAAGAATGCTGAAGAAGTAGATGTGCCAAAAATAAGAGTTGACTGCAATGTTGAGCACCTGAGGAAATGGGAAAAGAATGCTAAGGCTAAGAAATGGCTTGTGTGTGGGCTTGGTCAAGACAAGTACAGTAGAATTCAAAGTTGTACCACTGCTAAGGAAAGCTGGGACACTTTGCAAGTGGCTCATGAAGGAACACCTCAAGTGAAGAGGTCTAGAGGAACAGTGATGTATTCTCAATATGAGAATTTTACCATGAAGGAAGGGGAAACCATCCAGGAGATGTATACAAGGTTCACCACACTAACAATGAACTTACGTCTCTTAGAAGGGTTATTCTTGAATAAGACAAGGTTGAGAAAATTCTAACAAGGGTTTTGCCTGTTACTTGGGAAAGCAAAATCACTACTATTCAGGAATCAAAGAACATTGCCACTCTTAAGTTGGATGAGCTAATTGGAAATCTCACTGGGTATGAACTTAGAAGGCAAACCATGAAGATGGATGCACCCAAGAAGGAAAGGAGCCTGGCATTTAGAATCACTGAAGGTGCTAATCTAGAGGAAGATGAAATTACCATGATCACAAAGGACTTCAAGAAGTACCTAATGAGAGGAAATGGTCCTTCAAGAAATGGAAGCTATAGAAAACCAAGGATTCCTGAAAAACAAACCAATTAGGGGTGTTACAAGTGTGGGAAGACTGGTCACCACATCAAAAACTACCCTCAATGGGAAATTGAAAGGAAGAAGGAAAGAGCTGAACGAAAGAACAGGAAGAAGGAACAGGTTCAACCCAAGAAGAACAAAAGATCAACAAAGGCTATGGTTGCTGCCTCGGGAGAAAGGTTAGATGAGGACTCAGAGGGTGAAGATGGAGATGAACAAGAACTTATGGCAATTGGAGAATCTGATGAGTAATTTGAGGTAAGTATAATTCATCTCAAAGACAAGATTAAATTTCTAAAGAAAGGCTATCTGAGTTACTCTTGGATTTCATTGATGAATCTAAGGATCTAAATAATGAAAAGGAACAACTGTCTAAGGAGTGTGTGATTTTGAAAGCTAAGTGCAAAATTCTGGAACTTAGGTCTAGTGAAAGTGAAAGTAAAAATGCTGAGTTAAAGATCCAGGTTCATGAACTTGACACCACTATCCTAGAGCTTAGATCTAAAAATCTAAAATTAAAATTAGGAACTGGTAAAAAGAAAGTTGATCACACACAACTCACTTTAGAAGAAAATGTAGGAAAAATTAAAGATGAGTTGTACAAAAGAGATGAGCAGATAAGAGTCCTTAAAGCGGATCTAAACAAGGTTAAGAACGAGCTAGACAAGACCTGTAAATGGAATAGGTCCTCCGATGCACTTTCATGGCTACATGAATACCATAGTAGCAATAAGAGAGGACTTGTCTACGGGACCCCTGCACCTTAGTGGGATCCTAAAAGCAAGTACCTCAAACTTCCTGAGAACATAATTTTCACACACTATGCTAAAACTGGTCACTATAAAAGTGAATGTATTGCAAAATAAAAGGCTAGTCAAAAGAATAAAGAATTTGTTCAAGGGAAAAATAGGCTGCCAGGTTGGGCTAAAAAGAATTTAATTCACCCTTTTGTCTATAGAAAAGGACCCAAACTAGTTTGGGTTCCTAAGACTAACCCCTGATTTCCTTTTGTGGGTCCAAGTGAAGGGGAGCATCCAAATATGGTACATGGACAGTGGCTGCTCAAAGCATATGACAGGAAAAAGAGTAAACAATATACATTGTAGATCTATCCACACTTTTAGAAAATGAACTCACTTGCTTAAGTGTGTTGGACAATGACCCCCTTCTTTGGAACAAGATACTTGGACGTGCTAGTCTAAGTCAACTGAACAAACTAGTCTCCAAGGACTTGGCGATAGGACTGCCTAACATTAAGTTCAAGGAAGACGAAATTTGTGAGGCTTGTGCAAGGGGGAAGCAGGTAAGATCCTCTTTCAAAAGCAAGAAAATGGTAAGCACCACCAGAATGATGGAACTGGTCCATATGGATATCTGTGGTCCAATGAGAACATTAAGCAGAGGTGGTAAAAGATATGTGATGGTGCTTGTTTATGATTACTCTAGGTTTACTTGGACATTATTTTTAACATCTAAAGTTGAAGCATTTGACATGTTTACTTCTTTTGTTAGAAAAACTCAGAAACAACTAGGTAATCAACTTGCATCAATTAGGTCTGATCATGGAACTGAATTTGAAAATGCTAAGTTTGGTGAATTTTTGCAGGCTACATCATAAATAGTTTCATGACTAGACCTCTTGTTAAGAAGATTCCCTATGAGTCACTTAAAGGGACAAAGCTAAATATATCCCATCTTAGGGCATTTAGATGCAAGTGCTTTGTTCACAATAATGGCAAAGACTCCCTAGGTAAGTATGATCCCAGAAATGATGAGAGAGTATTCTTGGGATATTCTTCACATAGTAAAGCTTATAAGATATACATTAAAAGAATTATGTGTGTAGGAAAAAATGTATATGTTATTTTTTAAAAACTAACATTCTTTCTGAGAGGCATGAACAAGATAATGAAGAGATTGGGATGATAAGAAATTCAAATGGTGAAACCATAGTCCATCTTGAAGATGCATCACAGGAAGGAATAGGTGATGGAATAGGTCCTTCCACCCAGGGCAACATGACAGGGGGAACTGACTAGAGAGGAACCGATCCTCAAACTTCAAGGGCAACCTATCCATGATCATATTCCTCAGTAACAAAACTATGAAGGAACATCCAAAGAAATTGACACTCCTATTACAACATCCATAAAATTATATATAGATGAATCTGGTTCATCTGTTGATCAAAAGTTGCATAGGGGAATGATTGGTTCTCTTTTGTATCTTACTGCTAGAAGCCCTGACATTGTTTTCAACATAGGTCTTTGTGCACGATTTCAGGAAAATCCAAAGAAGTTCCACTTGACTGCGATCAAGAGAATATTGAGACACTTAAAAGACACCACTAACCTTTTCCTTTGGTATCCAAAAGGTAGTAATTTTCACCTAGTGGGATATGCTGACGCTGATTATGTAGGTTTCCTTGTGGATAGGAAGAGCACCTCAGGTATGAAACACTTTCTTGGTTCGTGTCTTGTGTCATGGGCTATTAAAAAGCAAAATTCAGTGGCCTTATCTACTACTGAAGCTGAGTATGTTGTTGCTGCTTCATATTGTGCTCAATTGATGTGAATCAAACAGAAATTAATGGATTTTGAAATTGATGTAGGTTGCATCCCTATTTTCTGTGATAACGACTAGTGCTATTAGTATGACTAAGAATCCGGTTCATTATAAGAGAACTAAGCACATAGATGTTAGACACCATTTTTTGAGGGACAACTATGAGAAAGGCTTGATCACTGTGGAGTTTTGTGCTACTGACAAGCAAATTGATGACATCTTTACAAAATCCTTAAGTAGATATCACTTTGAGAGGAACAGGTTGGAACTAGGGATGATTAAGACCACCTAAAAAGACAAGTTCAATGTTAAATGAAAAAAATGAAAAAAAAAATTGAATATTTTTTTGGTTAGAAAGTCTGTAATTGTATATAATTAGATTAAATTTTGCTCAGTCTCATACTTTCCATAGTATACTCTTGTGCCATGTGTTAAAATGACTCATTAATCTCTAATGATAATTTCTCTATTTTGGCAAATTTAGACTTACACAAGAGAATTATCAGTAAAGAACCTAGTTCGTCAACATAACACGGTATGTTTTCTACACTCTGCATAATTTGAAATAACTATATTTGAATCATGAGCAGAGTCCTACCAAATACCAAAGTTCTTTTAAACTTATCCGTTACAAGTGAACCAATTACGTTCAAGACTCCTGACCGTATTAAACTACCTAGATTCTTTTAAGTCTGCTACTCAGGGGGAAGAAAGTGGTTTTTCTGAAATTGAACAGGAATCTTCTAATTCTAAAGTTTCTCCTGAGACAATTTCTAAAGTTGCTGTGAATTTGGAAAATAGATTTGTAGGATCTATAGCAAGTGTTGAGACTATAGAATCTGGAGAAGTTGGTGGTAAAAATAAAAAAGAAAAAAGGAGAGCAAGGGTACTAGGAGTACTGCGAGGGGAAAGGGTACAAGAGTGGTTGATTCTTAACCCACTCCTGTAAGTTTAACCAAAGACGCAGGTGCAATGGTTGTTTAGGGAGATGAAACTGGTTCATCTATAGAGGAAACTCTCGTAGACCTGCAGAAAAAAGTGACTGAAAGCTATAATCCAGCTTCTTGATAGAGTTATCAATGGCACCAAAACTCATACCATTCTCTATGGCTTCATTCTCACAACTGTGCTTGCACATTTTAATGTACCTATAAAAATATGGGAGGATAGTACAAGCATGGATCATTTTTGGGTTAATACTCTGCTTCCTTGCGATTATGAAGTCAATGTCACTCCTAAAGAACCTAGTTCATCCAAAAAAGCACCAACGAATAACAAGGTCAGAGCCTTGGTGCAAGAAAGTGGGGCTAAGGATGCTGAGATTGAAAGGCTGAAGAAGAGGTTGGTTGAGGTGGAGACTAAGAGAGATGATCTCAGAACTGAGCTAGCAAGAGAAAAAGAGAAGAATAATGGCATTCTTCAAGGAATACTGAAACTCCTCCAAGTCAAAAACCAAGCACCTAGTTCTTCCTTGCCTTAAGTCTCCTAGACTAGTGTAGATCAACCAGTGACCCAGTTCGGGATTTTTTTGTTGTTTTTGCTCATGTTTCCAATATTTTTATTTCTTTTTATGCTTTGTGGTAGAATCTTATCAATCGTCAATAAAATTCACTGTCTCTTCCTCTAACTGTTTATTTATATTTCTTTGATGGTTAAAATTCTTAGCTTGATCTATGATGATTAATCCATGATTGCATTTGAAGTAGCCTCATTGGCCATGAGTAAGTTTTAAAATCTTGTTATCTCACATTTTATGCAACTTTTCGGTGATACCAAAAGGGGGGGGGAAAGGTTGTGCTTTACACTTTGAACAGTGATGTTTATAACCTAATGTACCTAGTCCTTGATGATAAGTTAAAACTTTGCATTGATGTTGAGCTGAGTTCTGGAAGGGCCTAAGTGTATGAAAAGTACATAGTTTGTCATCATAAAAAAAGGGAATTTGTTGGCCCAAGTAAGGGTTAGTTTTGAAGACTGATAAAGGAACTCAGGTATGAACCAGGTCTATCCCAGTGGTCTATCCCCCAGGTTCATAAAAACGGGCAGATTCAAGCATATGGGTTGCATGTGAAGGAGATAAGCTTAACTTGATGTATTTAATATCTCCTTATCGAAAAGGTTGCATAATTGATAAGGAGAAGGACTCTTTAATCAAAGAGAACACTATCCAAGATAGGGAAGGAGTTAAAAGTTGAAATCAACTAGAACTCTTCCACCAAGGAAGAGTTGCATCAAAACTCTTATTATTTCTTCATCTACTAACTCTATAAATTGCCGGATGTTCTTACATTACAAGTGTTGCACAAAAACGCAGAAGTTAAACGCGAATTGAGAACAAAATAGCAAGGCTTTTTTGCAAGCAGTTCATGTGTGATTCAAGTGTGCAAACCTGAAGCTATATAAACTAGATTGAAGAGCCATCTCCATAAAGAGTTTTATGTGTCTTTCTTTATTTCTAGTTCAATTGTAGTAAATGTTTTCATATTGTACCTTTCAGCTTTATCTAGAAGAAATTGTAATAGGTACTTTGAGTATTCAAGTTAGAGTTAACTTGAAGTTGTCGCAATAGTTAGAGGCTGGTTGTTACAACGGGATTAGAGGTAATCCTTAGCTTTACAAAGAGTTTTGTAAATGCTATTTTGGCTCAGTGATTTAGTGAAGTGTTGGGGAAAATCCTACTGAGTAGTAGGTCGTGGTTTTTTCACCTTTTGAGTCAGGTGTTTTCCACGTAAAATACTTGTGTTCTTTACTTTCTACATTTATTATTCTGCAACAGTAGCAGAAGGAACACATAAAAGAACCAGGTTCTTCCATAATCAGTTTAAGCGAAAAATTGGTCACCATACAAATCACCCCCTCTTGTGTGATATTGAAGTATAAAATATCAGTCAACAACAGAATACTCCTTTGCCTATACTTTCCTTCACTGGTCATCTGGCTCGGTCTCAATGATAGGCTGCCTAGTAGTGGAATCCTTACTTGATCCCCCCAAATGTTCTAGTGTATAGACTCTTCCAGTTCTAGTCATTCCTTGTGCGGCGTCAGATTCCTCTGCCTTAGCCTTCCCTTTCACCGAGCCTCGGCAACATAATCCTAGGGTATTTCTTTGGAGTTGAATGGGGGGGGGGTGGTTAATACTGTCACAGTGAAAGGTGTGACCACTTCGACTTCAAATGGACCGGGGGTGGCCACGGGCGGAGCCACCTCTACCTCGAATGGAACTGATGTAGTTACCTCAACCTTGATTGGGGACTGAGTCTGTACCATAATAAGAGTAAGTGTGATTGCAACTTTAAAGTCATCGCCTTCTCAAATAATCCCAATCGACCCCTCAGGGTACCATTCTTCATTTGTCTCTATCACATGTACACTATCACATCTATGATCAGGGAGGGGATTGTTGTGGACATTAGGTGTGGCTTCCTTTGCATGTCTGATCTTGTTGTTAATCAATATCTAGATCTTATCCTTCAATATATGGCATTCAGCAGTGATGTGCTCCTTCATACCGGAATGATACACACAAGTCTTGTTCGGATTGATCTATTGGGAGGGATTTTCTAATGCTACTGTGGGAACGTGAGTGATGTAACCTGCAGCTTTCAACCTTTCATACAACTGGTCGATGGGATCAGCAATAGTGGTGTATTGTTTGGGCGACTTGCGGTCGAAGTTGGGTCTTGGTCTTGGATAATTTGGTGGGCTGGTGCTGATTGGAAATGGGATAGTTGGGAGTTATAGGTGTAATGAATAGTGCCTAGTTGGGAATATCTAGGAGATGAAGGTTGATATGTAGGCGGTGATGCTTGGTATGTAGGCGGAGGTGTTTGATATGTGGATGGAGGTATTTGATATGTGGGTAGAGTTGTTTGATATGTAGGTGGAGGGGTTTGATAGACAGGTGGAGATTTTGGGCCCCGGGCCACCATTACTATTCCAACATCTTTCCTCTTTGATATGCAGCTTGACTATAATGTCTTATTTGTGGCTTGCAGTGCCTCGAAGTCCCGCTCTTAATTCCTTCTTCGATTCTTTCTCCAAGTTTGATGATGTTAGAGAATTTGTGATTTTGATAACCATCAACCTTTCATAATATTACGGATCCTGTGCTCAGACGAAGAATTTGTTCGTTTGTTCTTCGTCCAAAGATGGCCTGACCTTGGCTGCTTCCGTCCTCCAACGAGTAGCATACTCACGGAAAGTCTCAGTAGGTTTCTTCTTAAGAGTCTTGATGTAAAACACATTTGGTGCGTTCTCTGTGTTGAACCTGAACCGGTCCATGAAATCTGACACCATACTTACCCAATTGGACCATTTCTTGGGATTTTGGCTGATATACCAGGAGAAAGCATCCCCGGTAAGATTCCTCATAAATAGCTTCATCCGGATTTTTTTATCTTTCCCAACCCCGACAAGCTTGTCACGATAGGTCCTTAGATGAGCCCTGGTATCACCTGCGCCGTCGAACATCTCGAACTTGGGAGGTTTGTATACCGCAGGTAATTCCACATCAGGTTGTATGCACAGGTCTTCGTAGTTTAAACCTTCTATTCCTCTGTCACCTTCAACCCCCGAAACTGGGTTTGTTAACTTCTTGAGTTCTTCATCCATGTTTTTAATGCGCAGGTCTTTCTCTAAGGATTCCGGTGTATAGGAGATTGGTTGGGTAGAATGAGGTATGCTTTCCAAATATATAGGGTTGCTTTGATGGGTGCCAGGAACTTGGGTGCAGTGATGGTCATTGGTGGAGTTTTGTGGATCGGGAATAGGTGCTGTAATTTGGGGAGTATGGTAAGTGTTGGTTGGCGGGTACTGAATTGGTTGATGGTGATGTTGTGGTGGAGTTGGTATTGGCAGTGGATTGAGATTGTGGGGTGGAGTTGCGCACTGATCCGGTGCGGTATGATTTTGTGGATGTTGGTTTTGTGTGTTCTGGGGAGGTATTAGGTTCTATATTTCTGTTGGTTGATGTCGGGGACATTCAGGGTGAGTGACAAGTTTGCCAAGTTTTGAACCTGCTCAATTCTCCTTGCAATTCCAATATCTTTTGTTCCAGTCTCAGGACTAGATCATTTGGGGCCGGAGTACTACGACCATCTGAGGTTTCTGCGTTCTCAACATTCTTCTTTCGGATACCACTTAAGTCGTCCATTTTTTCTTTTCCTCTACCTTTTGTATCGCTTAGATGAGGAGGAGGTGGAAGGCCTCTAGATCTGGTATGATACGCTGATGAGGCTAGTATGAGTGAACCAACCTAAGGGGATGAGAATAATAAAAATAAGAAAAAAACAAAAAAGGTAACAAGTCAATGAGGATCCTAAAATGTTTGCAGTATCTAAACACATATTGCGAAAGTGTAAATTCATGTCCTACTTTGGGAACCTCGTTGTGCTCGAGGTAGGCCTATCGACAAATAAATTTGGAAGACTTTTAATGCCAATAAATGTTTCATTTAATAATATAAAAATAGACGAACCCCAAAACGACACTAAGATAATAATAAAAAATAAGTCACTATTAGCACTTGGCCTTATTACATTTTAGGAAAAAACAAAGAAATCTAGCCTATTTGGTCCCAGAAGGACCTTCCCCAGATTTGATCTTCCGGACTCCATCATATAGATCCCCCAGCTCACCCAGCCCCAGCAGTAAGTAGGCCATGGCCAGATGTCCTCCTTCAGCGTTCCGACAATTTTCAATTCTCTTTATGACTTTGCCTTCTAGCTCCACGATTCCTCGCTCCAGATATTCCAGTTTCCTGTTGGAAGTAATTGCCATTTCTTTCCATTCCTCGATCATCCTCACATTCCTCTCATGTATTTCTCGGTGCTCAATTTCAGAGTCGTTGACCCTCTTGCACAACCTATTGTATTTGACTTGAGCTTCAGCTTCTTCATCTATGATTATATTCCCTCGAATGGCCCCTGGTGTCACCATTCCTTTCAGCTTTTCTTCCAACCATGCCGGGTAGAGAGGATCACACCCTGTATGATACCTGTCTGGCTCAATGGTGTTCTTCTCCACAATGATTTTGCAGTACCACATGTGCTGAGCTTGGCACTTGTAAGGGACGTCGTCGTCTTGAAAGTCTGACCTGAAGTGACTCATCTTGACAACCCTTGGTACAATATGTTTTCTGCCTACTTGCCTCATAACTCGCATAGGGACAATAGGTATATCCCTCTCAACCCTATCAACACCAAGTACGGAGCATCCCTGGATGTGATGATGAATTTGCCTGTTGGGAACCATTCAAACATCCATTGCACCTGTTCCTCGATCAGATTGTCGAAGAACTCTACCCATTCTTTGGCACTTTCTGGCTGAGCAAACCTATCTGGAATGTAAGTCATCCTCTTTGGGTGATGGAAGGCAATATGGTCGTTCCAAGCCCTTTGTGGAAATTCTTGGCGATCGAGACCCTTTTGAAAATGCTCCAACAGCAATAACTGCAGCAACAAGTTACAACCCTCGAAATGTTTGATCCCTCTTTGACAGCGCTCCAGAGCCCTGTAGATGTCAGCTAAGATCATGGGAACTATGGTATATGTCTGTCCATTAATCCCTTCCATCAAAATCTTGGTGACCATGGCCAACCTAGTGTGGATTCTTCCCTTTTTCATTGGAAACACTATCATTCCTAAGAAGCACACAATGAATACAGAGATCTCATAATGGTAGGTACATAAAGACTTGTTATGGCCATACCTCTCATACGTGTATTTGAAAGGTATGTAAGATTCTTTCAAGAACACTAGGTCGACATTCTTCTTCAGCCCCATCATCTTTAAAAATCCCCCGCTCGTACTATTTTCTGGTACCAATAGCCCAGGACTATCCCAAGTCAATCCCGCAAGCCCTCCAATTTCCTCCTAAAACGGTGTCATTTCTATGTCGCCGAAGCGAAACACAACCCTTTCACTGTCCCAGAATAAAGTGGCAGCCTCGATCAACTTGTTGTTTGGCTCAATATCTAGCAAGGAAGGCAAGTTACCCATGTACTTTCTCACATGTTTCTTCCCACTTGAGGAAAGGTCCTCCCACCAATCTAGCAGCAATGGTGGGATGTTGCTAACCATACCGAATCTGGGGACCTCGTGTCTCATTTTCTACAAAACAAAAGGGTTAGGCCTTACCCCCACTAGACTCGACTATTTATACATCTACAATTAGCATATCGGCATTTAGTTCTCCAAATTAATGCACAGAACGTGGTTGTGTCCGTTGGGAAACCCGATAGACTTTTGGGTAAGGCTTATCTTAAAGGATTATTATGTGGACAACATAATTGATCCGACTAAGTTTGACCATGATGCATGCACATAATCGAGGGGGAAGGCACGAAACCATCGACTGCACCGCTGATCGACTGATTTTACCGTAAATAACCCTTTCGAATTTAAGAGTAATAAATAGGAAGAGTGCAATCACTCATTAAAGCATTGCTATAAGATTTGATACGCATGAGTGGAATATGATGTGGAGCATGAGTTATGTAGCAGTTAATAACATGTAGTCAAGTATTTGCACGTAGGAAAATAAATACAGTATTTGAATAAATGAAAGACAGTTACAGGAAAAAGAAACAAAAGACAAGTCAATTTTAGGGATAAAGAATCAAAAATGCTTAAATGAAAATGGACAGTTAAATTCAAATGAGGGAGAAGGGTACGGTATAAAGCATGCTTGGACTAATTCATAAAAAGATAAGTTCGTTATGGTAAGAGCCTAAAGGTATCCCTAACAGAGTCGCCATGCTGTCGCACCCCCGTTTTTCCCTCCGCGGAGAGGAGTCTGGGTTTTGACAATCATGAGGGTAATAACTCATTGGGAATTGGGTATTTAGAAGAGTCGCCACCTAACGGATTATGGTGCGTTAGGGCACCCAGAGTGGTTAACTCTTGGATTGGTTTGCATTACCAAAGATTAAGGGAAAGGGCTCAAAATAACCTTGAGGGGAAGCTGTTAGGCACCCCTCTCGGTCCATATCTGTAGGTCCCGAATGAACTTATACTTGTGAATTAGTCCTTCAACAAATAAGTAGTTGAAACAAATAATTGCAAATAGAGCATGTTGGACATTGTATGACTCAAATAATAAGACAAGGGATTTGAGCAAGTTGTATACATAAAGGAAAGTTTTAAAAATAAGAAATTAGGGAAATGAGGGGTCCTAGGTTGGTTAGCGTACAGGATCACCCCACACAATGTCTGGTAAATACTCCTCAATGAGGGGCTACACGTGATATTAACATGTAGTCATCATATCCATATCTACCCATTCCCTACCCCTTAGTGGTAACTAAAGCGAGTGTTGGTTAGCGATCTCTATTGCGTGTTGTTATTCGTCCCTTCTTAATGGTCCTGGAGGGAATTAAGACCTCTACCTATAGGTTGTTCTAGACGGATCCTAAGGTTTAAAGGAAAAATACTAAGGTGACAAGCAATAATACATAGGACTCTTAGTAAATAAGAACAGGAAGGAGCAAATAAGAGGCTCAATTTACCTCTACAGATAAGGCATGTAAATAGCACGACTCAAATACAGATAAGGGCAACAGTATCCTAAGACATGATGTCTAGGTGAGTATCAGAACACAGTAGATATGCAAGTTTATTTTATAACTCAGAAGCAGGGCCCTAATCAGTTTGCCTACTGATTTTAAGCATGTTAATCATTAAGCAGTACACATAAAGGGGCAGTTTCCAGTTTTATAAGAAATTGGATTACCTAAGGCTTGCCTAGGCGTACGATAATGCACAATTGTTACCAGAACTATTAGAACAATGAAGGAGTTATTTTACCTAAAAGCATATTGTTTTAAGTATTATAAAATGCAGGGATTATTACCAGTTTATTTTAAACAGGATAATCAAATGTGAAGCTGTTTTTGCATCTTCCATAATCAGTAGTTTACACTTGGTGTGACCGAGAAAGTACGAATAAGATCCTAAAGCATGGTATCTAAGATGCATGTATAAAGTTCATAATAGTTTACATGCAAAATTCCTAAAGCAGGATTTCTAAATACATAACAGGTTACAGCATGATTTCAAAACGCATAGGGGACAATTTATCTTTAATGTCGTTTATCCTAGAAACATGATTTCTAAGTGATAATAGAGATGTCAAAATGAGATGTTGAAAGTAGTAGACATGGATCCTAGGAGCATGGTTTCTAATACATGATATGCGTTGCATATATTGGTCCTAAATATGAGTTCTAATGCAGATACAAGAGAATATAAACCTAAAGCATGTTTTCTACCCATTGATATTGATAACATGTATAACTACCCGCCCATTTTCACTATCCAACCCCCATGTTTGTTTACAAATTATTACAGGCAAATATCGAATGAATTACATAAATAGATTAGAAAAATAAGAAGTTACTCTATAGGGAGCCTACCAATAGGCCCAGATTTCCAAAGTTTCCAATGCTAGATTGCCTCATAGCCTTTCACATAATCCAGGTGTGTCAGAGTTCCCTAAGGACCTCAAGGGATATCGAGCAGTACTCACACCCATATTTCATAGTCACAAATGAGTAAGTGCAGTGTGGAAGGGCCAGCTCTAATGTATTAGAGTGTAGGTGGGGTTGGAGCACACCATTACGGGTAAGGAGGGTTTGAGCATATGACTGTGCGTGGTAAACATGATGTTGGGGTGGTCTGGTTAAGTATTGATGGTATTGTGGTGGGAAATAATGTTAGGGTGGATTATATAGAGCTTGGGTGTAAGCTTGAGGGTAGGGTCGAAGCTGGGTGTATTGATGAGGCGAACCCCTTGGGCTATGCCATGATCCCGAGACAACTATAGCGATATCATCTTTCTTCTTTTTTCCTAACACGTCTCCGGTGCCACCTTGGATTGCCTATGTGGTTGCTTTTATGGTAGAGTAGCTCATGATCTTGCTTGACTTGAGTCCTTCCTCCACCATTCCTCCCATATTTACCACCTCATTGAAAGACTTACCTATGACCGAGATCAAATGGCCAAAGTAAGTAGGCTCCAAGGCTTGAATAAAGTACTCCACTATTTCATCTTCTTCCATTAGAGGGTTGACCCGTGCAACCTGCTCTCTCCATCTAAATCCATATTCCCTAAAGCTCTCACTGGGATTTTTCTCTATCTTGGTAAAGTATGGGCAATCTAGGACAATGTCTACATTGTACTGAAAATGCCAAGCAAAGGCCTGAGCTAAGTCATCCCATGTGTACCACCCGCCAGTGTCCTGGCGGGTGTACCATTCCAGAGCTGCCCCACTCAAACTCTGGCTGAAATATGCCATCAATAGTTCATCCTTCCCACCGAAACCTCTCATCTTACTACAGACGCCTCTCAAGTGGGCCACGGGATCTCCATGCCCATCATAGAAGTCAAACTTGGGCATCTTGAACCCAGCGGGCAACTGGACGTCAGGGAACAAACACAAGTCCTTGTAAGCCACACTTACTTAGCTTCTTATCCCTTGCATGTGTCTCAAAGTTGCTCTGAATTTTTCACTTTTCTAAATATCTTATCCTACTCCACGTTCCTGGATGGTTTCTCAGTTTCAACAGGAGGTTCAAAGTGAGGGGTATAGGAAAAAGGGTCTGTGACATTAAAAGTTGGTTTTGGAGCATAATATTGGGTATCTGGAGCGTGGAACGCCAGTTCACTAGAAGATCGATGAAGGGTACCTCACAGAAGGGCTACAAAAACAGAAACACATGTCACAGCAGGGTATGCGGTTGTTTTGGCGGTGGACCTCTTCTTTCAATTCAGACATAGATTCTACCATCTCTCTCAGTGGGTCAACCACACCTGTGTCCAATTCTTTGCTATCCATGAGTGCCTTGCGTTTTGACCTAGTATTATATGGATGACTTGCTAGAATACCAAACAAACTAACCACTTTCCTGGACTTAAGCGCAACAAGCAAACTTGTTAGTTTCAAGAGTTTGACAAATAGGAAATCGCACGTGCGATGCAATGCACCTAAATAGTTAAACACTTCTATCATGTATTTGAACAGCTGCATGTTTCATCCCGACCTTAACTAACCCTTTTAACTCTGCACCTTTTTTCTTTCGTTTCTGCCTACCTTTAATCACTCTTGATTCTCTCACTTTATTCCTGTCGCTCATTTATTTTTTACATTCTCTTTTTTTGCCACTCTTTTTTTTCTTTTCATTCAATTCTCTTTTCTTTCTCTTTTTTTAATTTTATAGCTATGATCGAATCCTATGGGGATTGCCTATGTATCATGATACTGCATGAATCAGATCATTATGTAGTTCAGGGAATAAATGCAAAAATAAAGAAAAGAAGATTTTTGGGTATTTCAATATCTCATTAAATAAAAATCTTTTTGGGTCTTTTTATTACAAAGATTCAGAAATACTGACGTTAAAAGGGAATATACAAACTCAAGACAGAAAAAAATAGACTTGGAAAAGACTAATAGACTCGAAAAGGTATAATACAGACTCAAAGCCAAAAGAAAAATCAGGAATACATAAAAGCTTCCAATGTTACTCTGGGGGCCCGTGGGACATTGGTCGATCTTGACGCGAGCCTGCATGTAATCTCTTCTCGAAGGTACTCTAAATCAGCCATCACCTGATGGACAAAGGTCATCACAACAACAAAGAACATGGACCTAGTCATATCTTCGCATTCATGGCACTTCATTACAACATAATCAGCGATTTCTTTAATTCTCATTCTAAATACACCTTTTTCTTGGAGCAGGCGTCCAATTTGTTGAGACCGGGCCTCTAACACCTGCATGGTCATATGGTTTTGCTCTTGCAATTTTCTTCTAATCGGGACATCAATGTATAGCAATGCTCTCTTTTCGCTTTGAAATTCTTTGTTTGCTGGGACATTTTATTTTCAAGAGTAGTCATCTTCTTCTTTAGAAACGTGACTCCTCTGTCATACTTTTGCCTTAGCTGTTGAGCAAACCTTGTCCATTTTTCTGCATTCTTCGCCAATTTTGCCCGAGCTTTTGCCAATTCATCCTCGGCCTTTGCCAGGTCAAACCTATAATCCTGCACCTTTAACCTTAAACTGCTTATGAGTTTTTCATCCTTCTCGCTCCTCACAGGCGTTTCAACAGCTATCCTCATGTACCGAAGTTGGGCTTAGAGCGCTTCGTTCTCCCCGGTCAACCTTCTCCTTTCACCTTCAGCTTCTTACGCCTGTAAATCATTATTAAATGCGACGTTTCTCAATTTTTCTTTTGAGGTGTGGATGGTGGCTTGATATTTCTTCTCCTTTTCTCCCCAGGCCAACCTTTATCGGATTTTATCATCAAAAGCCTGAACATGAGGTCTTTTGGCGAGCCTTTTAGGCTCAGGCTTTGTCTCATCTTTAGCATAAGATCTTCTCTCAAACCATACAGTATAATCGGGATCCACTTCTCCTCTCTCGGGATCTGGTACCTGGTGTCGCACCTCCTTTTTACCCGTAGGGGATATAAGGGAGTTTTTCCAATTAAAGTGATATTATTCGAAATGAGATTACTTATTTAATTTCAAAGTCGTCACTTGGAATAATTTATGGTGTCCCAAGTCACTTATTTATTTCAAATCCCAAATCAAGGAAATTTTGACTTCGTTTAAAGTCTGCGAAACCAGAAAAACTAAGTAAGGAATTCTGTTAACCCAGGAGAAGGTGTTAGGCATTCTTGGGTTCCGTGGTTTTAGCACGGTCGCTTAGCAATTTATACTTGGCTTATTTTTGTCTAATTTAAGAAAAATATTTGGTCAAAGTTGCGCAAATACATGCGTTGAATTTATTTGAAAGAAACGTAATCATGATAGCAATTTAAAAATCACACCTAACGCATTTCTACGAATATTTGATTAAGGCGTTTTAATTACTAAATGCAACGACCCGACCGGTTGTTTTGAGCTCTAGCGCGTCGTTCAACAGTTTGAGGTCATAAGTAGCTTCACTTCAGGTATTATAACTTGTACGCATGGTCGGAATTAAATTTCGGGAAGTTTGGAGTTGATTTAGAAAGAGAATTCTTATTTCGAAAGCTTTAAGTTGAAAGAATTGACTAAGATTGGATTTTTAAGTAAACGACCTCGGAATCGGGATTCGAAGGTTCTAGTAGGTTCGTATAATAATTTTGGATTTAAGGGTATGTCCGGATCGGGTTTTGGAAGACTCGGGAACGTTTCGGCACCTATTGTGGAAGTTAGTAGTTTTGGAAGAATTTCATAAGTTTGGGTTGAAGTGCATTTCAGTGTTATCAATGTCTGTTTGGGATTCCGAATCTAGGAATAGCTCGATGTGGTGATCTTGGAGTTGGGAGCGCGATCGGAAGTGAATTTGGAGGTCCGTGGGTAATTTTGGAGTCATTTGGCTAAATATAAAAATTTTAAAGTTTTTAAGGAGTTTGACCGGAAGTGGACTTTTTGATATCGGTGTCGGAATCCAATTCCGGAAGTTGGAGTAGTTCCGTAATGTCGAATGTGACTTGTGTGCGAAATTTGAGATCAATCGGATGTGATTTGATAGGTTTTGACTTCGAATGTAGAAGTTTGAAGTTCTAAAGTTCATTAAACTTGAATTGGGGTGTGATTCGTGATTTCGATGTTGTTTGATGTGATTTGAGGCCTCGAGCAGGTCCATGATATGTTATGGGACTGGTTTGTGTGATTGGACGGGGCCTCGGGGGCTTCGGGTGTGTTTCGGGGTGGTTTCAAATCATTTCCGGTTGTTTTGCATTAGTTGTTGCTGGTGTCTGGTGTTGTTCTTTGCATTCGCGAGGATCTTCTCGCATTCGCGAAGAAGGATTTGGCTTCAGGGACTCTGTTCTTAGCGTTCGCAAAGAGATTCTCGCGTTCGCGAAGAAGGAAATCTCTGTTGCACAGGTCTGCCTTCGTAGGCTCATATCTCGCAATCTATAAGATATTTGGAGATGAACTAAAAATAAACTTTGTAGCACTTTGTGTCTAGTTTTCAGAAAGGTAAACCATTTAGCATTTGCATTTGTATACCAAAAGTTATGGCTGATATACTACAGGCTGTACGGGAAGTTGAAGAAATTTGTGTTGCACAGGGCTGACTTTGGTAGCTTATATCTCCAAATCTATAAGGAATTGGGAGATAACCCAAACAAAAAAGTTGTAGATCTTGGTGTCTAGTTTTCAAAACATTAAACCATTTATTATTTGGAGTTCTGTACAAAATGTTATGGCCATTATATTAGAGGCTATCTGAGAAGAGTTTGGAAAATTATTTTTGGGAATTTTCTTCTTCGCGAATGCGATGGGGATATCGCGAACACAAAGAAGAGTCGCCTGGGCAATGTATAAGTGTAAAGAAATGGATTTGGCTCATTTCATCTCATTTCCTCCATGGGAGCCGACCTAGGAGCGAATTTGGAGTTCCATTTTCATCATTCATGTCAAGGTAAGTGATTCCCACCTATTGCAAGTTAATTACTTGGATTATATCTAGATCTTAATATGAAAAATCATGTAAATTAGTAAAAATTTTGGAATTTTGAAGAATCTAGGAAATTTATATTCTTGGATTTTGACCACAATTTTGGACATGAAATTGAGAGCCAATTATATATTTGTGTTCGTGAGGTTGTGGGTAAACTTTATCTTCGAATTTTTTTGAAATCCGGGCATGTGGGACCAAGGGCGATTTTGTCAACTTTACGAGAGGAGTTGTAATTTTATATAAATTGAATTGTTATGAGTATTAGGGTGTATTTTTATTGGTTTGCCTGTTATTTGACTAGTTTTGGAGCATTGGGGCATCGGTTTGAGTTGTCGGAAGGGGCTTGGAAGCCGGTTATTGGACTTCGGAGCGAGATAAGCCTCCTTTCTAACCTTGTAAGAGGGAATTGTCCCCATAGGTAAAATAATTGGTTATGTGCTCCTATTTGTGGGGGCTACGTACGAGGTGATGAGAGTTCGTGCGTAGCTACTATTATGTTTAAGTCCGGGTAGTCTAGGACCCAAAAGCATGCTATACCTGAAATATTTGTAATCTTATTGAAAACTGAAATTGTCCAAATCATATCGAATTAGTAAAAGAATTTCTAAAAAGGGTTAAACCTCATTATCTTAAATCTTTAAAAGAGAATTGACTTTTCCTTGGATAAATGTTTCTTGATGAATTCTTAATTGACTCTTTGAATGTATGTATCTATGAGTACCTGCGTCACACATATGATTCGCGAGCGGGGTAATTCTATTATTTATATTTGACCGCGTCGCACGTATGATTCGCAAGCGGGGTAATAGATGCATTTATGGTTCATACCATTCGACCCTCTGGTAGTGCACAGTTTAAATATTTGTAGGATCGGGCCGTACGACCTCGACATGATTTGCGCATGCTTGTAATGCTTGCTTGAGGTTTACAAATTGATATTGCCTCTCTGGTCTGAGATAAATTGATAAATAATGGATTATGAATTTGGAGACTTCTAAATATAAAAAGTAATGTTTACTTGTTTCTTGACTTACTTGATTTTACTGTCGTTTTTAATAAATCCATTATTATTCGCATTATTAATATATTATTATTGGACCATAGCAAGTGTCGAAGTCGGTCTCTCATCTCTACTTCTTCGAGGTTAGACGTGATACTTACTGGATTCACGTTATTTTTGTACTCATACTACACTTGGTGTGCATTTTTATTGCACAGGCACATGTATGTCTAGTGGCCTAGTTGGGCGTACCGACATGATTGATACGAAGACTTAGGTGAGCTGCACCTCTCGAGAGGACCCGCAACCAGCAGAGTCTCCTTCAGAGTATTATACTGTATTTTCTCTTCTGTCCAATTTGTATTCCGGGCAGTAGTTGTATTACATTATTTCCTAGAAACTGCTCATGCACTTGTGACACCGGGTTCTGGGATGATTATGGGTTATTTTATACTAACTTCTAGACATTCTTTTATTTATTTTGTAAAGATTATCTTTTACTAGCCAAATTGAAGGAAAATTATAGTTTTCACAATTATTTAAACAAGAATTTAATTAAGTATTTATGGTTTGTTTGCCTAACTACGGTGTCCGGCGCTATCACGACCCTTAGGAATTTTGGGTCATGACACTAAACGTTTGGCCATGGTCACGCAAACGTATACCTTGGTTATCTTGGGTATCACAACTATGTCACACATGCGTGCACATATTGTAATAGTTAGTTCAATTTAAAGTTCACCTAAAGTTGTGATTATGTCTCTAAGCTAAGTATCCTACATAATGTAGCTAGTGTAGAAGTTCAAAACTATATGAGACATTTGATTAATTAGGGCATCTTGTGTATTAACTTCCAATCAGGCCCAAATTTTAAAGTTTAGGGCCTGACAAGGACTAAGTCCAAATGAACTCTAGCCCAAGGCATATTTTCTATTACTCAAACAACTAATGAATTTAAATCTAAAGGAACCTGGGACCGACTGAGTCTAGATAAATCTGGCCCAAAATGATGTTATTAAGCATTCAATTAATTAAACACATTTAATTCCGACAGATTCGGGCCTATTAAGGAGTCCAAATGACTCTGGACCAATATCCATTTGTGGTCAAATAAATGGAATTACTAAAAGATTTGGGCATGATGATAATGAGTCCAAGTGAACTCTGGCCATGCATATTTTTGAGATAAAAATTTATGATGAAATTTATAAAGTTTTTAACCTATATTTTTGTTTATCAGAAGTTTAAAAAAAAGGGTTTTGAATAAGAAAAATCAAAATTTTTGTTAAATTTGGATAATTTTCCTACTGATTTGCCTAAGTCTTATATTTCTTATTAACTTATATCAAAATGCTAAGTTTAAAACTCATTTGCATTTGAAGATCTTTAAGTGTAAAGGCCATTGATCAACTCATTTTATTTAGCAAAAATCATAATACAATTCCATGAACCCAAATTGGTTTTGGGCCTGAAAACGTATTATGATTACTCTTTGGCTTACTTTTGTAAAATCTAATTTTTTTTCATGACTTTAAACTAACAGCAATCAGAATTATTTAATTGTTTAAAACAGTATGATAAAGTTGCTAAGCTATTATACTGATTTATCACACAAGGAAATGCAATAAAAAATTATTATATTTTTTGCTAACTAAACAATGATAACCAAGCTGCCTATTACTATTCTAACAAAGTTTTCTAGAAAATGATTTATTTGATACAGATTTTATAAATATATAAAGCTTTAAACATATTTTGCAATACTTAAATATAAAGCTAAAATGACTTAAATTACGTAACAATGTAAGTAATTAACTCTATACAAACTTAACAACACAACTTCAAACAACATGATTCATGCAGATTCAAACAAATTACAGATTTATCAACGAATCCAAATCATGATTCAGCAAAAAGAAACGTTACATTTGTTAAGAAAAAATACCTTGACAGTAGCAAGAACAAACATATGAAGAAAATGTGTCTCTGAAAACTTGAGTAAGAAACAGCAGCAACAATAACCAAACAGGAAATCCAATACATCTTAAGATTTAAACCCAGAAATCCCAAAAATAGTATGAATCAGTAGGAGTTCTTTACTAAAAGTGAAAGAAAGAGACTTCAAAAGCAGTGCAGAATCAGCAAATTTTCTGTGTTTTTCAGCCTGTATTCAGGTATGGATCTGTGTATTTAGCCAGGCCCAATTTTAACAATGAAAATAAATAAACAACAATAATAAAATAACAACGCTATGAGCTTGTCTATTCAGCCAGGCCCAATAAATTAACAAAAATAATTAAAGGAAATAGTAAATAATCAACAACAAAACAAAAAGGAATAACAACAAACAGAAAGCAAAAATGAAAAATAATTGATTTAACACTGTTTTTTTACTTTATCTTAATTAAATCTGTTTTAGTTAATTAATTAATGAAAACGAAATAACAAATAAAATAGGCAATAATGTAAAAATTAAAAAAATACATTTAAGCCCTGATTTTATTTATTAGTTATGTTTGTTTTAATTAACTAATTAATTAAAATATAATATAACTAACAATAATAAATAATAAAAAAACTAAATAAAATAACAATAAATATATAACACTAAATAAATAAATAAAAATGCAATAATGGAAATGAACAATAATAATAATAATAAAAATAAACATAACAATAATAATAAAACATAAAGAAAGACAAAAATATAAAAACAGAAATTAAAGAACTCTATTTTTTTAGATCTAGTTGCTAAAAACCCTCGCGCCAAGATTCTCTCTCATAATCTAAGATCTTGAGTGACAAATCTTGTCATGATGATTATTATACAAACTAGGTTAAGCTCTTTTTCTTCATTTTTCGTAAAAAAGATCAAATTTAGCCGCTAAAAACCCTCATGAGAATACACCCATCTGGTATTTGAGATCCTTAATGGGAGATATTGGCACGAGGATCTTTAAACGGACTAGAAAAATTGAAAAGAGGGTGGATCTAGGATTTTTGGCCCTTTTAGATCTAAGATCTAGGGATTTTGAGGATTTGGTTGGTAGGATGAGGTTCATGGAGGTTAGGAGAGTGTATGGTATGAGTTTGAGGGGTTTTGGAGCTCCACCGCCATCTTAGGCGATTTCCGGCGGCGGGTTAGGGTGGCACTAGGGTTTTGGCCCTATTTTAGGTTTGGATTCGTTGGTCTTTTGTGGATTTGGTTGGTGGGGCGCGGTAGAGGAGGAGAAGAGGAGTTGATTGGTGTAATTTTTGTGGTGTTTGGTGGTGGTTGAAGGCCGACAGCGGGTGGCGCTGTTGTAGGGAGAGGTGGCTTTAGAAGAGAGGGAAGGAGGGAAGAGGAAGATGGGGCGGCTAGGGAGGGGCGACTAGGGTTTGGGGAGTTGAGACAGTGATGTGAGAGAGTGGGGAGTTTGGAAAGGGGGGGGGGGGAGGGTTTAGGACACTTTTATATTAAAAGGGGAGGGAGTTATGGACTGTTGAATCTATTGGAGATCAACGACCTGGATTGAATGGAGGGAAGATGGGGCGGACCAGATGAGATTTGGGCTGGGTGGTTTTGGGCCGTGTATTTGGGGATTGGGCTTGGTATTTTTTGAATTGAATTTGGGTTAGGCTTGGTTTAAAGAAACAAAGACCCCTTTTTCTTTAATTTTAAAAGCAAGTTAATTTAAATAAACCCTAGGTTAAGTATAAAATTATCTTAATTTATAAAATTTAACTAATTATCTATTTTTA
The DNA here is from genome assembly GCF_000715075.1 of Nicotiana tabacum. Taxonomy (NCBI): domain Eukaryota; kingdom Viridiplantae; phylum Streptophyta; class Magnoliopsida; order Solanales; family Solanaceae; genus Nicotiana; species Nicotiana tabacum. Next base: position 97,562,552 of record NC_134082.1, read on the forward strand.
TTATTTACATAATTAGTCAATCTTAGATTTAAAAAAGGAAAAATTTCTAATTTTTAATACAAAAACTTAAAAAAATGTCAAAACAAATATTTTTTGTGATTTTCTTTCAAGTGATTAAAAAAATGTAATTAGGCATTAAACTAACTAAAATCCTAATTATGTAAGATGATGAAAGTTTAACTATTTTTTATTGGTTTTCATAACTTAAAAAATGCAACTAAAAAATGCAAATAATTCCAAATAAATACCAAAAATCCTAAAATAAATTTTAAAAAAAATAGGGCTAATTATTTATTAATTTTGTAGGAATATTTTGATAGGGTAAAAATTACATGCCACACCTGGATGTCATCATTCAGATATCGGCAACCATTCCAATCTTGTTGGACTAAAGCCTCGGGTAATGTAGCTTCTGGGTGTAGCTCAATGACTTGGATACTTAAATTTTCATCTTCGGGCACCACTTGATACCTTCCTAACTGCCTTAAAACTCTCTACGGTGCGTATGGTTGGACACTTCTTAAACCCATCAACATCAAATAGCCTTTTGTAGCCGTCATATGTATGACTTCCCTTACTGTAAGCCACCCCAAAGTCCATTCAATCTGGCTTGCCTTTAGAGTTCTTAGATGGGAGACCGTGTCTTCAAACCCTTCTGTCACCCTCGTCTCATAACTCCCGATGCATTTGTTCTTGGTCGGGCCATAACTCATGAATTTGGGGTGATGGCGCAGATGCTCGATCAACCACATTTGCAAAAGAATGTTGCAACTTCAAAGAACTGAGTCCCGGACTTACACAATGTTAATGCTCGATAAATGTCTGCCAATACTAGTGGACCAAGTGTATGATCTTCTTTGGTAGTGAGTATTTGCGCAATTTTGGCCATGCGGATATTGTCCCTTCTGCATTGGGGAAGACCATAATTCCCAGAAACGCCACTATGAAAGCAAAGTGACGATGAATTTGCCAGGTGCTCTTATTTTGTTTGTTGTTTAACCCCTTTTTGTGTGTTTCAAACCCAACTGAGTGCCCAAACCCGGAATACAAGAAGTAAAAGGAACATCATCCTTTGTTTACATTGCTCTTATTCATTTTCTTATTGATATTCAGAAGATCGAAGAATTTGTGCACAGAGGAAGGCCATGGGAATATAAGTTGTTGATTTCTGAAGTCCCGGCCAAATCCAATATATCCGGCTATCTCCTCCAAAGTAGGAGTAAGCTCAAAATCCGAGAAGCGGAAAACGTTGTGGACAGGATTCCAAAAACTTACCAAGGCATTAATTAGATCATCCCGCAGTTTGACCTCCACAATATCTGTAAAGGCACCCAAATGGGTTTTTACCCAATTCTGACCATCTTCATCTAAATCATACCACCACATCTGAAGCTGTAGCGGAGCATGTTCTACGACCATTAGTGACTAGTTTTGGACAGTGTTCATTTGTACATGTGGATGGTTAAGGTTAGGGTTGACTCCGATGGACTCTTTTGCAATACAAGTTTTCAATTTTCTAAAAAAAATCAAAAGAGAGAGGCCACTTATGCAATATTAGCAAAAGGTGGCTATTTTTGCAAACATGGCCCCTTCACAATTTCAAATAAATTTTGAGGTCAAGGAAGGGCACTTTATGGAAAAGTGACGTCTCACTGACAGATATGTCTGTTCTTTACGAAAATAGCCCTTCGACAATTGGAAGATGTTCTAAGGCTGTTCCGGCAAAAACGGCTTAAGACGTAACCAAAGCTAGGTCGGCGTACTCTTTTGACCAAAGAACTAGAACACACTTTATTTTATTTTGGTTATTTTTGTAAAAATGAGTCCGAACCTTATGTAGGTTGCCTACGTATCTCATATACAATGAGAATTAGACCGGCGTAGTTCGGTCAGTTTTGACATAATCGGGAAAAACACGTTATTGACTCATTTTGAAATGACTCTTTTTTATTTTATTTTTTTCAATTTTCATCATTTTTCTTCTTCTTCTTTCTGAAAAATTTCGGCAGAGTTTCGGGACATTTTCAAATACCGGAGTTTTTAGAACCGGGCTTAGTTTCTCTCCTTTTACTCTTGGTTTTTCTCTTGATTTTCTTTTCCTAACCGATCAACATGCAAGCTGAAGCAAATAAATGTACAAATAGCACGTAAGATGCATCAGGATGGCCTTTTATTTTGGGTACACCTGTCCTTGACGGACCCAACCCCTGTATTGAGTCCCCAAAGTCAAATGCACGGGATGCAAACAAACATTTCTACTAGGGATTCAGCATGAGGCTATGTTATTCTACGTTTAAACCTGGGGTTGTGTTCTAGACATGACTTACCCAAGCGGACAACTCAAGCCAAGGTGGGGGCAATGTACCAGGAGCACGAAAGTCTACCTGACCTAGTTGCTGACCCAACCTCGTTCTAGTTGGTATGAATTTTAACAGAAAAGTGGGTCACACATACGTGTGCATCATATTTTTAAAAGACTCAGAAGGGAGGCGTAAGAAGACAGTTCAATACAGTTCAAATAATATCAAAGCGGTAGATAAGCGACAATTAACACATTAGTTATACAAACACAGTAATATCAACAAAAAATAAATCCAAGTATAGATTACATTAACAAACTCGAATTCTGAACCCTGAACCAGAGATTCTGGGTTCTTGTCCTAGCAGAGTCGCTAGAGCTGTCACACCTCCTTTTTCCCGAGGGGATAGGGAGTTTTTCCAATTAGAGTGTCACTAATCGAAGTGGGATTATTTATTAGATTCAGAGTCAACATTTGGGATAATTTATGGTTTCCCAAGTCACCGGTTTATTTTAAATCCCAAATCGTGAAAATTGACTCTTACTTATGATCTGCGAACACATAAAACCGGGTAAGGAAATTTGTTAATTCGGAAGAAGGTGTTAGGCATTCCCGAGTTTCGTGATTTTAGCACAGTCGCTTTTAATCATATTTGGCTTAACTGAATTATTTAATTACGTATTTTAGAACCTATGTGCGCTTTTCCTTTTACCGCTCTTAATTATGGCGCTTTTTGGATTTAATCTTTGAAGCGAATTACATGTGTGTAAATCCGTTTTATTTGGGGCGCTAAACTTATGTCACGCGAACGTGTACACAATTAGTCACACTTATTAATTTAAGATTGTTTGGCCGAAGTTGCGCGAATTCGATTTACTTTTGGAAATCGTAATTATGTCATGCGAACGTGTACACAATCACAATGATAGATTAATTCGCACCTAAAGCATTTTCTACGAATATTTAAATCGTACTCATGTTATGCGAACGTGTACACAATCACGATAATTTGATTTGACCGAGAGTGAGTTTAAAGCTACATTCGCATTTACAAACTGTTTTCCTACATTTTGGACTAAATGTAAAAGCCCCAGTGCTGCAGGAATCATTTATAGATAACTCATACGTGCTAAACTCGTGGGTTTTACGAAGTTTTCAGCAATTGGCGAAGATGCTATCGAAGTACATGAATAGTGAGGGACTTAATTGAAAGGAATTCTGATTTAAACAAGTAATTAGCACATTGTCAATTTGATCCAGTTCTGGTACAACGCTTAGTGCTGGCTGAAGATTAATAATGATTGATATGGGTTAAGTTGATTAAAGCACCAAACCTGACCTCCAATAGGTCATATGTGCAAACGACTGAGTTTAAATAAAAAAAGCAAGGCATCGTTTGAGCCTTTTGAGAATCAAACCACATTATAGCCGTTAAAACTAGCTGGGAGTCTGAATTTTTAGGACTTCAGTCACGTTTAAACACTTTGCTGGGCCAACCATTTATGTCACGACCCTAAACGACCCGGTCGTGATGGCGTCTATCGTAAAACAAGGCCAGCCGACACAAACCCTCAATATCAATTAAGCAGTTATAGTAATTTAATTTAAGTCATTCATATGCTATAAACCCCAAAACATAGAGCGGAATAGAACAATTATGAAAACAACATAGCCCGATATTGGGGTGTTACCAGTCATGAGCATCCAAACATACGTCTAAGAGTATGAAAAAAGACTACACAGTCTATTACAGAGCTAGTACAAAGGAAAGTAAAGATAGGAGGGAGAAACACTAGGCTGCGAACGCCGAGCAGCTACCTAGTGAACTCCGAACAGCCTACTGGAAGCAATCAGCCCTCGCTAGCGTGACCCGAGGCTCCTGAATCTGCACACAAGGTGCAGGGAGTAGTGTGAGTACGCCAACTCAATAAGTAATAAAAGTAAAGGCAGCTGAGCGATAAGAAAACACGTAAAATATAGCAAAATGCTACAAAGAGGCAGTGTAAAACCAGAACAAGACTATAATCAGTAAAAACTCGTAGAAATACCTTAATTCAGTAAAACGTTATTTAAAATATCTTTTAGCAGTTAAACAAGTGAATAAAAGCAGTGAGAAAATATAGACACATAAAATCAGCCCATCGGGCAAAATATCAACAGAATCAACCCATCGGGTTATCTCACAATCACTCGTATCAGCCCCTCGGGCTATATCATGTCTCACACTGGGTACCCGCACTCACTTGGGGTGTACATACTCCGGGAGGGACCCCTTACGGCCCAAGCGCAATAACAAGCCATCTCGTGGCATAATCAAATAGGCTATCGGTCTCATATCAAGACACCTCGTGGCATCACAAATCAAGCCCTCGACCTCATAATCGTGAATTAGTATAACACTGCTGCGGCGCCAACCCGATCCCATAATAACCTCACAACACAGGCCCTCGGCTTCACTCAGTCAAAAATCGCTCAAAGCCACCCGAGCATAGTAAAATATGATGCTCAGCCCAAAATATCATTTAAGATATCAAAAAAGAGTAAATATGGTTGAGTTGCGAAAACAGTAGAATATAGCATGACTGAGTACAAATATGAAGTCAAAACAGTGAGGAATAGTAGTAAATATCCCCTAAGGGTCCAAAACAGTTGGCACGAGGCCCAAATATGACATTCAGCCCAAAACATGATGATAGAAACTAGTTTTTAATCAAATACGCGGATAAACAACCATACAGGACAGACTAAGTCACAATCCCCAATGGTGCACGACCCCACGCTCGTCATCTAGCATGTGTGTCACCTCATAATAGCACAACGATGTGAAATCCAGGGTTTCATACCCTCAGGACAACTTTTACAATCATTACTTACCTCTATCCGCCAAACTCTAGCCTGCGATGCCTTTGCCTCTCGAATCGGCCTCCGGATGCTCCAAATCTAACCAAAATTAGTACATAACCATCAAAATATGCTAAGGGAACAAAGCTCACTCGAAAGTAATCAAATTACAACACAAATCCCGAAATTAACCAAACCCGACCCCGGGCCCACATCTCAAAATCCGATAAAAATTACACCAATAAACTCCTTATCCTCCCACGAGTTCATCCATATCAAAAGTACCAAAATCCAACAACAAATGACCCCTCAAATCCTTAATCAAAGATCTCCAAATCTCAAGCCCTAGTTTCTTCAATATTTACCCACAAATTTTCATCAATTTAAAGCCTAATCAATGAAAAAACACCATAGGAACGAGTTTTATGTTCAAAAATCTTACCTCAATGAAGTTCCCTCATCAAAATCCCCTAAAAAGCCCTAAGGTTGATTTAAAATGGTGAAGAAAGGCTAAAAATAGCGAAGGATGAAATATATACTTTCTGATCCAAGGATTCTGCAGCTGCTGTCCTTTTTCCGCTTCTGCGGTCTAACCCCCTACATCTGCGGTTTTCACTTAAAAGCCCATTTTCCGCATCTGCGATTAAATACCCGCACCTGCGCTATCGCAGGTGTGCTCCAATAGCCGCTTCTGCGGTTCCAGTTGACCTTCCTCTTGGCCGAATCTGCGGCTCTATCTCTGCTTCTGCAAGTCCACACCAGCAGTCCCCTAGCCTCAAGTGCAGTTATGACAACAATAGAAAAGCTTTAGCTGCCAAACCCAACTCAAAATCTTCTGTCAACCATCCGAAATCACCCCCAGGCCCCCGGGACCTCAACCAAAAGCACAAACTAGTCATATACCACTGTCCAAACTCATACCAATCTTCAAAACACCTCAAACATGATCGAATCAACCAAATCACATCAGATTCAAGCCTAAGGTTCCAAAAATCTTCCGAATTCCGCTTTTTATCAAAAAGTCTATCAAACCACATCCGAATAAACTGAAATTTTGCACACACATTTAAAATGACACAACAGACCTACTGAAACTCTCGAAATTCCATTCTGACCCCTGTTGATACCCAATTTTACCTATGTATTTTTACATGCAAACACTTTCAAAATAGTATATATATGTATATATAAGTATGTCCAAGTGTTTCAATAATTGTTCTAAATTCTAAAAGATTTTTAAACTAATTTATTGCCCATTTTAGCAATAAAAAAACCAATAATTATTCCCAAAATTATCATTTTTGGTGAATAACTTACTTTATTCTCATATTTATACCAAAATATAGCTATGGTAATTTTTATATATTTTTTACAAATTTATTTGGTATTTTTAAAAGCTAAATTTCATATAATTGCAATTTTAGCCTATTTTAAGATTAATAGCATTTTATAATTATGAAATTGGTTCCAATATTTTTAAATTAATATTTATATATTATTAATTGACTCAGTACTTTTAATTTATTTTCATAAGTCATTTTTACTATTTTTATAAAATAAAAGGGGAAACTGGTTATTTAAAATCTGGCCCTATTTCATTTCAATTATAGCCCCAATTGATCCCCCTAATTGACCCAATTTTGAATCCCAAACGGACTGGCCCAGTTCCATTTAACTTGACCCCTAAACCAATTCAAACAACCCAACCCGGTTCCCCACCTACACTCTTAATTCTAGGCCATTGATCATTCAGATCAACGGCTACTATTCGCCCTTCCATAATTAAACACAAATGACTACCCTAATCCCCCCATTTCATTCCAACAGCTGCCTCTGAAATCCCTCTCCTCTCAAACTCCCTCGAAGGTTCCTAAAACCCTAATCATCTTCTACCATTATTCAACCTCAATCTCACCGGAATCTATGGCCTCTCAGGCCATGGATGGCCTATACTCAATTCCCTCCGCTCTTGAACGCTTGGTGTTCGAAGTTTCGAGGTCTGACCTCGATGGTGTCTGTACAGATCTTCTCCAATTCAAGGTTTTATGGCCCCTCTGACCTTGCTCCGGCGTATCCAAGCATTATGAGCCTATGTCTGACTTATCCGACTCAGATCAGAACTTTTCCAAGCCTTTCTCGTTTAGGGTTCCTCTGAAACCCTAGCTATTCGAGGTTTTCTCTGATTTTTCTTAGATTTGTTCTATATCTATGCTCTACTTGAGTTCTTAAACGATTTCCCCTATTTTCTTTCAAAAAATTACTTCTCTTCGATTTAAGGTTTCTGAAAAGTTTAAAATGTTTCTCCGACTTTTCTTCTCCTTTTTATATGTGTGTATTTGTCACGCATGTGCTTCTACTGCTTTTCTATGTTTTCCTACTATATATGTTCTTCTGTGCCTTGTCTTTCTACAGTGTTTCTACACCATGCTCACATGTTCACCCTGCTGTGTTTTTCCTATATGTCTTGTTGATATACCTTTCTGGTATTTTGTGTTCTCCTACTGTATGTATTTCCTACTAAATTCTTAAGTTCTTTGTTGCCTTTACTGGACCTTTGTTTGAGTTCCCTTTACACATGTTTCCTCTACTATTTTCTTAAGTGTTATACTATCTCTTTTCTCTTCTGAACTTGTTTAGGTCCCAGGTTTTTCTTAAACATATGCTTCAAATCAGTTTCTTCACTTTGTTTGCTTCGAACTTGCTATTATATCTGTTTGTTTTCTCATGAGTCTCTGAAAGATATCTCTGAGCCTGTTTGAATTACTTGCCTCCTCGTCTCTGTATCTGATTCGAAGTAGGAACCCTAGAATTTGGGGGTTTTGACGAGGGTGATCTTGTGTTTGGACTAGGGTTCTATTTTGGAACCCTTGATTCTTTTAGACTCATTCCGAGTCTATAAACTAAGTTTGAATTTCTTTGTTTACGACTTTGAACTTTTAGACTCTTCTATGCTAGACTCTTATTATTAGTATGACAGTTCTTTCTTGTTTAAGCATGTCTGTATGCATTTATATGTGTGTTGAACCTTTCTTCAAAAATCTTTCCAACTTATGATTGATTCAGAATCCTTTTTTAGGCTTGATTTATTGTTACTGATTTTCCTTAAGTAAAACCTTTCTTCACCTTTCCTGACTTTGTTCATTCGTACAAAGCCTTCAATTTTGATTTCTTGGTTGTTAACTGATTTCTTTTCCTTACTTGCGCAAACTGTGTGCTACCAGACTTTTTCCTTAAATAAATCTATGTGTATTTACCCTTCTTGTACTGCTTTGGAAAAGGTCTTGATCAAAATCTTTCCTTAATTATTTTTACCCGTTTGAAATTAGAATCCCTTAATCAAAGGGAAACTTTTGTAATTGATTTTCAAATCATTCTCCTACCTTATTCTGCTTGCCTTCTACACTATAAAAGGGCACGACCCTTCTGCACTTTAACACACTCTCAATTTAACACTTTTATACTACTCAAGTATCATAGTTCTCTAATCATAGCATTCTGACTATTTGCTTGCACTTTGGCTTCACAAGACTACTGCTTTCTTTTCTTGTTTCCCTGAAACTGGTATGTTCTAGTTTGATTTTCAGCCTCATCCCAATGTGTTTATTTTACAGCTTCTACACCCCTGTCTGCTTTATTGCCTATGTTTAGTGTTAATTAGCATATGTTTCTACTGTGAATCCCTGCACCCCTATCCTCTTCTATGTATTTGAGTTGAAGTTCAGAACATGGCAACATCTAAGTTGTTGCTCATGTCTGGACTTGATCCCTTAGGGGATCCTAACTCCCAAACAATGTAGCTAACAGGCTGGTTGGGGTGTGTCAGCACTCCAATTGCTAGGTATGACCACTAGCTTGTCTTGGCTTTCCCCAGAATCCCCTCTCTGCACTTACACTCTCTCTTAGATTCTAAGTTCTGCCCCCCTCCTATGAGCCTTGCTTTGGGATCTTGAGTTCCCTCTAAACTTGGACATTCGAGGGATGGCCCTTCCACACTACATTATAACTTAATTCTGCAATATATTTGGGTGTAAGCACTGCCCGGAGTCCACTTGAGACTCTTAGGGAACTCTGACACATCCCAAATAAGAGAAAGGCTTTGGAAATTTGATCTTCAGAGTTGGTTTACTTCATGCTTCAGACGGAAGTCTGAATCAGGCTCTTCTTGGTTGGAATTTTAAGCTTTTGATGTAATTTTTATTCATTTTCTCAGCCTGTAATAATTTGTAATAACTTATGGTGGTTTTAGTGAAAAGAGGAGGGTCAATCATACATGCAAAAGGGGTAGATATCATGTTCATAGGGAGTTGTTATATTTCTACACTCATATCCTGCTTACAGCTGTCGCTTCTGCATTTCATATGTAGAAACCATGTCTATAGGTTTTTGCACTTCTGCATTTCATAGAAATCATGTGTATAGGTTTCTGCATTCATATAGATTCTATATCTATAGGATCTGCATTTTCACGTAGAAACCGTGTCTATAGGATCTGCATTTTATACAGAAAACATGTCTATAGGTTCTGCATTCCCAAACGCTGCATATCATATAGATAACATGCCTATAGGACTTCCTGAACTCTGCATATGCATCTATCACTAGGCAAACGGTTTATAGGTTTAAATAACAATCAACATTCTAGATACCATGCCTATAGGACTTCTGCACTTCTATAAACGTTTAAAAAATTAATAACACCTAGAAAGCATGCCTATAGGAGTAATCAACCAAATCTGAATCATCTATCTCGCTTGTAAGTCTAAAATCAGTAGTAGCATTACTTAATATTTGCAGAACTTATGTTTTCTGTAACTAATAAGTCCCCTTCTCTAGAGTCAGTATACTTATGCATTAATAGATATCATGCCTATAGGTTTCACCTAAGCAAGCCATAAGGTAAATTAGCTAGCTGAATCAGACTTCGTTAATTACAACCAGCAGGCAGGTCTGATTCGGATTTCTTATCTGAAGTATGTAATAAATCAGTCTGCCTCACCCTTTTAAGTTTAATTAGACCATAATCAGTACGTGCAAGACATGCTAAACAATCTGTATTTAAGTTGAGGAGGCCTGTTTGAGCCTTTAACTCTTATATGTTTCCCCATAACTGCTCTACATGTTTTTGATTGTCGCCTTAGATTTTGTCCTTTTAAACCCAAAAGCCCAAATCTCCCTTCCCTTTAGGACTAGTAGTCCCAAATGCCTCCGGGACTGATAGGATCGGGGCGGGTAATAGCATGCAATAAGTAACGAAACCATTCCGCGCTTTAATACCTTAACGGGGTGGGAAGGGGTAGATACGGATATGATGACCGGTGCGCTAATACCACGTGTAACCCCTCTTCTGATGAGTGATTACCGGGTATTGCATTGATGTGATCCATATTATTTGTAAACCTAGGAACCCCCTCCTTTTTTTCTTACTTGTTTGCTTTATTTTCAGAACTCTTTTAACTACTTCAACTTCAGTTTTTCTCTATTTTCTCTCAACTTCAACTACTTGCAACCATTATGTGAAAACCCTGTTTGTATTGGAAACCCTTACGTGCCTATTTGTTGTTCGCACTTAAAGTCACAATTATAGCATGGACGGGAACCACACTAGTGGATCCTGAGGGGTGCCTAACACCTTCCCCTCGGAATAATTTCTAGCCCTTACCCAAACTCTTGTTTTCTAAATCAAAATCTTTCTTAGTGTCCTAATGCACTTTAATCATTAGGTGGAGACTCTTCAATTCAAACCCAATTCCCAAAAGGGAACGAGTTGTCCTCCCAAGTGTCATAAACCCGATTTCGCAAGAAAAAGGGGGCGCGACAACCCCTATATCAAAATCTCACCTACTAACCGAAGAACGCCAAAATTCCAATTTCGCCAATTCAAGCCTAAATCCATTCTGGACCTTCAAAACACATTCCGATCACGCTCCTAAGTCCCAAATCACCTCTCGAAGCTATCCGAACCATCGGAATTCACATCCGAGCCCTTTTCACATAAGTCAACATCCGGTTGACTTTTTCCAACTTAAGCTTATCCAAAAGAGACTAAGTGTCTCAAACCTTACCAAAACGTTTTCGAACCCGAGCCAACCAACCCGATAACACATAATACAACCAAACAAGGAAATAAGAAGTAGAAATGGGAGAAACGGAGCGGTAACTCATGAAACAACCGACCGGGTAGTTATATCCTCCCCCTCTTAAACAAATGTTCATCCTTGAACGAGTCAATAAATATACCTGAAGCCTTAAATAGGTGAGGATATCTGCTCCGCATCTCCTAGGTAGCCTCCTCCATAGGCCAACCTCTCTATTGCACTTTCACTGAAGCTATATTCTTTGACATCAACTTCCGAACCTGACGCTCCAAAATAGCTACTGGCTCCACATCATAAGTCAAATTATCATCTAACTGAACCGTGCTGAAATCCAAAACATGAGATGGATAACCAATATACTTTCGGAGCATAGAAACATGAAATACCGGATGCACACTCGATAAGCTGGGTGGAAAATCAAGCTCATAAGCCACCTCCCCAATCCTCCGAAGCACCTCAAAAGTCCCAATGAACCGAAGACTCAATTTACCCTTCTTCTCAAATCTCATAACACCCTTCATGGGTGAAACCTTCAATAGAACCTTCTCACCAACCATATAGGACACATCCCAAACCTTCCTGTCAGCATAACTCTTTTGTCTCGATTGTGCTGTACGAAGCCTCTCCTGAATCACCATATTGTCTAAAGCATCCTGCACCAAGTCTGTACCCAATAGCCTAGCCTTACCCGGCTCAAACCAACCCACTGGAGATCTATATCGCCTCCCATACAAAGCCTCATATGGAGCCATCTGAATACTCGACTAGTAACTGTTTTTTAAGTAAACTCTGCGAGCGGTAAAAACCGATCCCATGACCCCTAAAATCAATGACACAAGAACATAACATGTCCTCAAATATCTAAATAGTGCTCTCGGACTGCCCGTCCGTCTGAAGGTGAAAAGTTGTGCTCAACTCAACCTGAGTACCCAACTCTCGTGATATAGACCTCCAAAACTGTGAAGTAAACTGAGTGCCCTTGTCTAAAATGATGGAAACTGGGACACCATGCAAACGAGCAATCTCCAGGATGTAGATCTCTACTAACCGCTCTGAAGAATAGGTAGTACACACAGGAATGAAGTGTGCGGACTTGGTAGCTGATCCACAATCACTCAAATAGCCTCGAACTTCTTCAAAGTCTGTGGGAGCCCAACTAAAAAGTCCATGGTGATCCGCTCCCACTTCCACTCTGGAATATCCATCTGCTGAAGCATGCCACCCGGTCTATGATGCTCATATTTCATCTGCTGACAATTGAGACACCGAGCTACAAATCCCACAATGTCCTTCTTTGTTCTCCTCCACCAATAATGTTGTCTCACATCCTGATACATCTTTGCGGCACCTGGATGAATAAAATATCGCAAGCTACGGGCCTCCTCCAGAATCAACTCCTAAAGCCCATCCACATTGGGCACACATATCCGGCCCTGCATCCTCAACACCCCCATCATCACCAATAGTGACATATTTGGCATCATCGTGATGAACTCTGTCCATAAGGACAAGCAAATGAGGATCATCATACTGGCACTCTCTGATGCGATCAAATAAGGAAGACCGAGAAATCACACAAGACAATACCCGACTAGACTTCAAAATATCTAACCTCATGAACCGATTGGCCAAGGCCTGAACATCAACTGCAAAAGGTCTCTCCCCAACTGGAATATATGCCAAACACCCCATACTCACTGCCTTCCTACTCAAGGCATCAACTACCACATTGGCCTTCCCCGGATGGTACAAAATAGTAATATCATAATCCTTTTAGTAATTCCAACCATCTCTGCTGCCTCAAATTGAAATCTTTATGCTTGAACAAGTGCTGGAGGCTACAATGATCAGTAAACACCTCACAAGACACACCATACAAATAATGCCTCCAAATCTTCAACGCGTGAATGATGGCAGCCAACTCCAAATCATGAACAGGGTAGTTCTTCTCATGGGTCTTCAACTAATGAGAAGCATAAGCAATAACTTTACCCTCCTGCATCAACACACACCCAAAACCAACTCTTGAAGCATCACAATACATGGTATATGAACCTAAAGCTGATGGCAAAACTAACACTGGAGTTGTGGTCAAGGCAGTCTTGAGCTTCTAAAAGCTCTCATCACACTCATCCGACCACCTAAATGGAGCACCCTTTTGAGTCAACTTGGTCAAGGGTGATGTGATAGATGAAAATCCCTGAACAAACCGACGGTAATCACCTGCCAAACCAAGGAAGCTATGAATCTCTATCGCTGAGGACGGTCTGGACCAACTCTGAACCGCCTCTATCTTCTTCGGATCAACCTGAATACCTTCGCTGGACACCACGTGCCCCAGGAAAGCCACTGAACTAAGTCAAAACTCACACTTGGAGAACTTTGCATAAAGCTTCTCCTCCCTCAATCTCTGCAACACAACTCTCAAATGCTCCGCGTGCTCCTCCTGACGACGCGAGTAGACCAGAATATCATCAATAACTGACAAATGAGTCGAAATAAGGCCGAAACACGTTGTTCATCAATTGCATGAACGTTGCATAGGCATTGGTCATCCCAAAAGACATCACCAGGAACTCATAATGACCATATCGGGACTTGAAAGTTGTCTTAAGAATATTCGAGTCCCTGATCTTCAATTGGTGATAGCCTGCACGAAGATCAATCATGGAGAACACTCTCGCTCCCTGAAGCTGATCAAACAAATCATCACTATGAGGCAAAGGATACTTGTTCTTGATTGTTACTTTGTTCAACTGCCTATAATCTATGCACATCCTCAACGTGCCATCCTTCTTCTTCAGAAATAGAATAGGTGCACCCCAAGTTGACACACTAGGCCGAATAAACCCCTTATCAAGGAGTTTCTGAAGCTACTCCTTCAACTCCGCTAGTGCCATATGATACGGTGGAATAGAAATAGGCTGAGTGCCCGACACTAGATCAATACCAAAATCAATATCCCTATCCGGTGGCATGCCCGGCAGGTCTGCAGGAAACACATCGGGAAAATCCCTCGCAACAGGAACAAAATCAATACTAGGAGTCTCTCCACCGACATCCCTCACAAAGGCTAAGTAAGAAAGACAACCTTTCCCAACCATACGTTGGGCCTTCAGAATGAAATCACCCTACTGGGAACATAATCAGTCGAACCTCGCCACTCAATCTGTGGCACACCCGAAATATCCAATGTCACTGTCTTAGCATGATAGTCCAAAATAGCACGACACGGAGATAGCCAATCCATGACCAATATAACATCGAAGTCTACCATACATAACAACAAAAGATCCACTCGGGTTTCCAGACCCCCAATAATCACCACACATGATCGGTACACACGGTCTACAATAACAGTATCGCCCATCGGAGTAAATACATGAACAGATAAAACAAGAGACTCACGGGGCGAATCCAAATAACGAGCAAAGTATGATGACAGATAAAAATAAGTGGAACCGGGATCAAATAATACAGAGGCATCTCTGGGGCAGGCTGAGACAATACCTGTGATCATAGCATCTAAAAGCAATAACAACGGGTCTAGCTAGGAGTGCATAGAAACGGGCCTGACTGCCACCTAATCGACCTCCCCCTCTAGGGCGACCACTAGTTGACTGAACTCCACCAATAGCTGGCAGACGGGTGGTAGTAAAGTAATTGGCGCTGTAGCCGATGGCTAACTCCTCTGCTGAGATGAACCCCCAAAACGACGAGGAAACTGCCTCCACATATGACCCAACTCTCCACACTCATAGCAACTCCCTGGTGCTGGAGATGGGGACTGAAGGGAACCCCTAGCACCGTAATGACTAGGAGATGCACCTGGCATAGAAGAGCCCTGAACTGACGGAGTAGGTATGGGTCTATCTATTTAGCCAGGCCCAATTTTAACAATGAAAATAAATAAACAACAATAATAAAATAACAATGCTATGAGCTTGTCTATTCAGCCAGGCCCAATAAATTAACAAAAATAATTAAAGGAAATAGTAAATAATCAACAACAAAACAAAAAGGAATAACAACAAACAGAAAGCAAAAAGGAAAAATAATTGATTTAACATAGTTTTTTTACTTTATCTTAATTAAATCTATTTTAGTTAATTAACTCTAGAATCAACTCCCAAAGCCCATCCACATTGGGCACACATATCCGGCCCTGCATCCTCAACACCCCCATCATCACCAATAGTCACATATTTGGCATCATCGTGATGAACTCTGTCCATAAGGACAAGCAAATGAGGATCATCATACTGGCACTCTCTGATGCGATCAAATAAGGAAGACCGAGAAATCACACAAGTCAATACCCGACTAGGCTACAAAATATCTAACCTCACGAACCGATTGGCCAAGGCCTGAACATCAACTGCAAGAGGTCTCTCCCCAACTGGAATATATGTCAAACACCCCATACTCACCGCCTTCCTACTCAAGGCATCAACTACCACATTGGCCTTCCCCGGATGGTACAAAATAGTAATATCATAATCTTTTTAGTAATTCCAACCATCTCTACTGCCTCAAATTGAGATCTTTATGCTTGAACAAGTGCTGGAGGCTATAATTATCAGTAAACACATCACAAGACACACCATACAAATAATGCCTCCAAATCTTCAACGCGTGAACGATGGAAGCCAACTCCAAATCATGAACAAGGTAGTTCTTCTCATGGGGCTTCAACTAACGAGAAGCATAAGCAATAACTTTACCTTCCTGCTTCAACACACACCCAATACAAACTCTTAAAGCATCACAATACACGGTATATGAACCTAAAGCTGATGGCAAAACTAACACTGGAGTTGTGGTCAAGGCAGTCTTGAGCTTCTGAAAGCTCTCCTCACACTCATCCGACCACCTAAATGGAGCACCCTTTTGAGTCAACTTGGTCAAGGGTGATGTGATAGATGAAAATCCCCGAATAAACCGACGTTAATAACCTGCCAAACCAATATAACATCGAAGTCTACCATACATAACAACAAAAGATCCACTCGGGTTTCCAGACCCCCAATAGTCACCACACATGATCGGTACACACGGTCTACAATAACAGTATCGCCCATCAGAGTAGATACACGAACAGATAAAATAAGAGACTCACGGGGCGTATCCAAATAACGAGCAAAGTATGATGACAGATAAGAATAAGTGGAACCGGGATCAAATAATACAGAGGCATCTCTGTGGCAGACTGAGACAATACCTGTGATCATAGCATCTGAAGCAATAACATCGGGTCTAGCTAGGAGTGCATAGAAATGGGCCTGACTGCCACCTAATCGATCTCCCCCTCTAGGGCGACCTCTAGTTGACTGACCTCAACCAATAACTGGTAGGCGGGTGGTGGTAAAGTAATTGGCGCTGAAGCCGATGGCTAACTCCTCTGCTGAGATGAACCCCCAAAACGACGAGGACACTGCCTCCATATATGACCCAACTCTCCACACTCATAGCAACTCTCTGATGCTGGAGATGGGGATTGAAGGGAACCTCTAGCACAAAAATGACTAGCAGATGCACCTGGCATAGAAGAGCCCTGAATTGACGGAGAACGGGACGAACTCTAGGGTGGAAGGGCACTGAGCCCTGATAAGAACTGTGAAAACCATGACTCGATGATGCCCCACGATAACCTGGGCGAGCTTACTGAGCATGCCTAAATGGACGACCTCTGCCATGCTAAAACTAACCCCTTAAAGGAGCACTACAATAACTACCAGATCCTCGAGGCCTCTTGGCCTCCCTTTCATTTCGCTCCTGGCGACGACCTGACTCAATATCGCGAGCAATGTCAACAACCTCCTCAAAAGTAGCACCAGACACTCTCCCCCTGGTTATGAGAATCCAAAACTAATACATGAGGTCATCAATGAACCTCCTAATCCTCTATCTATCCGTAGGAACCAACCAAACAATATGACGAGCTAACTCTGAGAACCTAATCTCATACTGTGTCATAGTCATATCTCCCTGATGCAACCATTCAAACTGCATGCGCAACTCCTCTTTGCGAGACTATAACACATACTTCTGCAAAAAGAGAACGGAGAATTGCTGCTAGGTAAGGGGTGCTGCACCAATAGTCCTATGCCTCTCATAAGCCTCCCACCGAGTGAAGGCAGCTCCAGAAAATTGAAAAAGTAGTGAAAGCGACCCCGTTGGTCTCCAGAATAACCGATGTACGAAAGATCCTCTGACACTTGTCCAAGAAACCCTAGGCATCATCACCCTCTACACCACTGAAAGTTAGAGACTGAAGTCTACAAAACCTCTCCAACCAACACTACTCGTCCTCTGGTATAGCAGGAGCTACATAGTCTTGAGCAGCTGTAACCGGCTGCTTTGGAGTTGCCCCCAGTGTCTGAAGTCCCTGAATGACCTGCTCAGGTGTGTAAGTGGCGGGAGTCTGAGTTCCTCCCCTGGCCTGAGAAGTAGTTGCGGGAGTAGTAATTGAGACTGCCTGAGCTAGGCCAGTGTATACTGATAGAATCTGAGCTAGGGCCTCTTGAAGACCTGAAATCACAATGGGCACAGCTGGTGCTGGTGGAGCGTTCACAACTGGGACCTGATCATGAATTTGGGCGGCTGGTGGATCTGCAGGTGCTGCCCTAGCTGTTGTGCGGGCTACACCCCTACCCCTACCACGGCCTCGACCGTGTCCTCAGCCTCTAGTGGACCCAACTGGTGGTACTGGTGGTCCTCCATCCTGACTAGTAGCACATGTCCTCACTATTTGTGAGAGAATAGAATAACAAAAGTTTAGTACTTGGATCAACAGATTTGCACGACAAGAATTTCAAGAATATGATGTTTTTCCTAAAGGTTTTGCAGCTTCCCAAGGATAAATACAGACGTCTCTGTACCGATCCGTGAGACTCTACAAACCTGCTCATGACTCGTGACACCTATGTAACCTAGCCTCTGATACCAACTTGTCACGATCCTAAACCGGACTCGGACGTGATGGCGCTTATCGTGAAACAAGGCCAGCCGACACAAACCCCAATATCAATTAAACAGTTGTTTACCGTGAAAATGGTTATAACAGTTAAATTTGTTGATGAGACTCTAAAAATACGTGATCTATTTTTATGCTAGTTTGTTAAGCAGTTGATGCTAAGTATGCAAGATTTAGAGACAAAATAAAGTTAAGGAGGGAGCTATAACCAAACTGACGGGCCAGTTATTTGGGGCCTCGGGCTTATCGATTATGGACCTCAAGGTTGATCCTAGGGCTCGGCCATGAGCTGTTGAGGGTAATCTGGTATGACTAAGAGTTATGAGGTAATTATAGAGGGCTCTTTATGACCAATAATTAGTAATAATATGGAGAGAATATGTTAGAGATTGAAAATAGAGAGTTCGCGTATATTACTTATGGACCAACTGAAGCAACAGAGTTTACAAGAATGGTAGGAATGCCCCTTATATAGGAAGGGAATCATAACATAGTACAAAATATATTAACTACTCGGGAATGGGGATGGGACAGCTAGACATGATATCCTGACGTGCTGCGTTGGGTTATAGAATATCCCGCTAGGCTCTGTCAGTCTTAGCCAAGTGTCTTGGGAACTTCCCTATCTTCTAATGCAGCTGTTGGTCTATACTGCCCTGAGACCAGGCCTTGATGACCCTTGACTATGAGCCTCGACCTCCGTCTTAAACCTCGAGAAGCACATTCGCGAGGCACCATAATGACGAGAAAATTAGGCACCCCCAATTTTACCCTACACAGATAGTCTCCGTGTTTCTTAGAGTGAAAATGATAAGAAATGACCTTGAATTTCTTCACCCTCCGATGCTCTCGTAACCACACCAGTCGCAAGGCATCAAGACACGATGCACATGCAACCCCTAAAGATTTTGGCATTGACTATGGCAATTGGCTGTCTCTTGGCCTTTTTCAATGCGCACGCGGGGTTTCTATAAATACTCCCCTTCTAGTTTTCTATAACTCATTGTATTCTCAAATCTCAGAAAAGGTTCGTTCTTCCTTCGCTATCGTTTTTTCTTAGGAACGCAACTCCCCTTCTTCTTTTGGAAATTTCTAGAAATGGCAAAAACTTCTGCCTCCGCTTCTCAGGAGGTAGTCGCCTCTTCCTCTTTGATCCTATCTCAAGGTGAAGTGATTATGCCTCCTTGTGTAGAGGAATGTGTTCCAGGGTCTTTCGCGATGGCTTTTGATTTTCGGGCCGAGAGACCTTCTTCGAAATCGGGGCGCAGCGAGCCCGTGACTCAGTATATTAGCTCAATAACAAACATCAGAAGAGTGAAAGCTGACTGCCGCTGGGGGAACGCGGTGCTTGTGGAGATCCATTCTTCGGAGGAAGCTACTACGACATACAAAACAGGTTTCCTCAGTGTATACACCTTTATATTTACTCTAGGGCTGGTGGGGCCATCTTCGCCCTAGATCGACCCCGTGGTTCTTGACTTCTGTCAACAATGCCAAGTTACTCTAGGCCAGATTCATTCTTCATTCTAGTGCGATGTTTACATGATCAGGTACTACGCGATCGTGATCGGGGAGATGCCCTTCACCCTTGACCATCTGATCAGGATGTACAGCCCCCGTCTCTTCCGTGGGGGTCTAATCAAACTCCACTGTCGAGCCCCTATGTCCCTTTTTGCCTGCACCGAGGAGCTTGGAAAGGAGGGATGGATAAGCTGATTTGTCTGAGTGAGGACTTCTGATCTGATCCCGGTGGAAAATATGTCGTTCCTTGAGAGGTGGAATATGGAGTGTAAGTAGACATGTTACCTTGACTTCCCTTGCCTTTCTTTGGTTGTTGTTCTTTTAAGCACTTAACATACACACACACACACACACACACACACACACACACACACACACACATATATATATATATATATATATATATATATATATATATATATATATATATATATATATATATATATATATATTTATTACTACAGCCGCAACAATTTACCCTGGCGCGGTTTCGGACCTCTAGGATTGGGTAGGTCGTATGTGCTCGATTTGCTCGTATGTTGAGTGAGTGTGGAGTGATTTATCCTAGTCCCGGTGGGAAGCCAAGGATCATGGTGAGCCTTTACCCTTGTCGTAGTCATCCTTTTCGACTTAAATCGCTACTGGCGGTGCTCCCATTCCCTGTGCTTACCTCTTGCCTTTGTGTAGATTTGGGGGAAGTCCCCTTGATGAAAGGAGATTTACTCGGCGGGGAAGGCGCTTTGGTACCCAATGGATGTAAGAAAAGACAAGGGGATCCATTGGACGGACCTTTCAAATCTAAGAGGATTAAGGCGGAAGAGACTAAGGCCGACTCGACAGATCTAACCCCAAAAATGGAAGGAAACCCTCGAGTTGAGGGTGAGCAAGAAAATAGCTTCTCGACAACGCCCGAGGGAGGGATAAACCTGGCCGATCCTAGGGCCATAGAGATAGTGGGTTTCGAGCTGGAGACTAATGCTGCTGCGGCCCCACTTTATGGCGGAGAGACAATTTAGGGAGTATCGGGTTCTGCCCCCGAGCTGGTCGGTGGTCAGAGCTCCCCTAGATCGGAGGTGCCTTCGTTAGGTAGTTTGGAGGGTCCTAGTCTAGGGACCCCGAATAGACAAGGGATGGTCCTGGCTGACCTTGCTAGCGCTGTGGTCATGATTGATTCTCCTCAGGGAATGACCTTACCTTTTAAATGAGTGCAGGATGCCCCGTGCGAAGAATCTTCTAATGTGGGGATGCCTGTCAAAGCCGGAGATGTTCCCGAAAGGCTCCCAACCATTTCCGAGGGAATTCCTGAGGTCGATGCTTCCCTCATTTTTAGTGAAATGAGCAGGCTTTGCGAGCAGGTAATCTTCGCTTTCCCAATCTATCACTCGGGCCTCGGTTGCCTCGACCTTTTTCTTTCTAACTTATCTTTTTTGTGGCCTTAGTCCAAGGTGCTTTACAATTGGACTTTCACCCGGTATCAGATCGAGGTGACCCACCTCGAGCATGAGAAGGCTCTCCTTACTAAGTAGGTTATCTAGTCCCCGTTTGCCTTTGTCAGAATGTTTTTTCAGATCCCAGTGTTTTAACATCTCGAATATAATTTGTGTAGTTCAAGAAAGAATGCGTCCTGCTGAGGAAGGAGCTTCGTGCTAGAGACTCTGAAGTCTCCGAACTTAAACAGCATGAGAGAGATATCTTCCGAGAGGGATGCCCTCCAGGAGAAGGTGATATTAGCTAGGCGTCAGCTTAATGAGGCAAGGGAGGATAGTGGTAAGTACAAAGGTATCTATTGCGAGCTAGTGGCCGCATTATCCAAGATCAAGATTGAAGCCGAGACGCTTATATCTTTGCATAAAGAAGATGCCATTGTGACAAGCGCCCAAACCGGAAGGCCACCCGAGGGGATTGAGCTAAGGTTGACTCGCACAATGGATATACGTGTGGGAGATATCATTTTGCCTATTGAGTTTGAGAGAACGGAGACCATGGAGAAAAGAGATGCTACCTTGCTTGCTTTTGGGGGTGCGCCGGGCGGTGGCTCAGGAGGTGACAAAAGAGAAGGCGGAGCCCCCGGAAGGGAGGAGGCCGTCGAAGAGAGGTAGCTGAAGGACCCGTAGTCGTCGGGATGCAACCTTTGGTGGAGACACTAGAGACCTCCCTTTCGATAGTAGATTAAGATTCTGTTTGGTTCTCTCTTTGGAAGGGTTTTTTCAAGACTTGTAAACATCCCTCTGGAGATTATAATAAGGGTTTCTATTTTTTGTTCCTCCCTTCCCTTTTGCTTTTCGAAAACGCTATGTGATGTTCTTTGACTCTCGAACCAGGGTCCCGTCTTCGAGTTAGACCCTCGGGTTTCACTATCATCGATACTGGTGACAGTGACTTGTACACACTGAGTTGGTTACTTCTTAGAGTAAGCTGGCATTTAAGCTCTTGTGTTTTTGCTTTCTGGCATTTTTATTAGACCGAGCTCAGTCTTTGAGTCGAATCTTGACTTGAATTCATCTGACCCTCAAGTTTTTATGACTTAGAGCTGGCCTTTGGGCTCTTGCACGTTAGGTTGGAGCGACCTTATGTGCGTGTGGACTTGAGGCTCACTAGGTTTGCAACAATGGCTCTTATGATTTTCCCTTAGGCATATGTATTAATCTATTTCGGGTTCAGTATCCGAGTCGGGTTTTGACTCGAGTTCAATCGAACCTCAAGTTTTTGAATTTCAAGCTGGCGATAGTGGCTCTTACGCTTTAGGTCGATGCAACCTTTTATGTGTATGGCCCTAAGGCTCATTAGGCTGGCGACAATGGCTTTTGTGCTCTACCCTTAGGAATATGTATTTAATTGTTTCGGGTTTAATCTCCGAGTTGGGTTTTGACTTGAGCTCAATCGACCCTCAAGTTTTCGAATTTCAAGCTGGCGACAATGGCTTTTACGCTTTAGGTCGATGCGGCCTTTTGTGTGTATGGCCCTGAGGCTCATTAAGCTAGCGACAATGGCTCTTAAGCTCTACCCTTAGGCATATATAGTTAACTATTTTGGGTCCGGTCTCCGAATCGGTTTATGACTTGAGCTCATTTGGACACTCAAGTTTTCAGCTTTCAAGCTGGCAACACTGGCTCTTACGCATTTGGTCGATGCGACCTTTTGTATGTATGACCCTGAGGCTCATTAGGCTGACTACAATGGCTCATACTCACTTGGTCGATGCGACCATTTGTGTAGTCTTTATTTTTATTCTCGTTAAGGACTTTTGAAGTAATTTTTGCCTGACTCGTAGTCGGTTCGGGAAGAACCTCGATTTCGAGTAACTTGCGGCGATGTTCGAGCAGCTCGAGAGGTTTGGCTCAGAGGCTAAGTAGCTCGAAGCCTGTATTTTGGAGCTAACATGGTCGAAACTCATTTGCCTATGTCGAGGGTAGCCTGTTTAATCAGTTCTTTCCAAAGTAGATTAGGAGTAATTGAAGGCCTGTGTGGGCTGCTGACAATGGCTCTTACGCCTTGTAGCGACAGTCGGGCATCCTTGAGTCGCGTTAGTTTGGCTGGTACAGCCATGTGACCGAAGTCACTTGTGTTTGGCCAGAGCCTTTGAGTCCCAAGTGTAGTAGTTTTGGCATCTATATTGAGGGTATGCCTTTTTAGGGATCTTACAAGTTTGATATATTGCCGAAACTTTGAAACCGGGTCTATGCTTTAGTAAGGTCTTACAAGTTTTTCATGTCGTTGAGGTCATACAGTTTTGTCACTTGGTACAAGTGTGGTTCATGCCTTACTTGAGTTCTTACAGATTTTTCATGCCATTGAGGTCTTACAGATTTTTCATGCCATTGAGATCTTACAAATTTTTCATGTCATTGAGGTCTTACAGACTCTTTATGCCATTAAGGTCTTACAGATTTTTCATGTTGTTGAGGTCTTATAGACATAGTTGCTGCCTTATGTAGGTCTTACGAGACCGAGTTTGACCACTCGGGGTCTTATGGCGTCGGGTTTTGATAAGTCGATGAAGGTGGCGCTTGACGGTAGTCCCCGAGTTGTCGAGTGTTTCTTGACTCGGGAGCCGTTATTTGCAAACTTTGTGTTACCTTATCAAAGGCTTACATTTCGGAGATCCCGACCCTGGGGTCGTGCGATTTTGGAGATATTGGCACCAGTCTATGTGTGTTTGGGGCGCTTTTGTCCTTGGAGATGTTTTATGACTTTCATGCGGCCTCGTTGAGGGCTTATGAGTTTGGAGTTCCGACCCTAGGTCATGCAGGTATCGAATTGTTGACGCTAGTCTCCGAGTATTCGGGACGTCTTTGATGGAGGAATCGTGTTAGTGAAAATGTTGAGTTTCCTTTGGGGCATGAGATTCTTTGACAAAAGGCATTCTTTGATTTCTTGACACAAGTATACATAGTTTTGTTTTCGGGGGACCGACTATATAGGCACGGTTCATTTGACCGTTTGGCCCGATACAGTATTTTATTAAAGGCACCATGGGGGCATGCCCTCCAGTATTTGAGGTTGATTGAGAAAAGAAGCCTGGAATACTTGTCGAGTCTTCCTTAGGTACCATGTGGATGTTGCCTCGTTAAAAACCTTGCCGGTAAAACCCTTCTAGGGACAAAATTTGGCCGAAGGAAAAGAGTGCAACGGATGCTCGAGAATGTTCTCGGAATTTTCCATTGGATGCCCTAGCAATAGTATTGTTTTAGCATCCATATGTTCCAATTGCTTGGAAGTTGTTCACCCTCCATGGTGCCGAGCTTGTAAGACCCTTTTCCGACTACTCTGAGGACGCGATACAGTCCTTCCCAATTTTGTCCCGGCTTTCCTTCATTAGAGTTTCGAGTGTTAAGGGTGACTTTCCTTATAACCAAGTCCCCAATTCCAAAATATCAGAGGTTTGTTCGCCTGTTATAATATCTTTCGATCCTTTGATTTTAGGCGGCCATTCGAACTAGCGAGGCTTCCCGTCTTTCATCCATCAACTCGAGGGCCGTTTTCATGGCCTCACCGTTCGATATCTCAGTGGCGTGTTGGACTCTGGCCCTCGGCTCCCCTACCTCTACCGGTATCAAAGCCTTCGCGCAGTATACTATAGAGAAAGGTGTTTCCCCAGTGCTCGATTTTGAAGTCATTCGATATGCCCACAACACTTCTAGCAATATTTCTCCCCACTTTCCCTTAGCGCTTTCTAGTTTCTTTTTTAGGTTTTGGATGATGGTTTTGTTTGTAGAATCGACTTGGCCGTTCGCACACAGGTGGTAGGGCGTGGACAAGATCCACTTGATTTTGTGATCCTCGAGGAATTGTGTTACCTTGGTCCCGATGAATTGTTTCCTGTTATCACACGTTATCTCGGAAGGAATCCCGAATCGGCACATGATGTGGTCCCAGACGAAGCTAATGACTTCTTTTTCCCTTATTTTTTCGAAAGCCTGCGCTTCCACCCATTCGGAGAAATAGTCAGTCATAAATAAAATAAATCTAGCCTTACCTGGCGTCATTGGCAGGGTTCCAACAATGTCCATCCCCCATTTCATTAATGGCCATGGCGATAAAACCGAGTGTAGCCGTTCACCGGGTTGGTGAATTATCGGGGAAAATCTCTAGCATTTGTCGCACTTCCGGATGAATTCTTTGGTGTCCTTTTCCATGCTGTCCCAATAGTAGCCTGCTCTGATTACCTTTTCGACCAAGGCATCTGCTCCGGAATGATTTCCGGATATGCCCTCATGAATTTCTCGGAGTACATAATTTGTATCTCTCGGCCCCAGACATATGGCTAGGGGGCCATCAAAAGTTCTTTTGTATAAATTCTTATTTTCATCGAGAGAGAATCGGGCTGCTTTGGTTCGTATGGGCCTCGATTCTTTTGGGTCCTCTGGCAATTTTCTGTCTTTCAAATAATCAATGTATTTATTTCTGCAGTCCCATGTTAGACTGGTGGGATTAATCTCCACATGACCTTCCTCGATTACTGATTTAGATAGCTAGACGACAGCCTCGGGGAGTAGGTCGTCTTCCTCCACAGATGATCCTAGGTTTGCGAGGGCATCAGCCTCGCTGTTCTGCTCTCGAGGTACATGGACCAAAGTCCATTCTTTGAAGCGACATAATGTGACTTAGAGTTTGTCCAAATACCACTGCATCATATCTTCTCAAACCTCGTAGCTCCCATTCACCGGCTCACCACTAGGAGTGAATCGCATTTTTCTTCGTTGGTCTCAGCTCCCAAGCTTTTGGCAAGTTTTAAACCTGCAATTGTAGCCTCATACTCGGCCTCATTGTAAGACAATTTTGCAGCTTTATGGATTTCCTGATCACGCCGCCCATAGGTGGATTTAGAACTATACCTAGTCCGGAACCTTTCACGTTTGTGGCACCGTCAGTGAACAGGGTCTATACCCCGGAAGATGTGCCTGATTTCAGCAAAAGTGTTTTTTTCTACCTCGGGCACAAGGGAGGGCGAGAAATCGGCCACGAAGTCTACCAGAATCTAGGACTTGATGGTCGTTCGAGGTTGATACTCGATATCATAAACCCCGAGCTCGATGGCCCATTTGGCCATTCGACCCAATAGTTCGGGTTTGTAAAATATTCTCCAAAGGGGGTATGTCATTAGAACACAAATGTGATGGCATTGGAAATAGGGTTTCAATTTTCACGATGCACTTATTAACGCGAGAGCCAATTTTTCAAGGTGAGGATACCTAGTTTCGGCATGGGTTCGGATTGTTTAATAAATAGGGAATTGCGTACCTTACTTTTCTCAAACTAGCACGCCGCTTACCGCTATCTCGGATATGGCCAGGTATAGACATAGTGTTTCATCCACCTTTGGTGTGTGGAGTAGAGGTGGGCTAGTCAGATATCGCTTTAGCTCTTCTAATGCGCGTTGGCACTCTAGAGTCCATTTGAAGTTGTTCCTTATGTTGAGTAAGGAGAAAAAATGATGGCTCTTGTCGTATGACCTGGATATGAATTTGCCCAGGGCCGTTATCCATCCTGTTAGCCGTTGCACGGCCTTTACATTGTTTACAACTGTAATTTCTTCGATGTGCTTGATTTTATCGAGGTTAATCTCAATCTCCCTGTTTGATACCATGAAGCCTAGGAATTTGCCAGAACCTACTCCGAAGGCACATTTCTCGGGGTTGAGCTTCATGTTGTAACTTCTAAGGATGTCGAATGTTTCCTGCAAATGAGTTAAATGGTCCTCTGCGCGTAGGGACTTAACTAGCATATTGTCAAAATAAACTTCCATGGATTTGCCTATTTAACTCTCGAACATTTTATTAACTAGACGCTAGTATGTGGCCCCTGCATTTTTTAGTCCGAAAGGCATTACATTGTAACAGTAGGTACCATACTTTGTGATGAACGAGGTCTTCTCCCTGTCTTCGGGGTTCATCTGAATTTGATTGTACCCCGAACAAGCATCGAGAAAGGTGAGAGTCTTGTGACCGGCCATAACATCGATTAGACGATCAATGTTAGGCAACGGGAATAAATCCTTGGGACACGCCTTATTTAAGTCTTTATAGTCTACACACATTCTTAACTTATTTCCCTTTTTGGGTACCACTACCACGTTGGCCAACCACTCGGGGTATTTTACCTCCCTAATGGACCCTATTTTAAGGAGTTTCATTACCTTATCCTTGATGAATGCGTGTTTTATCTAGAATTGGGGTCTTCTTTTTTTCTTTACCGATTTAAACCTGGGGTCCACACTCAGTCGGTGGGAGGTTGTGTCCGGCGGGATACCTGTCATGTCTAAGTGGGACCATGCGAAACAATCTATATTATCGATAAGAAATTGAATAAACTTTTTCCTGAGTTCGGGGGTTAATACCGTTACCAGATATACCTTACAATCGGTGAGGTTCTCGATAAAAAACAGCTTTCTCCAGATCTTTGATTGTCGATTTTGTTGCATCCGACTCTTGGGGTAAACAAAGGTTCGACGAGCTAGGAAATCTTCTTCGTCATCCTTGGGGGTCTGTATGTTCCCAAAATCGTCCGAGGTCGGGAGTACGGGGGTCGACTCCCCCCGGTAAACCGCGAACATTTCTTTCGCTACATGCTGTTCTCCGTATATGGTCGTTATGATGTCCTTTTTCGGAAATTTAATCATCTGGTGCAGGGTTGACGGTACTTCCCTCATGTTGTGTATCCACGGCCTGCCAAGCAATGCATTATACCTTATGTCCCCATTGATGACTTGAAACTTTGTGTTCTGAATCGTGCCAGATGCGTCGACTGGGAGGGTGATCTCCCTTTTTGTTACTTCGTCAGTCGTGTTGAAGCCGTGAAGGACCCTGGAGGTGGGTATGACCTGGTCTAGTAACTCGAGCTGTTCCACTACCACTGACCTGATCATGTTGGCCGAGCTACCTGGATCCATGAGCACACTTTTAACTCGGATGTTGTTTAAAAGAAATGAGATTACCAGCGCGTCGTTGTATGGTTCTATCAAAGTCTCGAGATCTTCTTTGCTGTATGCGAGGGTGTCTTCGGCCACGCGGTCTTGGATTAGCCCTTCCGTGGTGGTGGATATTGTTGTCTTCTTGATCACGGGCCCTTAGGGAATGTCGGCCCATCCAATAATCATATGAACGACGTGCTGAGGGGTCTCTTTTTGTTCCCAGGCTGGAACAGCCACAACACTTTCTCCCCGGCTTCCCAGGTAGTTGTTTTCACCTCTATCTGATGAGTTAGGCATTTCAACCTGAAATTTGAAGATCTTGGACAAGAAAAGCATGAAAGATAACTTGTGTTGTGTGATGAAACCAGCAAGAAAATAATCACTATTATTTTTAGCCCCACGGTGGGTGCCAAACTATTTACCGTAAAAATGGTTATAACAAATAAATTTGTTGATGGGACTCTAAAAATACGTGATCTATTTTTATGCTAGTTTGTTAAGCAGTTGATGCTAAGTATGCGAGATTTAGAGACAAAATAAAGTTAAGGAGGGAGCTATAACCAAACCGACGGGCCAATTATTTGGGGCCTCGGGCTTGTCGATTATGGACCTCGAGGTCGATCCCGGGGCTCGGCCACGAGCTGTTGAGGATAATCGGGTATGACTAATAGTTATAAGGTAATTAGAGAGGGCTCTTTATGACCAATGATAAGCAATAATATGGAGAAAATGTGTTAGAGATCGAAAATAGAGAGTTCTTGTATATTTCTTATGGACCAACTGAAGCAACAGAATTTCCAAGAATGGTAGAAATGCCCCTTATATAGGAGGGGAATCATAACATAGTACAAAATACATTAACTACTTGGGAACGGGGAATCATAACATAGTACAAAATACATTAACTACTTGGGAACGGGGATGGGACAGCTAGACATGATGTCATGACGTCCTGCGTTGGGTTCTAAAATAGCTCGCTAGGCTCTATCAGTCTTAGCCAAGCATCTTGGGAACTTCCCTCTCTTCTAATGCAGCCATTGGTCTGTACTGCCCCGAGACCAGGCTCCGATGACCCTTGACAGTGAGCCTCGACCTCGGTCTTGAACCTCGAGAAACACATTCGCGGGGCACCATAATGACGAGAAAATTGGGCTCCCCTGATTTTACCTTACACAACAGTTATAGGAATATACTTTAAGTCATTAATATGGTATAAATCCAAAAACATAGAGCGAAATAGAATAATTGTGGAAATAACACAACCCGACATCAGGGTGTCACCAGTCATGAGCATCTAAACATCCGTCTAAGAGTATGAAAAAGGACTACACAGTCTATTACAGAGCTAGTACAAAGGAAAGTAATGATATGAGGGAGAAGCACTGGGCTGCGAACACTAAGCAGCTACCTAGTGAACTCCGAATAGCCTGTTGGAAGCAATCAACCCTTGCTAGCATGACTCGAGGCTCCTGAATCTGCACACAAGGTGCAGGGAGAAATGTGAGTATGCCAACTCAGTAAGTAATAAAAGTAAAGGCACCTGAGCGATAAGAAAACACGTAAAACACAGCAAAATGCTACAAAGAGGTAGTGTAAAACCAGAACAAGACCATAATCAGTAAAAACTCGTAGAAACACCTTAGTTCAGTAAAAACTTCTTTAAAACATCTTTAAGAAGTTAAACAAGTGAATGAAAGCAGTGAGAAAATATAGACACATAAAATCAACCCCTCGGGCAAAATACCAACAAAATCAGCCCCTCGAGCTATCTCACAATCACTCGTATCAACCCCTCGGGCAATAACATGGAACAACATCAGCCTCTCGGGCTATATCACATCTCACACTAGGTACCCGCGCTCACTGGGGGTGTACAGACTCCGGGAGGGGCCCCTTACGGCCCAAGCGCAATAACAAGCCATCTCGTGGCATAATCAAATAAGCTCTCGGCCTCATATAAAGTCACCTTGTGGCATAACAAATCAGGCCCTCAGCCTCATAATCGTGAATCAGTATAACACTGTTGCGGCGCGCAGCGCGATCCCATAATAACCTCACAACACAGGCCCTCGGCCTCAGTCAATTAGAAATCGCTCAAAGCCACTCGGGCACAGTAAAATATAATGCTCAACCCAAAATATCATTTGAGATGTCAAAACAGAGTAAATATGGCTGAGTTGCGAAAACAGTAGAATATAGCATGACTGAGTACAAATATGATGTCAAAACAGTGAGGAATAGTAGTAAAAATCCCCTAAGGTTCCAAAATAGTTGGCACGAGGCCAAAATATGGCATTCAGCCCAAAACATGATGATAGCAAACAATTTTCAATCAAATACGCGGTTAAACCACCAGACGGGACGGACTAAGTCACAATCCCCAACGGCGCATGACCTCACGCTCGTTATCTAGAATATATGTCACCTCATAATAGCACAACGATGTGAAATCCGGGGTTTCATACCCTCAGGACAGCATATACAATCATTACTTACCTCTATCCGATCCAAACTCTAGCCCGCAATGCCTTTGCCTCTCGAATCGACCTCCGAATGCTTCAAATCTAACCAAAATCAATACATAACCATCAAAATATGCTAAGGGAACAAAGCCCACTCAAAAGTAATCAAATTACAACACAAATCCCGAAATTAACCAAACCCGACCCCGGGCCCACGTCTCGGAATCTTATAAAAATTACATCAATAAACTCCTTATCCTCTCACGAGTTCATCCATATCAAAAGTACCAAAATCCGACAACAAATGACCCCTCAAATCCTTAATCAAAGGTTTCTAATCTCAAGCCCTAGTTTCTTCAATATTTACCCACAAATTTCCATAAATTTCAAGCCTAATCAATGAAATAACACCATAAGAATGAGTTTTATGTTCAAAAATATTACTTCAATGAAGTTCCCTCTGATTCCCTCTTCAAAATCCCCCAAAAAGCTCCAAGGTCGATTTTAAATAGTGAAGAAAGGCTGAAAATTGTGAAGGATAAAATATATACTTTCTGACCCAGGGATTCCGCACCTGCGGTTCTTTTTCCACTTCTCTAGTCCCGCTTCTACGGTCTAACCCACTACATTTGCGGTTTTCACTTAAAATCCCCTTTTCCACATCTATGATCAAATGCACGCACCTGCACTATCGCAGGTACGCTCCAGTAGCCGCTTCTGTGGTTCCAGCTGACCTCCTTCTTGGTCGCATCTCCGGATCCATATCCGCTTCTATGAGTCCGCACCTGTGGTCCCCTAGCCGCAGGTGCGATTATGACAGCAATAGAAAAGCTTCAGCTTCCAAACCCAACTCAAAATCTTCCGTCAACCATCTGAAATCACTCCGAGGCCCCCGGGACCTCAACCAAAAGCACAAACTAGTCAAATACCATTATCCAAACTTATACCAATCTTCAAAATACCTCAAACAACATCGAATCAACCAAATCACATCGGATTCAAGCCTAAAGTTCCAAAAATCTTTTGAATTCTGCTTTTGATCAAAAAGTCTACCAATCCACGTCTGAATGACCTGAAATTTTGCACACACATCCTAAATGACACAACGGACCTACTGAAACTCTTGGAATTCTATTCTGACCCCTATATCAAAATCTCACCTACCAACCGGAAAATGCCAAAATTCCAATTTCGCCAATTCAAGCACAAATCTACTAAGGAGCTTCAAAACACATTCCGATCACGCTCTGAAGTCCCAAATCACTTCCCGAAGCTATCATAACCATCAGAATTCACATCCAAGCCCTTTTCACATAGTCAACATTCGGTTGACTTTTTCCAACTTAAGCTTATTCAAAAGAGACTAAGTGTCTCAAACCTTACCAAAACCTTTCTGAACCCAAGCCAACCAACCTGATAACACATAATACAACCTAACAAGGTAATAAGAAGCATAAATAGGGGAAATAGAGCAGTAACTCATGTAACGACTGGGAGGGTCGTTACATTTTAGGCCCAACAGACTTTAGAAAACCAAGGCTTAGTGATATAGGAACCCATTTCTGCTGCATAATTTTATTCATTACAAATTATAGGAAAACAATTCAAAACTTAAACCAAAGCGTGTAGAATACATTATTAATTTGTTGCACCAGAAAGACACCAACAATAACAACTATTAACCTACCGATTGATTCCCATAATTGATGGTTTAAGTCTATCACGACCCGGATTTCCCACCCTCGGGAGTCGTGATGGTGCCTACTAATGTGAGCTAGGCAAGCCGATTGTTTGAATAAATATACTTTTTACTAATTTATATTACTTAACAATTATAAAGCAATAACGTGTAAACAGCGAAAATTACAATAAGCGGAAGAAAGTAATAAATTATCTGAATATGTATCTAATACAACTATTTGAGCATCGACTACCCAGAACTGGTGTCACAGTTTCACAGACGGTCTAAGAGTACTACAAATACGGGTTGAGAGAAATAAATACAACACTGTCTCTGTAAATACATGAAAGAAACATGAATAGTAGATAGAAGAAGATGTCAAGGCCTACAGATGCCTGCAGGACTACCTCGGGTGGCTTGATGAACCAGAATCAGCAATCTCACTATAGTCCGAAGTCTACAACATTGGGGTCTGCACAAAAGAGTGCAGAGTGTAGTATCAGCACAACCGATTCCGTGTGCTGGTAAGTGCCTAGTCAAACCTCGGCGAAGTAGTGGCGAGGCAAGGACCAGACTACCAAATAAACTGTGCAGTTTAACTATATGCAGCGGAAAAAAAGAATAGTAATATACAGTCAAGTATGGGAAGGGGAAACATGTTGCGGGGAAACACTGAATAATAACAGAACAACAACAAATAATTATGAGGATCATCACAGTTCAATCAAAAATAAGAAGGGGAAATCATGTTGCGGGGTACAACAAGTATCAACCAGAAACCAGCAATTAAATTTAGAGAAATTGTAACTCAGATATCAATAAAAATCAGAAAATCAAAGACAAGTACACGGCATTACTCTTCGTGCTTTAACACTCTTTCACCAAAACAGTACACGGCATCACCATTCATGCTTTAACACTCCCTCGCCAAAATAATACGCGGCATCACCCTTTGTGTTTTACACTCTTCTTCACCCAAGCAACAAATCACAAGGCAAATAGAGTAAGGGAATCTATAACATCGAAATAAAATCAAGCAACAACAGAAAAATCAGTAAGTAAACGTAAAGGACAACATAACTCAATTATCAGCAAGAAATAGGAAAATCAAGGACAAGTACATGGCATCACCCTTTGTGCTTTTACTCTCGTCCCCACCATAAGAATCAACTTAAACTACACGGCATCACCCTTCGTTCTTTTACTCTCATCCTCTCCATAAAATCAATATGATAGGCACGGAATGGTACATCGTGCGGCACGGGATCACCATTTGTGCTTTACACTCTTTCCTCACAAATCATGCACGACATCACCCTTCGTGCTTTAACACTCTTCCTCATCCAAACAACAATCACAAGCAATAGGTCAAGGGAATAAATGAAACTACAATAAGAATCCCGGCAAGGGAACAATAGTTAAACAATCAAGTCCCGGCAAGGGAACAACATCAAAGAAGCATCAATATCCCAGCTAGGGAGATAATATCAAAACAACAAATTCCTGACAAGGGGGATAATATAATGATTCTCTTATCTTTTTCACTTTTACTTCACAACTCACTTCACAACCTTGAGCCAATGCTCTAAAAGGTTCAATTTCCACTTATACTTTCACATTTTATTGTACAACTTGAGCCAACGCTCCTCAATGTTCAAATGTCACAACTACTTCCACAAACTTTGCCCAACAATAGAAATCATCATCAAAACATGAATAATACAACGAAGCCATAATAATCACAATATAAGACTCACGGGCATGCTTGACACCAATGTATAAATACTCGTCACCATGCCTATACGGCGTACTCGACAAACACCACATAGCAAATAGGACTCGACTCCTAATCCCTCAAGCTAAGGTTAGACCAAACACTTACCTCGATGCCACGAACACAATTAACGTCTCAACTATCGCTTTACCTCTTGATTCCACCACCAATTCGCTCGTATCTAGCCACAAGTTACTTAATTATATCAATAAACGCTAAATGAATCAACTCCAATGCATGAAAATGGGTTTTCCAAAGTTTTACCCAAAAAGTCAAAAATTGCCCCAGGGCCCACACGGTCAAAACCCGAGGTTCGAACCAAAACTCGATTACCCATTCCCCCCACAAACCAAAATATATAATTTATTTTGAAATCAGACCTCAAATCAAGGTCTAAATCCCCATTTTTGAAAAACCTAGGTTCTATCTAAAACACCTAACTTCCCCCATGAAAATCATTGATTTTGAGTTAAAATAATGTGAAAAAATGTTAATGATTGAAGAAAACAAGTTAAAATTGACTTACAATCGATTTGGAAGAAGAGTTATCTTTGAAAAATCACCCAAGAGTGTTTTGGTTTTGAAAGAGTGACAAATGGGAGAGTTTCGGCTAAGTATAAAAATTGCAGGTTACAGATATGGGAATTGCGACCAGGGTTTGCAATTGTGAACCCCAACCTCTGCTATGTTCGTATTTGCGAAGGGGTTCTCGCATTTTCTAGGTGAGAAATGTGAAGGATGGGTCGCATTTGCGACGACCGGCTAAAAGGGGGCGTAACGCATTTGCGATAGAATCCTCGCAATTGCGAGGTAGGCTGGCCTGGGCTTCTTTCGCATTGCCTGCAATGCTACAGCTAAAAGTCTACAATTCACCAAGTCCAAAATCCACATCGTGGCCTATCCAAAACTCACCCGAGCCCTCTGGGCTCCAAACCAAACAAGCACACCCACCTAAAAACATCATACGAACTCCCTCATGCATTCAAATCACTAAAATAACATCAACAACTATGAATTTAGCATCAAAATCATGAAATCTTCTTAAAAACTTCAAATTTCCAATTTTCTCAAAAACGAACCGATTCACGTCTTTTCAAGTCCGTTTCTTACGAAATTTCACAAACTTATTTTACATCACATATAAGACCTGTACCGGGCACCGGAACCAAAATACGGGCCCGATACCATCAAGTTTTAATCACAATTCATTTCCAAATCTTATAAATAATTTCACAAAATTATTTTGTTAAAAAATTCATTTCTCGGGCTTGGGACCTCGGAATTCGATTTCGAGAATATGCCCAAGTCTCATATTTTCCTACGGACCCTCCGGGACTGTCCAATCACGGGTACGGGTACATTTACCCAAAAGGTTCACCGAAGTTAACTTAAACTCATTCTAAATGCAAAATTCATCATTTTTCACAAATTTTCACAAAATGGCTTTCCGGCTTCACACCCGGACTGCGCTCGCAAATCGAGGTGATGCCTAAAGAGGTTTTTAAGGCCTCAAAACGCAGAATTCAATTTTAAAACAAGTGATGAAATATCCTCCACCTCTAAAACAAACGTTCGTCCTCGAACGGACATAAGAAGAAAGTACCTGAGTCGGGGAAAAGATGAGGATAACGGCTCCACATATCAGACTCGGACTCCCAGATCTATGCTTCAGCAGGCTCACCTCTCCATTAAA
Organism: Nicotiana tabacum; assembly: GCF_000715075.1. Classification (NCBI taxonomy): domain Eukaryota; kingdom Viridiplantae; phylum Streptophyta; class Magnoliopsida; order Solanales; family Solanaceae; genus Nicotiana; species Nicotiana tabacum. Next base: position 97,598,305 of record NC_134082.1, read on the forward strand.
CACGAACAGAAGGAAAACTCTTGATCTCAACTGACTAACCTGCCGGTCTAGAATAGCTACCGGCTCATCCTCATAAGACAAGTCCTTGTCCAACTGGACATTGCTGAAATCTAACATGTGGGATGGATCGCATGATATTTCCGAAGCATGGACACATGAAACACTGGATGCACGGCTGATAAGCTCGGTGTTGATACCCAATTTTTCCCTATATATTTTCAATATGCAAAATAACTTCAAAATAGCATATATATATATATATATATATATATATATATATATATATATATATATAAGTGTGTCCAAATGTTTTATTATTTTTCCATAATTTTTAAAGGTTTAAATTGATTTATTTTCTCCCTTTTATCCATAAAATCCCAATAATTATTTCTAAAATTATTATTTTTGATAATTCATCTATTGGATTTTTATATTTATGCCAAAATATGGCTAAGGTAATTTTTACACATTTGTATAATTTTATTTATTATTTTTAAAGCTAAATCGCACATAATTGCAAAATTTACCCTTTTAAAGTTTAATTATGTTTTGTACGCATAAAATTGGGCCCTGTATTTTAAAATTACTATTTATGTGTTATAAATCATTTTAGTACTTTCAATTTATTTTCAGAAAACTATTTACTATTTTTTATAAATTAAAAAGGGAAAAATGGCTATTTAAATAGCAGCCCATTTGTATTTCAATTATAGCCTAAATGGCTATTTAAATAGCAGCCCATTTTTATTTCAATTAAAGCCTAAATTAGACCCCAAATCCCCAGCCCAATTTTGATTTAAACCTAACCCTAACCCTTCTAAAACCAACCCAAACCCAGATCCCCACCTACCCCATTTAATCTAGGTCGTTGATCATTTAGATCAACGACCACCATTCCACCTTACCATTTTTAACCCCAAACGACCCCCTAACCTAAATCATTTTTCACCAGTCCGCCGCCCTTGAATCCCCTCTCCTCTCAAACTCTCTCTGAAAACCTAAGGCTAACCCTAGCCGCCGCCACCCAAATCCACCCTAAACCCCTTTGATTCTCACCTAATCCATGGACTCCCATGGTTGTTTGAAAGGTGTACCGGTCTCATATATCTCCTGGTTGCTTGTTTTCGTGATTTCGTGGACAGGTCTCAAAGAGATCTAGTCCAGTCTTGCTCAAACTTCTATCCATGGCCTTTCTCCGACCATCCATGATTGTTCAAGTCAGATCCATGGATTTTCCGGCTAGATTGGTGACTTTTCAAAGGATTTCTCATTTTTCTGGGTGCTTCGAAACCCTAACTTTAAAGGCGTTTGATTTTTCTTTTAGATCTGTCTTAGATTTGTGTATGTTATGAGCCTCTTAAGCATTTCCCTTAAAGGTTTTCCGATTTTTCAAAGCGATTTTTCATTTTTTTAACGATTAGGGTTTTTCTTAACCTCTTTTAAAAGATCTCATATCTTATTTTTAGTGTTGCTTTATGATTCTACTATGTTCAAACGATTTGTTTATGCATTTCTACTACCTAATTCAGCATGCTGAAAACCTTAAATATATTTGGTTTTATTTGGGGTCCCGGAACTGTCTTTGTTTATTTTGTATACTTGTTCCGACTGAGTTCTTTGAGTTTAGATCCTTCTTACCTTGTAACTCAGCTTTGTTAAAATCCTAATTCCTTTTAAATTTTTCTTTCTCTTCACTTATTGCTGTGAGTTTAAAGACTTTTCTTGTTTCTGTGTATTGATCTCCTTTACCTATTGCTATGTGCTAGACTGTTTCCTTCATTTTTTGGTTCTATGTGACTACTTGACTTTGTTGACTACTGTGCTTCGAGTAGGTTTCTTTTACTACTGAATCCTAGCCTACTCCTGCTACTACTGTATATTTGTGTTGCTTCTTTTGGCCATATGGTTGGCCTTGCGTGTCTGATACTCTTGTTCATTCTTCTCTATTTATATGGCAAAGTGTAGAATCATGATTCTTTCTTGATTGATCTTGACTTCCTCAAGTTACGACTGATTGCAAATATTTTCTTATAACGCATGGTTTCACTCATTTTTTGTTTAAATCGATTGATTCATTTCCTTTAATGTGATGTTTTAACCCTGCTGAATCCTTTCCCAATTAAGTATATTTTGTACTTAGACTCAATTATTTACTCTTTCCCCTATATGGTCAGAAATCAATCTTTCTCAAATTGGTTTTCTTTCCTTAATTATTCCTGTCAGTATCCGTTTGAACAGTAATTCCTTGATTAAAGGAAAGTACTTGTATTAATTGATTTTGATTGTGATTATTTTCATGTTTGGGTTAAAACTTTACCTGTTACCTTATTTTTACTCGTTTTCAAAACTATAAATACTCTACCCTCTCTTCTTTAAACACACGAATAATTGAGTTCAAAAACACACACTTACACACTCAAAACTCTCTCTTTCTTTACTACTACTTGTGCTACTGCTTTGTCTAGTCGGCTGAAAGCCAAGGCTAGACTGTGGAATTCTACTTGCTTTACCTTTCTGCACCTTGCTTTCTCTACTGGTATGTCCTAGTAATTTTAAAGCTTCAACAACAACATGCTTCTTTAATTGTTTCAGTTTCTCTCATTCTTGTCTACTTCTGCTTGTGGTTCTGCAGTCAAGTTATATTACCAGCATGCTATAATGTCTCCCCTTCCTTTTAGATTAATGCACTCCCATATGTGTGTTTCAAGGCATACTCTGTCAGTCACTTATTGTGTACTTGCCATCCCAAGTCCCTATCCCTTCAATGTGCTTATATTCTTTATGACTAGCATGTGATTATGCCAGTATCAGTTATTGTTGTGCATATCCAACTAGCTAAGACCCTTGATGGGGGTTATGTGTTTACAGTCAAAAGTTTGTATGTCCCAAACCCTTTGACCCCCCTTGTATAACTACTGATTCTGTGTGTGATCCCATCTTGGTAGTTTGAGTTTTATTTACTACTACAACTGCTTTCAATCACCTCTGTTACTGATTATATTCAAAGTGGACTTGCCAGTCCAGTTTTTAATAAAAAACTCTTTTTCAAACTATGTCAAGCACTTTCACCTACTCTTAGAATCTAGGTTCTGCCCCTTTTGTGAGAGCCTTTTCTTGGGACACTTGAGCTCCCTTTAAACTTGGACACATAAGATCTGGCCCTTCCACGCTGCACTCGTTCTGTTTGGTTATGCAAATCTGGGTGTGAGCGCTGCCCGGGATCCCTTGAGGTCCTTAGGGAACTGTAACACACCTAGATATGAGAAAGGCTTTGTAACAATAGTGGGTTCTTAGGTGGTTCATTACATAACTCAGAGAGGAAGTCAAGATCAGGCTTCCTATGGTTGTAACTTCTTATTTTTGCATTTCTTTTGGTAATTCATCATTTGATCTGTAATAATTTGTAAACAATTATGGGGTTGGCTAGTGAAAAGGGAATGGGTAAGTATGCATGCTTTAGCTATCAAAAGGGTATAAAGCATGTTAATAGGTTTAGGTTCCTACTTGCGCAATAGAAACCATGCCTAGGACTCATTTCATGCATTAGAGATCATGCTCTTTAGGATTTACACTTACTGTTTTTAGCATGTCCATTTCACTATCATATCACTTAGAAAATCCTGCATTAAATGTGTTAATAACCGGTGTTTTCTGCAGTCATGTTCCTACTTCCATGCACACTTAAAGATCTTTTTTTAGGCTAAACAACACCAACAAGCATATCCTTTATGCATATTTTGGAAGTCATGTTTTAAACACTGTAATATATGTGCATATAAAAATCCTGCTTAGGATTCTCCATATACATTATTCTGCATCTCTGTACATTAGATGCCATGTCTTTAGAACTTCATTTATATTCGCTTAAACATGCTTAGGCTAACTAGGAATGCATAAAACAATTTTATTTAGATTTTTTACAACCAACTAGCAATAATTCTATGTGTTGAACACCTAGAACAACATATCTTAGGTAATAATAATCTCCAGACATCTCAATGATTCGGAATAACTACTGAATACTGCTTACGCCTAGGCAAGCCTTAGGTATTCACTTAAATAAAAACTGGAACTGCCTCTGTTTAATTCTAGACTGCTACAACCAGTAGGCAAGCCTGATTCGGACTTCTTTTCTGAGTTATATAATGAATCTAGTTCTGACTTAAACATCCTGCTTTAGGATTCTAAACTCAGACATTAATTGTGTATAAGTCTTGTTGTCTATGTGCACTACTTGCGGAGGTATAACTGAGCCTTCTATTTGCTTATATGTTTCCCCTAATTGCAGTTTTGTATGTTTTGTATGTCGCCTTAGCATTTTACCTTTAAACCTAAGGGTTAGCCTAGAACGTCCTTCTTATAGGAAAAGGAGTCCTAAAATTCCTTCGGCACTGATAGGAATGGGATGGGTAACAACATGCAATAGAGGTCGAGACCAACCCTTGCTTTAATACCTTCACAAGGTGGGGAGGGTAGATATGGATATGATGACCGGTGCACTAATACCACGTGTATCCCCTCTTCTGAGGAGTATCATACCGGGTATCGCATTGATGTAATCCATATTACAAACAAACCTAGGACACCTCCTTTATTTTTATAAGCACGCTTAGACAATAACTCTTTTCAAAACCTTGCTTTTATTAATCGTTTTTTTCAAACACTTGAGTATTCAAACTTAAATCCTCTATTACTTTAGCCTTTATTTATTTATTTGCTAATTGCACAAATTCACAAAAACTGTCTCACCGGGAACCACACTAGTGGATCTTGGGGGTGCCTAACACCTTCCCCTTAGGATAATTTCAAGCCCTTACCCTATCTCTGGTTATCAAATATAGTTGTAGTTGAACCATATGGGTACCCAAACGGACCTTAGAATCATTAGGTGGAGACTCTTCAAATACCCAATTTCCAGAAGGAAATGAGTCATCATACCCTATGAATGTCGAAACACGGACTCCTCTCCAATGGAAAGGGGAAAAAGGGGTGCGATAGCATGGTGACTCTACTGGAGATTTTTAGGCTTTTACCATTTCAGATTGTTCTTGTGAATTCGTACCTCCTTATGTGCAATTACTTGTTTAATTTCTTTAAGCATTTAATTTTTCCTTCAAAAGCAAAACTGACATATCTTTCTTGTTTCCTTTTCTTTATTGTTGCTTTAAATTATAAAACTATTGTATTTATCACTTTCTTAAAAGTGCAAATACATGTCAACATGCTTTTAATTATTGCACAATCATGCTCAACATCATACTCCACTCGTGCCAAATAAATACCATAGCAATGCTTGATGAGTGGTTGCGCTCTTCCTATATCATTACCCCCTAAATTCGAAAAGGCATATTTGCGGTAAAACTAGTCGATCAGCGGTGCAGTCGATAGTTCCGTGCCTTCCCCCTTGAGTTGTCCGCTCAAAGGTACCAGTTTAAAACCCCGTAGAAACCTTACTCCTGTTTAAATTGTGCATGCATCATGGTCAAACCTAGTTGGGTCAGTTATGTTGTCCACATAATGACCCTTTAAGATAGCCTTGTACAAAAGTCCACTGGGTTTCCCTAAACCCAAATGGACATCATCACGTTCTGTGCATTTATTTGGAGAACTAAATGCTTCATGCTAATTATTGAGATTAAATAGTCAAGTCCGGTAGGGGTAAGGGCCTAACCATATTTGCCTTGCAGAAATATAAGGCACGAAGTCCCCAGATTCGGCATGGTCACTAACATCCACCCAAGATTGCTAAGCTGGTGGAGAGATTTACACTCTAGTGACCAAACCCTCATCAGAAAATATCTGGGCCACCTACCATCCCTCCTGAGGTCCAGCCTAACAACATGATCATAGAAGCTGCTACATTATTTTGGGATTGTGAAAGGGCCGTGTTCCGCTTTGGGGACATCGAAATGATACCTTTGCTAGAAGAAATAGGAGGATTGGTCGGTCTAGTGTGGGAAACTCCGGGTTTACTGATGCCTGAGAACCATAAATGCAAGGGTTTCCTTAAAATGATGGGTTTGAAGAAGAATACAGAATTGACATGCTTGAAGGAATCATACATCCCTTTTGATTACTTGTATGAAAGGTACGGTCACAACAAATTCTATTGTACCTACCCTGACGAGTTTGCTATAACATCCTTGGGACATATCCATCGTAGGGTGTTCATCTTAATGTTTTGCTTCCTGGGTCTAATCGTGTTCCCAATGAAGAAACGGAGAATCCATACTAGGCTGGATATGGTAACCAAGACCCTAATTAAGGGGATTGGTGGGCAAAAATTCAGCATTGTACCCATGATCATTACAGACATATATCGAGCTTAAAAGAAGTGTTAACGATGAGAAAAACACTTCGAAGGCTGTAATCTGCTACTTCAACTCTGGCTCATGGAACATCTCCAAAAGGGCGAATATCGACAAGAAATTCAGCGGAGGGACTGGGATGATCACATCGCTTTCCACCATCCAAAGCAAATTAATTACATCCCCGACATGTTCGCTCAGCCTGAGAATGCCAAAGGATGGGTTGAGTTATTTGATAATCTGACTGAAGAATAAGTTCAATGGATGTTTGAGTGGTTTCCAGCAGAAGAGTTCATCGCTGGTCCAGAGATGCACCCTTCCTGATACTGATCGGTCTGAGAGGAACATAGCCTTACGTCCCTCTTAGAGTGATGAGGCAAGCTAGTATAAAGCAAGTTATACCCAGGGTCGACAAGATGAGCCACTTCCGAGCTGACTTCCAAAATGATAACAGTCCCTACAAGTGCCAAGCCCAACACATGTGGCATTGCAAGATCGTAATGGGGAAAAATACCATCGAGCCCGACAGATATCATGCTGGATATACTCCTTTCTATACAGGTTGGTTAGAAGACAATCATGATGGTCTAGGCCAGTCAGGGTTCGTTCGAGGTCATAGAGTTATAGATGAAAGGGTCGAGGCACAAGTCAAGTACAACCAGCTACGTAAAAGGATTCGCGAATGTGAGAGGGAACACCGCAAGATACAAAAGTCCAACCAAAAGCTGATTAAAGAATGGAAAGACATGGCTATCAGTGCCAACAAGAGGCTAGGATACTTGGAGCGAGGCATAGTAGAATTGGATAGAAAGTTTCTCAAAAGGGTTGAAGATTGTCAAAATGCTGAAGGGGCCGAAGGCGGACATCTAGACAGAGCATACCTGTTGCTGGGACTTCGCGAGCTGGGGAAGCTGTTTGACGGAGCCAAGAATGCCGAATCTGGGGAAGGTCCTTCTGGGACCAAGTAGATAGGAATTTATCTTTTTTGCTTTACGAATTTAATAAGGCCAATGGCCGTTAGTAACTTTTATTTCTCATTTATTCAGTGTCGTCTTGGGATTAATCTATTTTTTATCAATAAAATGAGGTACTTAGCATTTTAAGTTCACCAAATCAATTTGTCCCTAGGCCTACCTCGGGCACAAAGGGATTCCCCAAATTAGGACATGTTTTACATTCCCGCACTATGTGTTTAAATATTGCAATACATTTTATAATCCTCACTGACTTGGTAACCTTTTTGTTTTTATTTTTGTTTTTGTTTTGTTACTCCCCTCCCCCAAAGGTTAGTTTGTGCACTCTGGCATCATCATCATATTTCACAAGATCTAAGGGCCCTTCACCCACTCCTCCTCTCATTCCTATTAAAGGCAAGATGGAAGATTTAAACAACATCAGATAGGAGAACACGGTTGAATGGCTAGAATCCACTAATATCCAGGGTATTCGGGTTCCAAACGAGAATGTGTAACAACTTGAACAAAAACTGCTGAAATTCCAAGAAGAGCTTGATCAGGTTCGGAATCTGGCAAACTTGTCATTTTCCCTCAGCACCCCGGATGTCAACTTCCCCAACACACAAAACCCTATGCCTCTTTAAAATATCCCAAAACAACAAAATCATCCCACTCCTTACCATCATATTTCTCCACCAAAGAACCAATGCAACACCTGCCATGACCCAAACAACGCTCCACTACTCATCCCAGAACCTCAGAACACCACAAACGACCATTTCCACACACATACGTCAGGCCACCATAACAATCCTATCTATGTGGATACCATACCACACTCCACCCAACCTATCTCAACCACACATGAGTCTGACGAAAAGGACCTACTTATCAGGAACCTGGCTGAGGAGTTTAAGAAACTGACCAGCCGGATCAAGGCATTGAAGGAAGCAAGGGAATTGAGGGGCTAAACTATGAGGATCTTTGCATACAGCTTAATGTCAAACTGCCCGAAGGATACAAACCTCCAAAGTTTGAGATGTTTGATGGTATGGGTGATCCAAGAGTCCATCTGAGGACATACTGTGACAAGCTGGTTGGAGTAGGGAATGACAAGAGAATCCGCATGAAGCTGTTCATGAGGAGTTTGAAAGGAGATGCATTATCTTGGTACATCAGCCAAGATCCCAAGAAGTGGTCAAGCTGGGTAGGCATGGCGTCTGAATTTATGGATAGATTCAAGTTTAATACATAGAATGCGGCAGACGTGTTCTATATTCAGAATTTGAAAAAGAAGCCCACGGAGACATTTCGCGAGTATGCTACTCACTGGAGGTCCGAAGCTGCTAAGGTCAGGCCTGCCTTAGAAGAAGAGAAAATGAACAAGTTCTTCGTCCGGGCTCAGGACCCACAATACTATGAGCGACTGATGATGATTGAGAACCACAAATTCTCTGACATTATCAAATTGGGTGAAAGAATTGAAGAAGGCATCAAAAGCGGTATGGTTACAAACTTCAAGGCCTTGCAAGCTGCAAATAAGGCTTTACAGTCCGGTGGTGTGTCCAAAAAGAGGGACGTAGGGGCCATGATGGTTGCACAAAGAACCAAGTCTCCCCTCAAATACCAAACTTACCCAACACCTCCACTCACATACCAGCCAACTCCAAATTACCAAGCACCTTCACCCTCGTACCAAGCTCCGCCACCAATTTATCAGTCACCTCCACCTCCTACATATCAACCTACTTTACCTAGATACTCCCAACCCGCTCATGTCTACCAAACTCATAATGCTCAACCATCCCATTATCAATCACCCCCCGTACAATCACCTCCTATATGCCAAGACTTCCCCAAACCTCGACCAAATTTTGATCGCAGACCTCCAAAACAATATACAGCCACCGCTGAATTCATTGACCAGCTATATGAGAAGCTCAAAGCTGTTGGTTATGTCACCGCCATCCCTACTGCAATCCCTGTGAACCCTTCTTAATGGGTTAATACAAACAAGTCCTGTGCATACCACTCCGGCATGAAAGGGCACATCATCGATGAATGTCGTTCCTTGAAGGACAAGATACAATCTTTGATTGATAACAAGATCATTATGGCAAAAAAACCCACTCCAAATTTTCTCAACAACCCTCTGCCAGACCATAAGGGTAGAGGTATCCACATGATTGAAATAGAAGATGACTGGTATCCGAGGGATCAATCGGGTTGATCGAAAAAGGTGATGACCCAAAGAAACCAACAATCACTCTCAATCCAATCATAGTCTAGATCCAACCGTCTGAGGACGCTGAGGTGACTATATATGCGCCACTTGAGTTTGAAGTAGCACCATCTGCAAAGATACCAACGCCGATTGAAGTTGAATTCATGTCTCCAGCAAATGCACCCGCACCATTTGAGGTTGCAATTTTGCCACCTAAGGCACATGTTTCGTTCGGGATAAGGATAGTCATGCCAATCCCAGTGGTGATGTCAGCCATGAAACCATTCTATACAAAGGCTGTACCCTGGGAATATACAGCCGAGGCAAGAAGGAAAGGCAAGGTCAGGATTGGGGAAACTGTCGCAGCATAGGGTATGACAAGAACTGGTAGAGTCTATACCCCTGAACATCTAGATGAATCAAGCGAGCAAGTATCCAATCAGCCACGCATCATTGAGACAGGTTCAGACGATCTTTGGAGGAAAATACAGGTCAAGGAGTATTCGGTCATCGACTAGTTAAACAAGACGCCAGCCCAAATCTCCATTCTCTCTTTGCTGCAAAATTCTGAGACGCACAAGAATGCTCTACTAAAGGTGCTAAGTGAGGCATACGTACCAAGTAACATCACTGGCGGGAAAATGGCTAACATGGTAGGACAAATGCTGGAAAATCATAAGATCACCTTCTATGAGGATGAGCTGCCACCTGAAGGGTTGGAGCACAACAAGGCATTACACATCATTGTACAATGCGACGATTATTTCATCACCAAAATCTTGATCGATGGAGGTTCTAGTCTTAACATTTGTTCGTTGGTAACACTAAAGAAGCTGGGTAAAGGACTGCACGAGATAAAAGATGGAGCAATCAATGTGATAGCCTTGGATGGTTCTCAGAGGTCCATCATTGGTTAGATTAGTTTATGCCTGCAGATGGGACCAACCTAGTTCAAGGTCAATTTCCAGGTAATAGATGTACCAGCATCTTAAAACTTACTGCTGGGATGACCATGGATTCATGCTGCTGGGGCCGTAGCATCAACACTGCATCAGGCAGTAAAGTTTGAATGGAATCACCAGGAAGTAATCATTCACGGTGATGGTAGCAACCCTATATACAGTCGCCAGACCATTCCAGCAATCGAAGGAAGAAGAAAGTTGGGCGGAGAAACTTACCACCACATCGAGTGGGTCAATGCTTTCGACAAAGACAAATGGTGGGATAACAAAATTGAGAGTATACTGAATTGGAGTGGGTACGAACCTGGCAAAGGGCTCGGCAAGAACCTCCAAGGAATTGCTAACCAATAAAACTCAGGAAGCATGGCACTGCTTTCGGTTTGGGATATGAATACACCCGGGAAAAATTCAACAACTGGTCGTCATCATGGTGCGGTCCTTACTATCCATTAGAGCAGTCAATACCACATCTGGAGCAGACCTTCCAACAGGCCGACATCATTTATGGGTCAGATGAAGAAGAAGCACTTGCAGCCGTGAAGAACTTGTTTCTAGAGGACAATGATATGGACCGTTGTGTTATTCTCGAGGAGGAGGAAGGCCCTTCCATACAGGATGTGAGTAGAGGGGCCTATCTCAAGAATTAGACCATCAGGACAACCAAAGCCCGATGGGCCTCGGGGTAGCAAGGCTAAAACAAGTATTATCCATTGTTTTACTAAATGATTTTCTTTTCGCATTTTCAATTCCCGTAATAAGATCTTCAATGTTCAAATCAGCTATGAAATTTATCAAAAGCATTTTTGACTTTTCTTATGAATCAACACTTATTGCTATCGTTTTCTCTCATTACTTTATTTATACAGTATTACTATTACTTGTCTGGATAAACCAATGATTGTGACATGCAATAAGACAACGTGACAAATGGACATAGATTCAGAGAAAGATGACATACCTGACGAGATTGTCAAAGAAGTTGAGAACTTTGAGAACATATCTAAGTCCATCCTGGACGAGACCAAAATTGTCAGGAGATGCAGAAAATGCCAAGGAAATGTGAATCAGCATTCACCTATCGCCATCGGAGAAGAAAGAAAACACAAAATTTCTAAAAGAATATGAGGATATATCTGCCTGGTCGTATGATGACATGACCGGTCTGAGTACGTCTATTGTGTCTCACAAACTGCCAACCGATCCAATACGTCAGCCGGTAAAGCAAAAGCTCAGAAAGTTCAAGCCAGATATGAGTTTGAAAATCAAGGAAGAAGTCAACAAGCAGATCAAAGCTAGGGTTATCAGGGTACGTAGTAGAATACCCGACATGGTTAGCCAACATTGTACCAGTACCAAAGAAGGATGGGAAGGTCAGAGTCTGTGTCGACTACTAGGATCTCAACCGGGCCAGTCCGAAAGACGACTTCCCTTTGCCAAATATACACATCCTGATTGACAATTGCACCAAGCATGATCTGCGGTCATTTGTAGATTGCTTCGCTGGTTATCACCAGATCTAGATGGATGAAGAAGATGCTGAGAAAACGGCCTTCATTACGTCGTGGGGAATATACTTTTACAAGATGATGCCGTTCAGCCTGAAGAATGCAGGGGCCACCTACATGAGGGCCATGACTACCACTTCCCATGATATGATACACAAGGAAATAGAGGTGTATTTAGATGATGTTATTATCAAATCCAAGAAGGCCACTAACCACATGGAAGATCTGAGGAAGTTCTTCAATAGACTGCGGAGGTACAACCTGAAACTAAATCACGTAAAGTGCGCATTTGGGGTTCCTGCTGGGAAATTGCTTGAGTTTATTGTGAATCGCCGAGGAATAGAACTGGATCCATCAAAAGTCAAAGACATTCAAGAACTACCATCGCCAAAGAACAAGAAGGATGTGATGAGATTCTTGGGAAGGGTCAACTACATCAGCTGATTCATAGCACAGTCTACAGTTATCTGTGAGCCAATCTTTAAGATGTTGAAGAAGGACATCGCTACCAAATGGACTGATGACTGCCAAAAGGCCTTCGACAGAATCAAGGAGTACCTATCAACACTGTCCGTCTTAGTCCCTCCTGAGCCAGGTAGACCCTTACTACTCTACCTTGCAGTGTTGGATGGAGCTTTCGACTGCATTCTAGGTCATCATGATGAAACGGGGAGGAAGGAGCAAGCCATTTATTACCTCAGTAAGAAGTTCACCGGTACGAGGCTAAGTACTCTCTATTGGAATGCACCTATTATGCTTTGACTTGGGTAGCTTAGAAGTTGAGACATTACTTTTGTGCCTATACTACATATCACATATCGAGAATGGATCCTTTGAAGTACGTCTTTCAGAAACCTATGCCCATCGGCAAGCTAGCGAAGTGAAAAATCCTGTTGAGTGAATTCGACATTGTTTACGTAACTTAGAAAGTGGTCAAGGGACAGGAATTGGCAGACTACCTTGTTGAAAACCCCATGGATGGAGGATACGAACCCCTGAAAACATATTTTCCTAATGAAGAGGTATCATTCATAGGAGAAGACATTGCAGAATCTTATGACGGCTGAAGAATGTTTTTCAATGGAGCATCAAATTTCAAAGGAGTTGGCATATGAGCAGTCCTAGTATTAGAAACCGGTCAGCATTATCCGGTGTCAGCCAAACTCAGGTTCTCGTGCACCAATAATATGGCCAAGTATGAAGCCTGCATCTTGGGGCTCAAAATGGCCATTGACATGAACGTTCAAGAGCTGCTAGTAATTGGAGATTCAGACCTACTTATATATTAGGTACGAGAAGAATGGGCAATCAAGAACTCCAAGATACTACCGTATATGCATCATGTACAGGAATTGAGAAAGAGGTTCACAAAGATAGAGTTCCAGCATGTTCCCAGACTCAGAATGAGTTCGCCGATGCATTGGATACTCTATCATCTATGATACAGAATCCAGACAAGAACTTCATTGATCCCATTCCGGTGAAAATCCACAATCAACTAGCTTACTATGCCCATGTTGAAGAGGAATCAGACGGAAAGCCTTGGTTTCATGATATCAAGGAATATTTGGCAAAAGGAGAGTACTCAGAGCTTGCAAATCCTACTCAGAAATGCACGCTTTGGAGATTGTCCAACAACTTCTTTCACAACAGAGGAATCCTGTATAAGAGGACTCCTAATTTGGGACTATTAAGATGTGTCGGTGCAAAGGAAGCATCCAAGCTACTAGAGGAAATTCATGGGGGGACCTGCGGTCCACCTATGAACTGTTTTGTCTTAGCAAAGAAGATACTCCGGGCTGGTTACTTTTGGATGATTATGGAAATGGACTGCATCCAGTATGTTTGAAAATGCCATCACTGTCAGATACATGCATACATGATAAAGGTACCTCTAAGCGAGCTTCACACAACAAGCTCACTGTGGTCGTTCGCCGCCTGGGGAATGGACTTTATTGGACCAATCGAGCTTGCCGCTTCCAGCGGACACAGGTTTATCTTAGTAGCCATCGACTATTTCACCAAATGGGTCGAAGCAGCATCTTACAAAGTAGTAACCAAGAAAGTTGTGACATACTTTGTCTGCGACCGCATTATTTGTCAATTCGGAATTCCAGAGTCAATCATTACTGATAATGGCTCCAACCTCAACAGTGACTTGATGAAACCTATGTGTGAAACCTTCAATATCATACACAAGAATTCCACAGCCTACAATCCTCAGATGAATGGAGTTGTAGAAGCCGCCAACAAAAATATCAAGAAGATATTGAGGAAAATGATAAAGAAGCATAAATAGTGGCACAAGAGGTTGTCATTTTCTCTTTTCGGGTATCACACTAGAGTCCGCACATCAACCAGGGCAACCCCCTATATGCTTGTTTACGGTACAGAGATTGTCATTCCCGTTGAAGTAGAAATTCCTTCCTAAGGATCATACAACAAGCTGATCTCAACGACGCAGAGTGGGTAAGAAGTCGTTATGAGCAACTAGCCCTCATATATGGAAAGAGAATGAATGTAGTCTTCCATGGTCAGCTCTATCAGAACAGAATGTTTAGAGCCTTCAACAAGAGAGTGAAGCCAAGACAATTCACACCGAGGCAACTGGTGTTAAAGAAAAAAATTTCGCATCAAGATGAAGCCAAAGCGAAGTTCTCTCCTAACTGGCAGGGTCCATACCTGGTCCACCGAGTTCTGATAGGAGGAGCCCTCATACTTGCAAAAATGGACGGAGAAGTCTGGCCAAAGCCGATCAATTCAGATGCAGTCAAGCGCTACTATGTGTAATCTTTATGCTTTCTTTATGTGATGTAAATTGAACTACGCCTCACCTAATTCCCGTCTAAGAGGGGATACGTAGGCAACCCTATGGGTTCGGTCACAATTTAATAAAATTTTCATTTCCCCCTACAATTGGAAACTAGGGTAGAATTTTGAGGAGGACCCTCAAAATTCCGAAGTAATTTCAGCCAATTGTCGCACGAGCAACAGTCAGAAGAGTCAACCCATCAAACTGAGGCAAAATTTTAAAGAGGACCCTCAAAATTCTGTAGAAAGAGAGGTTGCAATGTCCCGAGCCACGTCACAGTCATCGGTTCATTTAAAAGCTATTTTTAATTATACGTTCATGTCATACTTTTGCAAAATCACGCATGTTTAAACTTCTTTGTTTAGCAACGCTACCCCAATGATACAGACGGTATCACCAGATCAAAGCCAGACGAATCTAGCAAAGCCAGTGAGGATACGAACTAACCTTCCCCTTTACAAAACTCATGATTTTCCTTTGGATGCAGGCACTAGGACGGCGAAATCACTAAATATATTGTATGCCCATGGGACAAACATTGTTCGAAATACGACTCTCAGAACCATTGCACTTGCCAACATTTACCATCAGCACACATTGGTGATGTCCCGTATGTCATAATGCTCCCACTAATCACAATGTCGTAATATGTTATCAACTAAGAAAACTCTACTATCGTTTATTATTTTATTTATTACATAAGGCTACCATTCTGCCTTTTGAGGTTAAGCTCTACCTCCATCTGCATCTGCGTTCTTTCATAAGGCTACCTTTCTGTCTTCCGAGACTAAACGATGTCTCTATCCACATTTGTATTACATAAGGCTACCATTCTTCCTTCCAAGGTTAAGCTCTACCTCCATCTGCATCTGCATTCTTGCATAAGGCTACCTTTCTGCCTTCTGCGACTAAATGCTGTCTCCATCCACATTTGCATTGCATAAGGCTACTATTCTGCCTTCCAATTTTCATAAGGCTACCATTCTACCTTCCGAGACTAAACACTGTCTCCACCTGCATTTTGCATAAGGCTATCATTCTGCCTTTCGAGGCTAAGCTCTGTCTCCAATTTTCTTCGAAACTAGGCGCCATCACAAGCACTATTTATTCCATTTTTCTTAAGGGCTAAGCTCTGCCCTTCAATTCGCAAGACTAAGCTCTGTCTTGTCCATATCATACTACCGCATATTTCATGGGCTGAAATATCGCCAACTCATCCAAAGTCATCATCATTCAGAGGCACCATTTCCATAGCCCGAGAACACCATGTCATGGCCCGAGGATCTCTTTCAATCTTTTGCATACAATTATTCAAAGGCATCATGGTTCGAAGGCACTATCCTCATAGCCCGAGAACATCATTTCATGGCCTGTGAATCCTTTTATCATACGCTTCATGCCCAAGACGTCATGGTCTAAGGACACCACTCCAAACCGTCCAAAGACAGCATTCATGGTCCAACAGGAACTTGCATCATGTTTAAATTTATGCACAATATATGTTTGTATTATTTCTAATTGCAGGAAAACCGACGAGCAAAGGCCATCCTGGCTGGACCTTATCAAACCTAACCTTTCCCGTAAACCTACCACTCACCCCGCCATAGATATTGCGTCCGTTCTTGAAATATCTTCATCGGCATACTTCGCCGGTGATTCCTGAACTACATACGGCTTGATTCCTGTAAAACCAGGGATATGTAGGCAGCTGAAAGCCAGGGTGCGGCCTAAACCTCTTCAACCTGTTTCGCTCGGTCAAAATTGGCCATCATATCTTTACCCGACAACTCTTTCATCCTTCCCGGGTAAAGAGGGGCAGCTGTTGATACCCAATTTTTTCCTATATATTTTTCATATGCAAAATAACTTCAAAATAGCATATATATATCCATATATAATCAAGGCCAAATGTTTTATTATTTTTCCATAATTTTTAAAGGTTTAAATTGATTTATTTTCTCCCTTTTATCCATAAAATCCAAATAATTATTTCAAAAATTATTATATTGATAATTCATATATTGGATTGTTATATTTATACCAAAATATGTCTAAGGTAATTTTTATACATTTTTACAATTGTATTTATTATTTTTAAAGCTAAATTGCACATAATTGCAATATTGGCCCTTCCAAGATTTAATTATGTTTGGTACGCATACAATTGGGACCTATATTTTTAAATTATTATTTTTGTGTTATAAATCATTTTAGTACTTTCAATTTATTTTTAGAAAACTATTTATTATTTTTTATAAATTAAAAAGTGAAAATGGCTATTTAAATAGCAGCCCATTTGTATTTCAATTATAGCCTAAATTAGATCCCAAATCCCCAGCTCAATTTTGATTTAAAACCGACCCTAACCCTTCTCAAACTCTCTCTGAAAACCTAAGGCTAACCCTAGTCGCCACCACCCAAATCCACCCTAAACCTCTTTGATTCTCACCTAATCCATGGACTCTCATGGTTGTTTGAGAGGTGTACCGGTCTCCTATATCTCCAGGTTGCTTGTTTTCGTAATTTTGTGGACATATCTCAAAGAGATCTAGTCTAGTCTTGCTCAAACTTCTATCCATGGCTTTTCTCCAGCCATTCATGGTCGTTCAAGTCAGATCCATGGCTTTTCCGGCTAGATCGGTAACTTTTCGAAGTCTTTCTCATTTTTCTGGGTTCTCCGAAACCCAAACTTTAAAGGCTTTCGATTTTTCTTTCAGATCTGTCTTAGATCTGTGTATGTTATGAGCCTCTTAAGCATTTTCCTTAATGGTTTTCCGATTTTTCAAAGTGATTTTTCATTTTTTTCAACGATTAGGGTTTTTCTTAACCTCTTTTAAAAGATCTCTTCTCTGATTTTTAGTGTTGCTTTATGATTCTACTATGTTCAAATGATTTGTTTGTGCTTTTCTTCTACCTGATTCAGCATGTTGAAAACCCTAAATATCTTTGGTTTTATTCGGGGTCCCGGAACTCTCTTTGTTTATTTTGTATACTTGTTCCGACTGAGTTCTTTGAGTTTAGATCCTTTTCTTTGTTTAACTTAACTGATTCTGAGTTCCTACCTTTTTAACTCAACTTTGTCAAAACCCTAGTTTCTTGAAAGTTTCCTCGTTTGTAACGGAGAGTTTTTGAAAGATCTCCTTTACCTATTGCTATGTGCTAGACTGTTTCCATCATTTTTTGGTTCTATGTGACTACTTGACTTTGTTGACTATTGTGCTTCGAGTAGGTTTCTTTTACTACTGAATTCTAGCCTACTCCTGCTACTACTATATGTTTGTGTTGCTTCTTTTGGCCATATGGTTGGCCTTATATGTCTGATACACTTGTTCATTCTTCTCTATTTATATGGCAAAGTATAGAATCATGATTCTTTCTTGATTGATCTTGATTTCCTCAAGTTACGCTGATTGCAAATATTTTCTTATAAACCCCTGGTTTCACTCGTTTTTGTTTAAATCGATTGATCATTTCCTTTGTTGTGATGTTTTACCCCTACTGAATCCTTTTCCCCAATTAAGTATATTTTGTACTTAGACTCAATTATTTACTCTATCTCCTATATGGTCAGAAATCAATCTTTCTCAAATTGGTTTTCTTTCCTTAATTATTCCTGTCAGCATCCATTTGAATAGTAATTTCTTGATTAAAGGAAAGTACTTGTATTAATTGATTCTGATTGTGATTATTTCCATGTTTGTGTTAAAACTTTACTTGTTACCTTGTTTTTACTCGTTTTCAAAACTATAAATACTCTACCCCTCTCTTCATTAAACACACGAACAATTGAGTTCAAAACCACATACTTACACACTCAAAACTCTCTCTTTCTTTACTACTACTTGTGCTACAGCTTTGTCTAGCCGGCTGAAAGCCAAGGCTAGACTGTGGAATTCTACTTGTTTTACCTTTCTGCACTTTGCTTTCTCTACTGGTATGTCCTAGTAATTTTAAAGCTTCAACAACAACATGTTTCTTTAATTGTTTCAGTTTCTCTCATTCTTGTCTACTTCTGCTTATGGTTCTGCAGTCAAGTTACATTACCAGCATGCTATAATGTCTCATTTTCCCTTTAGATTAATGCACTCCATTATGTGTGTTTCAAGGCATACTCTGTTAGTAACTTATTGTGTACTTGCCATCCCAAGTCCCTATCCCTTCAATGTGCTTATATTGTTTCTAACTAGCCTGTGATTATGCCAGTATCGGCTATTGATGTGCATATTCAACTAGTCCTAAAACCCTTGATGGAGGTTATGTGTTTACAGTCAAATGTCTGTGTGTCCCAAACCCTTTGACCCCCCTTGTACAACTACTGATTCTGTGTGTGATCCCATCTTGCGAGTTTGAGTTTTGTTTACTACTACAACTTCTTTCAATCACCTCTGCTACTGATTACTTTCAAAGTGGACTTGCCAGTCCAGTTTGTTTTTTTTAAAAAAACTTTTTTTCAAACTATGTCAAGCACTCACACCTACTCTTAGAGTTTAGGCTCTGCCCCTTTTGTGTGAGCCTTGCCTTGGGACCCTTGAGCTACCTCTGAACTTGGACACATAAGAGCTGGCCCTTCCACACTGCACTCATTCTGTTTGGTTATGCAAATATGGGTGTGAGCACTGCCCGGGATCCCTTGAGGTCCTTAGGGAACTCTGACACACCCAGATATGAGAAAGGTTTTGGAACAATAGTGGTTTTTGAGGTGGTTATTACATAACTCAGAGAGGAAGTCAAGATCAGGCTTCCTATGGTTGTAACTTCTTATTTTTGCATTTATTTTGGTAATTCATCATTTGGTCTGTAATAATTTGTAAACAATTATGGGGTTGTCTAGTGAAAAGGGAATGGGTAAGTATGCATGCTTTAACTATCAAAAGTGTAGAAAGCATGTTAATAGGTTTACGTTCCTACTTGCGCAATAGAAACCATGCCTAGGACTCATTTCATGCATTAGAGACCATGCTCCTTAGGATTTACACTTACTGTTTTCAGCATGTCCATTTCACTATCTATCAATTAGAAAATTCTACGTTAAATGTGTTAATAACCGGTGTTTTCTGCAATCATGTTCCTACTACCATGCACACTTAGAGATCCTGTTTTAGGCTAAACAACACCAACAAGCATATCCTCTCTGCATATTCTGGAAGTCATGTTTTAAACGCTGTAATATATGTGCATATAGAAATCCTGCTTAGGATTCTGCATATACATCATTCTGCATCTCTGTACATTAGATGCCATGTATTTAAGACTTCATTTATATTCGCTTAAACAGCTTAAGCTAACTATGAATGCATAAAACAATTTTATTTAGTTTTTTTTTACAATCAACTGGCAATAATTCTATGTGCTGAACACCTAGAACAGCATGTCTTAGGTAATAATAATCTCCAAACGTCTTAATGATTCTAAATAACTATTGAATACTGCTTACGCCTAGGCAAGCCTTAGGTAATCACTTAAATAAAAACTGGAACTGCCTCTGTTTAATTCTAGACTGCTACAACCAGCAGGCAGGCCTGATTTGGACTTCTTTTCTGAGTTATATAATGAATATGGTTCTCACTTAAACACCCTGATTTAGGATTCTAAACTCAGACCTTAATTGTATATAAGTCGTGTTGTCTATGTGCATTGTTTACGGAGGTATAACTGAGCCTTCTATTTGCTTATATGTTTCCCCTAATTGCAGTTTTATATATTGTGTATGTCACCTTAGAATTTTACCTTTAAACCTAAGGGTCAGCCTAGAACCTCCTTCTTATAGGAATAGGAGTCCTAAAATTCCTCCGGGACTGATAGGAATGGGACGGGTAACAACATGCAATAGAGGTTGAGACCAACCCTCGCTTTAATAACTTCACAAAGTGGGGAGGGTAGATATGGATATGATGACCAGGGCGCTACCACGTGTATTCCCTCTTCTGAGGAGTGTCATACCGGGTATTGCATTGATGTGATTGTTATTGTAAACAAACCTAGGACAACCCCTTTATTTTTATAAGCACGCTTACACTATAACTCTTTCCAAAACCTTGATTTTATTAATCGTTTTTGTCAAACACTTGTGTATTCAAACTTAAATCCTCTATTACTTGAGCCTTTATTTGTTTATTTGCTAATTACACAAATTCACAAAAACTGTCTGACCGGGAACCACACTAGTGGATCCTGAGGGGTGCCAAACACCTTCCCCTTAGGATAATTTTAAGCCCTTACCCTATCTCTGATTATCAAACATAGTTGTAGTTGAACCATATGGGTGCCCTAACGCACCTTAAAATCGTTAGGTGGCGACTCTTCAAATACCCAATTCCCAAAGGAAATGAGTCATCACACCCCATGAATGTCGAAACCCGAACTCCTCTCCAATGGAAAGGGGAAAAAGGGGGCGCGACACTCGGCGGCAACGCAAGTCTATAAGACACCTCACCCACTCGATCAAGAATCTCAAACTGACCAATGAAACTAGGGCTAGGCTTGCCCTTCTTCCAAAATCTCATCCTGCCCTTCATAAGAGACACTCGAAGCAATACTCGCTCACCGACCATGAATGTCAAATCACGAACCTTGCAATCGGCATAACTCTTATGCCTGGACTGAGCTGTACTAAGTCTATCCTGAATAATCCTGACCTTGTCCAAGGCATCCTGAACCAGATCTGTACCCAACAATCGAGCCTCTCTCGGGTCAAACCATCCAACTGGAGACCGACACCGCCTACCATACAAAGCCTCATAAGGAGCCATCTGGATACTCGACTGGTAGCTGTTGTTGTAGGCAAACCTTGCTAAAGGAAAAAACTGATCCCACGAGCCTCCAAAGTCAATGATACAGGCTCGGAGCATATCCTCCAAAATCTGAATGGTCCGCTCGGACTATCCGTCCATCTCAAGATGAAACGTTGTGCTCAACTCAACCCGTGTGCCCAATTCTCGCTGAACTGCTCTCCATAAATAGGAGGTAAACTGCGTACCTTGATCCAAAATGATGGACTCGGGAACACCATGGAGACGAACAATCTCCCGGATATAGATCTCAGCTAACCTCTCGGAAGAGTAGGAGACTGCCACAGAAATGAAATGTGCTGACTTGGTCAGCCTATCAACAATAACCCACACTGCATCGAACTTCCTCTGAGTCCGTGGGAGTCCACAACGAAGTCCATAATGATGCGCTCCCACTTCCACTCAGGAATCTCAATCTTCTGGAACAAACCACTAGGTCTCTAATGCTCGTACTTAACCTGCTGACAATTCAAACACCGAGCCACATATGCAGCGATGTCCTTCTTCATTCTTCTCCACCAATAATGCTGCCGCAAATCCTGATACATCTTCACGGTGCCCAAATGAATAAAGTACCGGCAACTATAGGCCGCCTCTAAAATCAACTCTCAGGTCCATCCACATTAGGCACAAAAATTCGATCCTACAATCTCAAAACTCCATCACCACCTAAAGTAACCTGCTTAGCACCTCTGTGATGCACCGTGTCTCTAAGGACACACAAATGGGGATCATCATACTGCCGATCATGGATACGCTCCAATAAAGAGGAACAAGCGACCATGCAAGCTAACACACGACTGGGCTCAGAAACATTCAACCTCATGAACTGATTAGCCAAAGCCTAAACATCCAAAGCAAGCGGTCTCTCACTGACCGGAATATAAGCAAGACTGTCCATACTGGCTGACTTCCTACTCAAAGCATCGGCCACCACATTGGCCTTTCCCGGATGATATAAGATGGTGATATCATAGTCCTTTAATAGCTCCAACCACCTTCTCTGCCTCAAATTTAGCTCCTTCTGCTTGAACAAATACTGCAGACTCTTGTGATCCGTGAACACCTCACATGCCACGCCATACAGATAATGCCTCCAAATCTTCAACGCGTGAACAATAGCTGCTAACTCCAAATAATGAACCGGATAGTTCTTCTCATGGATCTTCAACTGCCGTGAAGCATAGGCAATGACCTTGCCATCCTGCATCAACACCGCACCAAGTCCAATACGAGATGCATCACAATAAACCGTATAAGGCCCTGAACCTGTGGGCAAAACCAACACCGGTGCCGTAGTCAGAGCTGTCTTGATCTTCTAAAAGGTCGCCTCACACTCGTCCAACCATCTGAACTAGGAGCCTTTCTGGGTCAACCTGGTCATCGGGGCTGCAATAGACGAAAACCCCTCCACAAACCAACGATAGTAGCCTGCCAATCCTAAGAAACTTCGGATCTCTGTAGCTGATACTGGTCTAGGCCAGTTCTTGTCTACCTCAATCTTCTTCGGATCAACCTAAATACCCTCTACTGATACAACATAACCCATGAATGCAACTAAACTCAACCAGAACTCACACTTCGAAAACTTAGCATACAACTGACTATCCCTCAAAGTCTGAAGAACCACTCTAAAATGCTGCTCGTGCTCCTCCCAGCTACGGGAATAGATCAAAATATTATCAATGAAGACTATCACGAATGAATCCAAGTAAGGCCTGAACACTCGGTTCATCAAATCCATAAAAACGTTGGGGTATTTATCAAACCGAATGACATCACCAAGAACTTATAATGCCCGTACCGAGTACAGAAAGCTATCTTAGGGACATCGGATGCCATAATCCTCAACTGATGGTAGCTATATCCCAAGTCAATCTTCGAAAATACCTTGGCACCCTGAAACTAATCAAACAAGTCATCAATCCTCGGCAACGGATACTTATTCTTGATTGTAACCTTGTTCAACTAACGGTAATCAATACACATTCTCATCGATCTGTCCTTCTTCTTAACAAACAACACCGGCGCACCCCAAGGCGAAACCCTTGGCCTAATAAAACCCTTTTCAAGAAAGTCTTGCAATTTCTTCTTTAACTCTTTCAACTCAGACGGGGCCATACGATACGGCGGGATAGAAATGGGTTGGGTGATCGGAGCCAAATCAATGCAAAAGTCAATATCCCTGTCGGGCGGCATACCCGGCAGGTCCAAAGGAAATACCTTAGGAAACTTGCGAACAACGAGCACAGAATCAATAGAACGGACCTCAGCACTAGAATCACGAACATATGCCAAATAAGACAAACACCCCTTCTCGGCTAGTAGTCCCTCTCCACTCTAAATGAGGTAAACCCGGCAAGGCTAAGGTCACAGTCTTAGCATGATAGTCTAAGATAGTGTGATAAGGTGATAACCAGTCTATCCCCAATATGACATCGAAATCAACCATGTCCAGAAGAAGCAAATCTACACGAGTCTAAAGACCCCCAATCACAACTATACATGAACGATGGACTCGATCTACCACAATAGAATCACCCATCGGTGTAAACACATAAACAGAAGCACTCAAAGAATCACTAGGCATGACCAGATATGGCGCAAAATAAGATGACACATAAGAGTATGTAGATCCTGGATCAAATAAAATCAAAACATCTATACTACAAACCGGAACAGTACCTGTACCTCCACCTCTAATACCTCTATCTCCACCTCTAGCACCTATACCTCCACCTCTAATACCTCTACCTCCACCTCTAACTAACTGAGTGGGCTGAATGAGTCCTTAAATGAACATCCTCACTCTCTCTCTAAATGGGAGTATAAGAAGAGCATGACGGGTCAAATCATTAAACCTAGTATCGTACTGAGTAACAGTCATAGAACTCTGTTGGAGATGCTCAAACTGCCTCGGGTAGATCTCTCTCTGAGTGACAGGACGAAACTTCTCCAGAAATAGCTGAGAAAACTAATCCCAAGCCAAAGCTGATGACCTAACTAGCCAAACAATAATCTCTCTAACAAGTCTTGGCAGATCCAGACGAGCGAAAAGTAGCAAAATTGACCCCATTGATCTCCACTATCCCCATGTTCCTGAGAACCTCATGACAGCTGTCCAGATAATCCTAGGGATCCTCAGAAGATGCACCGCTGAAAGTAGTAGTGAAGAGTTAGGCAAAGCCTATCCAACCTCCGCAAAGCCTCCGAAGATATAGCTGATCTAACACCGGTCTGTGTTGTTGTTTGGCGGAAGAAGCGGTACGTGACCTCGCCATTCACGAAAGGACAGGAGTAGATGTTTCAATTTAGCATTGAGAGGACAAAATCGCACGACAGGAAAAAATAGATGTGAAGTTTTTCCTAACTCTGTAGCCTTTGGGGGATAAATACAGACGTCTCTGTATCGATCTCTTAGACTCTACTAAGCTTGTTTGTGAACTGTAAGACCTATTTAACCTAGAGCTCTGATATCAACTTGTCACGACCCGAATTTCCCACCCTCGGGAGTCGTGATGCTGCCTACTAATGTGAGCTAGGCAAGCCGATTGTTTGAACACATTTCCTTTTTCCAATTTATATTCCTTAACAATTATAAAGCAATAAAGTGTAAATAGCGGAAATTACAATAAGTGGAAGAAAGCAATAAATTATCTGAATATGTGTCTAATACAACTGTTTGAGCATCGACTACCCAGAACTAGTGTCACAGTTTGACATACGGTCTAAGAGTACTACACATACAGGTTGAAAGAAATAAATACAACATTGTCTCTGGAAATACATGAAAGAAACATGAATAGTACATAGAATGAGACGTCAAGGCCTGAGAACGCCTGTAGGACTACCTCGGGTCGCTTGATGAACCAGAATCAGCAATCTTACTACGGTCCGAAGTCTACAACATTTGGGTCTGGACAAAAGAGTGTAGAGTGTAGTATCAGCATAACCGACCCCATGTGCTGGTAAGTGCCTAGATTAACCTCGGCGAAGTAGTGATGAGGCTAGGACCAGACTACCAAATAAACTGTGCAATTTAACTATATACAGTGAAAAAGAAGAACAGTAATATATAGTCAAGTATGGGAGGGAAACATGTTGCGGGGAAACACCGAATAATAACAGAAGAATAACAAATAATTATGAGGATCACCATAGTTCAATCGAAAATAGGAAGGGGAAATCATGTTGCGGGGTACAACAAGTATCAATTAGAAACCAGCAATTAAATGTAGAGAAATCGTAACTCAATTATTAATAAAAATCAGGAAATCAAAGACAAGTTCACGGCATCACCCTTCGTGCTTTAACACTCTCTCACCAAAACAATACACGGCATCACCCTTTGTGCTTTAACACTCCCTCACCAAAACAATACATGGCATCACCCTTCGTGTTTTACACTCTTCCTCACCCAAGTAACAAATCACAAGGCAAATGGGGTAAGGGAATCTATAACATCGAAATAAAATCAAGTAACAATAGAAAAATCACTAAGTAAACGTAAAGGACAACACAACTCAATTATCAGCAAGAAACAGGAAAATCAAGGACAAGTGCATGGCATCACCCTTCGTGCTTTTAATCTCGTCCTCACCATAAGAATCAACATAAACTGCACGGCATCACCCTTCGTGCTTTTACTCTCATCCTCACCATAAAATCAATATGATTGGCATAGAATGGTACATCGTGTGGCACGGCATCACCCTTCGTGCTTTACACTCTTTCGTCACAAATCATGCACGGCATCACCCTTCGTGCTTTAACACTCTTCCTCACCCAAATAACAATCACAAACAATAGGGAAATGGAATAAATGAAACTACAGTAAGAATCCCGGCAAGGGAACAATAGTTCAACAATCAAGTCCCGACAAGGGAACAACATCAAAGAAGCATCAACATCCTAGCTAGGGAGATAACATCAAAACAATAAATTCTCGGCAAGGGAGATAATATAATGATTCTCTTCTCTTTTTCACTTTTACTTCACAACTCACTTCACAACCTTGAGTCAATGCTCTAAAAGTTTCAATTTCCACTTATACTTTCACATTTCATTGTACAACTTGAGCCAACGCTCCTCAATGTTCAAATGTCACCACTACTTCCACAAACTTTGCACAACAATAGAAATCATCATTAAAGCATGAATAATACAACAAAGCCATAATAATCACAAAATAAGACTGACGAGCATACTTGACACCAACGTATAGATACTCGTCACCATGCCTATACGTCGTACTCGACAAATACCACATAGCAAATAGGACTCGACTCTTAATCACTCAAGCTAAGGTTAGACCAAACACTTACCTCGATGCCACGAACACAATTCACGTCTCAACTATAGCTTTACCTCTTGATTCCACCACCAGTTCGCTCGTATCTAGCCACAAGTTACTTAATTAAATCAATAAATGCTAAATGAATCAACTCCAATGCATGAAAATGAGTTTTCCAAAGTTTTACCCAAAAAGGCAAAAATCTCCCCCGGGCCCACAGGGTCAAAACCCGAGGTTCGAACCAAAACCCAATTACCTATTCCCCCACGAACTCAAATATATAATTTATTTTGAAATCGGACCTCAAATCGAGGTCCAAATCCCCAATTTTTGAAAAACCTAGGTTCTACCCAAAACACTCAATTTCCTCCATGAAAATCATTGATTTTGAGTTGAAATCATGTGAAAAGATGTTAATAATTGAAGGAAATGAGTTAAAATTGACTTACAATCGATTTGGAAGAAGAGTTGTCTTTGAAAAATCGCCCAAGAGATTTTTGGTTTTGAAAGAGTGTGAAAAATGGGAGATTTTCGGCTAAGTATAAAAATTGCAGGTTGCAGATATGGGAATTGCGACCAGGGTTCGCAATTGTGAACCCTGACCTCTGATATACACGCATTCGCGAAGGGGTTCTCGCATTTGCGAGTGAGAAATGCGAAGGATATGTCGCATTTGCGATGACTGGCTAAAAGGGGAAGTATCGCATTTGCGATAGAATCCTCACAATTGCGAGGTAGGCTGGCCTAGGCTTCTTTCACATTTACGACATACCTCTCGCATTTACAATCTTGCATTTGTGAGCCAAGCTTTGCAAATGCGAAGCCTGCAGGCCTGCAATGCAACAACTGAAAGTCTGCAATTCACCAAGTCCAAAATCCACCCCGTGGCCTATCCAAAACTCACCCGAGCCCTTCGAGTTCCAAACCAAACATGCACACCCATCTAAAAATATCATACAGACTCGCTCGTGCATTCAAATCACTAAAACAACATAAACAACTATGAATTTAGCATCAAAATCATGAAATCTTCTTAAGAACTTTAAATTTCCAATTTTCTAAAAAATGATCCGATTCACGTCGTTTCAAGTCTGTTTCTTACAAAATTTCACAAACTTATCTTACATAACATATAAGACCTGTACCGGGCACCAAAATCAAAATACGGGCCCAATACCATCAAGTTTTAATCACAATTCATTTCCAAATCTCATAAATAATTTCAGAAAATAATTTTCTTTGAAAATTCATTTCCCGGGCTTGAGACCTCGGAATTCGATTCCGGGCATACACCCAAGTCCCATATTTTTCTACGAACCTTACGGGACCGTCCAATCATGGGTCCGAGTCCGTTTACCCAAAAGGTTGACCGAAGTCAACTTAAACTCATTTTAAATGCAAAATTCATCATTTTTCATAGATTTTTACAAATGGCTTTCCGGCTACGTGCTCGAACAGCGAACGCAAATTGAGGTGATGTCGAAAGAGGTTTTTAAGGCCTCGGAATGCAGAATTTACTTTTAAAACAAGTGATGACCTTTTGGATTATCGCAAAGTCACTACAGCTCATTTTCAACTTGCTACATGCAAATCCTTAAACTTACACAAGAAATGCATTCGAATTTTACAACAAACACTACACTAAGTGAATTAATACATTATGCAGTTGAGTCCAGCCCTTTTTTCTTCTTCATGTTTTGAAAATTTCAAGTGCATGTGAATCTATACATCAAATCATGAGATGGACACCTCTTCTGGCTTCGTTTCAACTACAAACACTCGATCTAAACTGACGAAAATAACTATATTTTAAACTGCAGAACAAGTAACAAATCTACTCATGAATAGCACGAATAACTATAGAAACATGCTAGTTTTACACATTGAAAGAGGGAGAGAGCATTCCAAATTCACTCAAACTCGCTAAACCATCATTGAAAAGCAGTTATCGACACAACTGAATGATTAACTATTACGAGAAGCATTCATCTATACCACAAACATTCATATGATAACAGGAACTTCATAATATTATAGCATTTAACAGTCATTTCATTTTTCGAAGCATAAATTGATACCTGGAAAAACAGCAGTGACAAACAAGAAAATAAGAATCTAAATTTGACAAGCACAACTAGAAATGGGATGAGCTTGACAGAAACAGCAGCAAACAAACAGAGAAGGTAGCTCAACCAGATTTGAACTCAGAACTTGGAAAACGACTGTGAGATAATGAAACAAACTAGGAAGCCTTTAGTTTTTTTGTTTCTGAAATCCCAGAGTTGGTTTTTCAGAAGTTTTCTTTTATAAAAAAAAATGAAGAACAGTGAACTCTCATAAATCAGTGTAAAATCAGTAAAAAATTTGAACTTTAGAGAGTTTTCGTGTGTAAAAATCTGTCTATCCCCTAAAATAAGTGTGTGAGTGAGACTTATATAGAGTGAGAGTGTGCTAAGGGATAAGGGAAGGTACAACCCCTAAAAATAAGGAAAATAGCATCTTTCTTTAACCAATTTGTGTACAGTTGTCCCTTTTTATCAGATATTATCGATATCAGCATCTTTTCTTAACCAATTGGGATAGTTGTCCCTATTCTAGAAACTTTTTTTATTCTTATCTGAAATTCCCCCCTAATCTTATTTTTCAATTGGCCCCCTTAAGTTCTATTTGTTACCCTTCTCACCCCCAAACCTTTTTTTGCATTGAACTTAAAGCCCCACAATTTTATAAACCAAACCTACTAAAAAGCAAAACTCTGTGGCAGATGAAATGATTAGAATGTGGAATCAAAACCTATACCATTAACTATGTATGGGACTAATCCATAACAAACAGAATTAATAACCATCCCTTAATCATGCTAATTAATTGTCTTTAAACACATAGTTAGGTAATTAACTAAATAGGAATGCAAAACTATAAAGAACTATACTATTCTGATTAATCTTAAATCAAACAAAACAGAGATACTAAAAAAACAAGGTTCAGAACAGACAAAAATAGAAAGAAAACAGAAAGAAATAAAAAATAAGAAATAAAAATAAAAACAAAACAAAGTGAAGGCATGATAGATTGATACTATTGAAAATGAACTAATTTGGAAAATTACATACAAATTAACCTACACTACTAACATATTAACAGAGGGAAGAGATACCTAAGTGCTCCAATGGATTGTGAGAAGAAAAAGGATTTCCGGCAAGACGGAGAAATTGCCACACACACACACTGGCCGGATTTCTCCATACGAGACAGTGCTGGTATGCAACAAATATCTCTTGCTGGCCCGATAAAGAAGCGAGGCAAGGTGGGGATGAACTACGCAATCCAGAGG
The DNA here is from genome assembly GCF_000715075.1 of Nicotiana tabacum. Lineage (NCBI taxonomy): Eukaryota > Viridiplantae > Streptophyta > Magnoliopsida > Solanales > Solanaceae > Nicotiana > Nicotiana tabacum. Next base: position 97,628,487 of record NC_134082.1, read on the forward strand.
AGCTTGACCAAGGTTTTGTGGCAATGAAATCAACAAAATCGTGCAATTGTCAATAGAAGTCGACTGATGTAGGTTTCGATCCCAAATGAGCCAAAATAAGGACAAATCAAACAAAAGGAAAACTTTAGGGTTTTTACGATTTCTAAATTTGGAATTCATGGAGTTTAGGCAATTTTTTTGGGAAAATTATTGAGGGATTTGACTGAGGGGAGGATGGAGGCTGTAGGGTATTAGTTTGGGGTTATCTGGTGATGTGCCACCGCCGTGGGCGATTTTCGGCGGTGGTTTAAGGCTAAGGGTGAGAGAGGGAGTCGAAGGAATCTGGGCTGGTCTTTAGGGTTTGGGGGTAGCTGGATTCGGACACTAATAAGGGATGGAATGGTTAGTTCTCAGCCGTTAGATCATAATTGATCAACGGCTGGGGTCGCTTGAGTGTACTGGTGGGGCTGGACCAGGTAGGAGGTTGGGTTGGGGCAATCTTTGGTGATTTGGGCTATTAAAATTATTTTTTAGACTCAGACTCTATTGAAGACCTTAATTCCTTTCCTTTTTTTTTCTTTTCTTTTTCCTTACTTTAAATCATACTCAAATTAATAAGACCTAAATTAAATTCTAATTTATATCTAATTTTTAGAATTTAATTTAATATTCTATTTCTACATTAAAATAATTAATTAACTTAAACTGATGAAAGGAAAGTACTAATTTTAAAACTAAAAGTTAAATATGTAAAAATAACTATTATTTTGTGATTTTTATTTGATAATGCAATTAACTCATGTAATTAAATCCTAAATGCAATTAAGACCTAAAATGCTATGCATGAAATATTTTAGACATTTTTGGTATTTTTCTCATGATTTTAAAACGTTAAATATGCAACTAAATGCAAACAACAATTAACAAAAAAATTCCTAAAAATTCTACAGAAATTAAAAATAATTAGAAAATCCTATTTTTGTGAATTTGTAGGAGTATTTTTAGTCGGGCAAAAATCACGTTCTTACACTAAGTTGTCTAGGGTTTGGTATTTGTTAGTTTATTTAATTCATGTCTAATTAGGATTCATAGTCGAAATCATATGGGAATAGGTTTTCTAGATTCTAGTCAAATTTGGTTTATAATATTATAAATAGGGGTGCTACTATATATTTTCAATTGTAGAGAGGTAACTATGATGTAGAGAGATTCAAGAGTTTATGAGTTGTGAAAAAGGCTCCTACCACATTTCTATTCCTAATTTAATAAATTTCTTCTATATAGTCTTTATTAAATTTTTTACTTGTGCCTAAATTCTTTTTCGGGTTCATTCAATCATTTAAACCTTGATCTGTCTATAGTCCAAGCTAGCTCAAGCAAATACGCGTGATTTGTCCTTATTACTCTTTATTTTATTTTATTTCTAATCTTTATTCGTTTTGTATTCTATTATCATGTTCGATCTAATGTTTTATGATGTCAAATATCTAACCAATACATCACCAGATGAGGAGTACTGATACAGGGATCACGTCGAACATAACGGTGAAAGACACCAAGAGGATCTTGGCAATCACTCAAGTGGAAATACAGTGCGAAGGCTTGATGATCCGCGCAACAACTGTAATCTGAGCATCTCATTAGGAGCATTAATCTGGCTTATACTACACTACCTATTCAAAAAAATTGCTTAACTAATCAAATGAAATTCACTATATACAGTGAGATATTTTCATAAAATTGCTCACTATATGAGGATGTTGAGGTGGATGTGCGGGCACACTATAATGGATAAGATTAGGAATGATGAATTAATGATATTCAGGAGAAGATGCATGTGGCTCCCATTGATGACAAGATTGGGGAAGCGAGACTCAGATGGTTCGGACATGTTCAGAGGAGAAGCCCAGATGCGCTGGTAAGGAGATATGAGCAGTTGGTTGTGGAGGGTAAGAGAAGAGGTAGAGGGCAGCCTAAGAAGTATTGGGGAGAGGTGATCAGGCAGGATATGGCGAGGCTTCAGATTTCCAAGGATATGACACTAGATAGGGAGATGTGGAGGTCGAGTATTAGGGTTGTAGGTTAGGAGGTAGTTTGAGTCTTTCCTTACTTTGTACCATTGTGAGACCAGTCTGATAAGGTTTTTGTCTAAGATAGTTAGTGGCAATGTTGTGTCTTAGTATTTCACTTTTCAGCGTAGGAACTATTTACTAGCTATCGTTTTTGCTTTGCATCTTTCTTCTGAATTTCATTTTCCTGTTTTTCACATGATTTCTTTTCTGATACTAATATTGTCTCATTTTTGTCTTTTGTTTTCTTGAGCTGAGGGTCTTTCGAAAATAGCCTCTCTACTCTTTCGGAGTAGGAGTAAGGTCTGTGTACACACTACACTCCCCAAACCCCAGTAATGAAATTTTACTGGGTTGTTATTGTTGTTGCTCACTATATAGTAATATGGCAGCCCTGTAAAATGCAGAGATGCATTTATAATTTAGTGCCTCAATTCATTTCCCCCAACAAAGCCTGAAACTTGATTAAGTATTAAGAAGGTCAAGAAAATTAATAGGGCACAAACATCGAAATTTAAGCGCTTAAAAAGGTTTTCCAATAACCTTTTTAAGATTTTTCGAAGGAATAGAAGATGATTATGGGATAATTGATCAACCTCACTCTCCGCCATTGTTGAGCTTCAATTTTCAGGAACGAGCTTCAGATCTACACGATTACAACAATTGTCGCTCTGATACTATGTCAATTTACAAGATTCAAGAGGTGAAGACCGCCAATTCTCAGTAAATTGTATGTGATTTGTAGAGAGAGAGAGAGTTAGAGAGAAGGAAGAGGGAAACTCGTATTTTTCATTTTTAGCTAACACTGTCAGAGCATTAACTGCTCATTTTAACAAACTAACTTCTCACTTTCTCCTATACTATAATTTCATCCTCTAAGTCTCACTAATTACATATAGGTCCCTATCTTCTTAGTAGGGTCTTTTATCACAAAAGCCTAAAACTTGATTAAGTATTAAGAAGGCCAAGAAAATTAATAAATTGAAATTTAAGCACTTAAAAAGGTTTTCCAATAACCCTCATATATAGTCTTCACCAAATCCAGTATATATAACAGTCATAAAATAGAGACGGCTCTGTGCCTGCTCGATCTATTACTTCCTTTAAGGTTATTGCAAGGACTTAATGCCACAAGAGGCGGAGCCAGATATGAATTTAAGATTCTAGTTTGTTTAAGTTACTGCGTTCTAAATAATGAATTTCTTAAAACAAATACAAAATTTGGACCAAATTTACCTATTCGATTAATTTGATAAGTAGGTCACCAAATACTGATCACTATGTTTCTGTAGTGTTAACATCAGATTTCTCCATGTTAACGTGCATCAGATTTCTCCTTCACCTACCTTAATGAGGATTTCGCTTTTATCTTTATTTCCTTATTGAGACTAAATTGAGGTTGTCTTTCAGTTACTTGTTCGATCATGTTCACTATCAGTTGGTGAGGATCATGTTTATCGATTGGACTTTTTTAGTAAGCAAATAAAAAAGCGAAAAATTAAATAATATTATGAATAGAATTCTATTTAGAGTGAATGTCTATCTTGTAGAGAGTTTTACTTTGTGGCTAAGTCATTTTTTCCCTATAAATAGAAGGGTCTTACCCCATTGTAAATCATCCCAAAATTCAACAAGAATTTTCTCTCTCTTTCTCTGCAATATTGTTCTTCTACTTTTATTGTTTTATAACACGTTATCAGCACGAGACTCTACCGTCTCAAGAAGATTAAGGTACAACTTTTCTCCTCTTTTAATTATGACTGATATTATGAAAAAAAAGTTCGTTGCCCTTGAAATTTCTAGCAAGAACTATATGACATGGGTGTTGGATGCTGAAATCCATTTAGATGCAATGGGTCTTGGAGACGTCATTAAAGACAAAACTAAAGCATCCACCCAAGACTGTGCTAAGGCCTTGATTTTCTTGCGTCATCACCTTGATGAAGGGTTGAAAATAGAATATCTCATAGTCAAAGATCCACTTGTTTTGTGGAATGGCTTAAAGGAAAGATATGACAACTTAAAGTTGGTCACTCTTCCACAAGCACGATATGATTGGGCTCATCTGAGGCTCCAAGACTTTAAGTCTGTTTCTGAATATAATTCTGCAATGTTCAGAATTACTTCTAAATTGAAACTCTGTGGAGATACTATCACTGATTATGATATGCTTGAAAAAACGTTCACAACGTTTCATGCCTCCAATATGGTCTTGCAACAGCAATACAGAGAGAAAGGTTTCAAGAAGTACTCTGAGTTGATTTCTCTTCTCCTTGTGGCTGAGCGAAATAACGACTTGCTCATGAGAAATCACGAAAATCGACCCACTGGGTCTACACCATTGCCTGAAGTGGATGAGGTGTATTCCCATTATGCTAAGCGTGGAAAAGGTCGTGACTCTATTCGTGGTCATGGTCGTGGTCGTGGTCGTGGCCGTGGTCGTAGACAAGGAAGATTTTTTCCTGGTGTTAATCACCCCCCAAAGAAAAATAATCACCAAAAGTGGAAAGGAAAAGATGAGAAGCCAAAGGCAAATAGTTCAGAAACTGAATGTTATCGTTGCGGTGGAAAAGGGCATTGGGCAAATATTTGTCGTGTACCAAGACATTTGGTTGAGCTTTATCAAGCATCTCTAAAGAATAAAGGCCCTGAAGCCAATTTTGTCTCTAACAATGATTTTGACATCGCTCACTTGGATGCGGCAGATTTCTTTGAGCACCCTGATGGAAAAATAGACCACTTGATCGGTGATGGATCTTTGGTTAAAGAAGATTGAGTAGTTGATTTTATTTTTATTTTGCTTATTTGTATTAGTTAGTGAATAGACATCATGTAATGATAATTCTTTACATGAGTAGTAGTCATTAGTATCAATTCATATTTTTTATTTTATGGAATAGTGTTAGTATTCATTTTAAACAATGTTTCAATTTTCTTAACTTTCAAAGATTAATATATTTTTTTTTATTAAAGTAACGTTATGATTTGCAAATAACCAAGAGGTTATGTGAAGGCTACTTAAATTTTTTTTTCAAGGAAATTCAAATCTTTATTTTTTTCGCAACTGACATGCTAAGTTGCTAATTGTACGGAAAAATTTCAGCATCACACAAAAGGCACATGTTCATGTGAACCATTACAGTTTCTTTCCTAAACAAAACTTGGTTATGTCACAAACACCAATACGGATTTTCGCTCAATCAATTAATCATAATTCATTCCTAAATTAGCGTATGCCAGTTTGATTAAATCTGACACATTAATTGAACAAGTCAATGAGTATATTTTTTGATCCAATTTCGTCTGCATTTTCCTATTGTGCAAGACTATTAAGTCATTCAATGAAAGGCATAATTATATTATTTTTTGCTATGTAATTATTCGTATCATAAACAAAGTTTGCTCGAAATTGCATTATAAGTCATTATTGAGTTATTGACTTCACTTTTCCTTTATCTTTGAAAATACTTATATTTATTCATATATATTTTTTGTATGTCAACCTATGGGAAGCAAATATGAATATTCCACAAAGCAAACTTTGATCAAAGTTCAATTGTAAAAATATTTGTTTAATTGATTCATGTACGACACATACAATATTCAAAGAGAAGAAATATTTCTCTTATTTAAGTATGTGTAAGGCAGATGTTACTACAATTTCTGGTAGTAGTAAATTAATTGAGGGCTCTGGGAGAGCTACTATAGCCCTGCCTAAGGGAACAATACTTATTATAGAGAATGCAATGTTCTCCTCCAAGTCCAAGAGGAACTTGTTGAGTTTTAAAAATATCCGTCGAAATGGATATCATATTGAGACAATAGATGAGAATAATCTTGAATATCTCATCATTACCAAGAATGTCTCTGGCCAAAAGAGGGTTATTGAGAAGTTTCCATCTTTATCTTGTGGCCTGTATTGGACAAGAATTAGTGCAAGTGAGGCACATTCTACCGTAAACCAAAAGGTTACTGATTCCAATACTTTTGTACTTTGGCATGATCGATTGGGACATCCTGGATCAATTATGATGAGACGAATTATAGAAAACTCAAAAGGGCATTCATTACAGAATTTAAAGATTCTTTTAAATGATGAATTTTCTTGCACTTCTTGTTATCAAGGCAAGTTAATTATTAGACCATCACCAACAAAGGTTAGAATTGAGTCCCCTGCATTTTTGGAACGTATACAAGGGGACATTTGTGGACCTATTCACCCACCTAGTGGGTCGTTTAGATATTTTATGGTCTTAATAGACGCATCTTCTAGATGGTCTCATGTGTGTCATTGTCATCTCGCAACCTCGCATTTGCAAAATTAATGGCACAAATAATTCGATTACGGGCACAATTTCCCGATAATCCAATTAAGTCTATTAGACTTGATAATGCTGCTGATTTTTCATCCCAAGCATTTAATGATTATTTCTTATCAATTGGGATAAAAGTGGAACATAATGTAGCTCATGTTCACACTCAAAATGGTCTTGCAGAGTCTTTAATTAAACGTCTGCAATTGATAGCAAGACCGTTACTCATGAAAACGAGGCTGCCCACTTCTGTTTGGGGTCACGCCATTTTGCATGCAGCAATGCTAGTTCGTCTCAGACCGATAAATTATCATAAATATTCCTCGTTGCAATTAGTTTTGGGTCATGAACTAATATATCCCATTTAAGAATTTTTGGATGCGCAGTATATGTGCCTGTAGCACCGCCATATCGCACCAAAATGGGTCCGCAAAGAAGGTTAGGAATATATGTTGGGTTTTGAATTGCCCTCCATTATTCGCTATCTTGAAATATTAACGAAGGATTTATTCACTGCTCGATTTGCAGACTGTCGATTCGATGAGACACTTTTCCCAAAATTAGGGGGAGAAGTTGGTGAAACCAAACGGAAATTTTTGTGGAAAAATCCATCATTATCTCATCTTGATCCACGTGCCTCTATTTGTAAAAAAGAGGTGCAAATGATTATCCATTTGCAGAGAATAGCAAATCAAATGCCAGATGCATTTACGGATTTGAAAAGGATAACAAAATCACATATCCCTGCATAGAATGTTCCAATCCGTATTGATGTCCCTGTTGGACAATCTTCTAGTGTCATAGCTAATGAGTCAAAAGCACGCCTAAAACATGGTAGACCATTAGGTTCTAAGGATCGAAATCATAGAAAAAGGAAAACAAATGATCAAAATGACACTACGAAAGAATCTTACGAAGAAATCCACGATTTAATAAATTCTGAGATTCATGAGGAAACCACTGAGCCCGAGACTCAAGAAAATAAGGAACTATCAATAAATCCAATCGATATTGAGACAAATTTGAATCGATTGGATATAGTGGTGGATTATGTCTTTGCATATAATGTTGCATCTAGCATTATGCAAGAAAGTGAGGATCTTGGACCTCAATCTGTTGGAGAATGTCGACAAAGACTTGATTGGCCAAAATGGCAAGAAGCAATCCAATCAGAATTGAATTCACTTGCAAAACGTGAAGTTTTTGGGCTTGTAGTCCAAACACCTAATGGTGTTAAGCATGTTGGCTATAAATGGATTTTTGTACGCAAGAGAAATGAGAAAAATGAGGTACAAAGATATAAGGCACGCCTTGTTGCACAAGGATTTTTACAAAGGCCTGGTGTCGATTATGAAGAGACATATTCACTCGTTATGGATGCTATAACGTTTCGTTATCTCATTAGTTTTGCTGTCCATGAAAAGCTTGACATGCATTTAATGAATGTGGTTACTGCCTACCTTTATGGCTCACTTGATAATAAGATATACATGAAAATTCCCGAGGGATTCAAAATGCCTAAAGCAAATAATTCAAAGTCCCGGAAAATATTTTCAATCAAATTGCAAAGATCATTGTATGGTCTAAAGCAATCAGGACGAATGTGGTATAATCGTCTTAGTGAGTATTTATTAAAGGAAGGCTATATAAATGATGTCATTTGCCCATGTGTTTTTATAAAGAAAACAACAGCGGAATTTGTTTTACTTACCGTATATGTTGATGACATAAACCTTATTGGAACTCCTATAGAACTCCAAAAGGCAATTGATTATTTAAAGAAGAAATTCGAGATGAAAGATCTAGGAAAGACAAAATTATGTCTTGGTTTGCAAATTGAACATTTGGCAAACAGAATTTTTGTTCATCAATCTGCCTACATAAAAAGGGTATTGAAATGGTTTTATATGGATGGAGCACATCCATTAAGTACTCTGATAGTTGTTCGATCACTTGATGTGAATAAGGATCCATTCCGGCCTCAAGAAGAGAATGAAGAGTTACTTGGTCCTCAAGTATCATATCTTAGTACAATTGGTGCACTAATGTATCTTGCTAATACTACAAGGCCCGACATAACTTTTTCAGTTAATATCTTAGCAAGATATAGCTCTGCTTCTACAAAGAGACATTGGAATGGAATCAATCACATATTGCGGTATCTAAAAGGGACTACCGGTATGGGCTTATTTTATGGCAATAATTGCAGTCCTGATCTTGTTGGTTATGCTAATGCTGGGTATTTATCTGACCCACACAAGGTTAGATCTCAAACAGGTTATGTGTTTACCTGTGGAGGCACTGCCATATCTTGGCGATCGAGTAAGCAATCAATTGTGGCTACTTCATCTAATCATGCCGAGATAATTGTTATTGATGAAGCAAGTCGAGAGTGTATGTGGTTGAGGTCTATAATACATCTTATTCGAGACAAATGTGGTTTGAAATGTGACAAGTTACCCACAATTTTGTATGAAGATAATGCAACATGTATAGCTCAATTGAAGGGAGGATTCATAAAAGGAGATAGAACAAAGCACATTTCACCAAAGTTATTTTTCACACATCATCTTCAAAAGAATGGTGATATCACTGTGCAACAGATTCGTTCAAGTGATAATATGGCTGATTTGTTCACAAAATCTCTACCAACATCAACCTTCAAGAAACTAGTGTACAAGATCGGGATGCGAAGGCTCAAAGATGTGAATTGATGCTCTCATCAGGGGGAGTTAATGCGCGTTGCACTCTTTTTCCCTTACAAGGTTTTGTCCCACTGAGTTTCCCTTGCAAGGGTTTTAACGAGGCAACCAAAAGGCGTATTATTAAACATGTGTACTCTTTTTTCTTTTCTAGAATTTTTTTTCCCATTGGGTTTTATTTTAGTTAAGGTTTTACTGAGGCACATTACTTGTCGAGTAGACATTCAAGGGGGAGTGTTATGAATAGAATTCTATTTAGAGTGAATGTCTATCTTGTAGAGAGTTTTACTTTATGGCTAAGTCATTTTTCATATAAATAGAGGGGTCTTATCCCATTGTAAATCATCCCAAAATTCAATAAGAATTTTCTCTCTCTTTCTCTGCAATATTGTTCTTCTGCTTTTATTATTTTATAACAAACAAAATATTGTCCAAACTTAGAAAACGTTACGTCTTTAACTTGGGATTGATTTTGTCAAGAAAGATTTTATAATAGGGAAAATTTATCCTATAAACTGTTTCCAGAGTGAAACTTATTTGCTCATAGTTAGATAAGTAGGAAAAGAAATATTATATATTTAAAATATTGCTTAGCCAGTATTCGCATGGATACTAAATGTAAGGAAGATTTAAAAGTTGATTTTGTTAAATATCAGAAAGTCTCATTTAAACAGGAGTGAAGGATGAAATTAAAAGAGATGACATATTATTTTGAAGGAGTTGTAAATGGTTTGGTAATAACTAGCTGAAGCCATGAAAGTGCCACCAAATTGAAAAAAAAATGAACATCATGAAGAGGGTGGCCTTTTACTCTACAATCAATTTGATTAATACATCATTAATTCATTAATGGTCCATCCTCCTGTTCTAATAAAATATTGTTGATTAATTTGTAGACGTAAACCCTGGTTGATAAAGACAAGTTTGCCTTGCTTTATTATCCCAATTTTTTAATCTGCCATACTATGTGTATTCACTTTGATTGAGAAATCTACTTACTCAAAACTTATTTAAACTTTGGTTGAGAAGTTAATACAAGTATCCCCAATGATAGTTAATCATGAAATAATTCCAAAAAATTTCTCTTCTTACACTTGTTTATGCGATTAAAGGGCTATCTTATGTAATTACCCTACTTAATTCGTAGAAATTAGGATGTTCTTCAACTGTACGTTACTAAGAGCAAAATTGAATATATGGAAGTTAATCTTAGTACAAAATGAAAATGATCATATATTTCATTAACTATTCAAAGTTTCAAAATTTAACACAATGTTATATAATATGAGATGGATATGAAATCAAACTGATGCAACCAACAATTTGATCAAATATCAGAGTGGGAACCGGGGAGGACTCAAATCTGCAAAAGTACATCAAACTTGAGGAAATTAAAATTGTGAAAAGGGAAAAGATATGATCACAGAGCATTTATTACTGATATGTAATCACACTTGAATTAAGTACCTTACATTTTCTTTCATCTTCTTAATTATTCATCTGCTACACAATTTCTAGCTATCAATTATTCCATTATTTACGTACAAATTACATTTCCTTCTGCAGCTAGAACCAGGAGTTTCTGTAACATCAAGATCCTCAGGCTTCAGCCAGCTTCAATTGAAATAATAAAGAAGTTGAGCTAAAGTCAGCTCAATGTTGGCTAAACCAAATGAAATTCCAGGGCACATTCTTCTTCCTCCTCCAAATGGTAAATACTCAAACTCTTGTCCTATAAATTCCATATTATTTCTACTATCATTGAACCTCTCTGATACAAAGCTCTCAGCATCTTCCCAAAACTCAACATCTCTATTAATTGCCCATGCATTTACAATTACCTTTGTTTTTATGGGAATTTATATCATATCCATTAATTACACATTGCTCCCTGCATTCTCTTGGAAGTAACAAAGGAAGTGGGGGATTTAACCTTAGAGTTTCTTTAATTTCTAACTTTAGATATCTCACTTCTTTTAAATCAGTGTCTGTTACTCTTCTTTTTCCCTTGAGAATTTGTCTCAATTCTATTTGTGCCTTTTCCATAACTTTGGGATTTCTCATCATTTCTACCATTGCCAAATCAAGAACGGTTGCTGAAGTCTCAGTCCCGGCTAAAAACATGTCCTGCATGCAATTATTACTACTTGCAACTTATAAATTATAGGTAACTCATCAAATGAATATCTTGTAACTTTGACCTACATAAATACTCCAACGATTTCAAATTATGTGATGGTGTTTGATTCAACATATAATAGATTAAGAAAAATAACTTTTGAAGTCTATGATCTTAAACCTTCCATGAAATTTACGTGGCTATAAAAGAATGCAATTAAAAATAAAATAAGAAAGTTAAAATTATATTATTTTCAAATATAGAATGCGTCATTTTTTTAACGAATAAAAAAAAATGACACATAAAATGGAATAGAGAAGTACTTTATGGTTTATCCAAAGGACTTCTAGTAGTAGTAATGATGATCATCAGTTCTTTTAGTAAATGTTTTCAAAAATATTGATAATGGGCTTCTATTAATAGAGTTTAAGTTCTATGATTAATGGGATAAAAAATATTTACACAATTAGGTCATTTTATTCGGTAATTATATGTATTTATCTATCTATCTATATTATTATAAAAGCACGAATGTTAAAACGCTAAATGTTGAACGACAAAAATATCCTCAAAATATTGTCCGACTTTTATACCCTTCACAATTGAATTATTTCTTCAAAAAAAAAATTGGAATATGGGATAAAACTGTAACATCGACTGCCTAAAATATAGGAGGTTGAAACCAACTAATGCTAAAATTTTAAAACCATAAAATAACGTGAATAAAGTTATAGTGCCTAAAATATAGGAGTTTGTTACCAACTAATAATAAAACTTCTTAAATTTCATTGGGGAAAAAAACTTAAGCCATAACGTAATATTCCAATGCCATCCTAACAATATCTAAAACAAACAAAAAAATAGAGTAAGTTTAAATGTGGAGAATACATAATTAGCAGCCTATTTTTTTCGGCTTCAAAATTAAGAGGTAGTCTTTAATTATAATTCTTTTTTCTGTTGTTTATACCAAAAACATTTATAAATTTATGTTGGATTAAACAAAAATATGAGTATATTATTATAATTAGGCCATTACTTCCTTTTCCCCCTAAAGACGTAAGGCTTCAAAATCAAGAGGTAGTCTTTAATTGTAATTCTATTTTCTATTGTTTATATCAAAATAGTCTATAGATTTATGTAGGATTAAACAAAAATATGAGTAAATTATTATGATTATGCCATTAATTCCTTTTCCCCTAAAGATATATCCTTCTAATTCAAATATTTAGTGACTTTTTACATATTCTTCATTTTGTTTTAATCGATTATGAAATTCACACATATTTAGTAACAAGTAATTTTAGAATATATATGCAAGTGAAAGTTTATTACTTTTGATGTTTGACACAAGGTATTTCGTGCATCGCACGAACATAGAGACTAGTACTATATTAAATGCAAGACCCTATCGAAATATCGTTCGCCTTTTTTTACTCTTTGTAACTACATTGGATATACTTGTAATTGTAATCATCTAACTTTTTTTGGCCAACATCAAAAACCGTTGCGTTCTTCCTTTTAGGTTTAGAATTCTATTCTTGCCTTACATTTTATTTTCCTTTGGTTTTGTTTCCATTAGTTTTAGGATTCTTGAATTTTTGTTTCCTTTACTTTTAGGATTCTTTGGATTCTTCACTTTTAATATGGTATTGTCTTTTTTCTATTATTTTTTTGTATCGGTTTAAGATGCATTTTTTATTGTCTCTTTTGTGTAGGTTTAGGATTTAATTTAATATTGGTTTATCAATCATAGTTTATGGTAACATTGTGTCTCGCTTTATTTATGTTTAGGATTCAATTTAAGTTTCTAAAATTTTAGAATTAAAACAGTTAAAATAAGGAGGAGCTAATCACTTTTATAAAGAAGTCATTATTCTATATTCTTTATTATAAACTGTTTATAGTATCAACGTACGTATAGGTAAATTTGCTTGTGAATTTAGGTAAAATTTTCTACCTTGTTTTATATTCTTGAAGTTATGTAATCATGGTCATTAATGCATTATTGATATACATTTACATATTGAAAGTTTATCAATTGTGATTTTATTTACAATGTCCTATATATGATTATTGGTTTAAAGTTGACTCATATACAAATGTTGTACAAGTTCTTTGGATCGTCACATATGTCACATGGTTAAATTTCATAACTCATATAAATTGAAAATTTTATTAATTTAAGATTATTTGCACTTTGTGTTTGATAGTTTTAATTACTAATTGTTATGCTACCTCAAGTTGTTCATATTTTGTAAGAAAAATTTAGATTTAAATATCTCTTTTAATTGACTATATAATACATATCACAATATCAAAAATTGTATTCTTAAAGAATAGTCCTTGGCAATTGATGATCTTGCATCTACCCAAAATTTCAACAGTTTTTATTGATTCAGGTAAATAATTCTCCTTATTGATCTCTTAAATAATATTTTATTTTGTATTGTGATGTCTAATTTATTACATTATGAAAGTTATATGGCTTTTTTGCAGTTTAGCAATGATATTTTTTTTTTTACTATTTAAGCTTTGAGATTGAGATATTTCTTAATATCAATTTACTTAAATATATACTAAGATAACTACTTCAGCTTTATTTGATATTTACGCTACTATTAAAAATTTAAATTTATTGTGCTTAAATTTATGCTTAATCAATGAGGTGTGTTCTTGTATATGTGAACAAAAACATAGTAATCCTCAATTTTATATGATATTGCTCTATGTATGATCTCCAAATAAATTCATAAATGTAGAAAGTCAAAATTTTCGATTTACACACCAACAAGAAATAATTTATGTTCGTCAATATTAGTGATGATGGATTGTAGTTCTCCATAAAAAATTGCAACATCAGAGGATTCTAACTAGGTTAGAAGGGGTGACAAGGTAAAAAATGTCTAAATTAATAGTTTAGTAGTAGGCGTATTCTGGTTGGATTAACATACGTCAGTACATAATTTTTTTTAATATGTTAAATCCTTATTAGTGGTTCTAAGTATTTCTTTTAAATCTTTCTTTAAATAATTTTTTTAAAATTTTTTTAAATATTGTATATAAAGAGATATTAGGTAAGATACAACAGCATAACTGTTATTAAATCATAAAATATATTATTTATAATTATAAATGCTATATCACTACCTGAACTAATCGAAGTGCTGACGTTTGCAGGTTCAGACATTAACATAACATGTATTACCCCCCCCCTCCCCCGCGGGGGGTGGTTGCAGGTTCAGAAGATATCCAATATATTTGAATTCACCTATTACATCAATGTAAATGCACTCATTTTTCATTTCAGTTGCATGTTGAATTTATTTGGACGTTAACTGCTATTATACATAGTTCGTTCTCGTCATATACAATTTTCTTACTAATAGACGCGTTTTACACGTGCAACGCACGTATCGTAAAATTAGTATTTTTCAATAAGCATGAACTAGTTATCTGGTAAAATAATAAATAACTTGCTATCATATTTTAAAAATTAAAACATATTTATTTCAGTGTGTATTATTTAAATCTCTATTAATAATCAGCATACACGTACCCTTTGGTAGGGGAGAAATTCAAAAATAGTTAGATTTACAACTGGTCGTTCAAAAATAACCATGTTTCAAAAGTAATCGAAATTTAGTCACTTTTCATGTAAGATAAATCTGAGCGAAAATATTATTCAAAACCCGGAAAATACGCCAGTATATTATACTGGAGTTCCAGCATAAGTATGCTTGAACTCCAGCATATTATACTGGAGTTCCAGGATAAGTATGTTAGAACTCCAGCATAATATGATGGAGTTCCAGCATAAGTACACAAGAATTCCAGCATAATATACTGGAGTTCCAGCAAGTATAATTGTCCAGTCTAATATACTGGAGTTTGGAGCACCGGTGCTCCAGTCTCCAGTATATTATACTGGAGTCAGCAAAGTATACCGGCCCAGCATAATATGCTGGAGTTCATACACAGGTGCACCGAACTCCAGTATATTATGCTGGATCTGTCTTTGTTGCAGCAAAATAGTGATTATTTTTCATTGGCTTCGTAAACGCTGGCTACTTTTGAATGACCGGTCCGAAAACTAGCTATACCGTGCTATTTTTACTTTGGTAGCCGAAATTCAGATAAAATGCAGCCATTTCAAGAATGAATAATAATACGACTTATTTACAATGGACTAATGTAAAAAAATAAAAAGAAACTAAAGACATCTCACCAATATGACTGGATGCTTTGATATTGTCTGCGGTGAAAGGTAATTCAAGAGTGTCACTTTCTTGGAGTCTTAAATATAGCAAATTCACTAAATCTTCTTTTCTAATTGATTCTTCTTCACCATCCTTTTTCATGCTTACTAATTGCAGCTTCTCCTTGTGCTCTTCAATTATCATGTCAAGTTTTTTGTGAAGCTTCATTAATTTTGCTTTTGTCCCAGTAATAGCATGCAAAAATTTGAGTGAAGGAAACACTTCACTTATATCCAAACCTGTTACCATTAAAGACGCTTCCTTTATCAAAGACATAAAATATGCTGATCCATCTTTTCTCCTCTTCCCAAATGCTGCACTACAAATTACAGCATTCGTAAGAGCATACATCTTTTCTGTAAGGTTAATAGTATATCCAGATTTTGATTTCACATATTCAACAAGGTTGAATGCTTCTTCTTCCCTTATAGAGGCAAATGATTGTACATTCTTGGCACTCAAGAGTTCAAACGTGCACAACTTACGCATTTGTCTCCAATAATTTCCATAGGGTGCAAAAGCAATATCCGAATAGTTGTAACACAAAATCTTGACACTTAAAAGCTCAGGCCGATTATTGAATGCGATGTCTTGAACTTTTAATACCTCTTTGGCTGCTTGAGGAGTCGAAATAACTATCGTAGAGATTTTACCGAGTTGCAGGTGCATTAACGTCCGGTGCTTTTGGCTAAATCTCTGAGTATGGTGAGGTAATAAGCTTATTAAATGGTGAATGTTACCTAGGAGAGGTAATTTCCATGGACCTGGAGGCAAGTTTAGAGTAGGTTTTTTTGCTAATTTCTTAAATAACTTCACACTCAGAAGGAAAAGTAAAGAGCAAGAGCAAGAGAATAAAGTTGTAGCTCCATATTATTATTGGAGGAGGAAATAGCAGATATATCCTTTGGAGAATGATTGCTACTCTTTTTGTAAGCAACTTTTTGTTTATTTAATTTCTTGAACACACGTTTCCTTTGAAGTTTGATTTCGATAACCAAATATATTTATGTACACTCTTTTATATTATTTAGGATTCAGTGAAACTTACCCCGATAGAATTTAAGGGTCCACCAAACTCTATAGATCAGTTTCAATAGAACACACGCACACTGCAGTAAGTAAATAACAAAAAGAATTTTACGTGGAAAATTCTCAGCTCAACGGGATTAAAACCCATGACATACCCTTGTAGGATTTCAACTTCACTACTGAGCAACTTTTAGACTACAACCTATGCAACCTAGGAATTAACCTCTTAGTCCCTCACTAACTTGTAATACTCTATTACAAGTCACTTCGTAATAACTCTATTACAAAGACTTTACAACTCGACTAACTCTAGCCAAGAATCAAACACAAAGGTTTAAGATTTACAAAGGGTTTCCTACATAATACTTCTAAACAAGCTAAGTAGGGATTACAATTGAAGACTATTATAAAGTTACAACTCAACTAAGGACATACAATGACTTGTTGCAGGGAACTGGTCCGTGGTAGTGTTGTTCTTTGTTCTTGATGCACTTGAGAATTATTTTCTGATGATCAATGACCATGAAAATGCTTGAGTAAATTCTCTAAGTGTTCAAGTGATGTATTTTACCTTCCTTGATGTTAATAATATATTTGTGACATCACTTGGGATGATGTAAGCAAAGTAGGTAAAAGACATTCCCCATAAGGTTAGTTGTTGCACTGTTTTTGTACTGTAGCGTGTGCAGGCAACAACTTTACAACTGGGCAGTTGACTTATGCAGTTTCCTCGGGAAACGATAGATATTTGTTCCCTCTGCTTTTCCTCTGACTTTGAGGAGTTGAAGCATATCCCAAGTTGGAATCTTTTGATCTTAAGGTCTTGAGAATATGTAAGAGGTTCCTTATCTGGTTCTTGACAGTAAGTTTGTTATTTTATCAAAACATAAAATAAGGTACTTGTAACCTATCAATTTTTTCCTTTTTGATAATGACAAACTTATAATTAAAAATCCTAAAAATACCCACACAGAACCAGACAGTGAACCAGAAAGACCTTAAGTTTTCCCCTGAATCTATATTCCCCTTATTATTCAATTATGCACATTATTCTTCCCTGTTTTGGCATCATAAAAAGAATATCAACAAGCATATAGCAAAAAGAATTCTAGCGTGAGGTAACTCATGACACTTGTATGCACACAACATGGCTAAAAATAGAGCCTAGAGACAAGGCATAAACAGCAAAAAGGAAAAAACTTGCATTGACATAATTTGGATTTTTCAACAGGAGCAGAGTCAATGTTACTACCACCATCCACAATTTTGAACGACAAAAAAAATACCACAAACATTACCATAAGAACTGACACGGAGGGACTTGACCACAAAATAGATCATAATAAACCAAACTTAAAGACTTGACACAGAAGACACACTGTCTAGGGAGCACTGGAAGGAGAGGGATTAGAGGCAGAGGCAAGGGTTTGGAGGACTAAATCCATTCGAGCATTTTCTGATATTTGCTCATTGTGTAGTCTCTCTTTCAGGTCCTCCACTAGTTTCCTGAGCTCAGCATTCTCTTTTGTCAGACGAGTAACCTCTTCGCTTTGAGAGCTACTGTAACAAGGTGGCTCTTGCAGCTGACTTAACTGAGTCTCAAGGATAACATTCCTTGATTTTAATTGCCTTATCTCCGAGGTAGCACTTTTTAGAGCATTGATCAACTGAGATATGATAGAAGTGCTTCCAACCCCTCCAACTTTCTCTATACACTCACATTCTTCAAGAGTAATTTTAGAGAAAGTTTGCTTCTTGGTAACTACTTTAGCTTGTCCTAGAGGAACCTTGAAGTGCTTAAAGACCTTTGTGAAAAGGAACCCATACGGCAGCCCATGATTGCCATCTTTAAAGTCTACCACTTTATTCATGTGCTCTATCATGATCCCAGGCGGATTGATGGTAATGAAGTTGTCCAGTGCTTCCATGGAGAACAGGTCTGCACGAGAGGTGATAGATCTTCTCTCAGCTTGAGGCAGTAGTACCTTGTTCACGATCTCAAATAGCAATTGGTATACAGGAAGGAGGGCCTTCTTTTGAACCCGCTCCCCCTGCTGAACTGCTCTGTCCTTTAAGATGGCATTTTTTATGTTTTGAGAACAGGATCCATGAATACTAGACAACCCTTCATTAGGCACACCAAGATGGACCCCAACAGAGAAAAGTCTATTACCATATCAACTCCATTCACCAACACACAGATGTGATCATCCTCAACTTTGAATAGGTCAGTATAGAAACTTTGAACTTCCTCCTCATACACCATTGGAGCATCATTTGTGAACAAATGGGTCCACTGTTGGAACTCACAGATCTCAACCACTTGTCTCATACCAACCTCCTCCAAGATATCGGGGGCAAATGTGCGGACCCATAGCACCTTTTGACTTCTCAATCTCTTTTTCCTAGCACTTCTTGGATCACCAACTCTGACCTTCTTTAAGGAACCAGGTTCCTCACCAGTATCATCTTTTCTCTTAGCAGACTTGCGAACGTTCTTCCCTTTTTCATCAAACTTCATAGACTTTTCACCCAATTCTTCCATCACACCAGCACCAGACGTTTCCACAGACTTATCATCAGATTCTTGAACTACACTTTCCCTAGAGGCAAAATCAGCACACTTGTTCAGATTTTCAGCAGACATAGAAGATCCCCCTTTTGGCTTGGGGAGACCATGCTTCTGTGAGAGCTTTCTAGTCAAGGAAATAGGTTCCTCTGCTTCTTCCTCATCCCCATTCACAACTGGCACTGACTTCTCACTCACAGCTTCCCCATCTTTCACCAATTTTCTTCTCCTTGACTTAGCTTGGTTGTTCTTAGGATCAGACTCAAGAGCCTCCTTTCTTTGCAACCTAGTAATGGGTCGCTTAGGAGTAAACTCTTGAGCAGAGATTGGTCTACGCTTAGTCAAGCTTGCTATTGGCAAATCATCAGAATTTTCTTCACTATCCCTTTTTTTTCACTTTAGACATAGATTTTTTCTCAGGAACCACCACACACAAAGGTTCAACATCAAAATAAGGTGAGGGAGTCGGATCAATACTAACCTGGGGCTTTGGATAGGACCCTTGAATTGGATCCTCCTGGGAGGGATCAGGTCCCTCATTTGGTACCCTAGTAGTATTGTCTTTTGTCGATTGGTCAACTGGAACAAGCTCTCTACCCTCTTCCACAGTCTTAGACTCTTCCCCCTGAGTCCCAGAACCATCCTCACCTCCTTCTACAACAACCCCTTCATTAGCTATGGACAACATGTTCTCTATTGCCTCTTTCTCTTGTACACCCATGGAAGACTCAGTAGAGGAAGGAGTGTTACATGTGGACACAAGAAGGAGCAGTCTTTATTGAGTCAAACTTCTCAGAACCGTCGGTTTGATCTATCTTTGACCCTTCTTCCATAGGAGAACTTGAAATTTCCTAATTTACTTCTTTGTCAGCAGTACTCTGTTCATCCCTTTTTTCGGCGAAATAGGAGGAGAGATCGGGGCTACAAACCTTTTTTGAGTCGATATTTTATGACTCTTATGAGAACCATAACTCGATTGGCTAGGAGAGGAAACGGAATGTGGGGGTGACTCTGCCCTAGGGAGAAGTCTAATATCGGTGTTTGAATAGCTGAGGACTCAATGAAGGTGTCACTAGGGACACTTGAGGTTTCGATATTTTCATCTATAGAGAGAAGTGATGAACTGAGAAGAAGAGATGGATAGTTTGAAAGAGAGAAAAAGAAGAAAGGTTTTAGCGTTTGATGTGAGGAGATTTGACAGTGATGGATGCATTAAGATTGATGAGGGACCGGTTAGGAAAAGGCACTAGTTTTCCGGTCGATTTCTAACGGGTGAGACATTTAGGTTCAAGAGACGCAAAGAAAATAAATTGACACACTGATGGCGTGGCACATATTTTAACCATTCAAAATTGTGTATGAGGGAACAGAGAAACTACTAACCTGTGCCAGGAGAACCAGGTTCCCTAACTAATCTTGCATCTGTAAGCTTTGCCCTTTTTACCAGCGCATATTGCATTAGCTTCCTATTTTCTCTGTAATCATCATGTGTTTCTACCTGTAACGGTATAGAGGTGAGTTAGACTTCGCCAGAAAACACTTTTTAACTAATTTTACCTGAACATTTCTTTCATAGCTAATCATTGAGGGACCAGGTTCTCAGTTGGGTTTTATCAACACCAGTGCCAGGCGATTTTTCTCAAAGTGTTATCTGCTCAAGGCTTTGGTAAATATATCAGCAATTTGATATTTAGTGCTACAGAATTTCATGCATATAAGCCCTTTTTCAACATTGTGTCTGAGAAAATGATGACGTACATCAATGTGTTTGGTCCTCTTATGTTGAACTGAATTTTTTGCCATGTTGAGTGCACTTGTGTTATCACATAAGAGAGGCACACAATCTAAGAACACTCTAAAGTCTTTTAAATGTTGCATGATCCACAGTAGTTGAGCACAATAAAAGGCAACTGCTACATATTCTGTTTCTGCAGTTGAGAGTGCCACTGAGTTCTGCTTCCTTGTACCCCATAAGATTAAGCAAAAACCCAGGAAATGTGCCATTCCAAACGTGCTTTTCCTGTCCACCAGATATCCTTCATAATCAACATCAGCATACCCAACAAGATCAAATTTATCACCTGAGGGATAGTAGAGAACCAAGTCTTGTGTTCCTTTGAGATATCTCAATATTCTCTTGACAGCCTTCAGATGAGATTCCTTTTATTGAATTGAAACCTTGCACACAGACCCACGCTGAAAACAATGTCTGGTATGCTTGTAGTGAGATACAGGAGTGACTCTATGATCCCTCTATACATAGTCTAATTTATAGGGGAACCAGGTTTATCTATGTCTAGATGGGTAGCTGTTGCAATAGGAGTGTCAATGACTTTTGATGCTTCCATGTCAAACCTTTTCAGCAGCTCTTTGATGTACTTCTGCTGACTTATCAATGTTCCCTTCTGAGATTGCTTTACTTGAAGTCCTAGGAAGAAATTTAATTCTCCCATCATACTCATCTCGAACTCACTCCCCATGAGTTTTGCAAATTCTTCACAAAGAGATTCAGATGTAGATCCAAAAATGATATCATCAATATATACCTGAACAATGAGCATGTTCCTCCCTCGTTTCTTCATAAAAAGGGTGTTGTTAATTTTCCCTCTTGTAAAGCCATTTTCTAGAAGGAATTTTGAAAACCTTTTATACCAAGCCCGTGGAGCCTGCTTTAGCCTGTACAATGCCTTGTCCAATTTGAACACATGCTTAGGATGCTCATGACACTCAAATCTAGGAGGCTGCTTGACATAGACTTCTTATTTTAGATAGCCATTTAGAAATGCACTTTTGACATCCATTTAGAACAGTGTGAACTCCATATGAGATGCAAAGGCAATAAGAATTCTAATGGCTTCCATTCGAGATACTAGAGCAAATGTTTCATCATAATCAATCCCTTTTTCATGATTATAGCCTTTAACTACAAGCCTTGCCTTGTTTCTTGTTGTATTTCCAAACTCATCAAGTTTTTTCCTGAATACTGATCGCAGCCTACTCCACATTACTAAAAAGAAGGACAAGAGGGTCGCAAATAGCATTTACCCGATTTGTGGGTCAGGATTGATTTCCACAGAGAGCTAGGAATGGAGTCGAATATTTATTTAGGTTGGAATTGCGTATTTGTTCCAAATATCACTTCTAATCATTTTTGGGTTTTCTTTATATTCTACTATTATCAAACTACAAATTATAATTGCTACTAGATTAACTACGAGTAAATTGCTACAAGTTGTATCTAATAGTTTAAAAGGCACTAGGGTAGTGGCATCCTCCTAGGTGGCCAATTGACGGGTAATTGAACCTAAGACATGATTGACATGATTAGGGAATATGCGATAACCATTGCACAATTTTACCCACTCTCGCACCTCTCGATAGAGAGAGTGATTTTGCCCAATTGACTTTCTCAAGACAAATAGGGTAGGCAAATTTGCTCAAGCAACTGGGGTTCAAGTCAGGTATTACTCTCTCGAGGTTTAACCCTTTAATTGGGACTATCAATTCTCTTGAGTCCATCCCAATTCCTTGTTGGGTCCATTTCAGAGACTTAGGCTCTCTTTCTCAAGAAGAACCCAAGTCAACTTAGCACAAACTAGTGTTTGCCACCACTAATTCATAGATTAAACCATGAAATTGACCCAAATAACAAACACCCATAGTTAATCTAACCTTAAATCACAACACCCATCAATTATCCACACTAGAGTTGAGCCACAACCCTAGCTAATGGGTCTATCTACTCATGCTTGAAGAAAAAAACAGAGAAATAGATGAAGATAAAGACATATTAATTAATTGCTAAGGTAAATATAAAGATTCAGTGATAAAAACTAAGTAAAAATGCCCAAAATGGCTAAGAAAAATCTTCTCATGAGTGTAGCTAACGTATGATAATATTTGATGCCCTAAAAATGGAAAAAGGTTCTATTTATACTAAGCTGGAAAAAATGGACAAAATTGCCCCTTGGGGTTAGTGCGGACCGCACAAAATGGTGTGCGGCCGCACTAGGCTCTTGAACTTGCAATCTTGACTCTTTGAACCCAGGCTCCGCGGACCGCACAAAATGGACTGCGGCCACGGAGGCTTCTAGTGCGGTCCGCACAAACTCGACCGCGGACCGCACAGGCTTGAACCTCTAAACTTGGCATCTCTCTGAACCTTGTCTCTGCGGACAGCACAGAATGGGAGTGCGGCCGCTGCGGCCGCAGAGGTCCACCACGGACCGCACAAAGTGTAGTGCGGCCTCATTGCTTCGAAGCCTAAAATGCTAAGTCTCTGAACCTCTCTAGTGTGGACCGCCCAAAGTGTAGTGCGGCCGCACTAGGACTGTTTTTCCTGAGTTTGTCTTGTCTTTGGTACTTGTGCAAGTTTCACTCCTTTTGATTTGATCTTTGACATCTTGTCGCTTTGTTGATCAAACCTGCAATCAAGCAGAACTTATGAGCCTTTTGGGACTATTTTGTATGAATTTATAATCAAAGCATAAGCAAGAAGGAGCATAAAATACGCCAAAATCCCTAGTTATCAAATATCCACCTAGTTCCTATGATAGTTCGATCTGCAGGTCGAGGAACCAGGTGCCATACCTTGTTTCTTTCAAATTGATGCAACTCATCTTGCATGGATGTGATCCAGTCTACATCTTTCAATGCTTTTTTGATATTTTTGGGCTCTATTTGGGAAAGAAAGGCTGAAAAGGCAAGTGAGTTTCTTGCTTTTGATCTGGTTTGAACTCCTGAGTCAAGAGGGGTGATTATGTTAACAAGAGGATATGAGCTTTTGTGTTTCCAATTTGGTACCTGAATCTCATTGGTAGAGAACTCAGGTTTATCTGACTGAGGTTCTTGGGTGTTTCTTACTTTAGCAAGTGGAGTACCTTGGACTGCATCAACAACTCTATTTTCAGCTTCAGGTGGTGTGATCATGGGACCGGGTTCCTCTCCAACAGATGGAAGTGCACTTGCATCATCTTTACTGGATTCCTTTACATAACTTATCATGTCTGCTTTTCCATTTCCCATGTCAATAACGTCTCCGGGAACAGATAAGGGTTTTCCATCTTGATCAACATGTCTGTCTTTCTCACATGAGAGGTGAGATTCATCAAAGATCCAATGTATACTTTTCTCAACACATTGAGTCCTTTTATTGTACACTTTGTAAGCTTTTCTTTGAGATGAGTATCCCAAAAAGATTACTTCATCACTTTTGGCATCGAATTTTCCAAGAACTTCCTTTCCATTGTTGAGAACAAAGCATTTACACCCAAAAGTCCTTAGAGGTGTCAGTTTGGGCTTCCTTCTATTCACCAATTCATATGGATTTTGTTCAGAAGGGACCTGATCATACACCTATTCACCAAGTAGCAAGTGGTGTTAACAGTTTCTGCCCAGAAATTCTTTGCAATCCCATTGTCAATCAACATTGTTATTGCCATGTCTTTAAGAGATCTATTCTTACTATCCACAACACTATTTATGTTGAATTGTTCTTGGAGCTGAGAAATTGTGAGTACACCATTTTTAGTACATAACTCATCAAATTTGGCATTGTCAAACTCTGTCCTATGATCAGACCTGATGCAGGCTACCTTATTACCCATCTTCACTTGGATTTTCTTGACAAAAGCAACAAACACTTTAAAGGTTTCATCCTTGGTTCTGAGAAACAGGGTCCAGGTGAATCTGGAGTAGTCATCAACTATCACAAAGATGTACTTCTTTCCTCCTCTGCTTGGCACCCTCATAGGTCCACATAGATCCATGTGAAGGAGATCAAGTGGCCTTGAGGTACTAACTTCCTTTTTGGGCTTGAATGAGGATCTGACTTGCTTGCCTTTTACACATGCGTCACACACTTTGTGATCCTTGAAGCTTGACTTGAGCAGACCACGAACTAGGTCCTTCCTAACCAATTTGTTCACCAATGTGAAGCTTGCGTGACTCAGCCTCCTATGCCATAGTTTAGCATCATCATCTACGACACTTAGACCGCTGAGATCACCATTCCACAGGGGCTTAAAATCAGCAACATAGATATTTTGTATATTTTTGCTACTACCACCACCTCACCAGTCACTAGGTTTGTGACTGTACAAATTTTTGACACAAATTCCACCTTGTTACCCTTGTCATAGATTTGGGAAACACTTAGCAAGTTGTACTTCAACTCGTTCACGTAGTACACATTTTCTATTGAGTGTGAGAGAGACCACCCAATCCTTCCAACTCCTAGAATGTATCCTTTCTTTCCATTTCCAAAGGATACACTCCCTCCTTGCAGGGACTTAAGTGAAAGAAAAGCATTTGTACTTCCAGTCATATGCTTTGTGCAACCACTATCCATGTACCATTGTAGGCTGCTTCTGTTCATTGTTCCCTGCACAAGAAAATTAGGAGTTAGACTTAGGAACCCAAACTAGTTTGGGTCCCTTGTAATGAGGAAAGGGTTGAATGAGGGATCTTCTGGTCCATGTAGGCATCATACGTATTTTATATGAGGGACCAGGTTTTCTACCAGTATTTACTTTTTCAGCAAAAGATTTGTTTTTCTGCTGTGACTAAAATCTGGCCTTACAGTTTTCTTTAAAGGGCCCATTGTTACCGTAGTAAGTGCAAAGCCAATTGTCAGGTACAGTAATGTACTTGCTATGAGGGTTGTACGGAATCTATTCCCTTTGAAACCCAATCCTCTGCCTGTTTCCCCCTTTGTTGGTGTACATAGCAGCGATAGCATCATAGGACCAGGTCCATTTGAGTGACTTTTCAAGATCACTCTTCACTTTGCCTAGTACTTCCTGAAGTTGTTTGTTTTTCTCAAGGTCAACACACAGACTAGACTTCACTGAATTTAACCCACTTTCAAGCTTAATGTGTGCCTCACTTGCAACTTCATTTCCTTTTTGAGAATTTTCAGGCCTACTCTCCATTTTAAGTTCCCAAATTGTTTCCTTCAAGTCCACTACCACTACTAATAGGTCATCTCTCTCATGCTCAAGGTTAGTAATTTTGTTAGCTACGACGTCTTTTTCCCTTTTTACACACTCAATGGTCTTTTTTAGGTCTACCACAACAACCATTAGATCATCTATTTCATGTTTTATATTTGCAATTTTTTCATTTAAAGCATCCTTCTCTTTTTTCAAGTTCTTAATTGTTTCCTTTAAATCAACTACAACGACTACTAGGTTATCTCTGGTCTGTTATACTTCTCTTAACTCCACAGTTAAAGCATCTTTATCATGTATAAGACTGTGATAAACATCAATTACACATTTGCCAATGATATGAGTTTTTTAGGAGAATAAGATTTCAGATTTCTCTAAACATCCAGAAATTTACCTCATCATCGTTGTCATCTTCATCATCTTCAGACTGGGCCATCAAGGCAAAGATTGAATCATACTCAGTTACTTCACTTTCCACTGCCATCATTGAACTTTTAACATGATCACTTTTTTCTTCAGATTTGCTGGAGGAGTTTCCCCATGATGCAAGAGCTTGCTTTACAATATTGTCAGCGACGTTCTTTCTCTTGAAGCGTTTATCAAGAACCGGGTTCCTCTTGGCTGCTTTGTCAAAGTTTTTTTTGTCCTGATTTTGCTTTAGGTGAGGGAAATCCTTGATGAAGTGTCTTGGCTTAGCACATTTATGACAGAGGTCATAATTTTTTTGCTTGCTAGAACTTTCCCTTTTTGGAATGCCTCCATTCCTGTGAACCATCTTCTGGAATCTTCTTGTCAAGTAAGCCACATCACCATCCTCACCACTTGAATCATTAATGTTTGTCTTGAGGACCAGGTTTTTCTCCGTCTTGGGCTCTCTTCTTTCATGGTACTTCTTCTTTTTCTTCTTCTTCTTCTTCATTTCATATGTTTTCAGATTGTCGACAAGCTCATCAATGGTTAGCTCATCCAAGCCATCCGTCTCTGTAATAGTGTTCACTTTACTTTCCCAAGAACTGGGCAGCAGACTAAGGATTTTTATGACAAGCTTGTTTTTTGGAATGATTTCACCAAGAGAGTGAAGCTCATTAATGATAGAGATGAACCGTGTATGCATATCTTGGATGGATTCATCATCTTTCATCCTGAAAAGCTCGTATTCAGTTGTGAGCATGTCGATCTTGGATTGCTTGACCTGTGTTGTTCTTTCATGAGTTTTCTGAAGGGCTTCCCAAATTTCCTTGGCTAATTGACATGCTGATATCCTATTGTATTCGTCAGAACCAATGCCACAAACAAGAATTTTCTTTCCATGAAAATTCTTTTCTACTGCCTTTCGATTAGCGTCATTGAATTCCTTTCTTGTCTTCGGAATGGCTACAGCTGGGTCACCAAGATTCTTGGTGTCACGCCCCAAAACCGAGGAGCGCGACCGGCGCTCAACCGAGTAAACCCGACTGAGCAAGCCTGTTAAGTTTCATTCTACCCAAAGTCATCCTTGAATAAAGAGGAGATATACTCCATTATTCAAACTCTGAAAATATTTCATTAACAATTTCCACTTTGGTTCCATTAGCAGTTTCAACCATAGTATCCAAAATATGACAATTTTTATAGATATGAAGGAAGACATATTTGCCAAATACCAATATTTCCAATTTAATTCCTGATACCAAACACCACCCACAACCTGTCTACGGAGCCTCTAAGTAAAACTGAAGATTTATATGGAAATGCCGGCAACAAGGCTCCGGCTATGCTATACCTCAAATACAATGTACATGATAAACAGATGAAACAGGACCCTAAAACGAAGTGGGGCTCACCAAGTCAGCTGAAAGGATGATGCGGCACTAGCTGCGACCAACACTGTCTGCTATAGAAACACCTACATCCATTTAAAGACATAGCGCCCCCGGCAAAAGGGACGTTAGTGTCATCGAATAGCACTAGTATGTATAACTAAACACCATCTAGTTAGAAAGAACTTTCATATAAGAATAAAGAGGAAATCATAAAGACAACAAAGTTTCAAATAAGCACCATGTCAACAATATAAAGAGGTTCACATGATTTTCACATAGTTTCTGAATTTTTAGATTGGAGCATCCCACACTGTTGCATCATTATTCACTTTGCCACTGCTTCTTTGAGCGGAGTCCGATCACGGCCCGATCAGCTAAGGCATCTCCCAGAGATGTTACCATTATTTCATTCACACTTTCTAGTTTCAATCATCAATACATTACCACCATGTGTATATATCATGGCGTCTGATCACGGCCCGATCGGCTAAGCCGCCTCCCCGAGACGTTACTATTTTCCATTATTCCTCTCACTCCAATCTTTGGTTACACATGTATTAGTTTACCGACACTTGGGGCCACAATTTCCACATCATACTTGGTACTAGGCCATTTTTCATAGTTCAAACTCTTTTCCTCTACATTTCACATCAATATCAATTTCAACATCAAGCCACTCAACCCAAGATGTCAAGTACACATGAGAGGAATCATGAATCATTGGCATATACAATATTTCGGAAATCATACACCTCAAGTTTATTAGCAATGAAACTTTAAACATAACTGATTCTTCCAAAAGGGAGGGGAGACACCAAACCATAATAGAAACACACATCAAAGGCATAAACAAGCAATTACACCAATTATTCTTGAATTATTCTTTTCCAATCATGACAATATATAATTTCAACATCGAAGTATGTAACAACTTGGATCATATTGAATGTACTTATAAGGCAAAACATTATCTCGAACAGCCGCTTATGGGCATAAATTGTGTACAAAGCCTTTAGGGAATTTTATCATTGAAGTCATTTATGGAAATTAGAGTCAAGGCTCATTTCACATCATTCCCAATTTCAATGTTAGATTTGCCATTTAGGATAGTAGGTGCACACAAGAGCAATTTATATTGTAAGCATAGATAAGACTTCACATACATGGCACATTATATGCAGCTTCAATCTCAATTTAAGGTCTAAGCATTTCAATACATAATTCATATCTTTTGCCCCTTTCAAGTTATCAAGATAGCATGTTGATCATGTTGAGGCACATCTTTCACGCATATAAGGTTACAACACCGATTTATGTAAAATAACAATTGATGCAATAATTCAACTTTAATCTTACCATATTCACACAAAAATATCGATGAAGCTCGATTTCTAAAAGACAGAGTTTTAGCCATATATACCTGAAATTTGCCCCTTAATGATACTACAATGATCTAATACACTTAAGCAACCTCAATCTACAATATAACATTCAATAGGACCAATATTAGTAACAAATTACATAACTTAAGCCATTTAGGCATATTATCAAACGCCTTGTAGGTATAGATCTTTACACCTCATAACTATAGTATTGGTTCATCCAACTATCACCATTAACCAACAATCCATCCCATTCTTTAATAATTTATACTCCTAACATCACATGTGTGATCAACCATTCACACCCAACCAACAAAATTTCATTAAATAATCATTTTTAAATCCCTACCATGATCATGTATTTAAATTAGGAATTTATGGCTTCCAATCACCATACCATAAGTTCTAACGTATATATCATACATAAATAATCACCATAGAGTAGTTAGAGATGATAGACATACCTCTTGTAGTAAGAATATTGAGAATCTCCACTTGTAGTGTTCTTGACCAATTTAGGGATTTGAATGGGAATCTATGGATTTTCAAGATCAAACATTGTTAATCTAAGTGTTTAGGAGTAGTAATCAACTCAAAATACTCCAAAAACCTTACCTTGGATCATATGAGGGAAGTATGGAACGGATTCCCCTTGATAGAGCAAGCCTTAGCTCAAAAAATGACTTAGAGACTCTCCATACCCGGTCTTGGGGTATTTAGAATTCTGCTACTAGCGCGCCCGCGCTAATGGCCGCGCTAAGGCCGCGCTCAGAGGCAGAATACTTCCCAATATGCGCGGTCGCGCTTCCGCCAAGCACCTGGGCGCGCATATGACACATTCCTAGTAAAATGGTCGTAACTTTTTGTATACACCTCCAAATGACGAACGGTTTGATGCGTTGGAAACTAGACCCAAATAGATTTAATTTGATAGATTATGCATCACACAACTCCTTATATAACTGGAGATATAATTGTCCAAAGTGAGGTCTTGTGCGTACTCATTCACAACTTTAGTCCATTATGAAATTTTCCAACTTGGCTTAAACTTAGGCCTCTCCTTAGACCCCAAATCACTTATAATATGACTTATACGCTTATTAACATATCCAATTGATATCCATTATATCATGAATCCGCACTTGCACACAAAATAAAATAATTAGCTTACCTTGGCTCCACGAAATCTTAAATTACTTAGCAAAATTTTCTGGGGCTTTACATTCTCCCCTGCTTAGGATCATTCGTCCTCGAATGATAATTTGAGTCAATCCGCAATTACTTAGTATAACTTATCTATTTTCTCACACATCTTTAACTCCCAAATTTTGACTAACTCCCAAATTTTTCAGAAATTTCGCCAGAGTTTCCCTTGTAACTAGTACTATCCACCTGTCACAGGGCCTCATATACATATCCTCACAATATATACATGTTCCATAGACATGACATAACTTGTACAACACCAACCTTGGCTGCATACGCAACATTTATAACTAAAATGGAATAGTTTAACATAGATCAAATCGAAAGATAAGAGTTCATAGGAAGCAAATGCATAAAAGCTATTACATAACTATTTAAACAAATGTGGGTACTTCTTTATCATTTCTTCCTCGGCTTCCCAAGTGGCCTCCTCAACCTGCTGGTTCCGCCATAACACTTTTACAGAGGCAATTTCCTTATTTCTCAATTTCGGGACTTGCCTATCAAGAATGGCAACTGGAATTTTTTCATAAGATAGTTCTTCATTAACCTCAATAGCTTCAATTTGCACAATAGCGGACGGATCTCCTACTACCTTCTTCAACATAGACACATGGAAGACCGGATGTATCAACAACATCTCGGGTGGCAGCTCAAGCTTGTATGCCACCTGACTGATCCTCTGAATGATTATGTATGGTCCGACGTACCTCGGACTTAATTTCCCTTTCTTCCCGAATCGCATGATGCCCTTCATGGGGGAAACCTTCAAAAATACCCAATCATCTTCTTTGTACTCCAAATCTCTGCAACGAATGTCCGAATAATACTTTTGGCAACTCTGAGCAGTTTTCAACCTCTTCTTAATAATCTTGACTTTCTCCATGGCCTGATGCACGAGGTACACCCCTATCAATTCTGCTTCTCCAACCTCGAACCACCCAATGGGAGACCTGCATCTCCTACCATACAGTGCCTCGAATGGTGCCATCTGGATACTAGCATATAAGCTATTGTTATAAGCAAATTCTATGAGTGGCAAATGGTCATCCCAGCTACTTTTGAAATCAAGAAGACAAGCACGCAACATATCCTTAAGCGTCTGAATGGTCCGCTTTGCCTGCCCATCAGTATGCGGATGGAAGGTTGTACTAAGATTTACTTGAGTACCCAAACCTTGCTGAAATTTCTTCTAAAAGTTTGCCGTGAATTGAGCCCCTCGATCTGAAATGATTGAGATTGGAGTGCTAGGCAACCTGGCTATTTCTTGGATATAAAGTTGAGCATATTGTTCCATTGTGTCAGTAGATTTGATTGGCAAGAAGCATGCTAATTTCGTGAGTCGATCCACGGTTACCCAAATTGAGTCAAATTTGCGCGTAGTGCGCGATAATCCTACCACAAAATCCATATTGATCATTTCAAATTTCCACATTGGATTTTCTATGCTTTTTAACATTCCTCCAGGCCTTTGATGTTCAGCCTTCACTTGCTGACAGTTCGGACATTTTGCCACAAAGTCCGCCACATACCTTTTCATGTTATTCCACCAATAAACTTCTTTGAGATCATGATACATTTTTGTAGAACTTGGGTGTACGGAATATCTAGAAGTGTGAGCTTCTGCCAAAATCCTTTCCCGAAGACCGTCAATATCCGAAACACATAGGCGGCCTTGGTACCGTGGGGTACCAACATCCATGCCAAGGGAAAAAGTTGTGGTCTTGTGTTTATGAATCCCCTCTTTCAGTTGTGCTAACAATGGATCGTTGAATTGCTTCTCTTTCACTTCTGTCACAAGCGATGATTCAGCCCTATTCTGCACAATCACTCCTCATTCATTAGATTCCGCCAGGCGAACTCCCAAACTAGCCAATTGGTGAACCTCCCTGGCCAACGGCCTCTGATATGCCTCCAAATGAGCCAAGCTCCCCATAGATTTTTGACTAAGAGCATCTGCTACAACATTAGCCTTTCCCGGGTGATAGAGAATCTCAATATCATAGTCCTTGAGTAACCCGAGCCATCTTCACTGTCTCAGATTCAACTCCTTTTGTTTAAAAAAATATATTGAAGGCTCTTGTGGTTCATAAATATATCAACGTGGACCCCATACACATAATGTCGCCAAATCTTTATACAAAACTACCGCCGCACGTTCTAAGTCATGTGTCGAATAGTTCCTTTCATGATTCTTGGGTTGCCTAAAGGCATAAAGTATCACCTTAGCATGTTGCATCATTAGTGAAACATCTTTATCACATTTCTCTTACATAAGTCCTCCCACGAATCGAGTTCTACAATAATTTCCCTGATATGGTTACAATCTCCTGTGAATACTTGCAACTAACTCTTCCAAATTCTGAACAAAAGACATTATTGAATGAGTTTTCTTATAGAACCTTATATTTCAAAGGAATAACATCTTCTAGCCTGCACACACACCTTAATATCATCAACATGCACGACATTGCATCAAATCTAATGTAACATTGTGCTCAGACCTTTCCTAGTCAACCTCTTTCCTCCTTGTGTGCCTTATAGGATTTAAGAAACCACTCCACTTTCCCTTGTGAACATTCTCATGATCTCTCTTTACTATTCAACACTTCCCAAAACACATATCAACACCCTTCATACATATTTAATTCAGAAAGCACCACTGGCCCGAACAATATGCTGGTACCATCTTTTCTTTCTAGCTGGAATATTCATTCCCATTCTATTTTGCTCATAGTGCATAATTGATAGCCTTATTTTTCCACACACTTGTCTACCTCCTGCGAACTTGTAATATCATTGTGTCTGGTTTAATGAGTTTATCATACCACAAGTTCACCACCAGTAGTCTCACTTTCCATTATTTGTAGACATAAACTATTTCTAGCTCCTTTAGTTACCATTCAGCGCCACCCAAGTTGGTAGCATTACGGTTAGTCCTTTATACCTTCTATTAACACGTGTGCTCCAGGCGAGTCCACCATTCTGATATGAACTATTTTGCGATAACCATGGACATCTCAATTTACAGATTTTCTTCCCATTTCTTCTCGGCTCATTATTCCTAGCTAGTGAATAGCCACGCACTCTTCCACATGTTACGTGGTCTTTTTCCTTAATTTTTTTTTCATCCAGCTCACCTCTTAACTCTTGTTAGGATATCCGTGGGAAAGTGTGTTCGTCGTCATATCACTTAACATTTCTTTGCTTGTAAAATTCTCTAAAGGCTCTCCATCAAGCCCAAATACCCTCTTGGGTTATTATAGCATCACATATATTTCTCCCACTCGTTCCACCTTTCTTAACACCTTGGTACTTTGGTTAAATCACAGATCTATGATTAACCCATTCTAAAAACTCGCAACCTTCCACATTTGACCTATAGTACTTACTTAGGTTCCATTGTTCCTGACCCTCTAACAAGTATAAAATCCCTTTACAAACATACTCTTAGTTTGTAGGATCGTTGACCCTATCATCCACATTGCCATGTATGAAGAATTTACCTTTTTTAACCTTCCAACCTTATTTTGGGGTACTAGTGGTCTACCATTAGCATACCCTTTCAGATAATCACGTTATCCATTATCACTTTTCTAGACTATGCATGTCTTCAATAAAATACTCAAACATCAAAGCTACATGGTCTTACTCTTGTTTCATTGTATTTAAGTGGCCTTACTTTGGCCCTTCCTCCCCCACTTAGGGCGAATGTCCCGAATTTTGACACAAGTCTTGAATTTAGCAACTTCATGGACATATGTTTCATTTCTCTATCCCTCACATATATGTTCGACTGTTAGGGAGATTGAAGTCACAATGGTATTAACCTCATAAGTTCTCTGCTCTTATTCAGCCACACGGGTTTGAGATTTCAATTCCTCATATCAATATCCTTTAGGAGTGTAATATCAGTTCGTACACTTTTGAATTTTTATAAAATTCGGTGTACATGGGTCTTCTCATCGGGGGTTCAATTGACTCTCCTTTCATAACTTCTTGTCTCCCGTAAGAGACCTACATATTTTTCATTACTCTCTTAGTCATGCCTTAGATATATCACATGCTTTTACAACAAATTTTCTTTTACACCTTGGGATCAGTTACATACTTCTCACACTATCCACATGTGCTATTCAAGCTTATATAGCACTTATCAATTCAATGTTTCTTTAGAGGTGGTAATCATTTTTAACACTTTTCTCGAATAAATTATGATTCAGGTACGATGTACGTATCTCATATATTCATACCATTCGTTCAACACGATACATGTGCCATCTCCTTAATATTCAGGCCTTTGCCCATTTGTCATTCCATATGATAACATTACTTGAAATAGACGAAAGAACGTTTAAACTTATCTTGAAACTCAATGCACGAGTTAGAAGACAATCTTATTGTCAAGCTTTATCGCACGATTTGGAGTGTTGAAGAAGGGTAACATTCCTAAATGTCTGTGTAGCCTCCAACTTATAGATGTGGTCGACAACACACCGATAAGAAGGACTCTACTAGACACGGCTACGAGACATCCTAGGATACTTTAAAATCTTAGGCTCTGATACCAAGTTTGTCACGCCCCAAACCCGAAGAGCGCGACCGGCGCTCAACCGAGTAAACCCGACTGAGCAAGCCTGTTAAATTTCATTCTATCCAAAGTCATCCTTGAATAAAGAGGAGATATACTCCATTATTCAAACTCTTAAAATATTTCATTAACAACTTCCATTTTGGTTCCATTAGTAGTTTCAACCATAATATAAAAAATATGACAATTATTATAGATATGAAGGAAGACATATTTGCCAAATACCAATATTTCCAATTTAATTCCCGATACCAAACACCACTCACAACCTGTCTACGGAGCCTCTAAGTAAAACTGAAGATTTATATGGAAATGCCGGCAACAAGGCTCTGGCAATACCTCAAATACAATGTACATGATAAACATATGAAATAGGACCCCGAAACGAAGTGGGGCTCACCAAGTCAGCTGAAAGGATGATGCGGCACTAGATGCGACCAACACTGCCTGCTATAGAAACACCTACATCTATTTAAAGGCATAGCGCCCTCGGCAAAAGGGAAGTTAGTGTCATCGAATAGCACTAGTATGTATAACTAAACACCATCTAGTTAGAAAGAATTTTCATACAAGAATAAAGAGGAAATCATAAAGACAACAAAGTTTCAAATAAGCACCATGTCAACTATATAAGGAGGTTCACATGATTTTCACATAGTTTCTGAATTTTTAGATTGGAGCATCCCACATTATTGCATCATTATTCACTTTGCCACCGCTTCTTTAAGCGGAGTCCGATCATGGCCCGGTTGGCTAAGCCGTCTCCCGTAGACGTTACCATTATTTCATTCACACTTTCTAGTTTCAATCATCAATACATTACCACTATGTGTATATATCATGGCGTCTGATCACGACCCGATCAGCTAAGATGCCTCCCCGAGACGTTACTATTTTCCATTATTCCCCTCACTCCAATATTTGGTTACACATGTATTAGTTTACCGGCACTTGGGGCCACAATTTCCACATCATACTTGGTACTAGGCCATGTTTCATAGTTCAAACTCTTTTCCTCCACATTTCACATCAATATCAATTTCAACATCAAGCCACTCAACCCAAGATGTCAAGTACACATGAGAGGAATCATGAATCATTGGCATATACAATATTTCGGAAATCATACACCTCAAGTTTATTAGCAATGGAACTTTAACACAACGGATTCTTCCAAAAGGGAGGGGACACACCAAACCACAATAGAAACACACATCAAAGGCATAAACAAGCAATTACACCAATTATTCTTGAATTATTCTTTTCCAATCATGTCAATATATAATTTCAACATCGAAATATGTAACAACTTGGATCATATTGAATGTACTTATAAGGCAAAACATTATCTCGAACAACCGCTTATGGGCATAAATTGTATACAAAGCCTTTAGGGCACTTTATCATTGAAGTCATTTATGGAAATCAGAGTCAAGGCTCATTTCACATTATTCCCAATTTCAATGTTAGATTTGCCATTTAGGACAGTAGGTGCACACAAGAGCAATTTATATTGTTAGCATAGATAAGACTTTACATAGATGACACATTATATCCAAATTCAATCTTAATTTAAGGTCTAAGCATTTCAATATATAATTCATATCTTTTGCCCCTTTCAAGTTATCAATATAGCACGTTGATCATGTTGAGGCACATCTTTCATACATATAAGGTTACAACACCGATTCATGTAAAATAACAATCGATGCAACAATTCAACTTTAATCTTACCATATTCACACAAATATCGATGAAGCTCGATTTCTAAAAGACGGGATTTTAACCATACATACCTGAAATTTGCCCCTTAATGATACTACAATGATCCAATACACTTAAGCAACTTCAATCTATAATATAACATTCAATAGGATCTATATTAGTAACAAATTCCATAACTTAAGCCATTTAGGCATATTATCAAACACCTTGTATGTATAGATCTTTACACCTCATAACTATAGTATTGGTTCATCCAACTATCACCATTAACCAACAATTCATCCCACCATTATTCTTTAACAATTTATACTCCTAACATCACATGTGTGATCAACCATTCACACTCAACCAACAAAATTCCATCAAATAATCACCTTGAAATCCCTACCATGATCATGTATTTAAATTGGGAATTTATGGCTTCCAATCACCATACCATAAGTTCTAAGGTATATATCATACGTAAATAATTACCATAGAGTAGTTAGAGATGATAGACATACCTCTTGTAGTAAGAATCTTGAGAATCCCCACTTGTAGTGTTCTTGACCAATTTAGGAATTTGAATGGGAATCTATGGATTTTCAAGATCAATCCTTGTTAATCTAAGTGTTTAGGAGTAGTAATCAACTCAAAATACTCCAAAACCTTACCTTGGATCATAGGAGGGAAGTATGGGATGGATTCCCCTTGATAGAGCAAGCCTTAGCTGAAATAATGACTTAGAGACTCTCCACACCCGGTCTTGGGGTATTTAGAGATCTGCTACTAACGTGCCCGCGCTAATGGCCGCGTTAAGGCCACGCTCAGAGGCAGAATACTTCCCAATATGCGCGGCCGCGCTTCCGCCGGTCACCTGGGCGCGCATATGACACATTCCCAGTAAAATAATCGTAACGTTCTGTATATACCTCCAAATGACGAACGGTTTGATGTGTCGGAAACTAGACTCAAAGAGCTTTAATTTGATAGGTTGTGCATCACACAACTCCTTATATAACTGGACATATGATTGTCCAAATTGAGTTCTTGTGCGTACTCATTCACAACTTTAGTCCATTATGAAATTTTCCAACTTGGCTTAGACTTAGGCCTCTCCTTAAACCCCAAATCACTTATAATATGACTTATACGCTTATTAACATATCCAATTGATATCCATTATATCATGAATCCGCACTTGCACACAAAATAAAATAATTAGCCTACCTTGGCTCCACGAAATCTTAAATTACTTAGCAAAATTTTCTGGGGCTTTACACTTGGTAGGAACAAAAGGTCCATCACAGATAACATGCCATAGCTCTGAATCTTTAGCCATGATAAAATTGTGCATTCTAGTCTTCCACCATCCATAATATTGTCCGTTGAACCTTGGTAGTCTGTAAGTAGACTAGCCTTCTTCGAAGTTTGGCGAAGCAGCCATAAGGATCCTTTCTAGGTGTTAACCTAATAGAAAGAACTCTCTCTAATACCAATTGATAGAATTTAAAGGTCCACAAAATTCTACAGAGAACCAGGTTCCCTATCAGTTTTAATATAATACATGCACACTGCAGTAAGTAAATAACAAGAGGAATTTTACGTGAAATATTCCCAGCTCAACGGGATTAAAAATCAGGATCTACCCTTGTAGAATTTCAACTTCACTACTGAGCAACTTTTAGATTATAACATATGCAACCTAAGAATTAACCTCCCTCACTAACGTGTAATACTCTATTACAAGCCACTTTGTAATAACTCTATTTCAAAGACTTTACAACTCGATTAACTGTAGCCAAGACTCAAACACAAAAGTTTAAGATTTACAAAGGTTTTCCTATAGAATACTTCTAAACAATCTAAGTAGGAATTACAATTGAAGAATTATTACAAAGTTACAACTCAACTAAAAACATATAATGACTTGTTGTAGGGAACTGGTCCGTAGTAGTGTTGTTCTTTGTTCTTGATGCACTTGAGAATTGTTTTCTGATGATCAATGACCGTGAAAGTGATTGGGTAAATTCTGTAAGTGTTCAAGTGATGTGTTTTGCCTTCCTTGATGTTAATAATACATTTGCGACATCACTTGGGATGATGTAAGCAAGGTAGGTAAAAGATACTCCTCATAAAGTTGGTTGCTGCACTGTTTGTGTATTGTAGCATGTGCAGGCAGCAACTTTACAGCTGGGGCAGTTGACTTGTGCAGTTTTCTCGGGAAACGGTAGCTATCTGTTCTCTCTGTTGTTCCTCTGACTTTGAGGAGTTGAAGCATATCCCAAGCTAGAATCTTTTGATCTTAAGGTCTTGAGAATATGTAACAGGTTCCTTATCTGGTTCTTGATAGTAAGTTTGTTAGATCATCAAAATATAAAATAAGATACTTGTAACCTATCAACAAAGTATAAAAATTGGCTCATTTGGTATTACTTGGCCCCTCTTCTTAAATCAAGTATAGGACTAAAATCGGTAAAGATTTACATGAATTTTGTGAAAGGACAAGGAAATTATTGTTGGGACCCATGTATACCACATAAATATTCATAGTCAAACAACCAGATACGTGGAAAATCCTTTCAAACCAAGGGTGTGTTTGGTATGGAGGAAAATATTTTTCGGAAAATATTTTCCAATTTTCCCATGTTTGGTTGGCTTTAATGTTTTAAAAATATTTTTCTTATCAATTTATTTTTTTCCAATTGGGGGAAATTTTTTCTTTATCAAGAGAAGAGAAAATAATATTTTCCAAAACTTCTTCTCAACCTTTCCCACCCAACCCTCACCAACTCACCCCACACTCCCCACACCCACCACCCAACCCCACCCCACGCCTACCCACCCCACCTCCTCTCTCCAAAAAGTTTTTTTTTTTAAAATTTTAGTTTTTTTCCGTCACCACCCACCCTGCTACCCCCTCCCTTCCCTCCCTCACAAAAAAAAAGTTTTTTTTTACTTTTTTTTTTTTTTGTAATTTTCAAATCGGAAAAGGGCTTAAACTACCCCTATTGTTTGGTAAATGATTTACATTTACCCTCCGTCCACCTATCAGTCCAAAAACACACACCACATCCATCTATCAGTCCAAAAATACACACCTCATTATTTTTATTAATAAAATTACTCCGATGTTTAACGGCAGCAGATGTGGGCCTTCAAATTAATGTGTTGGCATATTTTTATTGGGCCACGTGGATATTTTGTTCAAAAACCAAACATGGGTCTAATATCCGTCCATTAATCTAATCCGACCCTATTTATTTAACCCGCCTTATAATTTTCTTTTTTTTCTTTTCTTTTTCTTTCCTCCTTATCACCCAACACACCCACTTAACCCGCTCCCATTCCCTTCTTTCTTTTTCTCCCAGTCTTGAAAATCAACAATAATTGCACGTTGCTTCAATCCACTTTCCTTTTTAATTTTTTTCAGTTTATTTTTTTATTTTTCATTGCTCACTTCACAAGCCACTGCCCCACTGCCGCCATAGCTGCATAGCTTAGCTATCGATCTTCAAATTTTAATAAATCATCCACCCAATTCATCAGGTCCCCGATTTACGATGATGGGTAACGCCCACCTAATCCAATCTTTCTCTCTCTCAAACTCGACCCAATTTCGTAGACTCTCTATACTTTTTAAGCTAAGTCTAACCAAAATTCATTTTTTCGTCTATCAAAATCTCAAAACCCCTTTTTCTATTTTCGACTCTTACCCACAATTTCACTCAACACCAACAATCTTACATAACGGGGAGGCTAATGGAAAAGAATACGTTTTGGTAAGTAAAGAAGAGTTTACAGCAATAATTGAGGACATGAGGTATTGGAAATTTCCTTTGTATATGAGGATTATAAGAATATTATCGAAACAAAAAATTAGGGATCAAATGGCTAAAGCTTTATGGACAGACATGAGATTTATGGCTAGGAGAAGAAGGGGGGAAGGGGGTTAGGTGGGTGGGTTGTGGGTTTGTTCGGTAAAAAAAAGAAAAAATTATGGGGCGGGTGAAATAAATAGTGCGGGTATACTATACTCATATGTAAGAAGTGAAACCAGGAGCCATGTGACCAAATAAAACACTGTCAATGCATTAAAAGTAGACTCCACATTTGCTGCTGTTAGACGTAGGGGTAGTTTTATTAATAAAAAAGACATGGTGTGCATTTTTGGACTGATAGGTGGACGGAGGGTAAATGTAAATCATTTAACAAACGATCGGGGCAGTTTTGACCCTTATCCGTTTTTAAATTTCTGTTTTGTATTTTTCTGCGCCACCCACCCTCCACCCCCACCCCACCCCCACAACCCGACACTTTTTATTTTATTTTACTTTTTTTTTCAAATTTCACACCCCAGAATTTTTTTATATATATATTCTCAGTTTTAGTTTTTTCATCTTTTTGTTTACAGTTCGAAATTTTACAAGTTCCAAGGTTATGAGTTCGGAGGTTTATGTGTTTGGAAATTTACGGGTTTAGAAATTATAAAGTTTAGCGATTCGTAAGTTTATGAAATTTGTGGGTTCAAAAGGTTGTTAGTTTGAAAGTTTATGGTTTCATGTTTATTGTATCTAAATTATTTATGAATACTCTTGAGAAATTATTTTTCTTAATTTGCATATAAAACCCCAAAAATTGAATAAGATTACTACTTGTTTTTCAAGAAAATATTTTCTTGAAAAATATTTTCTTGAAAAATATTTTCCCTTATACCAAACACACCCCAAGGAAAAAATCATGACCACTAAAAAGCAAATCAGGATTACTGTAGTGAGATTAATTACAATACTCGAGTATCACAAAGGCGCCACACGCAAAAATACCCTATTTTATTTTTCCACCTCACCTCACCACAATACAACTTCACTTAATATCTTTCCTCGCTATCTATTTTCTCACTCTTTCATTGATTTGCTCTGTGTAATTGTTGTGTTACTTCTCTTTTTTATGGTGCATTCCAACTTAGGAGAGCTATCATAATTATGGTAGTAGAATATAAATGGAAATCTCACGGGAATGTACGAAAAAAAATATTATTTACTGACAACTAATTATTTAGTGGGGCTGGTCTGGGCCAATTCAGAGAGAATGTATACTTGTCAAGTTGTCATTAAGCCGTAAAAATTTGTATGGGCACCCCATTTGGTCGCCCCCATTTTACCTATACCCATTTTTTTAAAAGTTTTAACTTGTACCCACTTTTTAAACAACTTCAGTCCCCTTTCTCCTCCTCAAAGTTTTATCTTTTCTTTTTCCAGAAGTAAGGTTCATCCCTATCTGCTTCTTCTTATTTCTCCTTTCAATCATTTTTTCCTTTTCGCCGACACCCTCAGCTGTAAAGATTCTATCTTGATTTTGCAACTTCAATCTTATGCAAAATTTTGATGTGAAAATGAGACAAGAGAAATTAATTATTAATTTAACATTGTTGTTTGGTGAATTGGGTATGGCGGAAATTAGAGATTTCAGTTGTCGATTGGATTGGTAATGTGTTGATGTTTTTTGGTTCCTATTAATGTTGCTTTAAGTTACTTCGCGTGGGTACAACATGCCCCCTAGAGCTCTAGAGCTGAAGTTCGCCAGTTACAAACAAAAACTTAAGCTCTAGAGCTGAAGTTTGACAGTTACAAAACAAAAACTTTTACAAAACAAAAACTTCATCTCTAGAGCTGAAGTTCGCCAGTTACAAAAACAAAAACTTCAGCTCTAGAGGTAAAGTTCGCCAGTTACAAAAACAAAAACTTCAGCAAATAGAGAACAAAACTTCAGCTACTATGCTTAAGTTCAGCAATTACAAACAAAAACTTCAGCATACTTGCTACTTCAGTCCCGTCTACTAGAATGTTGATGTTTTGTGTGATTGCCTTTGCTACTTCAGCCCCGTATGCTGAAGTTACGTGAAAAAGTGGGTACGCTTGCAATTTTTTTTGCAAAGCGGGCACAAATTAAAACGCGATCCAAAAAAATGGGTATAGATGTAAATGCCCCCATTAAGCTGGGGCCGGTTTGGGCCAAATCAGAAAAATTGCATACTTGTCATTGGTACGGGCCGGTCTGAGCCAATTAACAAAAAATGTATGTTTGTCATTGGAACTGGCCGGTTCTAGTCGAATTAGAGGAGAAAATGAATAGGGATTTTTGCATTCCTATACATTATTTGAAACTTTATTACTTTTAATGTTCATGTTTAGTTAATTATCCGACATAAACAAATTTTATTTACAAAATATATACAATCCACCTTAAAAGGCTCCCAATCTATTATTTGTGTCTTCAATCAAGTGATGTAGTTACACCATTTTCCTTTTCTTTCTCCTTAAGAGGAGATTTCCTCGAAATAGAGATCCAGAGTCGGCGGCTTCAGCAAGGACATAAGAATACCAGTTTATTTCCAAAGGATGCAGGGGATATAATCA
Organism: Nicotiana tabacum; assembly: GCF_000715075.1. NCBI lineage: Eukaryota > Viridiplantae > Streptophyta > Magnoliopsida > Solanales > Solanaceae > Nicotiana > Nicotiana tabacum. The sequence continues at coordinate 97,671,577 of NC_134082.1, forward strand.
TATCGACAGGCAGAAAATAAATGACAGAATCATTGTTGAAACATAGGAAATCACAACTATTAAAGAGTTCCATAAGAATTTATACAGGGAATATGAAAAGGGGAGACCTAGTTCAAGCAGACAATCTCTCTCATCTATCAGTGGAAGAGGACTTTCTTTAGGGTCCGTTCTCTGAGGAACAAGTTTGTCCTAATAGAACCATAAAGCAGAGAGTACAATTCTCCTATGCCACCCAAAACAAACTACAAAATGCCCCCACAAGCATCACTACCCCATGCTCTCTCCTTTCTTTGTGGCTTCTATATAAGTAATAAAAGTAAAATAATGTAAACTAATTCAAAAACAGGTGAACTCACTTTCTTAACCGACTAAAAAACCAAATATCAAGGTAGCATACCACCGTCAACTAGCATTCACTTTATCTTAATGATCATAATATACAAAGGTGACGAGAGAAATAGTATTCCAACCAAATTAAAAAAGAAAGCAAAAACAAAGCAAAGGAGGAGTAGAAACAAAGAGGAAATTCTTCTAAAACTAAATCTGACACAATTACACACACATAATTTACGTAGAGCAAAACAAAAACGAACACACACAGAAACAGACCAAATAAAAGAAAAAGAGAAAACAGAAGAGAACTAGGAGTAATTTACAATCAAAGGCCACTCAAACAGTTTCTATTTATCTCCCAACAAGGAAATTCTGTTTCCTAGTGCAAACTCAGGCATGCATGGGCACGCGCTTGTCGTCGGTGTGAATAACAGTACTAGGCTCCTCATCTTTGCGGACAACAGTAGTACTCTCGTCGTCGCTCTCTATAACATGGGACTTCTCATCATCTTTGTGGATAACAGGTTCATCATATTCATCTGGCTCTTCAACTATTTGGATAGCAGGAGGCTCTTCAATGGCTTTGATTTCAGGCAGCTGGTGGTTGACATGTTCATCGTCATCTTCATTTTGTACAACAGGAGCTGAAACTGTGAAGTTTTCAGTGAAATAGTTGATGTTGATTATATTAAATTCACAAGGAGTAGCTTTTACTGATTTAGTACTACTGGATTTGTTCTTAGAGCCACTCCCGAAAGCGAAATCAATAGGATTCCATACAAGTTTTAATGCTTCGTCTTTAGCTTTAAGCAGAGTACCTGCTGCATCCTTTGCAGCATCTGCTATGTTACTAACCCTGTTAACCCAACCGGGAAGCTTAGGGACCCCAAGTCTTTCTAACAACTCGTTGCTGAAATGCTTCGAGTTTCTTGACACGAAGTTGTACTTGTTGCCAGGCCACGAGTCAATGAGCTCCTTTAAAATTTTGTTTACTTTTGAAGGAGAACACTGTGTTCTGCCGAGTATAATTTTCTCGCGAAGGGTGTAGCTAGGGTTTTTACCAGCGGGGCAACTGAAAACGCCGCTGCCTTTGTTGGTGTGGCCGTAAGCCCATTCGTCGTTGCCGTAAATTTGGACGGCGGTGTGGAAGAGGCCGCCGAAATTGATGCCATCTTTGAGGAGATTGTTCATTTGGACTACGGCGAAGTTGTGAGCGTCGTGCCCACCACTTTTGTTCATGTCATACACATAGAGGACTACTTCAGCCATGATCTAGCTATAACAGTATTATTATTCTTTTTCCCTAATTTCTTTAGTCTTTGCTACTCTCTTTCGTGGTGAATGCAAATGAATGAAGAGATGCCTAGGCTATTAATAAGGACTGCTTTTCGCTTGGGAGATTTTTGTTGAGATTTTTTGAGTTATTGTGGCACACCGGGCCCACTCAAGAATTAAATTCTCATTATTGAGGAATTTCTAGCATGTATGGCATTTCTCGAAATACATGCTTCCTCCGTTTCAAGCTACGCAATAGTTTGATTTGATACGAAATTTTTTTTTTTTTTAAATTTATGATCTTAAAAACTTAAGGGGTAAAAATTTTGTGATACCATGATATTGATATGGTTATAAAAACTTCTCATTAATAGTAAAAAAATGTTTATAGTTGACTTATTTTCTAATTTAAAAATATGTTATTTAATTTGAATTTTTTTTTAAAAAAAAAGTACATCACCTAATTTGAAACCGGAGTACCTCTTACGTCTATTTTCAGTATAAGTTCGAACAATTATATCTTCAAAACTATATTCTTTGATTAATAAGTCTTGTCCATCTCTATTTTTGTGCTCACTCAATTAGTTCTCTCACCATCTCCATTAATTTTAGTCTCTTGTCAAGGTTACTTTAAACTGAATACTGCATTATCATTAGTGTGGAAAGCAGAAATTACATGGGACCTATACCATTCCTCTCATCATGACTTGTACAGATTGTTTTCTCATCAAACTTGCTTTGCAATTATACCATATTTTGGTTGTTTTTTAACTTCTAAAGGTTGCTAAATATTATGTTTCTGAAGAACGGTGTATCTATCCAGTGCTCTCCAATATGTCAAGCATGAGTCATCTTTCCGTCTAGGGGCAATCTTCGAAAGATGGACAATATAATACAGTCAGTCCTCTCTATAACAGCACTCTTATATAACAGCATCTCACTATAAAAATCAAGTTCTTTCGGAACCGAATTTCATATTCTGTTATGTAATAGGAGTATATGTTTTCTATAAGAGCAATTCGATATGATATCCAAAAATATCTGGAACAAATAAGACTATTATAGAGAGGTTTGATTGCATATGCATAGAGGGACATTACAAGTTAAATTTGAGGCGATTAAAAGTTCTTTTTAAATTTTACATAAAGCTTTATTTGTCAATGAGATATGGTTTACAAATGTTAATTTTTTTCTCGTTTATACTAGTATGGTAAGTAAATTATCATGTCCCCTCCTATATGTTTTCACTTATTGATGGTGACATATGTGAAGGAACTATACTATGTAATTGTTTTGTAGAGACGGATTTAGAATTTAAGTTCTGTGAGTTCAATTTTTTAGATTTTTACCATTAAACCTATTATATTTTTAAGTTATGAATTTATAGCTACTATTTAAAATTTATTTGAATTTTTTATATATAAATTTATATTTCGCGTCAAAAGTACTGAGTTCAAATGAACCGGATAACATATCTACATCTGCTTTGAAGGTTTGATATACTTGTATACGGGTGCCGGGGCTAACACATACCCTGATCTCCCGAAGGGTCAAGCGAAGCAAGGATATGATTACATGGGATCGGAGTCGGAGCCGGGAACTTCTTGTACCGAGGCCCGAATGGAGTCCTAGCCATTGGCCCAAATAAGACAACATTCCCCGCACCTAGAACAAGCTCTGAAACCTCAAAAAGCAGGGCAACGATTGCACACGGCTAAGGGAGGACCGTAATATCCGCACCCCACCGGATACTACGGTGCAAATCTCGCCAATGTCGGTAGCATATCAGTAATTAACGAGAAAGGATGCTTTTTATCTTTTTAGAATTTTACTAGGGATGAAACTCTTCTACTACATAAAGGGGAAGCTTTTTATTCAATAGACACACTGTAACACGCATATCAAGGCAATACAACTTATTTCTCTGCTTTCTAGCTATTGAAAAACTCTTATTTTAATCGTAGTTCTTCATATACATTTGGCTTCGAATCGAGGGTCCGGTCAAGGATAAAACTATTGTTCAGCTTAAATATGATCCCGGCCTTAACGTCACAACTGGTTTGGTTACTCATTTTATCTTTAATTCGTTTATCTAACAATCTTGATTACTTGTGTTGAATAAATCCACATATCCTTAAAACAGCGTACAAATTTAATTGTTATCCATTTTAAGGGTAAACAATTTGGCGCTCACCTCGGACTAAGGATAATAGTGGTGGTTTGATACAAATGTCCATAACACACTCTATTTTACATTTTTTCTTTAAGGTCTCAATTTCATGTCAGCTTAAAAATTTTAAATTCTCAGTCTGCTCACTTGAACGTTGAGGCTGAGCCTGGCCATCATGGCGAAAACAACAATGTGGTGCCTAGAAACAAGGTGCCCCTGCTGATCCCAACAGAGTCCCAGTTGCAGACCTAGTCGATGCAAACTCAGTGGTCATCGATGCCAACCTGCCTACCGATCCCGAGAGCAGCGTTACCGGAGGAGCTCGACCAATGGCTCGAGGAGCGCCCGAAGGCGAAGGCGACAGGGTTAGCCTATGGTTAATCTTTGAAATATTGCAGGCTCAACAGACGGCGATAACGCAGCTGCAAAATCAAAGCCACACCCCTATCAGAGTTGAGCCTGAACTATCCCGGGAAAACACCCGATTAAATAAGCAGATCACCGAAAGACCGGGTAAAGCTGAGTGTAGTGTCAGACCCGAAGTAATGAAAATGCTTGAAGCATTAACGAAATGGGTGGAATCTTGTGAAAAGAAATTTGAGGCAAACGACAAGAAAATGGAGACATAAATTTTTAGGGTCAATCAAATCCCAGGAGCATCCCCGATATTGAAAGGATTGGATTCCAAGAAATTTGTCCAAAAGCATTTCCCTCTGAGCGTGACACCAAAGCCAATACCGAAGAGGTTTCATAAGCCTGATATTCCAAAATATAATGGAACCACGGATCTGAATGAGCATGTGACCTCCTACACATGCGCCATCAAAGGCAACGACTTAGAAGACGATGAAATCGAGTCGGTGTTACTAAAGGAGTTCGGGGAAACTCTGTCAAAAGAAGCAATGATATGGTACTACAACTTACCTCTAAATTCCATTGGCTCATTCGCTATGCTCGCATAAGCTTTTGTGAAGGCTCATGTCGGGGCCATCAAGATCGAGACTAGAAAATCATGTCTTTTCAAGGTTAAGCGAAGAGACAATGAGATGCTCAGGGAGTTCGTGTCAAGGATTCAAATGGAATAGATGGACTTGCCTCCGGTTACAGATGATTGGGTCGTTCAGGCATTCATTCAAGGACTTAACTCCCGAAGCTCCTCGGCCTTGAAGCAGCTAAAACAGAATTTGGTAGAGTATCCAGTGGTAACTTGAACCCACATTCACAACAGGTACCAGTTAAAAAATTAGAGTCGAGGAGGACCAACTCGAAGCCCTTCTGGGTCCGTTTATCCCAATAGAATTGTCGACAGGTCTAAGAAAGTCGTCGATCATGAATCAAGGCCAGTCCAAGATCAGTATCAACCGTATAGTGAAGATCGAAGAGGAAATTAGCCTGGGCGCAGCTCTACAAGGAATGAAAAGAGAAGCGATCGAAGGCCTAATAGCCGAGGTTCGATGAGCAAAAATGGTTTTGGCAGGCCCCTCGGGGGAAGGGAAGCACCAAAATTTTCCGAGTATAACTTCAACGTTGATGCAGCTAGTATCGTATCAGCTATTGGGCGCATCAAGGAAACCAAGCAGCCTCGACCATTGCAGTCCGACCCTACCTAGAGAGATCTTAACCTGATATGTGAGTATCATGGCACTCATGGCCACAAGACCAAGGACTGCTAATAACCGAGAGAAGAAGTTGCTAGGTTGTTTAGTAACAGGCACCTCCAAGAATTTCTGAGTGATCGGGCCAAAAACTACTTCAGGAATAGGGAATCCAACAAACAGATTGAATAAGAAGAACCTCAGCACACTACTAACATGATCATTGTAGGGGTCGATGTCCCCTAGAGGCCAATGATAAAGCACATTAAAGTATCTATCACAAGGGAAAAGTGCACCCGAGATTACATCCTAGAGGGAACCATTTCATTCAGCAACGAGGATGCTGAAGGTATCATACAACCTCATAATAAAGTACTGGTAACATCCATACTTATCAATAAATATCGAGTTAAATATGTGTTAATTGATCCAAGCAGCTCAGCCAACATCATTAGATCGAGGGTAGTAGAGCAGTTAGGGTTACAAGATCAAATAGTGTCGGCGATCTAGGTGTTGAATGGATTTAACATGGTATGTGAAACTTCTAAAGGAAAAATAGCCCTATCACTTATCATCGCGGGGATGATCCAAAATACAAAATTCTACGTGATCGAAGGGTACATGAGGTATAACTCCCTATTCGGAAGGCCATGGGTTCATAACATGAAAGGGTGCCATCAACCTTACACCAGGCATTGATGTTCCCTACGCCGGGAGTAGAGAGTAGCCGGCTACAAAAAAAATGGTCGCAGTTGATGAGGTGATCCCAGTGCTCGTGGTCTCGGCATCAAAGAACATAGAACAGACCAGGAAAGAAGAAATTAAATAGAAATTACCGATACCGGTCCCAACCAAACCCGAAGAGCGATGAGTAGACGAGGAGGATGATTAAGGAGTTCCTAGATCATTCATAGCTCCTAATAATTTTGATGCCACCAAATCGACGGTCGAGGAGTTGGAGCAAGTCATATTGATCAAACACTTACCCAATCGGAAGGTATACCTGGGACGAGGTTAACTCCCGAGCAGAGAGAAAAACTCATTGAATTTCTTATAAGTAACATAGATTGTTTTTCTTGGTCCCATATTGACATGTCAGGGATCTAACCATAAGCTGAGTTTGGACCCGAATTTCCATCCAGTTAAGCAGAAAAGGAGACCGCAATCCGAGGTCAAGCACACATTCATCAAGGATGATGTATCTAAACTCCTTAAAATAGGGTCCATTAAGGAAGTTAGATACCCGGACTGGTTAGCTAACATAGTCGTAGTATCTAAAAAGGAAATAAGCTGAGAATAAGTATGGATTACAAAGATTAGAACAAGGCATACCTATGGATTCATTTCATTTGCCTAACATCGATTGGATGATCAATGCAATCGTCGGTCAAGAGATACTTATCTTTCTCGACACCTATTCTAGGTACAACCAAATTTTGATGGACCCAGGCGATCAAGAAATGACTTCCTTTATCATTAAATTTGGCATGTATTGTTATAACGTAATGCCATTCGGATTAAAGAATGCTGGTGTCACCTATCAATGGAAAATTTAACCGGATATTCGAAGAACAGATGGAAAATCAATGGAAGTTTATATTGATGACATGTTAGTCAAGTCCCTGTGAGCAGAGGTCCATTTGAAACATTTACAAGAAACCTTCGACATATTAAAGAAATACAATATGAAGCTCAACTCGGTAAAGCTCAATTCATACTGTTCATGACCGATTATTTTTTTTCAAATGGGTCGAGGCTCAAGCATTTTAGAAGGTCCAGGCGAAAGAAGTCATTGACTTTATTTGGGACCACATAATATGTCGATTTGGGATACCGGCCGAGTTCATTTACGATAATGGGAAATAATTTATCGGCAACAAGGTAATTAAATACATTTTTTGAAGATCACAAGTTTAAAAAGATACTATCTACACCTTACCATCCTAGTGGGAACGGACAACAGAATCAACAAACAAGACCATACTTCAAAACCTAAAAAAGAGGTTGACCGATGCCAAAGGGAAATGGAAGGAAATATTGTCCGAAGTCCGGTGGGCATATCGTACGACCTCGAAGTCTAGTACCGGGGCCAACCCATTTTTGTTGGTCTATGGGGACTAAGCCTTAATACCAGTTGAAGTAAGAGAACTGAGTCTCAGGTTCCAATATGCGACTGAAGAGTCAAATGGCGAGGCGATGATCACGAGCCTGGAACTATTAGATGAAAGGCGTGAGGTCGTCCTAGTCCGGTTGGCCTCCTAGAAACAGCAATAGAATACTACAACCGAAGATCCAACCTCCGACACTTCGAGATTGGGGACTTGGTGTTGAGGAAAGGAACATTACACACCTGAAACCCAAATGAGGGAAAGCTGGGACCGAATTGGGAAGGACCATATCGAGTCGTCGGAATTATCGGCAAAGGTTCATACAAACTCGAAGCAGGAAACGGTGTGCAACTACTGAACAACTGGAACATGACACACTTAAAGCGGTACTACTACTAAGGTATGATCTCAATTAATCCTTAATCATGTTATGAATTGGACTAATACTTGCAGGCAACAACGAAGGATGGATGTGGCTATTAGATCTGAAAGCACGCGCTGCACTCTTTTTTCTTTGAACCGGTTTTGTTCCAAATGGGTTTTCTGGCAAGGTTTTTAACGAGGCATCAGTAAACATGCTAACTTAGATTCGAAGACCGATCTCAAACCGGAGTCAATGATCATTTACTTCATGTCAACAATATCCGAGCCTTTTCAAGCTCGGCCTCTAATATTGGGGGCCATTACCCACGGATTAAGGTTTTTAGTAAGGAGAAAAGAAAAACCTTGTATGCTAGAAGCTAAGGCTTGGTGGTTAGGATTCACTGTAAGGGCCAAAAGGTCGTATGAACCGTGCCTACATAGTCCACTCTAGCATTATACAAGTTTTTATGCACTTTCGATCATGTACTTTACACATTGAGAAATGAAAGAAAGTTTCGCCTTTCTATTACACATTTTCTTGCCTCTTAAATTTCTAATCCTAAGAGCCCACAGGGTACCCTTACTCAAGGACTATCGAGCCCAAGGGCTATACCTACTCGGGGATTGCCTTCCAAAGAAAGTTAGGACAACCCAGGCTACCAAATCTCGGAGGTACCAAACCTATTATGTTGTGCCCAAGTACAAAAGGCTACGACCACCCTAAAAATGGCTCGGAGATGTCCGTAGCTCGTAATAAAAAAGTAAGGCCTTTAAAGAACTCAAAACCTGCTAAAAGTTTACCCTCGACAAAATCATTGTCTAAAATAATCCTTTCTGATCTTGAAAAAATTTTTGGTCACACCGAGTTTTCAAAGCCTCCAGCAAACAAAGTTATATCGAGGTAGGGCTCCATTCGGACCTTTGAAAAATGAACGCCCCATAACTACACTTGACTTTATGCTAAGGCATCAAAAATATTATATGAATATAAATTAAGAAAGGATGTTGGAAAAGTGAAGACACGAGATTGCCAGAAAGGGAAAGTTTCATATATATATATTCCAGATTGTATTTACAAAGACCCAATAAAAATGACCTCAAAATAAATAAATAAATATATATATATATATATATATATATATATATATATATATATATATATATATATACACACACATACACATACACATTGACAAAATCTAAAAGAGTACTAAGGCATCTATGCTTCATCTTCATCGGGGCCCGACTCGTCGCTAGAACCATCGAATCCTTCAAATCCCTTAGAACCCTCTGAGCATTCGACGCCTTCAGGCTTGTAAAGTCCTTCACCTCGGTCTCGAGCTTTTTGGCTTCCTTGATTTTAGCTGACAGGTTGAAACCTCTAGCTTGGATCTCTTCGTGGGTCTCTCTTTGGGACAACCACTTCATATTTTCGGCCTTTGTCTTTAGGAGGGTCTCAGCTGCCTCCACATCGACCTTGTATTGGGCTACCATTTCTTCGGCATTGGTAGAGGTTGTGTCCAATTTGGACTTTACTGCCTCATATTCTTTACCGAGGGCGTCCCACTCTGCGACGAGAGAGCTCAGCTGTGCTTGGAGATCATCATTCAGCTAAGACCATTTGCCATTTTTGTCCTTTACCACTGGAGTTTGTTCTAAATCGATGCAAGATTAGCCTTAGCGGTTTCCTTCTTCAAAGCCAATAGGTCCATTTTGCTTTTCCACCCATCGGCCATGGCCTGGACCTCGTTCATCTCGGCTCGAAGCTAGTCGATCAGGTCGATCTTCTGTTGGACCTGCGAGGTTGCGTTGTTAGTCACCACGACTAGCTCCTCATTTTTAGCTACAAAAACCTTTACCTTTTCAACCAGGTCGGCATGCTCCCGCTTCAGGGTCGAAGTTTCCTTTTGAGCCCTGTCCAGCTTGGCCTGAAGGTCCTTGATAGGCGAGTCATGTTACTCACTGAGAAACCTATACATGTCTTTCTTCCAGACCTGCGCTTTAAGCTCAAACTCGAGCTAGCTGATTTCCAAGCGGTACTAAAGAAAGCTCTCATGGTGAAGCACCAAGGCCTGCAAAACAACAAAAGCATTAAAAGAAATCAAAACTTGAGTGGAATTCACAAAGGGGTGTAAAAGTGTTGATGTTTTACCCAGTTCAGCGCCTGTTGTGCCTCGTTGAAAAGGCTTGAAGAACCCACCTCGTTCATCTTTGCCTGGTCCTCCTTAGTCACCAGGCTTCGGAGGTAGCTAGCCACACCCACTAGAGTAGATAGAACTCGAACATCCTCCAGGACTGTAAGAATAACTATTCTCTTGTGGCGGCGATCCATGCTCAGTGGGGGAAACTACTTTACCAGTTTTGGGCTCGAGCTTGGCCCACCAGCTCCTAAGGGCACATCCTTCTTTCGAGATCATCAGGTCGCCCAACCTAGAAAAATCTTCCAAAGTGGACATGTCCATGCCATCAAAGAAAGAGTAGAGAGGGTGGTTTGCCCCCTAAATTCTATCGCTTGACTTTTCCTTGCGCGCTTGGGCCTCTTCAAGCATAGACTCGGTATATGAGGGCCTCTCGATGATATAGATTATGTGGATAGCCTCCTTCAGTACAATAATGGTTTCTTGGGAGGTCACAACATCTGCCTCCACTTCAGCCTCTTGAATCGAAACAGGATCGGTCTTGTGGCCCCTTCCATTGGTCAGTGCCTACTCCCCGACAGGGGTCGATCCATGGGCGAAAAAATTGTCATTTTTTTTTGGCTCATCCTTGTAGTCATTGAAGGAAATTAGGGTTGGGTACCCTGGACTTTGTATTCTTCTTGGGCTTACGAGCCTAGTAAACCGCCCTATTTTGTCTTCGCCTCGGGATCCGGGGAGCCCGAGGATTCCTTTTCTTCTCCCCCGAGGCAGCCCCAGGCTATCCCATAACGAAGGGATCAATAGATAAAGATGCATTCTCATCCCCTTCCAGTGGCCTAAGTTCAGTGGTGTTCGGCAAATCTATGAAGGATAGGGAAAAAGCCTACATTATGTAAGTTTGGGGTGTAATAATCATGAGAACTAGCCTCTCATCTACCCTTCGAAAATTTACACCATGTGCGCTCGAAGTATGACATATGCTTGCAGATTCCTTCGATCCATTCCTTGAGCTAGGGGCCCACATTGGACCCTAGCCACAGCTGCACGACCATAAATGATGGTGATGAGAAAGGAAATAAAGGAAATTTGACACTTAAGGAAAGCCTATACTTACGAGACGTATTCCACTTTTTGGGGAGGAACTGGTGATGGATCAGATCTTCAGTTTTTACCCGAATAAAATGCCCATGCCAACCTCGATTTTGATCCTCGTCGATGCTCGAAAAGGGTGCCTTGCTGGCCCAGCGAACAAGCTTGATTAGTACCCCTCGAAAAACTTGGGGACTGTATAGACGGAGTAGGTGGTCGAGGGTGAACCTAGAAGATTCGGTGTTTTTCACAAAATGACGTAGAAGGATCATGATCTCCAAAGAGACGGGTGGATTTGGCGGAGGCACGCCTCGTACCTCTTGCAAAAGTCCAGGACTACTTGGTCTATCGGGACCAGTGTGAAAAGGTAAGTGTAACTACTAAAATACACCTCCACGTGGGCAGCAATGTCATCCTTGGGCCCGAGGACAACCACGTCTTTGCCTTCCCATTTACAGTCCTCTCGGACTATGGGAAAGGGATCTTCGGTAATGGAGCATATGTATCTCTATACTCCTTCCCTCGGTATTGTTTGGTGGAGGCCTTCTTGTCCTTGAAGTCATCCCCGACTGAACAACCCCTAGGTATAAAGCTTTTTCATGGGGGCTCTAGGGCTCCCTTAGGAACAACAATATCGGGAGCAGCCACCTCGGGAACAGCCATATTAAGAGTAACCACCTCGGGAGCAGCCATCTTGGTAAGGTGGGAAGATGAAGAGGTAGCCTTCTGAGGAACTGATTTGGAAATCATAGCTATCGTGATCTATAAATGATGAAGATTTGAAGGAAAAGTATGAAGGTTTGAAGGAACAAGTATGAAGGTTGAAGAAAACATTATGAAGGTTTGAAGGTAGGATGGAGATCTAAGTAGAAACCTAAGAACAATTATGAAGATTTGAAGATCAAAGACGAAGATATGAAGATTTTAAAAAGCTGAGAACTGCTAGAAAATTCGCAAGGTAAAAGCTAATATCGAAAAGTGAAAAATGTATAAAAGGTCGAAGCTTTAATAGTGAAAAATATAACCAATACGCGATGTTTCACATTCGAAGGCGACCAACCGATGATTGACACGCGTCCGAAGTCAGAACGATGCGATTGATGGGATGTTTTGACTTTTCTATCATCTCGGTTGTAACTTATGAAGGAAGGAACCAGGGTTCATCTATCATGTTCCATCATTTCGGAAAACCTACTCTCTAGGAAATGAGGGGATGATCTGTATATGGGTGAAACCGGGGCTAACGCATACCCTGATCTCCCGAGGGGTCAAGCGAAGCAAGGATATGATTACATAGGATCGGAGTCGGAGTTGGGAACTTCTTGTACCGAGGCCAGAATGGAGTGCTAGCCACCAGGCCTAATAAGATAACATTTCCCGCACCTAGAACGAGCTCCAAGACTTTGAAAAGCATGGCAACGGTTGCGTACGACTAACGGAGGGCCGTGATATCCGTACCCCGCCAGATATCATGATGCAGATCTTACTCGATGTCGGTATCATATCAGTAATTGACGAGAAAGGATGATTTTTATCTTTTTTAGAATTGTACTATGGATGAAACTCTCCTACTATATAAAGGGGAAGCTTTTTATTCAATAGACACACTGTAACACGCATATCAAGGCAATATAACTTATTTCTCTGCTTTCTAGCTATTGAAAAGCTCTTATTTTAGTTGTAGTTCTTCCTACATTTGGCTTCAAATCGAGGGTTTGGTCGAGGATAAAACTATTTTTCAGCTTAAATCCGAGCCTGGCCTTAACATCACAACTGGTTTCATTTTATCTTTAATTCATTTATCTAACATTCTTGATTACTTGTGCTGAATTAATCCATATATACTTAAAACCACGTACAAATTTAATTGTTATTTTAAGGGTAAACAATCCTTTATAACAAATAATGCATATTATTATGTGTCCCATGGACAACACCATATAATATGATACTAACTACTAGTATGCTAAAAGTTAAAAAGTAGTATTAGTTTTTAGTGTTCATTGATGTTATGGAGATAGTGAGTGACGTCTCCCTCTTTCATCGTACTTAAATAATGGCTATTGATATACTAATTTGGGTTTACCTAATCACCCACTCCCAAAACAATACTCCCTCTATTTCAATTTATGTGAACATTGTATACGATCAAAATTGAAGAGCTCGAGTTCGAGGACTTGACGGTACCCCGAGCTCGAGTTCGGGCAGCACGAAGTAAAAACTAGATTTGACTGGAAAATGCATACCTCGAGGAGGCAAATCAGAGACACATCATGATCTGCCTCGAGGGCAGTACGATTTCCATGACGCTCAAGAAAGAGCGGGAATTTCTCAAGGACACGTGGATCAGGGCATAAATTAAGGGATAAGATTTGTACAAAATAGTATAAGTCCTTACTAGATTGTTATACAGTTGTACCAATAGAATTCTTTACCATAATTGGGAATGTACCATATTAAGATTTTTCCCTCCTATATAAAGAGGACCTCAATCATTTGTTAAGACATCTCTCATTCACTGCAATAGAATATTCTACTCTGTTTTTCTCGCTTATTGTGCTCCATAATTGTTCTTCAGCTTTATTGTGTTTTATTTCATTGTTCATACTTTATTTGCTCTTAACTCACCCTGAGGCCCCCGAGATAATCAAGGCTTTAACAATATTGGTTTGTTTCATCAATTTTTCTTACTTAAACCTAATATTACTTGTATATTCACTAGTATTGGAATAAATTACATATCTATAAAATCCCAAATCACCTTTAATTGTTACTCACATTTTTCAAGGTAAACAATTTGGCGTCCACCATGGGGCTAAATATAATAGTGATTATTTTAGTGCTAGTTTTCTAACAACACACGTTATTCTTCACACTTTTTCTTGTCAAAGATTTTTTGATTCTCAGGATTGATCATGTCTAGCACACAAAATGCACCTACTCATGACAGTGAAGGTCTCGGAGAAAACAACGGTATAGGGGTAGGTGTACCACCCATAAACCCTGAAGGAGTACCAAATATGGAGCCAGTTGATATCAGTTTGCATAATGCTCTAAACACGGATGCAGGCACAGACCCCGTAAGGAATGCACACAGGGAAGCCTGGCCAGGGGACCAAGGAATGCCAGGATTGGAAGAAGGGGGAGTCAGCCTCCAAGTGATATTTGAGATGATGCAAGCTCAGCAAGTCGCTATTGCTCAACTTCAGATTCAGAATAGAACTCCAAACACAACCGAACCAGTGAATACTCGGCGTGCTGAACCAGTGCTAGAGAGGCCCGATGAAAGTGGCTCGGGGACTGATCCCACGATTATGAAAATGCTCGAAGAACTCACTAAGAGGATCGAGTCCGGAGAAAAGAAAATTGAGGACAACGATAAAAAGGTGGAAACATACAACTCGAGGGTCGACCAAATACCAGGAGCACCTCCAATTTTGAAAGGACTGGACTCGAATAAGTTTGTGCAAAAACCATTCCCCCAGAGTGCGGCTCCGAAACCCATCTCGAAGAAGTTTCGAATGCCAGACATCCCAAAATACAATGGGACCACTGATCCCAACGGGCACATCACCACATATACTTGTGGTATAAAAGGAAATGATTTGGAAGATGATGAGATTGAGTCTGTTTTGCTAAAAAAGTTTAGGGAAACTCTGTCTAAGGGTGCCATGATTTGGTACCATAACTTACCCCTGAACTCTATTGATTCGTTTGATATGTTGGAAGATTCATTTGTAAAGGCACATGTCGGTGCCATAAAAGTCGCAACAAAGGAGTCTAATGTATTCAAAATAAAGCAAAGGGATAACGAGATGCTGAGGGCATTTGTCTCCTACTTCCAGTCAAAATGAATGGAGTTACCATCGATATCCGATGACTGGGCCGCACAAGCCTTCACTCAGGGGCTAAATGAATGAAGTTCAATAGCTTCAAAGCAGCTGAAGCAGAACTTGATCGAGTATCCCACTGTGACTTGGGCGGATGTGCATAACAGGTACCAATCAAAAATTAAGGTTGAGGATGACCAATTGAGAGGCCCCTCGGGCTCAGTTTACCCAAGCAGGTTACTAGCAAAGGAGTTAGGAAATGCTGATAGGGGTCAAGGTCTAATAAGAAAAGATATCAGCCATACGTTGAGGATCGAAGGAGCATTTTAAGGCATAATATACCCCAGAATGATCGAAGAGCAGATCAAGGTCAAAGTTCCCGAGGACCCATAAGCAAAATCGGGTTTGATAGGCACTTGGGACCGGAAGAGGCACCCCAATTATTAGAGTACAACTTCAGCGTCGATGCCTTGGGTATTGTCTAAGCCATTGGAAAAATTAGAGATACTAGATGGCCCAAACCTATATTGACCGATCCTTCTCAGAGGAACCCCAACTTGATGTGCAAGTAGCATTGTATTGATGGGAATAGGACCGAAGATTGCAGGCAGCTTAGAGAGAAGGTAGCTCAGTTTTTCAACAAAGGGCGTCTTTGTGAATTTCTCAGTGATCGGGCCAAGAACCATTTCTGAGAAAGAGATGCAAACAGGAAAAATGAACCTGAAGAACCTCAACATGTCATTCACATGATCATCGATGGAGTCGACGTCCCATAGGGACCTATATTCAAATGTACCAAAGTATCCATCAGAAGGGAGAAACGGACTCGGGACTACATGCCTGAGGACACCCTCACATTCAGTGAGGATGACATCGAGGCCTTATCTCAGCCTCACAACGATGCACTAGTAATTTCTATCCTTTTAAATAAAGTTCAAGTTAAACGTGTTCTCGTAGATCAAGGTAGTTCGGAAAATATAATTAGGTCAAGGGTCGTGGAGAAGCTCGGGTTGCTCGGTCAAATCATACCAACATCTCGAGTCTTGAATGGCTTCAATATGGCAAGTGAAACAACGAAGGGAGAAATCATCCTCCCAGTTAACGTGGCCGGAACAATACAAGACACCAAATTTCATGTCATCAAAGGTGACATGAGGTATAATGCTTTGCTTGCAAGGCCGTGGATCCATAGCATGAGGGCAGTGCCATCGACCCTTCATCAAATGATGAAGTTCCCAGCAAAGGATGGCATGAAAACAGTATATGGAGAGCAACATGCAACTAAGGAGATGTTTGCAGTACATGACTTGGTTGGACAAACAAGTGGTCAAATAGCAATCACAGCTCATACCTTCGGTTGAGCCCGAGGGACAGGTGGTCGAGGGCGAAGAAGTAGATTTCCTCATCCCTCGAGCCTTCATTGCCCTCGAGGAATCGAATGCGACGAATTCCACAGTCGAAGAACTCGAGCAAGACATATTGATCGAGCATCTTCCAGGACGAAAGGTATACTGGGGAAGGGGTTAACCCCCCAAACGCAGGAAAAAACTCATTCAATTTCTTATTGATAACATTGATTGCTTCGCCTGGTCCCACTTAGATATGACAGGGATCCCACCGGAGATAACTACCCATCGACTAAATGTCGATCCCAGATTTAAACCGGTAAAGCAAAAGAAGAGACCTCAGTTCGAGGAAAAGCATGCATTCATCAAAGAAGAGAAGGACAAACCTTCAATATTTCGGAGTCGGAGACTTAGTCCCAAGGAAAGTTACTCTCAACACTCGAGACCCAAACGAAGGGAAACTAGGCCCCAATTGGGAAGGACCATATCGTGTCCTCAGAGTCGTAGAGAAAGGATCCTACAAACTTAGCACAATGGAAGGCGAGCAACTACCAAACAACTGGAATGTATCGTTCCTCAAACGCTATCATTGGTAAGGTATGACCTTCTCCCATTTTTCATTTGTATTTAAAACTAACTTCTTGCAGATGATCGATTGGAAACATCGAGGCACCTTTCATCTCGAAGACCTTAGGTTTTAAAGCATGCGTTGCACTCTTTTCCCTTAGATCGGGTTTTATCCCAAATGCGTTGTACCGACAAGGTTTTAACGAGGTAACACCTATATGCAACCTAAGGAATATTCAACAAGTATTCAAGGCTTCTTTTCAATTAACCTCGAACACTGGGGGGGCATCACCCTCGGAGGTCACATTCTCGAAGAAAGCAATTCATGCCAAGGAGGACCTCGATATGAGAATGTTGTAAAGGGCCAAACGTCAAATAAACCGTGTCCATGTAGAATAGTCGAGCCCCCAGCGGCAAAACATGTACGCATGTATTAATTATTTGAATAAGCATTCTTATTATATCAAAACACTTTGTGCCTCAAAAGAAGTTTACTATTTTCACATTTAACGGCTCAAGGGCCAAAACCCCGAATGCACCCAAATACTCGGGGACTGTCATCGATAATTGACACATCGAGTCATAGAACACTCGAACTTATAAGACCTCAAAGAGGCACACTCGAGCTTACAAGACCTCAAAGAGGCATCCCCTTGATATTAAGGCCAAGTCCATCACACTTGGGGACTAAAGGCTATAGCCATATAAAAGACTACAGTCATATGAAAAGGCTATGGCCAAAATAATGTGGCTCAGAGATGTCCGACTTATTCCATAAAACTAAAAGGCCTTCATATACTTCGAAAAACCCGGTTAAATCAGGCTACCCTCGGAAAAACCAAATTATAAGGGGCTTCGATATAATCAGCCCTCGAACAAAGCGAAGGCTTCGATAACATCAGCCTTCGAAAAAATCTCAATAGGTATTTGATTAGCGTTTCATATCAAATTACAAACGAGTTTCCAATCAATCAAACCTTTGAAAAACCCAAACGGGTACAAAAAACACATGCTAAGACATACAAAATTTTCACTAAGTCTTTTAGCCGAAAAGAGGGAAAAATTATAGCCATTTTGGAAGCTAAATCGCCCCAACTTAAAGAGCCTAAGGTCCGATGTATAAGAGCCTAAGGGACAATATAAAAAATCCTAAGGGCTAGCTTTATTTCGAGTTCGAGCAAGTACTCACTCGACCACTAAGCCCAAGGGCTACCCGAGTTTGAGAAAATTCTCACTCGGGCACTATCCACAAAGTCTAAGGGATAACTTTACGTCAGATTTGAGACCTTGCTCTCGCTCAAATCGGACCCAAGAATTCCTACTCACATCAATTTAAGCTTAGTTCAAGGGCTAACGAAGGCCTCAAGGAGTATTACATTGATCGGTTAGAAATCTAAGGGCCGTCATGACCCAAACCAGAAATCAAACTGGTCATTTAAATTATGAGATCGAATTAATATGAACAAGATTCAACACAAGTCAAAGATGATACAAAAATAAAATCCTTTTTGTATTTCTAAGAGATAGTTACAAAATATATTTACAACGCCTATGAAGGGTCATTACACGGGAACAAGGAAGCAAAAACAAAGCCAAGAAGCTAATATACTTTTAGGGCCGCATCCTCGAGAGCGACGCCTTTGGTAACCTTCTCCAAGACAACAATAGGTGAAGAAAATGCTATAGCCTATCAAAGAACAAAAGCTTTTAACAAGCGGAGAAAATTGTGGCCTGGTGAAAAACTTGGCAAGTATGGGTCTATTCAGCACAACTATTCTAAAGCCACTCCCTGAGATGTTATACCGGTGTGGGATGCAAAAGTTAGTAGGTGATAGTAACACCTCACTCCATGGAAAGCAGAAGGAATGAAATGCCCCACCAGGTTGATGTTAAGAGAGATGAGCGACAAGGCAAAGGTCGGATATCTCCTAATACGGGAAGGGTTTTGTGCCCCTTTTTCGTTGCTTCGAATTGACGCTTCAAAAAAAAAGCCTTGGTGTAACTGCTAAAGTTGATGCCATGTGATTAGGAGTTCGCAGGTTTTGGATCATGGAAGCAGATGATTAGATGAAAAAAATAAAGAAGGGAAAGAACCAGAGTAAAAATGGTGAATGAACACAGTCTTTGTTCAAATCGGATAAGCCTCGTATTTATAGAAAGGCGATGAAAGGTGGTGACGATTTTGGCGGTGCAAGTGGCCGACCGACACTGGCACACATTTGATGTTCTAGGAAGAGCGTTGACATGACATTTTCAGTCACTTCAAGCACCCACGTCATGGGAATGACGTCATCCTAAGAGGCTCGGGAAAATCGAGGTCCAAATCATTTCTTACTCTAAGAAACACGGGGCCGAAATGGACGGAGGTCAAGAAAATAGGGGTCAAGACCTCATTCTCATTCAACTCGGGCCCAAGGGTCGCGTCATTACAAGCTCAATCTAAGCTCGATAATTACCTAGGACCTCAAGAGGCATCGTGTTAATCAATAAAGAACCTAAGGGTTCATTGCATTCTAAGTTCGAACCAACACTCAGGCTGATAATTTGGGTTGTACAAGCGAATTTTCTATAAATAAAGAAAAATGAAATTTGTCACAAACCAAGGTCAAAACAAAAGTTCATTTGTATTCACTAAACACATTTAAAAAATCCTCCCATAGAGCCCTTACATAAAATAAAGAAATTAAAGAGGACCTAGTCTATTGTCGGGGTCACTCGCTCGGAGGCAGCATTCACCGGAATTACAACTTCGGTGTCTGACCTTCGGCAACCTGATCTTCAGTGGCCTGATCTTCGGGGGCCTCTTCTTCCTCAGGGACTTCGCCTTTGTCTTCCCCACTCTCGGAGCCGCTGACAGAATCTTCATCAGTAGAGAGCAATGCAGCTGCCTCTTTTTCCAAAACCTTCACCTTCTCAATTTCTGCAGAAAGGTCAAAGCCTTTGGCATGCACTTCATCGAGAGTTTGCTCTTGAGATTCCAGCTGAGCATGGTTGACGGCGTAGGATAACTTCAGCTCAACTGCAATAGATATCTCCCTAACCCGAGCATTGGCAGTTGTAGCATTGGTTCGATATGAAGACACGAACGCATCAGCTTCAGACTTAACCTTAGACAACTCAGCGACCGTCTCAATATGACCCTCCATAAATTTACGACCCTCCTCATTTGCACTCCGAAGCTAGCTCTCAGTCGAAGCCAGCTGTTCTTGAAGACTAACTTTTTTAGAGGCCAAGCGATCCATACTTTGCTTCCACCTGAGGGTTACAACCTTTTTGGTCTTAAGCTCCTCTCAAAGTTGCTCCGCCAGGTCGGCCTTCTCCTGGACTGCAAAGGTGAAACATTAGATGCCAAAACAAACAAGTACAAAATACGCCCACGAAGGATATATTACCTTTTTAACGAGCTCGGCCCGCTCTTTGGAAGCTTTTGCCGAACTTGCTCGAAGATCGTTGAGTTCACTCTCTTTTTTGGCATAGAGAGCCTTGAGTTTGTCTATTTCTAACATAAGCTTCCTGAGCTCCTCTTTATAACGGGCAAGCTCAGCTCAAGACATGGAAAAAGCTTGACCAAATAGCATTGCAGACTAAAGACAAAGTAAGGAGATCACAAAAGCAAGAACCTAATTCTAAATATAGTTATTAAGTCAAAGTTTACTTGCTTTCGAAGCTTCTCGGCCTCTTCGAGGATTAATGAGGCATCAAGGTCGGAGCCCTCCTCGATTCCAACAAGACATTTGCCGAAAATGTCATTCTCCCTTTGGGATGTTCCCACATCAGGAGTCTTCATATCTTGGGCATCCCGTATTTTCCTCTTAGAAAATGATGGGCCTGGTGGAGAGTCATTCACGTTAATCAACCCGAGTGGCTCAATCAGGGCCTTCTCCTGCCTTCGAGGAACCTCAGGGATAGTTTCTCTGAGTTCATCAACCAAGGTCCATTCAGGACGGGTCACTTTCTTGCCACTAGTCCATTCGAGAACCTTGCTCGAGCTCCACCTGGGAACTTCCTCATCTTGAGGTTGAACCACTTCGGTGGCCTCCGGCTCAGCGGCTTTTAAAGGATCGGTGCCTCTTCCTCTCCGAGTTATTAACGGGTGAGCATCTTTGTCCTTAGCCTCAACTCTCTCTTCGTCCTCAACACGAAGACGTGCAACAATTTCTAGAGTCAAGGCCACCGTATCAGCCCTAGGTTTTCGAAGCTTGGCCTTTTTTGGCTTTAGGGACTCCGCCAGTGACCCTTTCCTTCTTTTCTTGTCCTTGGCATGTTTTTGGGTCTCTCCCTTTCCAGGTGGGGCAGCCTTATCGAAACAACATCTCTAAGGCCTGCACAAGTGTAAGGTTAAGTGTATTGCTGAGGAGTATTTCACTAAGGGATTTAAATATGCAAATAATAAGGATTCACCGTGGTTTTTGGCCTCCCATCAGCCTTTGGCCAAATTGAGCCAGACGCGCTCGGCATATGTAGAAGTGGAAGCTAATTGCCAAACCCAGCCTGGGATGTCCGCAACCGTGTCTAGATACCAATCAACGACTGCATCATCAAAAGGGAGTTAGTTCAAAGGAAAGGGAAAATGTCTAAGTAATGAAACATGTTTACGCTTAGTATTCCATTCCTCAGGGAACGACAGCGGGAATCAGGTCGGAGGTCCTGACTTGAACAAAGCGGCTCATCCACCCTCGGTCTTTATCCTCATCGATGCTAGCGAAGAAAGACTTCAGATATTGACGTTGCAATTTTATCAGACCACTTCGATAGAGACGAGGGCTGTATAATCTGATCAGATGGTCGAGGGTAAAAGGTATCCCCTCAACTTTGCTCAAAAGTTACCTAATTAGGTGAATAATCTTCTAGAAAGAAGGATAAATTTGACTGAGTGTCACTTGGTATTGTTGACAAAAATAAAGGATCACTGGGTCTAGAAAGGGCAAAGAAGGATCTGTGAGACCTAAGGTAAATGGGTATGTGTATATGCTTACGTACCCCATTTTGTGACTAGTAATATCCTCATCAGGTGAAGGGATCTCCACGTGCACTTCATCACCCAACGGTAATCTGCCTTCACTTGTTTGAGTTCGGTTATTAGGCCAATATACTGAGACATGGGTTCACATCGTCCTGGAATCGAAGCAGGCTTGTCGACCTTGAAATCGAAAGACATATCACAAAGCCCGGGGGTACACTCCTAAATGAGAGGAGCTACCACCATTTTGTTCTTCGACGGGCGTGAAGACAAAGAGACTTTCTCTTTTTGTGGAACTGTCTTAGAAGTTTTTGCCATTTTTGGTTGTGAAAATTCAGAAGAAGGAAAAGGAGCTTGTTAAGAAATGGGCACAAGGAAGGAATAAGTGCAGAGAGGATTTGAAGATGTTGTAAAAGTAAAAATTTGAAGAATGAAGGATTAAAGTATTTATAGAGACTGTCTAAGCATGTTGGAGAAGCTAAACGAACGACCAATAGCCATTTTTCGTTAAAAGCTTTTTGAAAATTGTGTAGGCGTAACTTTTGCACCACTTTTCAATCCCATGGACCGCTGGCCTCACTAGACTAACATCATGATCGGGACATCGAATGGGTGAGAATTATATTGTTTCTTATCTTTTCATTCTAAAAAATGCAGGGACTATTTGTATACGGGCGAAATCGGAGAGCTTGATTTCGAGGACTTAATGGTACCCCGGACTCGAGTCCGGGCAGCACGAAGTAAAAACCAGATCTGACTGGAAAATGCATACCTCGAGGGAGCAAATTGGAGACCCGCCATGATCTGCTTGGAGGGTAGTACGATTTCGATGACACTCAAGAAAGAGCGGGAATTTCTCAAGGACACATGAATCAGGGCATAAATTAAGGGATAAGATTTGTACGAAATAGTACGAGTCTGTACTATGTTGTTATACAGCTGTACCAATAGAATTCTTTACCATAGTTGAGAATGTATAGGGTTTTCCCCTCTTATATAAAAGGGACCCCAATCATTTGTAAAGACACCTCTTATTCACTACAATAGAATATTCTACTCTACTTTTCTCGCTTACTGTGCTCCACAATTATTCTTCAACTTTATTGTTTTTATTTCATTTTTCATACTTTATTTTCTCTTAACTCACCTCGAGGCCCCAGAGATAATCGAGCTCGAGGTCCCCGTTGCTCTAACAGTACTGATTTGGTTCATTAATTTTTCTTACTTAAATCTAATATTACTTGTATATTCACTAGTATTGGAATAAATCACATATTTTTAAAACCACAAATCACCTTTAATTGTTACTCACATTTTTTAAGGTAAACAAACATGTTTGGATGGGCACGGAGTTTAGGAAAAAAAAGACTTTTTGAATTTGTGGTCCTAAACAAGTCAAAAAGGGATCTGGAGTATTTATGTGGTTATAAAAGCTTCTCATTAAGGGTAAAATTGGAAGTTAAAGTTAAATTATTTCCAAATTTAAAAAAGGATCATTCTTTCTAGAATGGACCAAAAAGGAAATAGGTTCATATAAACTGGAACAGAGAGAGTACTATTTTTCACTCCCTAAAGAGAGTGTGAGCCCTATGAGAGTCATGAGATTGCTTAAAGGGAAGATTCTCTAGCTGATTAAACTCAGATTAAAGGGACAGATAATCATATTATCATATAGAGAATACCTTGTTTATGGATGGGAACCAACCTAAGCTTCATCAAAAGACAAAAAGAAAAAAAAAAGAGAAGAAAAATGGATAAAGATCAACTCTCCATTAGTTTCACCAGCCTTTTTTAATTTTCATCCATTCAGTAAGGCTACTGTGAATGTTTGGAAGTAGGAGTGACAAACGGGCGGGTCGGGTTGGATATGGTTCAGGTCGAAAAATGGATAATGAAACAAATGGATAAATTATTCGACTCGACCCATATTTAATCAACAACAACAACAACAACGACCCAGTTAATCCCACGAGTGGGGTCTGGGGAGGGTAATATGTACGCAGACCTCACCCCTACCCCGAAGGATAGAGAGGTTGTTTCCAGGAGACCCTCGGCTCAAAAAGCAACAGGAGCTGATATATTAGTACCATAAAAATGCATAATAAAATAACAGTAATACAAGAGATATGAAATACAGAATACGAAATACGAAAAAGATGGCTGGTATAGTAAAACTAGCAGGTAAAGCCCTGCATCAATAGACGACCAATGACATTCTTAGTCTAACTCCTAACTGGCTAGTCTCACTCTATTGTGCTGTAGAAATATTCACAACTCTCCCCTAACCTACAACCTTAATACTCGAATACGGATAAAAAAATAAGTTATCCGGCGGATAATATGGTTACCCATATTACCATTACTTCTTGCAATATATGATCAGTTTTGGGAGAATTCTTAGTCTCCCTAACTTGATGAACCCCAAATTTGAGGCTTTAAAAATGTAAAAGTTAGACCCATTGATTATCCATTGGTTACGTATTGGTTATCCATTTTCTAATTGGATAATATGGTTCTTATCCATATTTGACCCGTTTTTAAAAAGTTCATTATCCAACCTATTTTTTAGTTGACAATATGGGTAGTTAATTATTTTTTTGAACCATTTTACCACCCCTATTTGGAAGTTATATCGTTTCCATTAAATTAATGTTAGGAATAGTAAAATGATACTTTGTATAGCACTAGTTTTCACAACACAAACTAGAGAAGAGAGAAAAGAAAGGGTAACACAGAAATGTCATCAAGGTATATATATATTGTTAAAGATAGAAGTTGTCACGTGCCTATCACGTGAGTGGAGTTAAGTTAGTTAAGAAGAATTAGTTAGTTGTAACTAATTATGGGATTAGTTTAGAGGCAAGATGACTGTAGATTAGATGCAATAGTTGAAGTGTGTATATATGCATAGCATTAGTACATTGTAATGTAGAGCTTCAGTAATACGATCCAATTTTTCTCTCAAACAGAAATTCTCTCCAGAACCTTCTCTTCCATCTTCTGCCATTTTTGTCTTCCTTGAAGCTCTCACATTTTCATTAAGGTATCAAAGCAGGGACGATAGATCCACATTCACTGCAGCTGTTATTCATCGTTCTCTGGCAATTTTCTATCGTAGATTGATTGTGATATTTCAATCGATTGAACTAGGGCACACAGTTTTTTTTTCTCGCAATTTGCAAATGAAAACTTTATTAGTTGTGGAAAACAAAACTCAGTCTACTTGAGTTTGATAGACATGGCAATTAGAGAAGAAATTCCAGCTGGAACCAGCACAAACACAACCACCACAACCATCGATCATCATCATCCTCTGTTTCTGCAGCCAAGTGACACACCAAGTAGTTCCTTGATTTCAATTCAGCTAACTGGAAGTGAAAATTATGCAGTATGGAGTAGATCTATGAGAATAGGATTGATAGGCAAGAGTAAATTAGGGTTTGTTGATGGACGATGCACTAAGGATAAGTTCGATCAGTCATTGCATGAACTCTGGGAAAAGTGTAATGCAATAGTTTTGTCTTGGATCATGAATGCTGTGAGCAAGGAATTGCTCAGTAGTATTGTGTACAAGTGAAGTTCACATAAAGTGTGGACAGATTTGAAGGATAAATATGATAAAGTCGATGGATATCACATTTTTTTCTGCATAAGGAAATTGCAACTTTGTCGTAAGGAATTTCTATAATGTCAGCCTATTTCTCACGGTTGATAGATCTATGGGAAGAATATGATGCCTTGATACCATGTCCTGGATATGATTGTCCAGAATCTAAGAGCTACTCAAAGTATTTTGAATATTAGAGATTGCTACAATTTTTGATGGGCCTGAATGAGACATATGCACAACCTAGGAGTCAATTTTTGATGATGAGCCCAATACCTTCTGTCAACAAGGCCTATTCTATGGTTGTTTCTGAAGAAAGTCAGAGAAATATGGGAAAACCTGCACAGACATTAGACATGGGAGATAATACAACACTATTCACTAACAAAGGAGGCATGACTATAGGAAACACCTATAAGCCTAGAAGAAACAATCTATTTTGTGACTACTGTAACTATAAAGGTCATACAAGAGAAACTTGCTACAAAATACATGGCTATCCAAATGATTTCAAAGTGAGGAGGAAAGCCAACAATTTTCCACAAAGACCAATGGTTAACACCACAACAAATGAAGGACAATAGTACATGGGAAAGGCAGCAACAAATGCAGTATCTCAAGAAGGGCAGCAGATGCAGAACTCACCATCTGGAAATCCAACACCTACATTGCCTCAACCAATCATGTTCACTCAGGAACAATATGATCAAATTCTGAAATTGCTCAAGAAATACACAGGTGATAATTCACAACATTTTGCAGGTACGACCACGCTCACTACATTAGCTGACAAAACAAAAGGTGAAAACTAGATAGTAGACTCTCGTGCAACCAATCACATGGTTCACACTAGAGAATTACTTGACAAAATTTATACTAATAGCCTAAAGTCTGACTCTAAGGTTCATTTACGTGATGGTACCTCACTAGATATTGCTTGTACTGGAGAAAGTAGGATTGGTGAATATGGTGTTATCAGGAATGTACTATACATTCCATATTTTAAGTACAATCTTTTGTCAATCTCTAAGCTTACAAGGGACTTACATTATTTTTGTCCTTCTATCCTGACTTCTGGATCATGCAGGACCTTCACAATGGGAAAGTGAAGGGGATTGGTAAAAAGTTTGAAGGATTGTATAATCTGCAGCATAAGCAGGACAAAGCCAAGGCTGCAATTATGCAATCACATGATCATTTCATAGTAGAAGAGGATCTAGGGGTCTGGCATGGGAGACTTAGCCATGCCTCTGATAAAGTGGTGAAACAAATCCCAAACATGAAGTTCAAAGTAAATAATGAAAGAGTAAGAGATTGCACAATATGTCCACTAGCTAGACAAGGAAGATTGCCATTTCCAAAGAGTACAAGTAGATCAAATAAGCCATTTGAGTTGATTCAGGTAGATGTATGAGGTCCATAAAGAGTAGCAAGTCACAATGGATACAAATCTTTTCTTACTATAGTAGATGATTACACTAGAATGAGATGGGTTTACTTATTGAGACTTAAGAGTGATGTGATTGTATGGTTGAAATAGTTCTTTGCCTTAATAAAACTCAGTTTGGAGGAACAGTCAAAATTTTAAGAGGTGATAATGGGACTGAATTCTTCAATTCTGAATGCAGCAATTTGTTTCAATTATATGGTATGATTCATCAAAGTTCTTGTGTCAATACTCCACAGCAGAATGGGCTAGTGGAAAAAAACATAGACATATACTGGAGGTGGCTAGGGCAATTAGACTGCAAGGTCATTTGCCTCTCAAGTTTTGGGGAGAATGTGTGCATGCAGCAGTTTATGTCATTAACAGACTTCCCCTGTTAGTGCTATCAGGGAAGTACTCATTTCAGTTGATGTATGGAAGAGCACCTTCCTTACAGCATTTGAGGATTATAGGATGTATGTGCTTTGCCAAAGTCCTAGTGGGGGGAGATAAATTTGGAGCAAGAGCCATTGGGGCTGTACATATGGGATATTGTTCATCTCAGAAAGGATATAAACTATATAATATCTTGACTAACTCCTTTTTTGTCAGTAGGGATGTAAAGTTCATGGAAAATATCTTCCCTTTCCAGCTTTTAAAGGAAGGGAAGTTGCAGATCTTTCCCAATGGTGTCATAGAGTCAGTTCTTAGCAATGACACATCACCACCCTCTCTTTCATCTACAACTGCAGATCCTCCATATGAAGTTGCACCTCCTTCTTCTACAGATGCATTACAACATGAGCCAGTACCTGCTGCAGACTCGCCATCCTTGCAGCCACCATCAGTTCTTGATGATCTACAACAGTCACAACAGATAGAAGGAACATTCTCAGAAGCAGTTTCTCCATCACTCTCAGACAACCAGCCTAGGAAATCTAGCAGGGCTGTGAAAGAACCTGCCTGGATGCAGGACTATGTATGCAATGGTTCACTGGCCAGCTCAGCTCCACAGACATTTTGCAAGTATCCCATGCAAGATTTTCTGAGTCATGATGGAATTTCTGTCAAGTACAAAACTTATCTTTCCAAAATACTAGCTTGAAGGAACCTAGCAGCTATGAAGAAGCAGCAGGAGATCCTAAATGGGTAGAAGCTATGACACAAGAGTTAACTGTCCTCAAAGAGAATGGGACCTGGTCCTTGGTAGATTTACCAATAGGGAAAGTTCTCATTGGTTGTAAATGGGTATTCAAAATAAAATACAGAACAGATGGGGAGGTTGAAAGATACAAAGCTCGTTTGGTTGTGAAAGGGTATAATCAAATTGAAGGCTCGACTACCGGGAGACTTTTTCTCCTGTGGTCAAGATGGTGATAGTCAGAGTTGTTCTTGCCCTAGCAGCAGCACACAGCTGGAATTTGCATCAGATGGACGTATACAATGCCTTCCTTCAGGGTGACCTCACTGAAGAAGTGTATATGTACTTGCCTCAGGGATTTCACAGCCAGAGGGAGAAAGTATGTAGGCTGCATAAATCCCTTTATGGATTGAAGCAAGCTTCTAGATAGTGGAACTTGAAGCTATCTGAGGCCTTGATCAATTCACGATTTGTGCAGAGTCGATTTGATTATTCCTTGTTCACAAAAAAGGCAAGGGATTAGTCTAGTGATTATCCTTGTATCTTCAACACTCCTCCTCAAGTTTATGGGCCAAATCATATAAAGCCCTTTAAATTTGCCACTATTTTTCACTTAAAACACCTCATGAATTGCAGCAGTGACCTATTAGACACTCAGAACTATATTTGAACTGTGCCTATTGAGCACCTCAGAGGGTTCCCAGTTTCTTCTTGCTACTCTTTTTTGCTATTCATTCACCAATGTTAAATCAAAGGGAAAAAACAAAACAAAAAGGTAGGACCATGACTCCACTTCCATAATATGGTAGAATAACTTTTTCTTATTGAAAAGAAGAATTTTTGTTGCGTGATATGATCTCTTTATCTTTTTCTTTTCTCAGGATCTTATCTTTAATAAAAAGCAGAAAAGTTGGGTCCCTAATTTCCAAAAGCGAGTGACCTGCTTTTTGACCAAGGCTGGCTTTTGATACCTGATGAGTATTCATGGTGGAGCTAGCCATCGAGTACGGATTCGATCGAACCCAATCGCTTTGGTCCAATTTATATATTTTGTCTTAAAAAATTCATTGAATATGTATAAATTATTAATTTAAAATCCAGTAACTTAAAAGAACTAGAACCCTGAACCCATAATATTCATATCCTGGCAGCCTCTGGATGTACTAGGGGTTAACTTCAAGCATATTTCTTGAAATTTCATTTTTCGTATTTATCCTTTGGAAAATATATGATCAAATCAAACTAAACAATGTGTTTTTGGGCTCACATTGGCATTGCTTTTGTTTTGCTTAGATAGAGAAATGAAAAGGAAAATTCATGACAAAAAGGGAGCAAGTTAATTAATTTCACGGATGAGTAATTAATAAGTTTCATATTATTGAACCAAAGCCACTAAATTAGGAGTATTAAATAAAAAAGTCACCCAACTTTGCTAAGTATCGCCAAAAGTTACTAAACAAGTCTTATAATGAGCGGAGATAAAAAAAATATTAGGTTACTTTTTTCCATCTGTCCAAGTTTAGATGGACAAAATTATCTGGTGCCTAGTACTGGTGGGAGATGACATGTATTCCGTGAAATTAGTTGAGGTACGCCCAAACTGGACAAAGTTAGTCGAGAGGTGTGAAATTGGTTGAGGTACTCCCTCCGTCTCATATTATGTGTCATGATTCTCTTGTGCACGCCCCTTAAGAAAAAATAATTAGGATGAAATTTTGACTACTTTACCCTTATTCATTACTTAATATTTAATCTTTCTTCATTGAATATTTTCTTAATTTATGTGTCATCTCCATCAATGACATTATTCATATTTTTACTAAATGTGAATACAATTAATTTGCTTTATAGAAAATATGAAGAGACACCTAGGATAAAATTAACAAATCAATAAAATTAACTCTTCCAACGGATATTGCATGAAATGGAATTCATCTTTCCTTCAAAATATTTCCAAACGAGTGATTTGAAAATTTTCTTTCATTATGTGTACTCTAGCAGAATTTTGGTTTGAATAGACTTTACAAAGAATTTCAGTATTTACAGTATTGCTTGCATTAGTGAAAACATGATTAAAATATTTAAGATAACAAGGTTGGCTTCTTGGTATTTGAATAAAATTATTCATAATTAAGGTGTTTGTAGTCTTCTAGGATAATTATTACTAAGGGTAAAGTGGAAAAATATAATCAATTTTATCTTGAACTTCCACTACTATAAACACATCATTTTCCCACGGAAATTTTAAACGGAAATTTTTTTAGTGACAATTCCCACCGAAATACAGTGGGAAAATTAAAATTTCTTTTCCTACAAAAACAATAACATTTGCTAGTAAGTATTCGTGGGAACATTTTGGCGCAAAAATGCGCGGTAACTTAGTTCCCTCTAATTCCGTAGGGAAAGTCATTAAAAAAGTAATTGTATAAAATTAAAAAAAAAATCCCAGTGAAGAGTACAGTGGGAATTTAAACAATAAATAAAAAACTTTTTTACCTATTCCTATTTCCCACCGAGATTTCCCAGGGTAATAGTGGGAAAGTATTATTATTCACATAACTTACGTTTTCCCTCATTTTATTCACATAGTATTTCCCCTCTGCATCTTCCCTCCCAACAAGACAATGCGGCTCCTTTTACATGGTATTTTTCCCTCTGTATTTTACTCCATTTCCAGGTAATTCGATGCCTCCCTCTCCCCTCTCTCTATCTCTCTCTCACATTCACCATAATAATTCGAGACAACTATTTTTAGTAACCACGACTGTTAATATGAGACGGATGGATTAAAAAAATTCTTATAACCAAAAGGTCATTCAACTTTGCTGAGTGCTAAAAAAAGGTTGAGTGATCACTTTAATTTTTTTGCTAAAAGATAACATGTTGAAGCTGAAAACTTGAGGTCTATAGCAGCTCCATGTTAATTAGATGGAGGAGAGGAAGGTATTACGAGAAAAATCCCTTTCGCTATTATTTTTCTATAAGTGTAATTTGGGGAAAACAAAGATGACTACGATGCTAATTCATTTCCGGTTGAGATTAAAGATACTTTCCTTCTTTTAAAGAGCATATATTCTTAGTTTGTTAGGAATTTTAGAAAGAAAAAAAGGAAAGCTACGTCTCTTTAAAGAAAAGATTCACGTACGGTTGATTAAAATGGACAAAAATGTCTCCTTGGTTCTCCACCAAATAACAGATTATGTAGAGGTTAAGTTCTATACCTAAAAAAAATTACACAATCAAATTGTGTAAAAGATAAATACAATAATTTTATTTAATATCGTTGATGGATGAACTAAAAAAAATGATATATATATATATATATATATATATATATATATATATATATATATATATATCTGCTCTGCCATAGTAGGCTCGCTCATAGTTAAAGAATCGTTACACTAGCACATAAGCTTGAATTCACAAATTTAATATAGAAATTTTAGCAACACAAAAATACTAAGAAGCGCATCTGTTACAAATAATCCCGATAACAATACGGTTATAAAAAATATATATATAATGAGGATAAAGATCAAGTGTCCATCGTGATAACATTTTCTTTTTATCCGAATCGTGTCTCCCATTATTATGCTACTACGAGAACTTCTCATCATCTTTTAGAAAAGTAAGGCAATGATTCATTTCTTTCATCTTGGGAGAGAAAAATGGGATTATGATATCATCCTGATTATATTACACAGACGTCATGTCTGATCGTCATAACGACCTATCATTGCCGAATCAATAATAGTGATAAATAAAGTGGAAAGAATAAAGAAACATGGATTAAGACTTTTCGTGCCAGCTAGTTACAATAATTGTTTTTAAAGATGCTTTAAATAAAGGTTCGTTCTTTTTTAAACTAAAAACAAAAAAGTTGTGGTTTGATTTCAAAAGCATGGCCAACCTGTTTCCTGATCCAACTGGCTCGTGATTCATGCATAGGGTGTAAATCATTAAACTTACTACGGTAAATCCCCACTAAAGCTTTTCAATCGTACCTGATCCAATTTTATAGGCGAGGTACATAGGTCCTTAAATTGATGTGCATTATTGAGACGACTTGACAAACCAATAAATAAAATGGACCGCAATGGATTTACGTACATCCCTGGCAAAACTATTGAATAAAAACATAGCCACAAAATTTTTTACTCTAAGTAATTCCCTAAAAGAAAAAAAAAGGATTTTTGAGAAAGAAATAGAAAGAAAAGACTTTTCACACAGTGCTCTCTCCAACCCGAAGCTCAAATGCAGTTGAAGCTGCCGTCAAAACTAAGCAAATACGAATATGTTCTTTAGGCGATGAGAGAGAAAAAAAAAATGCTATGCTACAGCCTACGAGTGAGACTAAGGGTGTATAAAGGAAACCGACAAATCGCACCAATTCGAGAAAATTTTTTTTACTATGGTTTGATTTGATTTGGTTTGGTGTTGGAAAAAAAACCGATCATAATTGATTTGATTTGGTTTTAATTAAAGAAAGTCAAACCGAAATTAACCAACCCAACCCAACATTACATATATAGAAATTTTAGATATATTTAATATATAAATATACTTATTGTGATGTAATTTATATATATTTCTTAAAAAATTTAATAATTTTATCTTTTAAGGTATTATTTCAAGGTTGGACTTAGAACTTTTGAATGTTCCAATAAGTTTTATAGTCATTAACATTAGTAAATTAAATAATGCTAACAAAAGCCCAAACCAAAATCAAATCAATACTAATGCTAACAAAAGACATTCAATTCAATACTACGAACGTGAACGTATTGCATATCTATTTTTTGTTTTGCAATAATTTAGATAAAAATACATAACCTATTTTTATTTTTTCTTTAGCGTTTAGTCATGTAATTAATACTCCCTTATTAGTCTACTTATTTTAGCATGACTTAGCACTTTTAGATTATGTTTATTTTTATTATGGCTTTTTAATTAGCAATATTTATATTACATAATTTTATTGTCTTTGTTGTTGGATATTTTAGGATAATGCCATGACACATCTCACATTTTTGTATTATTTTCTTGGAAAATACTTTATATAGTTGTATCTTACTAGGATTAAAGAAATATTTTGAGCACAATTTGTATATTTTGTTCTACGAAGATTTACCGGGAAAAAAACCCCCGAAAAAAAAACCCGATAACCCAAAAACCCGAGAAAATACGAGTTTTATTGGTTTGGTCTTTAGATTTAATAACCCTATACAATTGGTTTGGTAATTGTAAAATCCGAACCAACCCGACCTATGCATCCCTTAAGCGAGACTCTACCTTATGTGCCATGTAGGAAAATTGTGCTCAATATGCACATTATGAAGCAAGTTTGGATAAGTTATACTCCATCTGTCTCAATTTATATAAACATATTTGACTGGGCATGAGTAGTTTGAGAACAAAGAGAAATTTTTAAATTTGTGGTGTAAAATAAGACACATATATTTTATGTGGCTATAAATCATCGCATAAAGGTAAATTGTTTCTAAATATAAAAATATAATATTCTTTTTTACATAGACTAAAAAGGAAATAGGTTAATATAAATTGAAATGTAGGGGATATTATCTAAGTGACAAGTTTTACCAATTTTATAAGGGGCTATCCGAGTATTTTGCCTTTTTATATACTCTTATATTCAGTCTTAATTTATGCGACATGTTTTGCTTCTCAGATAAAACCTATTTATGTAAATTTTGGTCAGTATTTTTATCACACTGACATGAAAAAAACTGTCACTTGTAATTAATTGTCGTATAGTTTTTTTTTTTTTTTTAAATACAAACAGCGCCGTTTTATTCATCTCCAAAGAGTACATTGAGATGATGGAAGAGCAACATCTCCTCTCTAGTTCATCTTGAAAGATAGACGCACCTATCTTTTTACATTTTGAGATGAGGTCGTTTGAGCTGGGAAGGCAACAACAATGTGAAGTATACATAAATGATCCATAGTTACCTCTAGGACTAACTACCTTACTGCCAGGGGCGGTCCCAAGTGGAGAGAAGTGAGTTCAGTTACGGTGTATATGTATAAATTATGGCTAAAGCAAGGTAAATTTTGTATAGAAATTATTTTTGAACTCGCTTATATGGCTTATACCACTTATGTTAGTTATGGATTTCTCCGACTGAACCCGCTTTCACAAAATCCTGGGTCCGCCACTGCTTACTGCTATACAAAAACATGATGATCATGGTGGTTGAAATGAAATGTTACTTTTCTTCAATCCGGTCCTTCGAAAGGAAAGGGAAGGCCATCTATCCATATTCATCAGGCCTCTAACTTGAGGAGGGAGTTCAGCAAATCATAAAATTCTTTAAAGTGAGTGAGAGTATGGCTAAAGTTTTGTATTGTTTTAATATCCAAATTTTAACTTTAAAATATTAATTTTTTCTAATTTAATTTAACTTTTAATATGTGTCAAATTAACTTTCGAAAAGTTAAAATATTACATAAATTGGACCAAAGAAGTAATTGTCCTGCTATCTGGTCTAATCAAATCAAAAGTAGCCATATGCTTGAAAACTAACATTGCTTTTTGGCTTGGATAGAGAAGGAACAAAGTGAGCTGTCGAAAATTCCATTTTCTTTTCGGGAGCTTTCATTGTGGTGTATATTATTCCATTTGTTTCAGTTATAGGGCCTAATTTTCTTTTTAATTCGTTTAAAAAAAATTAAGTTTAACGGAGAATTAACTTAAATTTTCATTTCAGATTTAATGAATATAATTGATATGCACACAATGTTATGATATATTTAAGATAGTAAGTTTCAAATGTCATATAATCACATATATAATACGCTTAAAACCGTAGTGTCAAAATTCTTCATTAATTTCTTTTGTAAACTCAATTTTTAATCAAATAAGTTCATATACTCTCTCCGTTCCAAACATTATTTTCTTATTTGTTCCTTTAAGAAAGTGACATATTTTTAAATTCGACAACGCTTCTCATTTTATATATCATTAATCAGAAGTTTTTATAACCACACAAATGTTATAGCATATTTAAAATCACGAGTTTCAAAAGTTTTATAACCACACAAATTGTTATGATTTTTGAGCATAATTTTTAAAATTATTCATTCTTTATTAAATCTCATGCCGATTAAAACTATGTTACATGAAGTAGATGTGGGATCCTTCCCCATAAATGAAAGAAAGAAAAAGGCAAAAATAGGTAAAGCAAGCTATTAATCGAAAAATAAGCAGCAGGATTAGACTAATCTGTGAGGCAAGCTGTCTCTTCTATATAAAGATAGACACAACCTTTAAGGAGGGCATGCAAAAGCCAAGTAGCAAATTAATTAAATCATACTACTTCCTTCAATATATACAGAAGTCTAAATTCCTTTTCCTTTACAATGAGCACAGAAGACAGTAATGTGTCTTCTTCTCAGACGACGACAGGTACAGAAACTAGTTGCCGTCAATGGTCATACGACGTTTTCTTGAGTTTTAGAGGTGAAGATACTCGAAAGAGTTTTGTTGATCACCTCTACACCACTTTGCATGAAAAAGGGATTCATGCATTTCGAGACGACATAGAGTTACGGAGGGGGAAATTCATTTCCCCTGAACTCCGTAACGCTATTGAAAAGTCTAGGTTTGCAGTTGTCATTTTCTCACAAAACTATGCCAATTCCTCCTGGTGTTTGGAGGAATTGACGAAGATTGTTGATTGCACTAAGCATAGAGGGCAAACGCTGATGCCTGTCTTCTACAGCGTGGATCCTTCAGTAGTGAGAAAACAGAAGGGGAGTTATCAAGAAGCTTTTGCAGAACATGAAAAGAATTTCGAGGAAAAGAAGATCAAAGAATGGAGGGATGCTCTGAAGGAAGCAGCTAACATCTCTGGATATGACGTCCAACACATGGAAGATGGGTAAGCAGACATCCATCTCTTTAATTCACTCTTTTGGCGCTCAATTACTTTCTTGTTTTTTTCTTTTTTCTTTTAAAACGTAAATAAAATACTGTAGACTGTAGTAGTAGAAAGCCAATATATATTACGCCACCCACAATTCTCTTCTTTTCGAAAGTTAAGTTGGTAATCTTATACTCCCTCCGTTTCAATTTATGTGAACCTGTTTGACTTGGAATTTGTGGTCCTAAACAAGTTAAAAAGGGGTCCAGAATATTTGTGTGGTTATAAAAGCTTCTCATTAAGGGTAGAGTTGTAAGTTTATACTAAATTATTTCCAAATTTAGAAAGGGTTCATTCTTTTTGGAACGAATCAAAAAGGAAATAGGTTCACATAAACCGGAACGGAGGAAGTAGTATTTTTTATTCTTTTTACTAATTTAGTAGTATGTCTCTCATGGCCTATTTGACCAAGCTTGTAAAATTAAATTATTTTGAACTTTTTAAAAAAGTAATTTTGGGAAGGAGCTACTTTTTTGCTCCTAGAAAATTGCTTTTGCTTGTGCCCAAAAGCATTCTTTTCTAATTTCTAAAAGTTTGGCCAAATACCTAACTATGGAACAATGTGTTTTTGGCCAAAAAAATACTTTTGACCAAAAAGAAGTTTGAGATATGAGTTAGCTTGCTCCATTTGACTTTATTTGACATAGTTAGACTCGTCACAGAGTTTAAACAAGAGATTAAAGAAAGAATTATAAAATTTATGGTCTTAAATAACACCGCAATATGTGTATGCTTATAATACTTTTGAAATATTTGTAGTCTTAAACATGTCACATAACATTTATTTGCTTATAATATTATATGAATACTTCTCATTAAGAAAATATAAAAAACATCTAGAATGACTAATGAGATAGTGCTAAATAGAGTGGAACTAAGGAGGTGGTATTTCTCTCTTCTACAATATGGTGAATAAATCAGTATCTACTTTGGACAATTTTCTCATTAGGAGCTAACTTCAAGATTGATTTATGCTTAAGGACCATTTCCTATCATAAAAAAGAGCCAGACTTATCCTTGTTATTGTGTTTTTCAATGTTGGACCGTATATTATATTATTCACGTTCCAATTAACAAGCCTGAACGTACGAGCAGAGAGGGGTGTCAAGTGTCCCGCATTTGTTGATATCTCTATTAATCATTTTAACAATAATTTAGGATGCCTTTTAGCTAGATAAATCTAAAAATTAGATATTTTGTCCTAGAACAATTATACACATCAAAGTAAGTATATGAAGATATGGAGACAAGGAGAAACAGGAGTTAAACAAGTTTATTACTTTATTTATAAGGTTAAAGGGAGTCTTTTTTGTTAATTTTTTCATTGGTTGAGGATAAATATTTCTTCTTATACGATTTTGCGCAATTCTCCCTTCATTAGGTAGTTTTGAGGTTGAGTTAGATACAAGATCTATTTTTATCATGGTATAAGAATTAGAAATTATTCCTGCATACGGAAAGAGAGAGATAACATATATGCCACAGGGGAGTAACCACTATACTTAAGTATTTTAGACCTCATTTGTTTGCACTTAATGGAGGTCTGAATCTTAATCATTCAGATCTCAGACATTAAGTGCGTTTGTTTTTAAAGTCTGTATCTTAATTATTCAGATCTTAATCAGTAAGTGTTTTTTTTTTTTACTTCATAACCACTTAATGGGTCTGAATAGGTCTGTATGATTAAGATCTATAATAGAGACTTAATTTTATTAAGATGCTATCACACATTCATTATTAATTGCCGCCACCGCCTATCATTATCAACTACCACCATGTCGCCACCATCACCATACTCAACCACCCCCACCACCACCACCACCACGCCACCACGCCACCACGCCACCATCATCCTCAATCATATCTGCCACCATAATCGACCATCACCACCCATAATCCCCACCACTCCGACCACCATCATTCTCACCCACAATCAACACTCATCCACCTCATCTACCATAACTGACCACCCTATCTACAACCACAGTCGGCGCTGCCCATCATTATATCCTACCATCACCCACTCACCCACCACCTTTCTCAGTTACAACTACTACCACCACCCGCCATTATTAACTATCACCAACCACCACCACTATCCTCAATCATAATCGCCACCACTACCAATCACTACTAGCTACTAGCATAAACCACCATCATCAACCAAAACTACCACCAACCACCGCCTCTAGTCGGCATTCACCCGTTAGCCATCACCACCAACAACTATCATATTTTAAAAAAGGCAGAATAGCCTAAATGACACATATACTTGTATCACTTTGTCATCCCTGTCCCTGTATTCAATGAAGTTTCATCTAGACACCTGAACTCAATCAAAACATGTATTTTAAACCCCTTCGGCATTACGTATTGGTCACTCGCCTGACGTGGAGAAAATATCATGTCCACATTAGATAAATCAATGCCACATCATCCAGTTAATACACCTAAGGGAAAAAGTAATTGGGAAAATCAAGAAAAAACCCTCTTCTTTCTGGAATATAAAGTTAAGAAAAGTGCATCTGAAGAAGCGATTGAAGATAAAAGTTCAGAGCTTGAAGAAATCCTTAAGAAGAAAAGCTAGGGTCATTGTTGCTGCATTGGCTAAAACGTTAAAGAGATTGAAGGTAAGTGAGTCGCATTTTGGGGATCTCAATAAACCAAGCAGCCCCAAAATTAATTGCTGGCCAATCATCGTTTTTTCCATTCCCATTTCGACCTAGCGCCATTAACAACACCCTTCGTTGCTGCATTGGCTAAAACGTTAAAGAGATTGAAGGTAAGTGAGTCGCATTTTGGGGATCTCAATAAACCAAGCAGCCCCAAAATTAATTGCGGGCCAATCATCGTTTTTTCCATTCCCATTTCGGCCTAGCGCCATTAACAACACCCTTCAACTTCCCTTTTTCACTCCTTATTTAACCTCTTCTCCTTAGAACGAACATGAAAATTCAGATACTATAGAGCCTTTCCGGAATAATTTCCTTGCAGCAAGAAGCTGGGAGAGGTGGATACAATCGAGTGTTACTAAACCCAAAGAATTAACGTCGTATATCTATGAATGTAGTATCTCAGAACGCCTTAGCAATTTCCACTTGCGATTTGACAATTTGTTCAATCTAGTGCATCTATCCTTAGACATATGATTTTGCAGGTAATAATTGGACTCTTCTTCTTATTCTTCTTCTTCAGCAATTGGTTATTTGCATCCTGTTTTCTTGCTTTGTTTTCAATTATATACCTATTGCTTAGACCTGCTAATTACTGGCCTTTAGTTACACAAACGCTTTCTAGTTGGTGGTTCTTCTTTTCATAAGGCCGGGGAGAAATGGGGTTACGATAGGAAAGAGGGGGGAGAAGAAGACGGGGAGAAACGAGGTGAAATAAGGCCGAAGGGTTGGGAAACGGGTAGAGATACTTGGGTTGGAATATTAATTTACTCCTTCTCTTTTTATGGTTATTCTTTATTATTTTTAATATTTTTAAATCAAAATAAATATATGCACTCTCCTTTTTAGAGCGTGTAACCACTCATTTTTTTGACTCAGCAAAATGAATGACACATAAGCTCAGTCAACGGTCAAAGGGGCTTAAAATACATATTTTGACCGAGTTCAGTTGTCTGGATGAAACTTCATTGAATACAGGGATCGGGATGACAAAGTGGCATAAGTATAAGTGTCATTTAGGCTATTCTGCCTTTAAAAAACTATATTTTATTGATAGGATATTAGATTAGTTATTTCATTTGAATTTTATGTTTATTAATTTTCAAATAAAGATAAATTTTATATATTCAGACGTTAGAAATCAAACAGTCTTAATTATTTCTATTCAGATCTTAATACACATCTTAATATATTCAGATGTATATTTAGATTCAGATGTCTTAATCTTAATACACATCTTGATATTGAGATGTGTATTCAGATTCAGACGTCTTAATCTTAAAAAAAACAAATGAGGCCTTAGTGTTATTGGCTTTATAAACTTATTTGTTATTTCACTTCTTACAAATTATTAATTTATTAAAAAGAAAAAAGCTAAAACCTGGAAACTTAAATTTTTATCCTTAGTTAGCCTAGTAAATGCTTTATGATGTTGTTGTTGTCTAGGGGGTACAGTAGTGCTTGAGATGATGCCCAATTTTAGTGTTTTTTTTTGTTTGTTTGTTTGTTTTGAGCCATACAAAGATTACTTGGTAATTAATAAAAAGAATAATTTACCCAAAAAAAGAAGATAAAAGTGCATTTAACCTGATATTTTGAAATTTTTAGATTAAATAATCACACAAGTCAAATATAGTAGAGTATTAGAGTACATATGTAAATGTTATGTTGCGCTACCCAATATTAGGCTACATTTACTGGACATGTTGTGATATTTCACTTTTTAGATTTCCGGTCCTCAATTTTAGCTTTTGAGATTGAGTTAAATCAAAAATCTATAATCCTAATATAGTTTTAGAGCATAATTAATTTATATTTATTAACTTTTGGGTTTGAATTAGACCCCATATTGAATGTCAATGTTTTGGCAGCATCGCTTTTTCTTTTGGGTATACTAGAACAAGCTACACAAATTTAAAGTCTTGTGACACAGAGGGTGTTTGGCTAAACTTATAAGTTGGTCAAACTGACTTGCAATCATCTTTTGACTTATCTACGCATTTGGTAAACACTCAAAGTGCTTATAAGCTAAAATCAGTCATAAGCTGGTCACCCCCAACTTATGGCTTTTCAGCTTATAAGCACTTTTAGTTTGACCAACACTTTTACTGGTTTATCCTTAATAATATTTTCTAATTTACAAAATACTTTTCCCAAAATAAATTTCTTGACTTTCTCTTCATTCCGTATTTGTTATTAGTTCTTTTCTTTATAAAGAAATTTTTAATTTATAATCTTTTGAAAAAAATTCAAGGGTATTTTAGTTATTTTAACAAAAGAATAGCTTATCAGCACTTTTTAATCAAACATATCAACTGCTTATTATCAGTTTCAGCACTTTTATCCAAACATGTAAATGCTTATTTTAAAAATCAGTTTCAGCACTTAAAAATGTTTTTCAGCACTTCAAATTTATCAGCTATTTACAATCAGCTAATCCAAACAGGTTCATAGTTGGGTAAGCTTCATGACAAATTTGATGTTTAATACTCAAATCTGCTATTACATCTGGAATTTTAAGATATGTCTACAAATTAATTCCGGGATCATTTGAAAAAGAAGAACTTGCACAGGGTTTTTATTTTTTACTAGTTGCTAATTTTGGCCCTGACACTTCTCTGGAGCTTCTTAATACCCATACAATCCCCAAATTAAAGTACTGCCAAAGAGCTATACTAATCGAAATTTTAGTGGATAATAATAATTCTGTCATTAGTATAGTAGCATGCACCAGACATTTCACAGTACTTCTCCCCATTTTAATTCAGGCATGAGTCAAGATGCATTAGACAAATTGCAGTGGCAGTTTTGAACAAGTTGGGCCATGTCCGACCTAAAATTGCAGAAAATCTAGTCGGAATCGAGCCCCAAGTACAAAACTTAATATCTCTGCTGAATACAAATTCTGAGACTGATGTTCGCATAATTGGGATATGGGGTATGGGAGGCATCGGCAAATCAACCATTGCACGAGCTGTTTTTGATCAACTTCAAGAAATGTTTGAAGGTGGCTGCTTTCTTGATAATGTTAGAGAAGCTGCATCCAAATTTGGACTTCAAGCTTTGGCAGAAAAATTACTTTCAGAAACATTAAAAGAGACCAAAGACAATCTTTACACCAACACCAACTTACTGATGAACAGATTGAGCTATAAAAAAGTGATGATCGTTCTCGACGACGTGGATCACGATGAGCAGATAGAAAACTTGATAGCTGGAGGACACAAAGGGTTCGGGCCTGGTAGTAGAATAATTATCACTACAAGAAACAAGCAATTGCTAGCGGCTTGTGGAGTGGACCAAGTGTATGAAGTTAGCCTATTAGGAACTAATGAGGCTTTGATGCTCTTCAACAGGTTCGCCTTCAAGGAAGCTCAACCGCAGGATCATTTCATGGAACTAGCGTTACGAGTGGTGAAATGTGCTTGGGGACTCCCGTTGGCTCTCAAGGTTTTGGGATGTTTTTTGCACAAAAGAGAAAAAGAAGAATGGGAAAGCGAGTTGACGAGGTTGGAAGGTATTCCTCATGATGATGTGATAGGGAAACTTAAATTGAGCATTGATGCATTGAATGATTTAGACAAGCAAATATTGCTTGATATTGCTTGTTTCTTTAAGGGGAAACGAAGAGAACCTGTGATCAAGAAATTCCATGCATTCGGTTTCAAACCTGAAATTGGAATACCAGTGCTTGTTCAAAGATCTTTGTTATCTATATCTGATGATGACAGATTTCAGATGCATGATTTAGTTCAAGAAACCGCTTGGTACATGGTTCGCCAGGGACAAACTAAAGAGAAATACAGCAGGTTGTGGATTCCTGACGACATATGTGATGTTATGTCAAAGAAATCGGTAAGTTTGGCTACCTAATAGCACCTTACACACTACATGATATATTGAACTGCTGCATAATTTACAATAGTACAATTTCAGGCAACAGTGTGTTACTTTCTTTAAAAAAAGGGAGCCCTGTATACAAAACATCCCGCATTCACGCAGGGTCTGGGGAAGCATTAGTTTTTTACGGTTCGAACCCGTGACCTATAGGTCACGGTGTGTTACTTTCTAGCTTTCACTATTAGAACAGAGTTCTTTAGTTAACAGCAAACACCTACAGAGTCCTTGACATATACCGGCTACATTATTACTCATAAATGCTCTTATACGATATGCAGGGTACAGAAGCGATTCAGTCAATAATATTGACTTACCCACAAAAAGAGAAATTGAACTTATCATCACGGGCATTAAAAGGTATGGAAAATCTACGTCTGCTCAAAATCCGCAATGCCTACTTCAATAGAGGTCCAAGTTATCTTCCGAATGAGTTACAATGGCTCAATTGGCACAAGTTCCCCTCAACCTCTCTTCCACAAGACTTTGACGGAGAAAAGCTTGTCGGACTCAAGTTAAGTCGTGGCCAAATTTCACAACTATGGCCAGAACCTAAGGTACCCTTTGCCATCTGAAACATTGTTTTTCACAGAAGATGTTTCAATTTTTTTCTTTGTTACACTAGGGAGCATAGCTTAATACTGTACAAACTAAACTCTCTAACCTATCTTAACTGTATTGAGGATTTTATTGCATGCTTTAGATAGAAAGTACTGCTTCTCTTACAATGCGACTTCATATTTAAGGTTTCGTTTCTATCGCTACTGTACCAATTATTTGACTAGCAATGCTCTTAATTAATTATAGTGAGTTTTTTGTGAATTTAATCAGTCATATGTTTCATCAAAGAGACCTCAAATTAACAGAAAATCAAACAAGCTTGTTGGCTTTAAAACTAGATTACAAAACAACAACAAAAATCATTTCATTGTTTCTCACTCTTTTTGGTTTTTGACTTGAGCAGAACCTTGAGCAGTTAAAGTATTTGAATCTCAGCTACTCCAATGGGCTAACTACCTCTCCAGATTTCAGCATGATGCCAAATCTTGAAAAGTTGAATCTTAGCAACTGTAAATGCTTGGTAGTAGTTCATGAGTCAATTGGAACACTTGAAAGGCTTAAATACTTGAATATGTCTCACTGCTCGAAGCTGAGTCGTCTTCCGAATACCATTCACCTTGAATCTTTGGAAACTTTTCTTCTGTGGGACTGCACCAATCTTCAAAATTTTCCTCAAGTTATTGGCTTAATGCCAAATCTTTCAGAACTTCACTTGGAAGGGACTGCTATTAAAGAGCTACCCGACTCCCTCATAAATATCAGTGGCCTTGTGTCCATAAACCTCAGCAATTGCAAAAGCCTGGAAAATATAACCTACAGCATCTGCGGTTTGAGATGTCTCAGGAGTCTTAATTTCTCTGGCTGTTCAAAACTCGAGTCATTGCCCAAAACTCTTGGCCAATTGGAAACTTTGGAAGAAGTCCTTGTGGATGGAACTGCAATTACCAAGCTACCATCAACTATCTCCAAAATGGGAAACTTGAAAATCCTTTCTTTCAGTGGATGCAAGAATATTAAGGAAAATGATACGTCATTTGGAGTGGCAAGTTTAAGCATGTTCACTTCAATGACAAATATCAGGAATCTTATGAACCGATCAGATGCTGAGAGAAAGAAGCCACAAGCAGCACGGCCATCCTTATCTGGTTTGCGTTACTTGAAGAAATTAGACCTCAGTGACTCTGATTTGGTAGATGAAGTTGCTGCTGATATTTGGCACTTGGCCTCATTAGAGGAGTTAAATTTGAGCCGAAATAATTTTGTGCAATTTCCTTCAAGAATATCTGGACTCCCAGGATTCAAAGTCCTGAAATTGGAAGAATGCAAGAACCTTGAAGTACTACCTGATCTTCCATTGAGTATTACTGTAATAGAGGCAAACGAGTGCCCGGCTCTGCACACTCTTGGAAATCTGTCAACCCAACATGCATTCTTAAGGAAGGTTTCCTTTTCCAATTGTCACAAATTGCACGAACAAAGCAAGAAAACTGGCATTTGTGCTGCGGATTTGTTGTTGGAACTGCTGCTTCAGGTATGTATGCCTCTCCACGCTGTTTTTCAGCATATATGCTTACACTATATATTCCACATTTATGTATCTGTTACTCCGTTTACCCGACATGTAGTGTTGGAATTATATGATATAAAGCACCAAGCAACAGAAATACCATAATGACAATATTCACTGTCACTTGGATTTTGTGCAACAGGGGCACTCCATCATATATGGTCGCTTCAGTATACTGATTGCTGGAGGAAAAATTCCCGTGTGGTTTGATCA
The DNA here is from genome assembly GCF_000715075.1 of Nicotiana tabacum. NCBI lineage: Eukaryota > Viridiplantae > Streptophyta > Magnoliopsida > Solanales > Solanaceae > Nicotiana > Nicotiana tabacum. The sequence continues at coordinate 97,716,384 of NC_134082.1, forward strand.
TCAGAAAATAGGCGGTTCTATCTCAGTCCAGCTACCTTCAGATTGGCAAGTTAACATTGTGGGAATTGCAGTGTGTTTCGTTTTGGACAGCTTTATTCCAAAGTCAAGACTAGGTGTTACTTTCAAGTTGGTTAGCCCAGACCACAGAGAATACACTTTTCAAAATGCACCTTCTGCTGCTTCAAAGATGGGAGAAGTGTACGATTCTGATCACGTGTGGATAACTTATATCTCTTTCAATCTATTTCGGCTCCTCTTCCCTGATTTCACAACTGAAGATTGGACTAAAGTTTGCGGTAATCTTTCAATCAGAATAAGGCAGGATCCGTGGACAAAGGTAAGGAGGTGTGGAATTCAGCTTGTTTACAAACAAGATTTGAGTACATTGGCAGCTGAACGCGCGGGGGTTAATAAAGATTCAGTTGGGAGCAAAGAATTAGTGGTATATGAAGGAGGAGGTAAAGAAAGTAAAGAAGAAGCTGCGATCAAAGAGGATATTGCTGCACTTATGGCTGGGGTTACTGAATTGAATTGGGATGTTGACCCCATTGAGCAAGATACCACTCAGCTCATGAATTTGAGGAAATCAATTGCCTACAAAATTCAAAAGACTCTCTCTTTTGAATGCTAGCTTCCGGGTTCGAGCGCCGGGTACGAAGTCGCCTTTGTTAGGGAGAACATTTACTCCAAATGTGCGACTTCCACTGCGAATCCGAATTTAGTTGGGCTCCAATATTGGTACCGAGCATCAGGTGGGAAACAAAAGAAAAAGAACGCTAGCTTCTGTCTTCTATCAGCAGTTTGGTTGATGATTCTTGCTCATGATTGGCAACTTACGTGGTTTGTTTGTTTGTTATTTCCAAGGGCTTGAGTTTGCTAATAAAATTAAGAGAATAAGTGACTATTGGCTTTATTTTTGTTGAACTGATTGGCTTGTTGTACCATAAGAAAAGAAAAAAAAAAAAATCTAAGTTGTAAGCCTTGTAGTTTTCTTATGTTTGGTTTTTATCTTAATTAGTGTGCTTTGTGTGGTGTTTTATTTACCTAAATGTAATTGCGTCCACTTGTATAAATTCAAGAATACTACTTATATTTTGTAAAAAGCTCTAGTGAACTGGATTTATAGTTTTTGATATAGACTAGCATGAGATACCATAATTACGTAAACTAATAGAATCTGCCTAAGGGGTGTGAAAAAATATTGGATTATGGAGAATAAGATTTAGTTTAAGGATATATTTCATCTACACTGTGATGGAATAAAATTAGGCGTATCCCCTAGAATTGAACAAACCCTTCTAATATAACTAGGAATAGAAACAACAAAGATTGAATAAAAGAAAACACACCACGAAAAATAAGGAGAAGGTACTTTCTTAGTTTTTTTTCTTGGTCTCTCAACGTGACCACACAAAGACATATAGTCCAAAAAATCAAATGCACCATCTCATTAAAATGTCTAAGCCATACAGGCTCTTCAAAAGTTTACAGTAAAAATCATAAGCCATTAAGGCTATCGAATGACCAATTGAGTTTTCTAACAGTAACGTTCAAATTAGCATATTCAGATTTATTTTGTCTCAATTGAATTCAAAATTAAATTAATCTTTTGTTACAAATATATATAAAATAATTACTATAATAATGGCTCATTAATATAATAGTAAAAAAGATGAATCTAGACATAGTTTTAAAATATTTTTTTTTGAAATATCTAAAGTATTATTCTATCATATGTTTGGTAGGAATGAAATGTGATGTCTTATGTTTTAGAACTCGATCCTGCGCTTTCAAGCCTTAAAAATCTCATTTTTACTCTCCTCAATTAGCGTGCGCAAACGTTTTTTCGGAAAGCTTTTATGTTGAAAGTTGATGAAAATAATAATTTTTGCCTTAAAAGTTGATTTTAGTTGACTTCGGTCAACATTTTGGGTAAATAGATCGGACCCGTATTTTGACAGTCCCGGTGGGTTCGTAATGAAATATTGGACCTGGGCGTATATTCGAAATAGAATTCCGAGGTCCCTAGCTCGAGATATGATTTTTTGTTAAAAATTGAAAGACTGAAAATCTAATGGTTCTAAGAATTTGGTTAATGTTTGATCTTGTTGGTATCGAGTCCGTATTTTAGTTTCGGAGCCTAGTACAGGTTCATTATGGTATTTAAGACTTGTGTGTGAAATTTGATGAGAAACGGAGTTGGTTTAATGTGATTCGGACGTCCGGATGTGAAAATAGAAGTTTTAAAGCTTTCTTGAAAATTTTATTCGAGTTAGTGCTTAATTTGTAGTTCTAGGTGTTATTTTGGCGATTTGATCGCTCGAGCAAGTTCGTATGATATTTTAGGTTATTTTGGCGATTTAATCGCGCGAGCAAGTTTGTATGATGTTTTAGGACTTGTGTGCATATTTGGTTTGGAGCCCTGAGTGCTCGGATGAGTTTCGGATAGGCTACGGGAGGTTTGGACTTAGAAAAATCTGGGTTTTTTTCTTCAGCTTCAGTGTTTTCTGGTTTCCTTATTCGCGTTCGCGAAGGTACTCCCGCAAATGCGAAGAGCGAACTGGAGCTGGGTGGATTTTGTTCTTCGCGAACGCGTAAGCTCGATCGCGAACACGGAGTGATAAGTAGGAATTTTAACCTATTATTTACTCTCTTTTACTTGCGTTTTGGGCCTAAAATGCGTGAAGGTATTCCTGGAAACTAATGTAATATGTTTGCTTGCAGGAATTGATCAAAATGAGCCAAAGGAGGCATAATCAACTCATAAAGGAGTCAAAACTGGAACAAAAACCAAGACTGGGGCAGGAGACCTGAAACGCGGACCGCACAAATATGCTGCGGTCACGGAAGCCACAACGCGGCCGCGATCACAAATACGCGGCCTGCAAAAGGGAGATATAGAGAGTGCATTTTCAGGCCAAATGTTGAGCGAGGTTCGCGCCAGAAAAGTGCTGCCGCAAAAGTCTCGTCGCGACCGTGATTGGAATTATACAATTCGCTATTGTTGAGGTTCAGAGAGTTTACATTTCAAGCAAAAACAAGGAGTGCGGTCCACAGTAGAATTACGCGGCCGCGGTAGTCTCATACGCGACCACGATGCAAATTACGCGCCCCGCGAAACAATGCTCAACCCAGATCCAAAAGTTAAAAATGCAGACCGCGGCCAGATTTACGCGGCTGTGAAAGCATGAGTGCGGCCATAGTGAGAATTAAGCGGACGCGAATCCTCCGCAGGGGCATTTTGTCCGAAAATTTCAGCTTAGTATAAATAGATCTTTTTAACATTTTTAGGAAAAGTTATGTCTTTGCTGAGCACGTGAGACGGCTGAAAATTCCATTTTGGGCAATTTTGTACTAGAATTATCTTTCAACATTAGATTTTCATCTTTTAATCTAGTGTTATGATTATCTTTATTTCATCGATTTCTGCTATTTCCATGAGTAACTAAACCCATAGCTAGGGTTGTGACCCAACCCTAGTGCGGGTATTTGATGGGTCTGGAATTTTAGGACTTGAATGTGTATGGGTTAATAGTAGTATTTAGCCTAGTTCTTGCTAGAACTATGAAATTATTGGTTGCAAACACTGATTCATGCCTTTATGACTTAGTCTTTACTTGAGAAAGAGGGACTAGGTCTAGGAAAACTAGGCTAACAAGGAATTGGAATAAACTCAAGAAAATAATAGCCCCAATTAAAAGGTTAAACCTAGAGATAGTAATATCCGACTTGAGCTAATATCACTTGAATTGCATGAATATCCATTTGGACTTGAGAAAGCCAAACTGCGCAAAGTCACTCAAACTACCGAGAGGTATAAAGTGAGTACCCGGGTGTGATAGCTATATTACGATCCCTGATGGGTTTTCAATGTCTTTGCCTTATGCTTTTTATGTTTTGATGATCTAACAAACTTATTGTGAAGAACCAGATAGAGAACCTAACCCACATGGTATACATTTCAAATGAATAATGTCCAGTATGATCTCCAGCAAATGAATGGACAACCACAGAGAGGAATACAACAGGGACCTGGTGACCTGGTCCCTTAGGGTTCTCCGACAGAAGTACAAGTCAGTCACTGTCCGCAACTACTACAAAGAGGAATACAACAGGGACCTAATCCCTTAGTGTTCTCTGACAGAAGTACAAGTCAACTTTACAACTGGAACACAACTGCACAAAAGTAACTGTGTAGCAGACAGTGCAACAATCACTTCTCATTGGGAAGAAGCGTGTACCAAGAATTGACATCACCATCCATTGTGATGTCTTTTTGTAGTATAACAACCTGGTACAAGGCACAAGAAATTTACTTGTGCATTCAGTGATATTCTCTCAAGCATAATAGTGTTCATCCGGCATTGAAGTAACTGGTGTGTCAAGAACAAGAAGACAACTCCACTAAGGATCAATTTCATAATGAGTATATGTATATGCGTAGTTGAGTTGTAATCTTGTTATTTGCTATTCATTGTATCTCCTATCTTGCTTTCTTAGAAGCTTTCTCTTAGGAAAACCAAAAATTCATAAACTTCCGAGTTTATATTGTGACTAGGTTTAGTCATAAGTTTAAAGTCTTTATAACTAGAAGAGTCACAAAGTGGCTTGTGGTAAGAATATCACAAGTTAGTTGAAGTCTTTGTAATAGGGTTATTACAAAGTGGATTGTAATAGTGAGATTGCAAGTTAGTGAAATTAAAAGCCTACAAGTGTAGGTAGTGGTTTTTTGATCCCCTTGAGTGGGATTTTTCCACGTAAAAATTCTTTGTCTTCTTTACTTACAGTTTTATTAGCATTCTCAGCTTAACCTATAGAGGACCAGGTACTCTACTGTTTGGTGGACTCATACAAACTAACAATCCCAATTAATCACATGATTGCCCTAGATTCTTGCTACCCGTTAGATATCCACCTAGGTGGAAGTCACTAACCTAGTCCCTTTAAACCCTTGAAAATCAACAGCAAAAATATTATACTTAGTTTCAAATATTGTATCCTATAGAATAGAAGTAGAAGTAGAAAACAAACCAACCATTTGTGGAGGTGTAATGAAGAGCAAAACCCACATCTAGACTTGGATATAAATCTAATTCCAAATATTAACTCCCTATGGATTCGATCTCTACCTAGTTGGGTTAAAATTGCATCGACCATCCTCTCTACTCAATAGTAGTGTAGGCTTGGACCCGATCAATTTTTGGCGCTGTTGCTAAGGAGTTAGACGGTTTTAGCTATATATCTGAGTATTTGTGTGTTTTGTTTTTCTTTCCCTTCATTTTTCTAATTTGCGTGTGGATTGCCTTTTGGTACGAAATGGCTCTTAACAATGAAGCTCTCAGAAATTTTCCATTGGAGAAGGAGGTAGATGATGATAACGTTGATGAGATTCAACCTGCATCTCAAGTATAAAGGAGAGTCCGACCACCTCATGATAATATTCCAAATCCTCCCCCACCTCCTCCAAGAGCAGCACACCATGTGTTGCCCAACAAAGTCTATGCAAGTGCAATAGTCTCACCCCGGATTAGGGCGGGCAACTTCCAAATAACCAATGTCCGTTAGAATATAGGGGTTTCTTCACCGGAGCTCCACACCAAAATGCCTAAAAGCATCTAAAAGATTTTTTTGACACGTGCTAGGGGAGAAAGCAAACCAACATTTCTGAGGACGCACTGAGGTTAAGGCTATTCCCATTTTCTCTAAGGGGAAATGCTTTGGATTGGCTAGAAAGGTTGCCCAACCATTCCATCACCACTTGGACGAGTTGGCCGAGAAGTTCATTGCAAAGTTCTTTTCTCCGAGGCATATGGAGACACTAAGAGATGAGATCCTTGCTTTTAAATAAGAGCCAAATGAACCGCTGCAAAAGATTCGGGAAAGGTATCAGACGATGGTTAAAGAATGTCCGAATAATGATGTGACCAAAGCCGTGATCCAACAAACATTCTACCGTGGCATCAACACAACAAACCAATGTGTGGTTAACCAACTCGCCGGGGGAAATTTCATGAACACGCCATATGCCAAAACATGTGAAATACTTGATGAGATGGTAGATACTTTTTCGGCGTGGCAAAGTAGAGCTAATGTTCCACAAGGTGATCCTAATGTTATACACCTACACAAGGAGTTACATGACTATGGCCAAGCTATAGCCGAGTTGACTACTACCATGAACCAATTGGCCAAAGCTCAGTTGCAACAAGTTCAAGGGCCAAAATAAATGAATGCCATGGAAGGAGTGAATATGATGATCAACAAGAGAAGTCAACGAGGTCAACAAGTTCAAAACAATCCGGACCAATTTGAGCAAAGTGGTAGTGGGTACAATCAAGATGATTCCTATGATGATCAAAGTGAAAAGTTGCAATATGTCAACAATTATCAAGGTCAAAGGGGCAATGCTCCGAATCAACAACATTGGAGATCACAAGGAAATTGGGGAAATCAAGGTCAACAAGGAAATTGGAATAGTGGAAACGACAACAACCAAAGCAATTGGGGGAACAACAACAATCAAAATTGGGGTAACCAAGGAAACCAAGGTAATAGGAGTGGCAATAATAATAGTAATTGGGGAGGCAACAACAACAATCAAGGAAATCGGGGGTCGGGTTTTAAAGGCCCCCTATGTATCAACAACCGAACAACCCGTCTCCATTTCCATCACAAGGTCCTAGATCTTCCAATAATGAGATGGGACGGATTGAATCTATGTTCGAGAAAATGATGAAGAATAACGCCGACTTCGATGCCCAATTGGCCTCCCACAACACTTCCATCCGCAACTTGGAAGTACAACTTGGCCAAATTTCTCAAGCTTTGAATACTCGGCCAAAGGGGGCACTACTACCCAATGTTTGCTCTAGAAGAACCTGGTTCTTCTAGGTGTTCTAACTACTACTGTTTGCGGAATTAAAAGTACATAAAATAAAGAACACAAAGATTTTTACGTGGAAAATACCCCGCTCAAAAGGTGAAAAAACCATGACCTACTACTCAGTAGGATTTTCCCCAACACTTCACTAAATCACTGAGCCAAAACAACATTTACAAACTCTTTGTAAACTTAAGGATTACCTCTAATCCCGTTGTAGCAACCAGCCTCTAACTGTTGCGACAACTTCAAGTTAGCCTATAACTTGAACTCTCAAAGTACCTAATACAATTGCTTCTATGAAAGCTGGAAAGGTACAACATTAAACCACCTACTACAATTGAACTAGAATAAGAAAAAAATACAATAAATTTGGTTCTTTTATCTCGTTCAAGTAGCTTCAGGAGTGCATACTCAAATCTCACATAAATTGCTTGCAAAACTGCCTTGTTCTTTTGCTTTCAATTTAGTTTAACTTCTACGTATGTGCAATCCATGTAAAAGAGATCAATCATTGTCATTTAATAGGTTGGTAATCAGAGTTTGATTGGGATTCAATTTCTGATCTTCTATCGTAGTGGAGTCCTTGACAATATCAAACTCTAACACTCTCTTTATCCAGATTGTGTTCTCTTCATATAAGGAGACTTTCTCCTCTTATCCAATATGCAACCTTTTCGATCAGATCAGGAGATATTTCTTCTTGATCAGTGGGACTTATCTTCTTCACGTACATCTCACATGTATAGGTTGATCATGACTGTGCTTCACATGATGGACCTGGTCCATGACTGAGTTCATTTGTCATTCTTCAAAACTTCACCTGTTCTTGGGCCAACAAATTCCCCTTTTTTGATGATGACAAACTCTGTGCTTTTTACTGATTAAAAGACCGGTAAGAACTCAGATTAACCATCAACACTAGACTTGAAAATTTACTTCTCATAAAGGACCAGGTTAATTAGGTTATAAATATCACTTATTCAGAATAATGGGTAAAGCGCAATATCTTACCCCTTTTGGCATCGTTGAAAAGTTGCATACTTAATGTGAATCCCAGATTTTAATAAGTACTCATGGCCACTAGCGCAACTGCAAGTGAAAACATAGTGCAATTATCAATAATCAACAAACATATTTAAACTATTAAGGTCAGAATCATCATAGAACAAGAGAAACAGTTGTTGTCATTGATCATGATATGTTGCCATTAACAGTCCACAAAAATAAAGAAAGACTTTCAAAACATGAGCAAAAATAGAAAAATTCCTAATCCGGGTCACTGGGTTTCACTGGGGTTACTAGACAGGTTCAGAAGACAAGTACTAGGAGACCCAAGGCTTGGAGGAACTAGAGGGTTGATTCTGGAGAAGGTTCAGCATATTTTGAAGGATTCCATCACTCTTCTCCTTTTCTTTTGCTAGCTCAGTTCTAAGGCCATCCCTCTGAGTTTCCAATTCAGCCACACGAGCCTTGAGCATAGTAATTTCAGCATCCTTAGTTCCACATTCCTGAATCAAAGTCCTAACCTTGCTGTTGATGGGTGTCTTCAGAGATGAACCAGGTTCAACTGGGATGGCATTGACTGGATAGTCACAAGCCAGAAGAGTCTTAATGCTAAAATGTTCCTTGCTTTATGCCATTTCCCATTTCTTCAAAGGCACGTTCAGCCTGTCTAGAACAGTGGTCAGTATGAAGCCATATGGAGTAGCATGAGCCTTGGAGCCAGTGATGACCCTGTCTAGCAATTTTACAATGAGAGCAGGCCAGTTGATCTGCTTTCCTCTCTCAAAGCACTCCATAAGAACTAGGTCTATGTAATTTGCAGTATGTCTTCTCTCTTGTCTGGGTAGTAGGCACTTGTTGACAAACTCAAACACAACCTTGTGCTCAGCCCTCATCTCACTTTTCTGCACAGCCCTGACTTCATTCACATCCTCTGAATCACAGAACCTCTTGGTGATCTCAAGAGCAGTAGGTAGGAAGTCCATTCATGGCCACCTTTGCCTAGTGTAGTCATCAAACCCTTCAGAGGGTATATCCAGAATTTCTCCCAGTTTCGCAACATCAAATTGCACTGGGACTCCCTTCACCAAGCTACTGACAACCCCATCCTTAACATCAGCATTTGCCATGAACTCAATTAGTTCATTTCTGGTTAGTCTCCCATCCATCTGAAGGACCATGTCCTTCCAACCTTGAGCAGTTAAAGAGTCAACCAACCTCATCATCCCTGGTTCCACCAGGTCCTTCAACAATCTACCTTTCAAATTTTTTCTTTTGCCAAAGATGGCAAACTTGTCATGTTCCTTCTCAGATTCCTCTTCGTTTTCTTCTCCACTCCACTCTTCATCATCTAAAACTTTTGCTTGTTTAGCTTTCACTGCAGATCTTGTCCTCTTGGCTAGTGAGGGTGCAACAGACACAGGTACAGAAGAAGACTTCTTGGAAGAAGTCTTGGACCTTTTATGTTTGGGTATAAGAACCTCCACTGTTGTACCCTTTTCTTGATAAACCAGTTCCATCTCCTCTTCCTGTACAACCTCAGAGGATTCTGCAACTTTTCCCTTTCCCTTATCCATTTTCCTTTTCTTGCTTTCTTCTAGAGCCTTTTGTAAGTCAGCTTCACTTTGTTTTACCCTACTTCTTGTGGCTCTTCCCTTAGGCATTGAAGAGGCAGTAGGTTTTAGGGATGGCGTTTTTCTTTTCTTGGATGGCTTGGGAACATTTGGGGCTTTTGGTGTGGTAGTTTTGCGTTTCTTTAGGTCATAACTTGTCCCAATCTTTCTCAGTAGATCAGCTAGGGTCTCTTCAATAGACGAAGCAGGTTCATCTCTCCTTTTGCTCAGATGAACCAACCCCTCAGCAGCCTCCCCAGACCCACTTTCCCCTAACTTTATGCCACTCTCTTCTAACCTCTCTTGTGCAACCCCACATATAGCATGAACTGCTCCCTTCCCATTTCCCTTTTCTTTACCACATGCACCCTCTCTCTCTTTTTCTTTTTCAGACTTCTTTTTACCTCCACTCCTACTCGTCTCAGCCAACTTAACATCCCTAATGGGTCCAACCAGAACAAACCTAGTTTCAAAGTTTTCAATAACATATGAACTTACATCAGTAGGGAATTCTTGAGTCTTTTCAGAGTTAGAAGACCCATATCCTTTCCCCTCAGTCGCAGATTGAAAGGATTCAGACACAGAAATGGAATTAGAAATTGGAGATGGGTTATCTTTCACTTGGATAGCTTTCAACCTTTCATTTAAAACCTTTCTCAAAGCCCCAGATGCTACAGTTTTTCAAGCTAACATTTTCTGCCTTCGAAACCTAGGTTTTGGGGATTCACTAGGAGGAGTAGATGAGGATGAATTTGAGGGTGATGGTGGTGGAGGAGAACCAGGATGATCTTGTGGGTTAGACATTTTTGTTCGTTTATTGAGTTAATTTGGGAATTTTGGTGAAGAGAGCAATTAGAGTTGAAGAAGAGAATTTTTGACGGTTTTAGAATAATGAAGAAGATTAGATATGTGGTGTGTATTTAAAGATAATTAGACATTAATTTAGTAATGACAGCTTTTCAGGGGTCAAATAGAGGTCTAATCAAACTGTAATTCCAGACTTTTAATGATTATTTGGCTTCCCTAAATATTAGGCAAAAATCACGATTTTAGAGTTCTAAATGGACGAAACTGGTTCAATACTTCAACGAATTGTATTTTGTAGGAATTTCACAAGTATAGAACTTCTGCTCATGATTGAATTGTTAATCTTTCTAATTGTGCAAAGTATTGAAACCATACCTGAGCTTTCATATGAACTCATTTTGATGAACCAGGTTCTTCATTTAGAATTCTCTTGAACATGCCTCAAATGCCATAATAGAAAAAACTTTGTAAGAGATCAGTGAGTCATATATACACATGTCACAGGGGTATACTAATTAAAGTATCATACTGAGTAAGAATTAATCTAGATATTTACACAAAGTTAGAATTCCTAGGCAAAAATTATTATTTTTTTCAATTTTTTTTGTTTTCTGAGCTGGACCTATTACGTGATCTTAATCATCCCTAATTCCAACCTGTTCCTCTCAAAATTTTCTCTACTCAGTACTTTAGTGAAGATGTCAGCAATTTGCTTATCAGTAGTACAAGATTCTATGGATATCAGACATTTCTCATAGTTGTCTCTTAAGAAATGGTGCCTAACATCTATGTGCTTAGTCCTTTTATGATGAACAGGGTTCTTTGTCATACTTATAGCACTAGTGTTATCACAGAATATAGGAATGCAACCTACTTCTATACCAAAATCTACCAGCTATTGTTTGATACATAGCAATTGAGCACAACAAGAAGCAACAACAACATATTCAACTTCAGTAGTTGACAAGGCCATAGATTTTTGCTTTTTAATAGCCCATGAAACAAGACATGAACCAAGGAAGTGTGTTATACCTGAGGTGCTCTTCCTATCCACTAGAAAACCTACATAATCAGCATATCCTACTAAATTGAAATTTCTACCTTTGGGATACCAAATACACAGATCAATGGTGCCTTTTAAGTATCTTAGTATCCTTTTGACAGCAGTCAGGTGAGACTCTTTAGGATTTGCCTGAAAGCGAGCACAAAGCCCTACACTAAAAATAATGTCAGGTCTGCTAGTAGTAAGATACAAGAGTGAACCAATCATACCCCTATACAACTTTTGATCAACTGATGAACCAGGTTCATCAATATCTAATTTAGTGGTAGTTGCAATGGGTGTGCCTATTTCTTTAGATTCTTCCATTTTAAACTTTTTGATTAGCTCCTTTGCATACTTCTGCTGATGGATCATGGTTCTATTTGGACTTTGTTTGATCTGTAAGCCTAAGAAGAAGTTAAGCTCACCCATCATGCTCATTTCAAACTCACTCCCCATTAATTTTGCAAAGTCCTTACTTAGCTTATGAGTTGTGGCCCCAAAGATTATGTCATCAACATATATTTGTACAACAAAGAGATCCTTACCTTTTTCCCTCAAGAATAAGGTACTATCAATTTTACCTCTTTTGTAACCATGCTCTAGCAGGAATTTGGATAATCGTTCATACCATGCTCTTGGGGCCTGCTTGAGTCCATAGAGAGCCTTGTCTAACTTGTACACATGCTCAGTATATTCCTTTCTCTCAAACCCTGGAGGTTGTTTTACAAACACTTCTTCTTTCAGGTAGCCATTCAGGAAGGCACTTTTGATATCCATTTGATGAAGAGTGAATTCCATGTGTGCTATAAAGGCTATGAGGAGTGTGATTGCCTCTAGTCTTGTAACTGGAGCAAAGGTCTCATCATAGTCTATGCCCTCCTCTTGGCTGTAACCTTGGACCACCAGTCTTTCCTTGTTTCTTGTAATTGTTCCATCTTCATCGAGTTTGTTTCTGAAGACCCACTTTGTACCAATGACTGATCTGTCCTTGGGTCTTGAAACTAGATGCTAAACTGGACTTCTCTCAAACTGATTGAGTTCATCTTACATTGCAATCGCCCAATCTGTATCCTGCAAAGCCTCAACAACATTTTGAGGCTCAGTAAGAGATAAAAAGGCATCAAAAGCACACAAATTCTTTAATCGTGATCTAGTTTTGACTCCAGATGTTGGATCAATGATAATGTTCTCAATAGGATGAGAACTTTGATACTTGTGAGGTTTCATAACCAAGTGGTTTCTTCTAGATGTTTCTCCCATGTTCTGTTGCTGAGGAACAGGGTCATGAACAAGTTCTTTTTGCGGATTTATTTCAATTCCTCCTTGATTAGTCCCCCCCTGTCAGGTTGCCCTGGATGGAAGAACCTATTCCATCACCTACTCCTTCTTTCGGTGCCGCTTTGACTTTTGCTGAGGCTTCAGTCAAATCCTTTACCAATCCAATGGCTTCATCTTCGTATTCTTGTCTCTCAGAAAGAATGTTAGTTTTATCAAATACTACATGTACACTTTCTTCTACACACAAAGTTATTTTATTGAACACTTTATATGCTTTTCTATGTGAAGAATATCCCAAGAATACTCCCTCATCACTTCTGGGATCAAACTTACCTAGGGAGTCTTTTCCATTATTGTGCACAAAGCACTTGCAACCAAATGACCTAAGATGTGATATATTTAGTTTTCTCCCTTTAAGTAACTCATAGGGAGTCTTCTCTACAAGAGGTCTAGTCATGCATCTACTGATAATGCAACACGCAGTGTTTACAGCCTCTGCCCAGAAGCTATGGGGCAATTTACTAGAAAGAAGAATAGTCCTAGCCATGTCTTCAAGAGTCTTGTTCTTTCTTTCAACTACTCCATTTTGTTGAGGTGTCCTAGGGGCAGTGAAGTTATGATCTATACCATTTTCATCACAAAATTCAGCAAACTTAGCATTCTCAATTTCAGTTCTGCGATCAGACCTAATTGATGCAAGTTGATTTCCTAATTGTTTCTGAGTTTTTCGAACAAAGACAGTAAACATGTCAAATGCTTTATCTTTAGATATTAGAAATAGTACCTAGGTAAATCTAGAATAGTCATTAACAAGTACCATTATATATTTCTTTCCACCTCTATTCATGGTTCTCATTGAACCACATAGATCCATATGGACCAGTTCCAACAACTTGGTTGTGCTTACCATTTTCTTGCTTTTGAAGGATGATCTTACCTGCTTCCCCCTTGCACAAGCCTCACAAACTTTGTCTTCCTTGAACTTGATGTTAGGTAACCCTATCACCAAGTCCTTAGAGACCAATTTGTTTAGCTGATTCAGACTAGCATGACCAAGTCTTTTGTGCCACAGGAGGGGATCATTTCCAGCACACTTAGGCAGGTTAGTTCATTTTCTGAGAGAGTGGACAAATCTACAATGTAAATATTGTTAACTCTTTTTCCCTGCAAAACAATCTTGTCAGTGGTAAGATTAATCACAAAGCATTTAGTAGAGGTGAATACAACAAGGTTATCTCTGTCACACAGTTGTGACACACTGATAAGGTTGTATTTCAAGCCATCTATCAAGTAGACATTCTCAATGGAGTGAGATCCTGTCTTACCTACCTTTCCAACCCCAATGATCTCACCTTTCTTCCCATTTCCAAAGGAGACACTGCCTCCCTTTAAGTCCTTAAGTGAAAGGAACTGATTCTTGCTTCCAATAATATGTTTTGAGCAGCCACTATCCATGTATCATATTTGGCTGCTTCCCTTCACTTGGACCTGCAAAAAGAAATCAGGGGTTAGTCTTAGGAACCCAAACTAGTTTGGGTGCCTTTCTATGGGCAAAGGGATAAATCAGATTCCTTCTAGCCCACCCAGACAACCTATTTTTTTCTTGAACAAAGGTTTTGTTCTTTTGACTGGCCTTTTCTTTTGCATTACATTCATTTTTGTAATGGCCAGTCTTGCCACAATGTGTGAAAATTTTGTTTTTAGGAAGAGTGAGGTACTTGCTTTTAGGATCTTACTTAGGTGCTTGAGTTCCATAACCAATCCTCTTTTGTTGCTACTGTGATGTTCGTGTAGCCTGGAGAGTGCATCAGAAGCCTTGTTCCATTTGCAAGTTCTATCTAGTTCATGTTTTACCTTCCCTAGATATTCTTTTAGTACTCTTATCTGCTCATCTTTCATGTATAAATCATCCTTCATTTTTCTTAAGTTTTCTTCGAGGGTGAGATGTGTGTGACCAGCTTTCTTCTTTCCTGTTCCTAGTTTCAGTTTTAAGTTCTCAGACCTAAGTTCTAGGACACTAGTGTCAAGTTCAAGAACCTGGTTCTTCAACTCAGTATTTTCACTTTCACTCTCATTAGCCCTAGACTCTAGATTTTTGCACTTGGCTTTTAGGATCATACATTCCCTAGACAGCTCTTCCTTTTCATTATTAATTATCTCAAACTCATCAATGAAATCCTGCAATAGCTCAGACAACCTTTCTTTAGACAAGAATTTAATCTTGTCTTTGAGATGAAGAATACTTACCTTCTGTTCATCATCTGATTCTCCTATGGCCATAAGAGCTTGTTCATCTCAAGCTTCATCTTCTGATTTCTCATCTGATGTTTCTCCCCGGGCAGCAACCATAGCTTTTGTTGATCCTTTGTTCCTTCTTCCTGCTCCGTCGTTCAGTCCTTTCCTTCTTCCACTCAATTTCCCATTGAGGGCAGTTCTTGATTATGTGATCAGTCTTACCACACTTGTAGCAGCCCTCATTGGTCTGTTTCTTAGGAGCTCTTGGTTTGTTGAAGGTTGTACCTCTTGAAGAACCCTTTCCTCTCATTAAGTAATTTTTGAAATTTCTAGTGATCATAGCCATTTCATCATCCTCCAAATCTGAACCTTCAGCAATTTTGAGAGACAGACTTCTTTTCTTCTTGGGTGCATCCATTTTCATGGTCTGCCTTCTCAGTTCATAGGCAGTAAGGTTTCCTATTAGTTCATCTAGCTTGATGGTAGCAATGTTCTTTGATTCCTGAATAGCAGTGATTTAGCTTTCCCAAGAGACTGACATAACCCTGGTCAAAATTTTCTCAACTTTGTCTTCTTCGAGAATAATCCTTCCAAGAGATTTAAGTTCATTTGTTAGTGTGGTGAACCTTATATAAATCTCTTGGATGGTTTCTCCTTCCTTCATGGTGAAGTTCTCATACTGGGAGTACAACAGTTTTCCTCTAGACCTCTTCACTTGAGGTGTTCCTTCATGAGCCACTTGCAGAGTGTCCTAGATTTCCTTAGCAGTAGTACAACTTTGAATTCTACTGTACTCATCTGGACCTAGTCCACACACGAGCCATTTCTTGGCCTTGGCATTTTTCTCTCACTTCTTCAGGTCATCAGCAGTGCAGTCAGCCCTTGTCTTAGGCACATCCACTCCTTCAACATTCTTCTTTGTATTTGCTAGAGGACCATTAGTGACTATGCCCCAGAGCTCATAGTCTTCTCTTATGATGTGATCCCTCATCCTGTTCTTCCACCAAGAATAGTACTGACTATTGAAAAGTGGAGGCCTAGCAGTGGATTGCCCTTCCCAGTTCGCAGTTCCCAGGTGGTGCACTCATGTTGATCTTTTCCTAAGGTGTTAGCCTCTTCAAGGATAACCTGATCTGATACCAATTGATGTTTTATACTTCAATACCACACAAGGGGGGGGGTGATTTGTGTGGTACCCAATTTTTGATCTAGAAGAACCAGGTTCTTCTAGGTGTTCTAACTACTACTATTTGCGGAATTAAAAGTACCTAAAATAAAGAACACAGATATTTTTGCATGGAAAATACCCAGCTCAAAAGATGAATAAACCACGACCTACTACTCAGTAGGATTTTCCCCAACACTTCACTAAATCACTGAGCCAAAATAGCATTTACAAAACTCTTTGTAAACCTAAGGATTACCTCTAATCCCGTCGTAGCAACCAACCTCTAACTGTTGCGACAACTTCAAGTTAGCCTATAACTTGAACTCTCAAAATACCTAATATAGTTGCTTCTATGAAAGCTGGAAAGGTACAACATTAAACCACCTACTACAATTGAACTAGAATAAGAAAAAACACAATAGAACTGGTTCTTCTATCTTGTTCAAGTAGATTCAAGAGTACACACTCAAATCTCACATAAACTGCTTGCAAAACTGCCTTGCGCTTTTGCTTTCAATTTAGTTTAACTTTTGCGTATGTGCAATCCATGTAAAAGAGATCAATCACTGTCATTTAATAGGTTGGTAATCAGAGTTTGATTGGGATTCAATTTTTGATCTTCTATCGTAGTTGAGTCCTTGACGATATCAAACTCTAACACTCTCTTTATCCGGACTGTGTTCTCTTCATATAAGGAGACTTTCTCCCCTTATCCAATATGCAACCTTTTCGATCAGATCAGGAGATATGCTGCTTGATCAGTGGAACTTATCTCCTTCACGTACATCTCACATGTATAGGTTGATCATAACTGTGCTTCACATGATGGACCTGGTCCATGACTGAGTTCATTTGTCATTCTTCAAAACTTCACCTGTTCTTGGGCCAATAGGAGATATGCTGCTTGATCAGTGGAACTTATCTCCTTCACGTACATCTCACATGTATAGGTTGATCATAACTGTGCTTCACATGATGGACCTGGTCCATGACTGAGTTCATTTGTCATTCTTCAAAACTTCACCTGTTCTTGGGCCAACACTCATCCTAAGGGGGTACTACCAAGTGATATGGTAGTAAACCCGAAGGGTGGGAAAAATAGGGGCCATGCTATGGTGGTAAGTACAAGAAATGGTAGAGGTAAAGTTTCTAGTACCTCTAACCCAAGAAATACTGTGAGTGATGATATATTGGTGCAAGATGATGATGAGCAAAGCAATGATGTGCAAGTGAGTGATGGGAATATGGATGATGAAGTGAGGATAGACATTGATGACAATGTGGATGAGACACAAAATGATGTGAACCCTTCTAGGGAATACGTGATAGACATACCGAAATGGAGTGCCCAAAGCTAAGGCTCCCTTGCCAAGGCCTCCTCCACCATATCCTCAAAGGCTTGTAAAGCAAAATAATGAGAATCAGTTCAAGAAATTTATTGATATGATAAAAAGTTTTTCCATAAATGTGCCTTTGGCTGAAGCTCTAGAACAAATGCCGGGATATGCCAAGTTGATGAAGGACTTGGTAACACAAAAGAGATCAATGAACTGTGAAACGATCAAAATGACACATCAAGTGAGTGCCATTGTGCACTTCATGGCTCCAAAGTTAGAAGACCCCGGTGCCTTTACAATCCCGTGCACTATTGGTAGTGCCGATTTTGCCAAAGCTTTGTGTGACTTGGGGGCAAAGCATTAATTTGATGCCATATTCTGTGTTCAAGACATTGGGGATTGGGAAAACAAGACCTACTTCCATGAGGTTGCAAATGGCAGACCGAAGACAATGAAGAGGCCATTATGGATAATTGATGATGTGCTAGTTCGGGTCAACACGTTCATACTTCCCGCGGATTTTGTGATACTTGACTGTGAGTTTGACTATGAGGTGCCAATCATATTGGGGAGACCTTTCCTAGATATAGGGAAGGCCTTAGTTGATGTGGAAGCAGGGGAGCTCACCTTTTGGGAGGGCGATGAGAAAGTTGTGTTCCATGTTTGCAAGTCAATGAGATAGCCTAATAGCAACGAAATATGTTCATTTGTGGATCTTGTGACCGAAGTGACTGTTGAAGACACAAGTGTTGTGATTAATGTGGAAGACCCATTGGAAGTTGTGTTGTTGAATCCTGATGTGGATGATAAGGAAGTCTTGGTGGGATATGTCAATGCTTTGCAAGGAATGAGTTCATATACATATGAGCCCCAGATTTTTTCCTTGGATCTTGAGAATCGGAAGACTCCACAAACAAAGCCCTCAATCGAGGAGCCTCCCATATTGGAGTTGAAGCCTTTGCCTTTACACCTCAGGTATGATTTCGTAGGCTCTTGTTTCACTTTACTTGTTATTCTTTCCTCGTGCTTAACTAACGTGCAGGTAGATGCCACCCTTGCGGTGCTCCAAAGGAGGAAGAAGTCAATAGGTTGGACATTGGTAGATATTTGGGGTGTAAGCCCCGCCTTTTGCATGCATATAATCATATTGGAGGAGGATGACAAACCCTCTTTGGAACATCAAAGAAGGTTGAATGAGGCTATGAAAGAAGTCGTCATGAAAGAGGTCATCCAATGGTTGGATGCTGGAGTTGTCTACCCCATTTCTAATAGTTCATAGACTTCACCGGTACAATAAGTCCCAAAGAAGTGTCACCGATTGGAGGGTATTTATGGATTATAGGAAGGTCAACGAAGTGACTCGGAAATACCATTTTCAGCTTCTATTTCTTGATCAAATGTTGGATAGGTTAGCCGGATGTGCTTATTATTGCCTATTGGATGGGTATTCCGGGTACAATCAGATTTTTATTGCAACTAAAGAGAGAAGACTACCTTCACTTACCCGTATGACACATTTGCATTCCTAAGGATGCCGCTATGTAATGCACTGGCTACCTTTCAACGGTGTATGATGGAAATATTTATAGATATGGTGGAGGACTTCCTCGAGGTTTTAATGGATGATTTCTCTGTTGTGGGGGATTATTTTGATGGGTGTTTGTGTAATATTGATAAGGTCTTGGCACGTTGTGAAGAAACCAACTTGGTACTTAATTGGGAAAAGTGTCACTTTATGGTTGATGAGGGCATTGTCCTCGGCCATAAGATCTCCAAGAATGGTATTGAAGTGGATAAAGCAAAAATTGAAATGATATCAAAACTCCTCCTCCTACTTCCGTCAAAGGAGTGAGGAGCTTTCTAGGTCACGTGGGGTTTTGCCGTCGGTTCATCAAGGATTTCTCAAAGATGGTGAACCCCTTGTGCAGGTTGTTAGAAAAAGATGCCAAATTTGTGTTCAATGATGATTGTATGGAGACATTTGAGCTACTCAAGTATAGGTTGACTACCACTCCCATCATTACCGCACCAAATTGGAGCTTACCATTTGAGCTCATGTTTGATGCTAGTGATGTTGTGGTTGGAGCGGTGTTGGGTCAAAGAATCAACAAAATCTTCCATCCGGTCTATTATGCAAGCAAGACCATGAAAGACGCCCAAGTCAACTATATGGGACCGAGAAAGAACCCTTAGCCATTGTTTTTGCTATGAAAAAGTTTCGCCCGTACCTCATGGGTACCAAAATGATTGTTCACACCGATCACGCGACGCTTCATTATTTAATGAGTAAAAAGGACTCAAAGGCTAGATTGATGAGGTGGGTACTTCTTCTACAAGAGTTTGATCTTGAAATCATAAACCGAAAAGGGAGTGAGAATCAAGTGGCAGACCACTTGTCCCATTTGGAAGAGGAGGGGAGGCCCCATGATGGCCTTGAGATCAATGATTCGTTTCCGGATGAACAACTCCTTTCCATGTCTTTGACCAGGATGCCTTGGTTTGCCGATGTGGCTAACTATCTTGTGAGCGGAATTGTCCCGAATGAGTTCTCTTCAAACCAAAGAAGGAAGCTCAAACGAGACTGCTTGGATTATTATTGGGACGAGCCATATCTTTTCAAAATTTGCACCAATGGTGTTATCTGGAGATGTGTTCCAGAAGAAGAGCAATAGGGGTATTCTTGAAGCTTACCATTCCTTGCCTTATAGTGGTCACCATAGTGGGACGAGAACTACTACAAAGGTCCTAAGCTGTGGATTCTATTGGCCTACCTTTGTACAAAGATGATAGTGAGCTTGTTAAGCAGTGTGATGATTGCTAAAGAGCCGGTGAGATTTCCAAGAAGAATGAGATGCCTTTCACTACCATCCTTGAGATTGACATTTTCGATGTGTGGGGTATCGACTTTATGGTTCCATTTGTGAGTTCATATGGGAACACTTATATTCTTGTTGTTGTGGATTATGTCTCCAAGTAGGTTGAAGCTTTGGCTTTGTCCAACAATAAAGCACAGAGTGTGGCAGCCTTCTTGAATAAAAACATATTCACAAGGTTCGGCACACCAAGGGCCATCATTAGTGATGGGGGTTCTCATTTTTGCAACAAAGCCATTGACACTTTAGTCTCCAAGTATGGTGTCACTCAGAAGGTGTCAACCCCCTATCACCCCCAGACAAGTGGACATATTGAGGTCTCCAATAGGGAGATCAAGAATATTCTATCCAAGACTATCTGCAAATGAACTGATTGGTCAAGGAAACTTGACGATGATTTATGGGCCTATAGAACAACTTACAAGACTCCAATTGGTATGTCTCCGTATTGGTTGGTATTTGGGAAAGCATGTCACCTCCCGATGGAATTATAGCATAAGGCCATGTGGGCGTTGAAGAAGTTGAACCTAGAGTGGGATGTAGCGGCCAATCTTCGGGTGGAGCAATTGAATGAACTTGATGAGTTCCAGTCCATGCTTACCCAGTTCATCCTTGTATAAGAACAAGATGAAGTACCTACATGATAAGTATATCTGGAACAAATAATTCAAAGAAGGTGACCTTGTTCTCTTATTCAACTCTCGGTTACAGATATTTCTGGGAAAGCTAAAGTCAAAGAGGAGCGGTCCCTTTGAAGTGGTGTATGTAACTTATTTTGGTGCTCTAGATTTGAAAAATAAGAATGGTAAGACCTTTAGAGTCAATGGGCACCGAGTGAAGCACTACCTTGGTAAGGTTGATGATGGCCACGTTGTGGCATTGATCCATTTCAAGTGAATGATGGTAACATGGGTCGTGCCGCGACGTTAAGTCAGGTGCTATTTGGGAGGCAACCCATGTGTTTTTCTTTCTTTTTGGGTTTCTTGTTAGATTTGGGATCATTTTAGACTAACTGGTTGTGAAGTGTATGTAGGAATTGGTTGTGCAGTGTAGGAATTTGGCATGAAAAAATTGGCTAAGTGTTGGAATTTTGCGGACCGTTATCAAAATTATGCGGGCCACGCTAGCACTTCGCGGTCGCAGAATTCTGACGCAGACCGCGCATCAGGTTGATAGAAATTGCCAACTCTCTGAAGTTGGTCTGTTGAAAATCCTTAAGCTTTCGCGGCCGCATGCCTAATTCCGCGGTGCGCATAATTTGTGCGGTTGCTGCCACTTTTTTTGTGGACCACGTTCAATTGAGCTTCAAGCAGGGAATGTGTGTGGACCGCGACAAAATTTCGCGGCCGCACTCAGGTAAGTCAGAGGGGTCCACTAGGTTTGAGTATAAATATAGGTTCTTAATTCATTTCATACTTTACGAACCCTAACTGTTCAAACTCCTCTAAAATACTGTACATCTCTACTTGGTTTCAAAATCAACTCATTCTCATCAAGTTTAGATTTCTTACCACATTATACAACTCGTATGTTTATTTGAATGATTTGATTTTATCTTTTTCTTTTCTTTTCTCTTTGTTTAATTTTTCTTTTTAGTTAGGGTTAAAAGCATGCCATAATGTCAAATTAATGCCTCATTGTTGCTTAGATACATATGGGTAATGTTTGTATGCCTAATGGGGGTTGGGGTAAGTAACTTTGCAATGTTTAATTGCTATAATTTGCACATTTAGTGAAAACCCTAGTATTAGTGTTCTTCAGTGTCGTTTTCAATTGAATTTCGCGGCCACGGTTATTCAGTGTCCAAAACTTTGCGGTCCGCGATACCCTAACTTCAAAGCACTGAGGGTTGTTCAGCTTTCGTAGTTGCAGTCACTTTTTTGCGGTAGGACCTTCGCGGCCGCGTCCATGTTTCTGCTACTCGCACTTTGAAACTTCAGAGAGCTTATCTTTTGCCTTCACGGCTGCGTTTACTTTTATGCTATCCTCAATGGGTCATTCGCGGCCGCGTTTGATCAAGTACAGAGAGTCAGCAGTCTGAGCTTGACCTCTTCGCGACCGCGTTCACTTTTACGCGGTCCACTGTTGATATTTAATTTTTCTCTCACATATTTTAAATATGTATATATATCTTCAAAATAGTGCACGAGCATCACCAAGTAGTTTTTCATAATTTTCTATAATTTTTAAAGGTTTTTAATCAATTTATTCCTATATTTTTATATAAATAATTATTAATTACATCACAAATAATTTTATAATAATTTATTATCTATTTTTTCATCATGTATATCCTTATTAAGCTTTAAATATTTTATATATATTTATTTTTTGCATCCTTAGGCTAAAATTACATATTTTGCAATAATAGCCCATACATATGTCTGGGCTATTTTTTATATCCCAATAAATAATTTTTGCTTTTTATATTTATATAATATTAAGTAATTATTTTCATGCACAAATGATATGTTTTGTTATTTATTAATTATTTTTATAAATTATTTATTGATTTAATTGTGTATTTAAAATCTAACCCTTTTTCTTAATTAATTTCGGACCTATACGCTGCCCATTATCCCAACCCAATACCCATTAACCCAGACCCATACCCATTTAAAAACTAGACCTATTTCCTCTTTAAAATCTCAGCCGTTGATCTCAGAAGATCAACGGCTCCCAACATACCAACCCCTTTTAATTATACCACCCCTCTAACCCTAACCCATTTATCACCTACCCACCACCCTTGAATTCTCTCAACCTCCCCTTTTCTCTTTGTCAAACCCTAGGCGCCGTCACCTAAATCCCCTCCAATTCCCATTTGATTCCAACCAGATATGGAATCCCTTGGTGATTTTCTTACCTTATCGGTCTCATCTCGCTACGGGCTACTCGATTATGGTATAACCTAGTAGCTCGCCTAATATGGCAAGCCTATCTCCTTTACTTTGAATCGAATCTGGTTCGAACTTTTATTTTCTTTGCTTCTATGTTCATTCTTCGTCTCTTATGGTATGAATCTCTGAGATTCTCCCGATTCCTCATTTTACCATAAAGTTAGGGTTTTCAGATCTTTGATTCGAACCAGATTTGGTTCAACTTTAATATTTTTTAATGTTATTTTTCATATGTATTCACCTTGTTACTCATAAATCTGCCTATTTTCCGTCAAATCTTTTACTTACCTAAACTAGGGTTTTAACCTTATTTAATCGAACCAGATTTGGTTCAAATCTTATGATTTTTTTAATAGCTCTTGTCTATGTTCATTATGTGATATTGTGCTGATTTTATGGTTTGCCTTTTGAATATTCTCTTGTCTACCTTATTTTACTCCACTGATTTTATGGTTTACACAAAAATTAGGGTTTTGAAATCTTTTACCGAGATTCTAATCTTTCCTTTCTTGTATGGTACTGATGTTTCCTTATTTTGCTCGATTTACCCTATTCTCATTATTTCCTTACCTTAGCTGATCCTGCATTTGACTATTGATTGATTATGTATAATACTTACCTTAGTCTACATAGTACTTGATTACACGCTGTTATGTCCTGCTAATTGATTGAACTCGACTTGAAATTGATTCTAGAATTATTTTTCATTCCTTATTTGTGTATATTTGATTTATTCCCTTATTTGTCTGAATAATTGAACACTATTTAAACCCTTTCCCCTCTTTCCCTTTTGGACAGACTCGAACTCTTATATTCTCACTTTGGTTCTTTCACTCTGGTTCTGTGCTCATTGTTTCTGGTCTTGGCCGGCTGAAAGTCAAGGCCAAATTATTCTAGAACTTAACTGCTGTGGCATATTTACTTGCTTTCTTACTTAACTGGTATGCCCTAATCGTTTGTAATTTCATTCTCTATGCTTTGCTCGACTAGCATGTTTTAATTCCAAGTATGATTCTGTCGTTTTATGTGATTCTATGATCTCATCTAGTCCTATGAGTGACACTATTAGTTTAAGATTAACTAGTTTGAATAATATGAATCCTCTTATAAGTTAGTCTAATGTCTAAATTTGTTTCATGCACTATTTGTTAATCCTATACTTGTTCTGAACTTAGTATCCCTATAATACTATTAGCATGAAATTGGTTCATTAATTCTAACTCTACAGATTTTTGTATGTGTCTGACCAACTTAACTATTTTGCCTAATTGCTTCTATGATTAAACAATGATTGTCCTAGGTACTAGCATGAATCTTTAGCTTAACCAGACTTTTAACTTACTTGAACTATGTGTTTGAGCATAACTTTGTTTGGTGCAGTTCTGCCTGCATCTCTGTGTTTTAAACCCTGTTTCTTCTGAGATAAAACTGTTTTAAAACCTGCCCCTACTTTTTTTATGTACTGATTTTAAAACCCCCACTCTTAGTCCCTTAGGTTCTCAACCACTCCAATGTGAGCATTGCTCAGGGTCCACATGAGACTACTGTGAACCCTGATATATTAGAGACTAGTTTTCCAAACTCTTATGAGCTATCTTCTTAATGTATGGTTCTGGTGTGAGCATTGCCCTGGGTCCTTGAGGCCCTTGGGAACTTTGATACACTGGAAACCTGGTTCTAATGTACTATGGATGAATCACTATGTTGTGCCTCAAAGTTGTTATGGTTGGAAGGCCTGGTTCCCAGGTTTATTTGGGCCTAATAAAGACTTCCTATAGTGTCTCATTACTATTATATAATTCATTTGCTAGTCTGGTATGTAATAATTTTGTAATAACAGATTCTAGGAATATTTAGTAAATCTGGAGGGTTTTCTTATTTTCTTTTGCTAAACTGGGTAGAAATCCTACATATAGGATTTAGTTATGTTATCAATTTTGTTCATTTGGTAAAAACAGTATGAGTTCTATACTATGCTTAGAAATCCTACCTATAGGATTTTAATTAATGGTGTTAATTCTGTGTTTGTATATTAGAAGTCCTGCCTATAGGGTTAACATTAAAATGAATACTAGAAACCTGCTCATAGGATCTACCAATCCAATAAATGAGCATTAGCTATCATGCCTATAGGACCTCGATGTTTGATTTGATCAATTTTCTGGCAATCTGCATAATTTTTGCCCATACGCAGCTCGTAGAAATCATGCCTATAGGATAAAAACTACTTAGAAATCATACCTATAGGATTTAAATCAATTTAGTAGTAGATACCATTCCTATAGGACTAAAACCAGTTTTAAACCTAGAAATCATGCCTATAGGACTTAAGTAAGTACAACAGTTAGAGATCATGCCTATATGATTAAAAGGGAATATAACCAATCTCTGTAAGTTAAAGTCAGTGCTACACCTAGAAATCATGTCTATGGGTCTGTAATCATCAAACTCGTAGAAATCATGCCTATAGGATTCTATTAATTGATTCTGAATACAATCGCCCTTGGCAATCACTTAGGCAATATACTTGCAGGATTTAATAACTCTGGATTTATGATTGTACTGTATTACTGCCTGAACTGCCCGGATCATGCTGAATAAAAATAAGTAGGAAAACAACAGGTTTTAACACTCGCCTTAACAATATTGCCTTTGCACTCTATTTTCTTATATAGACATCCTGCCTATAGAATTTTAAGGTTAATAAGGTTTGCTGAATCAATTGCGTGCTTTTGTTGTTTATATGTGGAGGTCAATATGAGCCTATATTTGTTTGCTACCTGAAAGTCCTAAATCCTAAACCCTAAACGTAGGTTGGCTCTAGAACTATCCCAAATAGAGGTCCTAATACCTCCAGGGCCATAGGTAAGGGACGGGTAATGCACGCATAAGAATCGAACTATAATCAATTAGAGCGCTTTAGGTAACAACTTAAAGATAGTAATCAGGTAGCAGGAGATGATAGTCTGTGCCCGCTGAATAATATGAGTAACACCGCGACTCGAGGGAGTTACGAAGTATTATTTATATTGCATGGGGTGATCCTTTAGGCTAGAAAATTTAGGACCCCCCATCCATATTAAATATTCCTCTCACTTCTTTATTAGACTAATTCATAAGTTAAGTTCGGCCAGGACCCACGTTGTGGATCTCGAGGGGTGCCTAACACCTTACCCTCAAGGTAATTTCGAACCCTTACTCGATCTCTGGTGATGTAAACTAGTAACATGAGTTATCTTCTCTAGGTGACCTAATACACCTTAATCTATTAGGTGGAGACTCTTTCAATTCCAATTCCCTACCCTCTCAAAACGGACTTGTCCTAGAAATGTCGAAACCCAATTTCGCGAGAAACGGGGGAGCAACAACATGGCAACTGTAATGGGAATATCTTTAGGCTCTTACCATAGCAAACTTATTTGTGAATTAGTCTTTAAGCATGTCTTTATTATTCAGTTAATACTTGTACGTCCCTTCCCCTTCCCACTCTATGTGAATTTATTTGCCTATCTTCATTCATTCATGATTTCTCTTCCCCGTTTTGTCACTTTTTACTATGGAAACTGACTTGTCTCCTTGTTTTTCTTTATTAAAAGTCTTTACAATTATTAAATACTGCATTTTACCATTATTCACCATGCAAATACTTTACAACATGTTATTTTCTTTTGCATAAATACATGCTCAACATCACACTCCACTCGTGCGTACTAATACCATAGCATCGCTTGATGAGTGTCCGCGCTCTTCCTAAAATCATCCTTTAAATTTGGAAAGGCTTATTTATGGTAAAACTAGTCGATCAGCGATGCAGTCGACGGTTCCGTGCCTTTCCCTCTTAAGTTGTCTGCTTGAGGGTACTAGTCTAGACTTCTATAGAAATCTTACTCTGATAATAACTTTACATGCATCATGATCAAACCTAGCCTGGATTAACATGTTGTCCGCATAATAACCCTCTAAGGAAATCATGTCAAAAGTCCACCGGGATTTCCATAATCCCAATAGGCACAACCACGATATGTGCATCATTTGGAGAGATAAATGCCGACATGCTAATCGTTAGTGTATAGGACATCGAATTCGAAGGGGGAAAGAGTCTAACTTTATTTATTTTTGTAGAAAATGAGGCACAAAGTCCCCAGGTTCGACATGGTACGAAGTATACCACTGTTATTGTTAGATTGGTGGGAAAACCTTTTGCCAAGCGACAAAAATTACGTGAAAAGGGTTCTTGGAAGTTTACATTCCTTATTAGATATCCAACCAAACAACATGCTGATCGAGGCTGCTACTATATTCTGGGACGGATAAAGTTTCCATTTTGATAATATAGAAATGACTCCTATTTTGGAGGAAAAAAGAGGATTCTCTAGATTACCATGGGATAGCCCCAGTTTACTAGTACCGAAAAACCGCACCACCAGGGGGTTTCTAAAAATGATGAGCCTGAGAAAGAATGATGACTTGGAGTGCCTGAAGAAGTCCTACATACCCTTCGTCTTCCTCTATGAACGATATGTACATATCAAATCTTACCATATCTTTCATGATGAATTCTCCATCACTTCCCTGGGTTGGACTCATCGTAGGGTTTTTGTATTCATCATCTGCTTTCTAGGTATGATAGTGTTTCCAATCCAAGGGGACATAAATCACACCAGGTTGACCATGGTCACCAAAGATTTGATGGAGGGAGTTGAGGGACAAACCTATACTATTGTTCCGATGATTGTAGCAGACATATACCGACTCTGGATCGTTGCAAGAAAGGGTTCAAACATTTTGAGGGTTGTGCTACTGCAGATTTGGTTGTTAGAACATCTTCAGAGGGGCCAATACCACCAAGAGTTCCCATGGAGACCATGGAACGATCACATAACTTTCCCCCATCCTAAAAGAATGACCTTTATCCCAGATAGATTTGCACAGCCAGAGAATGCTATAAAATGGGCACAATTTTTCAGCAATTTGACCGAGGACCAGGTTCACTAGATGTTCGAGTGGTTCCTTACTAATGAATTCATCATCAGATCCAGGGATGTTCCACACTTGATGTTGATTGGGTTAAGGGAAATACGTCCCTATGTTCCTATCAGGGTCATGAGACAAGCTGGTAGGAAACAAATCATACTACGAGTCTCCAAAATGAGTCATTACAGAGCAGATTTTCAGGATGATGCCATCCCATACAAATGTGAGGCCCAGAACATGCGGGGAATTTGAAGATTATCGTGGAGAAGGATACCATCGAGCCAGATCTATATCACGTCGGTCATGTGTACTTCTACCCATCATGGTTAGAAGATAACATAGCAGGAATGGTCGAGCCAGGGATTGGTCAAGGAAACAGAGTCATAGATAAAGTTGCTGAAGCACAAGTGAAGTATGAGCGGCTGCACAAAAGAGTCCTTGAGTCCGAAGCCAGGCATTTGTAACAACACAAGTTAGACATGGAGTCAATTAATGAGTGGAGGGAAATTGCTACAAGGTCGACAGAAAGGTTGGAATATTTGGAGCAGGATCTAATGGAACTAGAAGGGAAGATGAGGAAAAAGGGTCGTAGACTGTTAGAATGTAGAAGGAAACGAGGGAGGACACCTATCAAGGGCATACCTGCTGCTGGACATGCACGACCTGGGGAATCTAATTGACGGAGCCAAGAGGGTCAAATATGGGGAAGGTCCCTCCGAGACCAAGTAGATTAGGTTTATCTGTTTTGAGTCGTTTTGGAATTTGAATGTTATAAGGCAAATGCCATTAGTAACTCAATTATTTATTGTCATTTTTAGGTTCGTCTTATTTATTACATTAATGAATTAAGGAATTTATCAGCATAATCTCTCCAAATCTAGTTTTCGCTAGGCTTACCTCAGGCATAACGAGGTTTCCCAAATTAGGACGCGAATTTACATGGAGCAATACGTGTTTAAATACTGAAAATGCTTTATAGAATCCTCACTAACTTGTTTACCTTTTGCAAAATTCTTTATTTTGATTATTTCCATCCTCTAAGGTTGGTTCGCACATACTGGCATCGTCAGCATATCACACCAGATCTAGAGGCCCTCCACCACCACCTCCTCCAAGTAATCCAAAAGGCAAAGGAAATGCTAAGATGGATGATATGAGTGGTATCCGGAAAGAAAATGATGTGCATGTGAAAAATGTTGAAACTTTAGACGGTCGGAGTACTCCGGCCTAGAGTGATTTGATCCTACGGTTGGAATAGAAAATACTGGAATTGCAAGGGGAACTTGAGTAGGTCCACAACTTGGAAAACCTTTCCCTCACCCTAAACGTCCAAGACATTAACCAGCAAAATGCCCAAAACCCAGAACCTCATCAAAACACACCAAACAAACGTCCACAAAATCCTCCCGAACCCAATCAATACACAACACCTCCCCAAAATCCTAATCCTCCACCAGTACCCAGTCCTCCTCAATACCAATATCTTCCTACTCAATACCCACAAACCACTTACCATACTCCACAGAATACCCCACAATCTGTCCCTGATCCGCAAAATTCAACTAATGATCACCACTACACTCCAACCCCCGTCACCCACCAAAACAATCCCATATACGCGGAGACCTTACCCCACTCTACTCAGCCAATCTCATACACTCCAAAATCCACCGAGAAGGACCTGCTTATTGAGAACATGGTAGAGGAGCTCAAGAAGTTCACAAGCCGCGTCCAGGGTGTTGAAGGAGGCAATTTAATTGATGGTCTGAATTATGAAGATCTATGCATTCAGCCGGATGTGGAACTGCTAGAAGGTTACAAACCTCCCATGTTTGAGATGTCTGACGGAATGGGTGACCTCAAGGTACATTTGAGGACACACTGTGACAAACTCATGGGAGTTGGGAAAGATGAAAGAATTCACATGAAACTATTCATGAGGAGTCTCACTAGAGACGCCCTATCTTGGTATATCAGTCAGAATCCCCAGAATTGGGTTAATTGGGTAAGTATGGCATCAAACTTCATGGACCGATTCAGATTTAACACAGAGAATGCACCAGACGTCTTCTACATATAAAACGTCAAGAAGAAACCAACAGAAACTTTCTGCAAGTATGCTACTCGATGGAGGTCGGAAGCTGCAAATGTTAGGCCGACACTAGAGGAAGAGCATATGAACAAATTTTTTGTTAGGGCCCAGGATCCACAATACTATGAAAGGTTAATGGCCATCGAGATTCACAAGTTCTCTGACATCATCTAACTCAGGTAAAGGATTGAAGAAGGGATCAAAAGTGGGATGGTAACCAATTTTGAGGCATTGCAGGCTACGAACAAAGCATTATAGTCAGGTGGTATATCAAAGAAGAAAGAAGTAGGGGCAATAATGGTAGCCCAAGGTCCAAAATCTCCACTCACATACCAAACACCTTCACCCACATACCAACCTTCACCTCCCAGATATTTTCAATCCGCTACCGCCTATCACACTTATAACACCTAGCCAGCCTATTACCATTCACCTCCAACCCGCCAAAACTATCAAAAACCCAGACCCAGTTTCGATCGCAGGACGCCCAGACAATACACCCCTATTTCTGAGCCCATCGACCAGCTATATGAAAGATTAAAGGCTGCCGGATATGTCACCCCCATTCCCATTGTCGCCATGGAAAACTCCTCTCAATGGGTCAACTCAAATAAAATATGTCCGTACCATTCCGACATGAATGGGCATACTATTGATGAATGCCGCACTCTGAAAGATAAGATTCAAACCCTGATTGATACCAAAGTCATACAAGCAAAGGAAACCACACCAAATGTGTGCAACAATCCTCTCCCAGATCATAGGGGTGAAGGAGTAAATATGATAGAAACTGATGAAGAATGGGATCCTAAAGGCTTATTCGGGAAGGTGACGACCCTAAACCTGTAGTCACACTCACTCCTATTGTGGTATAGATACATCTACCGGTCGAAGTTGAAGTAGCCACATCAGTCCCATTTGAAATTGTAGTAACAACACCTGCGACTACACCTACTCCATTTGAAGTAGAAGTAGCCACACCCTTCACTGTGATAGTGGCATCCACACCACCCTTCAATTCCAATGGCGTACCTTGGGATTATGTTGCCGAAGCTAGGAGAAAAGCGAAAGCAAAAATGGAAGAGTCTAGTGCTGCATAAGGGATGACCAAAACTAGAAGAATCTATACACCTGCAAATTTGGGAGGAACAAGCAAGGAAGATTTTACCAAATAACCCGTCATTGAAACTGGTCCAGATGATCTCTGGAGGAAAGTACAGGCAAGAGAATACTCTGTCGTTGATCATCTGAACAAAACTCCCGCCCAGATGTCCATTTTATCGCTACTATAAAATTCTGAGGCGCATAGGAATACTCTAATGAAGATGTTGAATGAAGCTTATGTGCCTAACAACATCACCAATGGAAACATGGACAACATGGTAGGCAAAGTACTGGAAATCCACAAGATCACCTTTCACAAAGATGAACTACCACCTAAAGGATTAGGTCATAATAGGGCACTACACATCATAATACAGTTTAAGGACAAATTCATCGCCAGAGTCTTAATAGATTGGGGTTCAAGCCTCAGCATTTGTCCATTGACTACTATAAAAATGTTGGGTAAAGATTTCTGCGAGATATGAGTATGGAGTATGAATGTTAAAGTATTCGATGGGTATCAAAGGGCCACGATTAGGGAAATCAACCTTTGTTTACAAATGGGCCTGACTTGGTTCGATGTTGAGTTTCAAGTATTAGACATATCTGCCACGTACAATCTTTTACTGGGACGACCTTGGATACATGCCGTTGGAGCTGTGGCTTCTATGCTACACTAGTCCATGAAGTTCGAATAGAACCATCAGGAGGTCATCATTCACGAAGACGGAAGTAATCCCATTTACACTAGTCAAACTATCCCGATTGTAGAGAATAGAAGAAAGTTGGGTGGGGAAACTTATCACCGCATCGAGTGTATCAATGTAATTGAGAAAGATAAATGGTGGAGTATCAAAATACAAAGCATACTAGCATGGTCGGGGTGTGAACCCGACAAAGGGCTTGGGAAGAAGCTCTAGGGCTTTACCAAATCGATACAGTTGAAACGTCATGTTACAACTTTTGGGCTCGGATATCAGTATACATGGCAAGAATATGATGATTGGTCGCCCCCATGGCGTGGTCCAAATTACCCTCTCGTGCAGCCAATGCCGCATATGAGTTAGACTTTCCATCAGGCCGATACGATATGGGGATCCGAAGAAGAAGAAGCTTTGGCTGGGCTAAGGAATCTGTTCTTAGAAGACAAAGATATGGATTGCAACGTGATAGTTGAAGAGGAGGAGGAAGAAGTCCTTACCATTCAGACGGTGGAGAGGGGAGCATTTCTCAGGAGCTAGATAGCCACGCCATCAAGGGCCAGATGAGTACCGGGGTAGCATGGCTACTAATGCTTTTTGAAAAAAAAAGTCTTTTGGAGCATTTAGTTTTTAAAATATCTTCCTTTCAGTATTTTGTTTTGTATAACATTGTTTTGAAGTCATTTAGACGATATTTTGTTTAACATTTCAACATTTATTAAATAATTTGATATTTTATTATCGTTATCTTTCATATCTTTATTCTACAACATTACTATTTCTTAATTTGATGAAGCAACGACTGTGACATGTAATGAGACAACGCAACATAAGGATAATGACTCGGAAGAAGAGGATGAGATAAGTTATCAGAGAAGTTGGGAATTTTGAGAACAAACCTAACTCCAACCTAGACGAAACTGAGGCAATCAATTGGGGAGATTCTGAAACCATCAAAGAGACTCGCATAAGTATTCACCTGTCATCTTCAGAAAAGAATGAATACACTCGTTTCCTGAAAGAATATGAGGATATATTTGCATGGTTATATGATGACATGACCAGCCTGAGCACATCCATAGTGGCTCATAAGTTGCCTAACAATCCAATGTGTCCGCCAGTGAAGCAGAAACTCATAAAGTTCAAACAAGACATGCACCAAAAAATCAAGAAAGAAGTCACTAAGTAGATCAAAGCCAAAGTCCTCAGGGTAGTTGAGTACCCAACCTAGTTAACCAACATCGTACCTGTTTCGAAGAAAGATGGGAAAGTTAGGGAGTGTGTTGACTATTGGGATTTAAATAGAGCAAGTCCCAAGGAAGATTTCCCATTGCCATACATACACATTTTGATCAATAATTGCGCCAAGCTGAACTCCAATCCTTTGTAGATTGCTTCACGGGTTATCATCAGATTTGGACGGACGAAGAAGATGTAGAGAAAATAGCTTTCATTATACCATGGGGGGTGTACTACTACAAAATGATGACATTCGGTCTGAAGAATGTTGGGGCCACCTATATGAGGGCCATGACGACCATGTTCCATGATATGATACATAAAAAAATAGAGGTATATGTTGATGATGTCATCATCAGATCCAAGAGGGCCACAAATCATATAGCAGACTTGAGGAAGTTCTTTGACAGTCTATGGAAGTACAATTTAAAACTGAACCCCACAAAATGTGCAATCGGTGTTCCTGCAGGAAAATTGTTGGGGTTCATCGTCAGCCACCGAGGAATCAAGTTGGACCCATCAAAAGTTAAAGATATCCTAGAGTTACCACCACCAAAGAGCAAGAAGGATGTGATGAGCTTCCTGGGATGCCTCAATTACATCAGCCACTTTATAGCACAGTCCATAGTAATATATGAACCCATCTTCAAAATGTTAAGGAAGGGTGCTGAAACCAGTTGCATTGAAGATTGTCAAAGGGATTTTGACAAAATTAAGGAATACCTGTCCACGCCACCAGTCCTAGTCCCACCAGAACCTAGGAGACCTTTGCTACTCTATTTGTCTGTACTAGATGGGGCTTTCAGCTATGTGTTGGGATAACATGACAAGACAAGAAGAAAGGAGCAAGCCATATATTACTTGAGTAAGAAGTTCACACCTTATGAAGCGCGATACTCTCTGCTAGAACACACTTGCTGTGATTTGACATGGACAACTCAGAAATTGAGGCATTACTTCTGTGCCTATACCACATATCTCATATCAAGGATGGATCCTCTGTAGTACATCTTTCAGAAGCCTATGTCCATGGGGAAGTTAGCAAAATGGAAAATATTGCTGAGTGAGTTTGATATCATCTATGTAACTTAGAAGACAGTCAAAGGACAAGCGTTGGTAGACCATCTTGCTGAAAATTCTATAGGAGGAGAATCTGAACCATTAAAAATGTATTTTTCTGACGAAGAAGTGTCATTCGTAGGAGAGGACATTGCCGAAGCCTACGACTGTTGGGGAATGTTTTTTGACAGATCTGCAAACTTCAAAAGAGTAGGTATTGGAACAATTTTAGTGTCAAAGATAGGTCAACATTATCCGGTATCCACAAAGCTTAGGTTTCCATGCACCAACAATATGATAGAATATGAGGCTTGCATCATAGGACTCAATTTGGCCATTGACATAAATATACAAGAGTTGCTGGTAATTGGTGATTCGGATCTTCTGATATATCAAGTTCAAGGAGAATGGGCTACAAAAAACACTAAGATACTACCACACTTGTACCACATGAAAGGACTGATAAAGAGGTTCACAAAAATAGAATTCAAACATGTTCTGAGAATCCAGAATGAGTTCGCAGATGCACTGGCTACTCTATCTTCCATGATACAACATCCAGAGAAGAATTTTATCGATCCTATCCTAGTTAGGATCCATAGTCAGCCAGTTTATTGTGCTTATGTTGATGAATAAACGGACAGAAATCCATGGTTCCACGACATTAAGGAATATTTGGCAAAAGGAGAATACCCAGAGCAGGCGAACCATACTAAAAAATGCACACTGTGTAGGCTGTCAAACCATTTCTTCCAAAGTGGAGGAATTTTGTATAGGAGAACACCTAATCTAGGACTATTAAGGTGTGTTGATGCCAAAGAAGCTTCCAAAATTAGTCGAGGAAATACATGCTGGAACTTGTAGTCCACATATGAATGGTTTTGTTATAGCCAAGAATATACTTAGGGCTAGATACTTTAGGATGACTATGGAAACAAATTGCATCTGGTACGTCCAAAAATTCCACCAATGCTAGATATATGTAGATATAATACGTGTGCCGCCAAACGAACTTAATGCAACAAGTGCACCTTGGCCTTTTGCTGCCTAGGGAATCAATGTCATTTGTCAAGGATCGTATTATTTGTCAATTCGGGGTTCCCGAGTCTATCATCACTGACAATTCCGCCAATCTCAATAGTGATCTGATAAAAGCCATGAGTGAAACTTTCAAAATCAAACACAAAAATTCCATAGCATACGGGCCTCAAATAAACGGAGTCGTGGAAGCTGCCAACAGGAACATCAAGACGATACTAAGGAAAATGATAGAAAATCACAAGCAATTGCATGAGAAGTTACCATTTGCCTTATTGGGATACCGCACCACAGTCCTCACATCAATTGGGGTGACTCCCTATTTGCTGGTTTACGGGACCGAAGCTATCATTCCCGCAGAGGTAGAAGTTCCTTCTTTAAGGATCATACAAGAAGCCGAACTTAGTGAAGCATAATAGATAAGGAGACGCTATGAGCAATTAGCTCTCATAGATGGAAAAAGGATGAATGCAATGTTTCATGGTCAACTTTATCAGAATAGAATGTCCAGAGCTTTCAACAAAAGGGTCAGACCATGACAATTGACAACCGGGCAACTGGTGCTGAAGCGAATCTTCCCACATCAAGATGAAACCAAAGGAAAGTTTTCACCCAATTGGCAAGAGCCCTACATGGTTCATAGGGTACTAACAGGAGGATCACTCATACTTGCAGAAATGGATGGAGAAGTTTGGCCAAAACCTATCAATTCAGACGCAATCAGGAGATATTATGTTTAGATTGTTTACATTTCTTCATCTGATGTAACTGAACTACGCTTGACCTAATTACCATTTAAGAGAGGATACGTTGGCATCCCTATGGGTTAGATCACATCTTAATAAAATCTTCATTTTCCCAAAACTAGAAACTGGGGTAGAATTTTGAGGAGGAAGTCTAGCCGACGTCATCATGTGTAAGATAGTTAGAAAATCAGTAAAGTAACTGGGGCAGAATTTTGATAAGGATTCTCAAAATTCCGGAACAGATCCAACAAACTTCGTTACATGCTGAATGGCCGAAGGATCAGTTACTAATCTGGAGCAGAATTTGAATAAGGACCCTCAAAATTCTAATGCAAATAGAGCCACAATGTCTCTAAAGTGTCGCAGACATTAGTTCATCTAATTTACTTGATATTATATACCACTATGTTTTCTAAAATAACTCTATTTCACCAAATAAGTGCATATTTTTTTGAAAATTGTATTTCTATGGCAGCCAGGTATTACCCAGGGCAACTTAAATAGGATTTCTAGAGTAAAGCAAAGCAAAAGAAGCATACAAAGGCACAAACCAACCTCCCCTACAAAACTCATGATTTTTCTTGGGATGCAGGAACGAGGAATAACTACAAGTACGTGCGCCTTGAAATCATTACCTTCATAACAACCGAACCGCCAGGCGCAAATATATCTCCAGCTAAGAAATATTCTGCTCCTATTTGCTATTTGCCCATTGCATGAGACTAAGCCTTGTATCAAATCTTGTATGAGGCTAAGCCATGCCTCCCTATTTGCATAAGGCTAAGCAATGCCTTCTCTTTGCATGAGACTAAGCCCTATCTCAAATCTTACATGAGGCTAAGCCCAACCTCTCTATTTGCATAAGGCTAAGCATTGCCTTCTCTTTGCGTGAGACTAAGCCCTATCTCAAATCTTGCATAAGGCTAAGCCCTACCTCTTTATTTGCATAAGGCTAAGCATTTCCTTCTCTTTTCATGAGGCTAAGCCCTGCCTCCTCAATTGCATAAGGCTAAGCTCCGCCTCCCCATCGCACAAGACTAAGACCTATCTCAAATCTTGCATAAGGCTAAGCCATGCCTCTTTATTTGCATAAGGCTAAGCATTGCCTTCTCTTTGCCCGAGGCTAAGCCCTATCTCAAATCTTGCATGAGGCTAAGCCCTGCCTCCCTATTTTCATAAGGCTAAGCATTGCCTTCTCTTTTGCATGAGGCTAAGCCCTATCTCAAATCTTGCATGAGGCTAAGCCCTGCCTCTTTATTTGCATAAGGCTAAGCATTGCCTTCTCTTTTCTTAAGGCTAAGCCCTGCCTCCTCAATTGCATAGGGCTAAGCTCTGCCTTCCCGTCGTATGAGACTAAGCATTGTCTCCTCTATTTGCATGAGGCTAATCCCTGCCTCCCTAATTGCATAAGACTTAGCTCTGCCTTGTTTTGCTCACATGCATCACTGTCACATCTCCTTTTTCTACCCCAAAAGGGGGTATAAGGGAGTTTTTCCAATTTAAGTGACAATCGAAATGAGATTATTTATATTAAATTCAGAGTCCCCACTTGGGATAATTTATGGTGTCCCAAGTCACCGATTTAAAATCCTGAATCAAGGAAGTTGACTCTTATTTATGGTCCGCGAACACAAAAATCCGGGTAAGGAATTCTGTTAACGCGGGAGAAGGTGTTAGGCACTCCTGAGTTCCGTGGTTTTAGCACGGTCGCTTTGATCATACTTGGCTTAATCAAATTGTTTAATTACTCATTTTAGAACCTATGTGCATTTGCCTCTTTTAATTAAGAAATTATCTTAAACGAGTCACGCGTACGCGTACTCATTTCATTTGGCGCATCAAAAATTATATCACGTGTACGTGTCCATAATTAATAATGCTTTATTACTATTAAGAAAGTTTGTTCAAAATTGCACGAACGCATACCTCGATTTATTTTTTAGAAATCATAATTATGTCACGCGAAAATCACAATTATTTGATTAATTAAAATTGCGCCTAATGCAAACTACAGTGTTCACGAATTATTTTTGCTACTTGAGATTATTGTAAGGCACATTGTTATGGAAGTTTATTATAGAAAATGGGCAGCTTTCATGTCTCTTATTATTGTCGGGCTGCGCCAAATTTAATGAACTCATTCGAGTCCAAATTTAATTCATATGTACCTAAACAGATCCTGAATCCATAATCTGTATCTCAATTTCAGTCTACGATCTCATTTTCCTTAATCATCCGTTTCTCAATTCATCTTTTGCCTTCTTTAATCTTAAATCACATGGACCCAAAAATTCTTCTAAGTTCACTAATCAAACCTTACTAAACTTCTTTTGAAAAATTAATTAACCAACTATACAATTAACATACAGAAAGCAATGAACTGACATGACACATTATCAAGCCAAAAAATAGTGAACAAAATGCATATGACTCAAAAGTTGCACCAAAAAAGATATAATGTGAATATAAAAAGTGAGGGGAATGACCTTAAGAGTTTTTTTTATTTTCTGAAACTCAATTTGAACCGAAGGTCTCGCATTTGAACGAAACTTGGGGAAAAAATGTTTAAACTCAAAGCCAACGTACACAAAGATTGATTCCAACAAAACAGAGCCCGAAAATCAACTGTCAAACTCAAATAGAACCTCGTCGGCAACCTCGAAACCTGCCGAAAAACTCAAATGTTAAACGACAACCAACGGAACCCAAATCTGTCTGGAAACCTCGAGCGGAACTGAACAGACCCATCGAACAGAGCTAGCGACCTACGAACGGGCTTTAAAAGGACTCAAACTCAACTGAAATGCCATTATTTTTGAGGAAAATAGGCTTGTCTTGAAGTGTTTGTTTTTCCAATTTGAGAAAGAGAAACGAGAGCTTGGCTGCTGTTGCCTCTCTTGATTAAGAGAAAGAAAATGGCAAAATCAGGAGAGGGGCTCTTTTGTTTATGTAGCTGATGGCTCTCTTCCGACGAGTTTGAAGTGCTCGGCGACAAGGAGTTTTTGGGGTGAGGGTCAGTTGTTGTTGAAGAAGAAGAGAACGGGTGGGGGGTCGTTTTTTGTGTTCCAGCGGCTGAAAGGTCCTTTGGTTCGTGTGGTGGGTGGTGGACTGTTGGTTGGAGTTAAGGTTCTCTCATGGCTGCTTTGAAGAAGAAGAAAGTCCTTCTCTGATTTTTTGGTCTAATCTTGTGTGCTGAAGATCCTTAGGCGTTAGGTGAAGAAGACTAAGTCGGGGGGTCCTTGGTGTAAAACGGTGGATGTCTCCTTCATGGTCTAGGAAATTAGGTCCTTTTCTTATTTTTAAACTGAAGAGTATATAGGGTTAGGTTAGTGGATATTGGGTATTGGGCTTGGGTTGTTATGGGCTAGGTCCGAAAATTACTCCTAAAAATGGGTTGTTTGAGCCCAAATTTTATTCTTTCTTTGCGAACAAGACTAAAAGTATGACCTTATTTACTAATTAATCCTACTTAAGTAAAATAACCATTAAAATAAGACTAACCGTTAAAACAAACCTATTTTTTTGGTATTTTCAAATATCATATTAAAATAAAAATAAGGTATTATTTTTATATTTTTTAGTCTTACGAAAGGTATATAAACTAAAAGCAACTAAAAAGAAGAAATATTTTTGTAATTTTCATTTTGTGATGAAATAAAGTAAAAGAGTCAAAATTAGTTGAAATAACTATATTAGACCTGAACTAAGTATTTAAATGCTAAAATATGTAAAATCTTGGGGAGGGTCAAAAATCACATGTCTATAATCACCATGTCTCTGTCCGAAGGTATCATAGTTCGAAGACATCATCTTCATAGCCTGAAGACACCATGTCATGGCCTGAGGATCTCTCAATACTGCACATCATTATTCAAAGGCGTCACGGTTCAGAGGCACCATTCTTATGCCCGAGAACATCATTTCATGGCGTGTGAATGCCTTATCTCATGATTCATGTCCCGGGACGTCATGGCCTAAGGACGGCATCCTCACTGTTCAAAGACAACCTTCATGGTCCCAAGGGAACTTGCATCATGTTTAAATTCTCGCAGTAATCTATACATGTGCATGCATCATGTGCTAAGTTTTGTAGGTAATTTAGGAGTTAATCGTTCTTCAAACAAGAGCAACCTTTGCTCAGGTTTCTGCTCATACCATTTACACCCTACCATTATTTCAAATGTAACCGACTCCCATCAATTACTCGTCTTTACTCTATGACCGTTTAAATATTTACCCTGTGATACATCTGTTACACTTCAGATTCACACTCATAACTCCTGATGTTTTATACGTCAATACCACACAAGAGGGGGGGAGGGGTGATTTGTATGGTACCCAATTTTCGC
The DNA here is from genome assembly GCF_000715075.1 of Nicotiana tabacum. Taxonomy (NCBI): domain Eukaryota; kingdom Viridiplantae; phylum Streptophyta; class Magnoliopsida; order Solanales; family Solanaceae; genus Nicotiana; species Nicotiana tabacum. The sequence goes on from NC_134082.1 coordinate 97,756,827, forward strand.
TTAACTAGACTATAGAAGGACCTGGTTCTTCTAGGTGTTCTAACTACTACTGTTTGCGGAATAATAAGTAAAGAAAATAAAGAACACAAAGATTTTTATGTGGACAACACCTGGCTCAAAAGGTGAAAAAACCACGACCTACTACTCAGTAGGATTTTCCCAAACTTCTACTAAAATCACTGAACCAAAAACTGCATTTACAAAAACTCTTTTATAAACCTAGGATTAACTCTAATCCCGTTGTGGCACACAACCTCAATTGTTGTGACGACTTCAATTTAACTCTAACTTGAACACTCTCGGTACCTAATACAATTGCTTCTATAAAAGCTGAAAGGTACAATGTAAAATCATCTACTACAATTGAACTAGAATAAAAGATAAACACTTGGAACTGGTTCTTCTATCTGGTTCATGTAGCTTCAGGTTTGCACACTTGAATCACACACGAACTGTTTGCAAAAAGCCTTGCTATTTTGCTCTCAATTTAAGTTTAACTTCTGCTTATGTGCATTACCTGTAAAAGAGAACAACACTGATATTTAATGGGTTAGTAATTATAATTGATTGGGATTCAGATGCTACTCTTCTATCGTAGAAGAGTTCTAGTTGATCTCATACTCTAACACTATCTTCTTCCCAAAATGTGTTCTCTTCGTGTAAGGAGTCTTTCTCTCCTTATCCAATATGCAACATTTTTGATCAGATAAGGAGATATTACTTCTGATAAGTTAGATTTATCTCCTTCACATGTATCTCACATGTTTGGATTGATTATTACTGTGATTCATAATATGGACCTGGTCCATGTCTGAGTTCTTTTGTCAGTCTTCAAAACTTCACCTGTCCTGGGGCTAACAAATTCACCCTTTTTTATGATGATAAACTCTATGCTTTTTACTTACTTGGAGAACTCAGCTTAACCATCAATACAAAGTTAGAAAATTCACTTATCATCAAGGACCAGGTTAATTAGGTTATAAATATCACTTATTCAGAATATGTAAAGCACAATATTTCTTCCCCCTTTTGGGATCATCGAAAAGTTGCATACAAAGTGTGAGTCCCAGATTTTAATAAGTACTCATGGCCACTGGGGCAACCACAAGTGCAATGATTGGATTAATCATCAGTAATCGAGTGAACATATTTAAACTATTAAGGAAATATTAATATTTAACAAGATAAAAAACAGTAGATATCATTGATAGAAGATATGTTGCTACCACAATCCACAACCAGAAAGCAAAAATATTCAAAATATGAGCAAAAAGAAAGAAAAATCCCTAATCCGGATCACTGAAGGTACTAGACAGGTTCAGGAAATAAAGGCTTGAATTCCTAAGTCTTGGGAGAGCTAGAGAGTTGGTTTTGGGCTTGGAGAAGATTCAGCATATTTTGAAGATATCCATCATTATTTTCCTTTTCCTTGGTGAGCTCAGTTCTGAGAGCATCCCTCTCAGATTCCACCTTTGCCACATGAGCCTTTAGCCTAGCTATCTCAGCATCCTTGGCTTCACTTTCCTAAACAAGAGCCCTGAATTTACTATTTATAGGAGTCTTCTTGGATGAACCAGGTTTATTTGGGATGGCATCGACTAAGTAGTCACAAGTAAGCAGAGTATTAATACCAAAGTAATCCTTTCTTGTAGCCATTTCCCATTTCTTCAGAGGCACATTGCACCTATCCAGAACTGTAGTCAGAATAAAGCTATAAGGGGTAGTATAAGCCTTGGATCCATTGATAACCCTGCCCAGTAGCTTGATGATGAATGCAGGCCAATTGATTTGCCTTCCACTTTCAACGCACTCCATCATAACTAAGTCCATATAGTTTGCAATATGCCTTCTCTCCTGCCTGGGCAGTAGGCACTTGTTGACAAACTCAAAAATGACTTTGTGTTGTGGCTTCATTTCACTCTTGTGCACAAACTTGTCCTTATTCACATCTTCATCACAAAATCTCCTAGTGATTGTAAGGGCAGATGGAAGGGATCCAGACTTGGCCATCTCTGTCTGGTGTAATCATCATATCCCTCAGCAGGGATGTCTAGAATCTCTCCCAGTTTCTCTACATCAAATGTCACTTGAACTCCTTTGACTTTGCTTGTGACTCTGCCATCTTTGACTTCAGCATTTGCCATGAATTCAATGATTTCATTTCTGGCCAATCTCGCATCCATCTGAAGGACCATGTCCTTCCATCCTTGAGCAGCCAGTGTGTCAACCAAACGAACCATCTCTGGTTCCACCAAATCTTTCAGCAATCTTCCCTTCAAAATTTTTCTTTTGCCAAACATGGCTAGGTTGTCTTGTTCACCATCAGTCTCATTTTCTTCTTCACCACTCCATTCCTCATCTTAAGATATTCTAACTTGTTTACTTTTCACTGTAGACCTTGTCCTCTTGGCCAATGAAGGTTCAGCATCCTCAGACACAGAGGAAGACTTCTTGGAAGAAGTCTTGGGCTTTTTGGGCTTAGGGGTCTAAACCTCCACTGTTGTAACTTTCTCCTGATGGACCTGTTCCATCTCCTCAATATCAACAGCTTTTGATGACTCTGCAACCATACCCTTTCCCTTAGCAATCCTTTTCTTCTTACTTTCAGCCAGGGCCTTTTGTAGATCACTCTCACTCTATTTCACCCTGCTTTTTGTGGCTCTTCCCTTGGGCAAGGAAGTTTCAGTAGTTGTTGGGGAGGAAGCCTTTCTTTCCTTGGAGGGCTTAGGGGAACTAGGGGCTTTTGGTGTGGGAGTTCTCCTTTTCTTTGGATCGTAACTTGCCGTTACCTTTTTCAAAAGGTCTGCTAAGGTCTCTTCAGTTGATGAACCAGGTTCATCTCCCTATGCACTTACATGATCTAACCCTTCATCAGCTTCACCAGAACCACTTCCCCTTGACTTCTTGCCACTTTCTTCAACATTTTCTTGTATAACTCCACAAATAGCAGGTATTGACAAATTAGTAGTAGGTGAATGATCAACCACTCCTTTCCCTTTTCCCCTTTCGTCACCACATTCACCCTCCCTCTCTTTTTCTTTTTCAGATTTCTTTTTACCTCCACTCCTTATTAACTCAGGTAATTCCACATCCATGATAGTCCCAACCAAAACAAACCTATTTTCTAAATTATCAGTCAAGGAAGAACTTACCTTAGAAGGGGATTCGTGAGCCTTCTCAGAGTCAGAAGACCTAGGTCTTTCCCTCTCACTAGCAGATTTGTACGACTCAGAATCAGAGTCTTGAGCATGACTTGCCTTTAATTGCTCATTTAATTTCTTTGAGAGAGCACCAGATGCCACCGTTTTGCGAGCAAGCATTTTTACTCTTATTAGCCTAGGTTTGGGAGATGTGCTAGGTGGAGGAGGGGTAGATGATTTAGAGGGAGTGGGTTGTGGAGGAGTTCCAAGGTTGTCTTGTAGGTTTGTCATTGTAGCTGATTTTTGAGAGAATTGGTGAGTTAGAACTTTGGAGAAAAAAGCAATTGAGAGTGAAGAAGGGTTTTTGACGGTTTAGAATTATGAAGATGGCAGGAGGTAATAATGCGTATTTAAAGAGAAATACTCATTTAATGAATAACGACAGTTTTTAGCAGTAGTCAATTAGAGGTCTAATCAACCTGAAATTTTAGGTTTGAATGAACGGTTAAGCTTCCCTAGATTTTAGGCAATTTTTGTGGTTTAGAGTTCTAATGCGGACGGAACTGGTTCAAAAGTAAACGTATAGAATTTTCTAAGGTGTTGAACAATTGTAGGACTTTTGCTCATGATTTAAATATTTATATTTCTAATTGTACAGAGTATACAAAATATACCTTAGCATTCAGATGAACCAATACTGATAAACCAGGTTCTTCATTTAGAATTCTCTTGACCATGCTTCAATTTACCACAATAGGAAATTTTTTGTAAGAGATCAGTGAGTCATATTAACACATGTCACAGGAGTATACTAATTACAGTATGAAGCTGAGTAAAAATTAATCTAGATATTTACACAAGTTCAGATTTCCTAGCCCATTTTTGTTTTTCAATTTTTTTTAAATGTGCATTCTGAGTTGGTCCTATTAGATAATATTAATCATCCCTAATTCTAACTTGTTCCTTTCAAAGTTTTCTCTACTCAGTGCTTTAGTAAAGATGTCAGCAATTTGTTTATCAGTAGTATAGAATTCTATGGTGATCAATCCTTTCTCATAGTTATCTTTTAAGAAGTGATGTCTAACATCTATGTGCTTAGTCCTTTTATGATGAACATGGTTCTTTTTCATACTTATAGAACTAGTGTTATCACAGAAGATAGGAATGCAACCAACTTCAATGCCAAAATCTACCAGCTGATGTTTGATCCATAACAAGAGGCAGCAACAACATATTCATCCTCAGCAGTGGATAAGGCCACTAAATTCTACTTTTTAGTGGCCCATCATACAAGCCATGAACCAAGAAAATGAGCCATACCTATGGTGCTCTTCCTATCCACAAGGAAACCTGCATAGGCATCATCATCATACCCTACTAGATTGAAATTACTACCTTTAGGGTACCATAGACATAGATCAATAGTACCTTTCAGATATCTCAGTATCCTCTTGACAGCAGTCAAGTGAGATTCCTTAGGATTTGCCTGAAAATGAGCAGAAAGCCCTACACTGAAAACTATGTCAGGTGTGCTAGCAGTAAGATACAAAAGTGAACCAATCATACCCCTAACAACTTCTGATCAACAGATGAACCAAGTTCATCTATGTCTAATTTAGTAGTTGTTGCAATGGGAATGTCTATTTCCTTTGATTTATCCATTTTAAACTTCTTAATCAACTCTTTTGCATATTTCTGATGATGGATCATGGTTCCATTTGGTTTTGTTTGATATGTAAGCCTAAGAAAAAGTTAAGCTCACCCATCATACTCATTTCAAACTCACTCCCCATTAATTTGGCAAAATCCTTACTTAGTTTGTCGGTGGTTGACCCAAAAATTATGTCATCAACATATATTTGTACCACAAGAAGATCCTTACCTTTTTCCCTCAGGAATAGAGTACTGTCAATTTTACCTCTTTTGTAGCCATTTTCAAGAAGGAATTTTGATAGTCATTCATACCATGCTCTAGGAGCCTGCTTGAGTCCATAGAGTGCCTTGTCTAATTTGTACACATGTTCCGGACACTCCTTGCTCTCAAACCCTGGAGGTTGTTTAACAAACACTTCTTCTTTTAGGTAGCCATTCAGGAAGGCACTTTTGACATCCATCTAATGAAGAGTGAATTCCATGTGTGTTGCAACGACTATGAGGAGTCTTATTGCCTCCGGTCTTGCAACTGGAGCAAAGGTCTCATCATAATCTATGCCCTCCTATTGGCTATAACCTTGAACCACCAGTCTTGCCTTGTTTCTTGTAACTGTTCCATATTCATCAAGCTTATTTCTGAAGACCCATTTAGTGCCAATTACTAAAATGTCCTTAGGTCTTGGAACTAGATACAAAACTTGACTTCTCTCAAACTGATTGTATTCATCTTGCATTGAATTTACCCAATATGTATCCATCAAAGCCTCAACAATATTTATAGGTTCAATATGAGATAGGAAAGCATCAAAAGCACACAGATTCTTTAATTGTGATCAAGTTTTAACTCCAGAGGTTGGATCAGTGATTATGTTCTCAATGGGATAAGAAATTTGATACTTGTGAGGTTTCACAACCAACTGATTTCTACTTGATGTTTCTTCCATGTTCTGTTGCTGAGGAACAGGGTCATGAACATGTTCCTTTAGGGGATTGGTTTCAGTTCCCTCTGTCAGGTTGCCCTGGATGGAATAACCTGTTCCTTTTTTTGGTGCAACTTTAGCTAGAGCTGAGACTTCACTCAAATCTTTTACCAGCCCAATAGCTTCATCCACATGTTCCTGTCTCACAGAAAGAATGTTAGTTTTATCAAAACTACATGTACACTTTCTTCTACACACAAAGTTCTTTTATTGAACACTTTATAAGCTTTTCTATGTGAAGAATATCCCAAGAATACTCCCTCATCACTTCTGGGATCAAACTTACCTAGGGAGTCCTTTCCATTATTGTGCATAAAGCACTTGCATCCATATGCCCTAAGATGGGATATATTTTATTTTCTCCCTTTAAGTAACTCATAGGGAGTCTTCTCTACAAGAGATCTAGTCATGCATCTATTAATGATGTAACATGCTGTATTTACAGCCTCTGCCTAGTAGCTATGGGGCAATTTACTAGAAAGAAGCATAGTCCTAGCCATATCTTCAAGAGTCCTATTCTTTCTTTCAACTACTCCATTTTGTTGAGGAGTCCTAGGGGCAGAAAAATTATGATCTATACCAAGCTCATCACAAAATTCAGCAAACTTAGTATTTTCAAATTCAGTTCCATGATCAGACCTGATTGATGTAAGTTGATTACCTAGTTGTTTCTGAGTTTTTCTAACAAATGCAGTGAACATGTCAAATGCTTCATCCTTAGATGTTAAGAACAGTACCCAGGTAAACCTAGAGTAATCATCAACAAGTACCATCACATATTTCTTACCACCTCTGCTTAATGTTCTCAATGGACCATAAAGATCTATATGAACTAGTTCTATCGTCCTGGTTGTGATTACCATTTTCTTGTTTTTAAAGGATGATCTTACCTGCTTCCCCCTAGCACATGCCTCACAAACTTTGTCTTCCTTGAACTTGATATTAGGTAGCCCTATTACCAGGTCCTTGGAGACTAATTTGTTGAGTTGATTCAGACTTGCATGACCAAGTCTTTTGTGCCACAGGAGGGGATCATTGTCCAACACACCCCAACAAGTGAGTTCATTTTTTAAAAGAGTGGACAAATCTACAATGTAAATATTGTTAACTCTTTTTCCCTGAAAACTAACCTTGTTAGTGGTAAGATTAATCACAAAGCATTTGGTAGAGGTAAATGCTACAAGGTTACCTCTGTCACACAGTTGTGATACACTGATTAGGCTATATTTCAAGCCATCTATCAAGTAGACATTCTCAATGGAATGTGAGTCTGTCTTGCTTCTAGTCATATGTTTTGAGCAGCCACTATCCATGTACCATATTTGGCTACTTCCCTTCACTTGGACCTGCAAAAAGAAATCAGGGGTTAGTCTTAGGAACCCAAACTAGTTTGTCTCCCTTTCTATAGGCAAAGGGGTAAATTAAATACCTTTTGGCCTACCCAAGCAGCCTATTTTTCTCTTGAACAAAGGTTTTGTTCTTTTGACTGGCCTTTTCTTTTGCATTACATTCATTTTTGTAATGACCAGTCTTACCACAGTGTGTGCAGATTTTGTTTTCAGGAAGAGTGATGTACTTGCTTTTGGGGTCCTACTTAGGTGCTTAGGTTCCATAGGCAAGTACTCTCTTGTTGCTACTGTGGTGTTTTTGTAGCCAGGACAGTGCATCAGAAGCCTTATTCCATTTGCAGGTTCTATCTAGTTCATGCTTTACCTTTCCTAGGTCTTCCTTTAAGACTCTTATCTACTCATCCTTTTTATACAACTCATCCTTCATTTTTCCTAGATTTTCTTCTAAGGTGAGATGTGTGTGATCAGATTTCTTCTTACTTGTTCCTAATTTCAGTTTTAAATTTTCAGACCTAAGTTCTAAAACACTGGTGTCAAGTTCAAGAACCTGGTTCTTCGACTCAGCATTTTTACTGTCACTCTCATTAGCCCTAGATTCTAGTTTTTTGCACTTGGCTTTAAGATCACACACTCCCTAGACAACTGTTCCTTCTCATTGTTTATACCTCAGACTTATCTATGAATTCTAGAAATAGTTCGGATAACCTTTCTTTAGACAGAAATTTAATTTTGTCTTTGAGATGAATCACACTTACCTCTTGTTCATCATCTGATTCTCCGATGGCCATAAGTGCTTGTTCATTTCCAACTTCATCTTCTGAATCCTCATCTGATGTTTTTCCCCAAGCAGTAACCATAGCCTTTGTTGATCCTTTGTTCCTTTTTGGGTTGAACCTGTTCCTTCTTCCTATTCTTTCATTCATCCCTTTCCTTTCTTCCATTCAATTTCCCACTAAGTACAGTTCTTGATCACGTGATCAGTCTTGCCACATTTGTAGCAACCCTCGTTGGTTTGTTTCTGAGGAGCTCTTGGTTTGTTGAAGGTTGTACCTCTTGAAGAACCCTTTTCTCTCATTAGGTACTTTTTGAAATCCCTTGTCATCATGGCCATTTCATCGTCCTCCAGATCCGCACCTTTAGCTATTCTGAGAGCCAGACTCCTTTCCTTCTTGGGTGTATCCAGTTTCATGATTTGCCTTCTCAGTTCATAGGCAGTGAGATTTTCAATCAGTTCATCCAACTTGAGAGTAGCAATGTTCATTGATTCCTGAATAACAGTAATTTTTCTTTCCCAAGTTACTGGTAGGACCCTTGTCAAGATTTTCTCAACCTTGTCTTCTTCAAGGATAATTCTCCCAAGAGATTTAAGTTCATTTGTTAGTGTTGTAAACCTTGTATACATCTCCTGGATAGTTTCTCCTTCATTCATAGTGAAATTCTCATATTGAGAATATAACAGTGCCTCTTGATCTCTTTACTTGAGGAGTTCCTTCACGAGCCACTTGTAAAGTGTCCCATATCTTCTTAGTAGTGGTACAACTTTGAATCCTATTGTACTCGTCTGGACCCAGTCCACATGGAAGCCATTTCTTAGCCTTGACATTCTTTTCCCATTTCTTCAAGTCTTCCGCAGTGCAGTCATCTCTTGTCTTTGGCATGCCCACTCCTTCAACATTCTTCTTTATAGTAGCCAGGGAACCATCAAAGACTATGTCCCAGAGTTCATAGTCTTCTCCTATGAAGTGATCCCTCATCCTGTTCTTCCACCAAGAATAGTACTGACCATTAAAGAGTGGGGGCCTAGTAGTGGATTGCCCTTCCCAATTTCCAGGTGGTGCACTCATCTTGATCTTTTCCTAAGGTGTTAACTTCTTCAAGGATAATTTTCTCTGATACCAATTGATGTTTTATACATCAATACCACATTATAGAGGGGGGGGGATGATTTGTGTGGAACCCAATTTTCGCTTAACTAGACTATAGAATGACCTGGTTCTTCTATGTGTTCCAACTACTACTATTTGCGGAATAATAAGTAAAGAAAATAAAGAACACAAAGATTTTTATGTGGAAAACACCTAGATGAAAAGGTGAAAAAACCACGACCTACTACTCAATAGGATTTTTCCAAACTTTCACTAATATCACTGAGCCAAAAACTGCATTTACAAAAATTCTTTTGTAAACCTAGGATTAACTCTAATCCCGTTGTGGCACATAGTCTCAAATGTTGCGACAACTTCAAGTTAACTCTAACTTGAACACTCTAGGTATTTAATACAATTGCTTCTATAAAAGCTGAAAGGTACAATGTAAAATCATCTACTACAATTGAACTAGAATAAAAGATAGACACTTGGAACTGGTTCTTCTATCTAGTTCATGTAGCTTCAAGTTTGCACACTTGAATCACACATGAACTGCTTGCAAAAAGCCTTGCTATTTTGCTCTCAATTTAAGTTTAACTTCTGCTTATGTGCATTACCTGTAAAAGAGAACAACACTGATATTTAATGGGTTAGTAATTAGAGATTGATTGGGATTCAGATGCTACTCTTCTATCATAGAAGAGTTCTAGTTAATCTCATACTCTAGCACGATCTTCTTCCTAAATTGTGTTCTCTTCGTGTAAGGAGTCTTTCTCTCCTTATCCAATATGCAACCTTTTCGATCAGATCAGGAGATATTACTTCTAATAAGTTAGATTTATCTCTTTCACGTGTATCTCACATGTTTGGGTTGATCATGACTGTGCTTCACAAGATGGTCCTGGTCCATGTCTGAGTTCTTTTGTCAGTCTTCAAAACTTTACCTGTCCTTGGGCCAACAACTCTGCATAAATTCATCCGGCACTATCCTTCCCAAAAGTAAACATACAACTATTCCTATAACAATTCTATCAGTTTCATTCACCGTTGGGTCCAGAACTACACACAGCCTGATTCCTGTAAAAATAGGGATATGTAGGCAGCTCAGAGACCAGGGTGCGGCCTATATTTTTCAAAATACCCCATTCAGTCAAAATCGGTCATTATTTCTTTACCCCAACAACTCTTTCATCCTTCCCGGATAAAGAGGGGCAACTATTGATACTCAATTTATCCCTCATTTCAAATATGCATATATATATATCATTAAAATAGTACATGAGCATCACCAAGTATTTTTTCATAATTTTCTATAATTTTTAAAGGCTTCTAATTAATTTATTGATGCATTTTTATATAAAATAATTATTAGTTGCATCACAAATAATTTTATATTAATTTACTATCTAATTTTTCATTATTTATATCATTATTAAGATTTAAATATTTTATATATATTTATGTTTTGCATCATTAGGCTAAAATTGCATATTTTGCAATAATAGCCCATATATATATAATTACATTATTTACATATAAATGACTTTTTATATTTTTATAATATTAAGTAATTATTTTACATTATTTTCATGCACAAATGATATTTTTTGTTATTTATTAATTATTGTTTTCTAAATTATTTACTGATTTAATTGGGTATTTAAAATCTACCCCTTTTTCTTAATTAAATTCGGACTTATACACTACCACCCCAGCCCAAAACATCAGCCCAATACCTATTAACCAAGACCTATACCCGTTTAAAAACCCGACCCATTTCCTTTTTAAAATCCCAACCGTTGATCTCAGAAGATCAACGGCTCCCAATACCCCAACCCCTTTTAATTATACCACCCCTCTAACCCTAACCCATTTATCACCTACCCGCCGCCCTTGAATTCTCTCAACCTCCCCTTTACTCTTTGTCAAAACCTAGGCGTCGTCACCTAAATCCCCTCCAATTCCCATTTGATTCCAACCAGATATGGAGTCCCTTGGTGATTTTCTTACCTTATCGGTCTCATCTCGCTACTGGCTACTCGATTATGGTATAACGTAGTACCTTGCCTCGTATGACAAGCCGATCTCCTTCACTTTGAACCTAATCTGGTTCAAACTTTCATTTTCTTTCCTTCTATAATCACTCTTCGTCTCTTATGGTATGAATGTTTGAGATTCTCCTGATTCTTCATTTTATCCTAAAGATAGGGTTTTAAGATCTTTGATTTGAACCAGATTTGGTTTAACTTTAGTTTGTTTTAATGTTATTTTTCATCTGTATTCACATTGTTACTCATAAATCTGCCTATTTTCGGTTAAATCTTTTAATTACCTAAACTAGGGTTTTAACCTTCTTTAATCGAACCAGATTTGGTTCAAATCTTATGTTTTTTAATAACTCCTGTCTAGGTTCATTTTGTGATATTGTGCTGATTTTATGATTTGTCTATTGAATATTCTGTTGTCTACCTTATTTTACTCCTTTGATTTTATGGTTTACCCTAAAATTAGGGGTTTGAAATCTTTTACTGAGATTCTAATCTTTCCTTTATTGTATGGTACTGATGTTTCCTTATTTTGCTCGATTTACCCTATTTTCATTATTTCATTACCTTAGTAGATCCTGCATTTAACTGTTGATTGATTCTGTATAATACTTACCTTAGTCTAAGTAGTACGTGCCTGATTACACGCTATTATATCCTGCTAATTGATTGAACTCGACTTTAAATTGATTCTAGATTTATTTTTCATTCCTTATTTGTGTATGTCTGATTTATTCCCTTATTTTCCTGCCTAATTGAACACTATTTAAACCCTTTCCCCTCTTTCCAATTGGGACATACTCGAACTCTTATATTCTTACTAAAACTTGGTTCTTTCACTCTGATTCTGTGCTCATTGTTTCTAGTCTTGGCCGACTGAAGGTTTCACGACCCCAGATACCGAGTGTGATGGCGCCTATCACATTACTAGGCAAGCCAACTAATCAATTAACCATAACCCTTTTTCCTTTAACATTTAAGCCATTTTCTTACGCATGTTTTAAATACCAAATTCATTATAAGCGTTTAAGAAACAGAAATATGCGGAAGTCAAGGTAACATGGAAACTACACAGCCCCAACAATCTGGTGTCACGAGTCTAGAGCCTCTAATACAAGTCTGAATACCTACAACATCAATAGTCTAGAAAAGTGTGGCAAGATAACAAGATAGGGGGAGAAAACAGGACTGCGAATGCCATGCAACTACCTCAAAATCTCCGGCAAATGCTGAAACAGTTAAAAACCCTCAATCCACCGCTCGGGCACCTGGATCTGCACACAAGGTGCAGGGAGTAACGTGAGTACGCCAACTCAGTAACTAACCAAAGTAAATAAGGACTGAAAGTAGTGACGAGCAGTCCAAAAAACTTATAACTGAAAATTCAACAAAATACGGATCAACTTTATAGTTTAAAATCATTTGTCGTCATAAAATCAACACTTCCAGTTTAAACATTTGAAATCAGATACTTAACAATATATGCAACAGAGGCTTATTTAAAAAAAGAGTGACTTCAGTGAAATCATCATAAACGGGCTCTTTAGGCAAGGAATCACTCAGAATACGGCCCATCGGACAGCCTCTCAGTCACTCGTGGCTCAACGCTTGTCACTCAATACTCACTCTCAGCACTTGACTCATTAATATCTCATAATCATGGAAATCATAGTAACCGCTGCAGCTGTTGATACCCAATTTTTCCCTATGTATTTTTATATACAAAATACTTTCAAAATAGCATGTACATGCATATATAAGCATTCCCAAGAATTTTGGTATTTTTCCTAATTTTTTTAAAAAATTTTAAAATCAATTTATTATCTATTTTAGCAGTACAAAATCCATAATTATTCCCAAAATCATCAATTTTGGTGAATAATTTATTTTATTCCCATAATTATACCAAGAAAATAGTTAAGGTAATTTTTACATATTTTTTACAAATTTATTTGGTATTTTTAAAACTAAATTGCATATAATTGCAATTATAGCCTGTTCTACGATTGATAGCATTTTTGCAACTATAAAATCGTTTCCAGTATTTTTATATTAATATTTATATTATTAACTAGTTCAGTGTGTTTGATTTGTTTTTAAAATTATTTTAACTATTTTAATAAAATGAAAGAGGGGAAAATTGGCTATTTAACACATAGCCATTTCTATTTCAATTTTCTACCTCAATTTAACCCCCAATTCCACCCAATTTAAAATGACCCAATTCTAGTTTTAACCCGACCCCTTGACCCATTTTCAGACCCGCCCGACCTCCCCTTTAATCCTGGCCGTTGATAATTTTGATCAACGACTGTGATTCGTTCTTTCCTTTTTTAATTCCCATAACCCCCTAACCCTAGGTCATTTGTATCAAAGACGCCGCCTTTGAATGCTCTTCATCTCCCAAATCCTCTCTAGCCCTCCCCGAAACCCTAATCGATTCCCACCTACTTCAGTCATGTTTCAACCGTAATCCATGGCATTCCTGGCCATGGATGGCCTGTGCTCACTCTCTCTCACCATTAAACCTAAGCCACTCGAGGTTTGAAGGCCAATTTCAATGGCTCCCTTTAGATCTGTTTAAGATCTGAAAGATCTATGGCCTCTCCGGCAATTTTCCGGCGTATTCGAGCAATATGAGTCTCTTCGACTCAGGATCCAACTTTCCTCAAGACCTTCTCATTCTAGGGTCTTCTCTACTGTTTTTAAGCCGGCTAAGGTTCTATACTTACATACTTTTTCTTAGATCTGTGCCATGCCTGGTCTTTACTTGACGTCTTAAGATTTTTTCCCCAAAATTTCCTTTTCAAAATCGTTCAAATTCGATTTTTAGGGTTTCTGAAAAAAGTTTTAAAATGTTTTCTGACTCTTCTTCTTCTTTTCTTTGTGTAAATTTGTCTATGCTATGTTTTTATTTTCTCTTTTCTACCTCGCATGTCCTTCTCCTGTGTTCTTAGGTTTGCCTTGTTATGCATATTCTTCTACTGTGCTACGTTCTTTCTTCTACTGGTTTCTATATCATGCTTTCACACGTTTATCTTATGTGTTCGTTTAACCCTGTGTTCCTTTACTGTAATTTCTACTAAGCTCTTAGTTCTTATTTGCCTTCTTCTGGACTTTTTTTGAGTTCTTTATAAACATGTTTCATATACTGTTTCCTTAAGTTTATGCTACCTCTTTGTCTTCTGAACTTGTTTAAGTTCCAAGCTTTTCTTAAAACATGTTCTTTATGCTTCAAATCAGCTTTTCACTATGTTTGTTTTGAACCTGCTATTTTACCTATTTGTTTTCTCATGAGCCTCTGAAAGAGACCTTTGAGCCTGTTTCAGTTATTTGTCTTCTTGTCTCTACATCTGATTCGAGTTGAAAACCCTAGGATTTGGGGTTTTGGCGAGTTTGATCTTATGTTTGGACTAGGGTTCTATTATGGAACCCTGGATTCTCTCGAAATAAGTCTGAGTCTATGTACTGAATTTGAGCCTCTTTGCTTGTGACCCTGAACTTTTCTATGCTAGATTCTTTCTAATTAGCATGACAGTTCTTTCTTGTTTGACATGTATGTATGCTTTATATATGAGGAATTCTTCTTTCAAAAGAGATTTTGCCAATTTGGGATTGATTAAGAATTCCTTTTAATAAGGTTCGATTGATTGTTACTAATTTTCTTTTATTAAACCTTTCTTCACCTTTTTTGATTGGATTCATTCATACCAAAATTCACTTTCTGATTTTACTGGCTGATGATTGATTGCCTTTCCTTATTTGCATAAACCGTGTTGCTATCAAACTTTTTCCTTAAATAGTTTCTATGTATTTGCCCTTCTTGTACTACTTTGGAAAAGATTTTAATCCAATTCTTTCCTTAATTGTCTTCTACCTGTTTGAAATCAGAATCCCTTAACTGAAGGGAGATTCTGTGTGATTGATTGCAAACTATTCCCTTACCTTTTCTTACTTGTTTTCTGCACTATAAAAGGGGCACGACCCTGCTGCACTTAGACACCTTGAACCTTCAGTTCAACACTTCGAATTCAACACTTTACATACACACCTCTCAATTGCAATACTCTTGCAATACTCTACTCTCTTCTGAGATCTTTTGTAATGTTTGCTTGCAATTTGGTTTACAAGACTTACTTTCACTTATTTGTTTCCCTGAAACTGGTATGCCTTAATTTCGATTTTCAGCACCATCCCTATGTATTTATTTTACAGTTGCTACACTCCTGTCTACTTTGCTGTTCATGTTCTGTATTGAATATTCTACTCTCTCTTGGCATCTTTTATTTGTTATGAACTCCCTATACCCCCACTCCCTTCTATGTTTTTGAGTTAAGGTTCATTGGCCTGACAGCATCCAAATTGCTGTTTAGGTCTGAACCTGATCCTCAATGGATCCCAACTCTCAAAATGGGGCTAATAAGCTAGTCAGGGTTGTGCCAACACTCCTAATTGCTCGGCATGACCACTAGCTTGCCATGGCTCTCCCTGGTTCCCCCTTGTGCACTTACACTCTATCTTAGATTCTAAGTTCTGCCCCTCTCTTATGAGCCTTTCTTTGGGACCTTGAGTTCCCTCTGAACTTGAACATCTGAGAGCTGACATTTCCACACTGCACTATGTTCTTAATTCTGTAATATTTTGGGGTGTAAGCATTGTTCGGAGTCCCTTTGAGATTCTTGGGAACTTTGACACGCTCCAAATATGAGAAAGTCTTTTGGAAATCTGATCTTGGAAGTTGGTTTATCTCATATTGTTGGACTTCGAGTCTGAATTAGGCAGTTTATATGTAGCTGGAACTTCTGATGTAATTTTACTTATCTTTCTGATTCACTCGGGTCTGTAATAATTTGTAATAACTATGGGGTGTATAGTAAAAAATGGGGGAGGATTTCTCATGTTATGCATGTGGGGTAGATATCATGCTTTAGGTTCTATTTCTGCAATCACAACATCTTTCGTTTATATATCTGCATTTAGAAATTTTGCTTATAAGATTGTTTCATTCTGCATTTAGAAATTCTACCTATAAGATTGTTTCATCATGCATTTAGGAACCCTGCGTATAAGTCTTTATAACTTCTGCATTACTGCATTTAGAAAACATGCCTATAAGTCCTGCATTTCTGCATTTTAGAAAACATGCTTATAAGTTCTGCATCTTAGAGATTATGCCTATAGGTTCTGCATTTGGAAAACATGCCTATAAGTTTTTTCTGCACTTCTACATATACCCGCCATTAGGCAAACAATCTTAGCTTAATAATAATCAACAACGCCTAGAAATCATGCCTATATGAGTAACCAGTTGAATCTGATTCGTTTATTTCATCTACAAGTCTAAAATTAGTAGTAATGTCATTTAACATCCGCAGAACTTATGTGTTTTCTACAATCAGTAAGCCTTCTTTAAAAATCGGAGTAAGCAATGTTAGATATCATGCCTATAGGTCTCACTTAGGCAAACCATTAGGTAATTAATTAACTGCATTAGTCTTTGATAACTGCATCTAGATAAGGCTAATTCGAACTCCTCATATGAGAAATATGTGATGAATCAACCTATCCTATGCTTTAATTTAATTCAGACCATAACCAGTACTTGTAAGTCATGTTAAATAATTTGCTGCTTTGAATGAAAAGGCCTACTTGAGCCTTAACTGCTATTTGTTATTGATTGTCGCCTAGATTTTTATCCTTTTGAAAACTTTGGAAAATCCCCAATTCCCTCCCCTTTAGGATTAGTAGTCTCAATGCCTCCGAGGCTGATAGATTGGGGCGGGTACTAGCATGCAATAAGTAACGACACCATTCTGCGCTTTAATACCTTAATAGGGTGGGAAGGGTAGCTATGAATATGATGACCAGTATGCTAATACCACGTGTAACCCCTCTTTTGAGTAGTGATTACCGGGTATTGCATTGATGTGATCCATATTGTCTGTAAACCTAGGACCCTCTTTCTTTTTAACTTGTTTTATTGCCCGAACTATTTCCTTAAAATTTCTGCTTTCTTTATTCTCTTCAAACTTTCAATTTGCTTGCAATAATATGTGAAAACCCCCTTCTATTTGAGGCCCTTAATTGCTTATTTGATTATGTGAAGTCACAATTGTAACATGGCCGGGAACCACACTAGTGGATCTTGAGGGGTGCCTAACACCTTCCCCTAGAGATAATTTCTAGCCCTTACCCAAACTCTGGTTCTTCAAACTCAAACCCTTCTTAGTGTCCTAATGCACTTAATCATTAGGTGGCGACTCTTCAAGTTCCAAAACCTAATTCCCAAAAAGGAACGAGTTGTCCTCCCAAATGTAACAAGCCCGATTTCGCGAGAAAAAGGGGGTGCAACAGTGTGGCGACTCTGCTGGGGATATTTCTTTTAGGCTTTTACCATTTCATGTTATTTGTGACTTTACTGCTTCTTTATTGCCTTTATTTAATGTCTTTATTTCTCTTCTATTATGAAACTGACTTGGCTCCTTGTTTCTTTTCTTTAATGCTTTCCTTTACTGTTTTCCTTTAATATTGTTGTAGTTATGAGAAATTATTGTAATCATTATTTTATGAACGTGCAAATACATGACAACTTGTAACTGCATATTCAACATCATATTCCACTCGTGCCAAATAAAATACCATAGCAACGCTTATAATGAGTGGTTGCACCCTTCCGATATCATTACCCCCTAAATTTGGCAAAGGCATATTTGCAGTAAAACCAGTCGATCAACGGTACAGTCGACGGTTCTGTGCCTTTCCCTCTTGAGTTGTCCGCTCAAGGGTACCAGTCTAATACCCTATAGAAACCCTACTCTGTTCAACTGTGCATGCATCACTGTCAAAACCTAGCCAAGTCAGTTATGTTGTCCACATAATGACTCTTTAAGATAGCCTTGTCCAAAGTCCACTGGGTTTCCTAGGAACCCAAACGGACGTTACCATATTCTGTGCATTTATTTGGAGAATTAAATGTTGTTTATGCTAATTATTGGTTTACATAGTCGAGTCCGGCGGGGTAAGGACCTCACCCTTTTATTTTACAGTAATGAATGACAAAGTTCCCAACTTTAGTATGATCAACATACCCTCACTCTTGCTGACCTGGTGGAGGAACCTCCCATCAAGTAACCAAATCAACGAATGGAAAGAGAGAGTCACCAGGGCTAGTGAGAAGCTGGAATATCTGGAATATAGTCTGCTGGAGTTGGAAGGGAAAATGAGGAAAAGAGTCGCCGACTGTCAAAACGTTGAGGAAGGCAAAGGAGAACCCCTAGCGAAGGCATTTTTACTAGAAAATCTGCGTGAGCTGGAAGATCTGATTAACGCAAGCATTTAAACTGAAGAAGGTCCTTCTGGGACCAAGTAGTTACGAGTCTTTTCTTTTGCTTTAAAAATGTAATAAGGCCAACGACCATTAGTAACATTTTATTTTTCTGCTATTTTAGTGTCGGTTTGGGATTCGTCTTATTTTTATCAATAAAATGAGGCATTTAGCATTATAACTTGTCCAAATCAGATTGTTGCTAGGCCTACCTCGGGCGCAACGAGGCTCCCAAATTAGGACACGATTCATATTCTTGCACTATGTGTTTAAATATTGCAACGTTTTCTTCTCATAATCCGCACTAACTTGCTACCCTTTTTATTTTTAGCTTTTGTTTATTCCCCTCCCCAAAGGTTAGTTCGTGAACTCTGGCATCGTCATCATACTCCACAAGATCTAAGGGCCCTCCACCTCCTCCTCCGAGTCCTAGCAGAAACAAGAACAAGGGAAAGATGGAAGATTTGAGTACCATCAGAAAGGAGAACTCAGTTGAAAGGGTAGAGGTTCCTTAGGGTATTCATGTTTCCAAGGAAAGTGCCTCCCATCTCGAACATAAGTTATTGAAGTTTCAGGAAGAACTGGACCAAGTTCGGAACTTGGCGAATTTGTCATTTTCCCTCACTACCCCAAATGTCAACTTTTCCAACACTCAAAACCCCACACCTTCACAAAGCATCCCGAAACCACAAAACCAACCCGCTCCCCATCACCACTGCAACACATGCCACACTTAAGACAACACCCCACTGCTCATTCCTGAACCACTAAACTCCACAAAGGATCATCCCCACAACACCCCCATCTATATGGAAACCACACCACACTATACTCAACCTATTTAAAGCACACCAGAGTCTGACTCTCTTATCAGGAATCTGGCCGTGGAACTCAAGAAGCTGACTAGCCGAGTTCAGGGTGTCGAATGAAGCAAGTTGATTAAGGGACTAAATTACGAGGACCTTTGCATTCAGCCAGATGTCGAAATACCTGAGGGGTATAAACCTCCCAAGTTCTAGATGTTTGATGGCACATAGGATCCTAGGGTCTATTTGAGGATGTACTGCGACAAGCTGGTCAGAGTAGGAAGGGACGAAAAATTCGCATGAAACTCTTCATGAGGAGTTTGAAGGGAGATGCTTTGTCTTGGTATATCAACCAAGACCCTAAGAAGTGGTCAAATTGGGTAAGTATGGCGTCCGATTTCATGGAGAGGTTCACGTTCAACGCAGAAAATGCACCGGACGTGTTCTACATCCAGAACCTAAAGAAGAAACCCTCGGAGACATTCCGCGAGTATGCTACTCGTTCGAGATCAGAAGCTGCTAAGGTCAGACCGGCTTTAGAAGAAGAACAAATGAACAGGTTTTTCGTCCGAGCTCAAGACCCACAGTACTATGAAAGGTTAATGCTGATTGAAAGCCAGAAAGTTTCCGACATCATCAAGCTAGGGGAAAGGATTGAGGAAGGTATCAAAAGCGGTATATTCACTAACTTTGAAGCTTTGCAGGCCACCAACAAGGCTCTACAGTCTGGTGGCACGTCCAAGAAAAGGGACGTGAGTGTCTTGATGGTTGCACAAAGAACAAAAACCCCAATCGAATACCAAACCTACCCAATACCTATACTCACATATCAACCTACCCCAAATTACCAATCACCCTTGCCCTCCTTCCAAGCTCCACCACCTAGTTACCAATCGCCTCCGCCTCTCACATATCAGCCCACTTCGTCCAGATATTTCCAACCCGCACATATCTACCAAACCTACAATACTCAACCACCTCCCACCTACCAAAACTTTCCTAGACCTCGACCAAACTTTGACCGCAGACCCCCCAAACAGTATACCGCCATTGCTGAACCTATCGACCAGTTGTATGAAAGGCTCAAAGCTTCTGGTTATATTACTCCATCCCTGCCGTAAACCCCGAAAACCCCTCCCAATGGGTCAACCAAAACAAAACTTGTGCATACCATTCCGACATGAAAGGGTATACCATTGATGAGTGCCAATCTATGAAGGATAAGATCCAAGCTTTGATTGACAACAAGATCATCATAGCAAAGGAGCCAGCTCCGAATGTCCGCAACAACCCTCTGCCTGACCACAAGGGTGGGGGGTTCACATGATTGAGATAGAGGACGATTGGGACCCCAAAGGGTCAATCGGATTGATCACTGAAGGTGACGAGACAAAGGAATCAACGGTCACACTCAATCTGATTGTGGTCCAGATCTAGCATTCTGAAAATGCTGAAGTAGACATGTCCATACCACTTGAGTTCGAAGAACCTTCTTCTGCAAAGACGCCAGGATCTATTGAGGTCGAGTTTCGGTCTCCAAAGACACCTGTACCATTCGAAGTGGCTGTGTTACCATCCAAGGCAAAGGTACCCATCCCGATGGCCATGACAGCCGTAACACCGTTCCACCCAAAGGACATACCATGGGATTACACCGCCGAGGCGAGAAGGAAAGGGAAAACCAAATCTGGAGAAGCAATTGCAGCACAGGGTATGACAAGAACCGGCAAGGTTTATAACCAGAACATCTAGCTAAGTCCAGTAAGCAGGCCTCTAGACGACCAACCGTCACTGAAACTGGGCCTGATGATCTATAGAGGAAGATACAAGCCAAAGAGTATTTGATCATTGATTAGTTGAACAAAACGCCATCCCAGATCTCTATCTTGGCTCTGCTACAAAGCTCTAACGCACATAAGAATGCCTTATTGAAGGTGTTGAGCGAGGCATATGTGCCCAGCAACATAACTGGAGGAGAAATGGAGAACATGATAGGGAAAGTATTGGAGAGTCACAAAATCACTTTCTACGAAGATGAGCTGCCACCCGAAGGGCTAAGCCACAACAAGGCATTGCACATCACTATGCAGTGCGAAGATTATTTCATCACCTGGATCCTGATTTATGGAGGGTCTAGCCTCAATATTTGTCCATTGGTGACTCTCAGAACATTGGGAAAGAGCCTGCATGAGATCAAGGATGGAGCCATCAATGTCAAAGCTTTCGATAGATCCCAAAGGTCCACTATTGGGGAAATCAGTTTATGTTTGCAAATGGGACCGACTTGGTTCGACGTTGATTTTCAAGTGATAGACGTCCCAACATCTTACAACTTGCTATTGGGACGGCCCTGGATCCATGCCGCTGGAGCTGTGGCATCAACCCTACATCAAGCAGTGAAATTCGAGTGGAATCACCAAGAGGTAAGTATTCACGACGATGGTAGCAATCCCATATACAGTCTCCGGACCATCCCAGCAATCGGAGGAAGAAGGAAGATAGGCAGAGAAACCGACGATCACATTGAGCGAGTCAATGCCGTGGACAAGGACAAATGGTGGGATAGCAAAATTGAAAGTACACTGAATTGGTGTGGATACGAACTTGGGAAGAATCTCCAAGGAATCTCTAAGCCTATCAAGTTGAAGAAACACAGTACCACTTTCGGTTTGGGATATGAGTACACTTGGGAGGAATTCAACCACTGGTCGCCACCATGGCGCAGTCCCTACTACCCACTGGAGCATCCAATACCTCGCTTGGAACAGACTTTTCAGCCCGCCAATGTCATACATGGGTCGGGATAAGAGGAAGCACTGGAGGCGATGAGGAATTTGTTTTTGAAAGATGATAATATGGACTGTTGTGTCATTTTCGAGGAGAAGGGGGAGGAAAGCCCTTCTATACAAGCTGGGAGCCAAGGAGCACACCTCAACAATTGATCCATCAGAACTACCAGGGCCCGTAAAGCTTCAGGGTAGCAAGGCTGAACAAAGCACCATGCATTATCTTTATTTTTTTGCTAATTGACTTTCTTTCCGCATTTTTTTAATATTGAAATAAGAGCTCCAATGTTCAAAACAATTATAAAAATTTATCAAAGAATTTTAGTTTCTTATAAATCTTGGTCTTATTACTTTTTATTGTTTACTTTATTCGCACAACATTACTATTACTTATCTTGATGAACTGACGATTGTGACGTGCGACGAGGAACGACAAGAAACGGATATAGACTCAGGAGAAGATGATATACCAGAAGAGGTTGTTAAAGAGGTTGAAGATTTTGAGAACAGACCTAAGTCTAACCTGGATGAAACTGAGATTGTCAACTTGGGAGATGCAGAAAATATCAAAGAAACACGAATCAGCGTTCATCTGTCATCATCAGAAAAGAAAGAGTACACGAAATTTCTAAGGGAATATGAGGACATATTTTCCTGGTCCTATGATGACATGACTGGTCTCAGTACATCTATTGTAGCTCACAAACTGCCAACCGATATGACATGTCCACCAGTAAAACAGAAGCTCAGGAAGTTCAAACCTGACATGAGTTTGAAAATCAAGGAAGAAGTCACCAAGCAAGTCAAAGCCAAGGTTCTCAGGGTAGTAGAGTATCCAACATGGTTAGCCAATATTGTGCCAGTGCCGAAGAAGGACGGAAAGGTTAGAGTCTGTGTCGACTACCAGGATCTCAACCGGGCCGGTCCAAAAGATGACTTCCCCTTACCGAACATACACATTCTAATTGACAACTGCGCCAAGCATGAACTGCAGTCGTTCATTGATTGTTTTGCTGGGTATCATCAGATATGGATGGATGAGGAAGACGCGGAGAAAACGGCTTTCATTACGTCATGAGGGATGTATTGTTACAAGATGATGCCGTTCGGGTTAAAGAATGCTGGGGCCACCTACATAAGGGCCATGACTACTATCTTCCATGACATGATACACAAAGAGATCGAGGTATATGTAGACGACGCCATCATCAAATCCAAGAGAGCCAATGACTACATGGAAGATCTAAGGAAGTTCTTCAACAGACTAAGAAGGTACAACTTGAAGCTGAATCCCGCCAAATGTGTATTCGAGGTTCCTGCCAGAAAACTACTTGGGTTCATTGTGAGTCATCGAGGAATAGAACTAGATCTGTTAAAGGTCAAAGCCATCCAAGAATTTCCACCACCGAAAAACAAGAAAGAGGTTATGAGTTTCCTGGGAAGGCTTAACTACATCAGCCGGTTCATAGCTCAATCCACTGTCATTTGTGAGCCAATCCTTAAGATGTTGAAGAAGGACGCCGCTACCAAATGGACTGATGATTGTCAGAAAGCCTTTGACAGAATCAAGGAATACCTGTCAACGCCGCCAGTTTTGGTCCCGCCCGAGCTGGGTATACCTCTATCACTCTACCTTGCAGTATTGGATGGAGTTTTCGGTTGTATTCTGGGGCATCATGGTGAAATGGAAAGAAAGGAGTAGGCCATCTATTATCTCAGCAAGAAGTTCACCCCGTACGAGGCCCGTTATTCTCTATTGGAACGCACCTGTTGTGCCCTGACTTGGGTAGCTCAGAAGTTGAGGCACTATTTCTGTGCCTATACTACTTATCTCATATCAAGAATGGATCCTTTGAAGTACATCCTTCAGAAGCCCATGCCCACTGGCAAGCTAGCCAAGTGGCAAATCCTGCTGAGTGAATTCGACATTGTTTACATGACTTAGAAGGCAATCAAAGAACAAGCACGAGCAGATCATCTTGGTGAAAATTCCGTGGATGGAGAATACGAGCCTCTAAAGATGTATTTTCATGAGGAAGAGGTATCTTTCGTAGGGGAAGATATTGCGGAACCCTATGATGGTTGGAGAATGTTTTTCGATGGAACAACAAACTTCAAAGGAATTGGCATAGGAGCAATCCTAGTATTAGAAACCGGCCAGCATTATCCGGTGTCTGCCAAGCTCAGGTTCCCGTGCACCAACAACATGGACAAGTACGAAGCCTACATCTTAGGGCTCAAGATGGCCATTGACATGAACATTCACAAATTGCTAGTGATCGGAGATTCAGACCTGCTTATACATCAGGTCCGAAAAGAATGGGCAACCAAGAACTCCAAGATACTCCCTTATCTGCATCATGTATAGGAATTGAGGAAAAGGTTCATAAAGACAGAGTTCCAACATGTTCCTAGAGTTCAAAATGCTTTTGTCGATGCATTGGCTACCCTATCGTCCATGATACAACATCCAGACAAGAACTTCATTGATCCTATTCCGATAAAGATCTATGATCAGCCAGCTTACTGCACTAATGTAAAAGAAGAAGCAGACAGAAAACCTTGGTTTCATGATATCAAGGAATATTTGACGAAAGGAGAATATCCAGAACTCGCAAATCATACTCAGAAGCGCACACTTCGGAGATTATCTAACAACTTCTTTCATAGCGGAGGAATCCTGTATAGGAGGACTCCTGATTTGGGATTACTAAGGTGTGTCGACGCAAAGGAAGCCTCCAGGCTATTGGAGGAAATTCATGTAGGGACCTGCGGTCCGCATATGAACGGCTCTGTCGTAGCCAAGAAAATACTCCGAGCTAGTTATTTTTGGATGACTATGGAAACGGACTGCATCCAGTATGTCTGAAAATGCCATTGTTGTCAGATACATGTAGACATGATAAAGGTGCCTCCAAACGAGCTTACGGCAACAAGCTCGCCATGGACATTCGCCGCTTGGGGAATGGATATTATCGGACCTATCAAGCCTGCAGCATCAAACGGGCACAGGTTCATTCTGGCGGCAATTGATTATTTCACCAAATGGGTTGAAATAGCATCATACAAAGCAGTGACTAAGAAAGTGGTAGCAGATTTTGTCCGCGACCGCATTGCTTGTTGGTTCGGAATTCCGGAGTCAATGTTCACTGATAATGGTTCCAATCTCAACAGCGACATGATAAAAGCCATGTGTGAAACCTTCAAGATCAAACACAAGAATTCTACAGCTTACAGACCTCAGATGAACAGAGCTGTAGAAGCTGTCAATAAGAATATCAAGAAGATACTGAGGAAGATGATAGAAAAGCATAAGTAGTGGCATGAGAAGTTATCATTTACCTTGTTGGGATACCGCACCACAGTCCGCACATCAACCAGGGCAACTCCTTATATGTTGGTTTATGGTACAGAAGCAGTCATTCCCGCCGAGGTAGAAATTCCCTCCTTAAGAATCATACAAGAAGCCGAACGTGACGATGCAGAGTGGGTAGAGAGTCGCTACGAGCAGCTAGCTCTTATAGATGGAAAGAGAATGAATGTGGTTTGCCACGGTCACCTCTATCATAACAGAATGTCCAGCGTCTTCAACAAAAGAGTCAAGCCGAGACAGTTTACACCGGGGCAACTGGTGTTAAAGAAGATTTTCCCACATCAAGAGGAAGCCAAAGGGAAGTTCTCTCCCAACTGGCAAGGCCCATACATGGTTCACCGGGTCCTCACTGGAGGAGCCCTCATACTTGTAGAAATGGACGGTGAAGTTTGGCCGAAGCCGATCAATTCAGATGTAGTGAAGCGATACTATGTGTGACTTTTATGCTTTCCTCATATGATGTAATTTGAACTACGCCTAACCTGATTCCCATTTAAGAGGGGATACGTAGGTAGCCCTATGGGTTTGGTCATAATTCAATAAAATTTTCCTCCTTCCCCCCCCGCTATTGGAAACTAGGGCAGAATTTTGAGGAAGACCCTCAAATTTTCGAAGTGATTTCAGCCATTCGACGCAAGCAGCCGTCAGAAACAGCAACCCAGTAAACTAGGGAAAAATTTTGAGGAGGACCCTCAAAATTCCGGAGCGAGAGAAGTTGTAGTATCTTGGACCACGTCGAAGTCGTCAGTTCATCTAAAGAAAACTATTCTTATTTATGTATTTATTGTCACATTTCTTTACTAAATCATGCACGTCTATTACCAAAGTTGCTTCGTTTAGCAACGCTACCCCAATGATACGCCTAATATCATCGGAACGGAGCCGAGCAGGTCAAGCAGAGCCAGCGGGAATACGAACTAACCTCCCCTCTTTACAAAACTCACGATTTTTCTTTGAATGCAGGCACTTGAGTTGCAAAATCATCAAATATACTATACACTCACGAGACTCACATTGCTCAGGAATATAACTCTCAGAACCGTTGCACTTACTCACAGCTGCTATCCACACACAGTGCTCCCAATAGACACAGTATCCCTAGCAGTCGCAATATCTCGATCCGCTATCAGCTAAGAAAACTCTATCATCATTTTTCCCTTTTACTCCTTGTATAAGGCTACCTTTCTGCCTTTCGAGGTTAAGCTCTACCTCCATCTGCATTCCTGCATTGCATATGGCTACCTTTCTGCCTTTCGAGGTTAAGCTCTACCTCCATTTGCATTTCTCTGCATTGTATAAGGCTACTTTTCTTCCTTTTAAGGTTAAGCTCTACCTCCATCTACATTCCTGCATTGCATAAGGCTACCTTTCTGCCTTCCGAGACTAAGCATTGTCTCCATCTGCATTCTTCTTTGCATAAGGCTACCTTTCTGCCTTCTGAGACTAAGCATTGTCTCCATCTGCATTCTTGCATTGCATAAGGCTACCATTCTGCCTTTCGAGGTTAAGCTCTACCTCCATCTGCATTCCTGCATTGCATAAGGCTACCTTTCTGCCTTCCGAGACTAAGCACTGTCTCCATCCTGCATTGCTTTGTATTGCATAAGGCTACTGTTCTGCCTTCCGAGACTAAGCACTGTCTCCATCCTGCATGGTTGAAATATCGCCACTTTATCACTCTTGCATCGGCTGAAATATCGCCACCTTTTATTTACCTATTGCATCGGCTAAAATATCGCCACCTTCTGCATTTCATGGGCTAAAAGATCGCCAAATTATCCAAAGGCGTCATTGTTCGGAGGCACCATTTGCATAGCCCAAGAACGCCATGCCATGGCATGAGGACCTGATTTTATCTCTTGCATATCATTATTCAAAGGCATCATAGTTCGGAGGCATCATTCTCATAGCCCGAGAACATCATTCCATGGCCTGCGAATCCTTTATCATATGCTTCATGGCCCAGGACGTCATCCTAACCGTCCAAAGACAGCATTCATGGTCCAATGGGAACTTGCATCACGTTTAAATTTATGCACAATATATGCTCAATTGCAGGTAAACCGGCTAGCAATGACCGTCTCAGCAGGGGCGATCTTGCTCCAGTTCCCGCAGCTTATCAGACTCCGACCATCCTTCTCAACCCGAACATCGCGTCCGCTTTTCGAAATCTCCATCGGTATATTCCGCCAATGGATCCTGAACTACATATGGCCTGATTCCTGTAAGACCAGGGTTATGTAGGCAGCTCATGAACCATAGCTCAGTCAAAATTCTTCAAGTTGTTTCATTCGGTCCAAATTGGCCATCATATCTTTACCCGGCAACTCTTTCATCCTTCCCGGGTAAAGAGGGGCAGCTGTTGATAACCAATTTTTCCCTATGTATTTTTATATACAAAATACTTTCCAAATAGCATGTACATGCATATATAAGCATGCCCAAGAGTTTTGGTATTTTTCCTAATTTTTTTAAAATTTATAAAATCAATTTATTATCTATTTTAGCAGTACAAAATCCATAATTATTCCCAAAATCATCAATTTTGGTGAATAATTTATTTTATTCACATAATTATACCAAGAAAATAGTTAAGATAATTTTTGCATATTTTGTACAAATTTATTTGGTAATTTTAAAACTAAATTGCATATAATTGCAATTATAGCATGTTCTACGATTAATAGCATTTTTGCAACTATAAAATCGTTTCTAGTATTTTTAGATTAATATTTATATTTTATTAACTAGTTCAGTGCTTTTAATTTGTTTTTAAAATCAATTTAACTATTTTTATAAAATAAAAGAGGGTAAAATTGGCTATTTAACACATAGCCATTTCTATTTCAATTTTCTACCTCAATTTAACCCCCAATTCCACCCAATTTAAAATGACCCAATTCCAATTTTAACCCGACCCCTTGACCCGTGTTCATACCCGCCCGGCCTCCCCTTTAATCCTGGCTGTTGATCATTTTGATCAACGGCCGTGATTCCTTCTTTCCTTTTTTAATTCCCATACCCCCTAACCCTAGCTCATTTGTATCAAAGACGCTGCCTTTGAATGCTCTTCGTCTCCCAAATCCTCTCTAGCCCTCCCCGAAACCCTAATCGATTCCCACCTACTTCTTTGATGTTTCCACCGGAATCCATGGCATTCCTGGCCATGGATGGCCTGTGCTCACTCTCTCTTACCATTAAACCTAAGCCAATCGAGGTTTGAAGGCCGATTTCAATGGCTCCCTTTAGATCTGTATTAGATCTGTAAGATCTATGGCCTCTCCGGCCATTTTCCAACGTATTCTAGCAATATGAGTCTCTTCGACTCAGGATCCGACATTCCTCAAGACCTTCTCATTCTAGGGTCTTCTCTACTATTTTTAAGCCGGCTAAGGTTCTATACTTACTTACTTTTTCTTAGATCTGTGCCATGCCTGGTCTTTACTTGAAGTCTTAAGATTTTTTCCCAAAATTTCCTTTTCAAAATCATTCAAATTCGATTTTTAGGGTTTCTGAAAAGCGTTTTAAAATGTTTTCTGACTCCTTTTCTTCTTTTCTTTGTGTAAATCTGTCTATGCTATGTTTTTATGTTCTCTTTTCTACCTCGCATGTCCTTCTCCTGTGTTCTTAGGTTTGCCTTGTTATGCATATTCTTCTACTATGCTCCATTCTTTGTTCTACTAGTTTCTATATCATGCTTTCACACGTTTATCTTATGTGTTCGTTTAACCTTGTGTTCCTTTACTGTAATTTCTACTAAGCTCTTAGTTCTTATTTGTCTTTTTCTGCACTTTGTTTGAGTTCTTTCTAAACATGTTTCATCCACTGTTTCCTTTAGTTTATGCTATCTCTTTGTCTTCTGAACTTGTTTAAGTTCCAAGCTTTTCTTAAAACATGTTCTTTATGCTTCAAATTAGCTTTTCACTATGTTTGTTTTGAACCTGCTATTTTACCTGTTTGTTTTCTCATGAGCTTCTAAAAGAGACCTCTGAGCCTGTTTCAGTTATTTGTCTTCTCGTCTCTGCATCTTATTCGAGTTGAAAACCCTAGGATTTGGGGTTTTTGGCGAGTTTGATCTTATGTTTGGACTAGGGTTCTATTATGGAACCCTGGATTCTCTCGAACTAAGTCTGAGTCTATGTATTGAATTTGAACCTCTTTGCTTGTGACTCTGAACTTTTCTATGCTAGATTCGTTTTAATTAGCATGACAGTTCTTTATTGTTTGACATGTTTGTATGCTTTATATTTGAGGAATTCTTCCTTCAAAAGAGATTTTGCCAATTTTTGATTGATTGAGAATTCCTTTTAATAAGGTTCGATTGATTGTTACTGATTTTCTTTAATTAAACCTTTCTTCACCTTTTCTGATTGGATTCATTCATACCAAAACTCAATTTCTGATTTTTACTGGTTGATGATTTATTGCCTTTCCTTATTTGCACAAACCGTGTTGCTATCAAACTCTTTCCTTAAATAGTTTCTATGTATTTTCCCTTCTTGTACTACTTTGGAAAAGATTTTAATCCAATTCTTTCCTTAATTGTCTTCTACCTGTTTGAAATTAGAATCCCTTAACTAAAGGGAGATTTTGTGTGATTGATTGCGAACTATTTCCTTACCTTTTCTTACTTGTTTTCTGTACTATAAAAGGGGCATGACCCTTCTGCACTTAGACACCTTGAACCTTCAGTTCAACACTTCAAATTCAACACTTTACACACACACCTCTCAATTACAATACTCTTGCAATACTCTACTCTCTTCTAAGATCTTTTGTATTGTTTGCTTGCATTTTGGTTTACAAGACTTCAGCTTTCACTTATTTGTTTCCCTAAAACTGGTATGCCTTAATTTCGATTTAAGCACCATCCCTATGTGTTTATTTTACAATTGATACACTCCTATCTACTTTGTTGTTCATGTTCTGTATTGAATATGCTACTCTCTCTTAGCATCTGCTGTTTGTTATGAACTCCCTATACCCCCACTCCCTTCTATGTGTTTGAGTTAAGGTTCATTGGCCTGACAGCATCCAAATTGCTGCTTAGGTCTGAACCTGATCCTCAATGGATACCAACTCTCAAAATGGGGCTAATAGGCTAGTCAGGGTTGTGCCAGCACTCCTAATTGATGGGCATGACCACTAGCCTGCCATGGCTCTCCCTGGTTCCCCCTTGTGCACTTACACTCTCTCTTAGATTCTAAGTTCTGCCCCTCTCTTAGGCTGTTTAGATGTAGCTGGAACTTCTGGTGTAATTTTACTTATCTTTCTGATTCACTTAGGTTTGTAATAATTTGTAATAACTATGGGGTGTATAGTAAAAAATGGGGGAGGATTTCTTATGTTATGCATGTGGGATAGATATCATGCTTTAGGTTCTATTTCTGCAATCACAACATCTTTCGTTTATATATCTGCATTTAGAAATTCTTCCTATAAGATTGTTTCATTCTGCATTTAGAAATTCTGCCTATAAGATTGTTTCATCATGCATTTAGGAACCCTACCTATAAGTCTTTATAATTTCTGCATTACTGCATTAGAAAACATGCCTATAAGTCCTGCATTTCTGCATTTTAGAAAACATGCTTATAAGTTCTGCATCTTAGAGATTATGCCTATAAGTTCTGCATATAGAAAACATGCCTATAAGTTTTTTCTGCACTTCTGCATATACCCGCCATTAAGCAAACAATCTTAGGCTTAATAATAATAAAAAATGCCTAGAAATCATGCTTATAGGAGTAACCAGTTGAATCTAATTCGTTTATTTCATCTACAAGTCTAAAATTAGTAGTAATGTCGTTTAACATCCGCAGAACTTATGTATTTTCTACAATCGGTAAGCCTTCTTTAAAAATCGGAGTAAACACTATTAGATATCATGCCTATAGGTCTCACTTAGGCAAACCATTAGGTAATTAATTAACTGCATCAGTCTTTGATAACTGCATCTAGACAAGGCTAATTCAGACTCCTCATCTAAGAAATATGTGATGAATCAACCTATCCTACGCTTTAATTTAATTCAGACCATAACCAGTACTTGTAAGTCATGCTAAATAATCTGCTGCTTTGAATGAGGAGGCCTACTTGAGCCTTAACTGCTATTTGTTTCCCCTTTAACTGCTATTTGTTATTATTTATCGCCTAGATTTTTATCCTTTTGAAAACTCTGGAAAAGCCCCAATTCCCTCCCCTTTAGGATTAGTAGTCTCAATGCCTCCAAGGCTGATAGATTGGGGCGGGTACTAGCATGCAATAAGTAATGACACCATTCTGCACTTTAATACCTTAATAGGGCGGGAAAAGTAGCTATGGATATGATGACCGGTGTGCTAATACCACATGTAACCCCTCTTTTGAGGAGTGATTACCGGGTATTGCATTGATGTGATCCATATTATCTGTAAACCTAGGATCCCCTTTCTTTTTAACTTGTTTTATTGTCCGAACTATTTCCTTAAAATTTCTGCTTTCTTTATTCTCTTCAAACTTTCAATTTGCTTGCAATAATATGTGAAAAGCCCCTTCTATTTGAGGCCCTTAATTGATTATTTGATTATGTGAAGTCACAATTGTAACATGGCCGGGAACCACACTAGTGGATCTTGAGGGGTGCCTAACACCTTCCCCTCGAGATAATTTCTAGCCCTTACCCAAACTCTAGTTCTTCAAACTCAAACCTTTCTTAGTGTCCTAATTCACTTAATCATTAGGTGGAGACTCCTCAATTACAAAACCCAATTCCCAAAAGGGAATGGGTTGTCCTCCCAAATGTCACAAGCTCGATTTCGCGAGAAAAAGGGGGCGCGACAGTGGCGTGCAGTCCAATCCATAATTTATAGTCGACTACGCTCACTAGGGGTGTACAGACTCTAGAGGGGATCCTATAGCTCAAGCGTCATATCGCTGCAGCGTGCAGCCCGATCCAATATGTATATCACTGCAGCGTGCAACCCGATCCATATAAGTATTGCTGCGGCGTGTAGCCCGATCCATAACTCACATATATACAAATATCCTCACAATTAGGTTCTCAACATCTCTCAGTTATTAACCTCACAGCCTCTCGGGCTTAACATTAGAGATTAGGGAACTCAGCCCAAACAGTCCTCACAATTAGGAGTAGAGTGATAAAATCAGTTTAAATCATTTAAACGGGTAAAACAACACTGAGGATATACTTCTAGCAAGTAAAGTGAGGAAAATAGTCAAAATGCCCCTAAGAGTTGCTACAGGTCGGCACAAGGCCCCAAACATGGCATACAATCCATAAGACAGTATAAATGACTAAAATACAAAATAATATAAGATTTCCAAATCACTTACACGGCTTAATAGTCGCTACGAGACGGACCAAGTCACAGTCCCTACCGGTGCACGCCCACACGCTCGTCACCTAGCATGTGCGTCACCACATTTATCAAAACAAGTCAAATATTGGGGTTTGTACCCTTAGTTACAGATTTACAATGGTTACTTACCTCAAACCGGTGAAAATACTACTCAGCGATGCCTTTTACCCTCGAGTTGGCCTCCACTCGTGTCGAATCTATCCAAAATTAGAATCACGGCATCAAAATATGCTAAGGGAACAAAGTCCAAGTGAAAACAATAGAAAAATACCAAAAAATCCCGAAATTGGCCAAACCCGACCTCGGGCCCACATCTCGGAATTTGAAAATTTTCACATCAATGGATTCCTTATCTCCCCACGAGTTCATACATACTAAGAACATCAAAATCCATCCACAAATGACCATTCAAATCCCAAATGTTTGGTATCCAATTTCAAGCCCTAGTTCTTCAATTTTATGCTTAGATTCTATGATTTTCTAGGTGAAATTCACATAATAATCGAGTTTTTAGTTCAAGAATCTTACCTTCCAACGATTCCCCTTGAATAACCTCTTCAATATCCTTCAAACATCTCCCAAAATAGCCAACTATGGAGGAAATAAATCCAATCCTCACGGGCAAGACGAGTTTAAAAACATTTCTGCCCAGGCATATTTTCTTCATCGCGATTGCGGGAGAACCTTCGCGATCGCAAAGCACAAAACTCAGCTTCCTAAATTTTACTCTACACGAACACAAAACAACCTACGCGAACGCGATGCCCAGGCGACTTTACACTATGCCATCACGGACACACCTCCGCGTTCGCGATGCACAAGGATCCATCCAAGACTCAGGTCCAGTTAACTCTATGCGAACGCGACTACCTTCCCGCGTTCGCAATGAACAACTTTCCCATACTATGCGATCATGAGCCTCTCTTCGCGAAAATGAAGAAAAACTAGACGGCTTCCTCAAAACCTTCTACGCGATCGTAGGACTCCCCTCACGATTGCGAAGGGCAAATTTCTGCAACATCTGAACCTGCAATTTTCTCAACTTCAAAATGATCGGAATGACTACCCGAAACTCACCTGAGGCCCCTCGGGACCTCAACCAAAGGCACCAACATATCCTAAAACCTTATTCAAACTTGTTCCAATCATCATAAAACCTCAAACAACATGAAATCACCCAAAACAAAACATATCGGATTCAAGCCAAACTTTCTAAAATCTTCCGAATTCCGCTTTTGATAAAAAACCCAACCAAACCACATCTGAATGACCTGAAAATTTTCACACACATCCCAAATGACACAACAGAACTACTGCAGCTCTCGGAATTCCATTCCAGCCCTATTTCAAAATCTCGCCTATCAACCAAAAATCGCCAAAATATCAACTTCGCCAATTCAAGCCTAAATCTACTACGAACCTCCAAAATCCATTCCGATCATGCTCCTAAGTCATAAATCACCTTATCAAGCTAACCAAACCATTGGAACTCACATCCGAGCCCTCTAACACATAAGTCGACATCCAGTTGACCTTTCCAACTTAAACTCACTCTAAAGAGACTAAATGTCTCAAACCTTATCAAATCCTTTCCGAACTCGATCCGACCAACCTGATACCACATAACATGGATAAACAAAGCATAACGAAGTAGAAATAGGAAAAATAGAGCGGCAACTCATGAGACGACTGGCCGGGTCGTCACAGAAAACCAAGGCCAAATTATTCTGGAACTTAATTGTTGTGGCATATTTACTTGCTTTCTTGCTTAACTGGTATGCCCTAATTATTTTTAATTTCATTCTGTATGCTTTTCTTGACTTGCATGTTTTAATTCCAAGTATGATTCTATCATTTTATGTGAATTTATGATCTCATCTAGTCCTATGAGTGACCGTGTTAGTTTAAGATTAACTAGTTTGAGTAATATGAATCCTCTTATAAGTTAGCCTAATGTCTAAATTTGTTTCATGCACTATTTGTTAGTCCTACACTTGTTCTAATCTTAGTATCCCTGTAATACTATTAGCATGAAATTAGTTCATTAACCCAAACTCTATAGATTTTCATATGTGTCTGGCCAACTTAACCGTTTTGCCTAATTGCTTCAGTGATTAAACAATGATCCTAGGTACTATAATGAATGTTTAGCATAACCAGACTTTTAACTTACTTGAACTATGTGTTTGAGCATAACTTTGTTCGGTGTAGTTCTGCCTGCAACTCTATGTTTTAAACCCTGTTTCTTCTGAGATCAAACTGTTTTAAAACCTGTCCCTACTTCCTTTATGTACTGATTTAAAACCCCCACTCTTAGTCCCTTAGATTCTCAACCACTCCAATGTGAGCACTGCTCAGAGTCCACATGAGAATCCTGTGAACTCTGACACATTGGAGACTGGTTTTCCAATCACTTATGAGCTATCTTTTAAATGTATGGTTTTGGTGTGAGCATTGCTATCACGACCAAAACTACCCCTATCGTGATGGCAACTAACGTGGTACTAGGAAAGTCGACACACTACCAAAACAAATCAATATTTTTATTTTTAAGACAAAACCAAAGCTATTTAATAATAAACCTGCATAAGGAGTATAAATCAAAACAATAGTGCGGAAAGAAAGCCCCGACATCGCGGTGTCACTAGTCATGAGCATCTACTACAACCGTTTAACAACCTCAAGAGTAACATAGTCTGGAAATAACTAAATACAACTAAGGGAGGATAAGGAGGGAGAAAAGTAGGGCTTCTATCGCCAGGCAGATACCTTACTAACTTCGATGGGCCTGTCACTAAGTAATCAACGCCCACTACCGCGTTCAAAAATACCTGGATCTACACACAAGGTGCAGGGAGTAATGTGAGTACGCCAACTCAGTAAGTAATAAAAGTAAATAGAGATTGAGTAGTAGTGACGAGAAATAAAACATATATATAGTTCATATCATGAAATCTCAGTAAAATACATCAGGCTTTTAAAATAAAGGTTTGAATCAACTCAACTCATTTAAATCCAGTTTCAGTAAAACCATTTAAAACATATTTCAACAGTTTTCAACGAAGTGATGAAACAATGAGTAAAAATGATGAAAACATATATAGCTCCTCAAACAAAACTCACTCGTATACAGCCCCTCGGGCAAACCTCACAGTCACTCATATATAGCCCCTCGGGCATTACCTCACAATCGCTCGTAAACAGACCCTTGGGAACAACATGAATCAAGAACAGCCCCTCGGGCAAAATATCATATCACTCACTCAGGGTACCTGCGCTCAGTGGGGGTGTACAGACTTCGGAGGGGCTCCTACAACCCAAGCACTATAACAAGCCACCTCGTGACATAAATCAATCAGGCCCTCGACCTCATAACAAGCCACCTCGTGGATTAAATCAATCAGGCATGCGGCGTCATAAAAATCATGAATCAATAATAACATGCTACGGCATGCAGCCTGATCCCATAATATCCTCACAACACTGGCCATCGGCCTCACTCAGTCTAAAATCACTCAAGCCACTCGGGCTATTAGTAAAACAGGGTGCTCAGCCCAAAATATCATTTTATGCATCAAAACAGAGTAATAAAGAATGAGTTATAAAATCAGTAAACACAGCATGACTAAGTATAGATTTTAAATCAAAAACAGTAAGAAGATAATAAGAAAAAGCCCCTAAGGGTCCAAACAGTTCTGGCACAAGGCCCAAAATATGGCATTCAACCCAATTTATAGAAAATTCATTCTAAAACACATAAGTATCATATAATTTAAGTCAGATACGCAACTTTATAGTTGCTACGAGACGAACCAAGTCACAATCCTCAACGGTGCATGATCCCACACACGTCACCTAGCATGTGCGTCACCTCAAAATAGTAAAGCAATGTGAAATCCGGGGTTTCATACCCTCAGGACTAGATTTACAATCATTACTTACCTTAAACAAGCTAACTCCAATACCGAGCAAGCCCAACGATGCTCCAAAAATGCCATCTCGCACGTTCTGACCTCCGAACGGCTTGAAACTAACCTAAAACAATTCAAATACAACAAACAATGCTCAAGCAACCAATCCTAATTGAGAAAGTTCAAATCATTAATCAAAAACCCAGCTCGGGCCCGCATTTCGGAACCTAATAAAACTATCAAAATTTGATAACCCATTCAATTATGAGTCTAACCATACTAGTTTCATCAAATTCCAACTCCGAATCGATGTGCAAAACATAAAAATTTACTTTATGAAATTTTAGGCAAAAAACCCCAAATCATCAATCAATTGCCAAAAACAAAGATGGATTCATGAAATATAATCAAAACTGAATAGAGAACATTTATCCCAATTCATATGGTGAAAATAGCCTCCAAAATCGCCCATATCCGAGCTTCCCAACTCAAAATATGACCAAATGAACAAACTTTTATTTTATATATTTTTCTACCAGCTATTCTGCCTTGATACCTCCAATGGATTTCTTGTGAACAAACCTTGATATCCCAAAACTCGAGTTTGATACCTCCAATGGATTTCTTGTGAAATTTTAGTTAAGTTAGGCGCTCGAATCACTCCATTTGACCTTATATTGAAGGAGATATGTTGGTTTCAATATTTGAAAATAGTGGAGATTTTTAAATACGAATTCAGTGGCAATGTCGTAATTAATCTGAAAAATCTGGCAACACAATTATTTGTAAAATGACCATAAAACCCTCATATGATGTCCAAATTCGACGATTCTCTTTTCTTTGGCTCCATAATTACGATACGGATCTGGTGCTTTAATAAAAAAAGGAAATCGGAGCTCATTAGCTTAATATAGTACCATTTATGCGTGAAAAACGACGTCGAAACATTAAAAAAAACTAGTGCAACTGACCCAAACCTATCCAAAACTCACCTGAGCCCTTCGGGACCTTGTTCGAACATACCAGCAAGTCCTATATCATAACAAGGACCCACTCGAGGCCTCAAAAACACACATAACAACATCGAAACAACAAATCTCACCTCAATTCGAAATAAATGAACTTGAAACAACAAACTTCCACAACCGATGTCGAAACCTATCAAATCACCTCCGATCGACCTCAAATTTTGCACACAAGTCATTTTTGACATTACGGACCTGATCCAGCTTCTGAAATCAGAATCCAACCCCGATATATAAAAGTCCACTCCCGATAAAACTTTCCAAAATTCCAACTTTTGCTATTTCAAGCCAAATTCTACTACGGACCTCCAAATCACAATCCGGATGCGCTCATATGTCCAAAATCACCTAATGGAGCTAACAGAACCATCAGAAATCCAATCTGAGATCAAATTCTAGAAAGTCAAATCTTGGTCAAACCTTTCAAATTTAAAGCTTTTAGCTGAGAATCATTCTTCCAAATCAATTCAAAATAATCTAAAAACCAAAACCGATGATTTACATAAGTCATAATACTTCATACGGAGGTACTCATGCCCTCAAACAATCGAGCAAAGTGCAAATGCTCAAAATGATCGGTCGGGTCGTTACAATTGCCCTGGGTCCTTGAGGCCCTTGGGAACTTTGACACACTGGAAACCTGGTTCTAATGTGCTATGGATGAATCACTATGCTGTGCCTCAAAGTTATTATGGTTGGAAGGCCTGGTTCCCAGGTTTATTTGGGCCCAATGAGGGCTCCCTATAGTGTCTCATTACTATTGTATAATTCATTTGCTAGTCTGGTGTGTAATAACTTTGTAATAACAAATTCTTAGGATATTTAGTAAATCTAGGGGCTCTTTTTATTTCCCTTTAATAAACTGGGTAGAAATCACGCATATAGGATTTAATTATGCTGTTAATTCTGTTCATTTGGTAAAAACTGTATGAGTTCTATACTGTGCTTAGAAATCCTGCCTATAGGATTTTCATTGATGATGTTAATTCTGTGTTTGCATATTAGAAGTCCTACCTATAGGCTTAATATTAACATGCATACTAGAAATCCTGCTCATAGGATCTACCAATCCAACAAATGAGCATTAGCTTTCATGCCTATAGGACCTCAATGTTTGATTTGATCGATTTTCTGGCAATCTGCATAGTTTCTGCCCATATGCAGCTCATAGAAATCATGCCTATAGTATAAAAATTAGTTAGAAATCATGCCTATAAGATTTAAATCAATTCAATAGTAGATACCATGCCTATAAGACTAAAACCAGTTTTAAACCTAGAAACCATGCCTATAGGACTTAAGTAAGTATAACAGTTAGAGATCATGCCTATAGGATTAAAAGGGAATATAACCAATCTCTGTAAGTTAAAGTCAGTGCTACACCTAGAAATCATGTCTATAGGTCTGTAATCATCAAACTCATAGAAATCATGCCTATAGGGTTTTATTAATTGATTCTAAATATAATAGCCCTTGGCAATCACTTAGGCAATATACTTGTAGGATTTAACAACTCTGGATTTATGATTGTGCTGTATTTCTGCCTGAACTGCCTCGATCATGCTGAATAAAAATCAGTAGGCAAATAGCAGGTTTTAACACCCGCCTTAACAATATTGCCTCTACACTTTGTTTTCTCATATAAACATCCTAACTATAGGATTTTAAGGTTAATAAGGTTTGTTGATTCAATTGTGTGCTTTTGTTGTTTATATGTGGAGGTCAATATGAGCCTATATCTGTTTGCTATCTGAAAGTCCTAATTGTTTCGTTTGTCGCCTAGACTTTTACATTTTTGAGCAACGTAGGTTGGGTCTAGAACTATCCCAAATAGAGGTCCTAATACCTCCAGGGCCATAGGTAAGGGACGGGTAGTACATGCATAGGGATCAAACTAGAATCAATTAGAGCGTTTTAGGTAACAGCTTAAAGATAGTAATCGGGTGGCAGGAGATGATAGTCTATGCCCTTTGAATAATATGAGTAACACCCCAACTCGAGGGAGTTAAGAAGTATTATTTATTTTGCACGGGGTGATCCTTTAGGCTAAAAAATTTAGGACCCCCATCCCTATTAAATATTCCTCTGGCTTCTTTATTAGACTAATTCATAAGTTAAGTTTGGCCGGGACCCACCATTGTGGACCTCTAGGGGTGCCTAACACCTTTCTCTCAACGTAATTCGAGCCCTTACCCGATCTCTGGTGATGTAAACTAGTAACATGAGTTATCTGCTCTAGGTGCCCTAACGTACCTTAATCCGTTAGGTGGCGACTCTTTCAATTCCAATTCCCTACCCTCTCAAAAAGGAGTTGTCCCAAAAATGTTGAAACTCGATTTTGAGAGAAAAAGGGGGCGCGACATCTACGATGGGCATTTCACAGTTGCGCTGACTTTTATACGGTCCGCGGTGCCCTGTTCTGTGAAGCAGTATCTAGATTCTATCTGTACTATTTTAACACATGCTTGAAGCCCTATTCTGACTAAATTTCACTATTTGTATGCTGCATACAATAATCTGTTCCCTAGGTAGAGGTGATACATCCAAAGGGAGGGCAGAACCCTCCCGAGGAAGAGGTAAAGGCAAAACTAAGCTACCCCTAGTAGTGCAAAAGTCTATCCACAAGTTAAGAGTCTCTATTAAAGCTACAGATAAAGTCGTGGACCATTCTGACACCAGTGAGTATGTCCCATTCAGGGAAGCTTCTAAAGGAGACTAAGACATATCCCCACACAATTTACGAAGAGACTCCATTTTGTTGATGAGCCCACCTCCTCTGAGGGTTCATCAGAGGGCTCGGGAGAGGGTAGTGCAAATTCTGAACACCCTTCCATACATGCTTTCCCAGCCTCTGTTAATGTTGATGATTATGACGAGGTCTTGAATGATGGGAGATATGGTGATACCAATGTGGGAGGGTTGGACAGGTCGAGAAAGCCCGAGGTGTGGGCTGATAGATTCATGAGCAAGAAAG
Source organism: Nicotiana tabacum (assembly GCF_000715075.1). NCBI lineage: Eukaryota > Viridiplantae > Streptophyta > Magnoliopsida > Solanales > Solanaceae > Nicotiana > Nicotiana tabacum. The sequence goes on from NC_134082.1 coordinate 97,797,422, forward strand.
CATATCTGAAGTTCCGAGAATGGTGGCCCCAAATGTCGCTCACCCTTGAGCGACAGTTCATAGAGAGAGACCTCCTTCCCTACAATCCAAATGTCAAGAGGTAGTTTGAGGAGAGAAAAGGGAGGAAGTTCTTCACCATCAAAGTGCCAAATGAAAATAAGTACCTTGCCAAAGAGTTCTACGCCATTGTTGCCCATATCAAAAAGGGCACCACTATGACAAAGGTCCGGAACTTGGAGATCTGGTTTGATGGCCACACTTTGAACGAATATGCCGGTTTTGAGGATGTGGAAGCCGTGCAATACCTGGAGAAGCTGGCCCTGGATGACGCAGCTCGTCCAGTGCTAGCAGAGATACTAGCCATTCTAGGGACGACACCGGCATGGCTCACAGCTGGAGTCCCAATAGCCAAAAACACCCTCAAATTTGAAGCCAAAGGGTGGTCCATATTTGTTTGCAGCCGGCTGGACCTGTGTCAGCATGATAATGTCCTCCCACTCAACCGGGCGATGTTGATAGCTTCCATCATGGCGGGGTATCCAATCAATGTGGGGAATCTCATGTACTATCACATCTCTAAGGCAGTTGGAAAAGAGGAAAGATCTTCTCTCTACTCCAACTTCTTCACTATGTATTTTGAGGACTAGGGGGTCGAGAAAAAGCACTATGACACAAAGGTGAAGCCAAAAAAAGCCTTTTCCTGGTATAACCTCCAAGGACCAGGCAACCCTAAAGCAAAGGGTAAAACCATTATCTCCACTGGCCAGTCTGAAGAGCCAAGGGTAGTGGCCATCGGGTCAGAGCCTTCCACAGTAGGGGGATCTTCAGCTGCCATGCCTCATCCTTCATTCGGACCATCCATCACCGTGCCATTATCTGTGCCCTCGTCTTCCACCTACCCTCAGACTATACTGCGAGTTTCTCAGACATTATCCAGCATCAACAACTGGATTCAGGTAGCTACATCAAAGCTCTTTATTTTATCCAATGTAGTAGCAATATAGTCATCCTTAGCACAACTTCAGGTACCTCCATCAGTGGAGGAGTCATTGAAGGATCTTCTAGACAACCAAAAGAAGCTCTTAGACAACCAAAAGAAGATTCTGGATACTTTGGTTATACATGGAAAGGTTATCAAGGAACTAGACAAGCAAGTGAAGAAGATGAAGAAGACTCAGGCCTCAAAGGATTAAGTGGAGCTACTGAAGAAGGAGGTAGAGAAGTTTACATTTGCTGGTGACCTCCCACTGGACTTGCTCATGGAGGAGAAAGCCCTAGTAGCACAGGCACCAGATGCAGCACCTGGACAGTCTGAGGAGCTAGGTGCCACTACACATACCGCTGAGGAGATGATCCAAATGCTCTAAAACCCCATGGTCCCCCAGTCAGAGGATTTGGAGATCCAGTTAGAGGACCCTGTGGTACATGATGATCCTATACAGTCTGAGGCTCCTACTCATGTGCCTGATCCAATGCAGACGGAGACCACATAGGGAGTTTTCTTTACTCTCTAATCCTTTTCCTAATCTTATTTTGTTATTAGCATTTAGGACAATGATATTTTTTATTTTGGGGTGGTCCATTTTGATTGGTGATGATTTGATGATATTGTCATGTAATAACTATGATACTATTTTTATTTATCTTTACTTCTCTTTATTTTTACTTTTGGTATGTATATATTCGTTACTTTTACATTTTAGTGTGTATATATTTTTACCATTTGATGTAGATATTAATTTTCATTTATGTATATGTTCGCTTTACTTAAAGTTTATATATATTCAGTTTGGTTTCTGTAGTTTACTTCATAACATCTTTCATAAGTTTACTTCATAGCTTCTTATTTCCTTTAGTAGTTTCTTTTTAAGTTGTTAGCTTTTTTTTTTCGTGTTTATGTTGACAATAAGTCTTTGGTTTTCTTAATGCCACAGTTCTTTCCAAAGGGGGATGTTGTGTGAACCGGGTGGGTCTTCCCGATGATGGATGGCATGACAACCTTCTTAAGGGATTGAGTCCGTTTTCTTTATGTTTTGGTGTAAAAAGTAGTAATGAATAAAAATGTCTCAAGAAGGCTTCACTTGGGCCTGACACATTTACTTTTGACCTTATGGTTAGAGATAAGTTGATTGGTAAAGAATAGTTCTTGTTGTGACCTTTAGACTCTTGTGTTGACTAAAACAATCATCGAGTAATGTTTTTGAGCCATTTGTGATGTTCAATATTAGCTAGGGTTGTTGTGAGCCCTCGACTCTGTTCTCTTTAACAATCCAACAGCTTGTAAGGTGAGGTATTGAATTACAAGTCCAAGTTTCATGCCAATAAGTCTAGAACTTGCCTTGAATGTTTGTCTAGGCGAAATTCTAAGTGTAGCTTGATTTAAGAAATGATTGTAGGCTCTCCTTTATCCAATTTGAAACTTGAAAGCTTCTGTAGCCTACAAATATGATATCCCTAGTCAATCCCTTTGAGCCTAAGCCCTTTTTTCTTTCAATAACAACGTTACAATCATTTATCCGTTCTCTAATGACCCTCTCTTGGCACCCGATCTTTCCTAGGCATTCGTAATAGACAAGTGGCAAAAGCATAAGTTTGGGGGAGAGACGAGGAATGTCACGACCCAAAATCCACTAAGGGTTGTGATGGCGCCGGACACCGCTGTCAGGCAAGCCAACCATAAATACTTAATTAAATTCTCGTTTAAATAATTGTGAGAACTATAATTTTTCTTCAATTTGGCTAGTAAAAGATAATCTTTACAAAATAAATAAAAGAATGTCTAGAAGTTAATATAGAATACCCCATAATCATCCCAGAACCCGGTGTCACAAGTTCACGGGCAATTTCTAGGAAATAATGTAATACAACAACTGTCCGGAATACAAATTAGACAGAAAATAAAATACAGTACAATACTCTAAAGGACACTCTGTTGGCTGTGGGTCGTCTCGAGAGGTGCAACTCACCTAAGTCTCCATATCAACCATGCCACTGCACCCAACTAGGCCACTAGACATACATGTGCCTATGTAACAAAAATGCACAGCAAGTGTAGTATGAGTACAAAAACAACATGTACCCAGTAAGTATCCCGTCTAACCTCGAAGAAGTAGAGACGAGAGGTCGACTTCGACACTTACTAGTGGTCCAATAATAATATATTATTAATGCAAATAATCATGGATTTATTAAAAATGGTAGTAAACTCAAGTAAGTCAAGAAACAAGTAAACATTCCTTTTTATATTTAGATGTCTCCAAATTCATAATCCATTATTTATCAATTTATCTCAAACCAGGGAGGCAATATCAATTTGTAAATATCAAGCAAGCATTACAATCATGCGCAAATAATGCCGAGGTTGTACGGCCTGATCCAACAAATATTTAAACTGTACACTGCTAGAGGGTCGAATGGTGCGAACTATAGATGCATTTATTACCCCTCTCACGAATCATACGTGCGACACAGTCAAATATAAATAATAGAGTTACCTCGCTCGTGAATCATACGTGTGACGCAGGTACTCATAGATACCCACATTCATACAGCCAACTAATAATTCATCAAGAAACACTTATCCAAGGAAAAGTCAATTCTCTTTTAACGATTTAAGAAAATGAGGTTTAACACTTTTTAGAAATTCTTTTACTAATTTGATATGATTTAGGAAATTTTAGTTGTCAATAAGATTACAAATATTTCAGGTATAGCATGCTTTTGGGTACTAGACTACCCGGACTTAAACATAATAGTAGCTACGCACGGACTCTCGTCACCTCGCGCGTACGTAGCCCCCACAAATAGGAGCACATAACTAATTATTTCACCTATGGGGACAATTCCCTCTTACAAGATTAGAAAGGAGACTTACCTCGCTCCGAAGTCCAATAACTAGCTTCCAAGCCCCTTCCGACAACTCAAACCGATGCCCCAACGCTCCAAAACTAGCCAAATAAAGGGCAAACTGATTAAAATACACCCTAATACTCATAACAATTCAATTTATATAAAATTCCAACTCCGTTCAAAAAGTTGACAAAATCGCCCTCGGGCCCAATGCTCGGATTCTGAAATTTTTCGAAGATAAAGTTTACCCACAACCTCATGTACTCAAATATATAATTGTCTCTTAATTTCATATCCAAAATTGTGGTTAAAATCCAAGAATACAAATTTTCCTAGGTTTTCTTCAAAATCACAAAATTTCTACTAATTTACATGATTTCCATGTTAAGATCTAGATATAATCCAAGTAATTAGCTTGCAATAGGTGGAAATCACTTACCTTGACATGGATGATGAAAATGGAGTTCCAAAATCGCTCATAGGTCAGCTCCCATGGGAGAAATGAGATAAAATAAGCCAAGCCCATTTCTTTACACTTATACATTGTCCAGACGATTGTTTTTCGCGTTCGCGAAGAAGAAAATTCCCAAAAACCATTTTCAAACTCTTCTCAGACAGCCTCTAGTATAATGTCCATAACATCTTATACAAAACTCCAAATAACAATCGGTTTAATGTTTTAAAAACTAGACACCAAGATCTACAAGTTTCATGTTTTGGCATCTCCAATTCCTTATATATTTTGAGATATAAGCTGCCAAAGTCAGCCCTGTGCAACACAAATTTCTTCTTCATCTTCCTAGACAGCCTGTAGTGTACCAGCCATAACTTTTGGTACACAAATCCAAATGCTAAAAGCTTTACTGTTATGAAAACTAGATACAAAGGGCTAAAACTTTCATTGTTAGATCACCTCAAAATTCCTTATAGATTGCGAGATATGAGCCTCCGAAATCAGACCTGTGCAACAGAGATTTCCTTCTTCGCGAACGCGAGGATCTCTTCGCAAATGTGAAGAACAGAGTCCCAGAAGTCAAATCCTTCTTCATGAACGCGAGAGGATCATCACGAATGCGAAGAACACACTAGACACCAGCAACAACTATTGCAAAATAGCCCGAAATGATCCGAAACCACCCCGAAACACACCCGAGGCCCCCGAGGCCCCGTCTAATCGCACAAACCAGCCTCATAACATAATATGGACCTGCTCGAGTCCTCAAATCACATCAAACAACATCGAAATCATGAATCACACCCCAATTCAAGTTTAATGAACTTTAGAACTTCAACCTTCTACATTTGATGTCAAAACCTATCAAATCACATCTGGTTGATCTCGAATTTTGCACACAAGACATATTTGACATTGCGGACCAACTCCAACTTCCGGAATTGGATTCCGACCCCGATATCAAAAAGTTCACTTCCGGTCATACTCCTCAAAAACTTTCAAATTCTATCTTTAGCCAAATGACTCCAAAATGACCCACGAACCTCCGAATTCACTTCCAATTGCGCTCCCTACACCAGAATCACCATATGGAGCTATTCCCAAACTCGATTACCCAATTTATTTCATGAATTTTCAACCAAAAATCTAAGGTTTTTTTGGTGGGAATTGGGGGTTTGGGTAGAATTAGGGATTTTTGTAAAATTAAAATTTAGACTTCGAATTGAGGTCAGATTCTAACACCAATTATATATCCGGGCTCGGGGGTGAATGGATAAATGGATTTTGGTCCAAACCTCGGATTTTGATCAAGCTGGCTCGAAGTTGATTTTTTACTTTTTGGGGGAAAGTTTGCGAAATCTAAATTTATGCACTGTATTTGATTCCTTTAGCAATAATTGATATTGTTGAATTAATTGTGGCTAATTACGAGTGGTTTGAAGGTGGATACTAGAGGAAAAGCAGTAATTGAGCATTGAGTGGCCCGCGGAGCAAGGTAAGTATCGTGTCTAACTTTGACTCGAGGGATTAGGAACCCTTGACTTATTTGCTATGTGAAATCATGTGAGTGGTGTATAGCTTAGGTGACGAGTACGTATGCGCCTTAATTTATCTGTTTTGCCTATTTCCTTCTCGTTCTTCTTATATTGTTTTTTCCTGCCTTAACTGCTACATGTTTTACTTGTATGTCTATGCTTAATTGCTACTTTTTAGACATTGTTTATCTTTGTTGAAAGTATTAGTTCTTTCGTAGCTTCATTGTCTCCTATTATTTTCTTAAGTGTTGTCAGTACTTTCGAAGCATATTTTCTGGATTGGTCTCGCGGTGTAGTATTATTCATGCAGAGTTTATATTGATTGAGGTTTCCTTTTCTTGGTTCAGTTTGGTAAATATTTATCGCAAAGGCCTTGTGATTTAGCCTATTGATTTGTTTGTGTACATTAAGTGTTTGGTCCTGATATGGTGGGATCGGGCTGCACGCAGTAGCAGGTGTAATAAGGGAGGCTTGCACACCGCAACATGTATAATTAGGGTGGATTGTTTGGTGGCATAAAGGTGAACTATGATTGTGTTATTGAGATACGGTGGGATCGGGTTGCACGCCACAACAGGTGTAATAAGGGTGGATTGTTTGGTGGCATAAGGGTGAACTATGATTGTGTTATTGTGATACGGTGGGATCGGGTTGCACGCCGTAACAAATATATTATTTACTATTATTGATATTCTTATTGTGAAATAAGGGAGGATTATGTGTTTTCTGGTGGGATCAGGTTGCGCGCCGCAACCACCTATATGTTTCTATTTCTTGAGATGCGTTGTTTTTCCGATATTTTGTTTGAACTCGTAAAATTTGTAAATTCTAGATGACACTGGTTTATTTTTGATGTTGTGGTTATCATTTCCTGTTGGCTATTTAATTTTGATTGTATTTCGATTATTCTATCATTATTATATACTGCGTACAAGTTTTAGTGTAAGTGACCCGACTTAGCCTCGTCACTATTTCGTCGAGGTTAGGCTCGACACTTACCAGTTGTTGATACCCAATTATTCCCTGTATATTTTATATATGAAAAATACTTTCAAAATAGCATATATATGTATATATAAGTATGCCCAAGTATTTTAGTATTTTTTCTAATTTTTAAAGATTTTTAAATCAATTTATTGCACTATTTTAACAGTACAAAAACCAATAATTGTTTCTCAAATTATCATTTTGGTGATTAATGTATTTTATTCTCATATTTATATCAAAATATAGCTAAGATAGTTTTTGCACATTTTTACAAATTTATTTAGTATTTTAAAGGCTAAATTGCAAGTTTAGCCTATTTTAAGATTTACTTGCATTTTATACTTATGAAATTGGTTCTAGTATTTTCAATTTAATATTTATATATTATTAATTAAGTTAGTACATTTAATTTATTTTCATAAATCATTTTACTCTTTTTTATAAAATAAAAGGGAGAAAGTGGTTATTTAAATGCTAGCCCTATTTCATTTCAATTATAGCCTGAATCAACCCCCAATTAACCCAATTTCAAATCCCAAATTGACCGGCCCAATTTCAGTTTAACCCGCCCCTGACCCAACTAATCTAACCACCTGGCCTCCCCTTTTGATCAAGGCCGATGATCATTTTGATCAACGACCAATGATCAACGGCCACAATCATTCCTTTCCATTTTTAATTCACATACACCCAACTCTAAAATCATTTTTCCCTAACCCGCCACCTATAAAATCCTCTCCTCTCTCAGACTCTCTCGAACATTCCCTAACACTAGCCCGTCTCACCGTCTTCAAACCTTGAAACCACCGGAATCCCTGGCCTCTCAGGCCATGGGAGTCTTAAACTCACCTCCCTTTGCTCTTATACTTGAAGATTCGAGGTTTGACCTCGAAGGTTTTCGCTCAGATCTCTGTCGATTCAACCATCTCAGGCCTTGATCCGGCGTACAATGGTGTTTCGAGCCTGGTTCTGACTTCTCCGACTCAGATCGGACCTTTTCCCAAGCCTTTCTTATTTCTAGGGCTCTTCTAAAACCCTAACTCTTCAAGGTTTTCTCCGATATTTTTAGATCTGTTATGTATCTATGCTCTACTTGAGTTTTCAAACGACTTCCCCAACTTTTCTTTCAAAAATTACTTTCAAAATCACTTCTTTCTGATTTAGGGTTTTCTGAAAATGCTTAAAGGTTTCTCTGACTTTTTCTTTTCCTTTTCCTTTGTGTATGTGTGTCTCTACTGTGTTCTTATGTTCTTCTTTTAACATGCATGTTCTTCTACTGTGTTTCTACACTATGTGCCTGTATGCTTTTCCCTATGCTCTACTATTTTCTTCCGCTACGATCTGATATGCTTCGCCTATTGCTTCCTTCTACCATGTTCTTATGTGTTCTTACTATTTTACCTTGTTTAAGTTTTTTCTAAAAACCTTCTTAAGCATGTTTTGCTTCTACTGTTTTTTCTACTATTAGTTGTTCTTTCATTATGCCTCAAATTAGTCTCTTCACTCTATTTGTTTGGACCTTTTAACTTGTTTGCATGTTTTCTCATGAGTTTTTGAAAGAAACCTCTGAATATGCTTCTACTACTTGCCTCCTCATCTATGTATCTGATTTAAGGTGGAAACCCTAGAATTCGGGGATTCCGCCGAGGTTTGATTATGTGAACTAGGGTTTTATTTTTTAGAAACCTTAACTCTTTCAGACTGATTTTTGAATCTCTAAACTGAGTTTGGACACCTTTTTTTTCATACAATGTTGAACTTTTTTGCTAAAATCTTCTACACTGGATTATTTCTACTGATTTTGCAAGGGCATGACAAATTTCTTTCATGTTTAAACGTGTCTTTATGCTTTTATATATGTTGATTCTTTCTTCAAAGAGGTTTTCAAACTAGTTATTGATTTAGAATTCCTTTTTAATAGTCTAATTGATTGTTACTGATTTTTCTTAAGTTAAAACCTTTTCCACCTTTCTTACTTGGTTCATTGTTACCAAATCTGTGATCTCTGATTTTCTGGCTGTTAACTGATTCCCTTGCCTTATTTGCACAAACCGTGTACTGTCAAGGCCCTATCCTTAAATAACCTTTATGTATTTGCCTCTAATTACTACTTTTCACAAAGTGTTTGACTACTTTCTTTCCTTAATTAGTTTTACCCATTTGAATCTGAATCCCTTAATTAAGGGAAACCTTGTGTAATTGATTGACAATCAGTCTTCAAACTATTTTCTTACCTTATTTCTTCTTGATTTCCACACTATAAAAGGATGACCCCTTTTCACCACTACACACTTCAGACTACACAATTTCACAATTCTCTTCTAAACTCATACTTATAGTATTCTGACTTTATGTTTGCACTTTGGCTTTTACAAGACTACTGCTTTCTTCTTACTCGTTTCTTTGAAACTGGTATGTCCTAACTTAATTTTCAACATCACCCCAATGTGTTTACTTACAGTCTTTGTATCCATGTCTACTCTATTGTTTTCTGTAAAGTTTAGCATCTAACTTAATATGCCTATGTGATACTTCTTGCCTTTTTATGTGAACACTTGCTCCCTATCCCATTACCCCTATGTGTTTGTAAGTCGAGACTTAGGGCATGGAAACAAAAATTGTTGTCTATGAACTGAGTTTTGAACCCCTGAGGTCTTAACCTCTAAGTAGGCTGGAGGGTGTGCCAGTATGTCTCATTGTTGGGTATGCCCCTTTGCCTGCTCTTCCTGCAAATTCCCCACTCCCCTATACCCCTATGTGCACTGTTTTTAAGTTACTTCCTTCTCCTTTCCCCCTCTCAGAACTCTGCACTTGCACTCACTCTTAGCTTCTAAGATCTGCCCCCTCCTGTGAGCCTTGCCTTGGGACCTTGAGTTCCCTCTGAACTTGGACACTTGAGGGCTGGCCCTTCCACACTGCACTATGACTTATTCCTACAATGTATTTGGATATGAGCATTGCCCGGAGTCCATATGAGGCTCTTAGGGAACTCTGACACATTCAAATGAGAGAAACACTTTGGGTCTTGATCTTGGGAGTTGGTTTACTTCATACTTTAGACAGCAAGTCTGAATCAGGCTCTCCTTGGTTGTAATTTTCAATTTTCTAATGTATTTTCTCTATTTTTTTATTTTTGGATTGTAATAACTTTGTAATAAACTTTTGGGGTGATTAGTGAAAAGGGAGGGGTAACCATGCATGCAAGAGGTAGATGTCCTGCTCATAGGGTTTTCACACTTCTGCATTTATACAAATACCATGTATATAGTTTCTGCACTTCTTCATTCATGTAGATGTCCTTCTCATAGGGTTTTCTGCACTTCTGCATTTATATAGATACCCTGCCTATAGTCTCTGCACTTCTGCATTCATGTAGATATCCTGCTCCTAAAAATTTCTGATTTCTGCATTCACATAGATAACTTGACTACCGGCTTATTAATTTCTGCATTCACATAGATAACTTGTTTATAGGAATTTTTGCATTTCTGCATTCATGAAGATAACCTGTCTTTATGAATTTCTGCATTCATGTAGATAACTTAACTATAAGAACTTTTGCATTCCCATTTACATACCATGACTATAAGAATCTCTGCATTCGTATATAGATGCCATGTCTATAGGAGGCACATGCATGTAGATAATATGCCTATAAGTCCTTTCTGATTCTTGCATACTCGCCTATCATTAGGCAAACATGTTGTAGGGTTTAACAACCAGTGAAATCAGATATCGCGTTTGTAATAAAATGCAGCACCTAGATAACATGTTTAAGTTAACAAACACATAGAAAGCATGCCTATAGGGGTTCTAATCAAATCTGAATCACTTCACTCGCTTGTAAGTTTAAACTGTCAGTAGCAATGCATTATCGATTGCAGAACTTATATTATTCTATTAAAACTGGTAATCTATCTGTAATCCGTTTACCTCTTCATTTCTAAAATCAGTAGATAGTATGCCTATAGGTCTTCGTCTAACACTTAGGCAAGCCATAAGGTAAACTTGTCAGATTTTTGTTAATTACAACCAGCAGGCAGGCCTGATTTGGATTTCTTATCTGAAATATATAATAAATTAGTCTGCCTCAACCTTTTAAGTTTTAATCAGACCCTAAGCAGTATGTGCAAGACATGCTAAACTATGTGTTTTTCTTTGGTTTTAAGGAGGTCTATTGAGCCTTATTTGTTTATGTGCTTTCTCCCCAAACTTGCTACATGTGTTTTTTGTTTGTCGCCTTAGAATTTTTGCCTTTGAAACCACAAATAAGCCATATTTTCCGCCCTTTTAGGATTAGTAGTCCCAAGTACCTCTGGGGCTGATAGAATTGGGGTGGGTAATAGCATGCAATAAGTAAACGAGACTATTCCGCGCTTTAATACCTTAATGGGGTGGGAAAGGGTAGATATGGATATGATGACCACGCGATAACATCTCGTGTAGCCCCTCATTGAGGAGTGATTACCGGATGTTGTGTGGGGTGATCCATATTATTTGTAAACCTAGGACCCCCTTTCCTTTACTTATTTATTTCATTGTTTACTTTCAAATTTCAAACTATTTTCTCAAAATTCAGCTTTTCTTTTGTTTTCTTTTAATTTCACCTATTTGTAACCCTTATGTGCAAATCCCCTCTTATTTGAAGTCTTACTCGCCTTCATGTTATTTGTACTTAAAGTCACAACCATAGCCTGGCCGGGAACCACACTAGTGGATCATGAGGGGTGCTTAACACCTTTCCCTCGGGATAATTTCAAGCCCTTACCCAATCTCTGGTTTCCTAAATCAAATTCTTTCTAGTGTCCTAATGCACTCAAATCATTAGGTGGCGACTCTTCAATCTAAACCCAATTCCCGAAAGGGAATGAGTTGTCTTCCCAAATGTCATGAACCCGCTTCCGCGAGGAAAAAGGGGGCGCGACACCAGTACATAGGGTCGGTTGTATTGATACTACAACAAGTTGTGCAGATTTTTGAGTCAATCCGAGCGGCGGATATTAGTGTTCTCGGATTGGACATTGTTGGAGACTTGAGGTACGGTTGTTTAGTGCCTGCAACTCTTGGAGTCCCTGTCCTCTTTCTTTTTAGCTGTATAACTTCATTCAAACAACTTGTACTTATTTCAGACTCTTATGTGTATTACTTTGGAAGCTCATGCACTTGCACCAGGTTCAGGGAATTGTATTAGACGTTTGGTTGTTTAACTTCCGCAGTTATAATTGGAACATATATATTATTTCAGTTCATTATTAATGCTATCACTTAAACTATTAAAAGGAGTAAATTATTCTAACGTTGGCTTGTCTAGCAAGTAAAATGTTAGGCGCCATCACGATCCCGATGGTGGGAATTTCGGGTCGTGACAAGTTGGTATCATAACACTAGGTTGCATAGGTCTCATGAGTCATGAGTAAACTTAGAAGAGTCTGGAGTATCGATACGGAGATGTCTGTACTTATCTTTTAGAGGCAATGAAGTTAGGAATAGTTTCACTTCTATTCTTCTCCGTCATGCGGTTTTTATTATATCATTGCTAATTGAACTCTTCTATTTTGTTCTCTCGCAGATGGTAAGAACACGCACCACATATTTAGCTGGGTAGCAGCCAGAGCCCCCAGTGGCAGCTCCTACGATGGGCAGTGGTCGAGGCCGAGGCCGTGCTAGAGGCCGAGGCAGGGGCAGGCTCAGCCCAGAGCTCGAGTAGCAGCACCAGTAGCGGAGCCTCAGGTGGAGTTTGATGATGAGGTTCCAGCTCAAACTGTTCCTGACGGACCAGCTCAGGTCCCGGAGGGGTTCATAACCACCCCATGCTTCCATATGCTTTGGTTCGTCTAGTGGGCCTTATGGAGAGTGTTTCTCAGACCAGCACATTTCAATGTGGCACCAGCCATCTCTCGGGCTAGAGGAGGAGTCCAGACTCCCGTTACACACACTCTAAAGTTGATAGCTCCCCAGTTTCAGACTCCAGCAGCTCAGCCAGTTGGGGCAGTTCCACCGTGTATTATAGCATAGACAGGTGACGGATTAACTATATCTTTTGAGGCTTTGTGGAGATCGAATAGGTTTACCAAGCTATTCCCAGTTCACTATGGAGGTACATCTTCAGAGGATCCCTAGGACTATCAGGACAGTTGTCATGAGGTGCTACGGAACATAGGATTGTGGAGACCAATGAGGTCAACTTTACTGCATTTCATTTGCAGGTTCTGCCAAGAAATGGTGGAGGGATTATATGTTGGGCAGACCAGCTGGGTCGCCAGCTCTTACTTGGGACCAGTTCTCTCAGCTAGTTCTTGAAAAGTATCTTCCTATCACTCAGAGAGAGGACTACCGGAGTCAGTTTGAGCTTCTGCAGTAGGGTTCTATGACTGTCACTCGATATGAGACTTGATTTGTGGATTCTGCCCGTCATGCTATTCTTCTGCTTCCTACCGAGAGAGAGATAGGGTGAGGAGATCTATTTAGGGATTTTCTCAGCTTATCAGATTACAGATGGCTAAGAAGACTGGGAGCGAGATTTACTTTCAAGCGGAAGCCAATATTGCAGGCGAGTCGAGATGGTTTTAGCTCAGGGGAGTGGTTAGGGGTCTGACAAGAGGTCGCGTCACTCTAGTAGATTTAGTGGGGCCTCATCTATAGGTCGAGGTACTTTTGGTAAAGGCCATCCTCCAAGGTCGTTTCATTCAGAGCTCCAGACTTCCCACAATGCTTCAGGGAGTCGTGGTCCTAATGTGCCTTATTGTAGACAGTCAGCTTATAGTGCACTGCCAGCTACTATCAGTGCACATCCTATTCAAAGTTATTACCGTGGTCAGCCGGCCTGTTCGGGCCAGCCTCAGTTTCAGCAGCCGCATTATCAGGATGGATGTTTCGAGTGTGGTGGCTATAGGCATATCAAAAGGACCTGTCCGAGATTATTGGGCATTTCGCCACAGCAGTAGAGTTCTCGTGCCATAATTCTGGCACCGGGTGCACCACCGCCCACTAAACCAGTGATAAGTGAGGATATTAACCGATTATTTGCTCTTTTTACTTGCGTTTTCGCTTAAAATGCGTAAAGATATTCCCAAAAACTAATGTAATATACTTGCTTACAGGAGTTGATCAAAATGAGCCAAAGAAGGCATAATCAACTCATAAAGGAGTCAAATTTGAAAAAAAAAACCATGACTGGGATAGGAGACCTGAAACGCGGACCGCACAAATATTGTGCGGCCGCGGAAGCCACAATGCGGCCGCGATCACAAATACGCAGTCCGCGAAGTGAAGTATTAAAGAGTGCATTTTAAAGCCAAATGTTAAGCGAGGTCCACTCCAGAAATATGTGGCCGCGAATGTCTCACTGCGGACGTGATTGGAATTATGCGACCACGGTGGTTGAGATTCAGAGAGTTCACATTTCAACCAAAAATAAGGAGTGCGGTCCACGGTGGAATTACGTGCCCCCAAAAATCCCCTATGCGGCCATGATGGAAATTATGCGACCCGCAAAACAAAACCTCAGCCCTGATCCAGAAGTTAAAAACACAGACCGCGGTCAGTATTACGCGTTCGCGAAAGCAAGAGTGCGGCCGCGGTAAGAATTACGCGGTCATGAAACCTCCGTAGGGGCATTTTTGTCCGAAAATTTCAGCTTAGTATAAATAGAACTTTTTAACATTTTTAGGAAATGTTATGTCTTTGTTGAGCACGTGAGATGACTGGAAATCCCATTTTGGGCAATTTTGTACTAGAATTATCTTTCAACATTACATTTTCATATTTTAATCTACTTTTATGAATTTTATCTGTATTTCATCTTTGACTATTTCAATGAGTAGCTAAACACATAGCTAAGGTTGTGACCCAACCCTAGTGTGGGTATTTGATCGGTCTAAAATTTAGGGCTTGAATGTGTATGAGTTAGTAGTATTTAGCCTAGTTCTTGCTAGAACAATGGAATTAGTGGTTGCAAAGACTGATTCATCTCTTTATGAATTAGTGTCTACTTAAGAAAGAGGGACTAAGTCTAGAAAAACTAGGCTAACAAGGAATTGGGGTGAACTTAAGAAATTAATAGACCCAATTATAGGGTTAAACCTAGAGATAGTAATACCCGACTTGAGCTAATATCACTTGAATTGCATGAATACCCATTTGGATTTGAGAAAGCCAAATTAGGTAAAATCACTCAAACTATTGAGAGGTATAGAGTCAGTACTCGGGTGTGATAGCTATATTATGATCCTAATTAATCACACAATTACCCTAGATTCTTGCTACCCATTGGATATCCACCTAGGTGGAAGTCACTACCCTAGTCCATTTAAACCCTTGAATAACAATAACAAAAATATTGTACTTAGTTTCAAATATTGCATTCAATAGAATAGAAGTAGAAGTAGAAAACAAACCAACCATTTGTGGAAGTGTAATTAAGAGCAAAACCCACATTTAGACTTGGATATTAACCTAATTCCAAATATTAACTCCTTGTGGATTCGATCCCAACCTAGTTGAGTTAAACCTGTGTCGACCATCCTCTCTACTCAATAGTAGTATAGGCTTGGACCCGATCAGCCAGCTAGAGGTAGGGTTTAGGGAGCCAAATGTAGAGGTTAGGTCGCTATAGGTGGAGGTCAAGTCGTTAGAAGTGGAGGCTAGGCCACTAGAGGTGGAGGCCAGTCAGCAGGAGGCTGTCCTAGAGATATGGTTCAGAGTGTTAGGGCCCAACCCTGATTTTATGCTTTCCCGGCTAGGCCTGAGGCTGAGTAATCTGATGCTATTATCACAGGTACTGTTTCAGTTTGCAGTAGAGATGATCAAGTTCTATTTGATCCATAGTCTACCTACTCCTATGTGTCATCTTATTTTGCTTCGTATTTGGTTGTGCCCCGTGATTCCTTGAGTGCCTCTATATATGTGTCCACACTTGTAAGGGATTCTATTATTGTATATCGTGTCTATCATTTGTGTGTGTTTATTATTTAGGGTCTTGAGACTAGCATAGAATTTTTACTTCTCGATATGGTTGATTTTGATGTCATTTTGGAGATGGATTGGCTGTCAACTTACCATGCTATATTGGACTGCCACGCCAAGATAGTGACCTTAGCCTTGTCGAGGTTACCTCGATTAGAGTGGAGAGGGATTCCTGGTCATTCCACTAGCAGGGTTATCTTTTATATGAAGGCTTGGCATATGTCGAGAAAGGTTTTCTAGCTTATTTAGCTTATGTCAGTAATTCTAGTGCGCAGATTCCTTTCATGGATTCTGTACTAGTTGTTCGAGAGTTCCCAGAGGTATTTCATATAGGACCTGCTAGGGATGCCTTCTAACAGGGATATTGACTTCTGTATTGATTTGGTTCCGGGCACTCAACCTATTTCTATTCTGCCATACCGCATGGCCCCGTCACAGTTGAAGGAGCAGTTGCAATTGCAAGATTTTCTTGATAAGGGCTTTATTAGACCTAGTGTCTCACCGTAGGGTTGCGGCCGTGTTGTTTGTAAAGAAGAAGGATGGATCAATGAGGATATGCATAGATTATTGACAGTTGAACAAAGTCACTATCAAGAACAACCATACATTGTCGAGGATTGATGACTTATTTTATCACCTTCAGGGTGCCAAAGTATTTTCAAAGATCGATCTAAGGTCTAGCCACTACCAGTTGAGGATTAGGGCATTCGATGTCCCTGAGACAGCTTTCGGACTTGATATGGGCATTATGAGTTCGTGGTAATGTCATTTGGCTTGACAGATGCCCCAGCAGCATTTATGAATTTGATCAACCGGGTGTTCAAGCCTTACGTGGATTCCTTTGTAATTATGTTTATTGATGATATCTTGATCTACTCCCGCAGTCGAGAGGAGCATGAGCAACATCTTCGGATCGTACTTCATACGCTGAGAGATAGTCAGTTGTATGTTATGTTTTCAAAATGTGAGTTTTGGTTGGACTCAATCGCTTTCTTGGGGCATGTTGTATCAACAGAGGTTATTCAGGTGGATCCTAAGAAGATTGAGGTCGTTTAGAATTGGCCGAGACCTACTTCAGCCACAAAGATCCGTAGTTTCTTGGGATTGGCAGGTTATTACCGTCAATTTGTGGAGGGGTTTTCATCTATAGTATCCCCGTTGACCAGGTTGACCCAGAAGGGTGCCCCATTTATATGGTCAGATGAGTATGAGGCAAGTTTTTAGAAGCTCAAGACAGCTTTGACTGCAATGCCGGTGTTGGTATTGCCCATAGGTTCAGGGCCTTATACAGTATATTGTGACGCATCTCGTATTGGACTTGGTGCGGTTTTGATGCAGAGTGGAAAGGTTATTGCATATGCTTCACGGTAGCTGAAGGTTCACGAGTAGAATTATCCTATTCATGACTTGGATCTGGCAGCCATTGTTCATGCGTTGAAGATTTGGAGGCACTATCTTTATGGCATGTCGTGTGAGATGTTCATGGATCATCAGAGTTTGTAGTATTTGTTCAAGCGAAAAGATCTCAATTTGAGGCATAGGAGTTGGTTTGAACTATTGAAAGACTATGATATTGCCATCTTGTATCATTTTGAGAAGGCCAATATGGTGGTCGATGCTTTGAGTAGGAAGTCAGCTAGTATAGGCAGTCTTGTGTACATTCCAGTCGGTGAGAGACCGCTTGCATTAGATGTTCAGGCCTTATCCAATTAGCTCATGAGGTTGGATATTTTTTGAGCCCAGTCGTGTTTTAGCTTGCACAGTCGCTCGGTCTTCTTGGTTTGAGCACATCAGGGAGGGCAGTATGATGACACTCATTTACTTGTCCTTAGAGACACAGTGCGGCACAGTGATGCCAAGTAGGTTACAGTTAAAGATGATGGAGTTTTAAGGATGCAGGTATTTTTGTATGCCTAATGTGGATGGACTTTGTGAGTTGATTCTAGAGGAGGCCCATAGTTCCCGGTATTCCATTCATCCAGGTGCCGCTGATAACTAGGAATTCTAGTCTATTTTATACTCCTCTTTGCTTGATTTTTGGATTAAAAGTGCATACAAGTAATCCCGAAAGTTTACATTTTGTGCTTGTTTGCAGTGTTTGGTCAAAAAGGTGACAAGGAAGCCAAAACCAGCTCAAAAAGGAGTGAAACTTGCACAAGTTCCAAGAACAAGTCAAACACCGCTACATCAGTAAATCCACCGTGGCTACAATAGACCCACCACGACTGCAGTTCTTTTATCGCGGTCCGCGATGGCAAAGAACAGAGAAGATGCAATCCTGGAATTTCAAGCAACACGGCCCTCGGTTGATTCTACTCGGCCGTGGTAGCCTCATCGTGGCCGCGATCCATTTGTTGCAGTCCGCGAAGAAGAGATTCAGAGAGTCTGAAGTTTGGAAGTTTTCAAGACACCACTGACTGCAGTTGATTTTATGCGGCAGCGGTGAAGCCATCGTGGCCGCGGTCCATTTATTGCGGTCCATGGTGGCTAGATTCAGAGAACAAGATTTGAAGCCAAAAAGGCTTCACCGCAGCCGTAGTCCATTTTCCACGATCCGTTTTACCTCCTTTAGGGGCATTTTTGTCCAAAAAATTAGGCCTTGTATAAATACTTATTTTTTAGATTTTTAGGTTATCTTATCTGTAGCTGAGCACGTGAACGTCGTTCTTTAGCTATTTTGAGTAATTTTGTAGCTAGTTTAACATTGAATCTTTGAATCTTAGCTTGTAATTATATTTTATGGGTTATTCTTCATCTTAATAATTGATTTCTTACATTATTATGAGTAGTTAGACCCATTAGCTAGGGTTGTGGCTCAACCTTAGTGTGGGTATTTTTATGGGTCTCTTGTTTTAGGGCTTAGATGTTTATGGGTTGTTGATATTTGGCCTGATTTGTGTTTTCCATGTTGAATTAATGGTTGCAAACACTAATTTGTGACTTTTTGACTTGGGCTCTTCTTGAGAAGGAGAGCTTGAGTCTAGGAAAATCAGGCCAACAAGGAATTGGGGCATATTCAAGAGATTGATAGCCCCAATTAAATGGTTAAACCTAGAGATAGTAATACCCAGCTTGAGCCCATATTTCTTGCACAATTTTGAAACCCAATTGGTTTTGAGAAAGCCAATTAGGGCAAAGTCGCTCAAGCTACCGAGAGGTATAGAGTGAGTAGTTTCGTGCATTGGCTATATCGCAATCCCAAACATAACAACTTTGCCTTAGGCTTTAGAACCCGTCAAGTATTCACCTAGGGGAAAGTCACTTCTCTAGTGCCTATCCATAAATTAAGAAAACTCATAAAATGATATCATACTTAGCTTAATTTCAGCCTCTTTAGTGATAATCTAGATTAGTGAACCATCAACGCATGTTTAGAAGTGTAAACAATTACTTTGCATGTTACTAGTGTAGATAGGAACCCAATTCCCAAAAATTCTAGCTCCCTGTGGATTCGATCCCGACCATCTCGGGTAAAAGCTACATCGGCCGCTCTTGCCACTCTGTAGTGGTGTAGGGTTGGACCCGATCATTTTTTGACGACGTTGCCGAGGAGCTAACGGTTTTGGCTATCTATCTAAATAGTTTTATGTGTTGTTTTTCTTTCCTTCTGTGATACTAATTTGTGTGTGTCACCAATTCAGGTACAAAAGCGGCAAACAATAACAATGACCCTTTTAGAAATGCTATTCCGGGGGAGGAGGTAGATGACAATATTGATGATGAGGTACCTATAGTGCGTTAAGCTCAAAGAAGAGGCCGTCATGCCAATGATAATGTTCCAGACCCTTCCCTTCCACCTCCAAGAGTGGCTCCCGGATGCTTCCAAACCAAGGATATGCTAGTGCAATTGTCCCACCCTGGATCCAGGCGGGCAATTTCCAAATTACAAATGTGATGTTTACTTTGTTGGATCAGCGAGGGTATTTCACAGGTTCTCCCCATCAGAATGCTTACAAACATCTAAAAGGCTTTGTGGGTACCTATTGGGGAAGCAAGCAAACAAATATGTCAGAGGATGCACTTCGGTTGAGATTGTTCCCTTTTTCACTTAGAGGGGAAGCTTTGGACTGCTTGAAAGGCTTCCCAACTATTCCATCACTACTTGGGATGAGTTGGCAGACAAGTTTGTAGCAAAATGTTTCTAGCTGGGGCATATGGCGACTTTGAGTGATGAGATTTGGCCTTCAAACAGGAACCCAACAAACCATTGCATGAGATATTGGAGAGATACCGGACTATTGGAGAGATACCGGACTATGGTAAAAGAATTCCCAAATAATGATATGAATGAGGAAATGATATAACAAACATTCTACCGAGACATTAACACAACGAATTAGTGCATAGTGAACCAATCGCTGGGGGCAATTTCATGAATACATCGTATGATGAGGCTAATGAAATATTGGATGAGATGGCTGACACGTCCTCTACTTGGCAAAGTAGAGCCAATGTGCCACTGGGTGACCCCACGGTCATTCACTTGCACAAAGAGCTCCATGATCATGGGCAGTCAATAGCAGAACTGACAACAACAATGAACCAACTAGTAAAGGCACAATTACAGTAGGTTCAAACTCCACTACAAGTAAATGCTATGGAGGGTGTCAACATGTTAGTGAACAAAAGAAGACAAAGAGTTCAATAGAACCAAGGGAGTTCAGATCAATATGACCAAGATAGTGGTGGGTTCCAAGATGATGGGTATGATGAGTAGAATGAAGATGTGCAATATGTGAACAACTATCATGGCCCAAAGGGAAATTCTTCTAACCAACAACAACAATGGGGATCCCAAGGCAATTGGGGAAATCAACAACAACAAGGGAATAACAATTGGGGGAACAACAACCAAAATTCAAATTGGGACAACCAGAACAATCAGGGTAATTAGAGTGGCAACAACAACAACTAGGGTGTAAATAATAATCAGGGTGGTTGGAACAATATCAATCAAGGAAATTTGGGGCAAGGCTTTAAAAGTCCCCCGATGTATCAACAACCGAACAATCCACCCCCATTTCCATCCCAAGGTCCTAGTTTATCTAACAACGAAATGGGGAGAATCGAAATGATGTTTGAACAGATGATGAAAAAAAATGCTGACTCTGACGCCCAGTTGGCATCCCACAATACTTCAATTAGAAACTTGGAGGCTCTCCCTAAGGGGGGCCTACCTAGTGATACGGTAGTCAACCCTAAGGGTGGGAACAATATCGGGCATGCAATGGCGGTAACTACAAGAAGTGGATGAGGCAGTGATGTGAATGCCTCCAAACAAAAAGAAATTTTGAGTGATGAAGTTGAGTTGCAATAGAATGATATCCTTTTGGTGGTTGAGAATGTGACTGATGAGAACTTGAATGAGGAAGTGAGGATTGATATCCAAGATAACGAGGTGGAAACTCAGAATGACGTAAACCCATCTAGGGAACACGTAATAGACATGCCGGAAACAGTTGTGCCTAAAGCCAAGGCTCCTTTATCAAAGCCACCTTTACATTATCCTCAAAGGCTCGTGAAGCAGAAAAATGAGAACCAGTTTAAGAAATTTATTGACATGATGAAGAGCTTATCAATTAATGTGCCTTTGGTGGAGGCTCTATAACAAATTCTAGGTTACGCCAAGTTCATGAAAGACTTGGTGAAAAAGAAAAGATCCATGGATTGTGAGACCATTAAGATGACCCACCAAGTTAGTGCAATAGTGCTCTCAATGGCTCTGAAGCTAGAAGTTCCTGGCGCTTTCACCATTCCTTGCACCATTGAGAGTGCAAACTTTGTAAAAGCTCTATGTGATTTGGGGGCAAGTATCAACTTGATGCCTTACTCCGTTTTCAAGACTTTAGATATTGGGCAACCGAGGCTGACTTCCATGAGATTGCAAATGGCAAATAGAACAATGAAGAGGCCATTGGTCATAATTGATGATGTTCTTGTCCGGGTGGACAAATTTATCTTGTCGGCTGATTTTGTGATTCTCGACTGTGAGGTTGATTATGAGGTGCCTATAATCTTGGGAAGATATTGCCTTGCAACTGGGAAGGCTTTAGTTGATGTGGAAGTAGGGGAACTCACCTTCTGGGTGGGTGATGAAAAAGTAGTCTTTCATGTGTGCAAATCAATGAAGCAGCCAAATAACAAGGAACTGTGATCCTTTGTGGATCTTGTCACGAAGGTGATCATTGATGATACTAGTGCCATGATAAATGTAGAGGATCCTCTAGAGGCGGTATTGTTGAATCTAGATGTCAATGAAGATGAAGGAAGGGTGGAGTGTGTTAATGTTTTACATGGAATGGGATCTTACTAGTATGAGCCTCAGAATCTCTCTTTAGATCTTGAGAATAGGAAGACCTCACCAACAAAGCCCTCGAGGAACCTCCCGTGTTGGAGTTGAAGTCGTTGCCTCCACACCTCAGGTATAAATTCTTAGGCCCTAGTTCAACTTTGCCAGTTATTCTTTCCACTTGTCTTACTAACATGCAGGTAGATACCACATTGGAGGTGCTCTAAAAATGGAAGAAGGCAATTGGATGGACTTTAGCTGATATCCGGGGGATAAGCCCCGCCTTTTGCATGCACAAGATTATTCTTGAGAAATATGCGAAGCCCTCCATAGAACATCAGAGGAGGTTGAATGAGGCTATGCAAGAAGTTGTGAAAAAGGAGGTGATCAAGTGGTTGGATTCAGGGGTTGTATACCCCATGTCGGATAGTTTTTGAACTTCGCCGGTGCAATGTGTGCCGAAGAAGGGTGGTATGACCGTGGTTACCAATGCGCAAAATGAGTTGATTCCTACCAGGACTGCCACCGGATGGAGGGTGTGCATGGACTACGCAAGCTTAATAAAGTAACCCACAAGGATAACTTTTATTGCCTTTTCTTGACCAGATGCTAGATAGACTTGCTAGGCGTGCTTTCTACTATTTCTTGGATGGGTATTCTGGGTACAACCTGATTTTGATTGCTCCGGAAGATCAGGAGAAAACCACCTTCACGTGTCAGTACAGTACCTTTGCCTTTTCTAGAATGCCATTTGGGTTGTGTAATGCACCGGCTACATTCTAGCGGTGTATGATGGCCATATTTATCAAAATGGTGGAGGACATTTTGGAGGTGTTCATGGACGACTTTAGTGTTGTGGGTGACTCGTTTGATGAATGTTTGAAGAACCTGGACAAGGTATTGGCCCGGTGTAAGGAGACCAATCTTGTGCTTAACTAGGAGAAATGCCACTTTATGGTCGAGGAGGGCATTGTCCTTGGCCATAAGATCTCAAGGCACGGCATAAAGTTGGACAAGGCTAAAATTGAAATGATCTCAAAGCTTCCTCCTCCTACCTCAGTCAAGGAGGGTTAGAGGTTTTCTTGGGCATGCGGGGTTCTACCGAAGATTCATTAAAGACTTTTCTAAGGTAGTGAATCCCCTGTGCAAGTTGTTGGAAAACAATACCAAGTTCGTGTTCAATGAAGAATGTATGAAAGCTTTTGAACTCCTCAAGTACAAGTTAACCACCACTCCTATTATTACCGCACCCAATTGGAGCTTGCCTTTTGAGCTCATGTGTGACGCAAGTGATGTTGCGGTTGGAGAGATCTAGGGTCAAAGAGTAAATAAAATATTTCACTCGGTGTATTATGCAAGAAAAACAATGAATGATGCTCAAGTTAATTACCCGGTGACGGAAAAAGATTTGTTGGCAATTATGTTTGCAATGGAGAAATTTAGGCCCTATCTCATGGGGGCTAAAGTGATAATTCATACTGACCATGCTGCACTTCGCTACTTGATGACCAAGAAGGACTCCAAAGCACGATTGATGAGATGGGTTTAATTGCTTCAACAGTTTGACTTGGAGATTGTGGATTGCAAAGGATGTGAAAACCAAGTGGTGGACCATTTATCCCGCTTGGAGGAGGAGGGGAGGCCCCTTGATGGCCTTGAAATTAATGATTCTTTCCTTGATAAGCAACTCCTCTCCGTATCAGTGAATAACATGCCATGGTTCGCGGATATTGCCAACTTCATTGTGACTTGTATTGTACCGTGTGATCTCTCTTCTAACCAAAGGAAGAAGCTTAAACAAGATAGTTTAGACTACTATTGTGATGAGCCTTACTTGTTCAAAATTTGCACTAATGGTGTGATCCGAAGATGTGTCCCGTAGGAGGAGCAATTGAGTATTTTAGAGGCTTGTCATTCCTCTCCCTACGGTGGTCATCATGGTGGGGCGAGGATTGCTTCGAAGGTTCTTAGTTGTGGTTTTTACTAGCCAACATTATACAAGGATGCAAGTGAACTTGTGAAGAGATGTGACAAATGTCAAAGAGAGGGTGGAATTTCAAATAAGGATGAGATGCCTCTCACCACTATTCTCGAAGTTGATATCTTTGATGTGTGGGGCATTGATTTCATGGGCCCGTTATTTAGTTCATGTGGCAACACATACATTCTAGTGGCAGTTGACTATATTTCAAAGTGGGTTGAGGCTGTGGCTTTACCCAATAATGAGGCCCGGAGTGTTGTTGCATTTCTCAAAAAGAGTATTTTTACTAGGTTTAGCACTCCTCGAGCAATCATAAGTGATGGGGGGTCTCATTTTTGCAATAGCGCTTTTGACACTTTGCTTGCAAAGTACGGTGTCAATCACAAGGTTTCTACCCCTTACCATCCTCAAGCTAGTGGGTAAGTTGAAGTCTCCAACTGGGAGATCAAGAGTATATTGTCAAAGACGGTCAATGCAAATAGGACAGATTGGTCAAAGAAATTGGATGATGTTCTTTGGGCTTATAGGACTGCTTACAAGACTCCGATTGGTATGTCTCCATATCGGTTGGTACTTGGGAAAGCTTTCCATCTACCGTTCGAGTTAGAGCACAAAGCCATGTGGGCTTTGAGGAAGTTTAATCTTGAATGGGATGTGGAAGTAAATCTTCGGGTGGAGCCGCTTAATGAGCTTGATGAATTTTGCTTTCATGCCTACTCCAGTTCATCCTTGTATAATGACAAGATGAAGTATCTTCATAACAAGTATGCTCATGGCAAAGAGTTCAAAGTGGGTGATTCAGTTCTCTTGTTCAATTCACGGTTACGACTATTTCCGGATAAGCTTAAATCAAAATGGAGTGGACCTTTGAGGTGGTGATTGTGACTCCGTTTGGTGCTATTGATTTGAAAAACAAAAATGGTGAGATCTTCAGAGTTAATGGGTACAGAGTCAAGCACTATCTTGGAAGGTTTGATGACAGCTACGTGGTAGCAATGATCTATCTCAAGTGATTGGTGGTAACCTGCATCGTGCTGCGATAGGTTCAGCGCGAAGGCGGTAACTGACCATGGTCAGCGGTGCTAAATGTGCCAAAGTGATAGTTCTCTAAAGTTTCAACCGCGGCCGCAATATATATTTCACGGTCCGCAATGCCTTACCGCGGCCGTAATGCATTCTCTGCGGTCCGCGATGAAGTCCATGCCAGTGCCCTTCTGAGTTTCATAAACGCAGTCTGCGGTGAATTTTCTGCGGTGGGTAAGTAGTGTGGGTCCCAGGTATTTTTCTATAAATAGACACATAGGCCTCATTTTACACCTTTCGCTCATTTTCACTCTAAAGAGGCATAAAACATTGTTCATCAAAACCCAAGGTTGCACAAATTCAAGTATTGATTTTCAATCATCTGCATTGCACATCTGGTAACTTCAATCACTCATGAATCTTTAATTTTGTTCTTATTTTCTTCTAAATTGATAGGTTTAGTTCTTTCTTTTTTTCTTCTTCATATGTTTTCTCTTAAATTAGTCGTAGGAACCCGTAATATTAATTATATTAGGGCTAATTTGGTTCTAAATTGTTAGTAACTACCTAGTGGCATTTTTTGTGTTTTTACTTGTGCTAAAATGCATAAAACCTAGAAACCCTAGGTCAGTGTTGCTTCATTTTGCCTAACGCAGCCGCGGTTGATTTTACGCGGTCCGTAGTGACTTACCGCGGCCGCGCATCATTTTTTCGCGATCCGCGGTGAACCTGAATCAAAGGGTGGATAGTCTGAATCCCACCCCACCACGGCCGCGGTGCAATTTTTGTGGTCCGTGGTGGTATCTTTGCGGCCGCGATGCATTTTTCGCGGTCCACAGTCAATTGTTTCCAATCATACTCTTCACTGCTTCTTCTAGTATTGATACTAACAAACATTAACTGAATTCTCCTTGCAGACAATGGTTAAATCAAGAGGAGGTGGTGACAAACAGAAAGGAAGAGGGGAGTACTCCTGGGGTAGGGGACGAGGAATGATAAAATTGGCCCCACATATTCGGAAAGCAATTGGGGACGCCAAAAACTAATCAAACTACAGATAGAGCTACTTCCCATTATGAGGGAAGTGAGTATGTGCCCTCCCGGGAGGCAGCAGAGTCTGACTCAGTGCCGGAATATGTACCCGACTTCCCGGAGAGACATAGGTTGAGAGATATACCTACCCTCTAGACTCCCCTACTGCTCATGCTTCAGTTCAAGTTTCTTCTGAGTCGTTTGAGGGCTCAGCAAAGCAGTGATAATGCAGTCTCTACTTCACCTACAGTTTTGTCACCTAGAGAGGATCACGTCGACAATGAGGTACCAGATGAAGAATGAGGGGGTGCCCCAAAACGGGGGTGTGGAAAGAACTAGAAACCCCGAGGTGTGGAAAAAGTGGTTCGCAGTGAGTTGGATTATTACATGTTCTAGGAATGGTGGCCTCTGAAGAAGCTTATTATTGAGCGCCAGTTTATAGAGAGGGATCTTGTGTCGCACAACCCCAACGTGAAACATCAATTCAATGAATGGCTGGGGTAGGATTACTTCACTAGCAGGGTGTCAGAGGCAAACGAGCACTTACTCAAAGAGTTTTACGCCAATGCTTACCATATCAAGAAGGATACCAAAGTGACTAAAGTGCGGAACCTGAAAGTGAATTTCGATAGGAAAACAATCAGTAAGTACCTGGGCTTTCCTGAGGAAGTTGAATCATTATACTTGGAGAAATTGGTACTTGATGAGGCAGCCCGTCCATGGTTAGCATCATATTTGGCTCTCCCGAGCACCACCCCAGCATGGTTGACATCAGGAGTTCAAATTTTGAGGAAAAATCTAAATTTTGAGGTGAAGTGGTGGGAAACTTTGGTATGCAGTAGGCTGGACCCCACTACCCATGAAAACTTTAAGCTGGTTTCCTAGTTGATATTGGTGGCATCTATTATGGTGGGGTTCCCGATCAATGTCGGGAATGTTATGTCTAGGGTGATCACTAGGATGGTCAATGAGGATGACATATCATACCCCTTCCCAAATTTTCTTACAATGTATTTGGAATACCAGGAGGTGGAGAAAAGGAAGTTTGATGTGAAGGTGAAACCCAAGGTGCCCTTTTCATGGTACAGCCTCAAGGTTGATGACAACCCCAAAGCCAAGGATCCCAAAGGCAAGGCTACTACTTATACTGGACAGTCTGAAGAGCCAATAGTAGTAGTCACTTCTTCTCAGCCTCCCACAACCATACCAGATATTGCCTCCGGACCATCTACTTCTACTGCTCCAGATATCCCATCATCCTCAGCCTACCCATTAATTGCCCACCATTTAAGCCAAACACTTACTAGTATCAACTACTGGATGCAGGCAACTACTTCTAAGTTGTTTGTGCTTTCTAGCTCGGTAGTAGCCCAGTCCATACCCCCATATCCACAGGTTCCAGCTTCAGTGGAGGAGACTCTCAAAGAGCTTCTAGACAACTAGAAAAAGCTCTTGGAGAACCAAAAGTTGATTATAAATGCTATAGATGCTCATGGAAAGTCACTGAAGGAGCTGACCAAGCACACAAAGAAGATGAAGCATACTCGGGACTCAAAGGAGTCTATGAAGGAGTTGAGGATAGAAGTGGAGAAGATGAATGTTGCTGATAATACCATTGGAGCTATTGTTGCATGACCATCCTCCAGCAGCTCAAACTGAGCTGGAGTAGGAGCAGAAGTTGGAGAGGGAACCAAAGAGGAGGAGAGTGATCCCCCAGGCAGATGATGCAGTGATTGAGTTGGAGGACCCGCAAGGAGGTTCCTCTAGCCAGCCTCAGGTCCCAGAGTAGGCACAGGTTACAGGGATCCAATCACAGGTTCTCGAGTAGTCATAGGACCCAGGGACCCAGGCTCATGACCCTATGCAGACAGAGGACCCATAGGGAGTTTTCTTTACTCTCTATCTTCTTTTTGAGCTTATTTTTGGCTAGTTGGCATTGAGGACAATACTAACTTTCATTTGAGGGGGTAGCCCTATTTTGATGATGTCGGACTGTAATTATGATACTATTTTCTTTTTTGTTATGGTTTTTCACTTTTGGTATGTATATAATTTTCCCAGTTTATTTCACTTTTCGTATTTTTCAATATTGGTTTGTATATAAAGTTACTTTCTTATGTATATATTCATTCCCTCTTATGTATATTCGTTTAAATCCCGTATTGTATATATTTAGTTTACCTTCCATATTTTCTTTCATAGATTCTTACTTTATTTTAGAAGCTTCTTTTTTAGTTTGTAGCTTCTTATTTTGAGTTTTACGTTCAATAAGCCTTTAGTTTTCTTAATGCCACGGTTCTTTTCAAAGGTGGAGTTTGTGTGAACCGGGTGGCTTTTTCTGATGATGGATGGCATGACAAACTTCTTAAGGGTTTGAGTCTATTTTCTTTTTGTTTTTGTGTAAATAATAGCTAGTGAGTAATAGTGCCTCAAACAAAGCTTCACTTGGGCCTAACACATTTGCCTTTGACCTTATGGTTAAAAGCAAATTGGTGTGTATAAGATGGTGACAGTTGTGACCTTGAGACTCTTGTGTTGGCTAATTATCATCAAGTAGTTTTTTGGGACCATTTGCATTTCTCAAATCTTAGCTAAGGTTGTTGTGGGCCCCCGACTCTGTCTCTTTAGAAATCTTATAGCTTGTGTGGTGAGAATTTGATTTGCAAGTCCAAGTCCCATGCTATTAAGTCTAGAACTTGCCCTGAATGTTTGTCTAGGCGAAATCCTAAGTGTAGTTTGACTTGATAAGTGATTATAGGCTCTCCTTGATCTGAATGGTATCTTGAAAACATCCATAGCCTACCAATGATAATATTCCTAGTCAAACCCTTTGAGCCATAGCCCTTTTTTTTCAAAGACCATGATACAAGCCTTTATCCATTCTAGAAAGACCCTCTCTTGGCACCCGATCGTTCCTTAGCACAAGGGAAAATCATAAGTTTAAGGGGAGGGAGGAGGAATGCAAAAAGTGGTAAAAGGTACAAAATGACGAAAAGGAAAGGCAAAAAGAAAAAAAATATCAAAAAGTTAAAAAGAATGAACAATGTAGAAGAAATGAAGGGATTCAATAAAAATAAAAAGTTGAAAGGCATGGAAAGATTAGAAAGGAGAAAAAGGGTTGAAATGAACAAGAAAGAGTGATGGTGTGTCTCTCTAACCCCTAAGAAAGAAGTAAATGGCTCAAAATGTTAAGAGAATGAGTGTCAAAATGAAGCAAATGAAGTACTTAAGGGAAGATGAAACATTCTTAGACCAAATATATCATACCCTAAACCAAAAGCCTTCATTGTACCCCACAAAAGTTCTATATGATCTTGAGTTGAGCGAAGCTTACATTGGTGGTGACTCACATAAAGGGCAAGCTTATGGTACTTAGAGCCAGTGATAGGTTACAATTACCTTGGGCATAGGTACTTTACTTTTTGTTTTGATGATCTAACAAACTTACCATCCAGAACCAAATAAGGAATCTGTTACACATTTATAAGACCTAGAGATCACAATGTTCCAGGTTGGGATCCAGCATGGGATATAACTCAACTATTAAGAGTGGAAGGAACAGCCGAGGAAACAGTTTCCTACCAGTTTCCGAGAAGACAGTATGAAGTCAACTCTCTAGTAGGAAAGTTACTGCCTGCACATGATACTGCACAAGAACAGTGTAGCAGTCAACTTTCTATGGAAGGCTTTTTACCTACCTTGCTTACATCATTTTAAGTGATGTCACACACATATAAATACCATCAAGGAAGGTAAAAATTACTTCATGAGAGAACCAGATAAAAGTCCTGAAGCATGCCTGGTACAATCATTCAAGTTAATCGACACAAGATAATCTGGGCAGTGTGCTTTAGATACACAGGAACCAGATTAGGGACATGATACCTTGGTGTTCCCCTGATAGAAGTATAAGTCAACAGTATAGTTGGAAAGTAACTACAGAAAGTGATTGCCTGCAACTGTACACGTAACATTTCTGCAGACAGTGCATCAGTCACTTCCCATTGAGAAGAAGCATGTACTAACCAAGATTTGACATCACTAAGGTGATGTCTTTTGCATTATAAACCTGGTGTAAGGCACGAGACATTCTTCAACACTTGCAAAATCAGTAAACGAAAATCCTCTCTCAAGTTCTTGCCTTAACCTCTCTCAGGAGCAAAGCTGCTGCAACCTCAAGGACCGGATCCAAGATTGAAGATATTTTAAGTCCTTAGGTTTGTTGAGTCTTTGTTATTTGTTCTTTAATTGTAACTCCTATCTTGCTTTCTTTGAAGTTGTGTTTTAGGAAACCCAAAATCACAAACCCTCCAAGTTTGTGTCTTGGCTAGAGTTAGTCGAGTTATAAAGTCTTTGTAATAGAGTTATTACAAAGTGGCTTGTTATAATGTTATTATAAGTTAGAATGATTAAAGTCTCTATCACTAGAGAGTGACAAAATGGCTTGTGGTGAGAGTATCACAAGATAGTCAAAGTCTTTGTAACTAGAAATTCACAAAGTGGCTTGTGGTGAGAGTGCCACAAGTTAGTTGAGTTGAATCCTTTGTAATAGAGGTATTACAAATTGGCTTGTAATACGTGTTTACAAGTTAGTGAAGTTGAAAGCCTGCAAGTGTAGGTCGTGGGTTTTGTCCCCTTGAGTTGGGATTTTTCAACGTAAAAATCCTCTGTGTTCTTTACTTACTGTCGAGCTACTGTGGTAACAATTAGAGAATCTGATTCCATGTACTGGTTGGTTGCACAGTCTGTTGCTTACAGTAGGAACTACTAGAGAATCTAGTTCTCTGTACATTGAGAACTTATCCTGTGTCTCATCTACATACTGGTTCCGCAGTAAGAACAGTACCAAACTAATATAGGACCAGATTGCTATACAGTTCGGCTCATTAGTCTTTTTAGTGGAAACTCCTAGAGAACCCGGTTCTCTACACAGTCTGGTGGATGCCTAGTTTCTAACAATTGCTATCAGTGCACGTTCTTTCTTAAAGGTTAACACCTAGAAAGGATCTACATGGATGCTCTACCAGACTTTGAGGAAGGTCGATCAACCTCCAGGCCACCAAGATTTCAAAAAATGGTTAGTAGAAATGGAGGCATTCCCAAGAAGGGTAGCTCTAGCAAAAACACCAAAGTCTACGATTGTTGTCACAAGTGCACAAAACCAGGACATTTTATCGAAGACTGTCCTCTCCACAATCATGTCCATTACAAACACAATGCTGACAAGGTAGGTAAGAGGAACCTGGTCCCCGACAGAAAGTTCAAGAGAAGAGATGTCGCTGACAATATTGTAAAGCAAGCTCTAGCTGCCTGGGGAGATTCCTCTAGTGAATCTGAGGGTGATAATGAAAAGGAAGACACCTCCATGATGGCCGCTGAAAGAAAAGCTGCAAAATATGATTCCATATTTACATTGATGGCAAAATCTGATGAGGATGAAGAAGAAGAAGAAGATGATGATCATGAGGTAAACTTCTTTGATGTTCAAAGAAATCTAAAGTACTATTCTTCGAAAACACTTATGTGTTTGGCTAATGTTTTAATTGATGCGTATCATAGTCTTATAAATGATAAAGATGACTTAACTGTGGAACTAGGAGAAGCAGAACAATCGAGAGAAGATCTAAAAGATCGAGTTGTAGACGTAGAAGAAATCATTGAGAGTCTGAAGAAAGAAAAGGATGTCTTAACTGAAAAATTGTAAACATAGGACATGAGAGAGATAATCTAGTTGTTGTTGGGGTTTATCTAAAGGAGACCATTGAGTGTTTTAGAAAGGAGAAAGAGGTTTTAACTAAGAAGGTTGTTAACATTGAGCATGAGAGAGATGACCTATTAGTTGTGGGTGTAGACCTAAAGAAAACAATTGAGGAACTAAAAATGGAAAGTAGGCCTAGGAACACTCAAAAAGGAAAGAAAGTTGCAAGTGAGACATACATTAAGCTTGAAAGTGAGTTAAATTCAGTGAAGTCTAGTCTGTATGCTGAGCTTGAGAAAAACAAACAACTTCAAGAATAACTAGGTAGAGTGAAGAGTGATCTTGAAAAATTACTCAAGTGGACCTGGTCCTCTGATGCTATCACTGCCTTGTACACAAACAATGGGGAAAACAGGCAGGGAATCGGGTTCCAAAGGGAAAAGACTCCCTACAACCATCATAGAAAGTATGTTACTATACATGACAATTGGCTTTGCACTCACTGTGGAAACACTGGGTACTTTAAAGAAAATTGTAAGGTCAGAAATTCAGTCTCAACAGAAAAACAAAGTTTTTGCTGAAAAAGTAACTACTACTACGGAACCTGGTCCTTCACATAAAAAACGTATAATGCCTGCTTGGACCAAAAGAGCCCTCATTCACCCCTTTTCTCATTATAAAGACTCCTGTAAAGTTAAAATTCAGTCATTGCAGAAAAATAAAGTTTTTGTTGAAAAGAGGTGTATTGATGAGGAACCTAGTTCCCAGAAAAGAAAATATGTGTTGCATACATGGGCAAAAAGAAGCTTGATCTACCCATTCTATCATTACAAGGGACCCAAACTCATTTGGGTTCCTAAGTCTAATCATTGATTCAATGTGCAGGGAACATTGAAAGGGAGCAGTCAACAATGGTACATGGATAGCGACTGCTCGAAGCTCCTAACTGAAAGTACAAATAATTTTCTTTCACTGAAGGTCCTGCAAGGAGGGAATGTATCCGTGGAAAATGTCAAGAAGGGATATATTCTGGGAGTTGGAAGGGTCGGGAAGTCTCTTTCCCACTCTATTTAAAATGCATACTTCGTGAAGAGGTTGAAGTATAGCTTTCTAGGTATTTCCCAACTCTATGACAAGGGGATCTTAGCTGTCTGAGTGTTGTTAATGATAATGCTGAGCTATGGCACAGAAGGCTGGATCATGCAAGTTTCACGCTGCTAAACAAATTAGTCAAGAAGGACCTGGTTCGTGGTCTTCCAAATTCAAATTTCAAGGAGCACAGAGTGTGTGATACATGTGCTAAGGGAAATATCTGATGTTTCAAATGGCAAGGCTGATATGATGAGTCAGATAAAGGAGACGGGCGAAGATAATGCAACATCCTCTTCCACTTTACAAGAGGAACCTGGTACTTCAATTACTACCACTGAAGAAAGAGTTGGAGATGCAGTGCAAGGCACTCCACAAGTAACAGAACAAGGTGTGGGGGGAAATCCTTTGTAATGCAAGAGGAACTACATCAATTTGAAAGAAACAGGGTATGACACCTGGTACCTAGACCCTCAGACAGAACCATCATAGGTACTGTGAGCACGTGATTTTTGTTTACCCGACAATTACTCCAAAAGAAATCGAAAAATAAAACAAATGGTCTTGTTATACAATTTTTGGAATTTACGTGGCATTTTTGGTAGTTATTTGTAGTTTTGTCTGTGATTATTTAGTTTTATCAAACAAAAATACAAAAAATATATGTCGTGTGTAAGTTTAGGATATCGTTCTACTATTAGGAATTAATCAAATCGTATTTGGTTTTGAATGAATAAAAATCACAAAAAATATTATCTTTGTTAATTTTTGTCATTTTTTGTCGTTAAAGGTTGATTTTTGGTTTAATTAATATAGGATATTGTGTGTTAATTATTACTAAAAAATCAATCGGTGTCTTGTGATATAATTTTGATTTTTTATATATTTCTAATAATATTTTTAGAATTTTGTAAATTCGGATTTTTGTGGGAAAGGAAAAGAAATAAGTTGAATTGGATAAAATTGGGGTTGAGCCATTTCAAATTGGACCCAAAATTGGGCCCAAAGCATTTGTGTTGCTCGGTCCAGATCAGTTGGCCTCAGGGACGTCCAAACGACGTCGTCTTGATTATGCTGATCTGGGCCGTTGATCTCAGAATGATCAACGGCCAAGATCACAAACCCTAACCCATCTCAGCCAACCCGACCCAGCACCATCCTCGACCCAATCCCCACAGAGACCAAAACGACGTCGTCCCTTTTAAGTGGAAAGATCAAGGTCGTTGATCATCGATGATCCAACGGCCAAGATCAAACCACTCACCCCGTATATAAGTCTGCCCCCCTTCACCCCGCGCCCTAAGCTAGACCCCCCTCCTCTCTTCGTCTCCCTCACCAAACCCAAACCCTTTAGAACCCTAGCGCCGCCCCCCTTTCCCCTCACCGTAAACCCGGCGGCAACAACGCCGGTGACCCCCAGACTAACACACCTAGTGTACCTCGACCCCCTGAACATGAATCTGCAAACCGTTGGTCTCAAACCTTCCCCCATCGTCTCGAATCTTCATTTGAAGATTCGAGCTAAAACCTCAAGCTATGCCAAACCACCCCAAATCCACACCAGTTACTCCCCTGACCTCCCTCATGACCAAACCAAGCTTGGTTTGGTCCGAATCTAACCAGAAAACCCCGAGTCTCAAATCGGCCTATATGAACCCTAGAACTCAAGATCCTGGGGGTTTGTCCAATTAAAAGAGGAGTTGGGGTCTAATAGACCTCAATCGAGTTGTTCTCAGTTGAGAACATTTCGATTGAAGTCCGTTCGACCTCAAAGAAGTCAAGTCCAGTTCGAGTCCGGGTCTTCTTTGTTCTTAAGCTTCCAAGGTAATTTTTCCTTCCTTCTGTTCTGTTAGTGATTCTGTTTGTATCTCTTTACGTGTTTAGTTTAGATTATATGATTTTTCTTTTTTTTAATTAATTCTGCATGTCTTCATAAGACCTTTTTTTATTATTATTTGATCCTTCTGTTTGTTTGTTAATTGTACCTGTTGTGAGTTATGTGTTTAACCTGTTCAGAGTCATCGAATAGTTAGTTCATATAGTTTCCCTGTTATGTCTAAAGTCACTGAAGCCTCATGGTAGCCTAGTTTGTCTAGCTTGTTTATTGATTGTTTGTTATCTATTATAGCTCGTATAGTCGATTATATAAATGTCGTTAACTAAAATCATCTGAAAAACTAGAGAAGCATGAGTTTGCTCATGTCAGTGTAATTACTTGCATATTTCTCTTGTCTGTGCTAAGACCTGATTGATACTGCCTCATTCCTTAGTTTGCATTACCAACTCTTTGTTGATCAAGTTTGGTTTTGAGTTGGTCAGGATTGGTTCCCAATATGACCAACTCATGTCATTTGATTAACACCCCTTCTGTGTTATGATGTGTTTGAACCTAAGTGGAGAATTGATATGGCTGTAGTAATCTGATAGTTCAACCTGAAATTAGTATTTAGTGTAAGTTTATATAGACTATAACCTCAAACCTCTAAGCTTAAGGGTAATATAATAAATCACAGGGGTTTCAAGGGTATTCTGGGGTTTTAAAGGTTCTGAATTGTTTAAAGGCAAGTGAGCTGACAGTAAGGTACTAAAATATTAATTAAACTAATGAAGTTAATTGACCAATAGTGGAATTGATGATATGTTAAGCACCTTTAGCAGCTGGAAATCAGTAACAACATGGGTTTGATGATAAAAAGTTGAAAATGCACATGAGAATAGTAGTGGAACCTGCTGTACAGTAGGATATCCACTGCATTTTTAAAGTTCAGCAGTTTAAAGTAGAAGAAACCCCATGCCTAGACAACCCTAAGTGGAGATGACAGCCTTTAAGGTTTATTTTAAGCCCTGGGCAGCCTGCCTTAAAGGGGATTTTTTCTTCCTTTCCAGGAGGATAAAAGGAGTTGGAGTGAGAATAGAGGGGGGCTTAAAATTCCGTTTTGCTTGGGTTTTCAAAGAGAGGGGGTCAGTCTTCAAATTCAGGCGCTAAACTAAATTTCAACTCCAGCACCTAATAAAATAACAGAAGCATAGTTTGAAATAGGAATCTTGTCCATTGTTTGAAGTTTTGAAGCTGTTTGGACTCATCCGAATATTAATAGTTTTCTCCTCTGCAATCTGTGTGTTTTTGGGCCATATTTTGATTTCCTGGGCTTTGGTCAATTGCAGTTGGTTGGTTGTTGTTATTTGCTGTTTGACTTATGCTGAAATTGCAACTGGATTCTTGGCTATTTGCTACTGTTCGTTACTACTGCTGTTGCTGCTGCCATTTCTTTTGTTGCTGCTGATTTTTCTACTTTCTCTTTCTTCTCGTTGTGCTTCAACATCTAGGTACACACTCGAATTTCACACTGGTGTAGCAGTAACAATGAGTATGAAATAAAAGACGCGAAGAATTTTCAATCATTTGGTGCTGTACCTATTAGTCTTATAAAATGCTAGTAGATTTGTGTAATTCTTTAGGTTGTAACTCAATAGAAAAATACAGTAGGTAGTTTCGTACTTAATTGAAACTTAGTCCGTTTAAGTATTGTGATTTACAGTTGTTTGGTTGTACGTATGATGTAATCATGCAATTTGTGGAATGCACGAGTAGTTAGTATATCGATAACTAGACTTCATTTCTAGTTATATTTTGTATGTATAAGGTAGACTGCTACTAACCTCGCTAAACGCAATATAGTTTTTTTTTTAATCATTTGAGTTAAGTTTTTTTTTTAATCATTTGAGTTAACTCTGTCAAAATCGGATTCCATTAGGCAGTTTATAGGACAATGCTCGGATTCCATTAGTAGCATCCTCTAATAGTTAATTTCATTAATCTAGTTTAAATAAGTTAGTTTAAATTCAACTCGAAGATTGTTTAGCGTGATTTTAGCATTTTATTAATCTTGTATGCAATTTCCTTTATTAAGTTAAAAGTATGCTCGCTCATGGAATAAGGCATGAAACAATTCCCCGCCTCATAAATAATTAATCTGATAATTAATAAGAGGCCGGAGCTGGCCACGTATGTTAATTTGATTAGCGTGTATTTTCCTTCATTTTAGAGACAAACATAATAGAAATGTAGTCGTTGTAGGTTTATCCCTTCGAAAAATGAGACGATCCTCGCCAAATAAAATGCACAAATCGCGGGGCCTTCATAAATGT
The DNA here is from genome assembly GCF_000715075.1 of Nicotiana tabacum. Lineage (NCBI taxonomy): Eukaryota > Viridiplantae > Streptophyta > Magnoliopsida > Solanales > Solanaceae > Nicotiana > Nicotiana tabacum. The sequence continues at coordinate 97,834,472 of NC_134082.1, forward strand.
ATATATTAAATACTTAGAACTTGGGATGGACTGTCTAGTGAACTTCACTGCCTTCCCCAAAGATAATTACGCGTTAGACTCTTTAGGCGTGATTTTAATTAAAATACCTTCTAAAATTCGGGTGCGCATTTATGTGACTCAAATTCAAATCTCAATGGAGTCGGAATGTGTTAACAATCACGGGTGCATTGATTGTAACGTGGTTCGAGATGCATTTTCACGACATTGCAATTCCATAAAAAAATAATAATAATAACGGTTTAAATCTAATAAAAACACACAAGTTATAGCATGTATTTAAAATCAGATATTTAGCCATTATAACAATTTAAGCGACCGTGCTAGAACCATGGGATTCGGGGGTGCCTAACACCTTCCCTCGGGTCAACAGAATTCCTTAATTAGAATTTTTGGTTCGTAGACTTCATTTGGAAAGTCGAATATTTTCCTCGAATTGGGATTCAAGATAAACCGGTGACTTGGGACACCAAAAGCCAAGCCTTTCCCAAGTGGCGACACTGAATTAAATAAATAATCCCATTTCGAATATTGTCACTTAAATTGGAAAAACTCCCTCGCGCATTTACCCTTCAGGGCGGGCGCGCAAAAAGGAGGTGTGACAGCTCTAGCGACTCTGCTGGGGAATTTGAACCCAGAATGTTAGTTCAGGTTTCAGAATTCGAGCTTAGAATAATTGTTATATTTGGCTTTATTATCTGATCTTTATTACATGTTTGGGCATAACGTGCTAAATGTTATCTTTTACCACTTTGATATTATCTGAACTGTATATAAACTGTGCTGAAACCCTTCTCTTCTTACCTCCGGGGAGAAGCTCGCTGGTCGAGACTCCCTATTCTGTTAGTGTCAATACCCGAAATAAGAAAGAGGCCGGACAAGTTACAAAGCCGGACGATCTCACAGGTCCCCGGTACGTAGCCCCCTCCTCGACTCGAGTTGTCCGCTCGAGTACACAGTCTAGAACATATACCCAGGTTATAAACCTAGTATAACAAAACCTCATGCCGGATCCCTAGTAGGAACGCTTATTTGCATCATGTTGCATTTGACATAGGGGACTCAACACAAGGGTTGGGTCCGTCTAGGACAGGCAACCGGAAATGAAAAGACCATCCTGCTGCATCCCGTTTGTTTTGCGTATTTATTTGCTTCAGTTCTGCATGCTGACCGGTTAAAAAGAACTTTAAAAAAAAAAGAAAATAGCAGCGTAGGGAGATAATTACTTATTTTTTTGGAAAAATAAAACCAATGTCCAAGTAGTGTCAAGACCTCGCCGGAATTTTCTTTTAAAAAAAAGAGAAAAAAATGAAAACAAAATTTGTCTTTTAGTTTGATTTATTAAAAAAAACATATAAAAAATTCCTTTTAATCACTTTCAAAATCCAAAAAAAAAGTATTTATTTAAAAGTAAAAAAAAAAGGGAAAATTCAAAATTCAAAAAAATATATTGTTTCATTTGTAGTATCTCTTTAAAAGATTTTCGAAATTTCAAAAAAAAAAGAGTGAAAAGAAGTTTAAAATTCAAAATATTTCCTTAGTCTTCGTCTCTTTTAAAAAATAATAATAATAATAATAATAAAATATATATATAAAAAGCCAGAAAATAGTTTTCCTCCTTTTCTTTAAAAGATTTTATTCAAAAAAGGGATTTAGTTTGTTTCCCCTATTTCTGATCAGCCCAAACTACGCCGGTTTGATTCTCACAGGGTGCGAGATACGTAGGCAACCCTCATCGGGTCCAACCTCCCCTTTTCAAAAATAGCCAAAAATGATAGAATTTTAATTTCGTCATGAATGAGTCGGGTGATGCCGTTTTGTCAAGGATAGTCGAATGTTCCCGAAAGGGACGCCGGAAGGCTGACTTTGCACAAACGGCCATTATTGGTCATTTTTATTTTTCTTACCAAATTGCCCGACGGCCTTAGGATCCTCGTCCTCGAGGCTCTGTGAGACCGTGTTCCCCATGATTGGTTCATTACTAAAAAAAGAGTCATAAATAAATCAAGTGATTGTTTTTGTCAAAAATAGCCAAATGTTCCCGAAAGGGACGGTGGAAGGTTGGTTTTGCATAAACGGCCACTTTCGGTCATCTTTTAGAGTTTTTGATCGGTTGACCCTCACAGCCTTAAAATCTTCATCCCCGAAGTGCTGAAAAGCCGTGTTCGAAAATTGGATCTTCTTTTTTAAAAAAATATAGTCAAAACATTTTGAGTCAAATCATTTTTTCTTAAAGTCACCTTAATAAATCTGCAGGATGAGCCCAATGCAAAATGAACACTTTTCGATAATGACTAAAATCCCTGTCAAGTTACGGCTATGGTGGAATGATCTAGGTGCTGAAGGGCAAGATGAGGTCAAGAAATATCTGAAAGGTCTCCCGGGTTTATTGGAAATCCAGCCTCGGGGAGATATCTTAAGAGCTTTGGTCACCTACTGGGACCCAGCGCACAATGTTTTCCACTTCTCCGATTTTGAACTCACCCCGAATCTGGAAGAAATGGCTGGGTACATCGGAAATGCTGAACTTCCATTACGGCAAATATACCTGGTTGCCCCAAGAGCTGTCACGGTGCATCGATTTCTAGACTCACTAAAAATACCCAGGACGGTCCACAACCCAGATTTGGCCGCCGGTTTTTGTAATCCATGCTTCATATACGACAGGTATGATCATGTAGGAGGATTCAATAATCCGATTAACAAGCTATGCAGCAAAGGTAGTCGTAAGAAGTGGGATGAGCACAGACGGGTGGCTTTCATGATAACATTTTTGGGCCTTCTGGTATTTCCGAGGAAAGACGGAAATATTGATCTAAAAATATCCGGGGTCATTAGTACTTTGCTCACTCAGAATGAAAGTACTCTCGCGCCTATGTTGGTATCTGATATCTTTCGAGCTCTCACAGCCTGCAAAGCCGGGGGGAACTTCTTCGAAGGGTGTAACTTGCTGCTACAAATATGGATGACTGAACATCTCTGCCATCGTTCCGAACTTTTGGGCCATGGTTCCTCAAAGAAAACTTGCATAGAAGAGTTTTACACGAGAACCAAGGAGGTCAGTCTTCCCAAAGGAGTTATGGTGTGGACTTCATTCTTTCAGACTCTCACTGCCAGCCAAATACAATGGACACTGGGATGGTTGCCTGTTGATGAGGTCATGTATATGCCGACAGCTAGAACTCACTTTCTACTGATGGGGTTTAAGATCATTCAACCTTACGCGCCCTGCCGATCTTGAGACAACTCGGGAGATTCCAGATAGTGCCACACGAGGAAGATCTTAGTGCTCAAAAAATTGAGATTAGACCTGACGGACAATTTCCTGAAGCAAAAATCCGCCAGATCTGGAATGAATGTCAATATTTGAAAGCGGATACTTGTGTGCAGGATCGGGCCAAAAGTGAAATGGCACCAGGTTACCTTGCGTGGTACAGAAGAGAACTTGAACACGACAGGCCAGCTAAAAGACCCCACATCCTGAATTTCGTCGAGTCGTCGCAAAAGCAGTGGGATTGGTTAGCAAAAGAAAGAGGCTATCGTGCCAAAATCAGCAAATTGAAGCAACAAGTTGAAGGTCTGAAATATGAGCACAACGTGCAAGTTTCTACTGATCTGGGATAAAAGAATAGGTTGACTCAGGAAAACGAGATGCTCAGGGCCCAGATCAAACAGATGAGGATAGACGCTGATAACCAGCAAAGGAACCGGTCGGATGAACGATTGATAAAAGGTTTAAGAATGGGAATTGCGGAGTGCTGGAGTGAGTCAAAAAATCTTGAAAATACCATAGCAGGACTCGAAGCACACTGGGCAAGAAGGACAGAAAAGCGTAACCGGTACCTGCAGCAGTTGAAAAGGGATCACGAGCAAACCATTGCCAATCTGAAAGGAAAGGTGGACAGAGCGTTTGAGCAAACCCGAACCCTTGAAGCTGAAAATAGACATTGCCACAAGCTTTTAGCCCAAATGGAAGTAGAAATTCAGTAGTGGAAAAATCAATGCCTCCAGGATTCTCGGATTATGACAGCCTGTAATGAACAAATAGAGCACCTACTCAAAGAAAAGAGGCAAACCAGGGATAAGATTAAGACCATTGCCCATGCCATCATCAGAAGGTGTCTACGATGTGAAAACATGACCAGTATTATCGTTCTCTCGGCAGTGATGATTTATGTCAAGCAGACCATGCATGAGCTGGAACAACTTGAAAGAGACCTCACACCTAAGACTGCGGTGAGGCCGAACGATGCCCCGCGGGCGCCAATTCTCAAAACCTTAATGTATTCATAGGTCGAGTCTGTATTTTCCATCTTAGCATCTTCTGTCCGTCTTTTCGCATCAGGGTGTATTAGTTTGTTGAGTCTGTACTTATTTCAAGGCTTGTTATTTTCCCCTTTTTCAAAAATGTTAGTTTGTAATAGATTGTTTCAGTAATAACATGTTGCTTCTTTTACACTCGTCTATTTTGAACTACGTAATGATCTGATTCACGCGGCATCGTGATACGTAGGCAATCCTCATCGGATCCGGTCACATTTTTAACTGCAAATAATGAAAATAGTAATAATAGGAAATAATAAAATTAAAAAAAAATATAATAAATAAAAAAATACATGATAAATAAAGGGAAGCCTAAAGAGAAGCCGGAATGACGCATGTCTTCGTTGCAAACATGTTAGAAATTCACTTAACTGTGTAGGTGCATCACGCCCCAACGTGAGATTACCTATCTGTTATTTGTTTCGAACTAACCATTTGCTTACTGCTAAGTTCCAGGTTTTTAGAAAAGGTGGTTTGGTTTGGTGGAGGTCTGGCCTCACATTCATACTTCACAAGGTCGAAAGGAAGTGTTCAGTTGCCCGTCGTTAAGTCGAGAGGAAGTGTCCACACTTACTTCACAAGATCAAAGGGAAGTGTAGAGATGTCTTCAGAAATTCTTTTGCCGATACTTCCTGTCTCCGAGGAGAGTTCAATATCGGCCGTCCCAACTCCCGAGTCAGCGACTGTTGAGGAAAACAGAATCTTACGGCTCCGCATGTTGGAAATGTTGGATGATTGGAATAACGGAAAAGAGCCACCAAGTGTAATCCCTGGGTTCCCTGAGTTGTTCTCCAGGACAAGTGGGACTTCCAACGTCCCCATAAGCTATCCAACTACCCCATTCGGGTACCCGACCATTTCAGCCCACTCTGCTGGATCACCCTCTAATTCTTATCCCCGGATGTCAACAACAGATGTAGCTACAAACATATTCACTGCACCGCGTTGTCCAATCGTGGCACAACCCGCTACACACAGGCCGAATTTTGATTCGTCCTCATTCACAATTCAAGCACCGTCCTTCTCACTGGAACCAACTCGGTTCACCACCAGCACTCATCCTAAACAACCTCAATACGAGTTTGCACCTGGGCAAGATCAAAACCCCAAAGCTTCTGAACAAGATGAGATGGCAAAAAGGATGAGGAGCCTCGAGCAGAGTTTGAAAAACATGCAAGGTTTAAGCGGGCAGAAGAGTGTTTCCTATACCGATCTATGCATGTTCCCTCACGTGCACCTATCCGTGGGTTTCAAAACACCAAAGTTTGAAAAGTATGACGGGCACGGCGACCCCATTGCTCATCTCAAGAAGTATTGCAACCAATTGCGGGGAGCCGGCGGCAAAGAAGAATTGTTGATGGCATACTTCGGGGAAAGTCGGGTAGGAATAACCTCGGAGTGGTATATGGACCAAGACATATCTCGATGGCATATATGGGATGATCTCGCCAGAGATATTGTGAGACAATTTCAGTACAATATTGACATCGCACCGGACAGAAATTCTCTGTCAAACTTGAAGAAGGAACCCTCGGAAAGTTTCAGAGAATATGCTATTAAATGGCGCGAGCAGGCATCAAGGGTAAAACCTCCCATGGACGAGATAGAAATGGTCACTACTTTCCTCCAGGCTCAAGAATCGGACTATTTCCAGAATATGATGTCAGCCATGGGAAAGCGTTTCGCGGAAGCAATCAAGATCGGGGAGATGGTAGAGAATTGTTTGAAAACGGGTAGAATCTTAAGTCAGGCAGCCATAAGGGCAACCTCCCAAGCTGTCCAAAGCGGGTCCGGAGGAATGGCAAGAGGAAAGAAAAAGGAAGAAACATCCATGGCAGCATCAGAAGCGAGGGAATATCGTAATCCCAAGCCCCGTTTTCCAGAAAGAACCCCACAACATTACTACCCCCACCAAAATGTGACATATGTTCCTCAACCCTACATGGTCATGAATACCCAACCCTATTTCCATCCACCACAGCAAGCCAATCGATGCCGAGCTCCACCTCATAGAAATCAGCCTCCTTACCAGAACCACTATAATCCACAGCCACCTCAAAATAACTTCCGCCCTCAGGAACCACCTAGAAGACGGACTTTCACACCCATCGGCGAACCATATTCTACCTTATTCCCAAAGCTAGTCCAGATGGGTTTCCTACAGCCAGTCCCTCAAACAAGACACAATCCGGCATCACCTACTTACAAAGCCGGTATTAGGTGTGCTTATCATTCGGGAGCAGAAGGGCACGATATAAATGATTGTTGGACTTTGAGAAGGGTGGTTGAGAAGTTAATAGAGCAGGGGAAGATAGTACTAAGGGACGAGGAGGTCCCAAATGTGACTAACAATTCGTTGCCCGCTCATAATAACGGGCCGTTGATTGGAATGATTTTTGAGGACAAAGAGTTTGATCCTGCCTTAAAAGCTATAATCGCCATCGTCGATGCAGGGAAAAAGCCTAAAACCACCCCGAAGCTAGAGAAAGGGGAAAAGAAGACTAGTACTGTCGAGATTGAGCTCGAAGAGAAGGTTGAGACAAAGACAGTGACGATGGTGCCTGCGAGGAATGAAGTTTTTTACGTTCCACGAGGTCGAGCAGAGAAGCCACAGAGATTCGAAGTCAAAAGGGCAAAACCAATGTACGTACCAAAAGAGGCCTTTGTGGTCCGGGGGACGATTCAACCACCTCGGCTGAATGAGCCAGTGGTTATCGGACTCGTACCACAGAAGCCAATGACAGACCCATCCACAGTACTGTGGAATTATCAAAGAACATTGGTTACGTACAAAGGCAGAGAAGTCATGGGGGAACTTCCGGAGAATACTTTCATTGGAAGATATTCAAACACTCAAGAGTTAAACAATGCCATGCAGAAACGCTTCCCACCAAAGAAGCCTGTAAGCGTTGAAGAAGCGGAAGTTTTCTTCCAAAAGATGAAAATGCCCCACTACGATGTGGTGGATCAGTTACGCAAGTGCCCCGATCAAGTTTCTATGCTATCTCTGCTGATGAGGTCGGCCGAACACCAGAAGATCTTGCTCAAAACCCTGAACAAAGCATACATACCGGCCGAGACTTCAGTTGAACAACTGGAATGAATGACGAAAAAGTTCTTCGCAGTTAATCAGGTTTCTTTCAGCAAGAACAACTTACCTCCAGAGGGAGCGGCTCACAACAAAGCTTTACATCTGACAGTTAAGTTCGAAGACTACTACGTCAAGCGGTTAATGTTGGATGGAGGTTCAGGTGTTGACATTTGTCCGCTCTCCACGCTATAGAGAATGAAAATTGGGACTGGAAGAATCCGCCCCAATAATGTCTGCGTAAGGGCTTTGAATGGCGTCAAGAGGGACACCCTCGGGGAAATAGACTTGGTGTTGACTATAGGACCGGTGGAGTTTGAAATAACTTTCCAGGTGCTTGATATGGATACGTCTTACAATTTTCTCCTCGACAGACCTTGGATTCATGCGGCAGGGGTTGTACCTTTCACTCTTCACCAAATGGTGAAGTTTGAATATGAAGATCGGGAAATTGTGGTTCACGGAGAAGACGAGAAGTCTATTTATCGGGACCCATCCATCCCATATCTTGAAGAAAGGGAAGGGAGTGAGCACACGGTTTATCAGGCTTTCGAAGTTGTGCTAGCGGAGCAGTATGAAGAAGGAAGACCTTGCCCCCAACCTTTCCTGTCCAACGCCTCAATCATGGTGGCTAAAGAAATGATCCGACATGGATTCAGGCCAGGTAAAGGGCTTGGACGAACGCTGCAAGGAATAACGGAACTCATCACCTTGTCTTCCACTAAGAAACTTTTTGGGATAGGTTTTCAACCCACTCTAAAAGATGAAGAGTGGGCAAGGAAGAGGAAAAATGAGGGTTGGAAGCTGCCTCGGCCATTGCCACATTTATACGAGACTTTCGTCGGACCGAAATACATCGAAGAAGAGGACGACAAGGTTTTTACGGCCGAAGAGATTGAAGAGATATGTGGGGCAATGAGAGGAATGCTCTATGAAACTCACATGGTTCAACAAGAGAAGGCACAAGCACCGCTGAAATGCTATATGTGGGGCCAAATGCCAAGCTTCGGAATTGGGAGGCCATGCCGTTCCCAAGTAGGCAGGAGTCCGGGTAGACCTGTCCTGCCACCTTTCCTGCATCACGAGTTATCCTAGGATGTAACTCGGATGTTTTTCTTTAGTTTCTTGTTTTGAATTCCTGAATTATAAACCTTGTTATCTTATCAATTCCATGAAATAAAATCAGTATTTCCTCCTTTATTCTGATTTTTGCTATTTTTCCTTTATTTTTTCCTTTCAGTTATAATAAAGCGGCTTTAAATAATATGACATGCTTGCGGACTTCACGCCCAGATCACAACGAGCTGTTTAATTGTGAAGTAATGAACCAAGAACCAGAATATGACGAAGAAGAGGCTTTTAGGGAAATAAATCAAGAATTATAACACTTTGAGAATAAACCTAAGCCGAATCTGAATGATACTGAACCGGTTAATTTGGGAACTCCTGAAGAAATTTGAGAGACAAAAATAAGCATTCACACGGACGAGAAAACGCGAGACACGATAATTCAACTCCTTTTTGAATTTAAAGATGTGTTTTCTTGGTCATACGATGACATGCCAAGATTAGGTGTTGATCTAGTAGTGCATAAATTGCCAATTCACCCTGATTGTCCTCCAGTTCAACAAAAGCAGAGAAAGTTCAAAACTGATGTCAGTGATAAGATTAAAGAAGAAATCACCAAGCAATTGAAAATAGGAGTAATTCGGGTAGTCCAGTACACCACGTGGTTGGCGAATGTAGTTCCAGTGCCGAAAAAAGATGGAAAGACTCGGGTGTGTGTGGATTATCGAGATTTGAACAAGGCGAGTCCCAAAGATAATTTCCCATTACCCAACATCCACATCCTTGTTGATAATTGTGCCAAACATAAGATACAGTCCTTCGTAGATTATTATGCTGGATATCATCAGGTGTTGATGGATGAAGAAGACGCCGAGAAAACTGCCTTCACTACACCTTGGGGTACTTACTGTTATCGGGTTATGCCATTCAGTCTGAAGAATGCTGGGGCAACTTACATGAGAGTCATGACTGCCATTTTTCATGACATGATGCATCAAGAGATAGAGGTGTATGTGGACGACGTGATAGTCAAGTCCAGGACTCAGGACGATCATGTCCAAGACTTGAGGAAATTCTTCGAGAGACTGAGAAAGTACGACTTGAAGCTGAACCCGGCTAAATGCGCCTTCGGAGTCCCATCAGGCAAGCTTTTGGGTTTCATAGTGAGCAGGAGAGGTATCGAGTTAGATCCAACAAAGATAAAATCTATCTGAGATCTACCTCCTCCAAGAACGAAGAAAGACGTGATGAGTCTATTGGGCAGGTTAAACTATATCAGTCGATTCATTGCCCAGCTAACTAGCACATGTGAGCCCATATTCAAGCTATTGAGGAAGGATGCAGTGATCAAATGGATGGTTGAGTGTCAAGAAGCTTTTGACAAGATCAAAGAATATCTTTCAAATCCCCCAGTTTTGGTCCCGCCAGAGCCAGAGAGACCCCTGTTCTTGTATCTGACAGTCTTGGAAAATTCTTTCGGTTGCGTCCTCGGGCAACATGACATAACCGGAAAGAAAGAGCAGGCAATCTATTACTTGAGCAAGAAATTCACCAGCTATGAGGCCAAGTACACTTTGTTGGAAAGAACGTGTTGTGCTTTGACATGGGTGGCTCAAAAATTGAGACATTATCTCCAAGCTCATACTACTTACCTCATAAGCAGGTTGGATCCTTTGAAATACATATTTCAGAAACCAATGCCTACTGGCAGACTGGCCAAGTGGCAAACCTTGCTCACGGAATTTGATATAGTCGATGTCACTCGCACGGCAATGAAAGCCCAGGCGTTAGCAGATCATTTAGCCGAAAATCCGATTGATGAGGAATACCAACCATTGAGTACTTATTTTCCAAATGAAGAAATAAACACCATAGAAGTAGTCTCGGAAAACACTCATGTTTGGAAGATGTTCTTTGATGGGGCCGTAAACGCCAAAGGTGTAGGAATTGGGGCAATCTTGATCTCACCCTCTGGTCAGCACTATCCTGCTACAGCTAGGCTGCGCTTCTTTTGCACGAACAATCCAGCTGAATATGAAGCCTACATCATGGGAATGCATATGGCGATCGATCAGGATGTTGAAGATTTATTGGTTATGGGGGATTATGACCTAATTATCCGGCAAGCCCAAGGTGAATGGGAAACTCGGGATGTCAAGCTCATTCCTTACCGACAACACGTGGAGGATCTAGGCAAGCGGTTCAAATCAATAGAGTTCAGGTATATCCCGCGGTGTCACAATGAACTAGCGGATGCACTTGCCACCTTAGCGTCATCGTTACCCTACCCAGGCAATGCCCACATCGATCCTTTGGAAATCCAAATCAAGGAAAGACACGGTTACTGTAATGCAATCGAGGCAGGATCGTGTACCCAGCCATGGTACCATGATATCAAGAGGTTCTTGAAGACACAAGAATACCCCGAACATGCTACTGGATATCAAAAGAGGATTATTAGGCGGCATGCATGTGGTTTCTTTTTAAGCGGCAAGGTATTGTATAAAAGGACCCCGGACCTCAACTTGTTAAGATGTGTTGATGCTGAGGAGGCAGGAAGAATCATGCATGAGGTACACGCGGGAGTATGCGGGCCCCACATGAATGGGTATGATTTAGCAAAAAAAATCCTTCGAGCGGGTTATTACTGGATGACCGTGGAAAAGGACTGTTTTAGCTTCGTTCGAAAGTGTTATCAGTGTCAGGTGCACGGTGATCTGATTCATGCACCTCCCACAGAACTGCATCCTATGTCTGCACCTTGGCCATTTGTTGCTTGGGGCATGGACATCATTGGTCCGATTGAGCCGAAAGCTTCAAATGGGCACAGGTTCATATTGGTCGCTATCGACTACTTCACAAAATGGGTAGAAGCTGTCACTCTTAAATCAGTCACTAAGAAGGTTGTGGTGGATTTTGTACATTCAAATCTTATCTGTCGTTTCGGTATTCCTGCAACTATCATCACAGATAACGTGGCAAACCTGAATAGTCATTTGATGGGGGATGTATGTGAACAGTTCAAAATAACGCATAGGAACTACGCTCCTTATCGGCCCAAGGCCAATGGCGCTGTTGAAGAAGCAAACAAGAACATCAAGAAAATTTTGAGGAAGACGATCCAGAGTTCCTGACAATGTCATGAATAATTACCCTTTACATTGCTGGGATATCGCACTACAGTACGCACGTCAATAGGGGCAACCCCTTACTTATTGGTTTATGGGACCGAGGCTGTGATACCAGCAGAGGTAGAAATTCCTTCGCTCCGAACCATTGTCGAAGCAGAAATTGAAGATAGCGAGTGGGTTAAGACTCAATTGGAGCAGTTGACTTTGATCGACGAGAAACGAATGGCCGCAGTTTGTCACGAGCAGTTGTACCAACAAAGAATGGCCCGTGCTTACAACAAGAAAGTACAACCCAGGAATTTCGAAGTAGGGCAACTGGTATTAAGGCGCATTCTGCCACATCACCAGGAAGCGAAAGGGAAATTTGCTCCTAATTGGAAAGGCCCATACATCATCAGGAAGATATTGCCGAGAAGAGCATTGTATCTGGGTGATATTGAAGGAAATGATCACGAAACAGCAGTGAATGCGGATGCCGTCAAAAGGTATTATGTCTGAGTTTTACTACAGTGGTCTTGGCACATTTGAGATGATGAAGGTTTTATTCCCACTACCCCAAACACTATCAACTCTCTCTACAAGCCCTTTTGAGCCAGTTACAAAAAAAAAATAAAAAAATTTTGATTGAACCTGAACTACGTCTGACTTGATTCCGAAAGGATACGTAGGCAGCCTCTCCCTGGGGTTCAGTCATACCAAAAATAAAATTCAATTTAACCTGAAATTGAAACTGGGGTACACCAAATGGTTCAGAAGTTTTAATTTCATCCACAATTCTTTTACCAAGTACAGGTCCTTCGGATCAATTGTCAAGGGCAGGGGAAGCCAAGAGATATCATGATTGGAGGCCGGTACATTCAAAATTGAGAGAAATAAAACGAGAGAGTCTTGTCGGTGAAAACCTTCGGGCACCATGAGGCGACGGGAGTAGAGAAATCGAAAATGAGAGAGCTTGTCTAGTAAAAACTCGCAAAGAGTGCTATCAAGCGGCAGCAAGGAGATAAAGGAGAGAGGTCGACTAGCGAAAACCCGCAAAGGGCGCTGTCGGCCGAAAAGATGATTCCACCTCAGAAAGTTTTGACAAGGATCCACTGGTTTGGAAACATCGATCCGTTTCGGTTCATGAGGAAATGCAAGTTCGTTGAAGGTCGGGCATCCAGTCCAAAAAACATGTCATGTCAATTTGAAGTCAGCATGTTTCCTCAGATAAGTCTTTCTTGTCCCGAAAGGGACACTTCTTCGTTTTCTCCGCTTTTGTTTTACCTTTCTTTGAATCCCTTTAATTTTAACCCCAAATTCCAAATGTGCTGGAAAGAATAGGCGGCAAGACCGGTTTCACGGAGCTCCGTTTAGTAAGAAGTAAATACCCTGCTTCAGTGTTACGTTTGTCCAGTCCTGATTGATCATGATGTTGATTGCTTTCGAAGTAAAGCCACACAAACTCACACACAAAAAAACGGAAAATCCCCACAAGGTCTCCCTTTGTACAAATCCCCACAGGGTCTCCCTTTGTAAAAATCCCTACAGAGTCTCCCCTTGTAAAAATCCCCCAAAAATAAAGTCTGCCCCAGCTAATCTCTAACGAGTCTGCCTTGTACAAATCCCCACAGAGTCTGCCTTGTAAAAAAAATCCCCAATGAGTCTGCCCCAATAAAAATCCCCACTGAGTCCGGATGGAATGGAAGAACCAAAGCCTTACACGGGCAAATCATCACAAAATCTGGAAATACGAGTCTGAGCACTTTAAAAGGGTTTCACCTGTGAATCCAATCAATAGCAGAGTTTCTTAGCAGGAATAAGGACGGGACAAAGCAATTGGAACAATCAAGGCCACCGAACCAACCACCGTTTTCAAACTGACAATTGTTCTTTGTTTGGAAAATTGAAACAGGTGTGATACAAAGCAACCGTGCAAGAAGCAGGTGCCGCCCAAAAAGAAAAGAAATACGCGAATGCAAGAAACAACTTTGCAATAAGGAATCAACCCAAAAGGAAAGTTTCCCCAAAATTCTCTCCTGCATTTTACTAAACAAAAAAATAAAAAAAATGGAAAAGAAGTAAGAAGAAAACTCAAAAAAGAGGGTTAGTTAGAATCCCCAACATTTTTCTTTTAGCCGACATTAGGGATCCAATCCCTGAGTTGAGCATTTTTCCCTTTTAGCCAGCATTAGGGCTCCAATCCCTGAGTTGAGCATTTTTCCTTTAGCCAGCATTAGGGCTCCAATCCTTAAGTTGAGCAATTTGCTTTTTAACCGACATTAGGGCTCCAATCCTTGAGTTGAGCGTTTTTCTTTAGCCCGCATTAGGGCTCCAATCCCTGAGTTGAGCGTTTCTATTTTAGCCAACATTAGGGTTCCAATCCCTGAGTTGTGCGTTTTTCCTTTTAGCTAGCATTAGGGCTCCAATCCCTGAGTTGAGCGTTTCGTCTTAGCCAGCATTAGGGCTCCAATCCATGAGTTGAGCAACTTTCCTTTAGCCAACATTAGGGCTCCAATCCCTGAGTTGAGCATTTTTTTTAGCCGACATTAGGGCTCCAATCCCTGAGTTGAGCATTTTTTCTTTAGCCAGCATTAGGGTTCCAATCCCTGAGTTGAGCAACTTTCCTTTAGCCAGCATTAGGGCTCCAATCCCTGAGTTGAGCGTTTCATCTTAGCCAGCATTAGGGCTCCAATCCCTGAGTTGAGCAACTTTCCTTTAGCCAACATTAGGGCTCCAATCCCTGAGTTGAGCGTTTTTCTTTTAGCCGACAATAGGGCTCCAATCCATGAGTTGAGCGTTTTTTCTTTAGCCAGCATTAGGGTTCCAGTCCCTGAGTTGAGCAACTTTCCTTTAGCCAACATTAGGGCTCCAATCCCTGAGTTGAGTGTTTTGTCTTAGCCAGCATTAGGGCTCCAATCCCTGAGTTGAGCGTTTTTCCTGTTAGCCAGCATTAGGGTTCCAATCCCTGAGTTGAGCAGTTTTCCATTTAGCCGACATTAGGGCTCCAATCCCTGAGTTGAGCATTTTTCCTTTTAGCCAACATTAGGGCTCCAATCCATGAGTTGAGCATTTTTCCTTTTAGCCAACATTAGGGCTCCAATCCCTGAGTTGAGCAGTTTTTCCATTTAGCCAGCATTAGGGCTCCAATCCCTGAGTTGAGGGATTTTTCCAGTTAGCCGACATTAGAGCTCCAATCCCTAAGTTCAGCATTTTCTTTTAGCCAGCATTAGGGCTCTAATCCCTGAGTTGAGCGTTTTTTCTTTTAGCCAACATTAGGGCTCCAATCCCTGAGTTGAGCATTTTTCCATTTAGCCAGCATTAGGGCTCCAATCCCTGAGTTGAGCAGTTTTCCATTTAGCCAACATTAGGGTTCCAATCCCTGAGTTGATCGTTTTTTCCATTTAGCCAGCATTAGGACTCCAATCCCTGAGTTGAGCAGTTTTTCCATTTAGCCAGCATTAGGGCTCCAATCCCTGAGTTGAGCGATTTTTCCAGTTAGCCGACATTAGGGCTCCAATCCCTAAGTTGAGCATTTTCTTTTAGCCAGCATTAGGGTTCCAACCCCTGAGTTGAGTGACCTTCTTTTAGCCAACATTAGGGCTCCAACCCCTAAGTTGAGCGACTTTCTTTTAGCCAGCATTAGGGCTCCAATCCCTGAGTTGAGCGATTTTTTCCAGTTAGCCGACATTAGGGCTCCAATCCCTAAGTTGAGCATTTCTCCTTTAGCCGACATTAGGGCTCCAATCCCAGAGTTGAGCGTTTTTCCTTTAGCCAGCATTAGGGCTCCAACCCCTGAGTTGAGCGACTTTCTTTTAGCCAACATCAAGGCTCCAATCCTTGAGTTGAGCGATTTTCCTTTAGCCAGCATTAGGGATCCAATCCCTGAGTTGAGCAACCTTTCTTTAGCCGACGTTAGGGCTCCAATCCCTGAGTTGTGCATTTTCACCTTTTGCGACATTAGGGCTCCAATCCCTAAGTTGCGCTTCGTAGACTAGAGTTTTTTCAATCCCTTCATCAGTGCTGTAAATTTTCATGACAATTAACTCACAAAATTTTCCTAGTGAACTGGGGCAGAAAATTTCGTTCGTTTGTTTTGTTGTCTCAGCATGTCTGACCTCGAGGTGCATGGATCGAGACGACCTACGGGATGAGTCTCAATCCAGAATAAAGAAAAGAAGAAAAAGAACAAAAAAAAAGAAGATGTTCCCACATATTGGAACTAACAAAGGGCAGGTCGCTCAAAAAATTGGATCAAATTCCCGAGCTCCGCCAATCCCTTTTCACTCAATACTGCAGAAATAAACAAGCACCTACAACTTGCGAGCATCAAGATTCAGATCGAAGTCTACAAGTAGAATCAGCTAAGACCCAAGATCAAGTTGCAAAAGAGTTATAGATAGGAATTTTGTAACTAGCGGTTGACAGGCATAAGTAGTTAGTTCAGTTTCAATTTCCTCTGGTTGTAATAAGGAGATTGGTGAAGCAGTAGCGGCAACAACAAAAGCAGTAACAGCAAGCATCGCAATCCCATGGTAGTCCCAGCTACCAAAGTTTCCCGAACTACATTGATCCGATTCCTGTTTAGCCCAGGATATGTAGGAAATCTTTGAAGCAAAGATTCGGTCAAATCTTTCAAAAATGTGCTTCACACGGAGTAGTCCAACGAGCAAAAATCGCTCATATCCGCTCACTTTATCTTTGCACGAAAACCTCGCATGTTTTCGAACAAAGAGGGGCAGCTGTGAGCACGTGATTTTTGTTTACTCGACAATTACTCCAAAAGAAATCGAAAAATAAAACAAATGGTCTTGTTGTACAATTTTTGGAATTTACGTGGCATTTTTGGTAGTTATTTGTAGTTTTGTCTGTGATTATTTAGTTTTATCAAACAAAAATACAAAAAATATATGTCGTGTGTAAGTTTAGGATATCATTCTACTATTAGGAATTAATCAAATCGTATTTGGTTTTGAATGAATAAAAATCACAAAAAAATATTATCTTTGTTAATTTTTGTCATTTTTTGTCGTTAAAGGTTGATTTTTGGTTTAATTAATATATGATATTGTGTGTTAATTATTACTAAAAAATCAATCGGTGTCTTGTGATATAATTTTGATTTTTTATATATTTCTTATAATATTTTTAGAATTTTGTAAATTCGGATTTTTGTGGGAAAGGAAAAGAAATAAGTTGAATTGGATAAAACTGGGGTTGGGCCATTTCAAATTGGACCTTAAATTGGGCCCAAAGCATTTATGTTGCCCGGTCCAGATCAGTTGGCCTCAGGGACGTCCAAACGACGTCGTCTTGATTATGCTGATCTGGGTCGTTGATCTTAGAATGATCAACGGCCAAGATCACAAACCCTAACTCATCTCAGCCAACCCGACCCAGCACCATCCTCGACCCAATCCCCACAGAGACCAAAACGTCGTCGTCCCTTTTAAGTGGAAAGATCAAGGCCGTTGATCATCGATGATCCAACGGCCAAGATCAAACCACTCACCCCGTATATAAGCCTTCCCCCCTTCACCCCGCACCCTAATCCAGACCCCCCCTCCTCTCTTTGTCTCCCTCACCAAACCCAAACCCTTTAGAACCCTAGCGCCTTCCCCCTTTCCCCTCACCGTAAACCCGGCGGCAACAACGCCGGTGACCCCCAGACTAACACACCTAGTGCACCTCGACCCCCTGAACATGGATCTGCAAACCGTTGGTCTCAAACCTTCCCCCATCGTCTCGAATCTTCATTTGAAGATTCGAGCTAAAACCTCAACCTATGCCAAACCACCCCAAATCCACACCAGTTACTCCTCTGACCTCCCTCGTGACCAAACCAAGCTTGGTTTGGTCCGAATCTAACCAGAAAACCCCGAGTCTCAAATCGGCCTGTATGAACCCTAGAACTCAAGATCCTGGGGGTTTGTCCAATTAAAAGAGGAGTTGGGGTCTAATAGACCTCAATCGAGTTGTTCTTAGTTGATAACATTTCGATTGAAGTCCGTTCGACCTCAAAGAAGTCAAGTCCAATTCGAGTCCAGGTCTACTTTGTTCTTAAGCTTCCAAGGTAATTTTTCCTTTCCTTCTGTTCCGTTAGTCCAGTTCTGTTTGTTTGTTAATTGTACCTGTTGTGAGTTATGTGTTTAACCTGTTCAGAGTCGTCGAATAGTTAGTTCATATAGTTTCCCTGTTATGTCTAAAGTCACTGAAGCCTCATGGTAGCCTAGTTTGTCTAGCTTGTTTATCGATTGTTTGTTATCTATTATAGCTCGTATAGTCGATTATATAAATGGCATTAACTAAAATCATCTGAAAAACCAGAGAAGCATGAGTTTGCTCATGTCAGTGTAATTACTTGCATGTTTCTCTTGTCTGTGCTAAGACCTGATTCATACTGCCTCATTCCTTAGTTTGCATTACCAACTCTTTGTTGATCAAGTTTGGTTTTGAGTTGGTCCGGATTGGTTCCCAATATGACCAACTCATGTCATTTGATTAACACCCCTTTTGTGTTATGATGTGTTTGAACCTAAGTGGAGAATTGGATATGGCTGTAGTAATCTGATAGTTCAACCTGAAATTAGTATTTAGTGTAAGTTTATATAGACTATAACCTCAAACCTCTAAGCTTAAGGGTAATACAATAAATCACAGGGGTTTCAAGGGTATTCTGGGGTTTTAAAGGTTCTGAATTGTTTAAAGGCAAGTGAGCTGACAGTAAGGTACAAAAATATTAATTAAACTAATGAAGTTAATTGACCAATAGTGGAATTGATGATATGTTAAGCACCTTTAGCAGCTGGAAATCGGTAAAAACATGGGTTTGATGATAAAAAGTTGAAAATGCACATGAGAATAGTAGTGGAACCTGCTGTACAGTAGGATATCCACTGCATTTTTAATGTTCAGCAATTTAAAGTAGAAGAAACCCCATGCCTAGACAACCCTAAGTGGAGATGACAGCCTTTAAGGCTTATTTTAAGCCCTGGGCAGCCTGTCTTAAAGGGGATTTTTTCTTCCTTTCCAGGAGGATAAAAGGAGTTGGAGTAAGAATAGAAGGGGGCTTAAAATTCAGTTTTGCTTGGGTTTTCAAAGAGAGGGGGTCAGTCTTCAAATTCAGGTGCTAAACTAAATTTCAACTCCAGCACCTAATAAAAGAACAGAAGCATAGTTTGAAATAGGAATCTTGTCCATTGTTTGAAGTTTTGAAGCTGTTTGGACTCATCCGAATATTAATAGTTTTCTCCTCTGCAATCTGTGTGTTTCTGGGCCATATTTTGATTTCTTGGGCTTTGGTCATTTGCGGTTGGTTGGTTGTTGTTATTTGCTATTTGACTTATGCTGAAATTGCAACTGGATTCTTGGCTATTTGCTACTGTTCGTTACTACTGCTATTGCTGCTGCCATTTCTTTTGCTGCTGCTGATTTTTCTACTTTCTCTTTCTTCTCGTTGTGCTTCAACATCCAAGTACATACTCGAATTTCACACTGGTGTAGCAGTAACAATGAGTATGAAATGAAAGACGTGAAGAGTTTTCAATCATTTGGTGCTGTACCTATTAGTCTTATAAAATGCTAGTAGATTTGTGTAATTCTTTAGGTTGTAACTCAATAGAAAAATACAGTAGGTAGTTTCGTACTTAATTGAAACTTAGTCCGTTTAAGTATTGTGATTTACAGTTGTTTGGTTGTACGTATGATGTAATCATGCAATTTGTGGAATGCACGAGTAGTTAGTATATCGATAACTAGACTTCATTTCTAGTTATATTTTGTATGTATAGGGTAGACTGCTACTAACCTTGCTAAACACAATATAGTTTTTTTTTTAATCATTTTAGTTAACTCTGTCAAAATTGGATTCCATTAGGCAGTTTATATGAAAATGCTCGGATTCCATTAGTAGCATTCTCAAATAGTTAATTCCATTAATCTAGTTTAAATAAGTTAGTTTAAATTCAACTCGAAGATTGTTTAGCGTGATTTAAGCATTTTATTAATCTTGTATGCAATTTCCTTTATTAAGTTAAAAGCATGCTCGCTCATGGAATAAGGCATGAAACAATTCCCTGCCTCATAAATAATTAATATGATAATTAATAAGAGGCCGGAGCTGGCCAAGTATGTTAATTTGATTAGCGTGTATTTTCCTTCATTTTAGAGACAAACATAATAGAAATGTAGTCGTTGTAGGTTTATCCCTTCGAAAAATGAGACGAGCCTCGCCAAATAAAATGCACAAATCGCGGGGCCCTCATAAATGTATATATTAAATACTTAGAACTTGGGATGGACTGTCTAGTGAACTTCACTGCCTTCCCCAAAGATAATTACGCTTTAGACTCTTTAGGCGCGATTTTAATTAAAATACCTTCTAAAATTCGGGTGCGCATTTATGTGACTCAAATTCAAATCTCAACGGAGTCGGAATGTGTTAACAACCACGGGTGCATTGATTGTGACGTGGTTCGAGATGCATTTTCACGACGTTGCAATTCCATAAAAAATAATAATAAAAGTGGTTTAAATCTAATAAAAGCATACAAGTTATAACATGTATTTAAAATCAGATATTTAGCCATTATAACAATTTAAGCGACCGTGCTAGAACCACGGGATTCGGAGGTGTCTAACACCTTCCCTCGCGTCAACAGAATTCCTTACTTAAAATTTCTGGTTCGCAGACTTCATTTGGAAAGTTGAATATTTTCCTCGAATTGGGATTCAAGATAAACCGGTGACTTGGGTCACTAAAAGCCAAACCTTTCCCAAGTGGCGACTCTAAATTAAATAAATAATTCCATTTCGAATATTGTCACTTAAATTGGAAAAACTCCCTCGCGCATTTACCCTTCGGGGCGGGCGCGCAAAAAGGAGGTGTGACAGGGACCAGGTGGGTATTCAGGAATAAGCTTGGATGAACATGGAAATACTACAAGGAACAAACCAAGGCTTGTTGTCCAAAGACACAATCAGGAGGAAGGGATCGATTATGATGAGACTTTTGCCCCAGTAGCTCGCAAGGAAGCTACTAGGATGCTCATTGCCTTTGCTTCACATATGGAATTCACACTATTCCAAATAGATATGGAGAGTGCCTTCCTGAATGGTTTTCTCAAGAAAGAAGTCTATATCAAGCTACCTCCATATTTTGAACGTCATGTACATCCTGAACATGTATTCAAATGATAAGACAATAGAAGCATATCAAGAAGCTGTTGAATAGATTTGACATGAAGATATCAAAAATCATTGATAGTCCCATCACCATATCTACTTGTCTAGACATGGATGAACCTGGTTCCCCTATAAATCAGACCATGTATAGAGGTATCATAGGGTCACTTCTGTAGCAGACTAGATATTGTTTTTACTGTGGGTCTTTGTGCTGAGTTTCAATCCAATCCAAAGGAATCTCATCTGAAAGTTGCCAAGAGAATCCTAGGATATCTCAAAGGGATGCAGGACCTGGTTCTCTACTATCCCTCAGGAGATAACATTGAATTGGTTGGATATGCTAATGCTGATTACGTTGAATATCTGGTAGATAAAAATTTCACATATTTAGTTACACATCTTCTAGGGTCATGCTTGATCTCATGGGGTACAAAGAAACAAACTATGTGGTTCTTCCTATCGTTGAAACTGAATATGTGGTTGCTACTTCTTGTTGGGCTCAAATAGTACAGATCAAGCAACATCTTGAAGACATTGGTGTATTTACAACTTTAACCCGGTTCAACACAAAAGAACAAAGTACATTGATGTCGGACACCATTTTCTCAAGGACAATGTTGAAAAGGTTCTGATTTGTCTAAAGTTCTAGAAGACAAAGGATCAGGTAGCAGACATCTTCACCAAGGAGCTGAGCAGGGAATATTTTGAAAGAAATCGTCTAAAGTTGGGGTTGATCAAGCTCAACTAAGGACCTGGTCCCTCGATGATTGGCTATGTTAAGAAGGAAAGGTACAATGCTAAAAAGTGTTTTTTGGAAACATCTAACTCAAATCTATATTGTTATAGGTATGCACATTTGGTAGTCTCAGGACAAAAATAAGTAAGAGTGACATTGCACTTCTAGGAGTCTTTGCTCAAAACTTTCAAAAACCATCACGGAACTTGGTTCCTGTGACTCAGGTTAGTAGTCTCTTCAATATTTATACGCCTTTTTAAGCTGATGAAGTGTTATGTCATTAATTTGTTTCTGCCTTTCTCCTGCCTCTCCTCCTAACTTTTAAAGTCCAAAATGTTAAACCTTTTCTGAACTAACTCATTGCCCTAAAAAGGCACTTCTTTTTCTTACACCCAACTAAAACCGATTCTTTTCTTCAAAACCAAAATCTACTTTGTCTCAAAACGAATCCTTCTCCCGAAATATGTCAGAAGTGAACCTAACTCTATCACCTTCCAAAAATCCTAACTCTATCTAAATCAAACCCCCAAGAAGTCTTCGGTAGATTTTGATGAAATTTTAACTGAAAGGGGACGAGATAGATCTAATATTCTAAAGCGTGATGCTGAAATTGTTGTTGGGTTTGTAGAAGCCTTGAAGGTTGGAAGAAGTGGTGAATGTGCTTAAAAATAGGGGAGCTAAGTAAAGGACTCGGTCCATAAAATCCTTCTTAGGATGTTAATTCTAATGATGATCTTTTTCTCTTGGGTTCTGTGCTTAAATGAACCTCTGATCCAGTAAAAAGAATTGAGAAAAGCAGGCTGATTGATGATGAAATGATGTAACCTGCTGATGTGGTGATGGTGGAAGAAAGGATGAAGTGGAAGAATCTCCATTTGTAAAAAAAAACAAGACATAAAAAAATGGAGAAAAGAATGTTGGCTGAGAACGATGCAACAGTTGATAAGGGTGAACAAATTGAGAGGAGAAAGAGGAAGACATGGCAGCTCAGGGATAGAAAGGGTAGTGTAAGTGAAGAACCCGATTCCTTACAGAAGCAAAAGGTTGAGCCATTAAGTTTGGAGGGAGAAGACGTTGAAGTCTCAAAAAGTGTTGTAAGGTAGATTTATGACTCTGATATTGCTAAAAATGGAGGAACTTCTTGACATTGTTGAGTTCCAAAAATAGAATCACCTCTGTGTTCCTCCAAGTCCTAGTGTTTCTGAAGAAGAAGTAAAAACTTCTATGTTTTACGTGATACTATGATGCTATATATGCATGGGACTGAGTTTGTTCTTGATGAGACGAAGCTTGGGGAGATTCTTGGTGATCCAATTGATGGTTCAACCTACTCAGATAGGTTGAGAACCTGGTTCTCGAGGACCCTTGGCAAAATAGAATGTTATGTTGAAGGGTGAGAAAAATTGAAGGATTGGGGAAACAGGTGGAGGAACTGAGCGAGAAAATGATCATTGATCAAAGGAGAGTAAATGAACAAATGGACAAGCTCATCAAGGCCTTAACCCCTTACATTTCCTCCTGCCCAGCGATCCATGTCTTTCACTCCTTCCAAATTCCCTTGAATTCTTATCCTCTTTTGATCCCTATATTTGATGGCATTGGTACTTCAGTTGTTTAAATTGTCATATTATGTATTGTTGAAGCTACTATACTTTTATTAAAATTACTCCACTATGGGCAATCACTCTATTTTGTGCACTGACATTCACTTGTTGTTCTTGTTATTGTTTATGCTGTGTTGCCCAAGTGGCCTGAGTTAATGTTGCTGAACTTTTTTTTGTGGTACTTCTTCTGTTATTCTTTTTGTTGATGCCAAAATGGGGAAGTTATATAGGTGTCAACATGGCGGAGGAATAGAATCGAATTGATATGTTGTGTTTTGCATGAAAGATGGCTCTGCTTCGCAAGGGGAACGTATTGATAATATGTTGATTCTAGGTCTGATCCGCAGGGAAACATGTGAAGAATCTAGTTCTAAAGAGGAATACTAATTTTGGGTTTGTCATCATCAAAAAGGGGGTAATTGCTCTAAGTTACACTATGTCATGTTTTGATGATGACAAACGTTCTCAACGTGCTAGGTATGGACCAGATGTAATCAGTGCAGATAAGGAACCTGATTCTCATGGGGAATAATTCTGGGTTTGTCATTCATCAAAAAGGGAGAAATTGATAAGTTATAGTACTTGAGTTTTGATGATTTGCCAAACAGTCTTGAGGAACCAGTTTTGATCAGCTCCTTAGGTTTGGTTCTCATGGGGAATATGGCTGATTCAGAGGGGGAACAATGTGGAGATCTGGTTCGTAAGGGGAATATTAATTCAAAGTTTGTCGTCATCAAAAAGGGAGAAATTGATAGGTTACAAATACTTTAGGCTTTGGTACTTTACTTTTTGTTTTGATGATCTAACACACTTACCATCCACAACAAGATAAGGAACCTGTTATACATTTACAAGACCTCGAGATCACAAAGTTCCAGGTTGGGATCCAGCGTGAGATATAACTCAAATCTTCAGAGTGGAAGGAACAGCTGAGGAAACAGGTTCCTACCAGTTCCCGGGGAGTCTGTATAAATTCAACTCTCTAGTAGGAAAGTTACTGCCTGCACACGCTACTACACAGGAACAGTGCAGCAGTCAACTTTCTATGGAAGGCTTTTTACCTACCTTGCTTAAATCATTGTAAGTGATGTCACACATGTATAAATACCATCAAGGAAGGTAAAACAACTTACTTCATGAGAGACCCAGATAAAGGACCTAAATTATTCCTGGTACAATCATTCAAGTTAATCGACTCAAGATAATCCGGGCACTGTGCTTTAGATGCACAGGAACCAGATTAGGGACCTGATACCTTAGTGTTCCCCCTGACAGAAGTATAAGTCAACAGTACAGCTGGAAAGCAACTATAGAAAGTGACTGCCTGCAACTGTACACGCAGCAGTTCTTTAGACAGTATAGCAGTCACTTCCCATTGAGAAGAAGCATGTACTAACCAAGGTTTGACATCACTAAGGTGATGTCTTTTGCATTATAAACCTGGTGCAAGGCACAAGACATTTTTCAACACTCGAAAAATCAGAAAACGAAAATCCTTTTCTCAAGTGCTTGCCTCAACCTCTCTCAAGAACAAAGCGGCTGCAACCTCAAGGACCACCGGATCCAAGATTGAAGATATCTTAAGTCCTTAGGTTTGTTGAGTCTTTGTTATTTGTTCTTCAATTGTAACTCCTATCTTGCTCTCTTAGAAACTGTGTTTTAGGAAACCCAAAATCACAAACCCTCCAAGTTTGTGTCTTGGCTAGAGTTAGTAAAGTTCTAAAGCCTTTGTAATAGAGCTATTACAAAGTGTCTTGTAATAGTGGTATTACAAATTAGATTGATTAAAGTCTTTGTCACTAGAGAGTGACAAAATGGCTTGTGGTGAGAGTATCACAAGTTAGTCAAAGTTTTTGTCACTAGAGAGTCACAAAGTGGCTTGTGGTGAGAGTGCCACAATTTAGTTGAGTTGAATCCTTTGTAATAGAGGTATTACAAAGTTGCTTGTAATAGGTGTTTACAAGTTAGTGAAGTTGAAAGCCTACAAGTGTAGGTCGTGGTTTTTGTCCCCTTGAGTTGGGATTTTTCCACGTAAAAATCCTCTGTGTTCTTTACTTACTGTTGAGCTACTGTGGTAACAATTAGAGAACCTAATTCCATGTACTGGTTGGTTGAACAGTCTGTTGCTTACAGTAGGAACTGCTAGAGAATCGAGTTCTATATACAATGGAAACTTATCATGTGTCTCATCTATATACTGGTTCCGCAGTTAGCACTGTACTAAACTGATATAGGACCAGATCGCTATACGGTTTGGCTCATTAGTCTTTTTAGTGGAAACTCATAGTGAACTCGGTTCTCTATACAGTCTGGTGGACGCCTAGTTTCTAACAGCCGGACTTTTGACCTTTCTTAGAGAGAGATGGGTGTGTTTTCCACAATCCTCGTTCTGAGTGCCACAATCTAAAAGTGTGGTTTTGCTTAAGGAAGAGTGAGGAGTATGAGTTTGGGTTCCACAATGACCAAAGTAGTAGAAAGAGCTTCCTTGATGAGTTAAGTCAACTCTTGATGCTTTTGTGTCGCACTAAAACCATGGTTCTTAAAAATGATGAATGTTGTTAATGATTCATTTGAATTGAGGCAATTGTTAGTCCCAATTGATGCTAGATGAGGTTACTGTAGGTCAGCTGAATTTTCTTGGTTATATTCTTAAGGAGGTGGGACTTACTTTGTTTGCTTACGGACAAGCAAAAGCTTAAGTTTGGGGGAGTTGATAACTAGGGATTCTAGTCTATTTTATACTCTTGTTTGCTTGAGTTTTGGATTAAAAGTGTATAGAATTAATCCCGAAAGCTTACATGTTGTACTTGTTTGCAGTGTTTGGTCAAAAAAGTGACAAGGAAGTCAAACCAAGCTCAAAAAGGAGTGAAACTTGCACAAGTGCCAAGAACAAGTCAAAGCACCGCTACAGCAGTAAATCCACTACGGCTGCAATAGACCCACCACGACCGCGGTTCTTTTATCTCAGTCCGCGGTGGCAAAGATCAAAGAAGATGCAATCGTGGAATTTCAAGCAACACGGCCCGCGGTTGATTCTACGCGGCCGCGGTAGCCTCATCACGGCCGCGATCCATTTGTTGCAGTCCGTGGAGAAGAGATTCAGAGAGCCTGAAGTTTGGAAGTTTTCAAGACACCGCTGATCGCAGTTGATTTTATGTAGTAGCGGTGAATCCATCGCGGTCGCGATCTATTTATTGCGGTCCGCGGTGACCAGATTCAAAGAACAAGATTTGAAGCCAAAAAGGCTTCACCGGGGCCGCAGTCCATTTTCCGCGGTCCGCAGTACCTCCTTCGGGGGAATTTTTGTCCAGAAAATTTGGCCTTGTATAAATACTTCTTTTTCAGATTTTTAGGTTATCTTATCTGTAGCTGAGCACGTGAACGCCATTCATTAGCTATTTTGAGTAATTTTGTAGCTAGTTTAACATTGAATCTTCAAATCTTAGCTTGTAATTATATTTTATAGGTTATTCTTCATCTCAATATCTGATTTCTTCCATTATTATGAGTAGCTAGACCTATTAGCTAGGGTTGTGGCTCAACCCTGGTGTGGGTATTGTGAACACCTAATTTTTGACAACATTTAATTTTTTATCACTTCTTTTATGTAAATATTTTAGGGGGTTAAAACCTACTATTATTTTAGTTTTATTACACTTTTTATTATAGGATAAAAATACCAACAAAAAAAAGTGAATTATCACTATTAATAGTTTTTATTATTTTTAGTTTTTTTTATATAAAAAATCCGAAAATATTTATTTTATTTTTTTAAAAAAAAATAATAATAATTTCGGGAATGATTTAAAAATAAGAAAAAGGGAAGTATTGAATAAAAAAATATAAAAGTAAAAATAGGTGGAATTCTCTTTTAAATAAAAGTAAAAGAATGTAGAAAATTTAAAAAAATAAATAGTTTTGTGGAAATTTTAAAAATAATAAAAAGTAAAATAAGGTTGGAACTAAAAAATAAATATAAAGGTATCTGAAAATTTTAAAAATTTAAAGTAATTGAAAGTAGCATTTTTAAAAGAAAAAGAAAAGATAGTGGTTTGTTTTTTTTAAAGAAAAGTTAAATAAAGTGAGATTCTCTTTTAAAAAAATAAAAAGTGGGATTTTATATAAGATAAAAGTAATTAAAGTTAGAATTTTAAAAATAAAAGTGAATAAAGGTGGGATTTCTTTTTCTAAAAAAATAAAAGCAATTTGTAAGTGGAATTTCTTTTAATTAAAAAATTAAAAAACAAATCTTAAAATTTCAAAAATTTTGCTATAAATAGAAGAGAAAATTTAGGAAGAAGGGGGTTCCAAAAAGAAGAAAAACAAATAGAGAGAAGAAAAAAAGAGGGGGCGGAGAGAGAGGTATACACTTCATATACACTCTGGGTACACTAGATATACATGGACAGAATTCATTTTGGAGAGAATAAAAAAGATAGAACCAAATTTTCTGAAATGTTGAGAGTGGAAGGACACCATAGAGAGTTCAAAGCTAGAAAAAAAAACAAAGAGAGATTTTCGGACTATTTTTCTTCTCCATTTTTACTAGTTTTCTCCGTGTTGCTGGGATTTCTGGATTGAGGTGTTGAAGCTACTGTGTTGGGCTTTCTGCTGCTGTATGTTGCTGTGTTACATACTACTTTGCTGACCTTCTTCTTCTTGTATTGACAATACCAGGTACACAACTGTAACTTTGGCATATTGTAAGCTGAAATGTGAAAGCATGAATACATATGAAGAATGGAACTTTGAAGTTTTAATTTAGCTTTTTCTTTGTTTCTTTTACTAATTGTATTTAGGCTATTTCATGTATTATTATTCTGTAAATTTCTATCGCTTTGCATAACTAGGAATCTTGTAGTGATGTATTAAATAATACTTTGCTTTAGCTTGATTATTAGGTAGTATATATTTAAGCATGTTCATTACTGTCAAACTGTTTAATAATTGGAATAAGAGGAAACATAAGTTGGTATCTTTAGTGAATCGGCTTGGCAAAACTGATTAGTTCACTAGCTATGAAGGTTTTAATATTGTCAACATTAGGTTAATCGTGAACATGTAGCTAAATTTAGTTAAAGCATGTAATTAATTAGGATTTTTTCTATTTTATTTTAGAGACGAATTTAATAGAAATGTAGTCACTTTAGGATATCCTTAAAATAAATGAGGCGTGCTTCGCCAAAAAATATACAAAATTGCGGGGCCCTCAATAATTATTTGTTTTAAAATACTTAGACTTAGGGACGGGCCGTTTAGTCAATTTCACGGCCCTACCCAAAATAATGATACGCTAGTCGCTTTAGGCGCGTCTTTAATAATGTTACACTCTTAAATTCGGGTACACATTTATGTGACCCAAATCCAAATCTCAACGGAGTTGAAATGTGTCAATAACCACGGGTACATTGATGTGACGTGGTTCGAGATACGTTTTTCACAATGTTGTAATTCTCTGTTAAAATAATAATAATAATAAAAGCGGTAAAGAGTTTAAAGTTTATACATAAGTTCATAATTGTATAAAATCAGATAATCAAGCCGAATATGACAGTTGAGCGACCGTGCTAGAACCACGGAACTCGGGAATGCCTAACACCTTCTCCTGGGTTAACAGAATTCCTTATCCGGATTTCTGGTGCGCAGACTGTTAAACAGAGTCATTCTTTTCCTCGATTCGGGATTCAACCGATGACTTGGGACACCATAAATCTCCCAAGTGGCGACTCTGAAATAAATAAATAAATCCCATTTCGATTGTCCTTTAATTGGAAAAAACTCCCTTCCGCGCCCCTTTGCGGCGGCGCGGGCGAAAAAAGAGGTGTGACAACTCTGGCGACTCTGCTGGGGAATTTTACCCAGAACCACCGGTTCAGGGTTAGAAATTCGAGCTTAATAAATTGTTGTATTTTGACTTTATTATCTGATATTCTCATATGATCTGTGCTTAATATGCAAAATGATATTTTTACCGCTTTGATATTTTGTGAACTGTATATAAACAATGCTGAAACCTATCTCCTCTCTGAGTCTTCTAAATCATGAAGAAGGGTGCACTTCGTGTGACTTCTTTTCTGTTTAGAGTCAATCCCATTTTTAGAACGAGGTTCGGATAAGTTGCAAAGCCGGGTTGAGCTTTTGTATCCCCGGTACGCTGCCCCCCCTCGGCTCGAGCTGTCCGCTTGGGTAAGCCAGGTCTAAAACAAACACCCAAGTTCTGAACCTAGAATAACTCAACTTCATGTCGGATCCCTAGTAGGAACGCTTATATGCATCATGTGCATTTTTTGACTTAGGGGACTCAACACAGGGGTTGGGTCCATCTAAGGAATAGCAACCTGAAACAGAAAAGACCATCCTGATGCATCCTACTTACGCTCTGTGCATTTATTTGTTTCGAACCCACATGTTGACCGGCTTCTGAATCTAAGGGAATGTTAGAAAAATTTTGAAAAAAAAATTGAGAAAAAGAGAAAATAGCAAGGGGAGAGTTAGATGATTAATTTAGAAAAAAAAAATCAGTGTCCAAGTACTGTTGGAACTCTGCTGAAATTTTGAAAAAAATATATTTTATTTTTAAAAGTTGTTTGTTTACCCAAAAAACAGAAAGTGTGTAGGAAAGGGTCCTTTATTTTAGTTTGCTTTGTTTTTAAAAAAAACGGAAAGGAAAAATAGTTTCTTTTGCTATAAAAGAAATATGTTTGTTTTCAAAAATTAGTTAGTTTATTTGGCGAACTACGCCGGTTTGATTCTCACAGGATGTGAGATACGTAGGCAGCCCTCAACGGGTCCAACATCCCCTTTTGCTAAAATAGCCAAAAAAAAAATATGTCAAAATTTTACTTTTTTTGTCATAAATAAGTCGGGTGATGTCCAACCTCTCCTTTGCAAAAATAGCCAAAAAAATGTCGAATTTTTGTCATAAATAAGTCAGGTAATGCCGCTCATGTCAAATATAGCCAAGTGTCCCCAAAAGGGACGCCGGAAGGCTGACTTTGCATAAACAACCACATTTGGTCATTCTTTTAGAATTTTGACCAGTTATCCACACAGCCTTAAATTCTTCGTCCCCGAGCCGCTGAAAGGTCGTGTTTGCAATACCGGGTCTTTTATTCTAATTTGAAAAAAAACAAGAAGAGAGTCATAAATAAGTTGGGTCACGCCGTTTTGTCAAAATTAGTCAAATGTTCCCAAACGGGACGCCGGAAGGCTGATTTTGCATAAACAGCCACCTTTGGTTATGTTTTGATTTTTGACCCTCACAGCCTTAAAATCTTCGTCCCTGAGGCTCTGAAAGACCGCGTTTGCAATACCGGGTCTTTTATTCTAATTTGAAAAGAAAAACAAGAAAAAAGTCAAAAAGGTTGGGTCACGCCGTTTTGTCAAAAATAGTCGAATATTCTCGAAAAGGATGCCGGAAGGCTGACTTTGCATAAAAGACCATATTTGGTCATTCTTTTGGGTTGTGACCAGTTATCCCGCACAACCTTAAAATCTTCGTCTCCGAAGTGCTGAAAGGTCGTGTTTGCAAAACCAGGTCTTTTATTATTTGAAAAACAAGAAAATAGTCAGTGGTCAAGTGAATACCGTTTGGTTTTTAGTTAAAATAAGTCGGCCCTGCTTCGGTGATGTCTTAAAACCGTTCTTGCCGAAATAGCATTAGAGTATCTTTCAGTTGTCGAAGGGCTATTTTCGTAAAAGAACGAACAAGTTTGTGAAAGGTCGTAAAATAATCCTTCTCGGCCTTAAAATTCATGTGAAATTGAGAAGGGGCCACGTCTGAAAAACAATCATTTGGTTAAAATTGGCATATAGGGGAAGGAATCTGGCTGTTTGTTTTTGAATTTGTAATTCTTTGATTGGAGTATGCGGGTTATTTGATTTTCGAGACCGTTTGTTGTCTTTTGTCAAAGTCTGTTAGTATGGTCAGTTTTTAAACTTTTGTAATCAAGTTTGTTTTATTATGAAAATTGAAAATTCCAAAAAATGTTTTATTATTATTTATCTTTTATTGGTCTGAACTACGCAAGGTCTAATTCATGCGGGGATATGATACGTAGGCAATCTACATAAGGTTCGACCACCGCTAAAAAAGAAAAAAAAAGTGAATAAAAGAAAAGAAAGAGAGAGAGAGAGAGAGAGAGAGAGAAAGAAAAAAGAAAAAAAGAGGGAATGGAGGGTTTCCGAAAAACTTGAAAATGCACAAATAAAATAAGCCGGGATGATGCATGCGGTAGGAGCAAAAACATGTTAGAAATGGTTAACTGCCTAAGAACATTGCATCCCCCAACGTGCAATTGCAATATCTGTTAAAACTCTAACGCTAACAGGTTTGTTGTTCGTCCAATTCCAAACAGTTAGTTGTTAAAGCGTACTGGCACCATACCATTATCAAACAAGATCAAAAGGGCCTATACCAGAAAGCATGACTGGCTTAGAAAATAGTGTTGAGTCGGAAAGGACGGCACATCAGATGCTGAAGGAGGCGATGGCCAATATAGAAAAAAATGAGATTGGAAATGAATGAAATGCAGCTAGCCATGGCTTAGGTGCAAAAGGGGCCCGAACCACTCATCACTCCTACTCCCCCACCAGGACACACGACGGAATACCCTTCCCCCGGCCCTTCAGCAAGCTTCCCAAGCTACCACTACTATCAGGGGAGAGATGCCTATGATCCCCAAGCTCCGCCACCCAATCAGAACCCTCCACCACCAAATGTTCCTGTCTTTGTGGCACCTCTCCCAGCCACATTACAAAGATCGTCTAGTGAACCACTGTTCCAAGTTCACGACACCCAATATTTTCCTCCTGAACCCACTTTTAAAGCTCCTGAGCCATACCCATATACACCCCAATTTGGGATCCCAGGGGAAGCTGAGAAACCGGTTAAGAACACAGAATATGAGGAGGTGATTCGAAAGGTCAAAAGCCTGGAGCAATCCTTCAGGAACATGCACGGATTAGGCCACCAGGTCAGCGTGGCCTACAAGGATCTATGCCCTTTTCCTAACGTCCAATTGTCGGCAGGGTTCAAGATGCCCAAGTTCGATTTATACGAAGGGCATGGCGATCCTGTGGCACATCTACGGGGTTTTTGTAGCAAGATGAGAGGAGCTAGTGGCAAAGACGAGCTGCTGATAGCTTACTTTGGCCAAAGCCTAAGTGGGTCAGCACTGGAATGGTATACAAGACAAGATCCGAGCAGGTGGTACACCTGGGACGATCTAGCACAGGCTTTCGCAGGTCACTTCCAGTACAACCTTGAGATAGTCCCTGACCGTCTCACATTGCTAAAGTTTGAGAAGAAGCCCGGGGAGAGCTTACGGGAATTTGGGTTCCGGTGGAGAGAACAGGAAGCCAGAGTTGATCCTCCAATGAGGGAAAACGAAATGGTGGACTATTTTCTGCAAACTCTAGAGCCAACGTACTTTGGTCACTTGGTGACGTCAGTTGGAAAATCATTCAATGAAGTAGTGAAAATGGGAGTTATGATAGAAGAGGGACTTAAGTCTAATAAGATCCTGAGTTACTCGGCAATCAAGGCAACGACTCAGGCCATTCAGAGCGGCACGGGAGGTGCGCTTGGAAAGAAAAAGAGAGAAGAGGTCGCGACAACAGAGGCAGGCAACTGGTCCAGATCGAGAGGTCCTTCCTCTCGCTACCAACCCAGACCTCATCACCCAAACTACCCTCACACTCTAAATTACCCTCCACAAGCTTACTACCCGCCACAAGAACCACACTTCTACGTACACCAAGCCCAGATGTACACTCAGCCTCCGGCTCGCCCGCAATGGCGCGCGCCGGCTCCCCAAAACACATATCCACCTCCACAAAACACCTATCTGCCGCCAAGGGCCTATAGGAACCCTCCAGGGGCAGGTTTCCGGGGAAATCAGGTTTTCAGAAATAAAAGAATACAGAGAACATTCACTGAGTTGGGAGAAACCTATACTGTCGTGTTCCACAAATTAAGGCAGTTAGGCTTGTTGAGTCCTGTTGAGTCCTGTTGAGCCTAGATTGCCAAATCCTCTTCCCAAAAATGTGGACCACTCGGTAAGCTGTGAGTATTGTTCAGGGGCTCCCAGACATGATACCGAGAAGTGTTGGAAGTTGAAACATGCAGTGCACAATCTTATTGACACCAACAAGATTGAGGTTCAGACACCAGAGGCACCCAACATCAATCAGAACCAGTTGCTGGCACACCATGAAACCCACATGATCGAGCTAGTACACGAAGGAGGGGAGCTAAAGAAACCCTCACAAACAGTGATGATGATCCATGTCGGTTCAAAAGAAAAGTAAACCAGTGGAAAAGCGGTGGTATAGTTGGAAAAGGTATATGACATGCCAGTTATGGTGTTGGGAAAAGGGTCCAGTGAGGCAGATGTACAGTTTGTGGGGCTGAAAGCAAAAATCAACAATTGAATGACTACTCCTCTTCCTATACGAAGGGAGTCTTGGTAGTGGGCTCTAATTTTCTTTCTTGTTGTCTGGATTATTCCAAGGTTGTAATCCAGATTTCTTTTTGTGCTCGCCAAAGTGTGAAACCTTGCTATCCCGTATTTTAATAAAGTGAAAGTTTTTTTTCCTCATTCCTTATTTTGTTTTAATTTTTCTTCTTCTTTTTCTCTTCTAAATAGTTCTCTTTATACTGGTTCTAATGACATGGCATGCACGACGGATCTTCAACCTAGTCTATAAAAAAATCAATCTGATTTCGAACTTATAGTACAAGATTGTGATGATAAGTCGGATTATGATGAGGATGAAGCCTTCGAAGAAATTAACAGAGAGATGAGCCAATTTGAAAAAAAAAGAGCCCAACTCAAATGACACGGAAGCCGTCAATCTAGGGGATGCGGATGATATCAGGGAAGCTAAGATAAGCGTCCACATTGAACCAAACATCAGGGAAGAACTAATCAAATCACTTACTGAATTCAAAAACGTTTTGCATGGTCATACGACGACATGCCGGGTTTAAGAACCAATCTAGTGGTTCAAAAATTGCCCATTGACTCGGCATTTCCTCCCGTCAAGCAAAATTGAGGAAGTTCAAAACCGACATGAGTGTGAAGATTAAGGAAGAAGTAACCAAACAGCTGAATGCTAAGGTTATTCGGGTCGCTCAATATCCTGATTGGTTGGATAATGTGGTGCCAGTGCCAAAAAAAAGATGGAAAAATCCGGTGTGTGTTGATTATCGCAATCTGAACAGAGCAAGCCCAATGACGCTTTATGTTTAACAGATATCGAAGGGAAATGTGTCGACATGGCTATCAATTCTGACGCAGTTAAGAGATATTATGTATGATTTCTTGTAATTGTAATTGTTCTTTGTTTGTACTTAGCATTTATCGGAGAATGAAATGACGGGGGCAATTCTTTCTTCTATCCAAATACTTTAACCTTTGCTTCCCTTTTTGAGCCTTATTTATTCTTTCATACCCCTCTTTCTGGAATCAGTAATGAAAATGAAAGAAAAAGAGAAGAAAAAACAAATAATGATAATAAAGACAAAAGAAAAGTCACAAGAAAAAAAACAAAGGAATTGGGAACTACGTTTGACCTGATTCCTCAAAGAAGGATACGTAGGCGCCTCACGGCTCGGTCATGGTGTAACAAAAAAAAATCCCCAAGCAAGAAAACTGGGGCAGAAGTTGTGTTTGTAATTTTGGGAAGAAAGTTCGATTCCAAGAGTTATAATATTTTACCCATCAAAATGATTTTGAACCCTATTGATACTCTTTTTCTTTTAGCCATACACAAAAACCCATATTGATGTCCAAAAAAGACCTCCCGATCAGTATCCGAGAAGTGCCAAGTCATGCAAACGGAAGTCGGGAATAACACTCTGATCCCCAGCAGAGAAGAGGATCATAAACTGGAAATGAATTGATAACCGAAAAGAATCCACAGCAGAGAGAGTCATATCGGCAGCACTCCAATCCCCAGCTGAAAATAAAATAAAATGAGAGAGTCTTCTCGGTGAAAACCTTCACAGGCACCATAAGGCGACGAAAGATGAGAGAAATAAAACGAGAGAGTCTCATCGGTGAAAACCTTCACAGGCACCATAAGACTACGGGAGTTGAGAGAAACGAGAGAGTCTTATTAGTAAAAACCCCTCGAAGGGCACTATGAGGCGACAAGACAAGATTGGCGGAAAAGATCCGCATTTGGCAAAGAGTTGAGTGCCTGTTTATCCCCAGCAACATGAGGCCGTCCGAAGGGTTGATTGATACAAATAGACTGGGTTGATTAATCCGGAATGCGCGACATGATCGTTGGGATCGGTTATATCATTCAGATAAGTTCTTTTCTTTCATTTTCCCCAGCATTTGTTCAGAAAGACCTCTTCTTTTTCTATTTTTTGAGATCATCACTTTTTCATTTCTTGGTTTAAAGACTTTACCTCCCCAGCAGTTTGTTTTTGAAAAGGATTTTCAGAGCTTACTACAAGTTGCCAAAATGATACAAAGCAAAATGCGAATAGGACAGGCCAAAGATAAGGCGATAAACCGAAAAGAAGTTGGTCGCAAGACCAAATGATGAATGGGTCTAGATCCCAAGAGGACCAAATTTCCAAGGGAAGTTGGAGAAAAACAGGAAAACAACAGTTGAGAAAATTGTGGACCTAATTCCAAGAGGGCCCCCAGCAGATCATCGAGATATAGGAGCATCCCCGACAGATTTTCGACCTAGTTCCAAGAGGGTCGGAAAACACAGAGTGGGAAAGAAGAAAAGGAAAATTCATCCCCAGCAAAATAATCCCCAGCAAGTTTTGATAGCGTAATGAAACACAAAGCGGGGAAGGGAGAAAGGGAAAAACCATCCCCAGTAGGAGTGGCACGACTACTCACCATGTTTTAAAACTAACAAATTTTCTTTGATTTGAAGCAGGAAAAGGAAATCTTATTAATGGCGAAAAAACATGCCACAAGGAAAAGCAACAAAACTGGGGCAGAAAATTTTCTGCCATTGTCGAAAATTTTCTCGGAGGAATGAGGAAATCAATTCAAGTATTAAGAGATAGCAAGACAGCACGATTTTAAGAAAAACAGTCGGAGGTAAGACAATTTCATGTTTTGAAGTCGGGAGTCCGCCCGTATAATAGATGTATGCAGTTCACTCTTTAAATTTCAAGTTTTGAAGATGGGTCTATCCGCCCTAGAATAGGATATGATGGGTCTGTCCGCCCTCGAACAGGATATGGTGGGTCTGTCCGCCCTCAAATAGGATATGATGGGTCTGTCCGCCCTAGAATAGGATATGATGGGTCTATCCGCCCTCGAATAGGATATTTTTGGGTTCATCCACTCTCGAATATGATATTTTGGGTTCATCCGCCCTCGAATAGGATATTTTTGGGTTCATCCGCCCTCAAAAAGGATATTTTGGGTTCATCCGCCCTCGAATAGGATATGATGGGTCTACCCACCCTCGAATAGGATATGATGGGTCTGTCCACCCTCGAACAGGATATGATAGGTCTGTCCGCCCTCAAATAGGATATGATGGGTCTGTCCGCCCTCGAACAGGATATGATGGGTCTGTCCGCCCTCAAATAGGATATGATGGGTCTGTCCGCCCTAGAATAGGATATGATGGGTCTATCCGCCCTCGAATAGGATATTTTTGGGTTCATCCGCCCTCGAATAGGATATTTTGGGTTGATCCGCCCTCGAATAGGATATTTTTGGGTTCATCCGCCCTCGAAAAGGATATTTTGGGTTCATCCGCCCTCGAATAGGATATGATGAGTCTATCCGCCCTCGAATAAGATATGAAGGGTCTGTCTGCCCTCGAATAGGATATGATGGGTCTGTCCGCCCTCGAACAAGATATGATGGGTCTGTCCGCCCTCAAATAGAATATGATGGGTTTGTCCGCCCTCGAACAGGATATGATGGGTCTGTCCGCCCTTAAATAGGATATGATGGGTCTGTCCTCCCTAGAATAGGATATGATGGGTCTATCCGCCCTCGAATAGGATATTTTTGGGTTTATCTGCCCTCGAATAGGATATTTTGGGTTCATCCGCCCTCGAATAGGATATTTTTGGGTTCATCCGCCCTCGAAAGGGATATTTTGGGTTCATCCACCCTTGAATAGGATATGATGGGTCTATCCGCCCTCGAATAGGATATGATAGGTCTGTCCGTCCTCGAACAGGATATGATGGGTTTGTCCGCCCTCAAATAGGATATGATGGGTCTGTCCACCCTCGAACAGGATATGATGGGCCTGTCCACCCTCAAATAGGATATGATGGGTCTGTCCGCCCTCAAATAGGATATGATGGGTCTATCCGCCCTCGAATAGGATATTTTTGGGTTCATCCGCCCTCGAATATGATATTTTGGGTTCATCCGCCCTCGAATAGGATATTTTTGGGTTCATCCGCCCTCAAAAAGGATATTTTGGGTTCATCCGCCCTCGAATAGGATATGATGGGTCTACCCACCCTCGAATAGGATATGATGGGTATGTCCACCCTCGAACAGGATATGATGGGTCTGTCCGCCCTCAAATAGGATATGATGGGTCTGTCCGCCCTCGAACAGGATATGATGGGTCTGTCCGCCCTCAAATAGGATATGATGGGTCTGTCCGCCCTAGAATAGGATATGATGGGTCTATCTGCCCTCGAATAGGATATTTTTGGGTTCATCCGCCCTCGAATAGGATATTTTGGGTTCATCCGCCCTCGAATAGGATATTTTTGGGTTCATCCGCCCTCGAAAAGGATATTTTGGGTTCATCCGCCCTCGAATAGGATATGATGAGTCTATCCGCCCTCGAACAGGATATAATGGGTCTGTCCGCCCTCAAATAGGATATGATGGGTCTGTCCGCCCTCGAACAGGATATGATGGGTCTGTCCGCCCTCAAATAGGATATGATGGGTCTGTCCGCCCTCGAACAGGATATGATGGGTCTGTCCGCCCTCAAATAGGATATGATGGGTCTGTCCGCCCTAGAATAGGATATGATGGGTCTATCCGCCCTCGAATAGGATATTTTTGGGTTTATCTGCCCTCGAATAGGATATTTTGGGTTCATCCCCCCTCGAATAGGATATTTTTGGCTTCATCCACCCTCGAAAGGGATATTTTGGGTTCATCCGCACTTGAATATGATATGATGGGTCTATCCGCCCTCAAATAGGATATGATAGGTCTGTCCGTCCTCGAACAGGATATGATGGGTCTGTCTGCCCTCAAATAGGATATGATGGGTCTGTCCGCCCTCGAACAGGATATGATGGGTATGTCCGCCCTCAAATAGGATATGATGGGTCTGTTCGCCCTCGAACAGGATATGATGGGTCTGTCCGCCCTCAAATAGGATATGATGGGTCTATCCGCCCTTGAATAGGATATTGAATTTAATCCTTCCTCAAAAGGACATTTAATTTATTTCGACCCAAGTGGTCCTGCTTGTATAAACATTGCCAAAATATATATTTTCATAAATCATTGCCAAATGCATTTTATTTTCAAAGTTGCTGATGAAAGTCAGGAGCCCGCCTGGAGAATTGAGGGCGTTAAATTCTAAGATTGTTGAAGAAGTCAGGAGCTCGCCTGGAGAATGGAGGTTGTGTCATCTTTCAAAAGTCAAGGTGGAGTCAGGAGCCCACTTGCAGAACAGGGGAATACATTGAACTTTGAAGTCAGTAAATCAGAGGGTTAAAACAAAAATCCCCAGCAGAAATCAGAAGGAAGACCACAAGTCGAACTAGAAGTAAAGAAATACCAGAGGAAACACAAAGCAACAAGGCAGCAACAATCACATGACCAAGCTCGAGAATAAATCTTTGTAATTCATAGATCATAGGTTAGTATAACTTCTTATTTTCTTTCTAGTAATGGTGTAATAAGGAGATCGAAAAGCAGTGGTAACAACATGCAACAGCAGTAACAGCAACATCATATTCCCATGGTAGTCCCAGCTACCAAAACTTTCTGAACTACACGCGACCTGATTCCCTTATAACCAGGGATATGTAGGCTGTCCAAAACCAGGACTCGGTTGCGCCTTTCCTTTTTTATTTTATTCCTCTTTTGAATAACAATATGATCAAAAATTAGTCGCATTGTTCACTTTATCTTTTCCCGAAAGCTCTTCGTGTTTTCGAATATTTCAGAGACAACATTGTGAACACCTAATTTTTGACAACATTTAATTTTTTATCACTTCTTTTATGTAAATATTTTAGGGGTTTTAACCTACTATTATTTTAGCTTTATTACACTTTTTATTATAGGATAAAAATACCAAAAAAAATTAAAAGGTGAATTATCACTATTAATATTTTTTTATTATTTTTTGTTTTTTTATATAAAAAATCCGAAAAATATTTATTTTTTTAAAAAAAAAAAATTCGGGAATGATTTAAAAATAAGAAAAAGGGAAGTATTGAATAAAAAAAATATAAAAGTAAAAATAGGTGGAATTTAAAAGTAAAAATAGGTGGAATTCTCTTTTAAAAAAAGGTAAAAGAATGTAGAAAATTTAAAAAAAATAAAACGTTTTGTGGAAATTTTAAAAAAATTAAAAAGTAAAAGAAGGTTAGAATTAAAAAATAAATATAAAGGTATCTAAAAATTTAAAAAATTTAAAGTAATTGAAAGTAGGATTTTTAAAAGAAAAAGAAAAGATAGTGGTTTGTTTTTTTAAAGAAAAGTTAAATAAAGTGAGATTCTCTTTTAAAAAAATAAAAAGTGAGATTTTAAATAAGATAAAATTAATTAAAGTTAGAATTTTAAAAATAAAAGTAAATAAATGTGGGATTTCTTTTTCTAAAAAAAAATAAAAGCAATTTGTAAGTGGGATTTCTTTTAATTAAAAAATAAAAAAATAAAAATAAACAAATCTGAAAATTTCAAAAAATTTGCTATAAATAGAAGAGAAAATTTAGGAAGAAGTGGGTTCCAAAACGAAGAAAAACTAGATAGAGAGAAGAAAAAAAGAGGGGGCGGAAAGAGAGGTATACACTCGATATACACTCTGGGTACACTGGATATACAGGGACAGAATTTATTTTGGAGAGAGTAAAAAAGATAGAACCAAATTTTCTGAAATGTTGAGAGTGGAAGAACACCATAGAGAGTTCAAAGCTAGAAAAAAAACAAAGAGATATTTCCGGACTATTTTTCTTCTCCATTTTTACTAGTTTTCTCCGTGTTGCTGGGATTTCTGGATTGAGGTGTTGAAGCTACTGTGTTGGGCTTTCTGCTGCTGTATGTTGCCGTGTTACATACTACTTTGCTAACCTTCTTCTTCTTGTATTGACAATACCAGGTACACAACTGTAACTTTGGCATATTGTAAGCTGAAATGTGAAAGCATGAATACATATGAAGAATGGAACTTTGAAGTTTTAATTTAGCTTTTTCTTTGTTTCTTTTACTAATTGTATTTAGGCTATTTCATGTATTATTATTCTGTAAATTTCTATCGCTTTGCATAACTAGGCATCTTGTAGTGATGTATTAAATAATACTTTGCTTTAGCTTGATTATTAGGTAGTATATATTTAAGCATGCTCATTACTGTCAAACTGTTTAATAATTGGAATAAGAGGAAACATAAGTTTGTGTTTTTAGTGAATCGGCTTGGCAAAACTGATTAGTTCACTAACTATGAAGGTTTTAATATTGTCAACATTAGGTTAATCATGAACATGTAGCTAAATTTAGTTAAAGCATGTAATTAATTAGGACTTTTTCTCTTTTATTTTAGAGACGAATTTAATAGAAATGTAATCACTTTAGGATATCCTTAAAATAAATGAGGCGTGCTTCGCCAAAATAAATACAAAATTGCGGGGCCCTTAATAATTATTTGTTTTAAAATACTTAGACTTAGGGACGGGCCGTTTAGTCAATTTCACGGCCCTACCCAAAATAATGATAAGCTAGTCGCTTTAGGCGCGTCTTTAATAATGTTATACTCTTAAATTCGGGTGCACATTTATGTGACCCAAATCCAAATCTCAACAGAGTTGAAATGTGTCAATAACCAC
This sequence comes from Nicotiana tabacum, assembly GCF_000715075.1. Taxonomy (NCBI): domain Eukaryota; kingdom Viridiplantae; phylum Streptophyta; class Magnoliopsida; order Solanales; family Solanaceae; genus Nicotiana; species Nicotiana tabacum. The sequence goes on from NC_134082.1 coordinate 97,875,639, forward strand.
GGGTACATTGATGTGACGTGGTTCGAGATACGTTTTTCACAATGTTGTAATTCTTTGTTAAAATAATAATAATAATAATAATAATAATAATAATAATAATAAAAGCGGTAAAGAGTTTAAAGTTTGCACATAAGTTCATAATTGTATAAAATCAGATAATCAAGCCAAATATGACAGTTGAGCGACCGTGCTAGAACCACGGAACTCGAGAATGCCTAACACCTTCTCCCGGGTTAACAAAATTCCTTATCCGGATTTCTGGTGCGCAGACTGTTAAACAGAGTCATTCTTTTCCTCGATTCGGGATTCAACCGGTGACTTGGGACACCATAAATCTCCCAAGTGGCGACTCTGAAATAAATGAATAAATCCCATTTCGATTGTCCTTTAATTGAAAAAAACTCCCTTCCGCGACCCTTTGCGGCGGCGCGGGCGAAAAAGGAGGTGTGACAGGTATTTTGATGGATCTCTTGTTTTAGGGCTTAGATGTTTATGGATTGTTGATATTTGGCCTAATTTGTGTTTTCCGTGTTGAATTAGTTGTTGCAAACACTAATTTGTGCCTTTTTGACTTAGGCTCTTTTTGAGAAAGAGAGCTTGAGTCTAGGAAAATCAAGCCAACAAGGAATTGGGGCGTATTCAAGAGATTTATAGCTCCAATTAAAGGGTTAAACTTAGAGATAGTAATACCCGACTTGAGCCTATATTGCTTGCACAATTTGACACCCAATTGGTCTTGAGAAAACCAATTAGGGGAAAGTCACTCAAGCTACCGAGAGGTATAGAATGAGTAGTTTCGTGCATTGGCTATATTGCAATCCCAAACATAACAACTTTTCCTTAGGCTTTAGAACCCGTCAAGTATTCACCTAGGGGAAAGACACTTCCCTAGTGCCTTTCCATAAATTAAGAACACCTTACAAACAGATATCATACTTAGCTTAATTTCAGCATCATTAGTGATAATCTAGATTAGTGAACCATCAATGCATGTTTAGAAGTGTAAACAATTACTTTGCACATTACTAGTGTAGATAAGAACCCAATTCCCAAACATTCTAGCTCCCTATAGATTCGATCCCAACTTTCTCGGGTAAAAGCTGCATCGACCGCTCTTGCCACTCTGTAGTGGTGTAGGGTTGGACCCGATCAGCCGCCAAGATGTATCAGGACTTGCGGCAACACTATTGATGGATGAGGATAAAGAAGGATATAGTTGTACATATAGCTCGTTGTTTAAATTGTCAGCAAGTAAAGTACGAGCATTAGAGACCTAGTGGTTTGCTTCACAAGATAGAGATTCCTGAGTGGAAGTGGGAGCGTATCACTATGGATTTCGTTGTTGGACTCCCACAGACTCAGAGGAAGTTTGATATAGTTTGGGTTATTGTAGATATACTGACCAAGTCAGCGCATTCTATTCCTGTGGCAGTTACTTATTTTTCAGAGCGGTTGGTAGAGATTTACATCTGTGAGATCATTCGTCTTCAGGGTGTGCCAGTGTCTATCATTTCTGATCGAGGTACGCAATTTACCTCACACTTTTAGAGCGAAGTACAGCGTGAGTTGGGTATGCGGATTGAGTTGAGCATAACATTTCATCCTCAGACGGACGGACAGTCCGAGTGTACTATTCAGATCTTAGAGGATATGCTCCTCGCATGTGTTATAGACTTTCGAGGATCGTGGGATTACTTTTTTCCGCTAGCGGAGTTTGCTACAACAACACCTATCAGTCGAGCATCCAGATGGCTCCCTATAAGGCATTATATGGTAGACGGTGTCGGTCGCTGGTGGGATGGTTTGAGCTGGGGGAGTCTCGGTTATTGGGTACATATTTGGTACAAGATTCCTTGGATAAGGTTAAGATCATTCACGATAGACTTCGCACAGCTCAGTCCAGGCAGAAGAGTTATGCCGATCGTAGGGTTTGTGATGTGGCATTCATGGTCGGAGAGAGTGTGTTTCTTCGGTGGGTCCATAATAATATATGGGACCTGGGCGTATACCCGAAATCGAATTCCGAGGTCCCTAGCTTGAGATATGAATTTTTGTTAAAAATTGAAAGATTGAAAATCTTGTGGTTTTAAGAATTTGGTTAGTGTTTGATCTTGTTGGTATCGGGTCCGTATTTTGGTTTCATTATCCGGTACAGGTTTATTATGGTATTTACGACTTGTGTGTGAAATTTGGTGAGAAACAGAGTTGGTTTGACGTGATTTGGACGTCCGGTTGTGAAAAAAGAGGTTTTAAAGCTTTCTTGAAAATTTAATTCGATTTGGTGCTAAATTCATAGTTCTAGGTGTTATTTTAGCGATTTGATTGTGCGAGCAAGTTCGTATGATGTTTTAGGACTTGTGTGCATGTTTGGTTTGGATCCCCGAGGGCTCGGGTGAGTTTCGGATTGGCTACGGGAGGTTTGGACTTAGAAAAATCTTGTTTTTTTCTTCAGTTTCAATTTTTTCTGGTTTCCCTCTTCGCGTTTGCGAAGAGTGAACTGGAGCTGGGTGGATTTTGTTCTTCGCGAACGCGGAGCAGTGGGGGTTTTACCCTTCGTGAACGCATAGTAGGACTCGCGAACGCTTAGGCCTTTTGGGCCGCTGCATTTCGCGAACGCGGCAAACTCTTCGCGAACGCGAAGAAGGCCTGACGCATGTGACTTAAAACAGAATCAAAACAGGAACTTGGCCATTCTTTCAAATTTTTCAAAACTAAGAGACCTAGAGGCGATTCTTCCGCAAAATTTTCTTCCCCAAAATTTTGGTAAGTGATTCTAACCTACTTTCTTTCAATTACCCAATACATTTCATGAATTATCAACCAAAACTTTAGGGTTTGGGTAGAATTAGGGATTTTTATAAAATTGGAATTTAGACCTCGGATTCCAACAATAATTATATATCCGGGTTCGGGGGTGAATGGGTAAATAGATTTTGGTCCGAATCTCAGATTTTAATTAATCGGGCCCTAGGTCGATTTTTGTCTTTTTGGGGAAAAGTTTGAGAAATCTAAATTTATGGATAGTAGTTGATTTCTTTAGCAATAATTGATGTTATTGAGTTAATTGTGGCTAGATACGAGTGGTTTGGAGGTGGATACTAGAGGAAAAGCGGTAATTGAGCATTGAGTGGCCCGCGGAGCGAGGTAAGTATCGTGTCTAACTTTGACTCGAGGGATTAGGAACCCTTGACTTATTTCCAATGTGAAATCCATGTAAGTGGCGTATAGGTGAGGTGACGAGTACCTATGTACCGCCAATTTATCTGTTTTGCCTGTTTCCTTTCCGTTCTTCTTATATTGTCTTTTCTTTCCTTAATTGCTACATGCTTTACTTGTATTTCTATGCTTAATTGCTACGTGTTAGACATTTTTTCTCTTTGTTGAAAGTATTAGTTCTTTCGTAGCTTCATTGTCTCCTATTATTTGCTTAAGTGGTGTCGGTACATTCATGGCATATTTTCTGGATTGGTCTCATTGTGTAGTATTATTCGTGCAGATTTTATATTGATTGAGGTTTCCTTTTCTTGGTTCAGTTTGATAATTATTTATCGTAAAGGCCTTGTGATTTAGCCTGTTGATTTGACTGTGTACATTGAGTATTTGGTTATGATATGGTGGGATCGGGCTGCACATCGTAGCAGGCCTTATAGGCATTGATATAGTGGAGTAAGGGTGAATATATATATATATATATATATATATGGTAGGATCGGGTTGCACGACACAACAGGTGTAATAAGGGTGGATTGATATGGTGAAATAAGGGTGAAATTACGACATTGATATTCATATATGGTGGGATCGGGTTGTGCGCCACAACAAATATATTATTTACTGTTATTGATGTTCTTATGATGGAATAGGGGAGGATTATGTGTTGTTTGGTGGAATCGGATTGCGCGCCGCAACAACCTATATGTTTTTATTTCTTGAGTTGCGTTATTTTTTCGATATTTTATTTGAACTGGTAAAATTGGTAAATTCTCGATGACACTGGTTTATTTTCGAGGTTGTGGTTATCATTTCATGTTGGTTGTTTAATTTTGTACTGTATTTCAATTATTCTGTCATTATCATATATTGCGTACAGATTTTAGTGTAACTGACCCGCCTTAGCCTCGTCATTACTTCGTCGAGGTTAGGCTCGTCACTTACCAGTACATGGGGTCGGTTGTACTGATACTGCACTTTGCACACTGTACTAATTTTGGAGTCGATCCCAGTGACGGATATTAGCGTGCTCGGATTGGACATTGTTGGAGACTTGAGCTACGATTATTCAGCGCCCGCAGCTCCTGGAGTCCCCATCCTCTTTTGTTTTTAGCTGTATAACTTTATTCAAACAGCTTGTACTTATTTCAGACTCTTATGTGTATTACTTTAGAAGCTTGTGCACTTGTGACACCATGTTCAGGGAATTGTATTAGCCGTTTGATTATTTAACTTCCGCAATTATAATTAGAACATATCTATTATTTCAGTTCATTATTAATGCTATCACTTAAATTGTTAAAAGGAGTAAATTGTTCTAATGTTGGCTTGCCTAGCAAGTGAAATGTTAGGCGCCATCATAATTTCGACGGTAGGAATTCTGGATCGTGACATGAAAACATTTCCATTCATACCAAACACACCCCAAATTAGAAGTTACTAACCTCTAGATAAGCGGTGTAATTTCCAGTGTCATAACAGGCAAATCTTGCAACTTGTATCTACAAACAATTTCCTAATTAAAGGACACATCTCGGGTAAAAGAAAGAACACTTTTCTGGCATGCAAGAAGTACTACATAATCTAAAAATCAATAATCCTAATAATAGTAAAAGAATTATATTGAATCTTGTTGACTGTCCAAACATGTTTTCTGAAGGGGGTAACTGGTAAAGTTGATGCCATGTGATCAGGAGTTCACGGGTTCAAGTCGTGGAAATTGGCCCTTGCAGAAATGCAAGATAGGGCTGTGTAAGATAGACCCTTGTAGTCCGTCCTTTCTCTGAATCCCTCCTTTTTCCGAATCCCGCGCATAGCGAAAATTTAGTGTACCGGGTTGCCTCTTTTTTGTAAAAAAAAATATTGAAAGATATTAAAAGATAAAGAAAAAGATACAGTTGTAGCATCCAATGCTATACCTCCTGTGCAAAGGAATTCGTCATTACACCTTCTCGTTTTTCGTCACCCCATAGCAATAGAGTTTGGGCCAGTCTGTACAAAAAGGGGATAATAAGTCATTTCTTCAATGCAAAAGGTACAAAGAAGAGTTACCTTGGCCCAAACTAACTGGGTCCAGTCATTGTCATGACATTTTTTTCGCTTTGGCAAATTTTCCAGCAAATTATGGAAGAAGCAGCTTCTAATGGAATCTAATTCACCTTGATATTCGCTTTCTTACTCGCCAATATAGTACAATTTGTAGAGTTAGACCTTGAAATATGATGTTCGTAATGGTAAAAGAATAGCTTTACACGTGATTTGCAATATCGCCTCGTATGAAGATCTGATGATGCAACGTTCCAATATTTGGTGTATGTATAATAATAATAGTAGCTTCTCGAGACTGTATGACGCCAAATCTCCTAATATTAGCATCAAGAGAGTAATCTTTTCAGGAATAGCTTTCACATAACGAAAGAAATCTTAAAAGGATGTAATCTTCGTGATAAAAATCAAAGCGAAAATGAAATCTATGATGGAATAATAGAAGTGTTATGAGTACGAGAAGCCTTAAAAATAAATCGAGTCATACATGAATATGGATAAAATCGAAAGTTCTTGACTTCTTGTAATCTATTTATGACCGACAGTAAAAGGGAAAAAATGACTAGTAATTGATCACTTCAAAAGATCAAGCAGAAGAGCAGAAACAAAAACAGACCATTTCTACGCAAAGAAAATGAAACATTTCATTTTGACTTTTGGCGTGTAATTAAAGAGGAAGATAAAAGAAACTGGGTTAGACTAAATCATTGTCTTGTATAAGGAGCTTTCTATTGAATGCCTCAATTGAACAATCACCCTTGAAAGGGAGAGGAGAATCACAGACAAATTACTCCCTCCGTTTCAAATTTATGTGAACTCATTTAACTGGGTACGGAGTTTAAGAAAAGAGAGAAGACTTTTGAACTTGTGGTGTAAAATGAAGCACATATATTTTGTGTGGCTATAAATCATTGCATAAAGGTAAATTGTTTCCAAATAAGGAAAGAGGTCATTCTTTTTGGCACAGACTAAAAAGGAAATAGGTTCACATAAATTGAAACGGATGAAGTATAAGTTATCCATTTTGCAAGTTAGACAATCTTTTCATTTACTCACTCTTTCTCCCGTTGAAACAGCTCATTATGTACACTAAATCAAAAAGGGCAGCCTGGTGCATAAAGCATCTCGCGTTCACACATAGTTCGGGAAAGGGCCGCATCTCAAAGGGTGTGATGTAAACAGTCTACACTAATGCAAGCATTAGTGGTTGCTTCCACGGATTGATCCTCGTGACCTATAGGTCACACGCAGGGGCGGAGCCAGAATTTTTGTTAAGGGGTGTCAAAATATATAAAAGTAAATATACCAGGAAATTAAGGGGAGTCAATACATAGTATATATACATATAATCTTTTTTTTACCTACCTACACAGTGTATTTTTCCCGCAAAAGGGTATCATTTGACACCCCTTTCTATAACGTGGCTCCGCCACTGATCACACGGAGACAACTTTATTGTTGCTCCAAGGCTCACCTTCGCTATGTACACTGAAACAATGGTAACCAAATATGACAACCACCATTTTCTTTTTAAGAAACAATTCTGCTATTAATTCGAACATGATAATGCAACAGAAATAACATGCAGCCGTGGTATATATATACTGAAAGCTAAAAAAAATCTGTAGAAGTCAACTAAGTAATTAACAATCCCATGCAAGTTGATCTATGGAATTTACGTTAGCGAAAATTTCACAAGGCATCAATGCAGAATCCACAAACTCAAAATCGAAGTTAGAGTTGTCAAATGTAACATTCTCCGAGATTTGTCCATTGTTGTTGAACTCATGATTAACCTTGTAGACTTCTTGACAAATATTTTCCTGAAGCTGAAGTACTTGTGCTCCTTCTTCCTGTACTAATTGCACTTCTTCTTGTCCATTAGTGGAACGAATTAATTGCGGTTCAAAGTCTGTAACATCCCACATGCAATTCTCATTTATAATTCCAAACCCTGATGGAGTTAAGGAAGAAGAAGATAACAAATTATTGGAAGTACTCTGGTTTTGATATTCAATGGTGGCAAGATTTGAGTTTTCAATATTTGTCGTGGTGGGAATGCTGACGGGATTCATATAATTGTAAATAGTACTGGTTAGTGAGGATTCACATAGCGGATCCCAACTTGTTTGGGAGTGAGGTATAGTTATTGTTGTCGTAGAAGCAATAAGTGGCAATGCGGCAAGACTTGCTTTGATAATGTCCATGGAAATTACTCCTACTTCTTTGCTTGATGATAAAGTTTCAATAGTGAAAACAGAGGTGGAATTTGGATGATTAGAAGTCTTGGATTTGCAGCTGCTTTTGATCTTGTTGTTTTGGTGATGATTGCGAGAGAGGAGGTTGTGGGTATTTGGATCAAAGCCTTGAGCAATAAGCTTCTTTTTAATGGCAGAATTCCAGAAATTCTTGACTTCATTATCAGTCCTACCAGGTAAATGTTTGGCTATTTGTGCCCATCTGTTTCCCAAGATTCTATGAACATCAATTATGGTCCTCTCTTCTTGCTCACTAAAACAACCCCTTTTCAGATCTGGCCTCAAGTAATTTATCCACCTCAGCCTGCAACTTTTTCCACACCTTTGTAATCCTGCATAATAATATAAGAAAGCAAATAAGCATATATATTTCATTTAATTCCATTAAGGAAGCTAAAATCAAATTAAATATATATCAAAATACCGGCTAGTTTCGGGACAGAACTCCAGCAGCTATGGCCATGGATGGTGATGTGTCTAATGAGTTTCTCATCTTCTTCTGGAGACCAAAGACCCCTCTTTACTTTCTGTTTGCTGCAGCAGTGATGGCCCATTTTGCCTTTTACTTTGCCCTAATTCTCACCACTATGGGCTGCAGCTGCTAGCTGCTGCATCTATATACTGCTGGCCTGGCTGCTTTATTTGTTCACGATTATATATTTATGTTCCAAGTTAGCTTGTCCAATTTATTAATCATGGTATACAAAATAGTGAATACTTGTCTACACTAACCACAGAGAGAGTACTCGTGTGTTTTCCTTTCTCCAAATATTAGACAAATGCTATACGTGTTTGACTAAAGTGAAGTAGACATCTTTTTAACTATAAAATATTCATTAACATGACAGGAGATATAGAAATATATTATATATACATACATAGAGTAGAGAAAGAGAGATTCTAGAATTTTAACTTAGGGTGTACTCATGAGAGGACCGCATAGGTCTCATTGAGTGCTTTAGGGCAGCTTCTCTAGGCTTGTCTTCAAATAAGACATGGTAGGTTATACCCTCACTCCAATTTACGTTATCAGTAAATTTTAGTATGAATAGCAGAATCGTTATCATTTTTATCATATTATCAATTAGTAATGTTTATAAGACTTATCTTGTACGTGGTTACCTATAATAAAAGACTTAGATTGAACATATATATATATTTTACACGATTAGTGTTGGGATTTTAAGCATTATTATGGCTTAAAAGAGGGTAAATGAGAAATGGAGGGAAATGAAAATTTTAAGTGAAATTTTTTAAGTTTTTCCCTCTTTTGACAAAGGGATATTGTCCCATAGTGGAAGAGGAAGAGGTTTTTGATGGGTATATAAGCAATTGCTCTTCTTCTAGCTCTTAAAGAGTTGAGATTAAGGCAAGCCTCGTGATATCGTCGTTCAGATTCAGATTCAGATTCGGTCAAATGATCGATTGATTGATTAATTTTTTGGACTCCAACGAAATATTAAAAGTTTGTCCGTTATCTGTTTTTCGTTTTTCAATTGTGTAATTGAAAATTAACCTCCCTCTTCAATTCCTGGTTTATTATTGCATAAATTAGCCATTTATGATATGGCCGTTTTGCATAAATAGCCATTTTGAAGAGTTGCACCTCTTCAATTTTCAGTCCAACCTTGGCTATAAATACAAGTCCATTCTCCCAGAATTTCCATACGATTTTCTGGGTTCTCCTCCTTTCTTCTGCATACTTTTAACTTCAAAGAAAGCAACCGTAAATGTGATTTGCTACCGAACTTTGTGTTCGCTGAAACACTAGGGTTTGAAGTACCACTACACCAATGTGTAATTCGTTCTATCCTGGGAGGAATAATCCATAACCTTGGGTACTAGAAGGGGATTAAATTCCTTAAGGAAATACTGTGAATTCAGTAGGCTCGGATTAACTTTTGTTTTGCTTACATTTTCTGTTTATATGTTATTTTATCTTTTCCAAAATTAGTTTACGAATATAGTTTACTAACAAACTTAAGAAATTTAATATATTTTCTATATGTGTGTTATATTCACTATTCTGGAGATTAAAACCTTTGTGGTTTTCTACTCCGTTGGAGATTAAAATCTACGTGATTTTAACGTTTACTTGTGTCATTCTTTTACAAAAATGACTAATGATAATGGAAACCAAGTTGTTTCGATGGTGACTGCCAATGCGTCGACAAGCCGAACACTGACATTGGCACCGGCGGAGAAATCCGAAAAATTTTCCGGGTTAGATTTCAAGCAGTGGTAGTAGAAGATGTTCTTCTACTTGACTACTTTAAATCTGCAGAAGTTCATTAAGGAAGATGTTCCTGTTCTACCCGAAGAAACTCTAGAGAATGAACGCTTTCTCGTGATTGAGGCGTGGAAGCATTCTGATTTTCTGTGCAAGAAATATGTTCTTAGCGGACTGGAGGACAATTTATATAATGTCTACAGTGGTGTGGAGACGTCAAAAGAATTGTCGACAACGCTTGAAAAGAAATACAAATCTAAAGATGTCAGGTTGAAGAAATTTGTTGCTGCTAAGTTTTTGGCTACAAAATAGTAGATAGCAAGTTTACTATTACCCAAGTCCAGGAATTGCAAGTGATTATTCACGATCTCATTGCTGAAGGTATAAATCGGATTAATACCGATGTTGAAAGTAGTAATTTTAGTATTTTTACTAATAGAATTTTCATTGAAGGTTTTGTCATCAAAGAATCATTCCAAGTAGCAGCGATGATTAAGAAATTGCCTCCTTTGTGGAAGGACTTCAAAAACTACTTGAAACACAAACGCAAGGAGATGTCGCTTGAAGATCTCATTTTTCGGTTAGAAATCGAAGAGGACAACAAAGCTGATGAAAAGAGAGGCCGTGGAAACTCAACAATAATGGAAGAAAATATTGTTGAGGATACTTCTCAAAATAAGAGAAAGAGGAAGCAGGCTTCTGGACAGAAAAGCATCCCAAGCAAGAAGCGGTTCAACAGAAATAGCTACAACTGTGGGAAAGTTGGGCACAAATCTATAAAGCGTCGTGTTCCGAAGAAAGACAACAAGGGTCAAGCAAACATGGTTGAAAAGCATGAAGATATTGATGACTTATGTGTTATGTTTCCTGAATGCAACCTGGTGGAAAATCCTAAGGAGTGGTGGATTAATTTTGGAGCCACTCGCCATGTTTGTGATGTTAGGGAAGCCTTTGCAATATATGCTCATGTTGGACCCGAAAAGACGATTTCTATGGGAAATGTTGCAATCGCCAAGATTGAAGGATGTGGGAAGATCTTTCCGAAAATGACTTCTGGCAAAGTGGTGACTTTGAACAACGTCCTTCATGTTCTCGAGATTAGGAAGAATTTAGTCTCTGCTGGACTTCTTGTTAAGAATGGTTTTAAGTGTGTTTTTGTATAAGGTGGTAATAAGTAAGAACGAAATATTTGTAGGAAAAGATTACCTCACTGAGGGCCTTTTCAAGCTGAATGTAATGGTTGTTGAGAATAATAAAAAAAATTCAGCTTCGTCTTACTTACTTGAGTCAAATGAATTATGGCATATACGTTTGGGCTGTGTCAATTATAAATCTTATGAAAAATAATTAACTTGGAAGTATTGCCTAAGTTTGAATGCGACAAATCAAAATGTCAAATATGTGTGGAATCTAAGTATGTCAAACATGCTTATAAGTCAATTGAAAGGAATTCAAATCCTTTAGACTTAATTCACACAGATATTTGCGACATGAAGTCAATACCATCTCGCGGTGGAAAGAAGTATTTCATAACTTTTATTGACGATAGTACTCGATATTGCTATGTTTACTTACTTAATAGTAAAGATGAAGCAATAGACGCATTCAAACAATACAAAAATGAAGTTGAAATGCAACTTACCAAGAAAATCAAAATGATAAGAAGTGACAGGGGTGGTGAATATGAATATCCTTTTGAACAAATATGTTTAGAATATGGAATTATTCATCAAACAACGGCCCCTTACATGCCTCAATCCAATGGGATTGCGGAAAGAAAGAATCGTTCATTAAAGGAGATGGTGAACGCATTATTGATAACTTCTGGTTTGCCACATAACTTGTGGGGGGGAAGCCGTTCTTACGGCTAACTGAATACTAAATCGAGTACCCCAGAGCAAAACACAATCCATTCCATATGAAAAATGGAAAGGAAGGAAGCCCAACTTGTGGCACTAGTGATAAATTTAAGGCAAGACTTGTAGTCAAAGGGTATAGACAACTAGAATGTCTTGATTACTTTGATACATACTCTCCAGTTACAAGAATTACATCCATACGGATGTTAGTAGCATTAGCTGTGGTGTATGGTCATGAAATTCATCAAATGGACGTTAAAACAACCTTTTTGAATGGAGATTTGGAGGAAGACATCTACATGGAACAACCTGAAGGGTTTGTGGTTCCAGGTAAGGAAAAAAAGGTATGTAGGCTTGTTAAGTCCCTTTACGAACTAAAACTTAAGTCCTTTTACGAACTAAAACAAGCATCCAAATAATGACATGCAAAATTTGACCAAACAGTGTTGTCAAATAATTTTAAGATAAATGAATGTGATAAATGTGTGTACATTAAAAATGTTCCAAATCACATAGTCATTGTTTGCTTATATGTGGACAATATGCTGATAATAAGTAATGACATTGCCAACATAAATGCTACTAAGCGTATGCTAACTAGCAAGTTTGATATAAAAGACTTGGGAGTTGCTGATTTAATTATGGGAATTAAGATCCATAAGACTCCTCAAGGTCTGACATTGTCACAATCTCATTATATTAAGACAGTACTTGAAAAATTCAAGCACTTAGGGTTTAAAGTTGCAAAGACTCCAACTGACGTGAATATTGCATTAGCAAAGAACAAAGGCTAAAGCATATCACAATTGGATTATGCTCGTGTGTTGGGATGCTTTAATGTGCATCATGAATTGTACACGACCAGATATAGCTTGTGCTATAAGTAAATTGAGTCGATACACGAGCAATCCAGGTCAATCTCATTGGATGACAATGAAACGAGTTTTGGAATATTTAGAACATACCCAGGGCTTTGCTTTGCACTACAATAAATATCCTCCGGTGATTGACGGATACTGTGATGCAAATTGGATCACCGGTTCAACTGATTTAGAGTCCACAAGTGGATATGTATTCACTATTGGTGGAGAAGCGGTATCTTAGAAGTCGTTCAAATAAACTTGTATTGCCCGCTCTATAGTGGAGGCTGAATTCATAGCCTTAGATAAAGCCGGTGAAGAAGCTGAATGGATCCGGAATTTCTTGGAAAATATTCCATTTTGTCTCAAACCGTTGGCACAAATATGCATACATTGCAATAGTCAAGATGCAATTGGAAGGACTGGGAGCTTTATGTATAACGGTAAATCTCGTCATATACGACAAAGACATAAAACCGTTAGGCAATTACTCTCTAGAGGAAATATCATGATTAACTATGTAAAGTCAAGTGATAATGTGTCGGATCCACTTACAAAATGCCTAACTAGAGAGGTAGTTGAGAAATCATCAAGGGGAATGGGACTATGGCCGAGAACAAGTCATTGTGGCAGTAACTCTGCCCAGAAGACTGGATATCCCAAGATCTAGGTTCAAGGATATCAAACAAAGTCATTAATGATGGTTCAACACTACCAACTAAAATTTTGGTCCATTCTGGTGATGAGACATTGTTCAGTACCAAGGATAAAGCATTAAGGCTTTTTAATGATTTCTAAATTTGATACGGGGTACATCAAATAATGTATCTACGGGATGACACATTTAGGAATCACCTATGTAAGTGTGAAGTGTTAGCCGCTTCAAGGAGAATTTTGTAAGGCCAGTTCTCTATGCACTTATAAAACCAGGCGTTGTTCATGGCTGAAACGAATAAAACAATGAGAATCAAAGACGGTTAAGGGTTGGTTGTGTGACTTATAGTTGTTTAGGTATACACCAAAGTTTGAGGGTTCAAAGATATCAAATCTACCGATTGATCGAGTATATCCGACATAAGTTCACTACAGAAAGTTCAAAGGGAAACCTACTTATCCAGATGCAATTAATCCTTGCTTGTAAATTACACCGTTTTTCCATGCATATTTCCGTGATATAGCCATTCCACATTCATGTGAGGGATTGTTGGGATTTTAAGCATTAATATGACTTAAAAGAGGATGAATGGGAAATGGAGGGAAATAAAAATTTTAAGTGAAATTTTTAAGTTTCCCCCATTTGAAAAAGGGACATTGTCCCCATATTGGAAGAGGAAGAGGTTTTTGATGGGTATATAAGCAAGCTCTTCTTCTGGCTCTTAAAGAGTTGAGAAGAAGGCAAGTCTCGCGCCGTCGTCGTCGCTCGCTCGGCTTCGGATTTAGATTTGGAATTGGATTTGGATTTGGTCAAATGATCCATTGATTGATTAATTTTTTGGACCAAATTTATTTGTTAATAGTAATACTAATATTAATATTAAATCCAACGGAATATTAAAAGTATTTATGTTATGACATTTATGCTATGGTCATTTTGCATAAACAAACATTCTGAAGAGTTGCACCTCTTCAGTTTTTAGCCCAACCTTGGCTATAAATACAAGTCCTTCTCTCAGAATTTTCATACGATTTTTTGAGTTCTCCTCATTTCTTCTGCATACTTTTAACTTCAAAAAAAGCAACAGTAAGTGTGACTTGCTATCGAACTGTGTGTTCACTGAAACACTGAGGTTTAAAGTACTACTACACTAGTGTGTAATTCGTTCTATCCTGGGAGGAAATAATCCATAACCTTGGGTACTAGGAGGGGATTAAATTCCTTAAGGAAACACTGTGAATTCAGTGGACTCGGATTAACTTTTGTTTCGTTTACATTTTTTGTTTATATGTTGTTTTATCTTTTCCAGAATTAGTTTACGAATACAGTTTACTAACAGTTAGTGCATAGAAAACTCCTTCAAATATATCTCTCTTCTACATCATTACTTATTCCGAAAATTACAGTGATTGGTCTTTTTTAAATCACTATTTATACTTTGATTCAATTAAGAAAATATTTTAGAAAATAGCCCTGAGTTAAAAGTTTGCTAGGTCAGAATTTTAAAGCACTAAGAATTCTAACAAGAGAATTTTCAGCCACAATGCGAAAAATTCTAGTGATAGCTAGGTAAGATTTTGTGGCCAATTGCATAAAATTATAGTAACCATCATAATTTTGCGATGATCACCATAACATACAAAATTATAGCAACCGTTGGAGTTTTGACACCATAAGGTTTACCTTAGAATTCTAATTAGATGCTTCAAAATTTTGACCGAAAATTACTTTTTTAATACTTTTCTTACTGTAGTCAAAATTTAAACGGTGGTACCAAATAATTTTATTTGTGTCATTCGCCCTTACTTAGTATACTTACTTACGACGTTATAAAGGCAAATTCATCAGGTCCACCTTTTAGCTTATAATTTCTGTTTTCTATCGGCCAAATGTTAATTTTCTGTTTTGTATTTCAGAGATTGACAATCGTCTAGCTGCAAAACTAAAATTTAAGTAAATTATATTGTGGTTGTGAAAATGAAGCTATGAACCCTCTTTAGAACAAAAAGAGTATAGATATCCCACAGGCCACAGACATCCTTAAGTGTTTTCAAAGTGGGGTACAACGGGTATATTTACATATACACAACATTTTGAAATAATTTGTGGATCAATATAACAGATATTGTTAGGCAATATGATGTACAAAAGAAAACCCTACCACAAGAAAGGTCTTAATAACCATCTGAAGATGAACAAAAGAAGAGTGTTTACCTTGAAAATGGTATTAACAATTATATTTGATTCGTGGTTCTAAAAATACGTTATTTATCTTAATACTAGTTGTTATGTGAATAATGTTAAGTACAAATGCATGAAATGACAAGCAAACCAGTATGGTCACAAGACTGGGCAATATGGGACCTCGAGGGTAGTCTTTAAAAGTTGATAATGAGCAATAAATGAAGAAAAATGAATGAACACAATAAATGAGAAGTAAGAAATGAAGAACAATGTAATAAATTTGTAGAGTAATCGTTGGGAATGTTTAGGCAAGAAAAGCAGAGAATGTTCTATTGTATTCAATATCCTGTGTGCCACCAAGTGAAAAAAGTCCTGCTACAAGAATGTTTGGGTCCCCTTTATATAGGAGCGGCAAATTACAACATAGTACATGTCTAATAATAACAAGGAAATGCTATTGGTACTATTGTATAATGGCTTAGTATGGATTTGTACTATTCTTGCAAACCTGGTCAGCTCTAACCACGTATATTGGAAGTTTTCCCTCCTTTTCATGACGATCATCGATTGTACTACTCCGAGATCAATCATTGGTGAGCCTTCGATGTGCTATCTCGACGAACACACCTCGGGGTCGCACCTCACTCTGTGGTTCAGGCTTCTCGAGGTTGGGCGTGGAGCGACATAGTATCCTCAAAGTCGAACTTCCTAATTTTGGCTATATACAAATAGTCCCCGCATTTCTTAGAATTAAATGATAAGGATTACCTTGACCTCGATTTCCCCAAACCTTTGACGATGTCATGCTCGTGACGTAAGCGTTCAAAGTGATCGAAACGTCCCGTCGGTTTGTTTCCCCAAAAACATTGAATGCACTACCAGTCCGGTTTCTCAGAAACACTGAATGCACCGCCTGTCTGTTTCCCCAGAAACACTGAAGGCACCGCCTGTCCATTTTCCCAAAAGCATTCATTGCGTCATTGATCCATTTCCCCAAAAGTATTGATTGAGCCGTCGGTTACGTCATCGTCTCCTTATAAATGAGGGATTGAACCAAAACTTCACTCATTCTTTCCTCAACAGCCTTTAGCCCTTTCCCTTCTCTATATCCTCCTCCAAACTCCCATTTTTATGGTTCAAACCTGTGACCACGAG
The DNA here is from genome assembly GCF_000715075.1 of Nicotiana tabacum. Taxonomy (NCBI): domain Eukaryota; kingdom Viridiplantae; phylum Streptophyta; class Magnoliopsida; order Solanales; family Solanaceae; genus Nicotiana; species Nicotiana tabacum. The sequence continues at coordinate 97,892,096 of NC_134082.1, forward strand.
GTCACAAGGCATCAACTTTGTCAATTATATGGCTCTTTTTCAAAGCTTTTCCCCACTGAGTGTGATTATACTAGGTTGTAGTTGTTGTTGTTGTTGGCCCGAAATAATGAGAGAAGGGCACCAAATTCTTTCTGTATTAGAAGATAGGTGGTCCTTGCACTGCTGCTCATCTCTCTTAACTTCAACCTGGTGTGGAACTTCATTCCTTCTACTTTCCGTGGAGTAAAGTGGCTTGTCTACCGACCTTTGCATCCCACACCGGTACAATGTCTCAAGAAGTGGCTTCACAATAGTAGTGCTGATGAGGTATATACGCGGCAAGTTTTTCACTAGGCCACAATTTTCTTCTCTTGTTAAAAGCTTTTGCTCTTTGATAGGCTATAATATATTCTTCGTCTATTGCCATTTCGGAGGAGGTTCTCGAAGACGCTGCTTTAAAGAACAATATGGAGTTTCTGAGGAAGAGTTTCTCGAAGATGTTGCTCTTGAGGATATACCCTCGAAAGTAGATTAGGCTTTTCTTTGTTTCTGTGTAAGGGCCCCTCGTGGGTTTTGTCAACATCTTTTATTAATATAAGAATTTCTTCATTTTGCCTTCGATTTGTGTCGAACTCCATTCTGCTTTTGTTTATGAAAAATCCAAGTGTACGATTCTAACGATTAGTCCGAATACTGGATCTGAAACGCAATAAACCCTTAGGTTTTCAATTGATTAATATGATGCGAACTTAGGTCGTCGGGACTTCTGAGTCAGAGTTGAATGAGAGCTGTGTATCGATCTTTGAAATAAAGCTAGCTTTTTTAGGCTTCGTTGATAGCCCTCCAGTGAAAATTTGCTTGAACTTGAAATAAAGATAGCCTTGAGGCTTTGTAGATTAGTCTCTAAGTGAGAACTTACTCGAACTCGGGTAGCCCTTAGGCTCAATAGTCGAATGGGCGTTTGCTCGAACTTGAAATAAAGATAGACCTGAAGCTTCATAAATAGTCCCTGAGTAAGGATTTACTCGAACTCGGGTAGCCCTTGGGCTCAATAGTCGAATGAGCATTTGCTCGAACTTGAAATAAAGATAGCCCTGAGGCTTCGTAAATAGTCCTTGAGTGAGGACTTACTCGATCTTGGGTAGCCCTTGGGTTTAACAGTCGAGTGAGCGTTTTCTTGAACTCAAAATAAAAGTAGCCCTAAGGCTTCATAAATAGTCCCCAAGTGAGAACTTACTTGAACTCGAGTAGCCCTTGGGCTTAATAGTCGAGTGAATGCTTACTCAAGCCCGACTCGCAGATTATTCCTAATAACTTCTGGCAAATTGATTTCTGATGCCTAGGTTCTGACACCAGCATTATGATGTAATCGGTTGAAATGACTGAAGGGTTTCTTTTTGTACTATTCCCAAAATCACTAATTGTAGGCGGCTGGCGGTCGGCCTTTTGGCTTCTTCAAAAGGGACGATGTTGCCACTGCAAATATTAAGGCTAAGACAACATCTGCTAAGGCCAAACTCAAACCAGCCCAAGCCTTTGATCATGCTTGGCGGGAATATCGAAGGCAGTCTCTCGAGGAGATATGTGCAAAGGGTTTCGACTTACCCGCTGAGATCGAGAGAGTGAAGTCCTTTAGCGGAAGAATTGGCGGTATTGCTTACTTCTGATGAGTATTCAGTGAGCGATGAAGATGAAGAAGAAGTCCACGAGGGGGAAGAAGTCATTGATGAACCGGGTGTCAAAGGTCAAGCTGTCGAGGGCGTAGCCCTTGGGGGAACTTCATCCGACCAAGTAACTCCAGCCGAGGATTAGGCTTTATTCTTTTTTCTCGGCTTCACGTGGGAACTTTGTAAATATATTTTGCGGATTCTATCATAAGAGAGGATCCTTTTGTTTCATCTTTGTATAAATTTCTATCTTTCCCTTGCCTTTATCTTTGTGGTTTAATTTTTGTTCATCGATGACTAGTCCGGTGTGTTGGACTTAGAATACGAACCGCTTAGGTTTTCATGCCATATGGATAATCGATGACCGTTGACCATTCGAGGTTCGATCCTGGAGTCAAATTTTGACCAGGGGCTATTGACCCTCAGGTTTTAACACATTGGCCCTTAGGCTCTTTAGGCTGGCCATTATGCTCTTACGCATTGGCCCTTAGGCTCTTTAGGCTGGCCTTTATGCTCTTACACATTGGCCTTTAGGCTCTTTTTAGATTGGGTCGATGCGACCTCTAATATGGCTGTAGTTTTTCCTCATTTCAGATAAAGAGTTTTGAAGTTTTTATTATGCCTTGGCATGTTTTATGTTCGTCCGACTCTTCAATGGCTCAAAAGAGAATCTCAATTATGAGTCAATATGTGACGATAGCCGTGTACCTCGGGAGGTTCACTCGAAGGCTGAATTTTTGAAGCCTTTTCATAGGAGGCTAATTGTTTTCGAATCCTTTTTATTGTTCCGAGCTGATATTATCGAAGCTCATATGCTTATGTAGAGGGTAGCATGATTAACCAGTTCTTTCGAAGTATTTTCGAAGTATTTGAAGGCCTTTAATTTTATAGCGGCGGTCGAACGTCTTCGAGCCGTGTTAATATGGCCGGAGCCTTTTAATATGACCGTAGTCTTTATGTTCGGCCATAGCCTTCAGTCCCTGGGTGAGATGACCTTGGTGTCTATATCGAGGGTATGCTTTTTTAGGGGTCTTACAAGTTCGATAGATAGCCTTGATTTTAATATCGGGGTTATGCCTTTTTATGGTCTTATAAGTTTTGGGCATGCCTCGTTGAGGTCTTACAGATTTGGTGTTGCCTTACTGAGGCCTTACGAACTCGGAGTTGCCTTACTGAGGTCTTTTGGATTCGAGGTTTTGATATCTTCGATAAGTCGACTGTCGGTGACAGTCCCTAAGTGTTCGGGGTTTTTTTGCCCTTGAGTCGTTTTTCGTGAAAGCAGTAAACTCCTTTGAAGCACACAACATTTTGACAAGCGGAGGGGCTTCTTTGATTATTTGATATATGTGTACATGTTCTTGCCTTCGGGGGCTCGATTGTTCTACATATACACAATTCATTCGAACGTTTGGCCCAATCTAATAATTTCCTATCGAGGTCCCCCCAGGCATAACTCAATTTTTTCGAAAAGGTAACCTCCAAGGGGGATGCCCCCAAGTATTCGAGGCTGATTAAGAAGAAGCCTTGAATACTTGTTGAGTTCTCCTCGGGTAGCATATAGATGTTGCCTCATTAAAAACCTCGCTGGTAAAACCCTTTTGGGATAAAACACGATCAGAGGAAAAAAGAGTGCAACGCATGCTTTAAAACCCTAGGTCTTCGAATCGAATGATGCTTCGATGTTTCCCATTGAACACCTATAAGAGATTAGTATGAGACATAAAGCAAAAAGAGGGATAAGGTTATACCTTAGCAATAATAGCATTTGAGCATCGATATGTTCTGATTGCTTGGAAGTTGCTCGCCTTCCATGGTGCCAAGTTTGTAGGACCCTTTGCTGACTACTCCGAGAACGTGGTACAGTCCTTCCCAGCTTGGGCCTAGCTTCCCTTCATTCGGGTTTCGAGTGTTGAGAGTGACTTTCCTTAGGACTAAGTCCGTGACTCCAAAGTATCAGAGGTTTATTCTCCTGTTATAATATGTCTCAATTTTCTATTTTTGGGCAGCCATTTGGACTAGCGTAGTCTCTCAATTTTCATCTAGTAGATCGAGGGCTATAGTCATGGCCTCACTGTTCGAGTCCTCGATGGCATGTCAAAATCTGGCGCTTGGCTCTCTAACCTCGACCAGTATCAAAGCCTCGGACCCGTATACCAAAGAGAACGGTGTCTCTCCTATGCTCAACTTCGAAGTTGTTCGGTAAGCCCATAGTACTTCGGGCAATACCTCTCTCTATTTTCCCTTCACATTTTCTAACTTCTTTTTCAAGTTTTGGATGATGGTCTTATTCGTGGACTCGGCCTGTCTATTTGTACACGGGTGATAGAGCGTTGATAGAATCCTCTTGATCTTATGATCTTCAAGGAATTTTGTCACCTTGCTGCCTATGAACTGCTTCCCATTGCCATATGCAATCTCATAGGGGATACCGAATCGACATATGATGTGGTCCTAGATGAAGTCAATGACTTTTTTTTCTCTTATCTTCTCGAAGGCCTATGCTTCCACCCATTTCTAGAAATAGTTAGTCATAAACAGAATAAATCTAGCTTTACCTGGCGCCGTTGGTAGGGGGCCGACGATGTCCATCCCTCATTTCATAAACGGCCATGGTGACAAGACTGAATGTAGCTATTCACCGGGTTGGTGAATCATTGGTGCGAACCTTTGGCATTTCTCACACCTTCGAACAAATTTCTTGGTGTCTTTTTCCATGCTATCCAAATAATAGCCTGCTCTGATCACCTTTCGAACCAAAGAATCGGCACCAGAATGATTTCCACAAGTGCCCTCGTTGATTTCCTGAAGTACATAATCGGTGTCCCATGGTCCCAAACATACTGCTAGAGGCCCGCCGAAAGTCCTTCTATATAGTGTTTCATTCCTCATCGAGTGAAAATCGAGTTGATTTGGCTCAAAGGTCCCTCGATTCTTTTGGGTCTGTGGGAAGCTTCCCATTTCTCAAATAGTCGATGTATTTATTCCTCCAATCCCATGTTAGACTTGTTGAGTTTACCTCGGTGTGGCCTTCTTCAATGACCGACTTGGATAACTGTACAACAGCCCCCGAGAGTATGTCATCTTCTTCGACGGATGACCCCAGGTTTTCGAGTGCATCGGCCTCACTGTTCCGATCTCGAGGAATATGGACCATAGTCCATTATTTGAAGCGATGCATTATGACCTGAAGTTTGCCTAAGTATCTTTGCATCCTGTCTTCTCAAACCTTGAAGCTCCCATTTACTTGGTTGACTACTAGAGGGGAGTCGTATTTTGCTTCAACGACTTTTGCTACTAGGCTCTTGGCCATTTCAAGACCTGCAATCATAGCATCATACTCGGCCTCGTTGTTAGTAAACTTCAAAGTTTTTACAGATTGCCTAATCATGCTGCCCGTAGGAGATTTTAGAACGATCCCGAGTCCGGACCCTTTCACGTTCGAGGCACCATCGGTAAAAAGGGTCCATACTTCCGATGACGTGCCCGTTCTTCGCAAGAGTTCTTTTTCTACCTCGGGCACGAGGGCAGGCGTAAAGTCGGCCACGAAATCTACCAAAATTTGGGACTTAATAGCCATCCGGGGTTGGTACTCGATATCATACCCTCCGAGCTCGATAACATATTTATCCAATCTGCCCGATAATTCAGGTTTATGCAAAATGTTTCGAAGAGGGTATGTTGTTAAAACACATATACGATGGCATTGAAAATAAGGTTTTAATTTCTAAGATGCACTTATTAATGCAAGAGCTAATTTTTCTAAGTGTGGATACCTGGTTTCAGTGTCTCCTGGAGTCCGACTTACTTAATAAACAGGGAATTGCGTACCTTGTTCTTCCCGAACCAACACACCGCTTACCGCTACTTCGGATACGTCCAGATATAAGTACAACGTTTCATCTTCCTTCAGGGTGTGGAGCAAAGGTGGGCTCAAGAGATACCGCTTTAATTCCTCTAAAGCATGTTGGCATTCCAGAGTCCACTGAAAGTTGTTTTTCTTCTTGAGCAGGGAGAAGAAATGATGACTCCGATCTGACGATCTCGAGATGAATCGGCCTAAAGAAGTTATCCGCCCAGTTAGCCATTGTACTACCTTCACGTTGTTCACCACCGTGATTTCTTCAATGTCCTTGATTTTGTCGGGGTTGATCTCAATCCTCCTATTCGACATCATGAAGCCTAAATATTTACCTGATCCTACTCCGAAGGCATATTTCTTGGGATTGAGCTTCATATTGTAGCTTCTAATCAAATGTTTCCTGCAAATGAGTCAAATGGTCCTCTGCGCGCAGGGACTTAACTAGCATGTCATCAATGTAAATTTCCATTGATTGGCCTATTTGATGTTCAAACATCTTATTAACTAGGAGTTGGTACATAGCTCCAGCATTTTTTTAGCTCGAAGGGAATTACATTATAACAGTACGTACCATACTTCGTGATGAACGAAGTCTTTTCCCTAACCTCTGGGTTCATTTGGATTTGATTATACCCGGAGTAGGCGTCGATAAAAGTGAGGATCTCGTGGCCGGATGTGGCATCGATCAAGCGATCGATGTGGGTTAATGGGAATGAGTCTTTGGGGCATGCCTTATTCAAGTCTTTGTAATTTACGCATGTTATCAGTTTGTTTCCCTTTTTGGGAACCACCACTACATTAGCCAACCATTCAAGGTATTTTACCTCCCTAATTGATCCTATTTTGAGGAGTTTTGTTACCTCGTCTTTGATGAAAGCATGTTTTAACTCGGACCGAGGCCTTCTTTTTTGCTTCACTGGTTTGAACCTGGGATTGGCTCTTAGTCTATGGGTGGTTATTTCCAGGGGATCCCTGTCATGTCTAAATGGGACCAAGCAAAGCAATCAATGTTATTAATAAGAAATTTGATGAGTTTTTTCCTGAGTTCGGGGGTTGATCCCGTTCCCAAGTATACCTTTCGATCTGGAAGATGCTCGGTCAAGACAGCCTGTTCGAGTTCTTCACTGTTGATTTTGTTGCATCCGACTCCTCAGGGGCAACGAAGGTCCAAGGAGTGAAGAAGTTCTCTTCGTCATATTCATTCGAATGCCCATAGACCACCTGCTCTTTGGGGGTTAGCCCGTTTCCTAACTCATCCTGGATGGGGAGAGTCGATGTTGGCATTGTATTATTTACCACGAACATCTCCTTCGCTGCATGTTGCCCTCTGTACACCATTTTTATACTGTCTTTTATTAGGAGCTTTATCATTTAATGAAGAGTTGATGGTACTGCCCTCATGTTGTGTATCCATAGCCTTCCAAGTATGGTATTGCACCCCATGTCACCTTCAATAATATGAAACTTGGTGTCTTGGACTGTGTCGAACACGTCGACTGGGAGGATGATTTCTCCCTTTGTTGTCTCACTCACCATGTTGAATCCATGGAGGACTCACTAAGTAGGCGTGATCCGATCGAGCAGTCCGAGCTGCTCCACCACCTTCGACCTGATTAAGTTGGCCGAGCTACTTGGATCCATGAGCACATGTTTAATTTGAACGTTATTCAAAAGAAAAGAAATTACCAATGTATCATTATGTGGTTGGGACAAGGCCTTGATGTCTTTTTCTCCAAATGTAAGGGCGTCCTCAAGTGTATAGATCCAAGTTTGCCTTTCCTCCGTGATAGTCACTTTGGCCCATTTTAATATGGGTCCCTATGGGACGTCGATCCCTCCAACGACCATGTGAATGATGTGCTGAGGTTTTTCTGGTCCGTTCTTTCTGTTGGCCTCTCTTTCTTAAAAGTGGTTCTTGGCTCGATTGCTGAGGAATTCTCAAAGGTGCCCTTCATTGATCAGTCGGGCCACCTCCTCTCGGAGATGCCTGCAATCCTCGATCCTATGACCGTTAATGCCATGGTATTCGCACATCAAGTTGGGGTTCCTTCGGGAATGATCTTATTGTGCGGGCTTCGGCCATCTCGTATCCCTAATTCTACCCATGGCCGACACAATGCCTCATACATCAATGTTGAAGTTGTATTCTGACAATCGAGGTACCTCCATTGGCCTTGAATGCCTGTAAAACCTGATCTTGCTCATAAGTCCCCGGGAATTTACTATTCGATCATTTCGAGGTATATTCCCCCTCGAAGTATCTCTCTGATCTTTGAAGTATGGCTGATACCCTTTTTGCCTGATCTCAACTCCCTTTCCATAGACCTTGGTTCTTTTGCTAGGAGCCTGCTTGGTTATACTAAGCCACAGGGGGCTCCTAATTGTTCGTCCTCGACCCTGATCTTTGATTGATATCTTTTGTGCACATCTGCCCATGTCACAGCGGGATACTCAACCAAGTTCTGCTTTAGCTGCTTCGAAGCTATCGAGCTTTGTTCGTTCAAGCCCTGAGTGAAGGCTTGTATTACCCAGTCATCAGAGACCGGTGGAAATTCCATTCGCTCCCTCTTTAAACGAGATACAATTCCCCCAGCATCTCGTTCTCCCTTTATTTGATCTTGAAGATGTCGGACTTCCTTGTAGCAACCTTGATGGCAACGGCGTGCATCTTCACAAAAGAATATGCCAACATGGATAACGAGTCCATCGAGTTTGGGGATAGGTTGTGATATCACATCATGGCCCCCTTTGACAGTGTTTCTCCAAATTTCTTCAGTAGGACGAATTCAATCTCGTTGTCCTTTAAGTCATTCCATTTTACAGCACAAGTGTAACGGGTAATGTGCTTATTAGGGTCTGTGGTTTCATTATACTTCGGGACATCGGGCATTCTGAATTTCTTCGGGATGGGCTTCGGAGCCGTACTTGACGAGAACGGTCTTTGCACAAACTTTTTTGAATCTACACCCTTTTGAATCGATGCGGTGGGGATTCGATCGACCCTTGAGTTATAAGTCTCCATTTTTTTATCATTAGCCTCTATCTTCTTTTTCCCTGACTCGATTCTATTAGTCAATTTCTCGACCATTTTCATAATTGAGAGGTCAGTCCCCGAGCCGCTTTCATCGGGTCTTTCTAGCAGTGGTTCGTGCTGCATGTTTACTGGTTCTATTGTGTTAGGGGTTATGATCTAGCTTTGATGTTGAGCGATGGCGACTTGCTGAGCTTGTAGCATCTCGAATATTACTTGGAGGCTGACTCCTCATTGTTCCATTCCTCATGTTTCTTGGCTTCCAGCCTGGGCTTCCCTGCGTCTATTCCTTGCGGGGTCTGTGCCTAGTTTCGTGTTCTGAGCGTTGTGCGATCTCATATCAACTGGCTCTACATTTGGCACTCTCTCAGGGTTTACAGGTGGTACATTGAGCCCTATGCCACTATTTTCTCTAAGTCCCTCGTTGTCATGAAGAGGTGCATTTTCTCTGCTAAACATGATTAGGTCTGAAATCAAAGAGTCATTGACAAGAAAAAGTGTGAAGAGCAATGTGTGTTATCAGAAAACTAGCACCAAAACAATCACTATTATTTTTAGCCCCGCGATGGACGCTAAACTATTTACCTGGTATTAACAATTATATTTGATTTGTGGTTCTAAAAATACATGATTTATCTTAATACTAGTTGTTATGTGAATAATGCTAAGTATAAATGAATGAGAAATGACAAACAAACCAGTATGGTCACAAGATTGAGGGCCTCGAGCTTGGCAATATGGGACCTCGAGGGTAGTCTTTAAAAGTTGATAATGAGCAATAAATGAAGAACAATGAATGAACTCAATAAATGAGAAGTAATAAATGAAGAACAATGTAATAAATTCGTAGAGTAATCGTTGGGAATGTTTAGGCAAGAAAAGCAGAGAATGCTCTATTGTATTCAATATCCTGTGTGCCACCAAGTGAAAAAAGTCCTGCTACAAGAATGTTTGGGTCCCCTTTATATAGGAGCGGCAAATTACAACATAGTACATGTCTAATAATAACAAGGAAATGCTATTGGTACAGCTGTATAATGGCTTAATATGGATTTGTACTATTCTTGCAAACTTGGTCAGCTCTAACCACGTATATTGGAAGTTTTCCCTCCTTTCCATGACGATCATCGATTGTACTACTCCGAGATCAATCATTGGTGAGCCTTCGATGTGCTATCTCGACGGACACACCTCGGGGTCGCACCTCACTCTGTGGTTCAGGCTTCTCGAGGTTGGGCGTGGAGCGGCATAGTAGCCCCAAAGTCGAACTTCCTAATTTTGGCCATATACAAATAGTCCCCGCGTTTCTTAGAATTAAATGATAAGGAATACCTTGACCTCGATTTTCTCAAACCTTTGACGACGTCATGCTCGTGACGTAAACGTTCAAAGTTATCAAAACATCCCGTTGGTTTGTTTCCCCAAAAACATTGAATGCACTGCCAGTCCGGTTTCTCAGAAACACTGAATGCACCGCCTGTCCATTTCCCCAGAAACATTGAAGGCACCGCCTGTCCATTTTCCCAAAAGCATTAATTGCGTCATTGATCTGTTTCCCCAAAAGTATTTATTGTGCCGTCGGTTACATCATTGTCTCCCTATAAATGAGGGATTGAACCAAAACTTCACTCATTCTTTCCTCAACAGCCTTTAGCCCTTTCCCTTCTCTATATCCTTCTCCAAACTCCCATTTTTATGGTTCAAACCTGTGACCACGAGGTCACAAGGCATCAACTTTGTCAGTTATATGGCTCTTTTTCAAAGCTTTTCTCCACTGAGTGTGATTATACTAGGTTGTCGTTGTTGTTGTTGTTGGCCCGAAATAATGAGAAAAGGGCACCAAATTCTTTCTGTATTAGAAGATATGTGGTCCTTGCACTGCTGCTCATCTCTCTTAACTTCAACCTGGTGTGGAACTTCATTCCTTCTACTTTCCGTGGAGTGAAGTGGCTTGTCTACCGACCTTTGCATCCCACACTGATACAATGTATCAAGAAGTGGCTTCTTAATAGTAGTGCTGATGAGGTCCATACGCGCCAAGTTTTTCACTAGGCCACAATTTTCTTCGCTTGTTAAAAGCTTTTGCTCTTTGATAGGCTATAGCATATTCTTCGTCTATTGCTATTTCGGAGGAGGTTCTCAAAGATGCTGCTTTAAAGAACAAAATGGAGTTCCCGAGGAAGAGTTTCTCGAAGATGTTGCTCTTGAGGATATACCCTCGAAAGTAGATTAGGCCTTTTTTGTTTCTGTGTAAGGGACCCTCGTGGGTTTTGTAAACATCTTTTATTAATATAAGAATTTCTTCGTTTTGCCTTCGATTTGTGTCGAACTCCATTCTGCTTTGTTTATGAAAAATCCAAGTGTACGATTCTAACGATTAGTCCGAATACTGGATCTGAAACGCAATAAACTCTTAGGTTTTCAATTGATTAATATGATGCGAACTTAGGTCGCCGGGACTTCTAGGTCCGAGTTGAATAAGCGCTGGGTATCGATCTTTGAAATAAAGCTAGCTTTTTTATGCTTCGTTGATAGCCCTCGAGTGAAAATTTGCTTGAACTTGAAATAAAGATAGCCTTGAGGCTTTGTAGATTAGTCTCTGAGTGAGAACTTACTCGAACTCGGGTAGCCCTTGGGCTCAATAGTCAAATGAGCGCTTGCTCGAACTTGAAATAAAGATAGACCTGAAGCTTCGTAAATAGTCCCTGAGTGAGGATTTACTCGAACTCGGTTAGCCCTTGGGCTCAATAGTCGAATGAGCGTTTGCTCGAAATTGAAATAAAGATAGCCCTGAGGCTTCGTAAATAGTCCCTGAGTGAGGACTTACTTGAACTTGGACAAATATAAAGCTATAATATGAAGTGAGTTAAAATAGAAACTAAATAAAGGTGAAAAATTAATTGAAAAGCTATAATAGAAACTAAATAAAAAATATAAAAAGACGTAATTGAGACAACATATGACTATTTATACTTCGAAGTGAGTTAAAATATAAAATAAAGTGGCGTCTTAAGAATAAGACACATAGTAAAGTAAGACAATAAATAATAATTTAGGAAAGACTTAGGATAAAGTTAAAAGGATAAGAAGAAAATATAATGTATTAATTTTGTATCACATCCGAAGATTTGGAAAATCTTCATTTTTAATTGGACTAATAAATGCCTAAAGTTATGGGATATTGCAAATCCTATTAAACCTACTTTGTCACTTTAATTTTAGTCATTTAAAAAGGTTATTTGCAAGAAATATATATATATTTGAAAGGGTAATATCAAAAGATTTTTTTTTTGAAGACTACATTCTTTTTCCTAATTTGACATTGAGTTTTTGTAATATTGTTAACTTCTCGGAAAATCAAAAAATTTATAAACCAAATTCCAAGAGAATATGTGTGTGTATAAATTATTACAAGAAATTAAAAGAAAAGAGAATATATATATATATATATATATATATATATAAATATAAATAATTTCAATGTAGAAATATATGGAAGGATAAGACTTATTTGATTTTCGAAAAGAGAATGTGTGTGTGTGTATATTATATTAAGCCAAGTGACAAACTATTATAGAGCCACTTGGCAATTTAGGATAATATTAATACTAATACTTAACTTAAATTTAAACATATTTTTTCGAATCTCAATGAAAAGAAAGTGAATATTTTTGTAAAGATATTGTCTGACGTATCTTAATTAATAAGATTTAAAAAAATTACATTGAAAGATATAAAAAACGCCTCTATCTTAATTAATTATAAAGATAAAAATATAGGTATTATAAAAAATATGATAAATTTAAACATTAATATGGACAACAGAATTAAAAAAAATTAAAATAAAAAGATAAAAAAAATATATAAATAAATAATTTTAATGTAGAAATATTTGGAAGAATAAGATTATTTGAATTTTGAGAAGAGAAAGTATTTTAAACAATGATGAATAAAATTTGCATTGTGGTTAAGCCAAGTGACAAACTACTATAAAATTACTTGGCAATTTGGATAATATTAATACAAATACTTAACTTAAATTTAATTTTGTTTTTTGAATCTGAATGAAAGAAAGTGAATATTTTTGTAAAAATATTGTCTGGCCTATCTTAATTAATAAAATTTAAAAAATAAATAAATTGAAAGATAAAAACAACGCCTCTATCTTAATTAATTATAAAGGTAAGAATATAGGTATTATAAAAAATATGACAAATTTAAACATTAATATGAACTATAGAATAAAAGAATAAAAGTAAATAAAACATTTTACTAAAAGAAAAAAAAATATATTTTTATTTATAATGTATTATAATGGAAGTAAAGGACAAGGACTATGATAATTTTAAGTTATGGGTAATGCATTATGGACAAGAAATTATGAGTAATTTTAAGAGATTTGAGAAATTTTTATTTTTTATTAACATTTGTTTAATGATTATATATAAATTTTATCTGAAAGATTAATATTTTAAAGTTATTTGCACATAAATCAAATAACTCAAATCATAGATTTGTGTCCGCGCATCGCGCGGGGTAATAATACTAGTTATCCTAAATAAGAAAAATGGAACTCCACTTTTTATTATTATAGATGGGATTTACTCTCTAATTATAGATATTATACATCTATAAATAAAGCCTGCCGACAGAAAGAAAGTACTTATTAAATATCGGGTGTTATGATGCTTTTTCTTTGGAAATGTGTTAAATATTTGTGAAAATATGAGAAGCTATTGTGTTATTAATGGAAATGTGTACAGAATTCGTTAAAATAATGTAATGTTATGATGTTCTTACTTTAGGTCATTATTATACCACAAGTTTAGCAAAAGACAAGTCATTATTGTAGAAGAGTGAATGATAATATGACCGTTTATGGGAAGAGTAATAATGATTTTGTATAAGACCTCCATCATTTCTTTTCTTCCAAATTCAACACAAACAAGAATCTTTTTCAAGTAACCTTCTCTTTGATCTTCCTTTTTCCCCCTCTTTCAAAGAAACAAATTAACCCGTATAATAACAAAGGTGTGAAAATTATAGTCCAGTATCTAGCTTAGTTAACAGAACGGCTTATTTCTCAGATAAGCTGAGATTTTGAATTTATACGGAACGGCTTCCTATGAACAATTTAGAGTGTGTTTGACCAAGTTTTTGGGAGGTCGAAAAAAAAAAATCGAAAAAATTCGAGGTGTTTGGCTTAAATGAGAAAGTGCTTTTTGATAAGTAGTAGAAGAACTTTGTCTACTTTTTGGGGGAAGCTACAATTTCTAGCTTCTTTCAAGAAGCAGAAACAGAAAATTAATATTTTCAAGACAAAAATAACCTTACAATAAATTTCTATTTTCCAAATTATTCCTCGTTAATTCTTTTTCATTTCCTTTTTATTTATCATGCCTTTCTGCTCTTTTTTATTTCAATCATATTTTTATTCTTTTATTCCTCTTTTGAATAGTCTCATATGATCAGTTTTTTTTATCCATATAATGATGTATTTTGATATATTTAAATTATCTGTTTGACCAAAAAAGTGTAAATCCTGGGTTTAACTAATTAATTTTGTGTAATGAGAGGTTAAACACAGTTAATAATAATAACCTCAGCTCTATAATCGGTGGACACAAATAACTAAGAACAATGTTGAGAGGAGATTAAATACAGTGTGCATTTAATATTTTAAGACGATTAATGATGAAGAATATCAAGCAATAAATAGCAATAAATGGTATTAAAGTAAATAAGGAGAAAGATTCACCCAATATTGAATGAGGTGGATGATTCCTCCTTCTGACAAGGATGAATGATAGATAAATAATAAAATATTGGGACCCTTCTCAGATCTGGTGGAAAAGTGTCGAACAATAGACAATCGAATCTCCTTAGAAAGGCAATGTTTGTATTTTATCTAGAGAGAGTTTGCTTTTCAAAGCGTGTTCTTATCAGAGAATATTGCATGCTTTTCACATTATCTCTTTATCTATTTATATGGGACATACCCCTAATCAACCCTAAAGTACAAATACAGAGAATATTCTCCTAAAGATCCTATTACAAAACTAGCCGTTATTGTTGCTCCTCACATTTGACCCACTGTACCTACCCACCGCGGACCGCACAAAATGGCACTGCGGTCCGCGATACTCAAAAGTCTGAAGCACTGAGGAGGTAACTACTGCGGACCGCAAGAAATGCTCTGCGGCTGCAGTGGGCACCGCGGACCACAAGAAAGGCAATGCGGTCGCAATGACAACTTCAGAGAGCAATCACTTTTTTCCAATCATTAGTGCGGATCGCAATGAAATTTTGCCCCCGCAACAAGGCCATTGCGGCCGCGAAAAATGCATTGCGGCCGCGAAAAATGCATTGCGGCAACAGTCCAAACTTCAGAGAGTGCATCATTTTTCCATTTTTCCAGTTTAGTTCTTGCACTGCATCAAACCAATCCTACACACATCTCACAACCAGTTAGACCAAAAGCAAATCCTATACTACAAAGAAAATCAAATAAAAATAAAAAGAAAGAAACATGGGTTGCCTCCCAAGAAGCGCCTGATTTAACGTCGCGGCACGACGTAGGTTAACATCAAATCACTTTAGATGGAGCAGTGCCACCATATGGTTGTCATTAATCTTGTTGAGCTAGTGCTTGACCCTGTGCCCATTAACTCTGAAAACCTCTCCATTTTTGTTCTTCAAGTCAAGTGCACCAAACAGAGTCACAAACACCACTTCAAAAGGTCCACTCCATTTCGACTTAAGCTTTCCCAGAAATAGACGTAATCGAGAATTAAACAAGAGAACCAAATCACCCACTTTGAACTCCTTGCCACGAGCATACTTATCATGAAGGTACTTCATCTTGTCCTTATACAAGGATGAACTGGAGTAGGCATTGAATCGGAATTCATCAAGTTCATTAAGCTGCTCCACATGAAGATTTGCTGCCACATCCCATTTAAGATTCAGCTTCCTCAAAGCCCACATGGCCTTGTGCTCTAACTCAACCAGTAGATGGCAAGCTTTCCCAAGCACCAACCGGTACGGAGACATACTAATCAGAGTCTTCTAAGTAGTTCTATACGCCCATAGAGCATCATCCAATTTCCTTGATCAATCGGTCCTATTTGCATTGACCGTCTTTGACAATATACTCTTGATTTCCCTGTTTGAGACTTCAACTTGGCCACTCGTCTGAGGATGATAATGAGTAGAAACTTTGTGATTGACATCATACTTTGCAACCAAAGTGTCAAAAGCTCGATTACAAAAATGAGACCCCCCATCACTTATGACTGCTCGAGGAGTGCCAAACCTAGTAAAAATGCTCTTTTTGAGAAATGCAACAACACTCCGGGCCTCATTGTTGGGCAAATCCACGACTTCAACACATTTTGAAATATAGTCGACTGCCACTAGAATGTATGTGTTCCCACACGAGCTAACAAATGGGCCCATAAAATCAATGCCTCACACATCAAAAATATCAACTTCAAGAATGGTATTGAGAGGCATCTCATCTTTCTTCGAAATTTCACCCGTTCTTTGACATTCGTCGCATCTCTTCACAAGTTCACTTGCATCTTTTTACAAAGTTGGCCAATAAAACCCACAACTAAGAACTTTTGAAGCTATCCTCTCCCTGCCATGATAGCCACCATAGGAAGAGGAATGACAAGCCTCTAAGATACTCAATTGCTCCTCCTCCGGGACACACCTTCGGATCACA
This sequence comes from Nicotiana tabacum, assembly GCF_000715075.1. NCBI lineage: Eukaryota > Viridiplantae > Streptophyta > Magnoliopsida > Solanales > Solanaceae > Nicotiana > Nicotiana tabacum. The sequence goes on from NC_134082.1 coordinate 97,908,361, forward strand.
CCATCCATGCAAATCTTGAACAAGTACGACTCATCCCAATAGAAGTCCAAACTATCTCGTTTGAGCTTCTTCCTTTGGTTAGAAAAGAGCTCACACAGTATTATACCAGTCATAAGAAAATTAGCAACGTCCACAAACCATGGCATACCATTCACCGACACCAAAAGGAGTTGCTCATCGGTAAATGAATCATTGATCTCTAGGCCATCACGAGGCCTCCCCTCCTCCTCCAAGCGGGACAAGTAGTTTGCCACTTGGTTTTCACTACCCTTCCGGTCTACAATCTCCAAATCAAACTCTTGAAGTAACAAGACCCATCTTATCAGCCTAGATTTGGAATCCTTCTTCGTCATCAAGTACCGGAGTGCGGCATCATCAGTATGAACTATGACCTTGGCACCTATGAGATACGACCGAAATTTCTCCATTGCGAATACAATAGCCAAAAGCTCTTTCTTAGTCACCGTGTAGTTCACTTGAGCATCATTCATTGTATTGATCGCATAGTACACAAGATGAACATTTTGTTCACTCTTTGACCCAAGACCGCCCCAACCACAACATCACTCGCGTCACACATAAGCTCTAAAGGTAAGCTCCAATTGGGTATGGTAATAATAGGAGTGGTGATCAACTTGTGCTTGAAAAGTTCAAAATTTTGCATACATCCCTCATTGAACACAAACTTGGCATGCTTTTCTAATAACTTGCACAATGGATTGACTACTTTCGAAAAGTCTTTGATAAATCTCCGGTAGAACCCTGCATGCCCAAGAAAACTTCTAAATCCCTTGACTGAAGTAGGGGGAGGGAGCCTTGAAATCACATCAGTTTTTGCTTTGTCCACCTCTATACAATGCTTTGGAATTTTATGCCCAAGAACTATGCCCTCCTCAACCATGAAGTGACATTTCTCCCAATTAAGCACAAGATTGGTTTCTTCACAACGGGCCAACACTCTATCAAGATTTTTGAAACATTAATCAAACAAGTTACCCACAACACTAAAGTCGTCCATGAACACCTCTAAAATATCTTCCACCATATCGGTGAAAATAGCCATCATACACTGTTGGAATGTAGCCGATGCATTACACAACCCAAAAGGAATCTTAGAAAAGGCAAAGGGGCCATATGGACAAGTGAATGTGGTCTTCTCCTGATCTTCTAGAGCAATCAAAATTTGGTTGTACCCAGAATACCCATCCAAGAAACAGTAGAAGGCACGTCCAGCAAGTCTGTCTAACATCTTATCAAGAAAAGGCAATGGAAAGTGATCCTTGGGGATTATTTTATTCAACTTGCGGTAGTCCATGCACACCCTCCACCCGGTGACCGTCTTTGTTGGAATCAACTCATTCTACAAATTGGTAACCACGGTCATACCACCCTTCTTCAGTACACATTACACCAGCGAAGTCCAAGAACTATCCGAGATGGGGTACACAACCCCACCATCCAACTACTTGATCACGTTGTTTTTCACAACTTCTTGCATTGCCTCATTCAACCTCCTTTGATGTTCCAAGGAGTTCTTTGCATTATCTTCCAAAATAATCTTGTGCATATAGAATGCAATGCTTATCCCCCAAATATCAGATAAGGTCCATCCAATTGCCTTCTTCCACTTTTGGTGCACTGCCAATGTTGCATCAACCTGCATGTTAGCAAGACAAGAGGAAAGAATAACTGGAAAAGTTGAACTAGGGCCTAAGAACTCATACCTGAGGTGTGGAGGCAACGACTTCAACTCCAATACCGTAGGTTCCTCGATTGAAGGTTTTGTTGGTGGAGTCTTCCTATTCTCAAGATCCAAAGAGAGTTTTCTAGGCTCATAAGAGTAAAAGCCCATTCCATGCAAAGCATTCACAAACTCCACTCGGCCTTCATCATTATTTACATCAAGATTCAACAATACTGCCTCTAGAGGGTCCTCCACATTGATCATTACACTAGTATCATCAACTATCATTGCCGTGATAAGGTCCACAAAAGAGCATACATGAAATACCACTTTCTCATCACCCACCCGGAAGGTGAGTTCCCCTGCTTCCCCTTCAACTAAGGCCTTCCCAGTAGCAATGAAAGGTCTTCCCAATATGATTGGAACCTCAAAATCTACCTCACAATCTAAGATCACAAAATCAGCTAGCAAGATAAATTTGTCCACTTGGACAAGAACATCATCAATTATACCTAATGGTCTCTTCATAGTTCTATCCGCCATTTGCAATCTCATGGAAGTCGGCCTCGGTTTCCCAATACCCAAAGTCTTGAAAACTGAGTAAGGCATAAAGTTGATACTTGCCCCTAAATCATATAGAGCTTTTGCAAAGTCCGCACTCCCAATGGTGCAAGGAATGGTGAAAGCACTGGGATCTTCTAGCTTCGGGGCCATTGAGTACACTATTGCACTAACTTGGTGGGTCATCTTGATGGTTTCACAATCCATGGATCTTTTCTTTGTCACCAAGTCCTTCATGAATTTAGCATAACCCGACATTTGCTCTAAAGCCTCCACCAAAGGAACATTAATGGATAAGCTCTTCATCATGTCAATAAACTTCTTAAACTGATTCTCATTTTTCTACTTCATGAGCATTTGAGGATAAGGTGGAGGTGGCCTTGGCAAAGGAGCCTTGTCTTTAGGCACAACCATTTTAGGCATGTCTATTACGTGTTCCATACACGGGTTCACGTCATTCTATATTTCCACCTCGGCATCTTGGATATCAATCCTCACTTCCTCATTTACGTTCTCATCAATCACATTCTCAACCACCAAAGGAATCTCATCTTCTTGCAACTCAACTTCATCACTTAAAATTTCTTTTAGCTTGGAGGAATGCACATCACTGCCTCGTCCACTTCTTGTAGTTACCGCCATAACATGCCCGAAATTGCTCCCACCCTTCAGGTTAACTACCGTATCACTAGGTAGAGCCCTCTTAGGACAAGTATTCAAGGATTGTGAGATTTGACCTAATTGAACCTCCAAGTTTCTGATTGAATTATTGTGGGAAGCCAACTGGGCATCAGAGTCTGCATTCTTTTTCATCATCTGTTCAAACATCATTTCAATTCTCCCCATTTCATTGTTGGAAGAACTAGGACCTTGGGATGGAAATGGGGGTGGATTGTTCGGTTGTTGATACATTGGGGGCTTTTGAAAGCCTTGCCCCCGATTTCCTTGATTGCCATTGTTCCAACCACCCTGATTGTTGTTACCACCCCAGTTATTGTTGTTGCCACTCCAATTACCCTGATTGTTCTGATTATTATTCTGGTTGCCCCAATTGGAATTTTGGTTGTTGTTTCCCCAATTACTACTCCGTTGTTGTTGTTGATTACCCCAATTGCCTTGGGGTCTCCATTGTTGTTGGTTGGAAGAATTGTCCCTTTGGCCCTGATAATTGTTCACATATTGGACTTTTTCATTCTGCCCATCATAGCCATCATCTTGGAATTCACCACTATCATTGTCATATTGATCCGAACTCCCTTGGGTCTGTTGACCTCCTTTTCTTCTTTTGTTTACTAGCATGTTGACACCCTCTATAGCATTAACCTGTCGTGGATTTTAAACCTGTTGTAACTGTGCCTTTGCTAGCTGGTTCACCCTGTAGAACATTGGCTCTACTTTGCCAAGCGGAGGACGTGTTAGCCATCTCATCAAGAATGTCTCAAGCCTCGCCATAAGACAGCTTCATGAAATTACCCCCAGCAAGTTGGTTCATTATGAACTGATTTGTTGTGTTAATGCCCCGGTAGAATGTCTATTGTATCATTGCCTCAGTCATATCATTGTTGGGACATTCATTTACCATGGTTCGGTATCTCTCACATATCTCATGTATTGGTTCGTTAGGCTCTTGCTTGAAAACTAAGATCTCATCCCTCAAAGCTGCCATATCTCCCGGCAAGAAAAACTTTGTAATGAATTTATCCGCCAACTCATCCCAAATAGTGATGGAATGGTTGGAAAGCCTCCTGAGCCAGTCCAATGCCTCCCTCTAAGTAAGAAAGGGAATAATCTCAACCGAAGTGCATCCTCTGACACATTAGTTTGCTTGCTCCCCCAACAGGTATCGACGAAACCCTTGAGATGTTTGTAAGCATTCTGATGGGGAGCACACTTGAAATACACTCACTGCTCCAACAACGTCAGCATCACATTCGTAATTTGAAAATTGACCGCCCGGATCCGGATTGGGACAATTGCACTAGCATATACTTGGTTGGTAAGCACTCGAGGAGCCACTCTTGGAGGTGGCGGGGAAGGGTCTGGAACATTATCATTGGCATGGCGGCCTTTCATTTGTCCTTGAGGTACAACAGGAACCTTATCATCAATATTGTCATCTACATCCTCCCCCGGCAGAAGATCTCCAAGAGGTGATTTGTTTGCTGCTATTTTGTACCTGAATTTTCGACACACACAAATAAGTAACGTAGAAGGAAAGAACAATACACAAAACTATTTATATAGATAGCCAAAATTGTTAGCTCCCCGACAATGATGCCAAAAAGTGATAGGTGCCAACCCTATACCACTACAAAGTGGCGAGAACGGTCGAAACAGCTTATACCCGAGATGGTCAGGATCGAATTCAAAGGGAGCTAGAATTGGGAATTGGATTCCTATCTAGACTAGAAATGTGTAGTGCTCTTAATTACACTTCCAATCATCTTTTGGTTGGTTGTTACTTCTGATATTTATGTAATGATAAGCTAAATTAAACTAAGAATGATTCCTTGCAAGGTTTTCTAAATAGTTAAAGAGGCACTGGGGAAGTGACTTTCTCTTAGGTAAATACTTGACGGGATCTAAAGCCTAAGGCAAAGAAGTTATGTTGGGGATTGTGATATAGCCAGTGCACAGAATTACTCACTCTATACCTCTCGGTAGCTTGAGTGACTTTGCCCTAATTGACTTTATCAAGACCAATTGGTTGTCGAAATTGTGCAAGCAATATAGGCTCAAGTCGGGTATTACTATCTCTAGGTTTAACCCTTTAATTGGGGCTATCAATCACTTGATTACACCTTAATTCCTTATTGGACTGATTTTCCTATACTCAAGCTCTCTTTCTCAAGAATAACCCAAGTCAAATAGGCACAAATTAGTGTTTGCAACCACTAATTCAACATGGAAAATACAAATCAGTCCAAATATCAACTATGCATAAACATCTAAGCCTTAAATCAAAAGACCCATCAAATACCCATACTAGGGTTGAGCCACAACCCTAGCTAATGGGTCTAGCTACTCATAATAGAAGAAAACAGAGAAATAGATGAAGAATAACCCATATGATTTAATTACAAACTAAGATAATGAAGATTCAGGTTAAAGTAGCTACAAATTACTCAAAATAGAACAAAACAGTTGTTCACATGCTCTGGAGTCTAACAGATTACAAAAGATACCCTAAAAATGTGAAAAGAAAGTATTTATACTAGGCCGAATATTTTGGACAAAAATACCCCTGACGAGGTACTGCGGTCCGCATAAAATGCACCGCAGACCGCGATGAGGCTTCTTGGCTTGATTATACATTCTCTGAATTTGGCCACCGCGAGCCGCATAAAATGCACCGCGGCCACGGTGGTTTCAACTGCGGTCCGCACAAAAAGGACAGCATTCTGCATTGGCTTCTATCTTCAAACTCCTAACTCTTTGAACCCCCCTCTCCGCAGACCACACAAAATGGATTGCGGCCGCAGAGAGGCTACTGTGATCGCAAGAAATCCTTCGCGGACAGCATTGTCGTGGGCTCTAAAAGTGCACCTCTTTGAATCTCCTCACTACGGACCGCACTAAATGGATTGCGGCCACGGTAGGTCTGTTGCGGCTGTGCTTTGACTTTTTCTTGGTATTTGTGCATGTTTCACTCCTTTTTGAGCTGGTTTTGACTAATTGTTACCTTTATGACCAAACCCTGCAAACAAGTACAACATGTAAGCCTTTGGTACTATTTTGTATACAGTTTTAATCAAAACTCAAGTAAAAGGAGTGTAAAATGAACTAGAATCCCTAGTTATCAGTCGACCTCGGTCAAATTAATTATCTTAATACCTCTTCATATAAAATCTCTTCGAGGCAAATTTTGACCCATGCAGTTAGTCCCCCCGCTTATTGAGGCCGACTCTAGACGACCACAATCAACAGACTTTGTTAATCGCGATTGGGAAATTTAGGTGAGTAGGTCGAATAGTAACATTTCAGACGAGATGGCAATGTGTCACTTTGTGAGTCGTCTCCTATGGTCGCGTCGATTCAAAGTGATGTCATGACATCATACGTCATTATTATGCGTTTTCCCAATGCATTGCGTCATTTCTCATGCCTTTGTCATTTCTGTACTTGTGTTGTGCATTGATGTTTTATTACTCAATATTTATGCCTGAGTTCTTATAAGTAGGGATATGTGGCATTTTGCCTTATTCTTTGCATTCTCAACTATTTGAATCTTTGTATCTCTTCCTCCTTCTTCGTTCAGAGTTCCTGCTCCTATTACCTTTATTCTTGTATCCCTATTTTCACTGATTTCGGTGACTTCTGCAACTCACGACTCCTTTGTGTTTGTATATTCTTCATATATAAACATAGAAAGATGGTTCATCTCATCTGATCTAGCTCCCTTGGTAGTGAGCATACCTCCCCATGACAATGAGGCTGCCATTGTTGCAAAAGATAAAAGGTTTCTTATGCTGGAGGAAATAATTTCCCGTAATGAGAAGGCTAGATTTGACTTCTCGAAGCTACCCAAGGAAGACCCTGAGGCCATGGAATTTGAGATGGATGCGGATACCCTTGCGGAGTTTAGGGCGAAGTTTAAAATTTCCGCCCACATCGATGTGGTCTTGGCTGGTCGTGATGTGGTGCAGATTCACCGCCTCGGATATTGTGTGTTCTATATATATACGTTCTATGTAAGCTACTCTTTTCCCCTTCCCTCTGGTGGAGAAATTATGCCGCTACTACGACATCTTCCCGGCCTAGTTTTTTCCTTATATCTACAAGTTCATCCTTATGCTAACGAAGTACATAGAATTGGCTGGCCACGGAATCTCTCTCCACCACCTGATGCACCTCTTTGCGCGCAATTTCCATAGGGGGATGATGTTGCACCTTCGTCACCATGGAAGTAAGAGCTTGGTAGTGAAGATAGACAATAAAGCAAATTGTCGATTCTGGCTTAATTACTTCAACGTCAAGACAGAGGACGTAGTGGCAAATGCAAATAAATTTCCTGAGGTGTGGAATTATGCCCGTAAGTATCTTTGCTAATTGCTTATTTTGCTTGTTTTGGTAGTAATTTAATCATTCTATCTTTTCTTTGTTCAGCCGAGACCGAACCCCCTCCATTGGTTACAAATATTCATGATTGGGTTAGCCAGGTCTTCCCCCATACGGTGGGGATTCATGAATGGTTGGCTTTTTACAAGAAGTTTTGGCCCAAGCCTCCAGCAATCAGTGAGTTGTTCGCTTTTAAGTCTTTGTTGTTACAGCCTTCTGGTCGCCTGCTTCTCAACATTTTTTGGGGGTTGGCCTATTAACCTTTTTTTTCTTCTCTTTTTGTTATTAGGTTGGAGAGCTTCAAGGAGGTTGAGGGCTCCTACTCTTGTGTTCCGCCAAGTGAATACTATGACGGGATCTGCCATTGCTGCAATTGCGAATAAGTCTACCCGGACAACCACTTCTATTCGGTCTCCAGCTTCGACTAGATCTTACCGACCGTCGGCACTCAGCAATAGAGACTCTAGCCTTTCCCATACTGCACCTAATAGATGAATCATGCCGAGTGAGGAAGATCTGATTCCTCATAAAAGGAGGTCGGTTGATGTTGGTGATGGAACAATTTAAGTAGTGGATTCTTTGAGGGATGATCGTTAGCCGACCACTATCATGTTTGAAAGTGAAGATGGCCCACCGTCTAAAGTCCCGCTATCATTGGGGGACGTGGAAGGTGTGCCTTTGCCTGAGGCTGAGGTTGGAATCGGTAGGCCACCTGCAGAAGTCATGAGCACCGTACTGAGAGATGAGCCATCGTCCTCGAGGATGGATGATGTTCCTTCATCTACTGAGGGAAGGGATAAGGGCGCTGCCGAGGACAAATACAAAACCGGCTCCGATATTGACGTCGAAGAGGTACGAATGCTAAGCGAGGGGTTTATGTGGGTGGAAGTAAGGCTTGAAGGAGCCTCTCGTACCATCATGGTCCCTATGGACCGGGACTTGCTAGTGAACACGGAGGACGTGCTCCCTTCCTTAGGTCCACATTGCTCCGATGTTGAGGGCCGAACTTTGGAAAAACTAGACGACGATGCCCTATCAATGGGTATAGCTGGCCTCGCCCTCAAGGTAAAATTTCTTTTTTTGACCTTCTAACTTCCGTGCCTTGTATTTCACTTTTATTTATTCATTTGACTTTAGTTTTCTTCTTTTTCTCCCCTCCCTTTTAGACCATTATTTTGGAGATCGAGAGTGCCCATCGAGAGGAGAGACGTAAAGCTATTTTTAATAAGATCGAGTGAAAGTATCGTGAATACCGCTACAAGTATCGCGAGATCTGCAAGCGGTTTGGTGAGAACGGCAACTTTCAGGCTATTTGTGTCGAGCTTAAATAGAAAGATGATGAGTTGATGAAAGTCATAGGCAAGTGTAGTGTCCTCGAAGGAGCGCTGAGGGATAAAGAAGAAGAGCTCGAGGTGAGCAAAGTGGTCGAGGCATAATGTGCCGATCTCCAGGAACAAGTAATTTCACTACGGGTCAAGCTCAATGAGAGTTTAGTCAAGTAGAGGCTCTGAGTAGTGAGCTCGACCAGAAGGCTACGAATTTGGAGAAGGCTGAATTGGCCCGGCTGGCGGCTTCGACGAAGGTGGAGGCTTTAGAGGTCACAATCTGCGTCCTTCAATCTGAGCGGGAAAATGACTTGGAGACGGACGAACTCAGGGAAGAGCGACTTAAGGAGCGGATAGGGGAGCTAGAAAAAGATGCCTCGAACGTCGGTGACCAAGTCACCGTCCTTGAGGCTGAGAAGGTGAGGTTAACGGCTCAGCCGTCCTCTTCTCATATTTCTGCTTTCCCTTATATTCTGCGGGATTTGTATGAGAAGTGGATACATGCCGAGGCCCAGCTTGGTATATTCAAAGATTTGATGATGGCGGGCAAAGTTCAGGAGGCCAACTTTGAGGATACTCGCAATAAGGCACGTTCAGCTCGGATCGCTTATGGCTACGATCCTGCAACACCACAAGCCGATGATGATGAAGGGGATGTGAAAGGTATTGAGCAAGATGCCTGGTACGAGGATGAATACCTCAACAACGACGGAGATGGCAGGGAGACGGGTGGAGACGGCACTACTGGGTTAGGTAGCGAGTATTTGTTTTTCTTTCTTTTGTTTGTAACTTTTGTGCATACTTTTTCTGGCGTCTTCTTCAGCATTTGTAAAAAACATATTTGAAGTATGAAATGTCATTTTTGCTATTTTGTGGCTGATTCCTTTCTCTGTTTGGTCTTGTACGTTTCTTTCTATTGTTTTTTCATTCCGTCGCCTCAATCATAAAATTTGGTTTTGGTCATGGCTGGGGACGGTAGGTCTTAATTCGAACGACATCGAATGTATTAATTCGAGGAGGTCGAATGTGAGTTAATTCGAGCAAGGCCGAATGTGAATAAATTCGAGTGAGAATGTCACTTTAGTTAATCTTAACGAAGTTGAATATGAGTTAATTCAAGCGAGGGCGAATGTCACGTTAGTAAACCCGAACGAGGTCAAATGCGAGTTAATTCGAGCAAGGTTGAATGTCACTTTAGTTAATTCAAATAAGGTCAAATGTGTTAATTCGAGCGAGGTCGAATGTGAATAAATTCGAGCGAGGTCGAATGTGAATTACTTCGAGCGAGGTCGAATGTTAGTTAATTCGAACGAGGTCGAATGTGAATTAATTTGAGTGATCTCGAATATGTGTTAGTTGTACCCAAGGGCCAAGTAGATATTGAAGCAACATTGCTTTGGCCAAAACATTGGCGAATTTCATACACTTCTGTTTTGCTCATATATTTTGAGAAATTTACATATTTTTTGGGCCAGCATTCTAGCCCCGGTCTATTTAGTCCCTTCATTGGGTGACTTGGAGATGTGTTGAGAGGTTGGGCAATGAACTGACCGTTCGTATTTCAAGTTGAAAGTGTCCCCCTTGTCGCCTCTTCAAAAACCTCCTTGAGAAACCCCAATTGGGACAATGCTCAAGCGAGGGAAAAAAGAGTACGACTTAGAGGACGTTTTTTCTTAAAAGTTGAAGTACTTAAGGTGGGCGACCTTCCAGTTGTTTGGTAGTAATTTTTCTTCCATTATTTCTAGTTGAAATGACCCTTTTATTTGCTACTACCATGATTTTTATGTGTCGTCCCAATTTGTTCCTAGTTTGCCTTCCCACGGGTCTTTACCTGCTTGTGTTTTGGATTTGAGCATGTAGTCCACGACTTTGAGTGCTCTGATTTTTGCCTTTTTGTTATAATAGCGTTCAACCTGTTGCTTCTGGGCGACCATCCTTATGTAGTCCATATCTCTCTGTTCCTCAGTTTCATTGAGCTCTTGCCTTCTGCTTTGGTCGTTTCTCGGCCCGCTCTCATGGGAATATCTCAAATTGGGCTTTCCTACTTTGACTAGTATTGTTGCATCGGTCTCATAGACCAATGAGTAGGGCGTCTCTCCTGTGCTCGTCTTTGGCGTTGTACGGTAGGAGCAAAACACTTCTTGTAATAGCTCCGGCCATAGTCCCTTGGCATCCTCAAGCTTTTTCTTCATGATGTTTAGTATTGATTTATTGGAGGACTCTACTTGACCATTTCCTGTGGGGTGGTACGGCGTGGAGAGTATTCTTTTGATATGCCATTTCTCGAAGAACTCGATGACCTTTTTTCCGGTGAATTGGGGTCCGTTATCGCAAATGATCTCTTTGGGGAGGCCGAAGCATCACACATATTCTTCCATATGAAGGTGATCACTTCCCGTTCACGTATCTGGGCGAATGCTCCTGCTTCCACCCATTTAGAAAAATAGTCAGTTAAAACCAAAAGGAATCGTATGTTACCTCGCCCTGCAGGGCGGGGGCCGACGATGTCCATTCCCCACTTGATGAAAGGACAGGAGGAAGTGACTAAGTGGAGGTGCTTGCCCGCTTAATGGATCATTGGGGCATATTTTTGACATTGCTCACACTTTTTCACGAAGTTAGCGGCCTCTTTTTTCATAGTAGGCCAGTAATAAACTGCTCGTATGAGACATATGACTAGAGCTTGATTGCCTGAATAGGCCCCGTAGTGGCCTTCGTGGACTTCATCTAGGACGCATCGCATTTGATTTGGGCCTAAATATTTTGCTAGGGGCGCCAAACATCCTCTTGTATAGGTCATTGTGAATGATACTATATCTAGCCGCCTACATCCGAAGCTTCTTGGCTTCCTTTTTAACATCTGGGAGTATGCCATCATACAAGTATAAAAAATAAGGTTGCTCCAGTCCCAAGTTCGATTTATAGTCCTTTCCTCTACTTTATCTATCGATGAGTGGAGGAGGGTGACCACGTTTCCTTCGTCAGTTATGTTTTTAGTGGCTGCCGCTAGTTTAGTAAAACCGTCTGCTTTGATGTTTTGTGATAGGGGGATCTGTTCGAGATGGAATTCATCAAAATCAAGAAGTAGTTTACAGATCTCAGTCTGGTATTTTTGCAACATTTGTTCTTTGATTTGGAAAGTCCCCTATACTTGGTTGACAACGAGTTGAGAATCACAATGTAGTGTTACCCGCCTTGCCCCGTACTTGAGTGATAGCTTCAATCCTGTAATCACTGCCTCATACTCGGCCTCATTGTTAGACATATCCGAGCATCTTATGGACTGGCAAATCAATTTTCCAGTCGGTACTTCGAGCACAAGTCCCAGTCCGGACCCCCACGCATTAGAAGCTACATCGGTGTATAAAATCCATAGATCTTACATTTGTGGAGAAGCCTGGGTGGCCTCTTTTTTGACTTTGGGCATTATGTTTGTACTGAAGTCGGCGACGAAGTGGGCTAGGACTTGTGATTTTATCGCCGTTTGCGGTTGATATGTGATGTCATGCTCACATAATGTTATGGCCCATTTGGCTAATCTGCCCGGTAGCTCAGCCTTATCTAAGATGCTTCTCATGGGGAAAGTTGTGACTACCGAAATGGGGTGGCACTGGAAATAGGTTCTAAGCTTTAGTGAAGCTATGACCAGAGCCAGGGCTAATTTTTTAAGGTAAAGGTACCTCGTCTCAGCATCGACTAAGGTTTTACTGATGTAATAGATGAGAGACTGCGTACCTTTATCTTCTTATACTAGGACCACACTTACTGCCACTTCAGATACAGCAAGGTAGACGAGGAGGCGATCCCCAGGTTCTACCTTGGAAAACAACAACAGCGATGACAAGTAAACCTTTAGCTCCTTGAGGGATTGGACACACTCCGAAGTCCACTGGAGGTCGTTGTCTTTCTTGAGTATGCCAAAAACTTGTGGCATCTGTTGGATGATCACGAGATGAATCTCGATAGGGCGATGATATAACCAATCAGCCTCTAAACCTGTTTTTTGCTGGTTAAGTGTTCTAGTATTCCTTCTATGGCTTTGATTTGGTCGAGCTTGACCTCGATACCTCGTTGTGATACTAGAAAGCCTAAGAACTTTCCTGAGGTCTCGCCAAATACACACCTTTTAGGGTTTAGCTTCATGTTGTACCGTCTGAGTATGTCGAAGGCTTCTTTCAGGTGGTCGATGTGATCTTCTTTCCTTTTGGACTTGACCAACATATCGTCTTTTAAGACTTCCATGGTCTTTCCGAGTTGATCTTTGAACATTTTGGTTACCAACCTTTGGTATGTAGCCCCCAGGTTTTTTAGTCCGAAGGGCATAACTCTATAGCAGTACGTTCCTTGGTGGGTGATGAATTAGTCTTCTCCTGATCCTCCTCTTCCATGAGGATCTCATTGTAGCCTGAGTAGGCATCTAAGAAGCTCATTAGTTCATGCTCGACCATCGTGTCAATGTGTTGGTCGATATAAGGTAGTGGGAATGAATCTTTGGGGCACATTTTGTTTAAATCTGTAAAGTCCACACACATCCACCACTTTTCGTTATTATTTTTCACCATGACCATGTTGGCGACCCATTGGGGGTATTTTGATTCCCTGATGGAACCATTTTCCAGTAATTTTTTGACCTTCTTGTGGACCGCATCATTTATGGTAGAATTGAATTTCTGCCTAACCTGTCTCACCAGGGGGTGGAACGGGTCGACATTCAATTTGTGTGCGGCAATATCCTTTGAGATACCTGGATATCTACATGGGAAAAATCGAATAAATCTGCGTTAGCATTTAAGAATTGACAGAATTTACCTGGATCTTGAAGCCTGCAGCTGATGTAGGCTTTCTTGTTATGGTCGTTATAGTCAAGTTGGATGGGGTCGAGGTCTTCTATGGTTGATCCAGTGGCCTCCACTATTTCGGGATCTCTAATGATGTCCTTTCTTTTGCCATAGCTTGACCTCGACCTTGTCGGTAGCATTCTCGAGATGTGCGATGTTCTCTTCGTATGCTGAATCTTCCCTACGGGGTTTGAAATTTGATAACTTGGTATAAGATGGAGGGAATGAACCTCATGGAATGTATCCAAGGTCATCCTATTATAGCATTGTATGCCGTATCCTGATCCATGATGTGGAATGTGGTTTCCAAGGTGATGCCGCCGGCCAGGACGGGGAGTGTGATTTCTCCAGATGTTCGTTCTACTGCATTCTTAAAACCTGTTAGCGTGATGCATCGTAGCACTATCTTATCCTCGAGTTTCATCTGTGTAAGTTCTCAACGATGGATAATGCACGTACCGCTCCCATCTTCCACCATAGTGCGTCTTACATTTGTATCTAATAATCATAAAGTGATAACAAGGGTGTCATAGTGAGGGAAAACCAAACCGTGAGTATCCGACTTATAGAAGATGATACTTTCTTCGAGTTTGTCATATCATTCATGAGTGATCGATTGCTTGAGTTTGTGGGTTGTGGTGAAATTGACGTTGTTGATCGATGCATCATCGCCGCCTCCTATGATCATTTGAATGGTGCAGGTTGGTAAAGGCAGTTTCGACGGTCCTTGGTGTTGTTCACGTACTCGGGGAAAGTTGGTCCTGCGTTGGTCGCTCAGCAATTCTTTCAAGTGCCCTTGGTGAAGCATGTTTACGACTTCCTGCCTTAGAGTGATGCAATCCTCAGTTTTATGACCTCGCTCTTGGTGGTACTCGCAGAGGGCATTTGACTTTCTGGTGCTTGGGTCCGACCTCATCTTTTGCGGCCACTTCACCTTTGGTCCGAGCTTCTCTAATGTGTAGACTATTTTTGAAGGTGACACACAAAAATTATGAGTGGATAATAAAGGGGGCATACCTCTCTCGTTCCGTTGAGTCCTTGTCCTTGGCCTAGATGAGCCTTCTTCGTGGCAGGAGGGGGCATGATGGCGCTTCTGATATATGGCTGATGCCTTTCTTGATTGGGTCATGGAGCTTCTAGATCCGTCCTAGCATCATTTCCTCGATCCTTCCTAGACTCGGCTTGTATGGAGGTTAACCGATGGGTTGGCCCATTCAGGTTGTCTTCGTCAACACGGACCTCGGTACAGTAGGCGTTGTGTATTTCATCCCAAGTGGTTAGAGGATACTTTATAAGCCGACATAACAATTTTCTGGTCGCCCTCGAACCGTTCCTATTCAGTCCGTTTTGGAAAGCTGCTACAGTCATGCCCTCTGGTACATTTGGCAAGGTCATACGTACTCGGTTTAAACGAGCGAGGAAGTCCCTTAATCCTTCTCCGGGCGATTGTTTGATGGCAAATATATCGTTAACTCTTGCCTCCACCTTTTTGGCCCCAACATGGGCCGTTACAAACTTGTCAGCCATCTCTTCGAATGTTTCGATGGAGAGCGTGGGCAGTGGTGAGTACTAAGTCAATGCTCCTCTGGTGAGGGTCTCACTGAACTTTTTCAATAAGATAGAGGATACTTGTTCTTTGGAGAGATCATTGCCTTTTACCGTTGTAACATAGTGAGTCACATGATCTTCGGGGTCGGTCGTGCCATCGTATATCTTCAAATAAGGCAGAATCTTGAAAGTCTTAGGTATGGCATGTGGGGGAGCTTCGTTACATTAGGGTTGTTCAACAAACCGACCGACATCTCTTTTTGGCAAGAGTTTTGGGGCACCCAGTATTTTGTCGACTCTTTCTTAGTTTTCTCTCATTTGGTCCTGAAGCATTTTATTTTTATTTTTCATTTCTTCCATCTTCCTCAGAATGGCTATGAGGGTGTCGTCACCTGCATTATTAACATTGTGAGTAATATCTGTTATTGGAAGGAGATAGCCATGCTACTCGGCTGTTACTAGTGTAATGCAAGTCCTTGTATTTTCTCTAACTGCCCCCTGGGCGGTCTTGTCAAGGATGCTGGTCAGCGTGTTTGTCAGCCAAGCCTTAAGCAGTTTCTTCACTACTAGTGGTGTCTCTTCCATTACGGACGTGGAAGCTCCTTTGTTGCGGGATGTTGTGATACTGTCATGAGGAACGAGCGACCCAATTCGCCTAGGAGAGGCATTAGGCTTTAGATGGTGTTGAAGAGGTTTGTAGTGAGATCGTCCACTGCCTTCATTCAATCTTCTCCCTTACCTGCCATGTTAGTTGTGTGTACAAGGAAATAGGGTTTTTTGTGAACTGTGCCAGTTATAGGTCTAGAAAAAAACTAAAAATTTAACTAGAAAATCCTCACAGATGTCGCCAAATTGTTTGATAAAAAAAGTATAAACCCTTGGTTAAACTAATTAATTTTATGTAATGAGGGGTTAAATTCAGTTAATGATAATAACCTCAGCTCTATAATCGGTGGACACAAATAACTAAGAACAGTGTTGAGAGGAGATTAAATACGGTGTGCATTCAATGTTTCAAGACGATTAATGATGGGGGAATATCAAGTAATAAATAGCATTACGGTAAATAAGGAGAATGATTCACCCAATATTAAATGAAGTGGATGATTTCTCCTTCTGACAAGGATGAATGATAAACAAATACTAGAATATTGGGACCCTTCTCGGAGCTGGTGGAAAAGTGTCGAATAATAAACAATCGAATCCCCTTTGAAAGGCAATGTTTGTATTTTATCTAGAAAGAGTCTGTTTTTCAAAGAGTGTTCTTATTCGAGAATATTACATGTCTTTCACCTTATCTCTTTATCTATTTATATAGGACATACCCCTAATCAACCTTAAAAGTACAAGTACAGAGAATATTCAATGGAATATTCTCCTAGGGATCCTATTACAAAACTAGCCGTTGTTGTTGCTCCTCACATTTGACCTCGGCCATCATTGATTGCCCGACTATAAAAATTGTTTACTAGTCGACCTCGGTCAAATTACTTTTCGTAATACCTCTTCATATTAAATCTCTTTGAGGCACATTTTGACCCATATATTATCATGTAAACAATAAGTAATACTAAATACACAATGCTATTACTTTGGAATAGCTACATTTTATAATTTACTTTGAAAAAACTATATTGATTAGAATATTTAATTTATATTTATGTTTTATATTTTAATTGAATTCCTTTATCACGAAAAACTACATTCATCTCTCTTTTTCAAATAATACGTTTCTACATTTACAAATAATTTAACTTTAGATTTTAAATTTTACTAATCTTATCTGAGTGATTTTATAAATTAATGTAAAAATATTTATGACATATTTCAAATCTCAAATTTCAAAGTGTTTTGTTATTCTTAAACTTATTAGTATCCCGTCAAACGTACACTTCACACAAATTTGCCCGGAGGTACTAAGGAAAAGAAATAGAAAGAATTAGGAGCAAAGATACAACACAAACATGTAGAAAGAGGTGACACTTTGTTTTCTTTTCTTCACTCAACATCTTAGAAAATTCATTTCTTGGTGTCAACGAAGATATTAGTGATGATTGGGTGGGTCTATTTTCATGATTTTTCACCCTAAAACTTTCCCGTTCCTCTCTCTTATAATTTATTTATTTATTTATTTATCTATTCAGTACTTTTCAGAGAGAGAATTTACCCTCCTTTATTGTTTTTTTCTTTCATACTGTAGTTGTTTCTTTGGAGGAAATCACGTGAAAAAGGAAAGCCTAAAAATATGGGGTACATAGTCAGGTACACTACTAGAAATACAAAAGAAAAAAAGCCTTCCTTTCTTGATAACTGTTACCCTAATTATTATGAAATTGACTTTGCCTCTTAATTTTCATCATTAGAGATGAAATTACCTCGCGTCATTGTGATGCAAGAAAGAAAGACACATTTTCTAAAACCAAATCAGCTTAGAATTTCGAATTTTCATCACTCGAATCTTTTGAATGTTTATGATTAACTTCATCTGTTTCAAAGTTGTATAATATTCCTGTCTTATCAATTCTTCCCTTTTGCTTCTATGGATTCCTTTTGCGTTTGACGTGTCGATCTTATGGTTGCTCCATAAAATCAAATTGTGGGTACCATTTACACTATTAGAGCTTTTAATTGGTTTTGATCAGTAAATTTTTGAGCTATTTTTCTGCAACAATAAGATGACTTTTTAGTATGAAAGGTGACATCAAGATTTCTTCGAGGCTTTCGGCTAATAAAGTTTTGTTAGGGCTCGTTTGGTACGAGGGAATGATGAATAATTAATTTCTTGATTAAATTTGAGATGAGTTTATACAATATTTGGTTGGAATAAAATTGCAATATTACTAATCCCGGGATTAGTTATCCCAGGATTATAGTATTTTTTATCTCTATGAGAGGATGTAATAACTAATCTCGAAATAATTAATCCTAAGATAATTAATCATGTGATAACTTGTTTTCCAACCAAAGACCCTTAGTCGTACTAATGAAATCAATATATTGGCGCAACTAAGGGTGGACGTTCGGTATTTCGGTTCGGTATGTAAGAATTTCGGTATTCGGTTTATCAATTGTGTATACCAAATACCATACCAAAATATTTCGGTACGGTTCGGTATTTATTATTTTGGTTCGGTACGGTTTCAGTTTAACAATCAATGAATAATCAATGCTAAATTGCTAACGCCTAACCTAACAGTGCACAACTGCACATGCACAATTGGAAGAGGAATCACAACTGCTGTGTTTGCACAATCTAAATTCTAAAGTGTTTGCACAACTGCCGTGTTTGCACGATCTAAAGTGTTTGCACAACTGCAGGAATCAATGAATAATCAAATAATCAATGCTAACAATCAATGAATAATCAATGCTAAAGTGTTTGCACAACTGCACAATGTGCACATGGCTCATGGCTGAAAGCCTGAAACAAGAATAACATATTATATTCTGGCAATTCTGCAGTTGCACGCAGCATGCCATATTATTCTGCTCCAGACAACAACTTCACAATCTGGCAATCTGCAGTTGCACGCCAGATCTGGCAATTAACTTAAAACTTAACACTTAAACACAGTGCAATAAAAACACAGTCCAACAAAAACAGTCTTAACACTTAAACATAGTGCAACTGAACTGGCCAACTGCAACTGCAAGTCTACAACTGCAATAGTCTTAAGTCTTAACAGTCTTAACACTTAAAGTCTTAAACAGTTAAACATAGTGCAACAAAAATAGAGAGGGCAATGTTTGCACTCTACTTTGCGAACTTCTCTGTTATCTTCTTTCACCACAAAGTATTCCCAAATATCGGAGCGTTGAGTAGTAGCAACGGGCATGATTGCACTTGAACCTAAAAAAAATATAAATCATAAGTTAGAATATTATAGTTTGATGATAATAAAACAAAACTACAAACTATTAAGTATATCATTATCACCAAACAAATAGAGTATTAAACTTACCACTCAAGATGTAAGTTCCAACTATACATCAAACAATGCTAGTAGTGCTTCCATTATTTTCCATATCTAAAGATAATATGACCAAATATGTCATACAAATGAAAAAGCATGATATATTATTTTGAATTAAAATACACACAAAATATTAAAGCTTACCAAGCTCGAGTTCCTCAAGATACTTCAAGTCTTCTTCAATACTAATAGGATTCTTCTCTTCTCTAAGCCAATCTTGAACACAAATAAGAGCTTGCACACATTTAGGAGTCAATGAACTCCTAAATGAATCAAGAATACGGCCACCAGTGCTAAACGCGCATTCCGACGCCACACTAGAAATTGGAATCAATCTTCCTGTTGAGGACAAGATTCGGTTGTATACTTTTTTAGATACTCTCCAAACAAAGAATTCATATAAGCATACACCTCAGCATTTATTTTCTTCCCTTTTTCCTCCCCAAAAAGTTCTTCAAGTTCTCCCTCAACATATTCAAATTTGTTACGTGGATCCAAGACGGAAGCAATAAAAATCATTTTATTCATCTTTTCAGGCTCACCCCAATACTTCTTGAACTTTTCTTGCATTTGCTGAGCCATTTTTCTCAAATGCCCATCCTCACTAGCTAAACACATTTTCAAATGACAATAAAGTTCAGATACATCCTCAAAATGAGAATTACAAGTGACATAACGTGAACCTGAAACTTTTTTAGTTAGCTCGTGAAATCTTGCAAGAAACTCTATCACATTCCTCACATTCACCCAATCATCAGATTCAAGAGGACCTGCATTACCACCATCTTCACAAAGATGAGAACATTGATATGCAGAAAATCCATCATCAAAAAGATGCAACTTGTCAAAGGCTTTTTCAAAGTGTTGTGCTGTATCCAACATCAAATAGGTGGAATTCCACCTGGTAGGAACATCCAAACACAACGTTTTGGTACATTCTACCTTTACATGTGCACAACACTGTTTAAACTTTAAGGTCCTTGCAGGCGAAGATCTCACATACCTCACAATATTTCTAACACGTGTCACAGAAGCATCAAGTTCTTTCAAACCATCTTGCACAATTAGATTTAGTATATGAGACATGCATCTCACATGAAGATGTTTACCACTCATCATATTTAGTTTTCCACATATCTAACTGTTTAGACAATTCTTTGACAGTGACATCATTTGAAGAAGCATTGTCCACAGTAATAGTGAAAACCTTGTCTAATTTCCATTCAAGCAAACAATCCCTAATAGCTTTAGCCATCTCTTCACCCTTATGACTAGTGATAGGGCAAAAATTAAGTATTCTTTTATGCAACTTCCAATCCCTATCAATGAAGTGGGCTGTCAAACACATATAATTTATTCTTTGTAATGAAGTCCAAGTGTCTGTTGTTAGGCAAATTTTTGGTTGTGCTTCTCTAAAAGAACTTCTTAGATTTTGCCTCAATTCACCGTAAACTTCATAACAATTCCTTATTATTGTTCTACGAGAAGGAATACGAAATAGTGGTTGAGTTTTTCTCATAAACTTTATAAAGCCTTCATTTTCTACAAAGCTAAATGGTAGTTCATCAGTAACTATCATCTCAATTAAGGCCTTCCTAACCACTTTTTGATCAAATTTCCAAATTGATCCTTCATCTTTTTGGCAAGATTGAAAATTTATCTTTGTTTTACTATTATCTTCTGCAATTTTAAGTGGGTATTCTTTGCATCTAAGCAAATGATTTTTCAATCCTGTTGTTCCATTTTTAGATGAATTAGCAGCATAAGCTTGTTTACAATATCGACACCGTGCTTTCCCAACCCCATTAATCTCAAATTTATCAAAATGGTTCCAAACGTCAGACCTAGGTTGCATTGCTTTCCTTTTCTTGGAATCTTGACTATCAATGGTGTTGGTGTTACTATCTACCGTAATAGGTAAACTTTCACTAGAACCAACATCACTTACTTTACTTGTATCTTCCATCTATACAAAATTAAACAAATATAAATATAAATTAACAATCAACAAATTAACTACCTTGCTACCTTACAAAATTAAACAAATATAAACATAAATTCCCAGTAACTGTTATTTTGAAACCAAAATCTACAGAAAAGGGAGGGGGCCAAATTTGAGGTCCATTAATTTTCATTGAATACAGGAAAAGGATCAAGTAGTTCATAGCCCAAAGTCAAAAAAAGTTGAAGGTTTCAATGACTCTATTGTTCAACAAATGATCCTGGGTTAAAGAATAAGAGAGTGACTAAATCTTTTCTTGAAATTCTAGAAGCCAACATACTAGAAGATACTGTATTTCATGATTTTCAAAGAGAGCAGTCTGCTATTGTTAGTTGCTCATATGGTAAAGTTCTAAAAATCAGACCTAAACAATGTAATCATATGGTAAGCCTAACACATAGTCGTGTACTCACAACTGTTATTATACAAGCAAATGAATTAAACAGTATGAACATGATACAGATAATATTTTCCTACTAAAGGGAAAAGCTCGGAACAGCAGTTCATTCAATCAGCAGTACAACCAAAAGAAAGCGAAACATACCTTTGAAATTAAAATTGAATCGAGCTCGGAACACTGGAACAGGACAGCAGCGTCTTCGACACTTCGTTTGCCCGGAATTTGTGAGGAGTGAGGAATCGAATCGAGCTGTAAATCGCCGCCTATAACCCTAAATTAGTTTGATGCAGAAAATCAGAAATTAAAAAATTTATGCGACTGGTCGAGAGTAGAACTCAAAACTTAAAAATATAAAAACTCAAAAAAAACCTTAGAGAGTAGTCGAGTACTGGGATGAGATCATGAGAATGAGATGAGACTTACAAAACTTACAAAAGTAGTGAAGTTAACCGGTGAAGATGAGATGAGACTCGAGCTCGAATGTCGACTGGTCGTAACTCGACTCGCAGACTGATATCCTAGACCCGCAGTCGATTCTCGTCTTCTTCTTCTCGATGATATCTCCTAAGCACTGAAGCAGTAAGCAAGCCCTAATGTAAACATCCCAGCCCTAGTGTATTAACTGAGTCTGAGACTCTGAGTGTCTGACTTGGGTAATTGATTATTTGATTGGGATTGGGCTTGGGTTGGGAGTTGGGGGAGCTGGGCCTGGGTGGGAGTGGGACGCGGCTTATGGGATGGGGCATGGGCCTATAAAATAGGTAATTGGGCTGTATGCATACACGCTATATTACCAAATTTTTGGTATTTCGGTTTACCGAAATAGTAAAATTATAAAACCGAAAACCGAACCGAAATACCGAAATACCGAAAATCCAGTACCGAATTAGACCGAAATACCGAAAAAACCGAAACCGAAATACCAAATTAATTTGGTTCGGTTCGGAATTCGGTTTTTCGGATTTTATGTCCACCCCTAGGCGCAACATCATCTTGATTCTGTTAAATTCTATTTGAGTTGTACCTCTAGAGTTTTTCTGCTACTATTTTCCAATTCTCAAAATTTATATTTTTAATTTAATTACAGGAAACTAATGCTGGAGGTTACATTCTTACGGGGGAAAAGGGTTCAAAATTGAGCAATTTTGACCTCCGATTAATCTTTAGTCTAATATTATCCTCCGTCAGGACAAAATCTCGTTTTCACTCTTGACTTAGCCCCGTTTACAATAACAACAATAAAATTCCAGTAAAATCCTACAAGCGAGATCTGAGGAGGATAGTGTGTATGCAGACCTTACTCCTACTCCCGAGGAGTAGAGATGCCGTTTCTGATAGACCCTCGGATCAAGAAGACGAAAAGATACAGTAGATCAGTAACAACAACAAAAGCCAGAAAGATAATACCAGCAACCTAGGAACTAGAAAGTAGAAAGACAAGCAATAATAATAAACATTAACAATAGCACGGTACTACGAAGATGAGGAAGTTGTATGGACATAACATGAACCCTAGCAGTCTAAGATAAAACACTATCAGACTAGCCCCATACCCAATACGAAGTAGAAAAACGTTCAAGTACCTCCTAACCTTCAACCCTAATGCTCAACCTCCACACCTTCCTATCAAGGTTCATGTCCTTGAAAATCTGAAGTCGCACCATGTCCTGCTTGATTACCTCGCATCAATACTTCTTAGGCTACCCTCTACCCTCCTCATACCCCACAAAGCCAGGCGCTCATATACCGAGGCATCTAGGCTCCTTATCCGTACGTGTACGAACCATATAAGTCTCACTTCCCGCATCTTGTCCTCCATGGGAGCCACACCCACCTTCACCTGAATATCTTCATTCATAATCTTATCCAGCCTAGTGTACCCGCACATCCATCTCAACATCCTCATTTCTGCTGCTTTCATCTTCTAGATATGAGAATTCTTGATTGGCCTCAGCCCCATATAACATGATCGGTTTAACCACCACTCAATAGCCTTTAAGTTTCGATGGCACCTTCTTGTCACGCAATCTGCCAGATGCTAGCCTCGATTTCATCCCCCCACCCCTAAACGGTGTGTGACATCCTCGCCAATCTCCTCATCTCCCTGGATAATCGACCTAACACTATTAGAAAACTGGCATTTTTTGTCCAGGGCATACCGACCGAAATCGGTCCGAAAAAACCAACCGAAATCAGTCTGAAAAAACCAACCGAAATCGATCAAAAATTAAGTATTTGGTCGCAAAAGTCAACAAAAATTTTTTGGACAACGAAAATAGTGGTCCCACAGCAAAAAATAAAAAAAATAAAAAATCGGCCGAAAATTGGTCAATATTTGACCAAGATTTGGTCATACTTGTATATAATGTACAAAAATAAATTTTTATTAAAAGTTTTCCAAATTTTCGATCGAATTCGGTCGAAAAGTTTAAAATTAATATTTCCCGCCCAAGACAAAAATTTAATATAGTTATAATTAAATATTTCCGACCGAGTTCGGTCGGAAACACGATTATAAAATAATTAAAATATAAATTTAACAATATCTTTTTTTGTGTGTGTGTAAATAATAAACATCTTTTAAATAAATAATATTTAATACTTATTTGATATATATACACACACACTAACTGTATGTTATATAAGCTATATAAGATGTATATATTTTAATTAGACAAAAATCGACCGACTTCGGTCAGTATTGTAATAAAATTAATTACAAAATAATTTAAAGTCAATTTTCTGCCAATTTCGGTCTATAATGTCCAGTCAAATGGTCAAAGGCCACTTAATATTTCTGACCGAAATCGATCGGAAATTTTTAATTTAGATCTGGCCTAGATGGAATTTTCTCCATTTTCCCTCTTTTCTCTATCTCTCTTCTTCTGCTCCCCGCTATCGCGATTCCCCCAAATCCCCACCAAAAATCTACTCCTATCTCGCTCCTCACACAAAAACAAAGCACCTAGAAGTCTCCCTCCCTCCCCCGCTACTGTTCCACCGGCCGCATTGCCGTTGCCACCCTCTGCCACTGTTCTGCCGGACCTGGCGTTCCGCCACCCTCCGTCACCCAAAATCTAACCCCTGCATCCTAGCATTTCAAGATTAGTTATATATATTTTTCAATTTAAGTAATTTTAATTATATAAATTAGGGTATAGTTAATGTTTAATTAAATTTAGTTGTATAATTGTGAGTTGACTTGTCATTGAACCTTTGAAATATTTCATGTGTTAACATTTATCATTTAGGATTGTTCATATTAGAAGAGTTCATATTTGTACTCTAGCCCCTCTTTGTGAATTGGAATTTTGTGTAATTTTGGATTTTTACATTTTGGAAGACCTAGATGCATGTCTTAGGTGCTAACAGCATTTCAAGGTCAGTTATCTACATTTTTGAATTTAAGTAATTTTAATTATTTTAATTGTATAAATTAGGGCTTAATTAATTTTTAATTTAAGTTTAGTTGTATAATTGTGAGTTGATATAAATTAGGATTGTTCATATTAGAAGAGTTTATATTAGAGGTCTTTAGAATCTTATTATAATTTTGTAGCGTATGATATTTAAGGATACATGTGAACTTTCAAATTACTTCTTACAATTGAATTTTTAAAAGAACTTATTTAGGGATATATGTGAACT